>NC_133568.1:6272500-7740000 GCF_048773025.1 Camelus bactrianus | reverse complement strand
GTGAGTCTGTTTCTGTTTTATATATAAATTCATTTGTCTTTTTTTTTTTTAGATTCCACATATGAGTGATATCATATGGTATTTTTCTTTCTCTTTCTGTTAGCCAGAAAATATTAAATTATTGCTAAATGATTCATTTTAAAATGTTCAAACTACAATTTTGTATCTCTCTTAATATGACAGAACCTCCATCATTCATGGACAGGATTTTTTTTGTCTCTGATGGTGTTCTGCAAGTCAGGTTCCTTTCACAAGGGTCCAAATGAAAGAAAAGCAGAGTTCAAGCAAATAGGTATCTGGTTGTTAAAGGGTGTTTTATAGAACTTCAGAGAATCAGATTTCAAAAGGACCTTAGAGGAACTCCTGTCCAACTTTCTAGTCTCTGACCGAAGTTTTCTGCATTGAGGATTCATAACTCTGTAAGTTGGCCCATTCATTTGTTGGGCCATTCTAAGAACTTAAAAAATTCTTCCCTACATTCGATGAAAATTTGCTTCACTTTAAATTCTGCTCACTGGTCTTGGTTTGGCTCTGCAGAGCTGGTCAGAAAATGTGTAATTCTTATTCCACATGAAAGATCTTCACAAGCTTAAAGAAGATTTCTGTGGCCTCCCCTCAACTTGTAATCTAGTCTCAATAATTCCAGCACTTTGTTGTGCCTAGGTCATATGTTATATACCCCCCAGATAAATATGTTTAATAGCTGGATGGGCCAGTGATGGTTGAATGAATACATGAATGCGTGCAAGAAGATGGCCCACTCATTGGTTAATGAACGCCTTGCTTTTAGACTCCTCACCACCTTGGCTATCTCATTCTGTTTTCTCTCTACTTTGCTGGTGCCATGCTTAAAGTGAAGTTTCTAAAACATAACCCTTCAGGAGAAATGTGGCCTATACAGTTGAGAGCTAAATGTGAATCTCTGCTTTTCAAAACCCCAAAACCACACTGCAGGCAAAAGACAAAAAGAATTGTATACAAATATTGTGATATAGTTAGTAATTTTGTTTCTCAAAAGGCTATGGGTTAGTAATTCTGGAACTATTTTATGTGTATTCTGATTTAGAATGAATAATTAAACATATTGTGGGTAGCAAGGGTAACAAGAGTCAGGTTGGAGAAATCTAAACATTTGTTTAAAAAAATTAGTTGTTTTTCACTATCTGAAAACAAAATTACAAATAAGGAGAGAGGACAGAGCAGAATAGACCATGTGGTGTTCGATTAGAATCAGAGGTATTGAGTTTGAACTCACTGCTTTTTAATATAGATACAAATATAAAGATATGAAAGTGAGTATAGAAGTGTGTGTGTGCAGGGGTTAATATCCCTTCACACGTCTGTAAGCTCTGTCTGCTCAGAGGACTTAGGAGCAATGACACTGCAGTGGCAGTGAGCACCCCTGGTGCTCAGGTCTTGGTTTCTAAATCCCATTCCTCAATAAAAGGACTCAGGACTCCTTGGAGAAGCCTTTTTGATGCCAAAGATAGGTCAAAGGAAATCAGTTTACAATGTTGTGTCAATTTCTGGGGTGCAGCACAATTCTTCAGTCACACATGAATATACATATGTTCATTTTCATATTCTTTTTCACCATGAGCTACTACAAGATATTGAATATATTTTCCTGTGCTATACAGTATACAGTAAAAGATAATCCTGGAACATAGCGTGATGCCAAAAAGTAACGAAATGCTTTAAAAAGAATGTGGATATGACCAGTGCTCTGGTGGCTCCCACAATGCACTGCACCATGGCCTGAGCAGGCCTGGCAGGAGCCTGAATGGTGGCCTGGCCAGATTAAAAAACAAAAAAGAATATGGATATATCTGAATGGTACAGGAACCAACCTAAAACCAATGACCAAATCTGGAACAATAGGATAAAATTAATATCCATAAGTCCATGCTACTGTACAGAGCATTTAAATAAATAAATATGGGCAAAGGGACAGCTTTTCCTTCTAGAATAATTTTACTTTAAAAAATGAAGAAAAATTTAGGGAAATGAAGTATCATCCTTAAAACACTACATTAGAATTGTTCCCAGCAAGTTTCCCCAAGGTTTATTAAAATTAGTGAGGGCAAATTTAGAAGAAACAAAATATTTGCGTAATCTCAATCAATTTCCCTAAGACAAAGCTATAAATTTCAAAGGGAAAAATAGAAATTCACAGTGGAACAACCTATCAAATAACAGCTTAACCAAGTGATAAAGGTTAATATCACCAGTAAAGAGATGAATCAACCTTATGTAACACCTGACTGAGGTAATGAGAAGAACACATCACTTCCTTGGTGAACTTCTTCCTAAAAATGCATAGTCACAATCTATTCATGAGGAAACATAAGACAACCTGAAACTGAGGGACCATTTACAAAACTGATGACCAGTTTCAAGGCCATGAAAGATAAGGAAAGGCAGGGGAATTGTCACAGATTGGAGGAGATTCAGGAGTAATGAGTGCTAGATGTGGTGTAGTTGCTGGATGAGATCCTGGGAACAGAAAAAGGACATTAGTAGAAAAACAGGGAAAATTCAAGTCAAGTGTCTAGTTAGTTAGCAGTGTTATATCAATGTCAACCTCTTAGCTTTGGTATTTTGTGCTACAGCTGTGCAGGATGTTAACACTGGGGGAAGAGGGGTGAAGGGTATATGAAAATTCTCTGTACTAGTTTTGCAACTTTTCTATAATTTCTAAAATTATTTCAAAATTTAAAAGTTTAAAACAGAAATGTTTCAGGGGTTGATTATTCATTTTGGCTCACGCTGCTATTGGCTTTGTTCCATCTTCTCCTCGATGTCTAGCGTGTAGCAACGTGCTCAGTCAGTGTCATCGGATGATGACAAGGCAGCGAGTGGTCAGGACTGGACCACGTGCCCAGACTGCCCCCAGAGTTGGCATCTCTGACTAGCAGTAAGGAGACCTTGATTCTTGCTCCGGCTTCATCAAATTGATGTTTTTTTGCTCATATGATCTTGAGAAACCACAGAAATGAGCACGAGGCTGTTGTTAGGCTCAAAGGCCACATTAAAGTCTGGACCAAAGCAGTGACAAAGCATCCCCTTACTCACAATTCTCACTGCATCGATTGCCTGTCTAATTCATGTACCTTTCACGATACGCAGTGGCATTTTATGAGGGGCAGCCCATGCGTGGTTAAGACCCCAGGCTCTGGGTTTAGATGGCCTGGTTCCCACCCTAACGCCACTGCCAAGCAGCCCTGTCACAGTTTCCTCAGCTGCAAAGTGAGGGTAGTGACAGAACGTACCTGGTAGGATTGTTGCAAAGATTCAAGGAAGTGATATTCACAAAGCTATGTCAGATGTCTTGCAACATGGTAAACGCTACATAGTGTTCGCTCTTAGCGTTGCTTGAAGATGTTTTTTTCCTCGAAGTTTTATGACATCATTCAGAATACTCCTTAACTCCTGCAGGTGTAGCGATCGGTGCTCTTCTAACTAACAGTAGGTGGTTTTTTTTTTTTTTTCTAATCATAGAGTAATTTTATTTTTTTCAACATTTTTTATTGATTTATAATCATTTTACAATGTTGTGTCAAATTCCAGTGTTCAGCACAATTTTTCAGTCATTCATGAACATATACACACTCATTGTCACATTTTTTTCTCTGTGAGTTATCATAACATTTTGTGTATATTTCCCTGTGCTATACAGTGTAATCTTGTTTATCTATTCTACAATTTTGAAATCCCAGTCTATCCCTTCCCACCCTCCATCCCCCGGTAACCACAAGTCTGTATTCTCTGTCTGTGAGTCTATTTCTGTCCTGTATTTACGCTTCATTTTTGTTTGTTTATTTTTGTTTTTGTTTTTTAGATTCCACATATGAGCGATCTCATATGGTATTTTTCTTTCTCTTTCTGGCTTACTTCACTTAGAATGACATTCTCCAGGAGCATCCATGTTGCTGCAAATGGCATTATGTTGTCAGTTTTTATGGCTGAGTAGTATTCCATTGTATAAATATACCACATCTTCTTTATCCAGTCACCTGTTGATGGACATTTAGGCTGTTTCCATGTTTTGGCTATTGTAAATAGTGCTGCTATGAACATTGGGGTGCAGGTGTCATCCTGAAGTAGATTTCCTTCTGGATACAAACCCAGGAGTGGGATTCCTGGGTCATATGGTAAGTCTATTCCTAGTCTTTTGAGGAATCTCCACACTGTTTTCCATAGTGGCTGCACCAAACTGCATTCCCACCAGCAGTGTAGGAGGGTTCCCCTTTCTCCACAGCCTCTCCAGCATTTGTCATTTGTAGATTTTTGAATGATGGCCATTCTGACTGGTGTGAGGTGATACCTCATTGTAGTTTTGATTTAACAGTAGGTGGTTTGAGGGCAGGGACATGTGTGCCTGGTGCTTCAGCCTGCCCCCACACAATGTCTCATACGGAGGAGGCACTCAGGAAATAGCTGGTGATTGACAGATTCCAAAGTCCCCGAAGCCCCTGTTCTCTACTTCACAATTTTGTTTCAGGCCAACCTGTCATCTGTGTATATCTTAACAAATTTGGAAAACAGAAAATTCTCTATTGCTAGAAATGGGCTTTCCAGAACTCTGTAGAGGGTGCTATGGAAGTCGTTAGCTCTGTGACATCTCTTCCTCCCATCCCCCCAACCAAAATCATCCTGTCAGCACCACATCTGACAAGGCTAACCCCGAAATAGCACACCCGACACTCAATATTTGATAGTACTCTGCCCTTCTCTTTCCTCTTCTCTAGAAGCAAAAAAATAAAAAACCCTGTCATCTATTTCCCCCCATCATCTCTTTATGTTCTTTTGTTCCTCTTTCCAAGAATACATCTTCAGAGTCAACTTGAACTTCAATGCTTGGCAATTACTAAAGAAATAAAATATTACCCTCCTCGTTATGCATTTTGGCCACATTCTCCTCGGTGCTTCGATTTTCAGTATCTGAAGTGCAGCCCTCCTTCAGTGCCCTTGAAGATGCACTCGTTTCCTTACTGAACACATTATTCCACAGAAGGAAAAAAAATATCATCTTTCCATTTATGAATCACTCTTATCTTTGCTCTTCACCTTTCCTTCTCTTTATGTTTCCTCCACTTACATACTTCTAAATTATTTCTGGCCATGCACGAGGCAGCCAAGTTGGAACCCTGGGTCTGCTACTATATCCTCACGATCGTGCCTTTTGGTTGATCGTGCCTTTTGGTACATTTGTATGAAATGAAGTCACGCGGATTCAGGGCACACAGCAAACCCTTTTCTTTTTTTGTAGACGGCAGCAATTGTATTCAAGAATTATCCAAACGCTGCCCCCCTTTCCTGCCCCTGGTTTTCATTTGTCTCCAATGTATTCTTTTCTCCTGTTTTGACTCTTTGACTCAATAGTGGAAGTATTTCATGATTCTAAGAAGCTTTATAGCTCTCCTGATCCTAAAATTCTGGGACAGCAGAGCCTGACACCTTCGTATGATCTTCCAAATGCCTAGAGAGCTCCCCATCGGTGTGTCCTGCTGGGGTCAAGAATGGTTTTCTGCATCCTGCCCCTCCTTCTCTGTGACCCTGACAAGTCCATTGTCTCGTTCCCTCTTAACTTGTCTCTGCTAAGGGACTGATGACCTGTATTGAGTGAAGGTGTCTTAACTTACCACACATGTCTCGGAATGGTAGGAGTCCTTCCCCATCCTCTGGGAGGGAGAGACGAGAGGATAAAACAGAAGCCCTGAAGTCTGCCATACCTCCCTTCCTTTCTTTCATTGTCTGACTCCTGCCAGGTCAAAGCCACTGGATTTTTTTTTCTTTTGAGAAGAACAAAGTGTGGGAGTTTAGAAGTAACACAGTATGAGATGTACCCACGAGTATGCCAGTGTGCCCGTGCGGAGGCAGATACTCCAAGAGAGCAGCCCCTTCTAAAGGAGACCCTCCACTATGTGTAGTGACATGGAGCCCAGGCAGCTGAGGGAAGCCCAGGTCTGGATTTGAAAACCCTACACTAAGTCTCAGTTCTGTCTCCTTCAAACTTTATGCTATGACCTTGATCAAATTCCACATCTGAGCATCTTCGGGAAGAGGACAGACGACTCACAACCCCCTCACTGGCACTTGTCAGAGCATCTTCAACAAGCAGGATGCCAAAGGGTGCTGTTATTCAGAAATATATTGTATAGCAATGACTAAAAGGATTGTTGTTAATATGGCCATTCAAATCAATTGATCAATGGCTTGCCCTTCTTGCATTGGCAAGAAGGGTTAGAAAAGGTCCTTGTGCACAGAAGCTTAAAGAGAAAACAAAACTTACACAGCGTGTCCAGACTTATGTAGCTGAATTCATGAGAAAGCACATAAAATCTGGTGCTGAATTGTGCACTGTAGGGTATCCTGCAATGGCGCTGCAATTTCAGAGGTTTAAGTCTCTCTGGACGTGATCATCTTGACTAGGCACTCCTACCTCTAAGTCCTGGAGATGCTACCATTAGACTGCAGCAAGGGCTGATACCCGAGGCCCCGGCTCCTCCCGGGCACCCAACCTCCTAGCTCAGTGGGACTCAGGCTCTCGGCCACGGTGTTCCTCTATCATTGGCAACCTCCTGTCACAGAAAAGAGTGGTGGAAACACAGCGTCAGGGTGCAGAGTGCAAACTGAAGGGTCAGGCAGCCTTGCTCAGGTTACATCTCCCCAGTGTAACCGGCGGTGACCTTGGGTTAGTTACCGCTGCTCTTCAGAACTCAGGTGATGCACTTGCCCTTATCATTGGAGGCTGTGAAAATGCTGGGCTGACACACGTCAAGGGCTAAGAGCATTGTTTGGCGTATGGTATGCACTTAGACAATGCTGGTCATCGTTGTGGCCACTGTCACTGCTATTATTATAATTAATATTATTATTAAGTGGCATTTCCCAAAGTGTGTTCAGAGGACAGTACCCTTGCAAGATATTCCTCTCAGAGCAGGGTCAGTGGTTCAGATATGTGGGGATTGCTGTGTGTAAACGTGTAAAAATTCACAAGCACTGAAATATAGAAGAATTCCTTAAAGAAAGACCTTTAACTTTAATCAACCCAGGTTACCTAAACATACTTGGCCAAGGCGGGGTCCCTTTCTACATAACGCCCATGATCTTAGACTTCCTTCACAAAGCACACTTCAAGGAATTTACTCCAAGGGGGTGAACAAATCAGGCAAGTCTTCAATTTATAAATATTTTAAGCTCATTCAAGGGCTACACAGTCATTGGAAATCAATTTCTAAGGAAATCAATTGGAAGTATGAACTGAATTATGAGTGTTTTTTAAAATTTTTTCAAATAAATACTTTGCATATTTTTATGCAATTATTAGTTCTTTATCTGATAGATTAAAATCAGTTGAAATATTGACTTTTCTCTCTGGCCAGTATTTGGCTTAAAATTTTATTAAAAAGAGAGAAAGTTTAACATTGTGTTATTCTTAGTCTCACTAATGACAAAAGGGCCACAAGGAATGTGTTGAAGATACATGTGCCTGATCCACAGGCAAACACAAGAGTCTGAAATAATTCCTAGACAACTTAACCTATTATGTGTGAATTTATCTAAAACCCTTCTGCTTCTATCATCCCTGGAACAATTAATTTTGTAAGTCAAGCTGTCATTTTTAGGATAATTTTAATGATCATCTTAATGTTCACCTTCCATCTCTTTGAAAAAAACGTCATCATTGCCAATCTCTGCACAGACCCACCTTGACTACACGTCACCTTTTCAGAAGATGTGTCCTTCAGCAGAGGATCAGTGGAGGTATCAGGAAAGAAGGTAAGGGTGGCAGGAGCTGACAAAATTTAACTTCTGATACTGTCTTTAGATGTGTAAGCAAATTTTGCACTTCTGAGCATGTAATCTAAAGGCAACAGCAACACTGGTTCACATAAAGGATGCATGGCCATTTCCATGGGCTTGACAAACCAACAGCTCCAGGCTTTGAGGGACCCGACAGTGTATATGTGATGTTTGGGTGGACTTTCCTTCAAGGTCTTTCCAGTGCTGCCATCCCAAAGCCCTAATTCATGTTATATCTGTGATTTATCCTTTCCCCTTTCTTTCCCTAGGTAGTCAAGAAAAGGAATTTAAGAAGTCAAAGTGCCTAACCATTAGGCTCTTATTTAAGTCATCAACTGGTGCTTGAAATTTTCTTGTTGAATTGGAACTTTCCACTATCTGTCTTAATGATAGTTCAACAATTGGTAACTTGGTCTTTGTTAAAATGAAATTGTCACTGCAGAGGAGCAACACAGAAGCATGATGAGTTGACACCTTCATTCAGTGGAGGTCATCTAGCAGAGACAGGTTAAGAGGGAACAAGACAACGGACTTGTAAGGGTCACAGAGAAGGAGGAGCAGGGTGCAGAAAACCATTCTCAGCCTCAGCAGGACACACCTATGGGGCACGCTCTAGGCATTTGGAAGATCATAAGAAGGTGCCGAGTTCCCCCAGAATTCAAAGAGCTCAAAGGGCCTGTTGACTTGGAGGTGACGTAAAGCAGTCTTATTTTTCCCCCAGGATTTGCCTCTGGGCTCGCCCTGTCTTTGACACCTCATTCCTGTTTAGCAGCCATCATTTAATTATGTCCATTCCTTTATTTCACCCAGGGAAGGATTAACAATCCAAATCCTTCAAAAAGAATTTATTCCATGGTCCTTTACTGTCAGAAATCAAACTCAGAAATTTTAGATAGAAGGTATCATCAGTCTCTCCACCAAGAAAAATCAAAGGCACTGGGGGGTGTGGTGGGGGAATGGGTGTCTGTTCAGGTGCATCGAGCTCAGTGAGTCCCAGATAGAACCATCTCCTAGCCCTTCAAATGGCTGAGACCAAACCAGGTGTCAGGAATAGAAAGTCCAATGAATGCCCAAGTGTGAAAGGCTGGAGCCAATTCAAAGGGCTTTGTCTTGTAAGACCTCTGAAAAGCAGGCTTTTGGGCCTCCCTCCCTCACTGTGATGGCGGCCATCTGAGACCTGAAGGGCAGAGCAGTGCCCGTGAGACTCTGCCAGGGACACCACTGAATGGGATCTGGGGCTGGTGGCATCTGTGTTTCTCTTTTAAATATATATATATATATATATATATTATATATATATATATATTTTCATCTTGGTTAAAACCACAAGTATCTGCAATACTCCCAAAGGAATGAAATCTCAGACCTGTGGAATGTCAGTCGTGGAAATTAAATGGCCACCACGTGACCGAGCAAATGCCACTGTGGAAAATAAACACACGACGCTGCGCGGGCCCACTGTTTACTCAAACGTTTTGAGATGACAGGCAATCACTTTCCAAAACCACTGCCAGAGGTAGAGCTCTCAGAAGGCTTAAATCAAGAGTCTTTTAAAGCAAATTGACTATTCGGCTGTGATTCTCTAGCAAATTAAGATCTGCTTTTGAATGCTGGACAATGAAAGCCCCACAAAGCTGCTAAACCCACACGCGCGCACTCTTCGTTTCTTGGCCACGAAAGACCCTGCTGCTAAGTACCCGTCTTGCTCAATCCTGCCTGCAGCTGTGCAAAACCAAGACCTCTTTATTTTCAAGGAGCAAGGACTGTAGCTTAGCTCTGGTGTGAATGTGGGAACACATCAGTGAGAGCAGGCGCCGATGGGGAGGGGAGAGAAGAGGGCTGGGTGGGAAGGGAGAGTCAAGAAAGATGCAGAGGACAAGGGAGAGGGTGGTAGAGGGTGAGCGGGAAACGGAAAGGATGGAGTGGAGGGACAAAGATGAGAAGAGGAGGGGGACGAGGGGAAGAGGGAGAGCAGGAAAGAAGTGAGAAATGAGAATCAGGAAAAAGGCGAAGATGGAGGCAAGGGGCCGAGGCAGAGGTGAGAGGCATGTTTTCAGCCCTTTCTCCCACAACCCTTTCCCTTCAGAGAGCGTTAGGAATGCAGGAGTCTTGGCCGGCCTGGCACCGCACAGCTGGAATCAATCAGAGTGAACTGTGGGCGGATCCTGGCCAGTCGGGAAGCAGTGGGAAGCTCCTCCCTCTGGTTTGGCTGGGTCTGGCCCTTGCCTGCCAGAATCATTGGCCTCTTTGGGTTGAAAGAAGTGGGCCCACCCCCCAGCCTTCAGAACTGAAACCCAGGCCCAGGCAGAAAGCTCCGGCCCCGACCACATCTTCACCTGGATTGCCAGCATAGACTCCCAGAGGATTCTTGTCTCCTCAAAGGGAGAGCTAAACCTCTGTAGATTCTTCCCCGAGAAAAAAGCAAAATCCAATCAGCTGCCTTCAGGTCTTCAAAGCCTTAAAACTGAGGTCCAGTGTTTCACCGACTATGGAAACAAAATCTTGGCCAAATTGCACAGTTGGATGGTTTATATTTGCACCACTCCCCTCCTCCCCTCAGGGCCCCTTTCCAAATTTTAAGCATCTCAGCTCATTGGATAAAAATATGTGTGTGGCCTACAATGTGCTTGGTCCCTGGCTCCTAGCAGGAAATGCTACATGAGTGACACCCCCTAGGGCTTGCCTTCGGGTTGCTTATAAGCTCTTCCACATTCCTGTGTCTTTCCCAGAGTCTCTGGATGTGGAATCAAAACCAGAAGAGCGGATAAGTAAGCAAGGTCCTACTGCAGAGCACAGGGAACTGTATTCAGTACCTTATAATAGCCTATATTGGAAAAGGATATGAAAAAGAATATATATATATATATATATATATATATATACACACACACACACACACACATATACATACAGCTAAGTCACTATGTGTATGCCAGAAATTAACGTAACATTCTAAATCAACTGTACCTCAATTATAAAACAAAAACAAAACAAAACAAAAACCAGAAGAACAATTGACAAGGCAATTTGCCCAGCTAACAACACCGGTTCTGAAAGAGACAACCTAGTTTACAGTCTCAGGAAATGCACTGCCTGGCTGTGACCTTGGGCACAAGGATTCCGCACGTGCAGAATGAAACTGTGGGATGGGGTGACCTGCAGGGTTTCTTCTAAGTGTTCCAGCTTTGTGATTCTGCTATAAAACATCTTCACTTTCCCTTAGTACTCACATGCACCACTGTCCAATAATAAGTCTTAGAATGAAATAAGATATGATTTGCCCCCATTTCTTTTTAGGCATGGAATAAAATTTCCTCACCCATTCAGGCACATGAGTACTCTGATTTAAAAAGAAAGAAAGAAAGAAAGAAAGAAAAGAAAGAAAGAAAAGAAAGAAAAGAAAGGAAAGAAAGGAAGAAAGGAAGAAAGGAAGAAAGGAAGAAAGAAAGAAAGAAAGAAAGAAAGAAAGAAAGAAAGAAAGAAAGAAAAGAAAGAAAGAAAAGAAAGAAAGAAAAGAAAGAAAGAAAGAAAGAAAGAAAGAAAGAAAGAAAGAAAGAAAGAAAGAAATATTCACTATGAAAATTTAATTCAGGAAGTAGGAATTAAATCAAATATTTCTTAAGTCACTTTAATGAGTTTACAAAATTGAAGTAAATCTATTTGTTCTCTAAAGATAAGACCTGGAGCTAAAGGTTCAATTCCTTCTTTCAAAT
This sequence comes from Camelus bactrianus, assembly GCF_048773025.1. Classification (NCBI taxonomy): domain Eukaryota; kingdom Metazoa; phylum Chordata; class Mammalia; order Artiodactyla; family Camelidae; genus Camelus; species Camelus bactrianus. Next base: position 7,728,478 of record NC_133568.1, on the reverse strand, counting down.
GGCTTGGGGTGGGGGAGAGGAAAAGTACTATATTCATATCTGAAAATGATTAAGTGAAAATTTAATCCTTAATTATCCTCCTAACAGCTGTTGATGGAAAAATCATGTGTGTGCACAAAATTTTAAAGTGCCTGGGTTCTGTGTGCTTTCAAATTAAGATTTTTTTTATGAAGTCATTTGATTTTTAAAGTTAAAATGAATGTCTGTTTTCAAAGCATCCAGCGTAATGGAGACAGCAAATCCTTTAAGAAGTATTGTGTTAAAGTCATCGGTTCATTTTTCCAAATCCAGGGATCTGTCAGAACTTGCCTTGAGCGGCTTCCTGGTCTGCTTTCTGCCTTCCCTCCACTGAGCTGCCCACAATGCATCACACTCGCACTATCCTGCCTCTCAAGGCTGGGCCATGGGGATGCGCTCCTGAACAAGCTGTGTTGGAACTGATGTTCTCAGACGGTGGCCCTCCAGCCAGCATCACCTGGGAACTCATTAGCAATGCAAATGATTGGGACCCCTGACCTGTGAAATCAGAACATCTGGATTTCTGGTTTGAACAGTCTTCCAGGTGATTCTGTTGCTCAAGTCTGAGAATTTGAGGTTAAAGGAAGAGATCTTATGTAGGAAACATGCACCCAGTTATAATGAGTGCTTTGACCCCCCTCCATTGAGCTCTCTTGTCTGTAAAGAGAATTCCATGTCAAAAGTGCTGTAAGTATGTTGGCAACAAGATAACACCCAAAGTGTCAATATTTAACATTGATTTTAACGTTTCTCAGTTTGGATTTGTGGAAAGTCTAAACATTTTCAAGTTTGAACTTTGATCTAGAATCGTGATCGTCTCAAACAGTCATTATAGACTGCCCCTGATTCATGACTGAATTCTTGTCCCAGTGAAGCAAGATGTTTCGGTGAAGAGTTGTTCTGGGTTTAGTTTTTGTTTTTGTTTTTGTTTTTGTTTTTGTCTTTTCTGCTTTTGTTTGCTTGCTTGTTAATAAAGCTGGATATAAATGACTATAACTCTTTTGGGTGTGAGATTATGTCCTTCAAATTTTGTTAATATGTCCTTTTTTTTAAAAAAAAAAGTGTGAAATATACTTGTCCTTTATGGCTTTGACTCTGAAGTTGAAAAAGCTGGCAGACACGCTCCAAGGCCGACAGGACAACAGTGTCACAGGCACTCAGAATGGAGCAAGCCCCACAATGCACACAGACGGTCAGTCTGTCCCCGTGAGTTCGGTAATGGATCCAGTGAACACGTTCGAGACTCACTGACTCCGTATCGGGTCTGTCCCTCTAGCTCTAACCCTTGTGCTCTGTTGCCTGTGCTAACTTCATGCTGGTTCTGCACCTTTTGTAATATGTCCTTTAATTTTGTTTAATCCTTATATTTGGCACAACAAAAACTGGAAACCCTAAGAGATACCCAGCTTAAAACAATTATGCGTAGAAAAATGCGAAAAGTCTAGGAAACAATTATAGATCATTTCCCAGGTTTCTGTCTGCTTTCAAACTTCTGGGGTCTTAACCTCATCTTGCTACTAACCCAATCTTAGGTGAAAACAGATTTCAAACCTTCTAAAAATTTCTCTTATGATGGAATTGATTCTTGGGTTTTTTCCATGAATGAAATAGAAGTCTACAAGTCTGATATAACTGTCCAGAGGGCAGAGTCTGTCCGATCCAGAGTGTGGAATATGGCTCAAGGCACTCCTGGTATAATTCTCATTGCTGGTAACAGTGGGGACCAAGGGCTTTCTACTGCAGAAAGAGATTTCATCAGTTACAGAGCCTTCTGAGGCAAGTTGTTGCATTAAAGAAAAGGATGCAAAAGATATATGTTTTAACATCATCATGCTTTTAATATTCTATAAGCCAATGCTTCTCTGTTCCTTCAAGCTCCAGACCAAGAGAGATTCTGCCATCATAGTTAGGTGAACTCTGCCATTTGCACAGATGCTCTAGTCATTAGCTATTAGAGGTTGAATTGTGTCCTCCTCAAATTCATACGTTGAAGCTTTAAGCCCCAGAATGTGACTGTATTTGAAGACAATTAATAATTAAGATAAAATAAGGTCATTAGAGTAGGCTCTTATCCAATAGGATTGGTGTCCATAGAAGAAAATTAGGACACAAGCATACAGAGGAGGGACCAAGTGAAGACACGGGAGAAGGGGGCCAATGATAAGCCAAGGAGAGAGGCTCAAAAGAAACTAACGCTTCTTATACCTTGTACTTCTAGCCTCCAGAGCCTTGAGACAATACATTTCTGTTCTTCAATCCACCTGTGGTCCTTTGTTGTGGCAGCCCGAGCAGACTAGCACGTTACCCACTCTGTGCTCAGAAGGCGTCTGAAAGGTAACAGCCCTTTGCTGACAGGAGGGATGGTTTGAGTTCCTTAAATACAGTGGAAACTGTCTGAGCAAGATCCTTCCCTAATGTCTGTGGCTGAATTATGAGGTTTTCTCAACCCGATTTCACAGCATATGATCTTGTAATCTCTTCTGAATCACAAACACTCCTCCCTAGAGTGATGGAGCCGAAGAGATTTAAGAGATCGTCTGGTCTACCTGTCTCCCCTACCATTTGTTTATAGAAAGAAAGCTGAAGTTCTAAGAGGTCTAGCAGTTGTATTTGGGTCATTGGCTAGTTATTGTCAGAGATAAAACTTGATCCAAAGTTCTGGCCCCAGTCCTACTGTCCTTCACCATACCAAGCTGCCTTTGGTTCTTTCTCTGTGTGTGTTTAATTGAACTATGATGTGCAAGGTGCTGTGGTACAGGGTACAGGTTAAGGGCAGTGTCTCTTAAACAGGAGTGCACAACAGAGCACAAGGTGAAATTTTTCAAAATGTGGATGCCAGGCGTCTAACCCAAACCTACTGACTCTCAATCTGCTGGAGTGTTTGACAAATGGAGTGTCAAAATCATATGGTGGATGAATGGTTATCTTTTAAATGAACTGCAGAACCATGGGTGCATTATTTTCCCTTCCTACCAGCTGTGTATGAAAGTTCTGGTTCCTCTATATTGTCGGCAACACTTGGGATGGTCAGTCTTTTTCATTTCAGCCACTTGCACTGTTCTATCACAATGTTTTCAATATCTGAATTTTATTTCATAGTGCATTTGATTTCATGATTTAATTAACCACTTTACTATTGATGGACCTTTAGGTGACTTCAATCTTTCGCTTTGACAAAGATGTTGTCCAATCCTGTGCATTCACTTTACATACTGAAACACTCCATGGCAAATCTCCAGGAACCATTATTTCCTATGTAGTTTAGGTAAATGACACCTCAGACTTCCATTCCAGCAGCCCAATTTTTAATAAGTAGGAAAAAATTCCAAAAAAAGCATTCAACAACTGTGCCAAAGAGTATGCACATTTAACTGTGTCTGTACGTGAGTTTTTAGGAGAAATACTATAGTAAGAGCAAAGGAAGTGGATACGATCAACCAGAGAGAACTTGAGAATGTGAAGGAGAAGATGTAAAGACATAAAGACAAAAGTGTGTGAGATGTCAATGTTCAAGGCAGAGACCAGGGAAAAAGGAAAAGCCAGCAAAGTCTAGAGGCAAGAGGAGAAGGGGAAGTGGGTAAGTAGGGTGTCTAAGCCCCTCACCCAGCACTGCCCAGCTGGAGGCCAGCAAAGCAGTGACAACACCTGATGATGTCCTGTCAGGGAGGGCAGCTTGCCTTGTCTCTGTCTGTCTGTCTGTCTCTCTTCATATTTTTCTTCCTATTCTGGAGAAAATTCAACGTCTTCAGTATCTCTAGCTCTAACAGGCATAAGCCATAGAACCTCGTGATTGTCACCCACCTCTCTGGTACCTCATCAGTGATGAGATGTGCTTCGAGCATCAGGCGGAGGGCTAGGTGGTCTCAGACACACAGCTGCTCATAGCCAGGGTGGAGAAAATGCAGAGATGCAGGCACCCCAGCATCACTGAAACCCCGAACAATAGACCTCATGGTGCCCTGAATTGCCTAAGCTTGACAATGTTTTGCAGAAGATGGTGATGCTGGTGACAATGAGATCCCTTTTGGAAAAGAAGCCTAGTTTTTGCAGGATTACTCACTCATAGTGATGTCCCTCTCCTGTGAATCCCTGGTGCTCTACAAATACTTGTTCCTTGCAGGGATATTAAAATGTTTTCCGTAATGTAAGCAAAGCACCTAAAGCTGTAAACTGTGTGGCTGGCACACAGCAAGTGCTCTCCGTAAGGTAGCTAGTATGACCACTGCTGAGTACCAGGCTATGACCTGGTTGCAGGAAAGGCTTCTGAGTAGCACCCAGTAAGAGAACAAGGTCCACCCACGATGTAGAAGAGCACGCATCTGGGGAGGAATATGGAAAGAACAGGAAGTTGTCTTTAATTACTCTAACTTCGATGTGTGGAAGACCGCACAGCTTTGGTTTGCATGCACGTTTGGTTTGACAACCCGGGGCAAGAAAAGCTTATTCCTTAACCTCGTCTCCCTCATGGGCCTGACCTGAAGACATCACAAAGTCCAGAGGTGGAATTCAAGCCGAGGGTCATGTAGCTTGTCTGGGTTTTAGGGAAGAGAGGTGGTTGTACCACCGAGACTCAGAAGCCAGCTCACAGCTGTATAAATGGGGAGAGTGTGTGTGCACGAGAGAGAGAGAGAGAGACAGAGAGACAGAGAGGGAGACAGAGAGACACGCCAAGAGAGGAATGGAGGTCTCAGCTCCAAAAGAGCGGCAGCTTGCTTCTCTCAGTCTCCTGGGGCTTCCCCGTGAAACCTCTCCGCAGCCTTCGACTAACTCTTTCAGAGGATCTGTGAGCGTTGTTTCTGGTGGGATCTACACATTTTCCCAGTTAATTTGCCTCGGGCAGCTCATCTTCAAAGTTTCTAGTAGTGTTCACAGCTGGCTTTCAATTCAGTGAAACAGACCTATAAAGATAACACTTCGTTTTCCCTTTAAGATGTCTCAGAGCCGAAAAGCAAGTAGGCAGAGGATTCAGTTGTTGGACAAGATTCTGTGATAAATGCAGGAGCAGCCAGCCCTGGGGCCCTCCTGGACCACTTCTGACCCTGGGCTAGCACCACACAGCGGGTTTCCGGGGGGCAGTCCTGACTGAACCCTGTGCATCTCAGTTAGTGCTCTGGAGACAAGGGAAGCGGGCAGGGCATTGAGGGCAGAAGGGGAAATAGGTACAGAAAGAAGGATGGAGAAGAGCTCAAGGTGGGAGATGAGACAAGCATAATAGAAAAATCTGTATCCTGTATATATGTATTTACACGCAATATAATGTGTGTGTGCAGACAAACTGTAATAATTCTACATAATAAAACTGAAAAAGGGGAAAAAAGAATAATAGAAAAATCAGGGTAAAGAAAGGACAGGAAAAAAGAAAAGGGCGAGTATAAAAGAGGGAAAAAGGACTAAAAAGGGAAAAGAATTAGGCTTTTTGTAGAATTATTACCCTTGGTAATAAAACATTTTTAAGTGGTCGTGGAATAAAAACAAGATTAAAAATGAAACGAGGGCTAATTAAAATGTACCGTCATGCGGGAGTGCATGTGCGGGTGTCGGCCGGTGGTGTCCTCCATCTAAAACCCGAGATCAAACCGGAGCTGATGCTCTGAACAGAAGAGCACGAAGGTGCTCCTTAGCACCTGCCTAAATGCCGTGGCTGATTCTAGTCTTCAGAGGGACCACGCCTTCAGCAGGATTATCAGGGCTTGTTAGTAAATCGTATTGTCTGAATTTCTGCAGATGCATCTACATTCCATATTCTTCTGTTTCAAAAATAGAATCTGGCCTTAGTGAGAATCCTTCTTTTCTGGTGGCTACTAGGCCTGTTAGATATTTAGTCAATGTCTCTGAGTCACAGAAGGAACTTGACATTTTCTAAACCAGTATTAAAAATCATTACGGGATGTTGTAGCTGGAAGGAAGGAGGGAGACGGCTCATTGGATCCAAGAGGAGACAGAGCCCAGGGAAGTCGGCTCGTTTACAGGAGGCCACACTCTCTGGCTCTGCCTCTTGCTGAAACTCAAGCAAGTCACTCAACCTCTCTGAGCTCGGTTGCATCTTCCCTCAAATGAGCATTAAAATATTTGCTTCAACTATTTTTGAGATAATTAAAAGAAAGAAAGCTTGAAAGGTAAAATAGGACAAACTCAAAGTAGGTCTCAGTAACTGTGAAGCACACGTGGACACACACACAGTCAACAGCCCTGCACCCTTACCCACACCCATGTGCATGCAGGGCAGATGAGAAGGGAGCCCAGGGTGTTGGCTATAGCCTCGGTGTCCTTGTCAGGGCATCACAGGATGTAGCCAAGTCCAAATATAAGATAACAGAAAAAGAGTGAATGAGTGAGCACATTAATTAGTTAACTAATTAATTAGTTAAAGTTACTCCCCCCCACTAGTTTAAAAAAGGTAAAAATATTTTTCTGAAAGTCCTTAAAGAAGGAAACAATTATTTCAAAATTTTGTTATGTATTGTCTATTGATACTGAGGCAAAAACACATAATCAGGGTCATCCCTTGTTCCCAAGTGAAGGTTGCTTGTGTTCCACGTGCATATGTATATGGTCTTGTGTTCACGATCTTGGAGGCAAACCCTCCCCCCTACAAAGGATGCTGAATCCCTTTTTCTATTCTCTTAAAAAGACACCAAAGGGAATTTAAAAGAAAAAATTATGGAAAGTGGACAGCAACGATAATATCATTTCACTCAGGTTTATAAATCATTAAAAAAATTCTTCTTTCATTTCCCACCAGCCAGCAGATTTATTGAAAATTTATCACCAGTCCTTTCAGGGAAGCTTTTCCTTGTTCAGAAGAGAGAGGATTTTGACCTAAATTACCTAACAGCTAAGCCAGAATGCCATTGTAGTTCTGCGGCTCGATTTCAATACTAGCCTGTATTTTACAGAATTTCAAACATCCAAGTCACTTCCAGTCATAGGAGCTAAAATTGGCCAGGGTGGACCTTGTGGCTGTCAGAACTGATAAACATTTCCTGAATGCCAGTTGGTTGGAGAACCATGTCTCTGAATGACATTAAAAGAGTCTGAAGTCTACCTCAACATGTAACCCCAACTTTCAATTGCTTGCTGGGAAATTGAGACTTTGTTTGAACAAGCCCAGCCAATGTTTTGGTCCCTTATTCTGTGGTGAAAGGGTCTGATGAGTGCTGAAATCTCTGGATGGAACAGGCCAAGAATTTCTGTTCTGCACTGGGATGAGTAATAAGTTCAAGTCCCTCGATTCTGGGGATCAGGGTCTTTCTGCATGGACCAGTGCCTTCCAGGGGGCTCGGAAGGTCTCAAGGAGAGGAAATAAAAATCAAATCAAAGAATCCGACATTCGCTGCAGCGGGACAAAGTGGGATGGACAATGGCGAAGACCTCTTCCTGTGCTGGAGGAATTTCTACTCTCAGGCAAAGCTTTTCCTTGGCTAAGCATGTGCCCTACCCCTTGAGCTATATACTCTCCCCCTAGAGTATAAACTCTTGAATAAAATATACCAGGCCTGAGAGCTTGAAAATGTCACCAGCTTGTAGCTGGGTAGGAAAGCTGCTCAATAGAACCTAGTAAATGGGTAAAGGGATGAAGAGATAATTAGAAATGGAGGGTGATGGATGGATGAATGGATGGATAAGAAGCTTCCGAAGAAATGATGAATTAGATTCTGTAGAAATCTTCCCCATCCTGAATGCACAGAGCTAACTGCAATATTTACCAAAAACACCCCCACCCCTCACCTGCACTCTGCCTACCCATTTCGCATCCAATGTGGCAACCAAGTAAAGACCAAGTCCGAGTGCACGCAAAATCCAGAAGCCTGAAGACTAGACACTCTTACAGCTTTCGAAGTCCCCAAATGTCCAACAACTTTGGCTTCTCTGAGATCATACTCAGTGAATTATCCTGTGCAAAACTCCGGTAAATTCGAGAGATGAGATAATTATGGGCACTGAAGAAGAAAAGATAAGGCAAGGGCCACGGAGATGGTGACAAGGGAAAGAATGCAGTTACTGCCGCACAGAGGACAAGGGGGAGGCCTCAGACTCCAGCTGTCATGGGGGCCTGGGGAAAATCTCCAGCCCCATTCTGCACAGGCAGTCTGGGCTATGAAATATTTTGAGGATCTCAAGAACCCCTAGATCCTGAACGTCAAACACTTTTCCCACCAACCTGGGAACTTCACTTACAAGTTTACTCCCTTGCCTGTTACAACTCTTAAATAAGAGCTTAAGAGAGGCACTGAATAGAGGTGTGTAGGTGCCTAATATACCCTTCATATGACTGTGTGATGAGCACATCTAACTATGACAATGGCATGAAGCATTTAGCAAGAAGATGGTTGAATTGTCTCCTTAATAGCATTGCTGACTGCTGCCTGAGTCCCCAGGATCAATGGAGTGTTTGGCACACAACTGATTCTTAGTAAGTATTGGTTGGCTTGAACGAATGGGTGGATGCGTAGATGGATGGATGAATGAACAGATGCAGATCAGGTGGGTCTTCCTCTGGACAAGTTTTAGCAGGAGCATTTGGCACTGTCTCTCCTATGTTTTCCTGGTTCTTTCCACCTTAACTTCTCTGCACCTTATTCCTTCAGGACCTGGATCACAGCAGGTGGAAACTCTCCCTCTCCTCCACCAAGAGGCTTGATGGTTTGGGCATTTCTCATATAAGCATATCTGTATATTCATGTTTATTTCAAATCTACTTGCCTTTAAATCAAAAAGGATCTGAAGTAACTATGTATAAAGAACCTCTAAATCCAAACCCATAAATAGTGACCGGAAGACTCAGTCATTACAAAAGAAAGCAGAACAAATGATTGGTAAGAACTTGAATAAAGGTGAACCCAGGTGTTGAGGAAGGGCCGCGCAGGCTTGCCTTCCTAATCTTAGTTAATTTTGTGGTCCACAATCATCCTTGCAGCCTCGCAGACTCAGAAACCGAGTTTGATCAGCACCCAGGAATGAATGGCCTGATTGGGAATGGTCTCCAGTTAGCCTCAGAGATATTGTCAGTCAGACTGCCTGTTAATTAATTTCCCCCAAATACGATAACTCCTGTGCCCATCAGATTGGGTACAGCCCGCACATTCCTGCCTGTGGACATGGCATGCCAAAACCAAACAGAAGGTCGTCTGGTGAGCATGGTATCAGAACAAGGGAATTTTGCCAGTGGCTTTAGATTCGGGTGTCAATGGGTCTGTGACGTGCAAAGCCCATGCTCTGCGGCCCCATCTCTTGGACACCGCTGGATGGGCACCACCCACACCAGCCTCCTTGATTCTCCTTTGGCCTGTGCTCCTGTTCCTTAATAACACTCCTTTTGCCCGACCCGTTTTCCCCAAAGACGTCTTGAAACTCTCAATCCACTTACAGTCAAGAGCTACTCATTGAAAATTTTCTTCTCTGTAGGGAGACAACTACTCTCTGTTGTTTTCAAGGTAACCGTCAGGGCAATGCTAGTTCCTTTCATTTCAAGTCCTGTGAGCGCCCGACGTTTGTTTCCTTGTGTGGTCATTCCTTCGGGTAGCAGCTGGGAGTGCTGGTTCTAAAGTTAGAGAAAACTGGGTGAATGTGGGCCAGTCACCTAACCTCTGTGAGCCCGCTCATCTGCAAAATGGTCATGAACGTCGCTGAGAAGATTACCGTTAAGACTAATTTACCATAATGTTCGGCAGCACTTAGCATACCTCCAAACTCTCACTCACAGTAAACAGTAATAAACATGATTATCGGCATTATCTCTCATCCCCCCATTCAGCCATCCTTCGCTGAGCACCCACTAAGTGTGCCCAGCCACACGCCAGCCTGGGAATCCAGCACAAGGCAATTACTACAGCTGAATATTAAATTTAGCTCTTAGCTTCCTGGCTGCCAAGACCCAAAGGGCCATATTAATTATTGCAAAGGTTTTTTTTTTTTTTTCCTGAGCTTAAGTTTATTCGATTCTACCACACTTATAGAAGAAGCTTAGCACCAAAAGGTTTAAGCTCTAAAGGAATGACTTTCTAATTACAAACTTTTAGATACTGAGAGAATTAGATGAGGACAACATAGCACTCAATAGAACCTAAGGTTTAGCACAAATCAACCTATGTTGACAATACCCTATGTTTCCCTGCGCTTCCAGAATAGCCTCAAAAATATAAACTAAACACGCAGGTGACTGTTGCAACATCCCACTCTTTGAAAATAGGACTGGTCCTCCTGGCTGATAAGAACATGCCGGTTTAGTCTAACAAAGATGTAACCCTAGTCATAAGTTACTTTTTATGTAATTTTAAATACTGTGCTTAGGAAATGAACTCACATGGCTAAGATACCCATATGCATTAATTTAAGCTGATCTTGAGTAATTCACACTAATAAGAAAGACACAGGGCCCCACCTCGCCATATGTCAGCAGTCACTTTACTGGACTCGAGATAGAATCAAAGTAATTGCTCCATAAAGTAAAGCAGTTAGTAATAACCTCAACTCCAAGAGCCCTTTAATTTTCTGATTCATATCTTCAATCAATTTGCAACACAGAGCAATTGAGTTTTCCTTCTAGTTTCCCAATTGTTTGCTCAAAAGAGCTGCTCCCCTTCCTTTGACTGACGTGACATTATTGCATTTATATTGACTTTTATGGCAGTTTTTACAACATTTAGGGTGCATAAGTGACATGGCAATGTAGCACAGGAACATTTCAGGATGCAAGTAAGCCATAAAGAGAGTGCCCGGCTACAGGGTCTGCAATTTACAGTGTGAGGACGTTACAAATGGAGCAGAGCAAACTGGGTCTGGGATGGGCATCCGTTACCTGCTTCCAAAGCCCCCAGGAAATTGTCCAAGCTGCCTCCCCCCAGACCCCAGACCAGGAAAAGCCAGAGCCCCGCCAGTTGATTTTGGCTTTGCAGTGTCATGAGATGCTCTGAAATAACCATCTTAGACACAAAGAGCATCTTCTAGCTTCCAAGTTGGAGGAAAGGAGGGTGCTGATGAGGCAGAGTTGTTTTGAAAATCAAATAAGTCAACTGAGGCCTAAAGGAAGCCAGAGGATGGCCTGAGGATGATACTGCTACCAGTGGGTTGTCACCTGCTCTTGGGCTGCATGCCGGTCTTCACCATTCACCTCCCACCAGGGACCCCGCCGGGAAGAAGAAACACATGGAAGGCTGTTCTCACCTACCAAAGTCCCTGACTTCCATTGTCTCCTCTAGCTAGACTCTAATTCAAGCCCTCAGCATCTCCTACCCAATGGACTCCAACTTTTTCGTCCCTCATCTCTCCTGTCCTCGCTAGAGGTAGTTTTTGAAGATACCGTGTCTTACAGCATGTCAGAGCATGAATTTTCTTCTAAAAACGTGTCCAGAGGCTTCTCACTCTCTCAGAGGAAGTTCCCAGCCCTTTCTCCAGAATCCAAGGACAGCAGCCCCATCTCACCTTCCACAGTTACTACCTCCATTGCAGCTGCACTCGGAGCAGGTGTTCTGTGCACCAACTTTTTCCACGTCTGGTTTCCCCACCATTCACTTACCTGTGCTGCATTATTTCTCCACTTACTAAAAGGTTCTCAGAGGTCAAGAGCGAGCCAAGTTCCCTCGGTCTGAATCTCAGTTGTACCACTTACTTCCTCTGGGACCCAAGGAAAAGTACTTAACTTTTCTGTGTCTAAGGTTTCCTCAAAACGGATCTAACAGAAGTACCAGTCTCACTGGATTGTTGTGAGAATTGATTCATTCAAGATATGTGAAGGGCTTAGAACGTTACCTGGCAGAGGAAGGGCTATTTACAAGTCAGCTGTTACTTGAATGTTGGATTCTTCTGCAATTCTTCTTCTAGAATATCCTCCCTACTTTCCCCACTAATCAAAATACAGCCCCTTAATACTTAGTGTGTTTCCTCCCCAGTGAAGCCATACTAGGTTTTCCTGTCAGAATGAGGTACCCACGATCCCTCTACATGTGTTTTTTACTCAGAACTTTCACATGTGTCTCTGCCCAGAAGGGCGTGGTTTCCATCAGCAGCAGGAGACACTGCACAAGAGGATCCGAGCAGCCAGCCCGCACCGAGCAACAGCGATGGGTTTGCTGCCATCAGGGTCCCTTCAGAGGTGCTCACACACAGAGCACAAAGTTAATTTCTGTCCCATTATCTACCTGTGACTGGGTTGTGTCTCATGCCAGGAAAAGCCCAAAGTTCCTGGGAAAATTTAAGTCAGCAAAGCTACCAAAGTCTTCCCTTGGATCAGCCCTCGCCACCTACAGACCCCCTTCTAGACAGAGGCGCAGGCTGGGGTCCAACACTTTCCTTCCCAGGGAGGATCCATGCTTGGTTTGTGTTCCCTCCGAGGGGGACGGAGCTGAATGCAGCCCCCCCAGAACCCAAAAGGCAATTCACCAGCAGCTGCTGCTCTAGTGATGAAAGAATCAGGTCCTCGGCCAGGATTCCCGGTGGGGAACGTTCTTTCAACATGTGGCCTTTTTATCTTACACACACCTTTTCAAATAAGCACTTCTCATGCACTAGCAGTGTCCTTCTTTTATTCTCTCCGATAATGTAGTTAATGCTTCTTTGTCTGCTCGTCTGGGATGTAAGGGCCTTGAGGTTGGGGACTATACCTTTTAGGTCTTTACTTTTGAATATTTTATTTTTAAAGTACTGAAACACAAACAAACCAAAATCATTCCCAACCTGACTTTTAAAATATTACATGAAATAAAAAAACAAGAATGTGACCCTTTTCACGCCTCCCCTGACTTTGTCGTTAGTTGCGCAAAAATTCTTCCTAAGTTCCACTGGTTGCCTCTCCCTTGTTCTTGCTTTTTCTCTCCCTGACTTATCCCTTATCTATCTCTTATCTGCCTACCTCCCTCTTTTCATCCGCGTGCATAATGTATGCAGAAATTCCCATAAACATATACAGTTAATAAACATGAAATCATTGGCCATTTTCCCATAGAATGCCCTACCGTGGGCATCTTTTCCAAGTTATCTGTATCTAAGGCATTTTTATCAATGGCTGCATCCCGGATGTGCTGTTATCAGCTCAAGAAGCCTGGGCGGTTGGGGTGGCAGCCCCTCTAATTCTGCAGCCGTATGATGCCAGCCTACCTTTCCAGACGTCGCTTTCTCTCCTCTATCCTCTCGTGCAGGTTTGCCCGGAACTCGGCTATTCCTTGAACACAGTAAATCCTTCCACATGCCTCTTGTGCATTATTAGGTTTGTATTTACCTTGCTCCCTACTCGGTGCCCCACTCGGCGCTCTATGCATAGCAAGTGCTCAATAAAAGCCTGTTGTAACGATGGATGGGCATGCAGGAGGCCCGGCATAATGCTGCCCAGTCAAGCCCACAACCACCTGCTACACAGACCGCACAGGAGGTCCAGGCGTTTTCTGTGTTGCTTTCAGGGCATCACTGAGCTGTTTTGTTTCCTCAGTTTCCCATGCATCTGGTAAGTCTAGAGATATTGGCTTGTCTCCCTGGAGACCCTGGGTGGAATCTGGCATTTCAAAGTGCTTAATGGTGCTGCTCAGTAAATAAAGGAGGTCATTAATATGCATGAAGCTATTTCGTCAAGAGGCCAACAGAGCAAATTTAAAAGCTATCTTCAAGGGAAAAGAACGAAGCTACCGTTATCGTGCATACTAATAACCACAAGGGAAGCCTTCAGGAGCCAGGACAAAGCCCTCCCCAAGCCCCTCAGACTCGGCTGAAACCTTAAGGTGCCCCAGGTCTTGCTGTCAGTCTCTCAGGGAACAGAGAATCAACTTTTGTGCCCAGACTCCCGCGGGCAGGACTGGCGCTCTCAGCACCCCGGGGCTGGCCTGACGGGCCCTCAGATGATGCATCCAATGGTTTCTGGGAACCGTCCTAACGTGAAAAATTAGATGGGGAACAGCCAACGCATGGCAGGGAAAAGGCCGGGGAGGATTTATGATTGGCCACCACTCCAAGGTCACATTTCCACTCAAAGGCATGAGAAATGGGGAGCGTGGTTGAGGCAGCGTTCGGAGTGAACTGAGCACTGTACCAACAAGAGAGGAGCCAGCAGCTGCTGGGAAAGCAGGTGAGGAGCCCTGGGCTGCCAGTGACCTTGAGCACATTCCTAAAGCTCTCTGCCCCTGGAACCTACCCCTTCATCTCATCCACACCTCACCTACAGGTCATCCGAGATGCCCTCCTGGGGGCCCGGAGTTAGCAGGGAGTCTAGTATCTTCCCCTTAAGCCTTCTCCTGCTTTAATTATCCAGGAACTTCTGCTGGGGGGGGGGGGGCAGTCTTCATGCCAAACATCAGCAGAGAGAACTTGGAAGCCTGAGCTTCCACTCATGGGTCCCCGGTGGACCTGCCTTTAGTTCTACTGATACCACAGGTGTTGCCATTCAAAGGGATTCCATACCGCACAGTCCGCGGTGAGTTCTCTGTGGCTGAGATGACGCCTTGTCTGGTCCAGGTCCAGTTGTAGATTTCAGTGGGTCTCCTTGCACGTGACTCCCTAGTTACAGCTGTCAGTGGTTTACACACTCACGCCCAGGGACTCCGGCCCAGGGGTTGAGACCAGACAAATAGTTTCTGATGTTTAAAGTTCTTTCTCACCAACAGGTATCAGCTGACCCATCCCAAGCTACCAAAGACAATCTGAAAGAGATGTTTAGAATCTGACCTCTTGCCTCCCAGAGGACCCTTTGGCAGATTTATGCAGACCTATGCAGACTTGTTCACATGTTCTCCAGCTAAGGTATGGACAACAGGGCATGGAAAGGGTGCAAAGGCTTATTCCCTTCACATCTTATATTTGCCTGAGTAGGAGGGGAAAGAGGCAGATTGAAAGGGTTCCAAAGTGACATTCTGTGCCCACCTATCAAATGAAATAGCAGATAAAAATCTCCTGTTTAAAAAAAGTAAGTTCTACTTTTACAGATATTTTGCTAATACATGTATAACGTGCTTTACTGACACCTGCCTCATCTGTTTCACTGAGACGTTGTGAGGGGCAAGTAAGGCATTTGATAAAAACATGCACTTTGAAAAGCAAAAAAAAAAAAAAAAAAAAAAAAAAAGCTAAGTAACAAAGGTAAGGAATTGCTATGTAGGTGATTCATTCCATTAGAAATAAAGTTTGGTTCTAGAAACTCTTGGTCCACTTCTAGGCAGGTAGAGAATAAAAACTGGGTCCCCAAGGAAGGTCAGGGACTGAGCATGCTTGATTTGTGGCGCGAGCACAGAGAGGAAACCAAAAGAATGGAATGACAGATGAAAATTGTCACAGGGAGAGCGTTGCTGACTTAGAATATCCACCCCCACTTAAATAATTGCTGTTTCTTTAGCTTTTCCTCCAAAATTCTGTGTGTTTTAGAAGCCACTTAACCACTCCAGGATCCAGTTTCCTAAATGTGAAATGAACGAATTAGACTAAAATTTTATAATTTTTTTCAGTCATAGAATGCCTTTTATGAGCAAGACTTAGAAGATGACTTAAAGATGCCCAGTGAGTAAATCCACTGAAGCAGAGCATCTGAAAACGCTAAGATTACCTATAGTCCTAGATAAACGGTGATCTTCCAAAAGTTGTTCAAACCTTAGAGAGTCGGAAATGCTGCTCTGCTAGCAAGTCCAACATGAGCCCTGTGGAGATGTTTCCATGCAATGATCTTAAGTGACCACGGCCCAGACCCTCAGCCCTGGCTGCATGCACAATTCCATTGATCTTCTTGAGTAATCTGCCAACGTGGGGCAGATGAAGGCATTTAATGACCAGCATTTGATTTTTTCCTAATTTTTCAAACAGGGAGAACTACTGACTCTGGCTGGAGGCTTAATATGAAGGAATTATCCCTGATAATGCCTGAAAGACCATAAGAAGTCCAGACAATGAGTAGTTCCAGTCACTTCTCTTTACCCAATGTTAAGACCGCATTCTCCTGATGTGTTAACTTCACACTTTCCTGAGCAGTAGCTCTAAAGTCACCCCTTCCTCCAAAAAGGCGGCGACCAATACGTAGAGATAAGACACAATTTCAATTTTCCACGTAAAGTGACTGTGACCATCGGCAAGTGCTTTGAGGTGGAGGCAGTGGGTGGAGCGGAAAGCGAAAAGCCCTTGGGAATGAACCCAGAAACACAGAGACGACCTTGGGTGGCAATAAGGCTGAGGCACTTACAAAATCAGCCCAGCACGCCAGGGGCAGACACGACCTTGAGTCACGCCAAACACATGGCCCGGCCGCAGCTCAACTTTGTTTCTCTTCAGAGTCACATAGACTGTCCTTTCTTCATAAGCAATTTCACGATACGTGGGAGGGACCCTAGGCAAGGCCGTGAAATGGGGGAAATCTTGTGCCTGGCTTCTTCCAACGTTCCTCGGTGCATAGTACTCCCATGCTGCACTTTAACCAATATGAAGAGAAAAAGACACGTGTGGTGGGGCCCAGTTCTCCATGAACAAGGCAGCATCTTGACGGCGCGTTTTTTTTTTTTTTTTTTAGCTTGTGAGTTTAGATTTGGAGAAAGCTGATCTTACGGGATCAGCTTGTGGGATCTCCTAAGCAGGTCAGGACCCCCTTCTGTGACATGGCAGGAAGGTGGTCACCCAGGGTCTGTGTGAGCCTCTTCAGGAACGGACATGCACTGCCACTCCAAGTGCAGACTCCGTGGTCTGAGCACTCTCAGTGTTAGACAGTTGTCAGAAAGGAGAGGGAAACAGAGGAAATTCAATATTCCTTGCAATTTCAAAGGCACGTGCAAGAAGAAGAAAATATTTGACCAAAAACAATGCATTTGGGGTGATAAAACTCTCTTCTAGGCATTTAATTGGAGAAAAATGGGGGAGTAAGATGATCGCCTGTAACCTGTCCCCTCCCCAATCTCCCTCTCAGCTGACGCAGCCCTGCTAGCCTGTCCCACGTGGCTTGGCGTTTGCTTATATTTTGAATCATATTGCCCTTCTGCGGTTTCCTGGGTATGTCTCAGAAGGGCGCACACGGCTGCTTACTAGCATCTCCCGTGATACCCAGTCTGGAGATGGCTGGCTGCTCTTTCAAAGCCCTTGGTGATGAAGCCAACTAAGCTGAATATATAACAGATTTTTAAAAGTGACAACCCGCGATGTATTTAAATATAGTCTCTTGAGTTGGGTCACGAAGAGACTGTCAGCCTGGTGTACCTTCATTTGCTAAACGGACCCTTCAAAGCTGGAATCCAGCTTGGTTGGCTCTTTCCCGTTTCTAAACAGCCGCCGGAAAGCCAAAGGCTTAGAGCAGTGGGTTGAGACGGGTTAGCTTATGCCCGCGGGGGTCCTCCCTTCGCTGCTCCTGTGGCCTGGTTCAAGCTCGCACCTTTTTGTGTTTTCACCATGACACTGGGCTCTTAGTTGAAACCCTTTAGCCTGGTTCTCAAGGCGTTGTAATGAGAAAGGCTTCCAGCTTCGCCTGCTGCTTCCTCCCAGAGCCGTCTGCAGGTTCCTCCTTTGCTAACACTCTCGACACATGTGCCTACTTATTTGAAAGCCTGTTCTCGCTGCCCCACTACGAAGACTCCGCAAGGGTAGAGGCTGTGTTGGGGACAGTCCCTGGGGAGCCCACAAGGCTCGCAGGTGCTCAATAACTACAGACTGAATGACGGACCTAGTTCCTCATGTGCACCCCGCAGCGTTGTGTAACTGAGGTACGAACCTCTCTCCAAACAGGCCCCCCACTCTCCTGCACGGTTATCGCCCAGGATTTGGCTTATGCCACTTGCCTTCTGGCCACAGGAAAAGAAAACACCAGAGACAGTGCGAAGACAATGATTCGGACATATTTTGAGCAACGAGAAGGCAAAGATCAGAGTATCCTGGCTGGAGATAAGAAGAGTTTGAGGGTCACCACCTGAGAAAGCCCTGGTCTGACCATCAGGAGGCCAAGGTTTTGTTGTTTGGTTATCCTGTGACAGTGGCAGCTCGGACGCTGGTCTGTGAAGCTTGGAGGGCAAGGCCACCCTGTCCCTGGTGTTCCCACAGCCCAGGGAGGGGACAGTAAGGCACTGGGCTTTAGCACTCCTGCTAATACACTTACTTTGTTGTTATTAAACATTTCACGTAATTGCAAACTGAGCTCAAAAAAAGTTTTCTTTCTGCCGGAGATATTAACACATAACAAGTCATTCCATTAATTTGCACAAATAATATTAGGAACGTATTTTTCTGGAAAGCAAGAACAGAAGCCTCAAAACTCTCTTCGAGTCGTCCATCCCTGACCCTTTGTGAGGACTGGATTCAGCTCAGCAGCATTTCTTAAAAGCCTTTCATATGCCAGGCCCCATGAGGAATAGTCGGGGGAAAAGAGAAGATGTGTCTTCAAGGGTCATGTGGTAGCAGAATAAAGGCCCCCAAAGTTGTCCCCGTCCTAATCCTCGCTACCTGGGAATGTGGTACCTCCGGGGGGTGAAGGCCAATGTGGTGAAGCTAAGGGCCCTCAGGTAGGGACACCTTCTGGATTAGCTGACTGGATGGCACATGATCTCATTACACGGCTCCTTAAAACCGGAGCCCCTTTCCTGGCTGTGGTCAGAAGTGTGGCCACAGAAGGCTGGTTGGGAGACTGCTGGTGTGGTTGGCTTTGAAGCTGGAAGAAGGAAGAAAACCAATTCTCCCCAGAGGCTCCAGAAAGAAGCATAGCTCTGCCAGTGCCTTGACGTTGGCCCGTGTTGGACCTCTGACCTGCGGAACTATACGAGAATGAACTCAGGTTGTTTAAGACACTAAGTCTGCGGTAATCTTTTATGGCAGCAATAAAAAACGAACACAGACCGTATCAGATAACAAAGGAGGAACAAGGGGAGAAATCACAACGATCTAAAGACATCCAGGATAGTTCTTCGAGAGTGAGATAAATCAATTATATTAATGATGATGATGATAATTTTCATGATAACCCTTAAATAGCATTTAATGGCATTCATTTGATGCTTGAAATATGTTTTATTATTCATCCTATTTTTTAAATTGATGTGCAGTCAGTTACAATGTGTCAGTTTCTGGTGCACAGCACGATGTCCCAGCCATGCACGTACATACCTGTATTCGTTTTCATATTCTTTTTCATTAAAGGCTATTACACGATATTGAATATAGCTCTCTGTGCTCTACAGAAGAAAATTGTTAACATTTGCCAATCTCAAACTCCCAAATTTATCCCTTCTCACCCCCTTTCTCTGGTAACCATAAGATTGTTTACTAAGTCTGCAAGTCTGTTTCTTTTGTAGATGAGTTTATTAGTGTCCTCTTTTTTGCCTTTCTTTTCCTTTTTTTTTTTTTTTTTTTTAGATTCCACATATGAGTGATTATCATAGGGTATTTTCCTTTCTCTTTCTGGCTGACTTCACTTAAAATCATCCTATTTTATAGATGAGGAGACTGAGGCACAGGGATAGTCACTAACTTGTCCAAGTTCATGTAGCACATCCGAGTTCAGTCTATTGAGTGGAGAGGTGAGTCCATCCAGGGAGCAGACAGCATCTTCCTGGGTCAGCCTGGGTCGTGCTTGACCTTGAACTAAGGAGTAGGATTTTGAATGAAGAGACTAGAGGGACCACCACGTGGAGGAAGGGATGGGGACAGTGATGTGGGAACACCTCTCTGCCCGGACGAAGGAGCAGAGTTTGAGTTAACACGGTGTTGCATGCCGGAGGGTGTATTCAGACATAGGTTGGAAAGTGGGTTTGGATAAATCGTGCAGATCTGGCCATGACAGCAGTCAGGTTCTAATCTGTAGGTAGATGAAAGCTATAGAAAGTTTCCCCATGGAGGAGGGACATGACAGAGCTCATTTAGTTTCACCTCATCCATCAGGAGAGCAAGAATTGGAAGGTGGGAGTGGACAGGGTGTGGAGGGTGGTACTTATTTTTTAAGAAACCTAGTCTATGGGAAAAAATTGCTGGCTTGACTCTAAAGAGGTTGTATCCATTAATCACATCTCAAATTCTGAATTTTTTTTTCCCCAGCATTTAACTCCTTGGTTATTCACTCCTGACTTGTAAGCCTCTGGCACGTAGGAAGTGGCTCCTACCTGTGTGTGCCCTGCACCTACCACAGCCTAACTCAGTACAGGGGCTTCCTAGAGAAGAAACTGATAAACAAATGCATATTTGGGTCAAGTCATGCCTTCTTGAACTTCTTTTGTTAAAGATTATGCTTTGTCTGCTTTCTGAAAGGGCCATGGGCCGATAATGCACAGAACAGAAGTGCAGGAAACCTGTGCGTGCCAAGCCAAACAGTCCTGCTAAGAATTGGAGAAGGTCTCCAGACACCAGATTTCAGCAGTTTCTCTGATTTCCGCCCTGGGAGATGTGGTGATGGTGTGAGGGGAAGTGTGTGCTGGCCAAGGCCAGCTGGCCCACCAGGTCTGCACTCAGCCACAGAAACCACCGGAGAGGTGGATGGGGCCCCATGCTCAGCGGCTGCAGGACCACGGACAGTCACATGACAAGCAGGCTGGACGGGGAAGATGTGACACCTGAGCTAGGCTGGGTGCCCTGGGTATCTCCCTGGAGCCTCCCAGAGCATCTGTCAAGGTCTTGAGCCTACAAAGTGCTGAACACCATTAGCTCTCTTATGGAAAGTGAGGAAGGGTAGGGCTCTACATTAGGGCAGCAAAAGCCAAAGGCAGCCAGATGCCAGGGGAGAATTCAACAGGGGACCCTGTGCAAGACACTGGACTCGTGGTTACCCTGTGGGCTGGAGAAGGAGAGGACTGGGGACCCACAGACCCTCAAGAAGAAATCCTCTTCCAAGAGGGACACTGAGGGCCTGAGTTTGTGGCAGTGCCCCGAGCATGACCTCTAAATCACCAAGAGTCTAGAACCATCTTAGAGAGGCTGAAAGAACCCAAGTGCCACAGAAGGCCTCCTCTGTGGCAGGATGGAGAGGGAGGGTGTCCACATAAGGGCACAGCCAGAGTGAGCCCCCAGGCCTGCTGGGAACAGCGCCACCTCCAGAAAAGTTCCTGACAATTACATCTTTCTCCTAGAGCCACTGTCATGGTCACTCAACGATCTATTCTTTGCCAATGACCCTAAATGTTTTTCCTTGTCTTTTTGCTAAAATACAATTCAACTTTAAAGAAAAATGGTGTAGGAAAAATAATCAATCATCCCACCTAACACAAACTCAGTTGTCATTGTCTCTTATTCTTAATCCCTCTGATCGGTGACAGACCCTCTCTGGTCTTATAGGAGGGACATTCTCAATTTAAAGTGACACAATCGACTTTAAATGAAGCACAAATGATCTCCTCATGTAGGAACTTAAACTTTTTTTTTTCCCTGCAGTGGAATCCATGCCCTTGGACTTGGGGCACGTCTGAAATTTACCAAATTAAAGTAATTAACCCATGTGTCTTGTTAAAGCAAGAAGATGTGATTGACAGGGGCATAGAAATAGCAGTGCGTTCCCGCCCAGGGGAGGCGGCTTCCAGGACCGGTACTTAAATTCTGCTGTGCTTCAAGCCCCAGCTGGCCTTCCAACCCCTGCTTCCACCAGCTCCCCCCACAAACTGGAATCCAGACGTGGCCCGGCCTTGCCGTCTGTACACCTGTGCCTTTCCTCTCTGCCATCTCCTCCTTTCTCTGACTGCCCAACGCCCGGGTCACATTTTAGCAGCGGAGCAGCTGCATAAAGTCATTCCCTCCTTCCAATGTGGAAAGCAGGAAGGCAAGTTCTTCCTTTCCTCAACCTTCCTTCCAGGCAGGAGGGGCCACGTGAGCCTCTCCTTCTCATCAGTGAGACCCAAGAAGTCTGCTTTTGTTGGGAGGAGATTGGTCCTGAAGAGCATTTTCTTCCCTGCTGGACAGAGACAGACAGTACTGGCACAGCGTGCCTCCTTTCCACCTTCCTGCCTTGAACACAGATGTGATGTCTGGAGGTGTGCGGCCTTCTTGTGACAAGGAGGTGACGGGCATGCAGAAAGGGCGCGGGAACAGCGCCCTCCCACTGAACTGCTGACTGAGCACCAGCAGCCACCTGCCTTCAGACTCTCATTAGGAGAGAAAAATCAAGTCCTGTTTAAGTCACCATAACTCAGGTTTTTTATTACTTGTAATTGAAAGTAATCTCAACAGGTGTAACCACCCTCATCCGCCTTCCCTAAGCAATTCAACCTGAGAGGCAATGAATACAGTGGTTACAAACTGGGGCTCCGGAGCCAGCTTTAACTTTGAGCCCCAGCCTATCACTGACTTAGCCTGTGACCTTGGGCAAGTCATCTAACTGCTATAAGCTTCATCTTGCTGACCCATACTATGGTAGTTACAGCTGTATGTGCTTCACATAAGTTCTCAGTGAGATAGTGCATGGAAACTACTTAAAACCCGGGCTGACAGTTTCACATCAAATAACACTGATTTTCCCAGGGGAGAAGCTACTGTCATCCCCCAGGGCGCACTGGGGACCGAGATCCCTGGACTCGTCCCGCATGCCACGGCGGAGCCCACTCCTCCGGCTCTTGGAGCCCCACGGCGGACTCTGTACTGGGAGGAGAATCCAGAGCGGTCACCCCGCCACCTGCCCTGGCCTGCTCCTCAGGGGTCCCCACTCTGGAGCTTGAGCTGGACTTGGCTGTGATAAGTTCTCATGGTTCCTATTCGGCTCCCTAAGCTCATCAGGGACCTCATCCTACTTTACCCCCCAGCTTCCTTGAAGGAGGAACTTGCAACAGAGAGAGGGGAAGAAGAGAGTGATGAGATGGTTTTCCACGTCCCACCTTCCCGGGGACCCGAGACGCTCTGCTTGTTGCCATGGCACTGGGTTCCCGGACATCACTGCTCCGCACGGCAGCTGCTTGGTCTCCCTGGCACTTCGAAGCTGGGAAAAATAAATCATTCAAAGAGTCTTCTTCCCCCTTGGGAACTAGGAATTACGCTGAAACTTTATTATTACTTGAAATAAACAAATTACTCCCTTGAGGCCAGATGAAAACATGCTCTTATTTAACTGCTTAAAGGAGGAAAGCAATCGGAGAGTAAAATCAAAGGTGCCCAAATGCATTGAAGTGACTCCTCAGAAGCTGACATAATGGCAATTTGTGTTTACATTCTGCTTCTCATCAAAGGAGAATTACACAAAGGCCCCGTTTCCCCAGAGTTGCCCTGTGGAGCATGACTCCAAAGCAGAAGAGCCCAGAGCCTTGGGGGGTCTGCCAGGCTCCAAAGCCCAGCCTCCGGCTCTGACCATGGCGGTGACCTCCTGTCTCTGGGTCTCAAGGCTGGCTTAGTTTCAGAGCCCTTCTGGGAGCTGTGAAGGGGCATCTCTGTCCCCACTGGTCAGTGGAAAGAGAGTGGCTGCCTCCCGTGTAAGGACTCCTAGTGGAGACGGGTCATGGAAGCCTAATAGGGAGCTGATCACACACACACACACACACACACACACACACACACACACACACACACTATGGAAGCTATTGGCAGTGAGAGCCCATCTCTGGTGGGGTTTCCTCCCTGACTATCCATCAGCAAAGACATGGATTTCTGACTGTATGTGCTTTTCCACAAGTGTTCACGCATGCGGGACAGTGATAAAAAAACTTCTTTCTGGTAGTCTAGATAGGAGACAAGACATATGCATATATATTGAAAAAGTAAAACACCTATCGAAGGACCCTCTTAGATTTGTTTTTGCATCCACAGTGCTTGTAGGGGTTAAGGTCAATGAAATAACTGTACAGGTGAACTGATGAAAGACGAGGGCAGGTCAGTCAGATGGTGAATGGAAGCTTCCAGGTAGGAGTGATCGCTCGTTGTCTGGGGAGCTGGATGGGATTTCGCTCCTCAATCACAAAAACAGTTTAAAAATAGAGCTACCATTCATTGAAAGTTCACTCTTTGCCTGGTACTGTTGCAGAATTTAATATGTTTTTGAAAGAATAGTCTTTACCATGACACCTCTCATAGCATCATTTTACAGATGAGGAAACTGAGGTTCAGAGAAGTTGTGACTTGTCCGTGGACTTGGTAAGGCCAAGGTTGGAGCCCAGCTCTAACTGGCTGCAAATCCATGCTCCTCCTCGGTTCTTCTTATGTCCCTCCACCCATGGTCCTGCCTCCTCTTTCTACCATAATGTCCACATCCAAACTTGTTGCCTGAAAATTGCACACTTGAAATACTTTCTTCCTCATTTACTTAGCAAAAATTCCATCTTTTCTTCAAAACCCAATCCCACCCCCAAATCTTCCAGTATCCAGAAAAGGTCCCAGCATGGCCATCAGCTAAACACTCCATCAAGGAAGACAGGGCAGGGATCCCACACTGATCGATGAAGGTTTGGACAGTCTGTGTAATGGCAAATGCCACTGGTTGCAGGGCTGTTTCTCATCCTGAAATTTGCTCCTTTGTGACCTCACACGCCCAGCAATTGTGAGCTCCCTGCAGTCAGAGGCCAGGGTCTAAGTCCCTAAGTCTAAACTCCATCACCTGCCACATCTGTGACCTTGGGCGGGTCACTGAGCATCACTAAGCATTGTTTTCCTCATTTGGAAAAATGAGGATAATAATATAGAGCCCACCTGACAGTGGTGCTGGAAGGGCGTGGCTGAAGGGCACTGTAAAAGCTGTAGTACTGCTGGGCATGATCGTCAGCCAGGAGGAGGGGAGATGGCAGCCTCCAGATGCTCCGCATGCAGTGCTGGCTTTGGTGGGGTGGCTGAGGCCCTGTATGAGACTGAGAGGGAGGTCAAGGGTTTGGGGAGCATCACTGGGGAATGCCGGGGTAGACAAATGGGGAAACCATCTTGCACCGTTTAAGCCCCATAAGTGTCTGCTTCCCATGAGCAGGACCAAATCCTGGGAAGGCTGATCTCCAGAAGGTAACATACAAAGTGTCAAGCAGTAAGATAAAAATGGTTGGGTGTATTTAAAGGGATAGTGTGCAATGATATTCAGAAGGGCAGGTGATGACCTCTGCAGGCCTGAGTGTCTCTGTCTGGGATAAGCATTCCCCTTTCCCATCTCTCTTGCTCACAGGCCCCCTCCAGCTGCCCAACCCCCATTCTCCATGACCTCACCCCACCCCCGTCTTTGTCTATGTTAATCACAATCAGCCTCACAAGCCCAGTTGAAATCCCCCCATTTTGGGGAGCCTTTCTCCCCACTGCAGTCCAAATGTGCCCTCCCCTCCTGGGTCCCCAAAGCAGAGCTCTCTGTGTCTCTGACATGTCAGTTTCAGTCATGGTGACCTGGCACTAATACGCCATTGTTCACGTTAAGCCTTGATGACTAGCCTGCGGCTTTTCATGGACAGGACCCGGGCCAAACACGGACTTTTGCATTCCCAAACTGAGGTCAGCCCTAAGGCCAGATGGAGCTGACAGCCAGTTTTCAAGATACATACTTGTTGGACAGAAAGATAGGTAGCACCCAGCTGACCTGGCAAGGCCTTCAACGTTCACAGAGGAGAAATCCTTTCATTTGCAATAAGTGAGTAAACTGAGAACCAAAGAGGGGAGGTTCCTAGTCCAGGCTCACAGTTCACATCCGAGCCCTGACTAGCGTCTCTCTACTCAGGCTGTGGGAAGTGCTAAGCTTTGTAAGAGAAATCGAACCTAATTATTCTATCTTCTCCCCTGTCCCTGTCATACCTTTATCTTAATGGAAGTTCGGAGCTTTACTGTTTCACTGGGAAAACAGGAGGAGACACAGGATCACGTCTGACCCACTGTGGGCCTTTCGAACCGCTTATTCTGAAGACACGGACTGTCCAGCCTCCACTTTCACATTTCGCTGCACCGCGCTGAAATATGTACCCGGCGCGTCCCCAAGCCGCCGCCTCAAGCCTTGCATTCCTTCCCTGCGTCTCGCTTCCCTTGACTAGGCTTCTCCGCCCAGGACTTATCTTTAAGGTCACTGCGTGTGTGAAGTCTGACCCCCCCCTAGAACTCTGTCAGGTGTCCCCAAGAGCTGCCTCAGCGCCCTGCAGTTTCCCTGATCAGAGTTAGATGAAATCCCCGTTCAGAGTCCTGTTGACGTGGCACTGGAATTTCCCTGCTTCTTTGGCTGTGTTTGACTCCCCCAAAGATGCACTGGAGCGCCTGTTTGGGTCTCACTTCCCCTCGCGGGAGGTTCTTTTGGGACAACTCCTCCCTTCCCCATCGCAGTTCCTCCTGAAGTATGCTCCAGGTGAGGGCTGCCATCGAGGTGAAATCTCACCTCCCTGGCTGCGGTGACTGACCGGCAACGGGCGCTTCCTGAGTGTGAGCCAATCAAAGCGCCTCACTGCCACGACCGCTCTGATTGGTTCACGGAAAACCGCCTGCTGCAGGGAGGCCAATGAGTGGCTTCCTCCAGGATGCTGCGAGCTCAGGCTGGGAAAAGGGGAACCACTTTTCCTCTCCAGCAATGCACTAAAGATGAGAGGCCTGCAGTGCAGGAGGCCATGGCCCCCTCCTACGGAGAAGCCATTCTGGAATGATGAGGCCGGCTGAGAGAGAGGAGCCAAGACAGCATTTACAGGAACAGACTCCGGGCCGTGTTTAAGCCCTCATTTTTCCAGTCCAGCTCTCACCCCACCAGTTAGAAGATTTGATCCCATGACCGTGCTTTGGGGCTGAATTGTGCCGCTTCCCAAATTCACGTGTTGAATCTCTAACACCCAGGACCTCAAAATGTGACTGTATTTAATGACAGGGCCTTTACAGAGGCAATTACGTTAACATAAGTGTGCTACAAAGAGCCCTAATTCAATGTGACTGACGTCTTTATAAGAAAAGGAACTCCAGACACACTAAGAGACACCACCAGGGATCCCCAAGGACAGACGGAAGACCATGTGAGGACACAGAGGGAAGGCAGCCACCTGCCAGCCAAGGATGAAGGCCTCAGAAAGGAAACACACCTACTGATGCCTTGATCGTGGACTCCTAGCCTCCAGGACTGTGAGAAAATAGGTTTCTGCCATTTAAGCCACCTAGTCTGTGGCATTTGCTATGGCGGCCCTAGCAAATGTATCCAGGTCCCAACGTCCCTTTTTGTTCCGATGGGTTGATGATCAGTTTCTAAGTCTTGTCATTCAAAGGGAACCAATGCGAGCCTTCAGATGTCTTCAGCAGATGTAATAGTGATTGTCCTCCAAATACCTTCATGACCAAGGCCCAAGGTCTGTGACATCAGGGAGTCAGATCAGGTTACCCAGGTAACTCATTTATGGACCCAGGTCAAGCCTAAATCAGATCAATTTAAAACTCTGTCGCAGTTTAATGAATTAATAGCTGCCTGAAACATTTTGTTTGATAAACAACTTTTCCCCTTAACAGAATTCCGGAAACTAGG
The DNA here is from genome assembly GCF_048773025.1 of Camelus bactrianus. Lineage (NCBI taxonomy): Eukaryota > Metazoa > Chordata > Mammalia > Artiodactyla > Camelidae > Camelus > Camelus bactrianus. The sequence continues at coordinate 7,701,186 of NC_133568.1, read as the reverse complement.
ACGGGGCATGGACAAAACTGACCTTCAGTCTGTGAGTAATAACTATCTGGACACCTCTGGTTGCCCCGAAGACTTGGCATTTCTTTCCAAAACCTCAGGGAAACTCCCCTGCAAGATAAACCTAGTGTACGTGGTGACTTTAAATACAACTGGGTGACACTTCCTTCTTGGGGCACTTTTCCGACTTCCAAATGAGCTACTTGCTTACCACCAGGAGTGAGTTTTCCCCCAGCTCGGTTAAGAATGGCTTTACCCGGTAAAGACTAGCATCACTCATTTCTTTTCTTTCTTTTTTTTTTTTTTTTTTTACCACCATTCACACACCAAATGTCCACTACATGCCTACAAAGTAACCTGACCACATTAACTTAGCCTCCTGCAGAACAGCTATCACTGAGCTAAGATTCAGAGGCTCACCCTTAGATGCGTGTCAGCCCTGGGGACTTCTTGAAAGCTATTTATACTTGACTGTGTGTTGGTGGTTTTTGCCCCTGCGCCCCGTCCATATATATTGCTGCCCAATCCATTTCATTGTAGGGATGCTTTCCCTCCAAAAACAGAGTCTCTGAATGTATTTTCCTGCCTCCCCATCCCTTGTTTAAAAGTAAACTAAACATGTTTACTCAGGAAAATTCAGAAAACAGAGGTTCAAAACAATGAGAAAATTTGTCAGGTTGTGAAAAGTCTTCAGTAGCTGGCATCTGAGGATCTCAGAGTCATGAGAACAGAGAACTGATTATTTTTAAATTCTCTTTGCTCTTTTTCATATGTGTCTTTTCCCATGAGTCTCACAGTGCTCCCTTAATATTTCATCCAAAGCTTTGATAATTCCCTTCCACCTTTCACCTCTTTTCCTTCCAAACTAGATTCTACCACTTGGGGAAACCTCAGCTAAAACTCAGTTCTTTATGGTGAAACTGTTTCTAACAAAAAACTTTACTGCCTTCACTTACTTCTTGCTTCACAGATCAGAAGACTATAAGAAAACATTGATTTAAACAACCTTTTGCTTAAATAAATTTGTATATATTAACTTAAAGAAATAAATTTATTTAAGTAGCATTGCCATGTCTTCCAGGAAAATGCAGACACAAAATATTAAAATTGTTTACTATGTCTGTCTCTCAATGTGCTTTATGTGGACACAAGATGAATTCTTGAGTTTAGCTAAAGGATTTTTTTTAAACAAGTGACAAATGAATTAGCTGGCTATGAATCTAAGTGCTTTTGTCCTAATTATGGGGAAATAGAGGACAATTTATTTGCCCATGTGTCACAGTACATTCAACTCAAGGCTCTGAGAGAACCTGCTTTTTCACTTTTTTAGATGCTTACTTTTGTTACCTTCTTAAAGATTTTACCTTGTTTTAATCAAGAACATTTGAAGCATTACCGAAATAATGACTAAAAACATGATCCCGGGTTCAGATGTGCTTGGAAAATGCTCAATAAAATAAGTTAAGCATGGGATTTTTTGCCTGTTTATTTTGTTTGTTTAGCAGCAAGACTTCTCAGGGGTTTGAATGTGCTTGCGTACCCGGACATCCTACCAGGGTGCCCCCGGAAGCAGTGCTCACAAATTTGAACCCCACCCCCACCCCCACCCCATTTTTGTGCAAAGGATCTTTCAGAATTATTGGTCTGGGGAATGTCAGTTTGATGTCTCTAGCCACTTCAATGACTCAGAAAAGAAAGAAACCTTAAAGGCATAAAATACAAACATTTAAAATTTTTCTTTTGAAAATCTAAGCTCCTACTCTACTTGACCTTAAAAATACTATTAACTGTCTTGGAAGAAGTGCTATTTCTGGTGATATCTCAAGGTATAGTCTTCTTAGAAAGGACTGTATTTAAGCCCTTGGATCAAAAAGTCAAGTATTTCATAATATAAAGAGAATCAAGTCACCAAAAAAATACCCAGAGATGTATATAAACACCCATTGGGTGGTACTGAGCATTTCATCTTCACAGAGATTGGGGTAATGAGTACACAAAATGTGGTCTATATGTGCAATGGAATAGTACTCAGCCTTAAAAAAGAAGGAAATTCTGACACACACTACAGCATGGATGAACCTTGGTTGCATTACGCAAAGTGAAAGAATGCAGTCAAAGAAAGACAAATACTATATGATTCCACTTATATGAGGTACCCAATATAGTCAAATTCAGAGACAGAAAATAGAATGGTGGTTGCCAGGAGCTTGAGGGGAGGAGGGAATGAGGAGTCACAGTCTAATGAACACAGAGTTTTAATTTAGGCAGATGAACAAGTTTGGAGATGGATTGTGGTAATGGTTGCACAACAATGTGAATACACTCAAAGCCAATAACCTGTTCACTTAAAAGGGGTCAAAATGGTAAATTTCATGCTATGTATATTTTAGCACAATAAAAAAATAACAAGTTGATGTGACCACCAGGGGGAAATCCCATAGACAAGAAAGGTGGGACATCGAGAAGGGAAAAGAGTAGCTGATATTAAAGAATATTGCAAGTAAATCTCTTCAGATTTTTAAAAACATTTTTCTTTAATACAGGAGGTAAAGCTGCACAGCTGTTAAGAAAGAGAGAGCTAAGGGAAGAAGAATTTTAAAATCTTAAGTTTCTAACACATCACCTTTTAAATGTCTACGTGGTCCCAGTGTGTTCCAGCATATTATAGATACAAATTTTAGATACAATATTATATTTTATTATATTATAGATACAAATACATATTATAGATTATAGATACAATATTATTGTATCTATATTGTATATTATAGATACAAATACAGAGGGTTTTTAACCCCTGTCCTCAAGTAATTTACAATCTTATGGTAAGATACACCCATGAGTCACTTGGAGGCAATGAAACCTGTGCTAGGAGGTATCAATGCAGAGCTCCAGAAGCACGTGGGAAGAGGATGCTAAGTGTGATTGAAAAGCCATCCCCTGTTTTCCACACCTACCCTACTTCTTTCATCCTTAGGATCCAAACCAAGCTCCACTGCCTCTGGGGAGCCGTCCTCATCATCCTAACCCACTGTGGTCCAACTTCTTACGCTTTCTACAGTCATGCTGTAGTAACTATCCAGAGCCTTGCCCTTTTCCCTCAATGGGTTTAGGTAGACATTGTAACATGGCTAATACATATTTTTATGTATTTTCACATATGCCCCCTGTTTGGTTAGAGGCATTCGTTACCAAGGTGGCTGGGAGAAGTCTTATAAGGACAAGTCTGAGAGAGAGAGAGCTCTGATTCTGTGCTATGTGTACATTGCCCAAGAGGCCCCCGAGCTCCCAGATGCCCTGTTGGGGGTGGATGCAGGGGTGGGAGTGGACACAGAGGCACTGAGACCTACAACACTGGTTCAGGAGTGAAGAATAAACAATGCAGGGACCTCTCCAACGTGGAAGTATCTGGTAACTTTGTATTTTGATGGTGTGAGCAATAGCACAAGACCCACAGACGCCAGATGAGAGTAGTCATAGTGGGCAGATGCCAACACAAAGTGCTCAGGAGCCAGACCAGACCAGCCTCCCTCTGGTGTCCTGCAGGGACCACCACATGCAGAGCAGCACTGCCAACCCTCAAAGGACATGTACGCTTTCCCTGGATACATCCAACCATCTTAGGAAGGGACAGAGAGATGCTTCCTGTGAAAGGGAGCCTCCCTGACTGAGCATTTATACCTGGATATTTGTCCAAATTACACCTAAGATGCTGCTCTAGAATGAGAAAGTTTGGACTGTCTTTCATTAGGAAATGTAAATCCAGTCTGCCACTATTGATAGGATGAAGGTGAAGAGGCACAGAAAAGAACTTGATTCTTTCACTTTTTGACCCATTTAACTTCCTGAGTACGTAAATTTTCATCCCTTCCCCCGTTAAACACAGCAAGGAGACCTGCGGAACGTTCTAGCTGGTGTGTGCAACAGGGAGCCCTCAGTAAACGCTGTGTGAAGAAACAAAAGCAAGGAAATATGGATTTCATCTTTTCCTTGCCTCTCATTCCACCAACGTCAAGATAAATTCTAAAACAGATTTTTTAAAAATAACGTAAATCACAGCGAGCACTCTGGAAAGTGAAAGGTATTAAGGAAGTCACAGGGCTTAGCCCTTAGAATATTAGGACTGCTGGCCACAGACAGTCTTCCTGCCAAGCTTTCTGTCAATAAGCTGAAGTAAATATCTATCTGGACCAGTGAAGTCCCACAAAAGTAATAAGCAAAGTTTTCAATCTTCAGCAATGTTTGAACATCTCTCTGTTATACAGGAAAGACCCTGGAGCTGCTCATAAATGGATATTTCCCTTCGGAATTAACAACCTCTCCAAGGTCAAACTTGAGTTTTTCTGAAGATTCCAGAGGCTACAGAAAGCCACTCTTTTTTTTCCCCCCAGTCTATTACCTTCAAAGTCACTTTGCTTTAAGAGTTCTTTGAATATGCCTTTTTCTGAATGGAGCTTTTAGCAGGGAAGAAACTAGGACAAATTCTGGACAAAGCAAAAGACAATCTTAAAAGTTGGCAGCCAGGCCAGGTAAGTCTTAATGAGAACGTTAACAGACTGGCTGGCTTCTCCTTGCTGTATATGGCGAGGTGTACAAGGCTGTTAACAATAGAACTCTGCAAAAAGCATCGTGGAAAGCAGGTGCATATTGATTCTCATCTTAAGCTCATCAATAATTAATAAGGCAAATGTTATTTAAAGATACAGGCAGGGGGAGGGTATAGCTCAAGTGGTAGAGTGCGTGCTTAGCATGCATGAGGTCCCAGGTTCAATCCCAAATACCTTCATTAAAAAAGTAATTAAGTAAACCTAATTACCCCTCTAAAAATGAAGCAAAGTAAAATAAAAATACATGAAAACAGTCTTTAAAAGAAATGTTATTTCTGAAAAAAAAAGATAGAGGCATTACTGTTTTGTTTTTTTTTAAACCTGGCACAATTGTATTCAGAAACTCACTATATTCAGTATCCTATAAAAATATCCTTCTCTTCTTTATGAGACCAGTCAGATTTCATCTCATTCATGAAAACTTTCCAGGCTAGTCCAGTCCACCCCAATCACTCCCTTCTCTGAACTCCAAGAGCATTTATTGCCTGTAGCACTCACTGGGCATAAGCCATTAGGTATCTTTTTTTATTATTGTTATTTTTAAACAAGCATGGTCTAATAGATAATAAAATCCTCCAGGGTAGGGATCACAGTAAATGCATCTTATCCCTGGTACCTAGCCTGGAGCCTTACCCACAGCCCATAAAGGTTCAATAAATTTTTGTCGTTAATGGATACATTGTAGATGCATCTGGATAAACACAATACAGGAAAAGTGCGGATCATCATCTAATGAACATGCAGCCAAGAAATCAATACGAGAGCGCTGTCTGAGCACCAAGTGAGAGACAAAGCAGTGCCCTTCTCCCTGCCCCAACATCCAGCCGCGTGATGGATTACGTTACATGAAATTATCGATAAAGACCGATGTAGACACAACGACTTCAAAACAGTACTAAGAAATATTAGATACACAATGTAACATTACAACAAAGGCAGCAGAACCGAGAGGCAGCACCTGGAGAAACAGATTCAGATGATGAAGACCTCTTTGCAGATAAGTAACTTCAAGCATGATGAAAAACATGGTGCTTTCCTTTCCTCCTTCTCTATCTCCTCAGCCCAGAGACTGAGATGCTGATCATCTCACAAGATATGTCAAATGAGCATCATTTGCCCTTAAACAAAGGAACAGGAAGGCAACCTTGGGCATTCAACCTTCACCAAAACAAAGTCAACCATCTCAAATGGATTATGTTCTCACAATGTGCGTCAGGGCAAATAAATTCATACAATTCTCATTTATATACATGAAGAGAGTAGGAAAATCTACTTATCTCTGGTCCAAATTTCTGTCTTCTTCCATGGGATCTGACTCATTCGCTGAGAGTAGAAAGTTGGGCCAAATCTCATCCAGCAGTGAACCTCATCTTGCCTTTCTATTTCACCCTTGTTGCCGCTTTCCCCACTAACAACCTTTCTTTTATCCTAGAGGTGGGGGACCCTTAGGCAGAAGGCCACCATTTTTATCGAACCTATAGGTAACATTCTCAGCAACAGCATTGGTCTAACTGATGTGAAGAAGTGAAAAAAATCCACCAGACCAATCCGAATGTGCCTGGTCCCGAAGCCAAGATCTGGGGCAAAGGAGGAGCAAGGGGGGACCACGAGCTGATACCCCTCCCCTGGCCCAACTTGTATGCGCTTTGTTGTTCTTTGAACGCCCAAAATAGGATAATAATTTAACTGATCACTTCAAGGGAACATCGATAGTGGTGTGACTAATTTATAATAGTGTTTCCTAGTTCTTCGGCTTAAATAACCAACAAGATTTGAGCTACTGCATTCGCTCCTCATTTCATCCATCACCATGTTTCTCAGTCGCTTTTAAACTTTTGAATGGACTAAAGAACTTGCCAAATGAATTGGCTACACAGATACAGCTCTAATGATCTGGTTTGTCTCCACTATTATTAATTTTTTGATGCATTAAATCCACTAGCTAAAGGAAATGAGGATTGAATTCCTTAGGTTAAATGGTATATAGCAGTAAGAATTTCTATAAATAACCTGGCTTCCATCATAATCAAATGAAGACTTAAATCATCTCATCTCTTTGAAACAATTGGTCTGTGGTATCTTTTTGTGGGCCAAAGTTTTCATTGAAATAAAAAATTAAAGATATATACATATTTACAAAGTAACACTGAATTTAGTAATGGAGGAGCCCTTCATTACAGGATATAGACTTTTCCTTCTAGATCCTGAAGACATGGACTTAGAAATGGTTCATGTACTCACGGTCATTAATGTCCTGTTGGCGCAGTGGGTTGAGGTGCTCCAAGCCTTTTCCTTGTCTATTGGTAGAGATGGGGATATTTCAATGAGAGGCACTCACGTCCAGAAATGCCCAGGAAGAGAGCTGGAAAGGACCTAGACAGAAGCACAGAGGAACTCCTGTAAGCACAGCTGTTTCTTAGGATGATGAAGGCAGCCTGCAAAATGGTGAGTCGGGGCAGTGGTCAGCGCCTGGAGACACTAGGGGGCGGAAGGTGGGATTCTCCACTAGACGGAGCTAGGACACATCTGTGGCACCCGTGGGTACCATTACCAGGGCAGAGCAGGGAGATGGAATCGGCTCTTACCCCTCCGTAGGCAAGAGTATATGGATTAAAGCGGGTATATGTGAGTATTTCCTGCCTCCCTATGTTTGAGCCTACACTGAAGATATTCCTGGGGTGGCACATACGTGTGTTCTTAAGAGTATGATTGCATATTGGGTATGGATGTGTGTGTGTGAACATACACACACATGTATGTTAGATTAGATATAGGTATAGCTACAGTTTGTGGGCCATTATTACAATAAATGGAAGTCATGTTGGGGGAAGGAACCTCGCTTCTGTTGAGTGTGTACAGTGTTCCGGGCCTTTTCATATGCCTTCTCATCTAACTTCCACAATAGCTGTGAAAGGTGGCTGTATTACAGCCATGTTTACCAAAGAGGAAATCTGATGACCCTCACACAGGTTAAGGAACGCACCCAAGATCGCACAGCTGGGAAGTTACCCGGATTAGAAACCGGTTCTGCTGAGCTTCAAAAATCCTAATTCAGTCTTCAAAACCATAGCACACTCACACTTCACATCACAAAGCCTTGCAACAGCTTCTCACAATGTGCAAACTGACTCCAGGGAATACGGTTTGTGGTATGTTTGCACAAACAGTACTGACATGTGCATTATACAAAATTAAAATAACATATATGCAAAAGTTGGATTTCTTTTTGAATGCAAATATATATAAAAAGTTAAATAAATGCCACATTTCACTTTCCCCTTTTTCACCCCAAGATAATTATTGAAGAACCCCATCATAGGAAAATGCACAAGAATGAATTCCATTCTATGATTCAATTAAAATAAGTAATTTAAAAGAATATTAAACTTTTTTTTTTCAAGTGGATATATCAAATCCATATGCATACGTAATTGAATGCATTCACTATTTGCCACAAAATACATTAGCATTGGGGTAGCAATCCAAATTCCATTCACGTTGCCTCTTTCTGCTGCAGGAAAAGCCATTTCCACTGAGATGCTCGGAGCCCTCCTAAATTTGACCCACTCCGCTATGGTCCGTCGTCATTGAAGACTTTGTAGCCTTTGGGCACTAGCCTTTTGATTTTGTTTCTTGTTCAGAAAGTGTGTTGTTCTGTAAGTTGTGTTTTTGTGAGACAGATTCAAGAATGTAAGTACCTATTAAGCGTGTAACGCAGCGTCTGGCAAGTAGTCAGTGTGGAATAAAAGTCAGTGGTGGTGGTGACAATACCTGTAAGGGGAAGAAAGAAGAGGAAGTGGAGGAGGGAGACCTGAAGGAAGAGAAGGAGGCCAAGGAGGAGGGGACAAAATGTCAGAAAAAGTAGAGAAAGAGGAAACGACGAAGGTGGAGTTACAGAGAGCATTAAGGGACCAGAGTGGCAATGCCCTGCACCCTGCAAATTATTCTGTCCTTCACCTTAGACTTCATGCAGTTGTCCTTTTTCTTTCTTTCTTTTTTGGTTTAAGATTGGCTGCTGATCTGTAGGAAGAACACGCTGGGCACTGAGCCCCTGGCTGGGATTGTGGGACTGAGAAGGGGAGAAAGGCAGCATTTTCACCTTGTGCTCCAGACCCTTGGGAAATATGTTTGTTGTGTTGTGTGGTGACATAATAAAGGTTAACTTTAGCAATCTGGACCCAAATGGAAGATACAAAAGCTCCTTCCAGACAAGTCAAAGTGAAATAGATTTTCTTTGGTGTTTCCATTCCCTATAATAATACTTGAAAGAAGTCATATTTCAGGCAGAGCAGGGATAAAGAAAAATTTTCTCATTTACTTTTGAAAGGAAAATTCCATTTAGGAAATTTCCTGTGTAGATTTTTGTCATATCAAGCCTCAGTCTTTGTTTCTTTCCTTTGTTTTTGGGGAACCTTGGAAATTGAATTGATAATAAAATAATAGTAATAATAAAGATTAACATTTATTGAGCACTTATGATATGCAGAGCATGCTTTCCATGCTTTATATCACTTTATACTCAGTACAGTCAAATAAAGTAGGTACCGTGTTGCAGATGAGAAATATGAGGCTCAGAGAATTTAAATAATTTGGCTAAAGCCACATAGGTAGTAGGTGGTAGAACTAAAACTCAAACTATGGGCTAGCTGAAAATGAAGCCCTCTGTGGTCCACCAGGCTCTACTTACATAACCTGCGAGCTGCCTGCTTCACTGCCCAACACACAGTCTGTGTAAGACAATGCTCCTCTTGGCTTTTTTTAAGGAGTTCCTCCCCTTGGACTGTTACCACTTTAAATAAAGCTCTATTTTCATCAGTACACAGGTTGGGAGAATGTCCTATGTGGGGAGTGATACTAACTTTGATCTGGGCATCTGAAATATTCATTCTTTCCTGGATGTTTCTGCCTTGCAGCTCCTAGATCTTAGCGTAAAAGCTAAGCATCCTTCCCTGGGTTCAAGAAGCCATGAGACTCAGGGCAACAGTTGGAGTTTACCTACATGGATTATTTGGGGAGGTGAGATGTGCAGTGGTGAGGAGGAAGACGTCTGGGCTTTTCATACACCCCATACTGGGCACATTTATACTTACATGATCATGTGCTATATACAGATTTTATTTTTTAATTAAGGGAGAACCCCAATGCTTGACTTGCTCCCAGAAGATAATTTCCTGAGCTATCAGAAGACTATAGCAAATTGTATCAGGAGCACTGGGCATGTTACTAATTAGTTATTGCCTTAATAAGAGGACATGCCCTTCAACAAGAGCAGCTGAATGAACAACTCTCTCAACTTTTCCCCTACAGTCAGTCTCCTTGTATCTTCTTGACCCCCAAACTAGCATAGCAAGATGAGCGAGGAAATCAAGGCTCATTGATGTCCAAGGTCACATCTCTAGCCTACAAGTGAATTAGAACCTAGGTTTCTTATCTCCCAGTCAAAAACAATCTTTGATTCAAGGTGTTTCCACAAATAGTAAAAGATGCCTTGCTGGAATGAAGGAAGATCCCAATTAGTCAAAGGTGCTTAGGAAATTCAGCATTCTCTACCATCCTACAGAAATTTCAAATGTACATTTTGCATATGAGAGTTTCTCCTAAACCCTGCTGTACATTTTTAAGAGTTGGTTTTACCCACAAATTCTGTACGTGTTGATCACAGGTTTTCTTAAACATCTGTTAATATCCAGAGGCACTAGGATTTCTTAGACCCTCACAGCAATTCAGAGGGCGTTCTGGAAATGCTACTTACTAATAATTAAGGTATAAATAATCATGATAATAATTGCTTTATTGGCATTTCACGTTCATACTATTGAAGTACTGCCATATCTTCCTAACGTACCTCTCCCACCCCCATCTCTTCCTGTCTGATTTATCTTCCATGTATCTGCTTTCCCTAAATACACTCTCACCCTTTCATTCTACCATCTCCACAATGCACTACTCTGTATAAAATCCAACTTCTCAGCCTGAGATTTTATCCCCCCCTCTTTTTTTTTTGGCTATTATGAATAATGCTGCTATAGACATTCATGTACAAGTTTTTACATGGATTTATTTTTATTTGGAGGGGATTCATTTGTTATTTTTAGAGGAGTTACCAGTATTGAACCCGGGACTTTGTGCATGCTATGCATGTACTCTACCTCTTGAGCTAAACCCTTCCCCACACTTTCTCCTTCTCTCCAAGTACTTTCTCCGCTGCTCTCCAAGGCAAGCCCTCTGGTTTACATGACTGGCTTGCTCTCTGATCCCTAAGTAGGGCACACATTTCCTCTCTTCCCGCACCTTTGTGCTCTCCCCTCTTCCCATTTGTCCAGGTGTGTTTCTTAACAGATTGCGGGTGCCTTTGAGAGCAGAGGCGGTTACCTGCTCATCACTGTTTCCCTCACAGAACCTGGCCCCATGCCTTGTACCAGGGATCTTAGAGCATCTTCAGCTCCTGCACTGCCTCCTCCCAGCTCCCGTCTCTCAAACATGAATATCCACAACCAGGGTCACACTTGATGATCTGACACTCAGCAGCTCATGTGGTTTTATTTTTAAACTTCAACTATGGTGATAGTTTCCTTATTATAGAAGTTTAAAAAAAACATAAAAATCATTGCATTTGAAGGGAAAAGAGCAATGCCTATTTTAACTCTGTCTTTTCAAAAAAGATTGAAATTCTGGACCTACAAGCTCAAAGTTGGTGTGTTGGTTGAAAGAGTAGCTTCAGGTGCCCGTGAGCTTGTGTCAAGGATGTACGTGGCCTTCCTGGTAGTTACAGCTCTACCTTATGATGGACATAACTGTTTGCAGAGGGATCTGTGGATGTGAAGGCAGAGAGGCTGAAATGGGACCGACAGTCTACAGGCAAAAGATCTGGCCTTGGCTTCTGGTTTTATGGCTGACTTCTGAGTGACCTTGGGAAAAGTCACTTACCTTCCCTGGGCAGCATTTCCCATGACTGTAAAATAGGAAATCTAATATTTAAACTCATGGGTTACTGTGGGAATTAACTGCAGTAATTCCTATAAAAGGCCTTGTAAATCACAAGGGGTTCTGCAAATGTTAGCTATTATTAAGGAAGCATTTTGGGCATCTCCAGGTTTTTTTGTTGTTGTTGTTTGTCTTGGGTGACACCAGACATATTTCCAGCTGCCCTAGAATACTTTCTATTAGGAAACATTGAATTCTCTTAGCTCTGCTGTTCCAGTCCTAACTCTGTTCATGTTTACATGCAGCAGAGTCAGCTTCTTAACCAAAAATCCTTTTATTTATTGTTTGAAAACTGCTGTTCAAACTTTCATTAGGGACCCAAGGAAGTGTTATGGCTGAACTTGCCATCTTAGTTGCTTATTCCAATCTTGGGCTATCAACTATACACACACACACACACACACACACACCATCAGGTTTATTTTCCTTTCTTTCTTCCTTTCTTGTTTTTTTGATTCCTCCTACCTTTCTCTTTTCTCCTCTTCCTTTTTTTTCTTTGCTCCAGTGGGAATCTAGAAATAGTGACATCAGCAAATGGCACGTGAATCTTTGGCCAGAGCAACCTGATTTTATTTCTCCCCTGCCGAGACTGCTTGAAACATTTGCAAAGCCTCAACATTTTCTCCAGAGCACTCGCATAGGCTCTGGTAGGGGAAATGGACCTAACTGTGTGTTATTTACCAGCTAGGTCCCGGAGCAGACTATAATCTGCTTCATTACTGAGGAATATCCCTCAGGCATCTCATGGCCCATCGGGGAGATACGTTTTCTATGAGTTGATGGGATTTATTGACTCACTGGACCAGCGTGCTCTTGGAGTCCAAGTAAAGACCCTTAATTCCACAGTGGATTGAAAAGCCAACAGACTCTGCTTTCCTGCATATTCACAGTTTGTAGATTATTGATCTGATCATGAATCAACTCAGCCTCCTCTGGGTGTCCTTAGCTCTACGTACTTGCAAAGTCCCTTCACGAGGCCTGAGTCACAGAACAGCCCAAATCAGCACCTTCACAGCAGCTGCTTATGGTGTGCAACTGCTCAACATTATTTTTGCCTTGAAAGTGTAATGTTTCAGCCTTCCTTAAAACAGACCAAGTCAGGGAAAGTAATACCCCCTAGGAAATATGTGAATTGCCATAGACACACAATTAGAAATAAAAAAGGTCTATAAAAAGACAGTCATAGAATTTCCAAGCTGGAATAAAATGTAATAGAATTGTTTACAATTTATTGCACATTAAGGCTAGACTTGGAGGATTATGGACAAGAGTCCTTTTAAACTGAGAGATAGAGAATGTGTGTGTGTGTGTGTCTATGTGTCTGTACTGAGTTTTTTTTTTTTTTTTTTTTCCTGGAAGATCTTTGTTGAAGCTTGTTCAATCAAAGGCCCTCATATCACAGCCTCTCAGGAAAGCATGTTCTCTAGTGACTAACACGAGCCACACAAGAGCTACATTGACTAATTTTCAGGGAAGGTCAGAACTTGATCTCATCACCATCTGGTCTATTAGAAAAATTATCTTCTAGATTTCAATATAAAGATCAATTCTGTTTCAAAGGACCACTCTCTCGTGTATGCAGATGGAAAAACAGACTTTGCTCCTCATGGTCTTCCTGTCCCAAACCATCTTTCTACCTCCCACTCTTATTTTTTTCCTTTCTTAAAAATTTCATTTACTTTACTTTTTAATGCCATTCTCATGATATGATTCTTGTAGAGTAAACTACACATATTTCAGATGTACAATTTGATGAATTTTGATAGATGTATACACCCATGAAACCACCACCACAACCAAGATACCTAACATTTCCATCAATCCCCAAAAGGTGCAATTTTCCAATTTCCAATTTAACCCTTCCCACCTGCTTTAACACCTGGTAACCATAAGTTTGTTCTCTGTGTCTGTGAGTTTGTTTCTGTTATGTAGATAAGTTCATTTGTGTCCCTTTTTTTAGATTCCACATATGTCACCATTTTATTCTTTTTTATGGTTGAGTAGTATTCCATTATATATATGCCACTATGAAAGACAGTATAGAGATTCCTCAAAAAACTAAAAATAGTCTTACTATATGATCTAGCAATTCTACTCCTGGGCATGTATCCAGAGGAAAATATAATTTTAAAAGATACATGCACCCCAATGTTCACAGCAGCATTGTTTACAATAACCAAGTCATAGAAACAATCCAAATGTCCATTAACAGATGACTGGATAAAGAAGGTGTGGTAAGTTTATACAATGGAATACTACTTGGCTATAAAAAAATAAATTAATGTTATTTGAAGCAACATAGGTGGGCCTAGAGATGGTCATTCTAAGTGAAGTAAGACATAAAGAGAAAGAAAAATATCATGTGATACCCCTCATATGTGGAATCTAAAAAAAGGGACACAAATGAACTTATCTACAAAACAGAAACAGACTCATAGACATAGAGAACAAATTTATGGTTACCAGGGGTTAAAATGGGTGGGAAGGGATAAATCAGGAATTAGAAAATTGCACCTCTTGGGGATTGATGGAAATGTTAGCTATCTCAACTGTGGTGGTAGTTTCATGGGTGTACAGATCTGTCAAAATTCATCAAATTGTACATCTGAAACATACACAGTTTACTGTACAGGAACCAGACCACAATAAAGATGTTTAAAAAAAAAAGAACACTTCAGTCTACTCTTCACATCCACTGACTTCAAGTTTATGCAGCCTAAACTTGTGCTCATCATATCTAAGCCACTTCTGACTTGTCGATCTGAGGCTGTCACCCATCAGGAGATGGATAATACTGCTGATCTCTGACCTTCCAAGCTGCCTGACAGCTGGCGCTGTCTGGGGAAGTTCCAGCCCCCCTCCCCCCATCACCATTAAAATGCTGGTGTGCTGGGGGAAAGGATCTTGAGATGAGGTGGTCTCCATGCCCAGCACCCAGGTGGCAGCCCCCAGTTCTCACCTAGTTTCGTATCACGGTCAGGGCCATAACTGTGCCTCAGTGCCTCCACCTCCTGTCTTGGTACTCTGAGCACAGCTGAGGGAGTGCTACCCAAGACAAGTGCCTCTGCTCTCAGCAAACCAACCCCTGCTTGCCACTGCCCCTCATCTCAGAACACTTCCCTCTCATGCAAAATTAGTGTAGACAGATTGCAAGGCTGTGTGTGTGTGGGAGGGGGGTTAGAGCAAATAATTGGGTAGAGATGCTTTACTGGTAAAGTAGAGGTTGAAAAATTGGAAATAGCTTCTAATTCATGAAAATGTGTTGATTGAATTTGACTCACTGATATAAAATCACAGCTTACATATTCAGTAAAATTTCCCTTGGTATCAGCCATTTAATCTGCATGTAAGGCAATGCTATGTTGACTTTCTTTCTTGCAAAGGACAGTTAGCATTTGGAGTTTTAGTCATAATAAGTGCATAATATTCATCTTACTCTAGAGAGTGTTATTGATAAGACAAAATAAGAATACACACTTGCCATCATTGCTTTTAAACCCACCCTTACACAAAATCTAAACCCACCATCATAGAATGCCCTCAGAGGTCAGGAAACCCCAACCTTCCAACAGACCAGTCAAAAGGTTCCACCTTCAGCAGGGAGCGGTGCACAACTGCTCCGCAATCACAGCGCGGTGCCTGCGGAACAAACCGCCAGGTAGACCAGAAGGCTCCCACTCAACACCCATCCAGGGAGCCCAGACAGTTAGAACAGGTTTGGGAACTTCTTCCCACGTGCAGACAGAGCTGTAAATACGCCCTGTTGTTCCACAGACGAGAGCCTCAGGAGGCTGATATTCATTTGTCCCAAATAACTCATTTGAACGCTTGAGGAATTCCCTTTAGCTTTTTCATTAATACTCTAGAATAATATGCAGACAATTAGGTGACAGCATGCCATTTGTTTAAATATTATTAAATATACAACAAAGATCACACATTCTTTATGCATACAAGCCCTTTCAGGATAACGTATGTTCTCAACCCCAACCAAAAAAAAAATGAAGAAAAAAAAAGAATTATTAACATTCACTCTTCAAGCACTGTAAAACCAACTCTCAGATCGTGGCACTAAACCCTTGCGGCTCTGGCATCTACACAGGCTGGCTGGAGAATTCATGCACTATGGTGTTTGACACACTCATTCTCCCAGGTGAAATATGGCAGGAAAAGCTGCGTAATTTATTAGGCTCATATGGGAAGGCTGAATAATTAGATCGTCTCCTTGTACAAGGCTACATTTTATGATGATCTTTTTAACACTGTAATCTAAATTGAGGTTGGAGTTGAGGCGTGGAGGGGGAATGAAAGCAAACGAATTGGGAGATGCTCTGTATGAAATGGAAGCTGTGTAATTCTATGTGGTCAAAAGTAGGATTCCATCCTCAAAAAGTTTTCAGATCATCTGTATTATTGGTTAACAAGCACCTCAAATATTTTAATAGCAAGAAAGTGAGTATATATGTGTGTGTGTGTATATATACACACGTACACACACACATATACAATGTTGCATTTTTATTTTGGTGGGTGGGAAAGAAAATAAAAAGAAACCTAGAGGCTAATAATTTCCCCCATGAACAGGTAGAAAGAATTTCCAAATGTTAGCAAGCGGAGACAGTCAGAAAAAGAGATGTGCCTTACCCTGCAGTTCCTCCTGAGCCTTGAAATGATGGTTTTGAGAAAAATAGCCAACGTCACCAAAGAGACGACTCCAAATAAGAACTTAGGGTCCTTCTCAGGGGGTCCAGGTGAAGAAGGCCGCCAGTATGGAGGACACAGGGAGTCCCGGTGTTTGCTCACTTGACTCGCTCGGTGCTTCCTCTTTATCAGCACCGGAGCACTACAGTGGGTCGGTCATTCTAGGAGCACTTGCTTTTGAAGTGCCTCCCCTTGGACCGCTCTCATTAGCATCCCGTTCTCCTTCAATGGTCAAGTGATGCATGAGGATAGGGTGGTTTTCCCATCGGAGAATTTGCTTCTTATTAAGTAGCCAGGCAACCCATCTCAGGGGCCCCAGAGAGAACCATGGGGAGGTTATTCTTCCTGTGGCCACCATGGTTCTGCTTGGCCTCCCCTCTGCCACATTGTTTCCTCCTTTTTTTTCTTTACACATTACTGAGAGGTTAAATTTTTACAAATCTTATATTCATAAGACATTTTTGTCTTTGGGCTGATGGAAGATAAGGAAGGCTCGTGCACCTGGCCTCCTTAGACCAGGATGGAAAACTCCATTTGAGAAAATAATTTGCTGTCTTGAAGGTTGGTACAAGAGCCTACTTGACCATAAAATTCAGGCTGAAGAAGCAGGTTCAAAGAGAAAGGTTGAGAGAGAGATCTTTCCCGGAGGATCTGGTCACTTTGAGAAAGGACCAGACCAAAGTCAAATTCCATCACTGTGGTTATTTCTGAACTGAAGCAACTTAAAACTCAGGTGCCTAGAACTCCAGCTTTCATCACCCTTATTTCAATCTCCTCCTCTTCATTATCATAATCTCAAAAAGAAACAAAAATAATTTTTATTCCCCAAGATGGAGTAGAATCATTTGCACATATCTGCCTTAAGCATAGGGTAAAAACGAAGGCTCACTCGTATCCACTGTTTCCTTTGAACATCACATAATTGGTCCCTAGATTTCCCTGAAATCTTAGATTTTATTCTGAAAACCTTATATTAGCTATGACTTTATCCTACGGATCAACTCCCTTTAAGCCTCAATATATATCCGTTGCTTTTAGAAATGGAACTGTTTTTCCAAAGGCTCAGCATGCTGTCCTTTGGGCTTTTTCTAAATCTATAGCAACCGTTCTGTTGGGGAACCTTACAAATAAAACTAGGCTTTGGAGTCTGAGCACATATAAAAAGATACATTGCAATAATAAACATTTTTAGGTTCTTTGTTTAAACCAGCAACAATAGCTTTTAATAAGTGCCAGGGCATCGCCTTTGGTCCTGATGAAAGAAAAGAGATTCTAGTTCTTGAAATTTAGTGTTTTTCCAGGTTAATTTCCTCTTGCATTTAAGAAATTTCCATTTGATAGTTCAATATTAGACCCATGTTTAGAAGAGATGTGTAGTCTCAGTTGGCAATTATAGGTGAAGTTCTCTGTTTGTGGAATTTCCTAATTTTCTGCAGGAGTTTATACATCCCCATTTTGAAAGTCATCCTCTTCAAAGAAATCTCATGGTTTTGTGAAGCCATTCACTGTAACCTCAGCATTCCTGTGAGACTGGCAAGGGGGAAAATGCCAATTATTTTATAAATGTGATAAATAAAGTAATGTCTAATCATGTTGGATTCAATGCGACATTTTCTTTTAGTCAATAATCTCCTTACTAAAAGGAACCAAGGCTCCTTGGAGAAATGGCTGATTCTAGGACTGGGTCAGGAAATACACAAGATAAGCCTAGAGAATCTTGCAACACCAAAAACGTAAGCAAGTCTTTAAATACATACATACATACACACACACATACATTCACACACGCATGTCCACACACACACATGCACAGATGGTAAGCATGTCAAAAGACCAGAGCTCCCAATGGCCAAAGCTGGAACAATTTAGACAACAAAATGAATAAAGTAGTAAAATGTAATAAATATCCATAAGTCTGCAGGGGAGGAAAGCTTCCTTCTGTTCTCTTAGGTTCTGTTGCTCAGGCTAAGAATTAAATTGACAGAAGACATATCAACAGGAGAAAGACCTACACATTTTATTAAATATTTTTATTTGTACATAGACGTCTCCAGAAGGAAAATGAAGACCCGAGGAAGTTGTCAGGCACAAAAACTCACACATCTTTTTGAACAAAGATGATAAATTGTGGGGATGTGACAAGACAAAGGAGTTTGGAACAGAGGCAGCAAATCATGGGATGGTGAGCAGGAAATAGACGGAGAAAACTGATGGAAAGTAAAGGTCGTTTGGAAAGGTTTGTTTGTACAGTTTCATTTCAGAGTCGATTCCCAGTCTCTGGTGATAAGAATGTTCTTCCCGCCCTGAGACAGAGAAGGGCCCCTTCTCATGGGACATTTTAGGACCTGGTTTTAGGTAGAGAAAGAGAGGTCAAAAAGGTCTTCCTATATCTGCTGTTTCTCTAAAGTGCCTTTAGCTCAAAATGATCAATATGCCAAAGTGGTGTACTCTGAATGATGTGTTCTGAACCCCTTCAGGTACAGACTGATATGAGTAAGGAAGGAAGGAAGAAATAAATTGTTGCCAGAGATGCTCCAGGTCTTTGCTTAAAGCCAGCCAACCCCCACCTTTAGCAGAAATTAACATAAATCTTCAAAGAGTCCAGAGATAAGAAAGGAAGCTACAAACAAGCAAAACAACCAGACGGAACCAGCAGGGACCAAGGTAGGGACAAATCTGACTTCCTACAGACCCGAGACTCATTATACGCTGATTTTACTTACATTAATATAGGAAATGACATCTACTGGTGGCCATGACAGGACACTAAGGACCAAAAAAGATAAAAGGAGCTGGCACCCCATTCCCTTGAGAAGCCCTGCCCCTTGCCAAGCAGACCAACGAATAAGCTCTCCGTCATTAGCCTCACTCCTCCTCCCTCTGTTTTCACGCTTTTGAAGTTCAATCTCTCTCGCCACGAAGACGGTGAGAAGTCGCTCTGTGAACTCCATTCGTGCTTCTTTGCTCTTTGGCCACTGAATAAAAATCAGCATCGGTTTTGTTATTTGGCTGCTTGAACCCAAAGAGAAGAAGGGGCACAGGGGTGGAGAGCCTTGGCTGGTGAGGGCGTGAGCAGGGTCCGTGCAATTTAATTTGTGACAAGATGGACAGACAAATCTCCCATGCGGGACAATGCCACACAGCTTATGCCGGTAGTCAGCCCTTGGAAAGTGGAATATAACTCCCTGCTCTCTAAGTGTGAGCTGCTCATCGTGACTTCCTTCCAAAGACAGCAAACGTATAAACAAGGGGCAAAGAGCAATTTTCCAGCTGATAAATCTTACAATTGCTACCCCAGACATCAAAAATCATGTCATCTTGATCGCGTGTGCACTTGATATGAAGCGATGAGGATGGCACTTCACCTCTGTGGTCTTTCTTCTAAAAGCCACAGTCCCGCTCTAATCATGAGAGAAACATCAGACAAATCCCAGCTGAGGGACATTCTACAAAGTGCCTGACCAGTAGCCCTCAAAACTGTAAAGGTCACCAAAAATGTAAAGTCTGACTTTCTGTCACAGGGAAGAGGCGCCTAAGGGGACATGACAATTAAATGGAATGTGGTGTCCTGGAATGTATCCTAGAAAAGAAAAAGGTAAAAACCAAGGAAATTTGAAAAAAAAAAAAAAAGGTATAGTAATGGATCAATGTTGGTTCATTAATGGCGATAAATGTCCATACTGATATAAGGTGTTAATAATAGGGGGAAATGGGTGTAGGGTATATGGGAACTCTACTTTCGCAATTTTTCTCTAAATCTGAAACTGTTCTAAAAATTAAAAGTTTATTTATTTATTTTTTTAAAATAATCTACTTACTACTTCCCAGGCAAAACCTAAGTGCACAGATGTGCTGATATTCAAAAAAACGTTTGTTGAATATATGAAAATAAAATTTATTCCTTAGTCTTTGTAAGTTTACCCTAGTGCACCACCTTCCATGCAAGAGTTTTTCTTTTATTTAGTAACAAAAAAAAAAATGACTTTGAGGATGGGGATGGTATATAAAAAAAGCAAATTCTACAGTGGAAAACTCAGAAGTAATTTCTTAGCAATGAAGGTATCACTTACAATCTTTATCAAAATAGAACTTTAAAAATGAAAACGTTGATGAGACTAAACTTCTTATTTTCAAAATATTTTCACATTTATTTGCAATGTCAGTTGCTGCAATAATGAACTGAGAAAGTCAAAGTAGGCATTCGTCTCTGCATTTTGAACATCAAAAATCTTGAGGCAAAGAGACAAGGTACAATGTGTTTAAGCTGGAGAAGAGCTTTATAGTCTCTATATTGGCAATAATTAGGTTGTGAACTGGGCGAGCTGGCTCACTTCCCTGGGGTTCATGTTCCCTGTCTGATACGTCCACAATAGAGGAAAGTTGATGCATAATACATGCCCCCTCCAGCTCCAAACACACAGAATATAATAATTTTTAATTTATTTTAAAATAAATACAGAACTGAATTAAATATTAAGAAGAAGAAAAAAGCCAAGGACCAAAAAGGAAAGGAAGTTGGCCCAGGCAGAGGCTAGAGGCTCATGGTCACTGAGGGAACAGGGCCAGCTGTGTGCAATGGTCCTGCCAGGGAAGTATGGGCTCCAAACTGAGCTCAAACCGTGTTTCATAGAAATTAGAACATCCCCTCTTCTCTGCCCAAGTGGCTCTTAGAAACACGATCCTTTCCCAAAGCCTACTGCCAAAATCAAGGTTCTCACATGAGCCTGGTTTCCAGGCTGTTATAAGTTCAGCATTGAGAGTGGAGCCTAGCTGCTTTCATAAGGCCTCCTGTGGATCCAGACACCAAGAGGCACGGGCTGGGGAATGTGAAATGACCTCCAGGAAAGGGATGCAGGAGAGAATTCCCCAAGAGATGAATGAAATCGGAGAAATGGGAGAATTCTCATTCCAGGAAATAGAAATAATGGACAAATCTAAAAAAAAAAAAAAATTTGAAAATCAGTATCTTTGACATTCTCCAAGAAATAAGGGAGGAGAATGGGAAACTTAAGAGTGGGTTAAACATTAGGCTAGCATAACCAAAGAAATTGCAAAATGAAAGATAGAACTGAGGGCACTTCCTAGGATGAAAGCAAAGAGATAAACTGATAAGAAAATAAAAAAGAGAAATTGACATGGAGGCTGAGAAGTATCAACATATACTGAACAAGAATGTCAGGGGGAAAAAAAAATAAAGAATGAGAGAGAGGATCTAGAAGCGTTAATTAAAGGCTGAAATTTTCCAAAATTAGAGACATGAGTCTTCAGATTCGGGGAACTCATGGTGTACACAGCAGGAGAAATACAAATACATCCCCACATAGACCCTGTAATGAAAAAAAGACTGTAAAACCCACAAGAGGAGACAAATTACCTAAAAACAACAGCATCTGGTTGACAGCTCATTTTTTCACTAATAAAAGAACTCATTCAAAGTGCAGTGGAAAATAATGGTAAATGTAGAATGTTATGCCTTCAAGAGTAAATGTAAAGTGAAGGCATCTTTAGACATTTAAGGGCTAAGTTTATTACTATCAGATCCTCACTGCCAGAATTATTAAGGGATGTAATTCGTCAAAGAGAATAATAAATTCAGAACTAAGGAATAGGATTCAAGAAAGTTGGGTGAGCAAAAAAAATTGATTATAGTGATGATAAAATATATATATATATATATGTTTATTGTAAATAGTAAAGAAGATACATTTCTTTTGTGTTTAAAACATGTTGGAATTAAAATTTTAAACAGCATAGCATGAAAACTGGGCGTTAGGAGATCTAAGGGGTATGAAGTACACTAAGATCCTTCCTTGTGCACTTTGTTAGAAAATTAGTAATGAAACATGTATATTAAAAATTGGAAGACAATCACGAAAAGAATAGAAATAAAATGTGTAACTTACCAACTAGTACAAGAGGAGAAGGAGCAAAAGAAATAAAACTCCATCAATCCAATAAAGGTTGCTAATGAAGAATGTTTTAAACAGACTGACAGAGTCAAACTCCTCAAACTTATGATAGTGGTTGCATTTTGGGTGGGTGGGTGGGGTCCAAGAAGACTTCCTTTATCTATAATATGTTAATTATTTGTATATTACAAAAGAGACAACACAAATGTAGGACATTTTCAGGCTTACTAATTAGAGGTGATTGAAACCCAGGTATTATTAAAGTTTTCCTTGAATGCCTTATGTTTTTCTATTATTTTACAAAAAGTGTTTAGACTAGGTAATTCCTTCTAAGTCCAATAATGCATATGTCTCCGTATGATCTCAAAGCACCCAGGTAGCTACAGGCAGAATCAAGGCTAGCACCAAAGTTTCCAAATTTCAAGTCCATGCTTTTTTCCTTTGCACCAAATTCTAGGTGCTCTAGTTAGAATCAATTTTAGCTGCTCCTTGGGTCCTTAGAGATGACTTTTGAAAGTTCATACAAGCTTTGGGTTTTTATTACTTTTTCCTCTAGTCTGAGTGCCTAGATTGGCACCAATTTACACTGGAGAGGTTCTTGTGAGCCTTAATTGAGGACCACAAAAGATAGCAAGATCTTTAAGTGAGTAGCTCTGAATAATTTCCCCAAGCAGATCACTCTGCGGAATTTCATTTTCAACATGAATGGTCACACTTCAAGCAATGAATGAGATGCATTGTTCAGGGGAAATGACGCACTCCATTCTGCAGCACTGCTCAGCAGTCCCAGTGCAACTTAGCCGTGCGTCAGCATTTTCATTATAAACCCATCAGCAGGCTGTAAGTGCCCAGAGGCTGCCTCTAAAATCAATTTGCTGAGTCATTGCTGAGAAGGACACACAAGACTGCTCCAAACACAAACATCAACCTCTTCCAGAGGTTGGTCCTCACCCTGACCTCTTTATGACCCTGAACTCATTCCTTGTGCGTGGAGCCTGCTAGCTTGATTATTAGTTTCATATTGTTGCTGGATGCAGGTTTGTGTGCCCGAGGCACCAGAGTTTGGGGCAGAGAAAACTTTATTGTGGGGCCAAGCAAGGAGGACGGAGTGGCTCATGCCCGAGAAAACCCTTAATTCCCTGAAGGGTTTCAGCAAAGCATATTTAAAGGCCAGGTAAGGGGGCGGGGGCACAGAGCATGTGATCAGCTTGTGCACAATTCTCTGATTGGTTGATGTTGAGGTAACAGGGTGGTTAATACTATCAACCCCCAGGTGCCAGAAGATCCGGGGGCTACATGTTCTTGATCATCGAGCAATTAATTTCTTCCCTTTGGTGGTGGTTTTCAGCATCTGAAAAACTCAGAAAATATACAGGAGATACTATTATCTGGGTACTTCAGGGCAGAGCCACAGCAGAGGGTATTGGTGAGGGGTCTGTCCCTGGAAGATTCCATGGAGCCCTGCTCAGTTACAATATCTATAGTCTCTTATTTCTTTTACTGGGTCACACTTTTTCTCTACAATTAGAATTTGAGGGTCTGTGTAAGGTCCTTTTTAAATCATGTTTATCATCCTTACAGAACCAAGTTATGTTTGCCAAGGAAATAAGAGAGCCTCCTGAGGGCAGCCCCTTGCTTCCGGGGTTGAAACACAGTTTGAGAACAGTGCTGAGAACTTACAAGGAAATTAACTTCGTGTTTCTCTTTTGCCAGGTGGCAGGTCACATGGCATGGTCTCCTCATCTGTTGGGAGAAGATACCAGCTCCACTCCTCTGGATCAGCCACAGACTTGGCAGAGAAAGTTGGGGCACAGAGCACCCTCAGACTGTAGTCATGCTTCTCCACTGTATTCCACAGGTGGCAGTCTGTTTTAAGAGATATTGCTCAAAATTACCTTCAGGCAAGCAAACTCAAAGCAGATTTTGACCAAAGGACTACCAGCAACCACTGTAAACCTTACCTTGCTGAGTAATGTCTCCTGCACTTCAGAGAGTCACAGCTTTGCAGAGTGAAAGTCCTTTAGGTCAGGAGATTCAAAGTTCTTTAATTGCTACAAAATCTTCAAGAAGACCTCCATTTTACATTGCAACCTAGTGCATATGTGTGATCGAATGAGAGAGCAAGAGAATGAGAATGAAACAAAAGTCGTTTCTGGAAACTCTGTTAGAGCAGGCAGATAGCTAGGTATGAGCAGAGAAAGGGGGACACAGCCCAAATGGCAGGAATTGGGCAGAAAGGAGGGGCACAAGCCAAATGCAGGAAACCATACATCATGTAAGCACCAAGGGTCCCGGGACAGAGAAGGAAAAGCAAGAACCTCTGGGCTGATAAGTAGTCACATATTTTGGGGTGACAAGTGGCCTGGTAGCTGACCAAAAAAGGTAGGAAAAGGCAGGAATCTCCAGTGTCCAAATGTAACCTGTTGCTCATTATGCCCTCATTTCAACAAAATTAGCCTTGCAGATCAGAAGTACCCATCATGCACTGACGCCATGACACTTCCGATACAGACTAAATAAGGACAAAAATCTCTCCACTTTTTTGAGAAGGTGAAGTTGGGATGAAAATCTGGGAGTATGACCCCAAACCCTTCCCTCCCCAATGAATATTCTGCCCATTAATTTTTACACTCTATATAACCAACTTGCCAAACAAACTCAGGGTAGCTGCTCATTTGAACCTACCTGCTCTTCCCTTAAGAGTGTACCATCTATCCCTTAATAAATCCTCACTTTACTTTCTTAACCTCTGCATCCTGTCTCTGAATTCTTTCTTGGGACCGGACAAGAACCTGGACACTGGCTCCATCTATCAGCAACATAACTACTATGTCTGCTTCAACTGATATTATACATCTTATCCTATGTTATTCTGTTCTACTCTATGCTATTCCATTCCATTCTCAGTCATGTTTCAAATGTTGGATATAACTATATTGAATTTATGACTCTGATACAGAAATTACTTTTTCCACATTCCAGACAAGAATTTCTTATTCCCATGTCATTCAGTATCTGCTCCAGCCTTTTCAGTGACCTTCTGATCAGTAAGAAGTCCTTTGGAATATTTGATAAGAACATCTTTCTCTGTGACTCCTGTACCCAGAAGGCTTTTGGAGCTTTTCCTCTTGTCCTGGTTCATGATGAAAGCCAAAGTCCTTACTCACTGTGAACAGTTGCAGCTGGACATCTCCCTTCAAGGCTTTCTGAGAGGCCACTATGTTCCCCTCCTCAATAAACCACCACCTCCTTTTCCCATCCCCAGTGTCAACAGGAAGGAGAGTGCAGTAGCAAATTAAAACTTGAAAAGCACCATTTAAAATAGTATCAAAAAGATGAAACCTTGAGGGGAAGTTTGACAAAATGTGTACAGAATCTACAGATTGAAAACTACAAAATATTACTGAAAGAAATTAAAGAAGGCCTAAATAAATGTCTTCATGGAACAGAAGACTCAGTATTGTATTCATCTCTAGATTCAATACAATTGTCATCAAAATCTCAGTAGGCATTTCTGTAGAAACTAACAAATCGATTCTAAAATTCCTATGGAAATACAGAGCAACTACAAGAACCATGACAACTTGGAAAAAGAACAAAGTTGGATAGCTAACACTGTCTGATGTTAAGACTTATTATAAAGCTACAGTAATTAAAACTGTGTGCTCTTGGCATTAAGATAAATATACCAATGAATAGAAAAGAGTCTAGAAGTAGATTGCCACATATACAGACAACTTATTGTTCACAAAGGTATAAAATTCAGTGTAGAAAGACAATCTCTCATACAAAAGGTGCTGGAACAATTGGATATACATATACATAAATGTGAACTTGGATACATACTCATATAATATTTGCATATCATATGCAAATACTAACTCAAAATGGATCATAGACTAAATGTAAATCTTAAAAGAATAGAACTCCTAGAAGAAAACTGGAGAAAACCTTTATGTTCCTGGGTTAGGCAACCATTTCTTAGATACAACATCAAAAACATGATCCATAAAAAGAAGAAATTAATGAATTGGACTTTCTCAAAATTAACAGCTTGCAAAAGACACTGTTAAGAGAATGTTGAGAATTTTTTAACTGAAAAGGTGTCAACAGAACATTACCATTTAAGCTGCACTACTTTTTCACTTGCTTTGACCCAGTAGATTGATTTCATGGCCCGACCCAGTAGATTGATTTCATGGCCCACAAATGGGTCACTACCCATTTGAAAGCACAAGTCCCAGACATGGACTAAATATTGACAAATTATATATCTGATAAAGGACTTGTATCCAGAATATATAAAGAACTGTAAATGTAATAATAACAAAATAAGAAACTCAATAAAAATATGAGTAAAACATCTCAACAGACATTTGACCAAACAAGATGAAAAAATTTTAAATAAGTGCATGAAGAGAGGCTCATTAGGGAAAGAAAAATAAAAACCACATTCAGATATCACTATAGACCTCTTAGAAGTGCTGAAATTTAAAAGCCTATCCATATCCAGTGTTGACAGAGAAGTAAAGGAACTAGAAGTTGTGATTATTTCTGTGGGGATACAAAATGATACAAGAATTTTGAAGAATGCAGTGCTTCGTAGAAAGTTAAACAAATCCTACTATATGATCCAACCATTCCAATCCCAAGTATTTACCCAAGGGAAATAAAAATGTATATTTATAGCGAAGATTTGTACATGGATGCTCATAGAAGCGTTATTTACAATAGACAAGGACTGGAAACAAACCATGTGTCTATCAGAAGGAAAATGGATAAACAAATTGTGGCATATCCATACAATGGAATACTACACAGACATTAAAAAGAATGAGATTTTGATACACACAATATGGATGAACCCCTATGTTGAGAATGTTAAAGGAGCTAGACAAAAACAGAGTACATACACTTAATTCCATTTACAAAAAATAATAGGAAATGCAAATATATAGTGTCAGAAAGTAGATCATTCATTGCACAAGGACAAGGCGAGAGAAGAAATGATCATGGAAGAGACAGACTGCAAAAGAGCACAAGAATACTTTTGGGGGGTGATGGATGTGCTCACTATCTTGATCTTGGTGATAGTTTAACAAATATATATATATATATATTTATATGTATGTGTGTGTATGTTTCAAAATATATGTTAAATATATATATGTCAATATATAGAATTATATTCTTTAAACATGGGCACTCCAATTAAATTGAAAAAAATATTTTCAATATATGCCTGATACCAGCTCTTCAAGTACACTTAAAAAAAGAGAGAGAGAAGAAAAATAAAGAGAGAAAAAAACTATGCTAGTGCAAATTGCACTAACTGAAAGTGAAAAAAAAATAATTGTAGAACTAGGACAAGGTGTCCACTGCTATCCTGCAGGAGGGAGGGGTTCAATGATGCACAGTTGAAAGCTGAGACTGGAAACATACAAAGCCACAGCCTATGGATGCCTGCAACGAATGGAGACTCTCAATAGGCAAGTTTTATTTATACATGCAGATCATAAATCCTCCTTTGATGCTCTTTCTTCTTTTTTCATGACAGTCCATCAACTGCACCAAGGCAGCTGCCCTAACACTTCCTAGGTCTTCTTTTATCCAGAATAAACACCCCCAGTTTCCCCAGAAACAAGACGTGGTTTCCAGATCTGCTCATGGGTTTTTCACCTTGTTTCTCCCCATCACTACCTAAATTACCCAGTGGATGGGTAGCTTCTACTTGCATCCTTGAAATTCCCAGGTCTCATACCACAAATATGGACAAGTTCCTAGAGTTTCACTGTTGAGAAGGAAGGTCTGACGTGTTTGGACAAAGCCCTGGAGTTGTACCCTAAAGATCTGGTTCATGAAGACAAAGGAAAGTCCTGACTGAGGTCCCCAAGAAATACTCAGACTTGGGCATGAGGACCAGGATATGTCATCTCATCCACTATTTAAAATATATACAATTTCTTTTGGGATGCAGTTTAGGGATTGTCCCACTATTCAAGGTAGTCTAAAACAAATGTGAAAATGAATGCGTGGATTTGTATGATTTCCTCCTTAAGCATTCTTATTCTTCCAGGGTCCCTGGAAAGGAGGACAGGTCAAGAGATACTTTATACTGCATCAGGATGTTCTGATTCAGATCTACCTGAGTTTCCTTAATTTGTATTCTTCCACTTTATTTATCCTCTGACATAACACATCTTTACTTCATGCAAAGGATGATTGAGACCAAGGGTCAAGGGATAGGGTAACAGAAGGCAACTGTGCTGAACATCACTCCAAACAGGTCACAGCCTCTACCTTGGAGGAGTTTAGTCTGTTGGGGGAAAGGACTGGGATGAGATGGGAATCCAGTTAGAATGTCCCTTAGAGAGACACAAACCAAGTGGAGGGAGGCTCAGAGGAGAGGAAGCTGGCTGCCAGTGGGAGATGGTTTCCTGTTTCCTCATTGAGCTGTAAGCCCCTCAATGTAGGAAGGACATTCTGTTTCTTTGTAACATGTCAGTGAAAGACAAAATGCCCTACCTAGAGCAAGGGAAACAGGATGCATTTCCCTTCTTAAAGAGGCCACATGGAGTTGCAGTAAATACACCTGGTTTGTAATCCTGGTTTGTAATCTTAGCTATGAGACCTTGGGCAAAGTATTTACCACTTTTGATTTAGTTTTCTCATCCTTAAAACTTAAATAAGAACTTCATTTTTGGTTGATAAAGAAATGATATTCTGAGAGTTGTGTGAAAGTGTCTCTTAGTAGATGTAACACACAAGCTAGGCTGGAAGGGTGGACTTCCTTTGTGCCGTGGGATTGGTAGGAAGATGTCCTAGTCTTGCTGAGCTGGAGACAATGGGATGGCACTGGCCCTGGGGGAGCAAAGGTGTGATTTCTGGTGAACTCTGTGACACCACCACAGCTCATCTCTGTCTTGAATCAGGAGTTAAACCCGTTGACCAAGTTGGTGATTGATTCAGTGGCAGAAATTTCAAAGGGAGTGACCTGAAATGTTGGTTCCCAAACCCAAATGCTTACACGATGAACCTGGGGCAGCAGGTGAAAATGCAGAGGTTCTGTTCTGTTCAGGCTGGGAACAGGGGCAGGGAAACCATATTTTTAATTACCTACCCCAGGAATTCAAAGTGGCATTTGGAAACGGGTGCCCCTTGAGGTCTGTCAGTTTCAGCATGCAGTGCCAATGCTCATCTATCTGTCCGTCTCCCTAAAAGGGGTTTGCAAACTTTTCTAGTTTGACTTCCCACTTCCCCAAGCAAGATCTAAAGAGCTTGTAGAGAAAATTATTTTATAAACAGGGCAAACATTTTGCCTGCTGAAGAAAGGTCAACAAATGATTGCCAGGCAATTATAAACGTCACTTTGCGTGCAAATAATTCTGCTAAACAGGGAATGTGCTAACTACAGATTATTCATATCTTACCTGCAAAGCTTTTCCTAATGTTCAAATGAATGTTACAAACCTGTGCCCTGTCCTGCTCAGGACCCAGGCATCAGCTGTATCTTGGGGACAAGCAGGGCCATCACCTCAGCTTTTATGCTTTTGGGTTTTTTTCTGGGGCCAGGAGGTGACACTCCCCAGAGAACTCCTGCAAGATGGGGGCTCATCTAAATGTGAACTGAAGGGTGTCACTGCCCACCTGCACACACACACCCTTGCTGAGGGTCTTCAGAGCTCATTGTGGGGACTTCAGGGAGAAAGCTGCCTACCTTGGGGGGGTTTATCAGCTTCCTTGAACCTGATAAGGTTTCCAAAAGGATGAACCAATGAATGAGGATCAGCAACAAGCTAAAGAATGTGCCTGTTTTAAACACTGAAAGACCATCTCTCAATCCAATTTGGTGGCACTGTGTTGGGGGAAGCCATCTTAAACGTGACCCTCATAATCACTTTGGGCTTATCAACAGACTAACCTATGAGCTGTATTTCTAAATCTAACTTTTCTTAATTTTAATCTATACCAGTCTCTGCCTTTGGCTTTTATACCATTCTAGTCACCAGTCTGTCAAAGTTGAGCACAAATAATGTACTGTTTTAATTATTCTCTCATAATTTGTATTTTTTTAAAAAATCTTGGCAATCTATGGGCTTTATTCTTCCAAGTAAATTCTAGAATCATTTCAGACTGAATTAACCTATTATTGATCCCTCTGTATACAAGGGAAGAGATTTAGCATGGTTTCATTCCCTTGCCTGACACGCCTCTTCTTCTTTAAAATATAAACTGGGAATTTTATATAATTTGTTAATAAATCACTATTCTTTTTGAAATACATAGATCATCTTTCAAATTCTTTAACATTTACATAATTTTGAAGCAACCACACTTACAAAAATTACTTAGTTTTTGTTCTATGTTTAAGTGAATGATTTCAATGCTTATTTCTCAATTTTCTGTGCCTCCACTTCCACATTCCTTATCACAATGAGCAGCAACTGCATAGAGATCCCTAGGTACCAAGAAGTCTAAGCACATTAGAATCATGGCTCATTTTATCCTCATAACAATCTTATGAGAAGTGTATATCCCCATTTTATAGGTGAATAAACAGAGGCTCACAGATAGCAATTTGCCCACACTCACAAGAGCAGTTTTCAACAGAACCAGGAATTTGAAACCCAGGCAGTGAGGGGCCATGCCCCTGTTTTCAGTTATTTGCTTTCCGGCCTTTCATTTGTAAGCTCTTAATTTTAATGAATCTTTCTATGACTTAGTGTCATTAAGAAAATGCTTGAGTAGTGTATTTTCTGAGTCCTTACACACCTGAGAATTATTGTTTATTCCTTTCATTGATAAAATACAACTTTATTTGTTTAAATTAACAGGAGCATAATTCTTCAAACAAGAAAATGTTTATTCTTATCAACAAGGTGGAAAAGACATTCATAGAATAATTTTCAGAAAGAATCTTGTGTTGATTTTTTTTGTTTGTTTTTCATTTTTAAAAAAGATTATCAATAAACTGTTAGGGCTGGGAGGTGAGACTCCAGGAGTATGTTTCCATGGCAAAGGAAGCTGGTCGGACTGGTGTGTGTGAGGCAAAGGTGTGGAAAGGATAGAGAAGGGATGGCGTGGGGCAAAGAAAAAGGGAAGTGAGAGCCAGCAAGATGGGCTACAACCCTACTTCATCTCTTAGGACCTTTCCCAAGTCTCTCAACTCACGGACGCGAATGGATGGTTTGGTGTCATTGTAACACATGGCTTTGTGGATGGAAACTGATGCAGGGGCTGGGTTTGGCATACAGATCAATAAAAGTGGAAGAGCCGGTGCCTGGGAAGGCAGAGGAATAAGCAAGGAGGCTAAAGAGAAAGTAAGTTCTCTGGGAATTTTCAGAGATCATTTGGGAAGGTTTCAAATGGGTTGTCCGAGGCAAGGCAAGTGGAGATTAACGACAATTTACTTAGATCTGTCAGAGGCCGGGGGAGGGGCGGTCCCCAGGCGGCATCTGCAGCAACCATCTATTTTACAAAGTTCTCTGGATATAAACTTGCCGCGTCATTCTAATTATGAATTTCACTGAGCAAGTTATTGCTCGTTTCTACTTAAGTGATCAGACATTTTATTTAAACTCAGAAATTTTTCATTAATTATACTAATTAGGAACACAGGTGCTGGACTCAAATAGCCAGAGTACAACCAAAGCTCCCTCGCGTGTGAGCTGTAGAACTCTGTGCAAATTACTTCACCTCCCGGTGCCTGGGTTTCTTCACCTATAAAACAGAGATAAACATTGCACGTCTGTACTGTTTACTGCAGCAGTAATGATGTGCCGCTGATGTAAAGCTGCCTTAGCACGTACCTGGCACACAGAAAAGGGCTTGATAAAAGTTAGCTGTTACTATGGTTATGTATTTGACTATCAATTCTGTTCCAATTATTCTAGCTCCTTCTTCAGGAATGTCTATAATTCTATTATTTATTTATTCAGAGGCATTTGTACTTCTCTGCTTTCATAATTTACTTTGCTTTTTGTTTCATCTTATAGTAAAACATCTTAGGTTTGTTCTCTAAATCACTGGTTTAATTTTCCATTATGTCTTCTTTGTTCTTTAGTGCCAAGAGTGTAGACTTTAATTCTTCTACTGTGTTTTTGGTATTCTTACAATTGTTTTTTCACCTTGCCCATTTCTTTCATCTCATCCACTAATGTTTTCATCTCATTACTTTCTTTTCTAGTATGATTTTCAATTATTCTTTTGTGGATACAAAATTTTCATTTTTTTTTCTGCTTTCCATATTAAGTGATTTTTCACAGCAGTTCCCTTTTACATTTTGATAGAAAACTTTGCAGTTATTTTCAATGTTTTGTTTTTTACAGATCTCAGTAACAAATGAGTTGTTTCTTCTCCCTGGAAGAGAAGAGGGGGCTCCGTCCTCTGTTGCTGTGCTGTTTGTCTGGGATGCCTCTCTCTGCCCTCTCGGTTATGGGTCAGACCTCTCTCTTAGCTGAACATTGGCTGAAACTCTTAGTGTCTAGAAGGCTTTATTTTCTCATATGGTGCTTCTTCATCTTTTTCAGCTTTCTCTTTGATAGTAAGAACAGATGGAATGATGGAAAACCAGAGAATATCTATCTTCATCTGTAATTCTTACTTTGGGTCATCCTCCTTCATTCATTCATTTATTTATTCATTCAGACAGACGTTTAATAACTATGAATTGCATGTCCACTCTATGCTAAGCACTAGGGATAAAACAAAGCATACTTGGTATCCCCCCTCAAGAAGTAGACACAAATAACACCAACAATATAGAATGGTGAACTTGTGACTACTGTGAAGAGAGAGAGTAGTGAGATGAACACATAATTCAGATCAGAAACAAATTCAGTCTGGGTAGCAATCAAGGAAGACTCCTCTGTGGAAGTGACATCTAAGGTAGTCACTGAAGGGTGAATTGGAACCATTCAAAGGAATGGGAGGAAGGGCATTCCAGATGGGGGAAACAGTATATGTAAATACACCATGGACCTGAAAGGAAAGCCTGTGTCTTATTAAGGACATTGCCCTTTGTTCTGAAGGCAGTGGAGTACCACTAATCAGGTTTTAAACAGTGCAACAAAGTGCTGGGATTGGTCTCTAGAAGAGCTCCCTGATTGGAGAGTAAAAAGTTAAATTAGAGGACCAATCATGGACACAGTAAAAAGGCTAGGGGCTATTTTAGTGGCCTGAGTAAGAGAGGATAGTAGCATCTACCATCCTTGTTTAGAGATGGAAGCATGTAGGTTGGAGAGACATATGGGAAGTGAAAATGACAGACCTGGGGGAAGAATGGGGAGGAAGGAGAAACAAGGGTCAAGGATGCCCCTTAGGTCCTAGAGTTTTTCACTGAGATAAGTTAGAAAATAGATTTGGAAAGGAAAGAAAGGAGATTATTCTTGATAATATCTATTTTTGAGAAGCTGTTGAGACATCCAAACAACATCAGGAAGGCAGTTCAAATCCGATCTGGAGTTCAAAATAAAAGCTCAGGCTTAGTTTGTAAAATTTGAGAGTCTTTGGTGAATAAACAGTAACCAATGCAATGGAGGTCCAAGAGATCTCCAAGGAAGAGGAATTAATGTGTTTATAGAAGTGGGTTAGAAATGGAGACTCCTCAAAAGACTAAAAGTAGATTTACCATATGATCCTGCAGTCCCACTCCTGGGCATATATCCAGAGAGGACCTTAATTTGAAAAGACACCTACACCCCAATGTTCATAGCAGCACTGTTTACAATAGCCGAGACATGGAAACAACCTAAATGTCCATCAACAGATGACTGGATAAAGAAGCTGTGGTATATTTATACAATGGAATATTACTCAGCCATAAAAAAGAATAAAATAATGCCATTTCAGCAACATGGATGGACCTGGAGAATGTCATTCTAAGTGAAATAAGCCAGAGAGAGAAATAAAATACCATGTGACATCACTTTTATGTGGAATTAAAAAAAGGACAAATGAATTTATTTACAAAACAGAACAGACTCACAGATATAGAAAACAAACTTATGGTTACCAGGGTGGGAAGAGATAAATTGGGTGTTTGAGATTTGCAGATACTGACTACTATATATAAAATAGATAAACAACAAATTTCTTCTATATAGCACAGACAACTATAGTCAATATCTTATAGTAACCTATAATGAAAAAGAGTATGAAAACAAATATACATATGCATATGTATGACTGACCTATTATGCTGTACACCAGAAACTGACACAACATTGTAAACTGACTATACTTCAATTAAAACAACAAAACAAAACAAACAAACAAAAAGGATAGAGAAGAAAAGAAAAAAGAAGTGGGTTAGGACTGAGCCTTGTGGAACTCCACATTTATTAGCTGGGGGAGGAGAATGAACCAGCAACTCAGACCAGGTGGGCGTGGTCCACAACACAGAATGAAAATCAGGCAAGTGGGTGTGAAAGAAACATCAAGAAGGGAGAGTTTCCAGAAGCAGCGATGGTCAGCGTAGTCACATAAGAAATGTGTCACTCTTAGCCTTCTTTTCCTAGTTTTCTAGCTAGGATTGTAAAAGTGTTATTCTTGGGGTTTTCCAGCTATAAGTAGATACAGAAATGGAAATACTAATTGGGAAGGGGTAGAAGGGAAGGGGAAAAAAATCCAGTCTGGACAATCAGCACCTACTGTGTGGAAGTGTTCTGTATGGTGCAAATCCTGTGTTCCAGAACAAGAAAAACAGGAACTGGAGGGAGTGGGGGGCGAATAGGAAGTGGTGATGGTGAGGCCAAAGGACCATGTGGGCTCGACAGCCACAGTTCACATCCCAGCCCTGCTTCTTCACTAGCTTTTATTTTTAATTCTGATAAGACCATGTTTTAATTGCCTATGACAGATATATCGCATAATGGCTCAAAATTAATAGTCTAGCAATGATAAAAGGAAAACAGATGAAAATGAGTTTGTGAATCCTTAATTTTAAGTAAGCTTCTGGCAAAAAAAGAAAAATCAGGGGTTAGAATTGTTTCAAAATTGTGTCTTCGAAACTAGTACCCTTGACCATCTGAACAAGTTTTCTGTGCCCTATTTCTCCATCTGCAAAATGGGAATAAAATATCACTTACCACACGTTGTGGTTGTGAGCACTGAATGAATCAGTATTTGCAAAGTGCTGCAGACAGTGCTTAGCACTAGGAACACTCAGTGAGGATTAGCTAGGATTTTTGCTTCGAGTGGATGAACCCATTCTCCTTCCAAGGAGAGACCAGCAGAGGTGGACAATCAGTGTGGACATTAGTCCAGCCTCCCTGGCAGTCCGTTCACTGTCACCAGAATTTCACTCGGTTGCTAAGATGTTGTCTGTTCTGTTTCTTCCTATGAATTTTACACAGAGGTAATAGAAGGTATTTAATCAGACTTTATGCTATAGTTTTAAATTTTTATTTCTTTGAGCAGGTACCTGAGGATGGTATCAGCCCTCATAATAGAATTACTTGTCACATAGATTGACAATTAATGGCTCAGAAAACTAAGACCCTTATGTGTTACTCCCCTGAATAAACAGTGTTCAAGCAGTGTGACCCCTTGCAGAAGCATGGCTGTCAGCACCCCTCACAGAAGGGTCATCAAGGTTGCTAAGCCCATGATCCAGTTGTGAGTCAACACCACAGAGTATTCACCAACGTTGTAACCCCTCACAATGGACAGCCTGCAGTCTGACTTACTGAACCCAAATCTTCCTTCCTACCTGTCACCTTAGAAATCAGCTTATCCAAGAACTTAGGTCTGTGGTCCTGTGTTCCCTGGAACTTGATCCATTCGTAAGTCACGGAAGTCAAACTGTGTGGAGTGAGGGGGTTCCTCCCTCCTTCCCACCTGCCCAGTGATCACACAAAGCTCTCGGCAGTGCCACAGGCAGCCAAAGCCGTCATTCTCTCAGGAACCTTCCAGAGCTGTTATTGTGGTTGTGTTGTGTATCAGAGTTTATTCACTCCCGTTTATTGAGTCGTCCAGTGTGTTATATAACGACACTATTCTTCTCCTTCCTTTTTTTCAACTTAACATATCCTGGGGAACTTTCCACATCAGTATAGAGAGAGCTCCCTTCTTGTTTAAAGCTGAGCATTATGTCACTGTATAGATATGCAGTGATTTATTTTTAAAGGTGCTTATTGACAGCCTACTGGTTTGTTTCCAGTCTTTGGCTACTCCAAACAAGGCTGCAATTAATAACCTTGTAGGGGGTATCATTTTGCACCTGTGCAAGACTGTCTGTGGGATAGATTCCCAGAAGCAGTATTACCGGGTCAAAGCATATTTGCATTTGTAATTTTGACAGATATGGCCGAACTGCCCTCCACAGGGGTTGTACTAATATAAATTCCCACCAGTACTGTACAAAAAAGACCTCTTTTCCCGTAGCCTTGCAAACAGGGTATGTTTTTGATCGTTGGGAATTTTGCCAATCTGATAAGTAAAAAACGAGATTACAGTATAATTTGAATTTCCATTTCTCTATTATGTATCAGTTGGGCATCTTTTCGTATAAAAGCTTTTTGCATTTGCATTTCCGTTATTATCTCTTCATACACATGATCCATCCATCTACTGCGCTGTTCAAATTTCAGATATTTTAAAAGTATATAGCCCACTCTCTGTAACTTTTAACATACAGCCCAGGGTCTCAATCTTTATGGGTTTTTTTTTTTTTTTTGGTCAGGGCCCTCTCTTGCCTTAATTTTCTATTACTAACACGTAAATGTGTGTATGTGAAGGGGCACACAAGACTATAGTAGAAGTGAAAAGAAATGAGGAGGAGTGGCAATTTATGACTGACATGCAAACTCTGATTTGTTTTTTAATGGTGATTCTGGCAGATTCTCTTCACTTACAGCAGGATTTCATTTCTTCTCAGTTCCGAAAGCAATGTGCAAATTAGAGAAACTGTGTAACCTCCCTAGGGTGGTCCTCCCAGAACAATTACTCTCAAGATGGTAGTTAGGAGAATGGTGGAGCAAAGAATAAGATATGGAGAAACTGTCCAGGAGGAATTATCCTTACAACCACCTGTCAGTCACCTGGAAATCCTCTGGCAAAAAAGAAAAATGGCCAGGACTCTGTCATCACTGGGGGAAGGAAGAGTGTCATTCTTAATAGAGACGCTGACATGGTGGGGGAGATGTGCTGAGACATGCCCACTGCTGGGAAGGAAACTCACTCCCTAGGTGCATGTATCTGAGCTACCCTGTGCTCTAAAAACAGGATGTGAGCCCCGGTCAGGAGCTGCTTGGGGTGGGCGTAAGCATAATCAAACGCAGAACCGACCTGGTAATGCACACGCGTGTGAAATAACGGTTTACGCCATAATATTCTGAAAAGTGAAACTCAAGAGACTGATTCGAAATATGACCACTAACTCAATCCAAGTAAAACCAGGAGACTAAGCTTTGTCACTTATTAGCCGAGGCAAGCTGTTGAACAACTCCAGGGCTCAGTTTCCTCCTCCGTAAAATGGGGGTGAGTGGGGTGGGAGGGCGTCTCAGTACCCTTTTCAGCTTTATCACACTGCGATCCCCTGAAGGACCACAGAGCCAGGGTGCTATCAAACAGGGCCATAAATGTAGTTTCCAAGCATTTAAAGGAGGTTTATACTTAATTGTCAATTACTTGTGGTCTCCCCTCATGCTTCAAGTTGCATGTCAGGTTGTAACCTTCCCAGCTGCCGCCACTCAAAGGCACTGGCCTCTTCTCCAATCCTCCAGCTCCAAACACCTCACTCACAGCAGACTTGTCAGTGTTAAGTATCAGGATGTTTGCTGAGTCATTTTTCTATGATGGAGAAGAAGAAATCTGACTCCATATTTGACCTACTCCTTTAGCTCTAACCCCTGTGCTCTGTTTTCTGTGCTTAGTCATGCTGGTCCTGAACCTTTTGTAAAAGAATGTTGCCCATAGCCTGAAATATGCAGGACGGCCCATTCTCAAGGCTCTGACCTTTAAGGGTATAACACTTCTCCACTCATATAGAGATAAAAAGTTGTAGAACGGAGACTAACATTTGTCTTGTTGGAGGTTTACAGGATCATTGAAACCTGATGTAGATGGACAGCTGCAAGAAGAAAAGATTCCCGACACCAAGAAGTTTGCAACAACCAACCACACCCAATTCCCTTTTTCGTATTAAAGGAGCCTGAATTCTGACTTGGGTGGGATGGTTCTCTAAGACACTACTCTGCTATCTTCTCTATCTGATGGCTTTCTGAATAAGAAGTCATTATTCCTCGCTCCAACACCTTGTCTCCCAATTTATTGGCCTATCACGTGGCGAGCAGAACGAGTTTGGACTCGGTAACATTTCCACTCCCGGTTTGCCTTGGTTTCTCTTTTCTTCTTTGCAAATGCTTTCTCAGGTGATCTCTACTTTTGACACTTCAACTCTTAACTGCATGATAACAAAAGGGAAACCTGAAACTGACATTGGCCATCCACACTGGAGCAGGTGCTATTTCTTATGCAGCATCCCTGCCAAAGAGCAGTTGAGCTGCTTAACACACTGCCGAGAGAGAACTCACCACTTGACTGGCCACTCTGTGCATTATTGTCTTAACAATGGCAATAGGTGGCTTTCATTCTTCCCTTTGAGAAGCAGTGTGGCATTAATTCGTCGCTCCTCATGCCTTTATTCATCCCAAATTTGGAGAGAGCATTTGGCAGTTTGATGGTACCAGTTAAATGTTTATTTAATAGTAAAAGTTTCAAAACACCAGCTGTAATCTTTAGTAGCTGTTTTGTGTTGGTGATACGATTTCAGCAATTATATTTTACGAAGTCATTTCCACCGCAGTTGAGGCAATCTATGGATGGTGAGTCAGGATCAGAAGACAGGAGAACTGGGATTTAGTCACTGCTTTGCTCACAGGTGGTGACGTTAGGGAAAGTCACTTCTCTTTCTGGTTCTCAGTTGCCTGATATGTAAAGTAAGGGGAAGAGAAAAGACTATTTGTAAGTACCTCCCTCCCCAGCTCTAACTTCTAACGAAGCCACAACAGTGCCTTGCAAATGGAAACCAAAAATGGTAAACAAATGAATAAATGTATGAATGTTAATGACTAACTGAACATGCAGGCAAGGTAGGTAATAATCCAGAAGATATAGCTCAGGGTTGCCAGAAAAGCTCTAGTTACCATCAAATGTATAAACATTCAGCTAAAATAGGACTTCTGCAAGCTTGGGGACTTTTGAGATGACATTTCCACTTAGACTCTTCATTATTCTACTACATTAATGTCGCTGGCTCCTAAGAGGGGAGCACTGAATTAGCTTTATGAATTACTGGGTTCTTTTCCAGAAATTACATTAATGATGGCCGAACATATTGATTGGCTTAGAGCAAGGAGCAGGCACACTGGGGAGGTCACCTGAGCCAAATCTCCAGCGCCAGCCTAGTGAGAGGGTCCCTCAGGAACAAAGGTTAGGGAGGGAGTGAAGTAGTCAAGGGACTAATTCTTTGAGTGAAGTCAAGACTTATTTACATGCGCAACCCAAGCCAATCCCTGCTTACGACATTGGTACCGACATGGAAGATTATTTTCTGGCACAAGTCTGTGTGTGGAGAATTTAGTTGTCTGTGGAAAATAACAAATACCAGAACTCTGAAGGGAAGTGCCTCTCTCAACTTTTTAGGACGTCAGGAGCAATGTGCCCCACTGAAAGTTAATAAAAGAAGTTGGGCCCCAGGGAAATCTGAACACCCAAGGAAGATTTCCAAAGTTGCTTGAGGTGATTTGAGAGATTCACGGTAGAACTTAGAAAAGAATTTCATTATTTAGTTTTCCCCTGTGTGTCCCAATAGAGTGTTGGTCTGGGATCATTGTTGGTTTGAAACTACTACTTTGTTCAAGAAATAAGAAAAATGTAACCAGTGCAGTGAGATGGAAAGAACACTAGCCTGAGAATGAGGAGACTGGGGTTCTGATCCCAGCTCTGAGAATTCGGGCTGTGCTTTCTTCATCTGTAAATGAAGGGAGAGATGACTGTTAAGATTTTTTTTTTCCAGTATTAATTATCCATGACCTTTTACTTATAAAACATAAAGATCGTATCTACCTAACTTTTATATCTTCAACTCCGAGGTCATTGGACCTGTCAGCTTTAAACTTCCGTGTAGTCAGAGTGGTGAACTCTTGCTAGGCCACCTCTCTTCCTCGTAAGCTCTCCGCTCTTGACCACCTGTTTTAGTCACTATCATTTTGCAAATGGTGTCCTATTTTTAAAATTATATACTTTGCCTTTCCTCTAAAGATCACATTCTTTCCAAAGATTTTCACATCCATCAAACCATAGGAAAAGGTGCACTTTTTTTTTTCCATAAAGGTGCCTGATAAAATGAACTATACCCACTTAAATTGAATTTTGGATAAACAATAAATTTTTTTTAGTATAAGTATTTTCCACACAATATTTGGGATATACTTATGCTAAAAAATTATTTGTTGTTTGTCTGCAATTCAAATTTAATTTTTTATTTTTATTTGCTAACTTTAGAAACCCTATCTTTGACCAGAGTTCTCCTTCCCACTCCCAAAGTCCTACAGAACTTTGTTCAACCTTTTGAGTGTCTGTGTCCATCCGATTTCCCTACTGGATTGTGAGTCCCATGAGAGACACAACTGGATGCTACACATTTGTATCTCCTCCCACCCTCAATGGTGCTTTTTATCATTTCATGTTTGGCTGGTTCTTTTGAGACTCCTTCACAACTCATGTACTTTAAATCACAGTCTGATTCTTCCTCAAGCTAAGATAACATAATCATGCCACATTAGCCCAGACCCACAAGAAAATAGGATGATGACTCAATAAAAATTAACATCAGGGTCCACAGCAGTTGGTCAGTGTTACAAGTAACAATGAACAATACAAATTAATCTAATTATTTCTAGTGAATTAAAAATACTGCAGGTTCACTTGCAAAGCTGGAATTCTTAGCTTGCCAGTTTTGTCCCAGGTGCTCTTAACTGACAAGATCTATTTTGTAGGGCACTGGACCTCCCAATGTCTTTGAAAAGTGTCATAAGGCAGTAGGTTCCTTTTGTGTCCATGTGAAAACATTCAGCACTATATATCCCTACTCCCAGAAAACCAACCCACTACTGCTCTCATTATAAAGCTCTTTACTTTTATTTTATTCCCATGCTGAGTCTGCTCTCTCCCTTTCAAGTCTTACCTCCTTCCATAGATTACCCATCATTTCCCAAACACACCTTGAACCTAAGCTCACTCTTCTGCCTCTGTCTCCAGTGCTCACCATCTCTGCCTTTCTAAATCCTACCCATTCATAGAGTCACTGGTTTGGGAAGTTGTGGAGTGAAGAGGCCCGAAGAATCTGGTGTGACACTATCACTTAATGTCAATGTCAATGAGTCCATTGACAGATGACTGGATAAAGAAGTTGTGATATATTTATACAATGGAATACTACTCAGCCATAAAAATGATAAAATAATGCCATTTGCAGCAACATGGATGGACCTGGAGATCATCATTCCAGGTGAAGTAAGGCAGAAAGAGAAAGAAAAATACCATATGGTATCACTCATATGTGGAATCTAAAAAAAAGAAAGAAAGAAAAAAGTGACACTAATGAACTCATCTACAAAACAGAAACAGACTCGCAGACATAGTTAACAATTTTACGGTTACCGTGGGAAAGGAGGTGGGAAGGAATATATTTGGGAGTTTGAGATTTGCAAATGCTAAACACTGTACATAAAAATAAATGAAAAACAAATATCTTCTGTATAGCACAAGGAACTATATTCAATATCTTATAACCTTTAATGAAAAGGAATATGAAAACAAATATAAAAATATATATATAAAGCAATGATAGACCTAAGATCTAGCCAACAATGCTCTGTAGCACAGTGACAGAGCCATGACTCAACCATTTCCCCAGAGTCTTGTATTTCTGCCTTTCCCAGGTTCCTTCTTCAAGAAGCACCTTCAGCTATCGCCTCTTTTTTAAAGACTTGCTTCATCATCCAGCCAGAAATGTTCCCTTTCTCTCCTTTAACCCAGGCTGCATTTAATTTGTAGCTCTCTTGAGATCCTTAGTCCTTTTTGGGTTGTGCTTTTGCTGTTGGCAAGGTTCCAAGATGAAGCTGTTCCCAGTGCTAAGAGCAAAGAAACTGGGTGTGGTTCTGGAGCACTGTTTTCCTAACAGCCTCAGGGTTCTCTGGGGGATGGAAAATGGATGGATGGTGTGGCCCAACTGCTGGACCCCAGGACTGAGGCTTTAGTTTACAAGGAATTATAACTGCTCCTCACTGTCTGGGCAGAGCTCAGCGTGGGGAAGCAGCTGGGAGGAAAGGGGGCAGGGCTGCCCTGGATTAGTCCAGGGGCACAAGCTAAGTGTGGAAGGGAGGAAATGATTTTGAGTAGAACTTCACTGTGTCCCGTATTCAACCCACCTTGGAGTAACTTGTCATAAATTCATTAAGAGCAGTGAATGCAGAGAGTGTTATTATTCTATGGGCACTGTAAAAAACTAGTACGACCGTGACTCTGTACTTAAGCCTTATTAAAGAGCTCTGGAGGTGACACCAGGGGGAGCAACCACAGAGGGAGGAATCAACAAAGGGAGGGTGAGAACTGGGTGAGAACCAGGCGTGTCAATGCTGGCTGTTACATCAAAGATGAAGTCAGATGTGCAAGGTGACAAGGAGCAGTCACAGGTCTCAGAGCCAGAATGAATTGGGTCACTAAATTATTTCAACAAAAATTTCATACTATCCACCTTGTGGCAAATAATTGACTTTAAATCACATAATCACATGGCTTTTTATGTCAGTGCCATTTTATTTCAAAACTTTTTTTTTTTTTTTTTGGAGAATGTTGAAATCAGAGAAAGGCATATAGAGACAACAACCACATATGGTTAATTTCTTAGTGACTCAAACCCTCAAACCGTCACCGGTTGCGTATCTAGTCAACAAACATTTGTGGGGCTACTACTGTGTGTCCAGCACTGACCTGTCACCTACAAAAGGCAGTCAATAAAACAGGCGTGACCTCTGTCCTCACTGAACTTGATCCGGCACTCCAAGGCCACAGAAGTAACTATTATACACCATTTGACACAAGAATTAACAATATCTAACGATTTTTAATAAATTTGGAGCAGGAGGTTTATGGCGAAAACTCATCTTTTCATTTTTAGAGCTGTTCGAGCATGAGATGTGACACCTCATTGAAAGATAGCTCTGTTTTCCACCAAAACGATACCCTGATTGGAATGCTTCATTAAAAGAAGCATGTTTCTCACGATCATATCCCAAGCACTTGGTTCACAATATGGTAAATTTTCAAAAGGAATTCACTTTTACCAAGATGTAGGGGCTCATGTGTTTAAGTTCCATGCTTTGAATAAAAGTACATCTCACAAATATTATTAAAAGCTGTCATTTACTGGATGCTTCTTGTGTGCCCAGTACGGCTCTAATCTTTTGTGTTTGTGGTTGAATTTAATCTACACAAAACCATAAGAGGTAGACATGACTCATTATTTCCATCTTACAGATGAGGAAACTGAGACACTGAGAAATTAACAACTTGTTCAAAAACACAAAGCTAGCGTGCGGTTCAGCCAGAATTCAAATCCAAATGTCTGGCTCCAGGCTCCACATGCTATTAGCTATACAAACTGGTAAGTAGTCTGCCCTCACCCTAAATATGGATTTCCCACCAAAAATCATACTCATTTTTTACCCCTGAAGAAATTTTGGAAATAAACGAAAAACTTCCAAGTTGAAGCATCTCACCTTTTTTTTGCCTTAAAATGAAGTTGCAAGAGATGAAAGAGATAAAGCTTGACAAAGATGAGACTGTCATGAACCGTATGATTTTACAAGGAAGTTGCATTAGTGTGACGTTGCAGATCCTGGGAATATCAGAATGATTGAACTCCCCACCCCACTAGTCAGAAAACTGCCTGGTTACAGAACTAGCCCTGCTCAGTAGAGGTGGGTCTGCGACAAGGCCCCATCACACCTCCTTAAGCAAATGAAAACAGTACGTAGAGGAGGTCCACACAGAAAACGTGAGCTCAAGTCAGGCTCCAACAGAACACAGCGGAGCTTAACTGGGAAATGAAAAATGCGCGTGTCTCGACTTGTGTTTGAGCACCGTCTCAATCTGTTTCCCATGCACAGAGCTCACGTGATATCCCCTCTGGTACAAAACCAGACGACAACAGGAAACCCTGAGAAAGAGCCGAAGTCACCAGAAGGGGTACAGGGTGGCTGTCAGGCAGGAAGGTGGGTTGCCTGCAGCCCAGAATGGAAGGTGAGACTTGGGGTCAGACAGCCTAAG
Source organism: Camelus bactrianus (assembly GCF_048773025.1). Lineage (NCBI taxonomy): Eukaryota > Metazoa > Chordata > Mammalia > Artiodactyla > Camelidae > Camelus > Camelus bactrianus. The sequence goes on along the minus strand of NC_133568.1, from coordinate 7,656,653 downwards.
GTCTCCAGGTTTCACTGGGGAGTTCCCAAGCCTGAATCCATCCCTTGATTATTCACTTAGACTGGGATGTTCTAGAAAATAGACATTGCCGGTTTATTGATAAATATGCCTCACCACCTGTATCAAAGTGGTGATGAGAAAGACAACACCCGAAGGCAGCTTGCGGCCCTGGTGCTTGGCACAGTCTGAGTTCAGTGAGTGACTGTCAGGTCTCGTCTGTCTGTGCTTTGCTGTGTGAGTTTCCAGGAGGAAAGCATCAGCCCCCAAATGCTTGGTTCGCCTTTTCCGTGGTCGTGATCAGTGCGCGAGCTGTTGAGAGGCGTGGTGCAGGGGAAGCTGACATCCAGGGCGGTAGCGAGGCTTGACATTGACCCAGCTGCACATGAGAATTAACAAGGGTGCTGATCTCATTCAGTAGTATCTGGCGTGAAGTTAACAAGAAACTGTCAACATGTTTGAAAGTCATTGTGTCCCTCGCTGTCCACATAAAATATATCAAGTGGCCGATGGAAGCAATAAGGTCCCCTGTGGAGCAGGAGAAGGAGCAGTTGAGGGTGTCACAAGCAGGGCCAGCACTGTGGCTGTGGCTCGCTGAGTCTTCCCTCACTGACCATACGTCCCCTGGGAAAATTGGTGGGCAACACAAAGGTGCTGACGCCTGCCCAATCCACCACATCGAAAGGGGTATGAGGCCAGACCAGAAAGTAATGGCACCTCGCAGAGTCAGACTGGCTGCTGCCGCCCTCTTTGGGCCTGTAGCCAAATCAGCCTAGGGACAGGGCCAAGGCCGGAGGCCCCAGAGCAGAGGACTGAGTAACCACGTCTCATCCAGGGACAGTGGGCCATGTGTCAAGACTGTCTCCATCCTGGGTGCCCAGGCCCATTAGCTCATTTATTCTTCCCAGTTGTTATGGGACGTTGGCCTTGTCCTCAGGGCATCTGTGGAGCAAAGGGGGCTCGAGGAGCTTATGTGAACAGCCGGATGCACAAGCCAGGTGCATTGTGAGACAGGAATCTGAACTCAGTCTGTGGTTATCAGAGAAAATCAGCTCTAGGTCCAGCCAATTAAACTCCAGAATGGAATCTGAGTCAGGGCCAGAAAGATCCTGAAGACCATGTGCTTATGCAGAGCGACGTCTGTGTCACAGCTACCACACTTTAAATGCAGTTTACAGGAAGAAAGAAAGCAGCTGTGGAGTACCTGATCAGATACGCTGCGAATCAGATCATCAATTCTGTCACTTTCACACTTCGTATCGTCTGGCAGACATAACGTCATAACGTTATAACGTGGGCTTGACGTTCTTCAGAGGGTGTTCCAACTCTGGTAATAGCAGGGTTCCTAAGCCAGAGCGGTCACATCAAATTGCTTTTAGACTGCTTTGCACCATGTTTTGAACTTCTAAGGCAAGCCAGCTAGAGACATTCCAACACCTGCATGCTCGCCTGCTTGAAGAAACAGGTGGAGTCAGTGCAATGGTTCGTTTACCTGGACTCCCAGCATCGTGTTTAGACACGTTCTGGACATATGTATCATTGACTACTTTGTGTTCCAGAAGAACTTTTTCCAGTTGACCCAGATCATGACCTTGACAGTATCTGTTCAACACGCTTTATGGTTCCAGGAATTTGAAGGACCCTGTTCTCAGGAGCAAATGCCATTGACTGCTTATTTCACTTCCATGCAACTCAATGAAGGAATCCAGTTTCCCACTCAAATTCCCAGCTGTGGCTTAGTTCTGCTTTATCTCTGGAATCTTCCTAAAAAGACAGCAAAGACAAGATGAGACATAGCTAGACTCCAAAAAGAATGATTAGATGATAGAGAAGCAACCTTTTCCCCTTTAATATAAAATTGGATTCCCACTGGTTTGGCATTAAGTAGGAATTCTTGAGACGTGCACCATCCTGTCACATCTTCCACGTGCTTTGTTTCTACTTGGCATCTGCTTGAACCTTCTGGCTCTGGGAACTACTCCCGTGTACCTGTGAGGAGGGATAGAAAGAGAGAGGGGTGAAACCGCTCTGGTCAGGAGTTTTCACTTTCTCCCAGAAATGACCAGGTGAGGCTGTGGGTCAGGAGGAAGGCTGACCAGACCCAAAGAAGCCTCTATTCAGACACCAGGTCCTAAGGATGCTGGTCCTTGCTTATATCCACTGGAGCAGCAATTGCTCACCTCAAAGAGTTAGGCAGGACATCCCGTATATAACAGAACTCAGAGATTTTTTTTCTTTTTTTAATTGAAATATAGTTAATTTTCATATTGAAGTAGTTGGTTTATAATATTGTGTTATTTTCAGGTGCACAGCAAAGATTCAGTTATATATATATATATTTCAAGATTCTTTTCCATTGTAGGTTATTACAAGATATTGAATATAGTTCCCTGTGCTGTACAGCAAATCCTTGTTATTTATCTATTTTATGTATAATGATGTATATCTGTTAATTCTATACTCCTGATTTATTTATCCCTCCCCTGTCCCCTCCCCTTTGATTACCATAAGTTTGTTTTCTTCATCTGTGAGTCTGTTTCTGTTTTACAAATAAGTCCATCTGTATTATTTTTTAGATTCCACATATTAGCAATATCATATAATTTTTGTCTTTCTCTGTTTGACTTACTTCGTTTCATATAATGATCTCCAGGTCCATCCATGTTGATGCAAATGGCAGTATTTCATTCTTTTTTTATGATCGAGTAATATTTCATTGTATATATACTTGTGTATTTATATACCACACTTTCTTTATCCAGAGAGGTTATTTGTAAGTTTTTATTACTTAGGCAAAAAGAAGTGTCAAAAGTTAACTGCTAATGAGAGGTACATATTTTGTTACAGACTATCCTAAGCTTATAAATAATCAGCTGTAAATACTGTTCAACAGGATTCTAATTTTACCTCTTAGTTCAGCCTCATAAAAGAAACATTAGTAACTTTCACTAAAGCATCCTTATTGCCACATCCCCTTCTGCTGATTCATCACAGGCTTTCTTCGCTAGGCTGACTTTTGTTTTCCATTCAAGGGCCCTTATTATTGAGTGTTTAGAAATGTCCACACTTCAGTGCAAATGTGCGCTTCTGGAGCCCTGACTCGCCTCCCCGTGTTTTACGAAATGTTAGCTGCCTCCTTTGCTTGTCGACTCTAGAAACAACTTGATGTGTCTGCGGTTCCCGCTCCACCTTCAGCCTTCTGCCCTGCCTGGGTTCTCTCTGCTGAGTGCCTCCCGGCTCTTCTGCTGTGGGACAGGCAGGTGTTTACTCCCTGGTTTGGAGCAGTGCATGAACCATTAAGCATCCTCCCTGAACCATTGGTCAAGCAAGGTCTCCGTCTTGTATCCAATATCATGAGCTAAATGTCAATGGGGCAAATCAAAACCACAAAGAGGTGTCACCTCACACCAGTCAGAATGGCCATCATTCAAAGGTCCACGAATGATAAATGCTGGAGAGGCTGAGGAGAAAAGGGAACCCTCCTACACTGTTGGTGGGAATGGAGTTTGGTGCAGCCACTATGGAAAACAGTATAGAGATTCCTCAAAAGTCTAAAAATAGACTTACCAAATGATCTAGCAATCCCACTCCTGGGCATATATCCAGAGGTAACCTTCATTCAAAAAGATACATGCACCCCAATGTTCATAGCAGCACTATTTACAACAGCCAAGACATGGAAACAACCTAAATGTCCAATGACAGTTGGCTGAATAAAGAAGTTGTGGTATGTTTATACAATGAAATACTACTCAGCCATAAAAAAGAATAAAATAATGTCACTTGCAGCAACATGAATGGGCCTGGAGATCATCATTCTAAATGAAGTAAGCCAGAAAGAGAAAGAAAAATACCATTTGATACCACTTATATGTGGAATCTAAAGTAAAAGACAAATGAACTTATTTATAAAACAGAAACAGACTCATAGACACAGAAAACAAACTTATAGTTACCAGCGGGGGAAGGGGGTGGGAAGGGATAAATTGGGAATTTGAGATTTTCAGATACTAAGTAATATATGTAAAATAGATAAACAACAAATATATACTGTACAGCACAGGGAACCATATTCATTTTCTTGTAGTAACTTATGGTGAAAAAGAACATGAAAATGAATATATGTATGTTCATGTATGACTGAAGCACCGTGCTGTGCACCAGAAATTGACACAACACTGTAAACTGACTATACATCAATAAAAATATGTATAAATGCCAATGGGATCATGAAATTTCCTCAAGCCACTTTTTACTGTTATCAATGACTTCCTTAAGTATTATATTAGGTTAAAACATTTAGCATTTTCTAATTGCTTTCACACAAACTGTCTCATTAGTTTAAAATACTGAATTCATCAGGACTGGTACGATTCTCATTTTGTAAATGAGTAAACTAAGTCCCAGAGAGAGAAATTACGTGTTCAAGTTCAAAGCTGGTAAGTGTCAGAAAAATAAAAAATGCTGTCTCCTGAAACTTGGTTCCTGATCCAGACACGCTTTCGGAAAGCTATTGTGTGAAATGACTTCCAGCAAATGAAATCGGCTGGCCCAGGGGAAACTCACTATTTAAAAGAGTCCCAGTGTGAGTCATATTTTGAAGTAAATATTCTCTAATGCATCCGTTTTATAAATCTGGATTTTCTAACAATGAGTATTGCTGAAAGCGGGGTAAGCCTGCAAGTTTCGGCTACCAAATCTTACTCCAAGCTTCTCCTTACCAGAGATAGTTACAGGCTGGCTGCGTCTGTAATGTAAGAAGCAGCAGCAGGGAGGGCGGACGGCATCTCCGACAGACACTGGAGCAAATCCAGCCCCTGAATTTGGCCACCGCTCAGCTACATCCCATTTTCTGCTCAGGAGATCGCTCCTACTAGGACGGGATGACCGAACAACTGGACCCAAGCCTGCACCCTGCCTCTGTCCCTTAGCTCTTTGCCTGCCCCTACCTCACCCTCCTCATCCTCCGAACCTTCTGTGCCACCTGCCCTGTCTGTGTTGCAGACTTTGCTATTGACATGGCCCCTTGACCAGGCCTTTCTTCTGCGTGTGTCTTACCTTTTCCCCCAACTTTCTTCCTCCTGACCTTGCTACATGTAGGGTCCTCACTGGTTCTCAGCCCCGGCCGTATATTAGAGTAACCTGTGGAGGTTTAAAAACCGTTCCAATGCCTCGGCCCATCATGAAAATTCTTATTTAATTGGCCTGATGTGAGGTCTGAAGGCACTGTTTTTGCTATTCATTTGCTTTTGTTCTTTAAATTTTTAAGCCACTTAGGTGACTCTAACATGCAGTGAAGTGGAGGACCCCTGATCTGCTCTGTGGCCTGACTTTGCCCTTGCCCTTGACCTGTAGCTTCTACGTGGTCTTTGTTATGGGCTGAATTGTAACCCCTAGAATTCAAATGCTGGCGTTTTTAACCCCAAGTACCTCAGAATGTGACCTTATTTGGAGATAAGGTCTTTACAGAGATAATCAAGTTAAAAGGAGGCTGTGAGGGTGGACCCTAACCCACCCTGACTGAGGTCCTTATAAAAAGGGTAAACGGGAGACAGACACGTGAACAGGGAGATGGCCACCGATAAGCCAAGGAGAACAGCCTGGAACAGGTCCTTCCCCAGCACCTTCAGAGGGAGCGTGGCCCTGCCTACACTGTGATTTCAGACTTCTGACCCCCACGACTATGAGATAAAAATTTCTGCTGTTCAAGCCCCCCACTTGGTGATGTGATGCTTCGTTATGGAAGCCCTGGGATGCTAACACTAGCCCTCGAGACCCCATTGCACCTGTCCTGCTGCTGGAGCCTAGCTCAGGCGACCAACTTGACCCAGTTTGCACAGGACTTTCTCAGCATTAGCACCAAAGGTCTGCATAATGGTTCGTGCAGATAAAGCGGATTTAATACCCATATCTGCTCATTCTTGGCTACATTTCTTTAAGCCTGAGCATCTTCGGCTGTAAAAAAGACCTGCCTCGTAGTGATGTTGTGTGGATAACATGGCCCAAGACATGGAAAACACAGAGGTCTTTCCCTTGCGTGGTGAGCACTCAATAAATATATTAAATCAACGTTGTCATACATGATGTCAGAAAACAGCCACATAAAGATACTTACTTTCATGGTGATAAGATAGTGAAGGGGCTTCCCTCTGAGAGCTGACTGTGGTCAAGTCCTTCGTCTGCTGTTTCGGTCACCCCAATGCTGGTTGTCCTCCATCACACACTATGAAACAGCCTTGACATCTCTCAGCAGTTCTCCTATCCCTGTGCAGTGCACATTTACCATGCAAATCGGGCTGCATAAACCATACAAGAAGGTACGGTTTTAGCCAGTCTGTATATTTATCACCCATCTTCTCGCAAAACCATGGAGGCGGCCACCCCTAGGCAACAGGTGAAGGTCATGACCTGATTCAGTGGTGAAACTTCTAACCAGTCACACCAAGAGTTCATTCAAGAAAGAAGAGAGACTTGCCAATGAGGAGACGGCAGTTACCCGGAGACAGGTGGAGGTGGAGAGCAGATTTAAAGACGGGAAGATGCTGAAGTTCAGTCTTAAATGAAGCAGAGGCCTTGCCAGGGGGCTGTGGAGGGCTGGGGATAGTTCAGACAGAAGGAGCAGCATTCGTCAAGGCAAGAAGACGAGAGGCTGTCAGGCATGTTAGACAACCAGAAGTTACAGAAGGCGTCTCTGGAGTGTGGGAGCGCTCACAGGCTCATTAGGAGAAGGATTCAGCCCACACGGGTAACGTAATCAGTATGTGAATCTTGCCTCCAAAACCAGATGCTAAATTCACTGAGGGCAGTGACCTGACTTCTTTGTATTCCCCAGTAAAATTTCATCATGTTATTTACTAATAAAAGCACTTAATTGTGTCAATACAACTTTGCAGGATAAATGCATGTTATATGTTCATGTACATGAATTCAATAATTCTTAAATGTATTTTATTTGGAATCTGTGCATCACCCTGTAGAATTTATTGTGACAAATCCTATCCCATCACCCTCCCACCCTTGGTCTTCCTTAGAATCAGACTCTCTTCAAATCTGCCATCCTATGCTTTAGCAACAACTCCAGACTGACTTCTGGGAGCCCTGGCTCAGCCATGATGTGGAATATAACACTAGGGCTGAAGGGAACACAGGCTTTATCGAGAAGAAAGTCCGTACCCCTGCTCTCGTCCCAAGCCATTACCACCTTCCTTACCCCAGCTGCCCTTCACTGCTTGACTTTTATTTCTTTACTAGTGACTTTTGGTTTCTCTCTTCTGAACCCATTCACTCCCCTCCATCCTAATTGGTTCCTTAATTTGAACTTATGGCTTCCCTGGATGTGTAGTCTCTGCCAAATTTTTCCTATGCAAAAGATATGAGGGGTTCTCAGTGCCGGCTGTGCACAAGAATCACATGTAAACCACAGGTGAAGTCAATTGCATAGCAGAAGCAGGAGGAGAACATGTGTTCCTATCTATCTATCCATCTTTCTTTCTTTCTCTTTCTTTCTTTCTTCCTTCTCTTTCTTTCTTTCTTCTCTTCTTTCTTTCTTCTTTCTTTCTTTTCTTTCTTTTCTTTCTTTCTTCCCTTCTTTCTTTCTTCCTTTCTTCCTTTCTTCTATCTCTCTCTTTCTCTCTCTACCTGCCCTTTCTTATGCCCTATTTCTTATTTCTTATGCCTTATTGCTGCATAAGTTCACAATTGTATTTGCCCATCACAGTGTAGCAAAGACAATAACAGAGGAGACCACATGTCCCCAGGTGTGATTTAATGCGGCCGCTACAATAACCGTATTCCTTGCAAATTTTAGTTCAGAGGCAACAATCCTCAGGGAGAAAGGATACAGATATCTTATACTTCTGTCTAGCCCTACTGGTCACACGCCTGATAATCGTTAGATCTGGAGTAGAGGCCAAAGCATTACCCTAAGAGTAACCAGAAATTTGTATGAAAAGTCAGCCGTCACTTTTAGTTTTGGAACGGCTGTGAAGCTCATCCAACATGAACTTTCTTGGAAATCAGGTGCTTTCAATGAAACCTTGACATTCAAAGATCTTGGCTTTAGAAAAGAAACCCCAGAGGGTGGTCCTGGTTATCACGGCGGCTGTAGTGGGGAGCGTGGCCCAGTGGGGGGCCCCGGTGACCTCCAGCTTCAGCCGACGTCCCCAGCAAGCACAGCTAATCTCTCCTGCTGCCTCTTCCCTCTGGTGTGGCCCTTTCATCTCGGAGGTGTGCTGACACTGTGCATTATCCCAGACGCCAAAGAGATTCAATTAGTTTCTACAGGGATGTCCATGGGATGAAGCTGAATGTGAATAAAAGACCTTGGTCTAAGTGGTGCGCTTATCAAGCCAAGACTTTACCATGTTATTCATTAGGCAAATGAATTAACGTCAGACCTCCTTATCTCCTGGGCCATCAAGGGACAGGCCAGCTCCTTGACAGGATTTTTTTAGGAACAGCCATTTGCATGCGAAAGAAAATCTTAGTAAAAGCCTTAACGGAAGCGCAAGCCACTAAGAGTATTTTCTGCAGAGCAGACGCAGGACACACAGGGACGCGGAGCTGTTGAGATCTAAATTCATGTGTTAAGACCTAAGTTCTTGAGTATTTGAGCCCACAGGGCCACAAAGACCTAAATGTGAGGTCCTCTGCTGTCCCAGACCTGTCCCCACCCCGTCAAGCAGAGACACTCCCCACCTGGCCAGTTCTCATATCAACTGGATCAGCTACATCACTTTAACATAATAGTTTCACCTCCCTGACAGCCTGCAGAATTATTCACACAAGTCAATCATACCCTTCTGCAGGAACCAGGGGGGGCACCTCAGCCTCTTGTTACTGCAAACCCTGCCTTCAGCCTCTGCTCCTCACTTTATCATAAGTGCAGCCCCCACGTGCGTGGCATCCTCTCCCCAGATTGTGAGTGTCTGTTACTAATAATCTGCTGTCAGTCTCATCAGTCCAGGGTCCAAGTGTCACGTGTCCAACCATCTTGTACTATTTAGGGCAGAGGACCTCTCGCTCACCAGAGCAATGATGAGGACGTGCTGAGGACAGGTGCTCAGCCCTCTCCATTTGTGGCAGAACTTCGGCCTTGGTGACCACAAAATGGACAGTCGGGGAGCTGGCTTCCAATCCCAACCTTTCCAATTAGGCGTGTAACTTAATTGCTCTTAGCCTCAGTGTCCCTAGCTGGCAAAGAGCTATAATAACCTTGTCTCCACCTGCTTCACAGGTTTTTCAGACACTTCATAATGATGCTTTAGGACATTACAGATGCTATGAATCTTTAGGGTTATGCTGTATTGACTGATACTGGTGTTTAAGTAGTTTTCTTCACTTAGTGTAGGCTGAATGAAGTGACTAGAGACAAGGGAACCATTCCTTCTGTGTGACCTGCAGCGTTCTTCCTCATCCCTCCCACATCTTCTCCCGAGATGCCACCTGTTAGAAGAAGAGAAGGAGGAAGAGAGAAGGGGAGAGAGGACAGTAGTGTTGTTTGAATGCAGCAGGGGTGACGGAGTAGCAATTTCTCTTTGTAATATTCTAAGGCAGACATACTTTGTTGTCCCACCACTTTTCTGCATCTAAGGTCCTGTTTGAGCATGAGGTGCGGGGACAGGGAGAGAAAAAGAGGCAAGGGTTAGAAGAGGAATATATGTATGTATATGCAAGACTGGGACATTATGCTGTACACCAGAAATGGACTCATTGTAACTATACTATAAAATTTTTTCTAAAAGAGTCAGGGGTTAGAAAGGTGTGAGCCACGCCTATAGGGGGCATTATGTCACAACTTGGATGACAGACCACTCTAAGTGTCTTATAAAACACACATGGACCAGTGAAAATTGATATATCTTTTTCCCTCTTCTTTTTTCAAACTCTTTAATCTTTCAAATCCTTACTCCTACATAAAGTCTTCCCTGAAACTCCATTCCTCTGTGATTGTGTAGAAAGATGGAAGCTTGGGGTTGGCACAGGTCAGTTTTGCCCGCCCCGAGTTGGCTCTTACAGTTCACACCGTGTGGAGATGTTATAACAAAGTGTGTCTGGAGTGAAAACAAAGCAGCTGTGACAAGGGCATGATGGGGCGGAAAGCTACATGCTGGGTGATTAGGAGGGATCTGTCATGCAAAGTGGGGAAACCGGGCTTCAGGTGGAGAGATGATCACTCTGTAAGTAAAAGGCAGAAGAGAGAGCACAGGTCACTTGCCAAATGGCAAGAAGGTCAGGGGCTCTGGAGGGCAAAGTCCCAGCGGAAGGAGGCCTGGAGGTGAGGTGGCTCCTGGCTGATCCTGGAATACTTTATTCCCTGTTTCAAGAAATGTTAATTTTATATTGGTGGCTGTTGGAGAAACACTAAAGGACTTAAATAGTGAGTGAGTGTGTGTGTGTGTGTGTGTGTGTGTGTGTGTGTGTGTGTGTTTATGATCAGATCTGTACTTGAAAATGCTCCCAGTGGCAGAATGAGATTGCATGGGCAAGTTGAAAGCTAGAGAGAACTACCATGAGATTTCAGATGAGAAACGAGGGGGGATCAGGCTGCAGCTGGGGTGGTGATGAAGGGGAGAAGTGGTTTGTGCTCTCTCTGTATAAAAGTAGAATCCAGTGTAGAGTGTGTGTGGCCCCAGTGGACTCCGGGACCAGCTCTTCCACTGGGTAGCTGGATGACCAGAGACAAGTCCTTTTCTTCATCTGTAAAATGGGAGGGTTGGACTAGAAGTATCAAGGTCCCTTCCAGCTCTAATGCTCTCTAATACTATGATTCTGGTCCAATTTGAATGGCATCCAAGGAATTTTGATTACTGGAATTCCCAAAGGACCTTGTTATAAACCAGTCCCACAGATTAGAGCCCCAGGACAATTATGGCAAGACTTCAGAAGACTATTATTAAAGATAATAATAGAGTTTTGTTTTTATATAAGACTTACATCCTTTTAATCACCTGTGATCTGCATTAATCTCTGTCATATCATTGTGAGGCAAAGAGGCATAAGGATAATTATCCACAACTTAAAGATGAGGAATCAAGTCCTTGAAAGCTCAAAAGACATGCCTGAGGTTCCAAACAAGTCATGATGGAGTCTGGACGAGCATCCATGTCTCTGATCTGGCCACGCCGAGCTCCTCACGTTGCCTCGGGCTGTTTCTGGGCTGACCTGAGCCTGCCTGGTGCATGCGCAGTCGGGAGCGCTCCCCGTCCACTCCAGTGAGTCCTGAAACCAGCGGTCACCAGGATCAGCTCCAGCTTGGCTTACCTGATTGGCAGGCGTGACCCTGAGTATTTATAACCCACCCACACTGGAGAAGTATTACAGTGAAGAGGTTCCAAGTAGATTCACTTTGAGAATAAGAGAGCCCTCAGTCTGGCTACAGGAAAGCAAAATCTGCAATCCTCTCGTTTGCTGTGTAAATTGCAAGTCAAAAATGTAACTTTGGGGCACTTCCCTCAAGTAGCTCAGAGAGCTAATGGGTTTATCTTCAGCCTGGTGTCCTGGCCTGAGAAAGGAGTTATGGCAAGAGAGCAATGGTAGAGACTTTCAAGATCAAGGACCTTTCCTTGAACTTTCTTCTGCTCCACCTCCATATTGCAGGGAGCCCCCATCAGCAGTCTAGGTTGAAAGGAGAGAATCAATTCCTCGCAGAATTCTTATCCCGTCACAGATGAGCTGGATCGTGGCAGACTGTTCTCCTGCCCTGCTGACTCTCTGGATCCAGTCAAACTGCCCCTCACGCTACCTCCGCCATCCCCTCTCATATGTTCTATATTGGCTGCTCAGAGACGGTGTCATCTGTAATGGAATGAATAAAGGAGAGGAGGGAGGAGGGGTGGGAGGAAGCAGAGGTGTGTACGTTTTCATATTTGCTGCTAGGTACCAGACATGGTGTAGTTACTTTATATACATTCTCTGTTTTATTCTGACAATAATCCTTTGAAACAAATTGCATTTCTGCCATTTCAGAGATTAAATCAAGGAAGTGAAATAATTTACTTAAAATTATGTGGGGAAATAAAGCTAGAATTTGAACCCAGGGATGTATGACTCCAAGTCTTTGCCACATCACAATGCTACTTCCTGATCCCATTGGTCAGTTTGCAGCTGACCCTGAACGTTTATCAGAGAGAATGACCTCAGTTTTGCACAGTGTGGCTAAGACCTGGGCGTTACACAGGGCAGTCAGACAAGAAGCAAGTGGGGGTTAAATAAAAATTTGACTAATATTTATATAACTGTCTCCATGTTCCTCACATAACCTTACCTATATTTCCCATTTGTTATTTCTGATGAGAAAAAAATGAAGCCAATGGAAGTTACGTGTAATATAGCCAGCTTATTCTGGGGGCTAAGATTTGAGCCCAGATTTCCTGACCCATATTTGGGGGCTGGTTCTACTCAACCATACTCTCATCTCACATAACTCTTTGTCCGTCTATGGTAAGAAGGCAATGGTGGTAAATACAAGCCTTTTCAGCATTTGAATGATTCCAGTGATACTGACATCCTTGTTTTGTTAAGATCTCTGTAAACATTGTCCTTGAAATTCCCCATCATAAAGGTAATGACTCCACAAACTTTAAAGCTGCAGATGTATGTTGGTTGGCATTTTTGCCAGTTTACTTCTTGTTCTGGAACTGTTCAAATATTATAGGTTTTAAAAAAGGTGTTTTTAGGACGATTTCATCCAGAAAGTTCCAAAAGGAAGTGACAAGAAATGGTTTCCACACTCTAAAATTAAAAATACTCATCTTACTCACTTTAAAAGGAAGTGAGGAGGTGGCAGGAGAAGCTGTAACAGAGTCTCCATGAAAAAGACTCAAACCCTTGTAATTAATGGGAGCCTCTAAAATCAGAAGCCAAGGCCATTCATCACTCAGCCAACTCTCCATGAGGTTGGCATCACCCACTCACCCACACACCTTTGATGACTCAATTCACAATGAGCGCACTTGAACTGCAGGAAAGGCCCTCAGAGCAGCATTTTAAAACTGCTGCCGGTGCAACGTGAATGCTGTCATTAAATCAATGAGTTTGTTCTCATTCTGGTCCATAAACAAGGCTTAAAGAATTTTTTAAGACTGGGTTGATAGGTGCTGCAATTGCCTCCAGGATTAGAAGTGATAGGCAGGAAAGCTTTTTCCCCCGGTATATGGTAGGAATTCTTAACAATTAGGCACTAGGAGAGAAAGATGTGTCTTGTCAGACAGTAAACTTGGATACGGAGGAGTGCCCGAGGGAAGCTGACGATGCGGGAGAAAGGAAACCTCCGCTGGGTGCAAAACTGGATTACCTTTCCTTCCAGTTCAAAGGTGTCTGTGTTCTATTCTCAGTTATTTCTTGGAGTGATGTAATTAATCAAGAAGACACATAATGGAGCAGACTCCTCCAGGGAGCTCCCAAGTGGACCAGGAGGACACAGGGACTCCCTCAAATGAAGACTTTCAGGGAGTAGCTGTTTCAAACTAGGTGATTTCCTAAGTCCTTACTGAGCCAGCCCAAGAATTTTGTGTGGGGATCATCACCAGTCTTTTGGTGAAGAGAAACATGTCTTCTATATACATTTCATCCTAATCTCCTGAGTTTTCATTAAACTTCAGTAAGCTAAAGCTCATCTAACTGAAATATTTAACTACATGAATCTTTCTACCTTAACTGAACATTTTAATTTTATTAGGAAAGGGAAGGAAAATATTCTAAATACTTTTTTTTTTTAATATAAGCTGTCTGGAAACACAGACTCAGTCTCCTCTCTTTCGAACAGAATCTGAAGCACATGGACTGTGAGGAAGGATTTGTGTTAGGTAGTTTCACAGCCATTAACTTTGAAAACAGCATTGTAAGACCGTTGTGATTATATTCATTTGATAGTGGAGGACACTGAGATTCAAAAAAGCTGAATGACAATCCCAAAATGACTCTCTAACCTTCTCCATGATCTTGGAAGGAATATTTACTCCCCAGCCCTGAAGCCCCCTCATCAGTGGGGAAAAGCCAGAACTGATACACAACAGACTTCAATTACAAGGACATAACGTGGTGAAACCACTGGCCTTTCTACTTGTCGCACTCTGATATACAAGAATTAAATTTACCAGGAGATCTCCTAGCCTCCTAATTCATCAGGAGTTGATTATAAATTTTTTTTCAATTCTGTAGACATTATCTGTTATGGGCTGAATTATGTTCTCCTCAAATCCTTATGTTGAAGCTCTAAACCCCAGGACCTTGACATGTGACTATGTTTGGAGATGGAGCCTTTAAACAGGTGATTAACTTAAAATGAGATTATTAGGGTGGTCTCTAATTCAAAATGACTGGTGTTCTTCTGAGAAGAGGAAATTTGGGTACACAAAACAGACACCAGGGACGCATGAACACAGAGAAAAGACCACGTGAAGAGGCAGCAAGAAGGCAGCCATTCACAAACCAAGGAGCAAGCCCTGGGGGGAAAATCAACCCTGTCAGCACCTTGATCCTGGCCTTCTAGCGTCTAGAACTGTAAGGAAGTGCATTTCTGTGGGTTAGACCACCAGTCTGGTCTTGCGTTACAGCAGCCGTAGCGAACTCATGTATTACCTTTATGGAAGCAGTTTTCTTATTCAGATGAAAATGGATAAGAGAGGAGTTGCTGCTTCTACTTCCAAAAAGTGGGATATGTAGGTCTTTTCCATCAGTCCAATCAATCCTGGTTCCTGATCTATCAGGGCAGGAAGGTACAAGGCATGGACAGCACTGATGTTGGGACCACTCCTATTGGAATTCTACCAGTGAACTCACAGCCTAATCATATGGTTAAGATTTTAGCTAAATAAGTGAATTTAATATATTAATGTGATAGTCATATTCAATATTGTTCACTAAAGAAACTCAATTATATAAGAGATCACACATTCACACAAATATAAACACATATATTTTGTAAAGATACATTCTGTTTATATTTTTGGAATTGTAATAGTCTAAATCAGTCTGCTGTGCACGGGAAATCTGTGTGATGACGAAAATGCTCCATGTGTGTGCTGGGTGTGGTAATCAGTACCCACACATGAGCTACTGAGCTCTTGAAATATGGCTAGTGCTGCCAGAAAACTGAATTTTTAATTTTATTTCATTTTAATTGTGTTAAATTTAAATAGCCACAGGTAGTTAGTGGCTACCATATTAGAGAGTGTGGTTCTAGAGCATATGGAAAAATTAAACATGGCTTCAGTTTTGTTTAGGAATAAACAGCAAAGAAAGCTACAAACAAAAACTCAGTGTTTAATAATATTTTAGTACAGATTCCATTTTGCTTGGTGAACACTATTTTAACCTTTTTAAGAAATAAAAACAAAGAAAAAATTTAAAAACTTGAAAATTTACTTCAATGTGTAGTTTTATGCCTAAAGGAACTTAAAGAATCATAGAATTTTAGACCTAGAGAAGATCTTAGAAACAGGTGGTTGCTAAGAATTTTAAAATCTAAAATTTATGATTGTAAGAAAGTGGACTGGATATTTTCTGCAATTTCCACTTCTTGCACCAAACCATTACATATATAGGAAGGAAATCAATGACTGCAAAGCCACATCCAAAAACAAGGAAAACATCTCTAAAAGAGAAAGACTGACAGGAGAAGCTACCGCCACAGTGATAACAGGGACAGAGACCTGCTGCTCTGCCCCACGAGGAGGCTCTCACAGGCAATAAAATGTTGCAAGGGAAAGTTGTGTGGAGAAATTTTCTTGAAGGCAAGGATTCGGCCAGCAACCACCAATAATCTGAGAAAACTAATGCTATAAAATGAACAGCTATAACACAGTAACCTCAAAAACTCAAACCTCAAACCTCAAAAGATTGAGAATATGAGACAAATATTAAAACAAGTATATTTTAAAATAATATACTTAATTTATAAATATTAACTACTATATATAAAAATAGATGTAAAAAACCAAATTTCTTCTATATAGAAATAGGAACTATATTCAGTATCTTGTGGTAATCTATAATGAAAAAGAAAATGAAAACAAACGTATGTATATGTATGTATGACTGGAGCATTGTGCTGTGCACCAGAAATTGACACGTTGTAACTGACATATTGTAACTGACTATACGTACAAATTTTTTTTTCTCAGAGAAATAATGGAAAAAAATCACGTTCCTTAAAAAGTGCTATGAAACAAAGACAGGAGATTATGAAACAAGAGTGGGAAACAAAGAACCAGAGTTTTTAAGATGAAAGAACCAGAGTTTTTAAGCTGAAAATGATAATAATTTTTTTAAAAACCCACACAGCTGAAGGGCCAACCAGTAGGCTAAATATTAAGTTGAATTCACACAGACAGAAGACAAGGAGATAGAAAATATGAGACAAATAGTAAGTTATATGGAAACTTGATCCAGAAATTCTGGATGCATCTAATATGAGCTCTGGAATTAGCAATTAGGAAGAAATGGAGACAAGGCAATATTTAAAGAAATAATTCCTGAAACCATCCCCAGACGAAGGGGAAAAAAGACAGTTCTTGGGTCGTAAGAATCTGAAAAACTAAGGAGAATTACAAACTGCAGCGTACCTGAACACGAAGCTGTAAAATTAAAACATTGAGGGAAAAGAAATTCTTAAAAGCTGTCAGAGAGGAAAAGGCGGACTCCCTACAAAGGAAAGAGAATTCGGTGACATCAGAGCACGTCTGCATTCTGGGTGACCCGTCCTTCCTGGAAGGACTCAGATGTTAGCCCGAGGACGTAAGGGGTAATTTGGATGTTTCATGTCTCCACCATGTGGAGAGAAAAGGGTAGCCGCTAGCCGCTAACAGCCGCAGAATCTCTGCAGTAACCAGTACCCTCCTTAACGCTTTTTCATACCTAAATATCCCCTGAAGCATCAGTATAGTCATGTCCTCCTCTTGGCTCTCCCAACAGGAAGTTTCTGTTTCAAAAAAGTGAATTTGCTCACTCGATTTCTCCCACACCGCACTTACCCCGGCCGCGATGAAATTCCGTCCACCCAGAACGTGCTTCCCGGGAGAGACGCTCACCTACACTGCCACTGCTCCTCGCGGGCCACCTCGGGCACATCTGTTCACAGTCATCTCTGGTTCATGGTGACCCTGCCCTCTTCTTGGCTTAAAAAAAAATGCTGTGTTTGTTCAATATGTTTGGCATTTTCAAAATCATCTTGCTGATTTTATTGATAAGGAACATTGAATGCTGAGTGTGTGTCTAGCGCTTTGCATCTGTGATTGCACTTAATCCTCAGAACAATGCTATAAAGTATATATTATTATTACTCCTGCTTTACAGGGAAGAAAGCTGAAGCTTAGGGATGCTAAGTAAGTTGCTGAAGGTCAGACAGCAAGTATGTATCGGCGCTGAGATAGACCAAGGGCTGCCACGTACGATTGCGCAGTTTAGGAACTGTGCAAAAGTGCACAGCAAGGGCCAACTGGATTCTAATATTTAGCCCAGTCTCGGCTCAACAAGCCAACAACGAGTCCTTCCTGGAGGAAAGGATGTCTTTTCTCTGATTCACCAGAGGCCTATGGGCTAGTCACTGAGAGAGACTCCAAGTCTGTCTGGATCCAGGACCCACACTGAACTGCGACACTCTACCATCCCTCACTTAAAAGATGAAATAATGAGGTCCAGAAAAATAAAGTGATCTTTTGACGTTTACTGAGTTAGTGGAACCTGAGCTGGCATTTCAGACCTTCCGTTGCACTTTCTGCCAGCCTACGTGGGTTGCCTTCCGTGTAGACTTTATCGTGCACTGTGTGTCATTCTTGACTGCTTTCTTACACCTGTAGTGTGTACCCGCAGTAAACTGCAAACTCCTTGAGGACAAGGACCCTTCTTTTAGTTAATCTGGTAGCATATAAACTCAGGCATAGAGAAGACTCCAACAGACGTTCCTTAACTCGAATGAAATACTTTTTGGAGTGAAGTTGCCTCACGACCCTGTCAGTAACCCTGCAACGGCAATTAGTCTTGAGAAAATTGCTTGGTCACATGGTCTTGAGAAAACACTGGTTTATGCTCATTCCACTAGCAGTAGATGCCATCCGCTCCCTGCTAGGGTCCTACTTTGAGTCTTTACTGATACCACTCGCTTCCAAATTGAAGCAGTCCTATCCTGAAGGCATTCTTGGGGAATTCCTGTCCTCTCTTTGCTTTTTTCCATGCCCAATTCCATTTTTAAAGCAGCATAAAAAGATATAAGGAAGATTGTGGAATCAGGCCTTAGAGATTACAAGAATAATAACTTACATATGTCTTGAAAGGTCTGTAAGATGAATGGATGTAAGCTCCAGGCGTATTTATGGAGTCAAGAAAAGTAATACTGTTTTATTTAAATATATAGTTTATTAAAGGATAAACAGAGGGTCTTAGCAGGTCTCATGCCTGAGATGCCTCCAGTTATGCTGTTAAAAGTGGCAGATTGGGCAGCAACTCCCTGATTTATCTTGGTTAAGGGGTCCCTCCCCTCATCGCACTGCTGTACTGTGGAGGATGAGAGCAATGGGTTCCCCTAAAATGCCATCAAAGTGTACTGTCTGAGCATTCCTTCAGACATTTATGAGGACCAAACCAGATAGACTCCAGGAAGTATGAAATTGGTAAGGAATCTTGGGGAGTTAAAAATAAATTCTAATTGTCCTTTAGAAAGTTTGAGGAAGAGATCATATCATGGCCAGGTAAAAAAAAAATGTAATAAAATCTTCTTCAGCAGCTAAGGCAGATGATCAAGAAATTCAGCTCTGACCCAGACCACAGGCAATTGCAGCCATCCTCCAAAGGATCCTGTCTTCCCAAAATAAATGTCTGCTCCACTTGAGTTAAAATTAGACACACATCAATTCCAGCTGTTGACACAGAAGCCTCTGGCAAGCGGGGTGGAATCCAGAATCCTCTACGTAAGTGACCAAGCTCTGCAGACACCTCCCAAGATACTCAGAGCTAAAGGAATAAGGTATCTTGTCATTTCTCCATCACTAGCACCCACCGTCCCTGTGCCAGAACCGGCTATGTTTCAGTGAACACGAGGCCATGAGCAAAAGCTGCCTCTCTCTCTGTGACTGGGGTTCCCATACAGAATGGCACAAATACAAGATGGCTTCATTTTTTATAATAATGTTGGTTTTTGGGATCTGCAGACTTGCTGTAACACTAATATTCATTGCATAATTTATCCTTTCTTTGTATCTGTATTCATTGATCACCTCCTACTCCATTGTGCTAAGTGTCAGGCATAAGACAGGGTCCCTGCCCTCAGCAGCCCCATGACTAAGGTGTGAAAAGTATTATTATCTTTCTTTAATGAATAAGGAAATGGACACTTAGGAAGGGCAAGCGCCTTCCAACATTGGAGTGGGGAAAAAAGCCCAACTTTTTCAGTCTTTCAGAGATGTGACTTCCCTTTTATCCACATTTCCTTCAAAACAGACAAACCCCATGGCAGCTCTCAGTACAGCTTCATTCATGCTTTTACTACAATTTCCTCCCAAACATATTAAAGATATATGAATACACATAGGGAGGACCTTTATTTTTGGACTTGGAAAAATAATTTTTGTGTGATAGAGAAGGAAAGAAGTACAATTTAAACAGAACTTCATCTCAGACTTTTTTTCCTATTTGGATGTGAGAAAATTATGTGCTGAGGCCATTACTTTAGTTTTGTGGGTTTTTTCACTATGATTCTGCGTCCTCATCATTCCTGTGTTCTTGCGACTAATATTCCTAGAAACTTGTCTATTTAACTCACTTGCCCAACGGACTTAATTTCTTTTCTGTAGAATAGAAAAGTGTTTTTATAGCAAAGCGTTCAGACTCCTTTAGGACCACCAAATCATCCCATTAATTCAATTCATTAAACATTAATTGAGAATTTAGACTTAGGATACAATAGTGTAAAATCCTGAACCCTCATACCCAAAGAACTCCTGGTCTGACAGTGAAGGAGACCGTTACACAAATAATCACAATGTCTGGGGAAATTCTCTAGGAGGACCCCATAGTACGCTGAAGATAGCTCTTCAGAAGTGATTAACCCACTTAGAAGATGTGTGATCAAGAAAAGACTCCTGGAAGAGGAGATACATGAACTTCTCTCCATCAAGAGCCTTCTCACTTTTCTCTGTGCAAACCATGCACATTTCTGCCTTCTACTTTGGCTTAATTTAATGACTACCATTTATTGAGCATTTACTATGTTGTAGACACTGTGTTAAGGACACACAATATCATCACACTAGCCCTCAAGGGACTTAGAGTTATTGGAAAAACTTACTTCCTGTACCTCCCTTGCATTTGCAGACTTCAAATATGTATAAAATATTGGATTTCCAACATCACCATTTTCTTCATCCTAGCTGGTATTAACATGAAGAGAGTTCTGGATCTCCTAAGAAATACATCTACTTTTACCTGAAAAGATGCTATATAATTTGCATAATTCATCAGATTTTCCTCTTCAAGGCAGACTAAATTATATTTTAGAATCAAATTTGTTGGCAACTCTTAGGTCATATTTTTGGAATATTTGGTTCTATTTACTCTTTCTTTCTTGCTTTTTGCCATTTTGCTGTATTTTGCATATCCTCTTAAGCGACCTTAAGACCCTTCTAGACAGAACGTTTGCTTCTAAATAAATAAAAATTAATATTTACATTGCATTTTTATTATCCAGGTCTGTAGCACAGGGCTAGCATGGGGTTAGGCTCACATTACAACTTTCAGGGATAAATTTACTGGGAAATATTTGAGTGTCTTGCTAGTCTGTGAATGGTTGGAAAAACAGGCAGAATCACCTGAAGGAACACAGGAGCAAAGCTCTTCTTTTCATTTCATGATCATAACACATTGAAACAAATCCAAAATGTGAATTTCAAAGACCAGTCCTGGGGTCTTCAAATCTGAGCAACAAAAAGATAATTTCAGGCCTTGAAATTCTCATCTACTGGAAGATACAAAATGGAGAAAGCTGACTCTAATTTGTTCCTGATTTTCCAAGCTATAATATATTCATTTCCTTAAATTTTATTGTTTTTGGTAAACTCTGAACTCTGTCTTGCTTTAGGGAAAGACTTGGAGGTATAGATTTTTATGTCAAAAAAATTTTGTAAATCAACATTTGTTCCTTGCTGAGGGCACATGAAAGATACAGAGAGTAGGCTGATGGAAACAAGCATTCTGTGATTATCATGCAGAAAACCCCAGTAAACCACTGACTGGCTCCAGGAAGTCGGACTCAGCCTGGGTCTTAATGACCGTCTCTGTAGAGTGCTTTCCAGTCAATTAAAACTCTCAGACTGGCCCCCAAACAAAGTCATAGTACTGCCCCCACCAAGATTTCTACCCTCTGATTCTCAGATCAAGCATACAGGTTGTCAATCCATCACTGAGCTATTTTTCGCCTCTAGCCTACATGGCTGCAAATTTGTCTTCAGTGCCAGCTGTTACTTGTCTGTGTAAGAGAGAACGGTGATAACAGAAATTGGAGCATCCTCTGAAAGAGTCCCCTTTTGTTCCCCCTTTGTTTCATAGACTCTCCTTTAATAATCTGCTGTGAGGGTATGATATTTCATCATAAAATATTGATTCTTTGGATTCAAGTGTTTCCATATCCCTACGTCTCTATGAGGAAGACACACTCATTCATACTGACAGCTTCCCTTCCTAAAAACTGAGGGATAAGTGGCTTGTGATTAAGGAGAATAAGGAAAAGGAAGGAAAAGGAGAAGAGAGAGAAAGGAAAGAGAGCACTGGGCTAATCCCGAGACAGTAGACCTACGTACACCCCACGTGTGTATCCCTCCCCAGGATGAGCAAAGAAACCTCAAACCATGCACGAGTTGATTCAAAACCACCAATTTACTCTAAAAAGTGAAGATCTGGCCAAAGAAATGCAGACTTTTCTGGAGAAAAATGTCTTCATCCTAAGACCTGGGGAACCAACATAAATAAATTTTGAAGGGAAAAGACCAGCCTGTAGTCAGTATAAGCAAGTTCATGAACAAGTGAAGATGTTCACAAAGCAACAGAAACACAGACAGCAAAAATACAGTCACAGAGATTTCATATTTTATAAATATCACAGAAATACTGTAAAGTAACTGTTTACTATATTTATGTCTAAAAATATTAAAAGCTCTTGAAAATACCTTCAGAGAACTGGAGACCATAAAACATAGGTTAGCAAACAGCTGGCTTCTGCGTAGGATGTAGAAAGCTCAAAAAAAATTATTTTTTTCATTCTCACCTTTAAAACGAGAAAAATCTGGATAATCTATGAAAATATAATTTTTCTTGACACCTTCAGAGAGTTAACGTTGCAGAGCAACTGACTGGCCTGAAACCAGTGGGAAGAGATCGTCTCCAGGGAGAGACAGGAAACAAGCACTTGCACATCCAGGGCAGGTTCTGAGCATCACTCAAGCCAATGAGGAGGGCTCAGCACCTCGTGACAACTGTCAAAGGCTAAGCACCGCATAGCAGGAGAACATGGAGATGCTGAGCCACAGACACAGGGAAATCAGATCCTACTCTCCGGCTTTTCCCCATGGGCCACACTGGATGCTCAGAAGACATGTGGGGGAAGATAAGAGGTGAGAGAAAGCCTCCCGTGTGCTGCAGGTCTGGAAGAGGGAGCAGCAGCAACCGCAGGAAAGGCACAAAGTCCCACATGGATGTTTGCTCTTTTCCTTTTGTTCTGCTCCTTTAGAACAAATGGCTAGGACAGCATCATAAAAGCCCATATCTGTCAAGGTACAAGATACAAGGTACAAGTGAAGACATCTCAGAGGGAAGGAAAAAACCCTCCATCCTTGGGGAGTGGTGGGGGCAGGAAACGTCTTGTGTCCAGAACCATGGGGGCCCTGTAGCATTAAGAGAGGTAGGCTCCAGGAGAGGACTCCACACATGAGAGCCAGTGACAAAGCATCTACCTAAGACAGACTGAATCAAGGCAACAGAGAATGCACACCTGCGCCCCCTACCTACAACCCGGCTAGCAAGTATTGAGTTAAAAAAAAAAAAAAAAAATTTATAAGGAG
This sequence comes from Camelus bactrianus, assembly GCF_048773025.1. Lineage (NCBI taxonomy): Eukaryota > Metazoa > Chordata > Mammalia > Artiodactyla > Camelidae > Camelus > Camelus bactrianus. The sequence goes on along the minus strand of NC_133568.1, from coordinate 7,633,611 downwards.
GGAGGGGCGGGGACACCCAGAGTGAGCCTCTGTAAATTTCAAGTACAGCCAGAAGACCCAATGCTAGTGGTGAATCAGACACTGAGCAAATAGCTCTGACAAAACCAGTCCTGCTCCTAGGCACAAGGTAATGCTAAAGGAATTTGAAACCTGTGGTAGACCGAGGGTAAAGCCGAGCAAAAGCAAAACCCAAACTCAGCTCAACTCCACACTAGATTGATTTAACACCTCCCCACCACTAAAGGAATAGTAAAGAAAATGCATACCCATTTTTAATAAAAAAAATACTATTTGCCTTAGTTTCTACTGTCCTAACACAAAATACTCAGATTCCAACAAAAAACTATGAAGCAAGAACTCAGACAGCACACTCTCAGGAGAAAGAACAGTCAATGAATCCAGACTCAGATGTGATTTAGTTGCTTCAACTATAAGATAATTAACGTGCTACAGGCATCGATGGAAAAAGCGGAGAACACACATGAACACTTAGGGAATTTTATGAAGCAAATAAAAAGGTGAAAATTAGAGACAATCAAGTAAAATGATAAAAGTGAAAAGATACAGAAAAAAGAGATGAAGAATGCCTTTGGTGGACTCATAAGAAGAGTGTACACAGGAGAGAAAAACAAGTCAGTGAACTTGAAGATATGTCAACAAAATGTACCCAAACTGTTTCTGTTTGTACCCAAACAGAAATAAGAATGGGGCAAAAAGAATGAAAATATAAGTGTGAAAGACCATCCAAGAGTGTTGGGGCAATATCAAACAACATAACATACATATAAATGAAATCTCATAAGAATAGGGATAGAAGGGAGGAAAAAAGCAATTAAAAGAGATATTGACCAAGAATTTTCCAAAATTAATGAAAACAAATAAATCTCAATTCCAAGAAGCTCAGGGAACACCAGTCAGGATAAACACCTACAAAATAAACATACATATATATGTCATATTGAACTGCTAAAAATCAAAGATAAAGAGAAAATCCTGAAGGGAGCCCAAGAAAGCAGAAGAAACACTACATAGAGGAACAAAGATAAGAACTATACCAGACTACTCATCAGAAATTGTTCAAGCCAGAAAATGATGGAGAATGATTTTAAAGTGCTAAAAAAAAAAAAAAAAAAAAAAAGTCATCACAGAGTTCTCTACCCAATGGGGGTCTTTCAAAACTAGAGAGGAAATAAAAACTTCTTCAGACAAGCAAAAATTGAGAAAATTCAAGTTCTTTGGACAGAAGGAACATGATACTAAAGAATACCCTGGATCTACAGAAAGAAATGAAAAGCAGTGGAAATCACATGACTTAGGTAAACACAGGTGTTTGGAGAATCAGCAGAAGGTCTTGGGGCCCGTGGTGGAGGCTGAACTACCACGGGGCATGTAGAGACACAAGGACACTAGATCCAAGTCACCTTCTTTCCACTTTGGGACTCCATGCTCCATGCTCTTAGGCAGAGAGATGGGGCTTGGGGTCTCCCCATGGCCCATTGAGTCTAGTGTCCTGCTCCAAGGGTGTCCTGGAGCTACTTTCCTTCTAAAGGCAGAAGTGTGAGAGGTAAAATAGCTCTTCATGCTGTGGCTGTGCTCAAGTCGGGTTTCTGAAGGAGGCAGGTTCTGGGGATCTGTGTCAGGATGACTGCTGCAGCTTCTATTCCAAAATCAAGGTCAGATTCAATTTATTTACAGGAGAGATATCTTAATAATGATATAGAGAGGTCAAATGATGATAGAACAAAAGGAGACACAGGCAATTACTAACCAAAACAAATCTGGTGTAACTGTATTGATAGCAAACACAATAGAGGTCAAAGTAAAGAGGATTATTAGAAAGTCAGTTACAGGGAGTATGAAGACACAAGAACATGAGTGCACTTGCCATTGGAGGGAGCTGGAGCACTTCTACTGAGTTACTGATCAATCCATTGTGGTCCAACATGCAGGAGTGAGTGGTAAAAAATGGCAGAGTTGATGGATCATGTGGTAGAAGGCTCTCATAACCTCTACTCCAGGTTTGGAAAAAGGTTATGTGATGAATTGGGAATTCTTCCCTCTTCTTCTATCCTTTGGAAGATTGGAAGAGTATGATTGGCATTTCTATTCTGTGAATGTCTCATAGAACTTGCTCAATCTGATAAAGAAACTGAGCCTGGTGATTTCTTTGTTGAAAGATTTTTTAGTTAGCAATTCAATTTATTCAAAGGTTATAGGACTATTCAAGTTTTCTGTTTCTTAAGTCATATTTTGTGTGCCTTTTATAAGCAACATATAGTCGGATTTTTGTTTATTCAGTCTAAAAGTATTTGCCTTTAATTGGAAAGTCTATTTGCATTTGTTGCAATTAATAATATATTTAGAGTCTGGTCACAAGATGGTGGAGTAAGATGATCCTGAGTTCACCTCCACCCATGGGCACCCCAAAATTACAATTATTTGCAGAGCAATTTTTGATAAGAAAAACTGGAAGACTAGCAGAAAAGATAGTAAGGTAGTAAATGAACCATGTACCAAGCCAGTAAGAAGGTTGAAAGACAGATGTAGCAAAATCATCTATATCTACAATAAGTAGTTACAGGATACACACAAAAAAAGATGTAAAATATGATGTCAAAAATAGAAAATGTTGGAGGGAATAAAAATGCAGAATTTTAAAAGGCCTTTGAACTTGAGGTCAGCAACTTAAAATAATCATACATATGTATATGTATAACTTAAAATAATCATACATATGTATATATATAACCTTACAATAATCTCAAACAAAAATCTATAATAGATACACACACACAAAAAGAGAGGAATCCAAACATAACACTAAAGAGTCATCAAAACACAAGAGAAGGAGAACAAAAGAAGAAATAAGGAACAAAAAAGAACTGCAGAAACAACCCCTAAACAATGAACAAAATGGCAATAAGTACATACCATTCAATCATTACTCTAAATGTAAATGGACTAAGTGCTCCACTCAAGACATGACTGGGTAGATACAAAAACAAGACCCATCTATATGCTGCCCACAAGAGACTCTCTTCAGATCTAAAGACACATGCAGATTGAAAGTCAAGGGATGGAAAAAGTATTACGCACAAATGGAAACAAAAAGAAAGCTGGGATAACAATACTCAGACAAAATAGACTTTAAAACAAAGACTGCAGCAAGAGATGAAGGACATTACATAATGAAAAAGGGATCAATCCAAGAAGAAAGTACAACAATTGTAAATATATATGCACCCAACATAGTAGACCTAAATACATAAAGCAAATATTAGCAAATGTAAAGGGAGAAATTGACAATAATACAATAATTGTAGGGAAATTTAACACCCCATTTACATCAATGGACAGGTCACCCAGACAGAAAATCAATAAGGAAACACTGAACTTAAAAAAAATTTAGACCAGATAGAAGGAAAAAAAACATACACACACACACACACACACACACACACACACACACACACACACACACACACACATACATATATATAAAACATTTCATGCAAATGTTACAGCAGAATATACATTCCTTTCAGGTGCACATGGAACGTTCTCCAGGATAGACCACATGTTAGTCCACAAAACAAGTCTTAATTAATTTAAGAAAACTGAAATCATATCAAGTATCTTTATCAACCACAACACAATGAGATTAGAAATTAACTATAAGAAAAAAACTACAAAAAATCCCCACAGAGACATGGGATCTAAACAATATGCTACTAAGCAATCAATGGATCACTGAATAAATCAAAGAAATAAAAAAGTACCTGGAGACAAGTGAAAATGAAAAGATAATAATTGAAAATTTATGGAATGCAGCCAAAGCAGTTGTAAGAGGGGCATTTATAGCAATACAAGCCTACCTCAGAAAACAAGAGAGATACCAAATTGAATAAACACAGCAATAAGGAACAGATTCACAGGTGTAAAGGACAAATAGGTGGTGGCCAGAGGGAAGGGTGGTGGCAGCTGAGAGATACAGGTAAAGGAGATTAAGAGGTATGATTTTTTAATTTAATTTTTGAATTTAAAACAAGAAATAAAGTCAGTAAAATTTAGTGATGAAAGATTCAGTTCACCTAGATTATATAAAATTCTACATTCATATGTGCTCAATAATACAGCCTGAAAATAAATAAAGCATACATTTGACAATATTATAAGAAGAAATTGACAAGACACATTATTAGAGGCTGGGACATTTCAACACATTTTTTTTCAGTAATAATATACTAGATGATAAAACATTAGTAAAGATATTCATACAGCACAATTAATAAATTTGATCTAGTGGATACACATGGAGTATCACTTTAAAATTGGAGAATACACATTCTTTGCACATATTCTGTTTTTCTTCAAGTTTGATTATGTTTCCTTTTCCAGCTTTATGGAGACATAACTGACATATGACATTGTGTAAATTTAAGGCATACAGTGTGATGATTTGATACACATATATGTTACAAAATGTTTACCACGGTAAGATTAGTTAACACATCTTTTACGACACATCATTACCATTTTGTTGTGTCGTAGTGAGAACGTTAGAGCTCTACTCTCATTGCTACTTTCAAATACACAATACAGTATTGTTAACAAGAGTCGCTGTGCTGTGTATTAGATCCCAGAACTCATCCATGCATGTTTGTACCCTTTGACCAACATCTTCTTATTTCCCCCACTCCTCAGCCCCTGGCAACCACCATTCTACTGCTTCTATGACTTGAATGTTTTTCGATTCCATATATAAATTAAATCATCCAGTGTTTTCTTTCTCTGTCTGAATTGCTTCGCTTAGAATAAGGCTTGCAAGTTTCATCTATGTTGTTGCAAATAACAGTGCCTCCTTTTTTTTATTGCTGAGTTTAAGGCTGAATAAATATCCATACGTACACCCCAGGGACACAAGAATGGTTATTCATGTCTTGCCTATTGGAATGATGCTGCAGTGAGCATGGGAGAGCAGATCTCTCTTCAAGACAATGATTTCATCATTAGATTAAAGAAAATAGGGCCCCAGATGGGCAGATGCAGCTTGCTCTAGGGCCCTAGGGTTAACATGTTAACTTGTCATCCTTAGCATGGGTCAGGCTGTGGGAGACTTGCCCTGCTCTTTCTGAACCCCTACTTTTCTGTTGCCAGCTCTGAAGTCTAGCTTTACATTTCAAAATCTCTAAAGCCTTATGGGCATCTGCTTCTGCCTTTGCCCATTCGAGCCTGGTGACTCACTCCGCCTGCTCTTTCCTGTCACTCATTCCTGTCACCCTGCTGCCTCCACAACACCTGATACCCTGCCTAGGAGCCCAGCTTTCCCCCACAGATACTCAACGTGGATTTCTTTCCTGAACACCTCTCTCCACATTTCATTAGAATTTTTGAACCTGGTTGTGTTGACCACCAATATTTATCAAAACCTTAGAAATATTTTAATCCCCATCTGAAATTCCATCTCCAACATGACATCTTCCTTGTCTACTTCAGCCTCTCTGCTCTCAGAAGAGATTATTCCTCTCACTGGGACTTTCATGTAGTCTTCTGTCTCATCACCAGATGCATGATTCTACTTTAAGGGTAGAAATTGTCTTGCAATTTGTCCTGAAGCCCCTAGCACAAATCAAGAGACCAGGAAAAAAAAAAGATAACCAATAAAGGAAGAAATAAATAACTATTTGAGTGCCCTATTTGAATTCATAACTATTCAAATTCATAGGTGTGTAAACTAAAATTCCATTCTTTCCCTGTGTACTTAACCTCTTTCTGTTAAAGATACAAGAGAAAGAAGTCTCAGCAGAATCATTGCCAAAACACAAAGGAAGGTATGGAGGCTGAAGCCTTCTGTCACCTCTGCATCCCCGTTAATGGCGTGATGAAGGACAGAGCACACCATACTGTACTTAATGCGGATTCTGCTCAGTGAAACAATGATTACAATCAATTTGACTACTAATGTGACTTATCTTGTAAATTGCTGGGTCATTAACTTCAACAACATCAATGTGCTGTCACTGTCCAATTCCACCAAATTAGTGTCCGAGGTAATAGGAGAACAAATGTATTAGTGCGTTATTGGTGGCTAATAGAGACAGCAAGTCTTTAATGTGTCACGGAGAGCAGCCAAGGCACCAGAGACAGAGATGACAAGACCAAGGGGACTGGATGGAGAGGCAAGACCCACAACGCAGCAGCGCATCAGGGCTGCTGCTGACACTTACCTGCCCCCGCTGCCTTGCTGCCTTAGGTAGCATTTAGCTGGATACTAGTGAGATCTCGACCTGTAGCAGGGAAAATGCATGTTCACTGCCCATTTGGGGCAAAAGTGTAGCATTTGGATCATCCAAGAATAATGTGGCTATCTGACATCAGGTTCTCAAAGCAGAACCTTTTCCTCTCAGCCTTGAATTCACAAAATTTGGAGGATCACTTACTCTGCACACACCTGAGAATGGTCCCCATTACCTGAACCTAAAGTTGGGTCAATATCAAGACCTATTCTGGAAGTTACTTTGAAAACTGCATTTATATTCAATTTGAAATGATGCTTTGATACTTATTTCTGAGAAGAAACTCTGACATATTTGCACCCAGGTCCTAGAGACGCCCTTTATATTCTCCTTGCCCAGCTTTTCTTGCTGAGAAGCTGCTATGCCCCACAGCCCAGCAGGGACGGCACCCAAACCACATGACCCCGTCCCTTGTCACAGTTCACTGAACCAGAGATGGATGCCTGACTGAGGTAGATCAGGCCTACTGAGTCTTTCAGGAGAATGGAATTAAAGTGCGAAGACTGAGCCAGTCAGGGAGTGTCATGCACTAAGCTTTAACTCCTCCAAGTTGGAGTCGGTGCCAGGACACCAAAGGCGCAATCAAACCAACATGATGGGGAAGCAGAATCTGTGAGCCTTGCAGATGTTCTAATACAGGGAGGCGGATGAAACACTTAAGCAGAAGTGTGGAGAGAAGCTGTCTCAGAAAGACGGAGAAAGAATGGCTGCTTGACAACTTTTCAGGTCCTGGGCGTGAAACCCACTGCCTATCTCACAATTGGGTCTATGTACTTCTCTGTCTCTCTCTCTTTTTGCCTAAACAGGTTTTAGTAGGTTTCTGTTTCATTTATTAAAACAACCCCCCCACCAATAATCTACTTTCTTCATGATTATCAACAAACAGTTGTTGATCACTTGCTGTGGGTTACAAATTAAACCCTGCCAGAGACACTCAAGCCAAAAGAAGAGGTTCTGGCTTGTCAAGGAGTCATAACTGGTTGGAGAAATGTTTCTAGTATTGGACGGAACTGCATCTTTCTTTGTTGAAAGTGGGATTTGTAGGGGTCTAGGGTCTGCAACCGGCAGAGTCCATCCAATGACTGAGAGCCAAGATGGGAAATGTAAAGAGTACATGAGAGATGTACTATGTACGTCTTGAGATTTGACAATCTTACAACAGTCACTGCCACCAGCACCCCTGGCTACCATTGACTGAGGGCCCCTGTGAACTTAACCTTCTCTGCTCTTCATGGCTAGCCCATGCGGTAGTTACTACGAATATACCTGTTTTAAAAGGAGGAAAATGGCCCAGCTAGCAAGCAACAAAACTTGAATTTAAACCCAACAAGCCTATCTCCAGAGCCTGCTGCAGGCCATTTACCCCATGTCCTTTTTCCACGTCTGCCTCTTTCTTCAGAGGCCATGTCCCTGTCCTCTTTTTCAGGTACCCTTGACTGGTCTTCCTAATCAAAACTGGAGTCATCAGAGTGGCTGATACCAGTAACCTAACCCTTCAGAGAAACTGAAGTCATCATTTATCTCTCATCTAGGGGAACTTGCGTTATGTCTGATTTCTGCATTTGAAAGGAAGAGTATTGTCCTTTGGATATGAAAACTTAGGTGCTATTAAAAAAAAAAAGGTAGGTAAAAGGTAGAATCTTCATGATAATCCTGAAGCCCCATCCTGCAGGCTTGCAAATAAAGACTGCTTTAAAAGTTTGCCAGTAAATAAGACTCTTTAGGAATGACTTTAGAGTTTTCTTGACTCCATATATATTAATATTAGATGACTTTCTTGTTTTCAATATGATATCCATCAGAGAAACATCTTTGCTGATACCTAAATGGTTTCAGTTAGTTTATTTTGAAATAGACTATATTTTATTCCCTTCCCTAAAGAAAGATGAATTAATACATTAAGGTTGAATAGGTAATGGATCTCACTCAATGTAATCAATATGTATTTCCCATAAGCAATTCTCTCTTACCAAGATCCATTCTATGCAAGGTACATAGGGAGTTGTGAAGCCAGCCATCACTTAGTCAAAGGTAAGATATATTTATTACACTTATTGTGGCTTTGAGCTTAAACTTGATCCTTAATAGATTTTCCACATCCTAGCAAAAAATTCCCAACACAGAGGCTGTTACCAGGTGACAAGCATGGCTGAACATTGATACTTGGCACAATGAATAAGATTGTTGCACATACAAAGTTTTTTTAAAAAAATTTATTTTGAAATAACTAGATTCACAGGAAGCTGCAAAGAAACATGGGAAATTGAGGGCATCCTCCCCAATTATTTTTTATTATAGTATTATTTACTTATTTTCTTTTGGGTGGGGGGTTAGGTAATCAGGTTTATTTATTTTTGGAGGAGGTACTGGGGATTGAACCCAGGACCTCATGCATGCTAAGCATGCACTTTACTGATTGAGCTACACCCTCCCCCTTCCCCAATGTTAATGTCTTACCCAACTCTAGTATATTATTAAAACCAGGAATTTGACATTTGCATAATCTATAGACTTTATTAAGATTTTACCAATTATATATGCACTGATTTATGTAGGGGGGTGTGTGTGCAGTTCTGTGAAATATTACCCCATGTGTAGCCTTGCGTAATCACCACCACAAGCAATCTACTCAACTGTGCCATTACTACAAAGGCTTCTCTCATGCCATCACACCCCCCTTTCCATGCCCTTCTCAACGCTTTTGATCCCTGGAAACTTCTAATCTGCTCTCCATCTCCATAATTATGTATTACAAGAATGTTACATAAAGAGACTCACTTGATATATTCTTTTAAGATTTTTCACATCCAGCATAGTTTCCTTGGGGTTTGTGTGTCCCAGCAGTTTTTTCACTGTTATTGTAGAAGAGCAATCCACGGCATGGATGACCAGAGTTCACTTACTGTGCACCTGTGGAAAATGTCTGGGTAATTTCCAACTTGGGTTATTACAAATTGAGTTGCTATGAACATTTGTGTAATGTTCTTGCATGAAAATAAGCTTTATTTTCCTGGAATAAATACTGAAGACTGAGATCTCTGAGCTGTAGGTTAAGTGGATTTTGAGTTTTGAAGGAAACCATTTTCTAAGGTAGCTGTATCATTTCACACTCCCACCAGCAATGGGTGAGTGATCCAGATTCTTTGTACCCTTGCCGCCATTTTTCCTCACCATAATTTTCCATTTTAGCCATTCTGATGGGACTGCAGTGATATCTAGTTGTGGTTGAAATTTGAATTTCTCTAATAGCCAACAATGTCGAACATCTTTTCATGTGTTTATTTGCCATCTGTGTGTCCTCTTCAGTGAAATGTCTGTGCCTGTTTTGGCCCCTTTTTCTAGTTGGATTTTTTTTTTTTTTTTACTGTTGAGTTTGGAGCATACAAGCCTTCATATAACAAGCATGACTTCAAGTCTTCTACTTGGAAGAAAATTGAATTTTTTTACTATTTTACATTCTAGGCAAGATTTAATCTTGACCTGGTTATTCTGCCAGAAAGAATGCACAGTAATAGGCACTAAGCTATTTTCCTTTGTGTTTATTTAATAAATATCTGAGTACCCTGCTTACTTTTATAAATCAATTAATCATGTGTTGTTTCAAGCCTCTAATTATTGTACAGCTCTACAGCCTACCCCATCTGACTTATCCAACTTCATTTTTCACTGCTCTGCCCATTGAATTCTATGCTACAATCACCTTGAACTTCCATCTCCTGAAATACTGCATATCCTTCCTGACCCTCTGTAGCTTTACAAGCCATTCTCTCAGACAGCACAATCCTTTGTCTCTTCTTTATGTAGAAAATTCCTACTCAAGCCTCAAGATCCCATTCAAATGTCGTCACCTCTAGGAAACCTTCTGCAGCTTCCCCAGCCGGCTAGACACTTCCTCCATGCGCCTGCTCCATTTTGCTTGACTCGCAGTTACAGCACTAGGAATTCTCTTGACTTTTCAAATACTTAATTGTTTACATTGACTTACCTTTTTCCACCCTCCATAAAGCATCTGACAGGGCACACAGAATGGGAAGGCCGCTTCTCTGCTATCTGGTGCCCTCGCATCTAATCCCACCAGCATTTGAATGGCACACTTTTCAATAATCAACCTAGTTCGTTTCCATGTTTGTTTATGACAGTTGGATTTTTAATTGCGATGATGTAATTGAGTCCTATATTATTTAAACTGATGGAATATGAGTGTGAAAGAAAAGGGGTTGTTGTTTCTGTGAAAATTAAGGTATTGGTTCAGAAAGACAATAAAGACAGGTCAAAGTAGAGCTGGGTGAAAAAAATATGGGTAAGAAACATAATATTCCAGAGGGGTTCAGAACTCAGGTTGTTTGGATGCTGACATTTTTAACTTTCGCTCTTCAAAACAAAAAGGGAAATAAGATTGGAAATTGGATGTAATGCATTACGGATGTGGTTTATGTAAGAGCAGGTAAAACTCCAATGATTAAACCCACGCACAAAAGTCCTTCACCCTACATCAAAGTTAGTTAATTGATTATCATTTTAAGCAAAATATACAGTACTTATAGCATTAGTATTTAGTACAATTTTCCCCTTAAACTATCATTCTCAACACACAAAATGCTGGTTTGAATTACCTCAGCCAGGAAGTCTTCTATTATGTTTTCTGTTGAAACTTGTCATTCAAAAAACCTTTTTGTTTACATGCTGCCTTACTAGACTGAGAGCTTCTTAATGTCAGGAACCTGGCATTTTGCCTGACGCATCATGAGTACTCAATAAATTATTGTTGAATGAATGAAAAGAGATCTGTAAAGCAAATTTATAAAAATCAAAAGAAAATTGTATCTTATGATCTTTGTAAAATTATTGAATACAATTTATTCAAAGAAGTTATCAGTCTCAAATATCAATAGTTTAGAGGAATTCATTCTCTCTTTACACAAAATTTGGGCTTTTAATGGTATTATCTTGTCTTAGCATAAATACATATCTATATATATGTGTGTGTCTGTGTATGTGTTGGTGTGTCTGTATATAAAATGTGGTCTTAAAATTTAATTAGGTCTTATTAGCCCATCAACATGGAAATGTTCTATTTCTTAACTCTTGTTTTTTTCACCAGATACCTTCTGTGACACGGTCATGATGTGGCCCAGCGTCACCTAGACATGTACAACAGAACATTTAAAAAGGAAGCTCAAATTTTACCCTGTGAATTTCACTCAAAGTACAGTGTGTATTGCCCATAAACCACTGTTTAATCTAAACCTTCTGTCTGGGCGGCATCCACATGAAATCCAACCTGCATCCGCTCTGCATCCGCTCTTGGCCAAGTGACGAGAGACCTTCAAGGTCTGAGAGGTCCTCTTAGCACCTCCTTTGGGTCAATTAACACTGAAGGGAAAATTGAGAGGGCTCTTCAGAGCTCTACCTCTTCAACAAAATGATTTGACAGGCCAATTGCTTTAGGGCCTTATTCAACAATTACAAAAAGAGAGAAGAGAAGAGAAGAGAATGAATAAGCTCCTGTGCTGCTGATTACCCTTGGCGTCGCTCCTGTCCTGACTTTCTCACTTCGGAGAACAGGTGACACAAACCATCTCGGTGTGAGTGTCCAGCATCTTGCCTTTCAGCTGGAAAGCTAGAAGTGACAGCTTGGTATATTAAGAGGTCCCTGCCTGAATAAATTGATGTCAAGTTGCATTACACATAGTCCAAGTTAGGAGGCACAAGACAATCACTCAACAGCTATGTATTGAACGAACGAATGGCGTACAGCAGTACTGCCAGTTCTTGAAATAAAGACAGAGGCAGACAAGGGCTGTGTTCTCTAGAAGACTAAAGTCCACCAAAGACGACATACAACACACCCAAACCAAGGTATATGGCGTCAAAAGGAGTTAGTCTCTCGTCCTTATGGGCTGGAGCATGGGCGAGGTTCTCCAAAAAAGAAATGTCTACTGAAAGCACCAAGGCTTTCCGAAGATTTAAAGAAACAGAGAGATGGGTAGAGCAAACAGCCTCAGGCAAGTGTCTCAGTCTCATAACTTAGTTTAAAGGAGAGAAAGAAATGGGAAAGGAAAAGGAAAGATTTTTAAGTAAAAAAATTCCCTAGAAGTTAAACAAAAAGGCGTCAATACCACTAGCATTTTTCAAAATACTTATGTAACTCTGTGCTGAATTCTAGAATATTTTTCAAACTAAGAGTTGCAACCCAATAGAGAATTGTAAGAGCCTCTTTTTTTTTAATGAAATAAAATAGGACAGAAAATATCACAATGCTTCAAATATAATAAAGGTAAGTATATATTTGTTTCGGTTGTGGATACGTGTGGTGTTGAGTCACGGTGTAAAAATATATCATGTACTGTGCATTGCAGCAAAAATAAATTTAAAGTCTCACCCTAGGAAGTTTTTTCTAAACCTGGCTAGTAATTAAAACCATCCAAGAGGTGTACAAAATGTCCAAGTTTCTGGGTCCCATCCTAGGAGGAGGGGTCCAGGATCATGCGGAGGCCTCCTCGGAAAAAGCGACAATCCATGAACCATTCACTCTAATTAGAATGAGCCAATGAGAAAGTGAACACAAGTAAGAACACGGCATACAGCCAAAGCATCAGGACACACAAGTAGAGTTTAAGAGTGATGGGAGTGGGGAGAAGTTTATCAGAGAAGACTGTCAGAGGAGGTTCATGGAACATCTGCTGTGAGCAAGATATAAAGGTACCTGAGGAAATGCAATTGAGGAAGAAGAGATAGAACACATACAAAAAGTGTGATGCTTCATGACGCTGCTCATGTCATAGTTACTATTAGTGAGGGAAAAAATGAGGTCTCAAGAGTGGAGTCCACCAGGGAAAGACTCACGTAGGAGGTGAGACTTGCCTTGGCTGAGCCTTGAATGATTCAGCCAAAGGCTTCTTGAGGAAAGGAATTTTCTTACTTGCATTGAGCACCAATTGCTGGGACCACGGTAGGTACTGAGTGAGTAGGGAAAGTTAATGAAGGGGAAATAAGAAGATGAGCCAGAAAGGTAGGTCTGGATGATCGGTTTGCAGATAAGATCAACTCCTGCCACCTGATATTTGAGAAACAGAAGAGAAGTCGAATCAAGGTGGGGAAAAATCTGATGGGAAAATCAAGTTTTTCTATTCCTTCTCTCAGTTTCTGCAGCAAATTTATACTGAAGATCTGTCTAAAACACTTGATCATGTTCTTCTGGCTACAAGAGATTGGATGCTCAGGTGTAAACAACAGATTTAGAAAGGAGATTTTGTTTTAAGAGCATAAGGAAAGGTACACACAGCATTGGTTTTACTTCCTCCATTGTGGATATGGTTCTCTACCCATTGCTATACATTAGAATAACCTGGGAGCCCTCAAAACTCCCAGTGCTTAGGCTCCTCCCTAAGAAATCAATCCGAGTTTCCAGGGTGTGAATCAGGAGCATTTGTGGCTTTTGAAAAGTGCCACAGGTCACTCTAATGTGTACTGAGGCTTAAGAATCATTGAAATGTGAATACGAAAATTCACACAACTGGAGCAGAGCCGAGTGTATGCTTTCCTTTTTTGCTTCTCAACAGAAGGAATCAGACTGACATTTTTTTTCCCAACCTTGCCCCAGGCTGTAGTTGCAACAGAACCATGGACAGCAATGATTTTTTTCCTTAACTCTGTAGGCAAAACTAAAGATAAACTTTTAAGCAGAAGTCCCTGACAGCTGCTCCAGTTCAATGCCAAATACATTAAACTGGATGTCCTTCCCTTCCAGACACATCTCCCCAATGGCGCACCATTGTCAGACTTTCATATTCATAAAAAACTCAATGGCCCTCCGTTCTTTGATGGCAATGCCCAAACTCTTCATCCAGGCATTTCTGACACTTCTTATTCTGACTCTAAACACTCAAGCTGTGGTCTCAGGATTCTAACTGAACGGGTTGTCTTACTGGTCCCATAAATACCACATTCTTTCTTGTTTCCACCTTTCTCTTGCTCTGCAATGAGAACAGTTCTATCCTTATGCTCATTCATCCACTGTTGCTAATCAATGACAAAGCCCAGTTTAAGTCCCTGTTTGACTGTCAACAGCCTGACACTCTACAACTTCTACAAAGCTTCTCCCGACTCTCAGCGTGGAGAAAGACGTCAGAGTTAACGGTTCAAACAGAACTTCAAGCTTTTCAGCAGAGATTCATTGTATTTAGATAATTGTCCAGCACAATGATGCTGTGGTCCAGCTGTCTGGTACGGAACCCTACTTCTTGAACTGATTTATCATTTGATCTCTCTAAGCCTCAGTTTTTTTTCACATGTAAAATGGGAGAAATGGTTCCTACCTCAGAAGCGAGGATCAAATCTGATAATGCAAGAAAATTCTTTAGCACAGTGCTCAGCACCTAGTGAATATTCATTAAATGCTAGCTTTTCTTGTTTGTCTGTCTGTTCATATCTTCTGATGCATATGTCTCATGTCTTTGGCAAAATTGCAGGATTGTTTAAGGACTGGCTCTATTTCATTAATTTCACTACCTGGACTACAATACTATACTAAAAATAGCATGGGTTTGAGATCAGAGCATTACATGCCAAATTTCAGCTCATCTGTTTACTCCTTATATGATTTTGGCACGTTTGACCTATTTGAACCTCAATTCCCTAATGTCTAAAATGGAAGTTACAATAATAATGATATATCCCCCATTCTGGAGATTAAAAAAAATAATTTACAAGAATGTTCTTTGTTATCTCCCAAGTGCTACTCAAAAATGTATAGTTGTAATTCTAGTAGACTGTCTGTACATGCTTATGGAATTATTCTATAGCATTTAAATTTGATACTATATGTCAATAAACAATTTACTTACTGAAAATATAGGTTCTTTGTCTATTTATTCACCTAAAAATCAAAAATTTGGTGCAAAAATCCATGTGTCAGTTTTTTAATCTGCAATGAAATAACATGAAGCAAGAAGGAGATCATTAAGGACTTCTCTGACTCTTGGTTCTAGATTTCTGGAAAGTTCTAGATTTCTAGAAAGTTCTAGATTTCTGGAAAGTTCTAGATTTCTGAGAAGTGTCTATATGTTTATATAAATTGAAAAAAACAACTAGGGGATTATAATGTATCTGTGTACATATATGCTTTTTCTTTATGTATATTATATACATAGAAAAATATATAGCCATATGTTAATACTGGTTATCTCTGAATGATAGAATTGTGGGTGGTTTAAACATTTTCTACTTTTGTGAGTGATTTCAAATTTCTCATCATATTGTAGACTTTTTAAAATTATTATTTAAAAAATAGTTAAGACATAGAAGTCTCTCCCAAAAACACATGTGTTTGTGTGTGTGTGTGTGTGTGTGCGCGCGTGCACACGCACATTCATGTGTACACAAACGTAAACATCTTTTAGGACAATTGATGGGCAGTTTCCTATGACTGCTTCTTGCCAAACGCCCATATTTGTTCATTATATTTAGAAAATTGACGGGACAGAATGAATGGAGTGCATACACATGAAGCCTTGTTTGAAATTTTGAGTTTATCATAATCATTTTGTTGAAAATTTGAAATCACACAAACTATAAAATTTAACTCTTTCTCTTAGAGAAGCCCACTGGCACCTACTGGTATGATGTGGCCAAGTAACCAAGCTCCCTCAGACAGTATAACAGCTTAGGTGACTTTATAACAGCATGTCAAGGAGACCAAAAGGAGTTCAAGGACAAAGGATTTAGGGTTTCATTTGAAAGTACTGAAAAGTATGGTTCTATTTCAAAAGTAATTACCGTGCTTTTATAGATAGAAAAATAGTTAACTATTTTCCCTAAATGGAAACATATCTTCCACTTTTAAATATAGAAAATAGGATTTTCTCCAGTAATATGAACTTTATAGACTGTTTAGTTGAAAACATATACCAGATACATCAAATAATATCTACATACTGTTTTTCTTCTGGTTTAATTTAGGGAACTTTGGAAACCATTTTAAACTTCTATTGTGACTGTGAGTTTACTGAAGGAGTAACACATTCAGATGGACATGTGTGAGTCAGAGATTCACTCCCAGTCAGTGAATTGGGAAAGCCTATAGGGGGTGAGTATATCCTAAAACTTAAGGTAAGATTTTTCTAGAGAAAGAAACTATAGCTTCTAGCTTTACCCCCAAAGAGTCTATGACCCAAAAAGCATATCCAGGGCCATCCTGGCTCATGTCTATTTATCTGGTATAATTTTTATTAGCATCCTTTTTCAGTCTTAAAATTGTCCCAGCCTAGGAGATAAATTAGTGACTCTAGTTAAGGTCCATGGGTCAAGGCATTGTTTTTCTCTTTTTCTGGAAGTAAGTCATGACTTACTTGGCAGGAAGGGGGGCACTTTGAGAGAAGTTTCATGAAATTCTTTGAACATAAATAATACACACACTAAACCTTGATTTAAATTCCCTCATTGTACATTCTGCTTAAATTTAGAAAACACACCAGCTGAATATCTCACCAGTGGTTTATCCACCACTCTCAAAATATTTCTGTTTATGTTTTTCTTAGTTGTGTTACATCTGGGTAGACATTAAGAATGGCAGGTAAAGAAAATATTTGATTTTTTTTGTATATTCATTCAAGTAGCATTATTAAGTTCCCATTTAATAATAGTTTGTGGTAATGGACAGGAAAAATAAGTAATGGTCTCATTTGTTCCACAGCTTACAATCTGTTTGACAAGATAAGACACACACTTATCAAAAGACAAGACATTTAAAATAATAATAAAACACCTGTACATACCTGTTAGAATGGCCAAAATCCAAACACTGACAGCACCAAATACTGACAAGGATGTGGAGCAACAAGAGCTCTCATTCACTGCTGGTGGGAATGCAAAATGGTATGGCCACTTTGGAAGACAATTTGGTAGTTTCTCACAAAACTAAACATGCTCTTACCATATGATCCAGCAATTGTGCTCCTTGGGATTTAGCCAAAGGAGCTGAAAACTATGTCAACACAAAAATTTGCACATAGATTTTTACAGCATCTTTTTTCATAACTACCAAATCTTAGAAACAATCAAGATGTCCATCAGTAGGTGAATAAACACACTGTGGTACATCCAGAAAGTGGAATATTATTCAGTGCTGTAAAGGACTGAGCTGCCAATTTGTGAAAGGTCACAGAAAAAACTTAAATGCTATTACTAAGTGAAAGAAGCCAACATGAAAGGATATATACTGTATGATTTTAACTATATGATGTTCTAAACTATGGTGACAGTAAAATGATCAGTGGTTTCAAGAGGATGGGGAGACAGATGAATAGATACAGTAGAGAAAGTTTTTAGGTCAGTGAAGATACTCTACAAATGTATAATGATCCTATAAAGATGGATACTATCAGTATACATTTGTCCAAACCAATGGAATGTACAACACCAAGAGTGAAATGTAATGTAAACGACAGACCTCGACTGGTCATGATCTGTCAACCTAGGTTCGTCAGTTGTAACAAATGTACTCTCTAGTGAGAGATACTGATAATCAGGGAGGCTGTGCATTGTGGGAGCAGAGGGTTATGGGACATCTCTGTACTCATCTCTCAATTTTTCTGTGAACCTAAAACTGCTCTAAAAAAGTAAAGTCTTAATATTTTTTTAAAAGACAACTAATGAATGATAGATAATTAGTGATCTAAGAGTTTGAAGGGAGAATTTGCTATAAGTTAGAATAATTAGAAGGACTGATTGGGATGAATTTTTGAAAAACTTTGAAAGCCAGCCAGGGTTACAGGGACAGATTATCCTTTAGACAACAGGTCACCTTTAGACTTTCTCAAGCAAAAGCCAGAATGTAAAAATAAAACTTGAGAAATGGCTCTGAGACATGGCTTCCTAAAAATAAATTAATTCATTAGCTTTCCCAAAGATAGGTGCAATAATTTTCAGGCATTATAGAACCTTCCCAGCCCCATAGCATCTGTCTGATTGCTTAATATTTCCATTGTGGCATCCTGCAGTCACTTATTTAAGTATGTTTTGAGTCCACATGAACTTGTCAGTTGTTCTCTTGTCTTTCTTTCTAGACAAAGTCCTCAAAGCCAGGAACAATGTCAAATTCTATCGTGCTACTCTGCATAACATCTCTGTTTCTGTCTATCTCTGTCTCTTTTTCTCTCAGGCACACGCACACACATACACACACATACACATGCTCACACACATTCATCCCACAAAGAAGCCAGTTCTGAGCCCTTGTGCAAATGGTGGATGAAGGTTTGATTTCGTTTAGTGGTCATTTCTCATATTCAAATTAGCAGGTAAGGCTATTGTTGGGAACCACAATTATATATGAAGGAGAAAAAGTCACCTGTGTCAGAATGGAGATTCTAAGTAAAATCTCATCTTGCACGACTTGCCAGCAGTGTTTCATAGAGCTGATTGCTCTCTTATCAATATATTGACCTGTCAGTGTTAGAGAACTCTAAGGATCAGTTTTTGGTCAACGTCTCTTATTTATTTTCTCTTACCCAGTGAACTCATTCAACCTTATGGCTTTAAATACTATCTATATGCTGATGATACCCAAATTTGTATCTCTACTTCTGACTTTTCTCTGATCTTCAAATGCATACCTATAACTTCCTATCTGACGTCCCTTCTTGGATATCTGGTGGACAACTCAAGCTCCACATCTTTGAAGCCTTGGTTTGAAACCTTCCACCGAAGTCCTTGTGCTTTCATTCTGCTCCTTATCTCACAAATGGCATCTTCGTTCTACCAGTTAGTTCCTCAGACCAAAAAAACCCTTAAAGTCATTCCTTAATGAGTCATCCCTCCTTGACATCTGTCTTTCTGATGACACACATCCAATCCATTAGCATATTCTGTCAGCTCATAACTTCTCTCATCTCAGCCTTGGAAATATATTTAGATTCTGGACCACTTCTCTCCACTTCCATTGCTGTTTCCCTAATTTGTCAGCCATCCATTTTCTCCTGAATTATTTATATTACCCTAAACTGGTCTTTCTGCCTCTATCCTTGCTTTTATACAATGTACTCTCTAAAAAGCAGCAAAATAATCCTTCTGAAACATCAGATCATGACTCGCCTCTACCCAAAATCCTATGATGGCTCCCATGATCATCATTTCATGATGAATGTAAGTCAAAGCATTTTGGCTGTATGCTTTCAACTTAACACAATGGCATATGTCAATTATATTGCAATTAAACTGAAAGAGAAAATGTGGTTGTCAAAGGGGAGGGGGTGGGAAGGGACAGATGGGGAGTTCAAAATTTGTAGATACTGACAGGTATATATAGAATAGATAAACAAAGTTATACTGTATAGCACAGGGAAATATATACAAGATCTTGTGGTAGCTCACTGTGAAAAAGAATGTGACAGTGAATATATGTATGTTCATGTATAACGGAAAAATTGTGCTCTACACTGGAAATTGACACAACACTGTAAACTGACTATAACTCAATAAAAATTTTAATTAAAAATAAAATATAAAAAAAATATAAAAAGCTGGAAGAGAAAAAAAGATTGACTTAATTCTGCTAACATAAATAACTACTGACTTGGTTGGTTGGTTGGTTGGTTTTCAGAGAAGAATGTAAGAGTTGGCCTTCCTCCCTGGCCACTCCACACCCTTTTACTTCTATCCGTGATCTTTTCCACTGGGAATCATTAAATAGCACAGAGGAAGGGTCATTGGAGAACACCTAGTCCAAACGAACATTTCAGAGAGAAGAAACTGAGACCCAGGTTTGTGAAATCACTTCCTCAAGGTTGCAGAGCTTGTTAAAAGCAGAGCTAGAATTAGGTTTCAGATTCCTACATTTTTATGCCCGCTGCCTTTTTCTGCTATTACCACAAGGGTAAGGGATCTCTCTTTACTTCCCTCTCGTCGCCCTTGCTGTCATTACTGCTGATCAGAATTCAGGAACAAGAGTCTGCAAGAGAGCATCCGATTTGCAAGAGCATTTGAAACTGAATGATGACTTTCTCAGAGTTCAAGAAGCTCTTACTGGATTCCCTTTACTTCCACAGAACAGAAGAGGCAGGGATTCATCATTCACTGGCAGGGCTGCTGCTCACTGACAAGGCCCCAGAATGGAAATATCTTGCTTGTCCTTTTAGCAGGATTTCAGCCAGAGATTTGAGGGGGAAGGCGCTGCAGCCCAGTGGGCTGTGAATATGAGTGGAAATGTCAGAGCTATGAATCAGTTAGCACGTTTTTATTTAGCATCTTCCTGTGAAAGAGGAGGAGAAGACGTGGCTCCAGCACTCAAAAATCCTTACCATTTTCGAGTGGATCAAGGACAGTGCAAGACCCTGTGAGATCGCAGAGGCTCCAGACTTGGGAAGCACAACCCTGGTGGCAAGAAAGGAGCCATTTCACGGAGGACGAAATGCTTAGTTTTGTTATGAAGGGTAACGGGATGTAGGTAGATGAAGGCGGCTGTGGTGCAGTGCTTTCTCCTGTCCTCTCTGGATTCAGGAACTATGTTCAGAACCTTCAGCTCAGGAAGCCCTTAAACGGTAAAGTAGGGAAAAGCAGAAAGTTGGTTTTCCATTTTGTGCAGAGAAATTAACACCCTAACCTGTGAAGTAGCCCAAATGCTCACATCAGGTTAGAGCCGAAGTCCCTCAGACCCCCTCCCCGGACACTGCCTCGTAGAATGACCCAGAGGAGTGCGCCTTTGTGTCTTTCGCTCCCGTCTGAAGGTGCAGGTACTAACATACTCTTAACTCCTTAGTCTCCCGGAGATTGAACTTGGCTCCTATCCTAAGTGCTATGATGTAAGAAAAAAAAGAAAAGTTCACGGCACCCCAAGGTGTCAGTTTCTTCTCTGGGGTTCATACCTCAAATGTTTTAACAGCGCTGAGGTACCCTCCACCTATGGGGCCCTGACTCTTTGAGGCCTGTCTATTGACCTGGTCCTGCCGATGAGAAAAGCACAGATGTCCGCCATCTGGTCAGGGGTCCTTGTGCGCGTGCCAATTTCCTGTCACTGACAGCCAGCACTTGATTGATGGAATTTGGTACTCCACCTTTTTTTCCTTAGTACAATATAACCTCATGAATTCAGATGGCACTTAGCCAAAACGAGAGAATTTGAACTTGGGCAGGGGTAAAGTTTACCATCAATGAAATGAGGGTCTGTTAAGTAAATTACCAATGTAAACAGGATTGTAAAAAGGACAATTTAATCTACTTACAAGAATGAATTGTTTTCAAGCACTTAAGTTGCATAAATTTACATACAGTGTGCTAATTACAAATGATTGATAGCCAGTCATTCAAACACATCTGGCAGAAACCCTGTTCTCCAACACGTTGTGAGACACTAGACTGCGTTACTTAAAGTATTTGAAAATGGTACAAATATATATTTATATATAAATATATGTATTCACACACCCTCATACAAGACAGTCCTTGTTTTTCATCAAGCCACATTCCTGGAAACCATACCAGCAAGGATTACCAAACACAGATCACTGAGAGCCAAACTATATTTTCAGATAGGAACAATTTTATAATTGGGACTGGTGTGCCAGACCAGGGATCACACCAAGGAAATCGCAGATTCAGTCAGTGTTATGTCACAACACTCCAAGCTACAACGCTATACCTGACCAGCAGGGAGCTACTGGCTCCATCTTCTGGGAAACCACACTGAGACTCCAGGACATTCAGTCACTCGCCTGTAATCGCACAGCTGTAATCAGTAGACTTAGAAATTAAATCTGGGTCTGATTCCAAATCTCATGGCTCCTTTTCAAACTATAACATCTATAATCCTCTAAAATTGTTAAATTGTACATAGTTATGTAAAGTCTACATAATGTATAAAATGAGAACAAATGCAACTATGGCCTGGATAAAATTTCAGTTCTCCGTGAAGGCTCACTTTTAGAACAAATCTGCCTCCTTTTAATGCAAATATGTATGCCAAAATGTAGAATGGTTCAAATGTATGACAGTGTTATAAATACAGCTGTGGACTCTTCAACATACATGTTTTCCCATTGTTGGTGTGCGTGTCATCTTTCTTAATAGGTATTAAGCTCATTAAGAGTAGGGACTAATATTACTAATAATTTGCACCCACCACCATCATTTATTTCACCATAAAATCTATAAGTGGGTGCTTATATGTGTTCGTTGCCTGAATTAGCAAATGAATAAATTTTATCTTATCATAATTTATGCCACGAATTTTAAATCCATATATAGTCACAGTGAACATTAGGGTATAATTTTTAAGTTTATGTTTTGGAAAGTTATTGTTGGTGGTTAACAGGAAGAGGGGGGATTAAGGAAGAATTTGGATGTCTAGGGAGTTTGGAAAACAAACTCCTCTTGAAAAAAATTTCCTACAGCTAAGAAATCAGTCAAAATTAATCTTTCAACTTCAGAGTTAATATTCAAAGTAAAAAAATAACTTTTTTAAAAAATAACTTTTTATTGTGGTAAGACATACATAAAATTGACAATTTTAAGTGTAGAATTCAGTGGCTTTAAGTACGTTTCATGGTGTTGTACAACTTTCACCATCTTCCGCCTCCAGAACTTTTTCCTCACCTCGAAAAGAAACTCGGAGCTCATGAACAAAAATTCCCCGCTTCCCATCACCTCAGCCCTTTGAGTTTTTATTATATTCTGTGTCAATGGATTGCCTATTCCAGGTCCTCCTGTAAGTGGAATCCTATGATGTTATTTAAAAACTGCTTTTACATCATCTAAATATTTGAAAATCTCATTATCAACTTCAAGATTGATAAATTACAGGACAGAAATATCTTGACTCTGGTCCTGTTTTTCATATTCTCTTATCTCCTTGGATTTAAGAATACGGAAGGTAGGCTCATTGGCAAAGATTCAGCAAAGGGAGCTAGAAAGAAATCCTTCTGTACAAGTGGGGGCGTGGCCTTAGTGCTGGCTGCTCAGGGCAGCAGTGCTCACATTCAGCAGTTGATTACACGTGGATGCGAGTCAGCTAAACAGCCACCTTTCTCCCTCCTCCCATCCACTGTCCCTCCCTCTTGTCTTTTCCTTCCCTTATTTAGTTACCAGTGAGAATCATCAGATGAACAGATTAAAGTGGCAAAATAAATTGAAGTCATTAGGTGGTGCTGAATAAAGAAAACAGCAAAAGTGGATGTCAACATGGCAGGGGGTCATCAATATTTCTACTTATTATGACTAATCTTTTTTTTTGTTTTAATTTTCCTTTTTTTTTTTTTTTTGGTGGGGGGAGATAATTAGGTTTATTTGTTTATTTTTATTGGAGGTACTGGGGATTGAACCCAGGACCTCACACTTGCTATGCATGTGCTCTACTGCTTGAGCTACACCCTCCCCCATTAGGACTGTTCTTTATACCAGTTCACTCAAACCAACATAATAGGTGTTGAATGAACCATTAAAATCACTCAGTGTACTCGGAGCAGGTCACAAATCATAAGAACTTAACATGGAACTAGCCGTCAGCTCCCACCATAACGTGCCATCTTGTTTTAACTCTTCTAAGTCAAGGAGTCTCCATTTTCAGCGAAGCCTTCGCCTTATCCATTCTCCCTGTTGAGGAAATGTTCTCTTTGTTAATGTCATCCCATTACTCCTCATCACCTCTCCTTGTACCGGGTTGAATAATTCCTTTGCCTCCTTAGAAGTTAAACACTTCAAATATTTATAGGCTGTAACTTGAAAAGTTTGGGGCTAATGGATCATGTTTCTACCTGAGGGACTCCTTCATTTTCCAAAATTACTGTAGGCGCATAATCTTTAATCCTCCATTATTTCTGATTTCTCCAGCTTAAGCATCCGTGGGTGGCAGCGAATTTAACTGACAACTCCAAGCTGCCTTTTTAAGATAAAGACTTTTCTTCTCTACATTTTTAATATGTAAGCTTTCAAGAGACAAAATCAGCTCTGTACTTTCTGGCATAGGAAATCTGATTTGGCCAAACAAAACATTAAGACTAAAGTGATGCAGCTGGTGTTGAACTCGAATACAGGTAACTCCTATCACAAAGAACTGTTGCTAAAGCTTTACATCCTTCAGTGAATAAATGAGCAGCTGTGAATCATCAGATGAGAGGGGTTTGCAAAATATAAAATGTTATAAAAATAAAATTTTTCCTAGCACCGATATGAATTGTGCCAGGCAGTTTGGATATTTGAAGTTTTATTTATTTTGTACTAAAACTTAAAAAGAGTAAGTGTTGGATGGTCATAAAATTTACTGCACAGAATTTATCCTTTTATTTGTAACATAGGACCATCACCATGAACATTATTACTGTAATCGGAGGAGCTCGCATGTACAGAAGGTTTACTCCATGTCAGTACAGAGAATTAAGTATTTCATAGAGATTAGCTCAATCCTGACGGTATCTCTGTGAAGAAGCACTCATTTCCCGAATGTCCAAGTGAGATCACTCTACTGATGTGAACCTGAACCCCAGATCAGTTCAATAGCAACGTTTGGGTTCTTATCAGTACCTTCCTTTTCTGTGACATTATGACGCCCGTCAGTTACTGAAATTCATCTACGTCTTCGCCTTTAACCAGGTGGGTGCAGCTTCCAGGTTTTGTTTTCACACGAGCTTTGGGGAGTCTTGCCTCCTCTTCCACTGCCACACTAGGAGATGAGGAATCTTCCTCCCATCTCTGTGACCGTTTTCTCCCTCTCCTTCTAATCAGACACTGCAGGTCTCCTAAGGACTTAGAATCCAGATGAACATACGAAAATTGTGCAGCAAATAAAACGTTATATGCACCGAGTGAGGGACTTGGGAAGGCTGTCCTGGGTGAAATGGGCTGTTGCCTAAAGTTCTTGTTTTAAGTAGAAGCAGCTATCAAGTGTGCCGTTGGTGGGGGGGGAGATGCATTCAGTGGAAATCGGACTAGAGGTTTTCTGTAGGCCTCTCAATTTAGGTAGCTTATGAGTCCATGAATGAAATTCTTATAAATATACCAGAGTGGATTATCTGTTCATTGATTCACTAATTCTTTTCTTACTGCGGTGTACAGTTAATGGGTGATATTATATAAGTTTGGGATATACAACATAGTGATTCACACTTTTTAAAGGTTCTATTCCATTTACAGCTATTATAAAATATTGACTAATTCTTTGTGTTGTACAACATACCCTCGTGGCTTATTTACTTTATATAGTAGTTTGCACCCCTTAATCTCCTACCCCATCTTGCCCCTTCCCCTTCCCTCTCCCCACTGGTAACCACGTTTGTTCTCTATATCTGTGAATGTTTCTTTTTTGTTATTTTCACTAGTCTGTTTTTTCCCAACCTTTTCAACTCTTTTTTTTTTTTTTTTTTTTTTTTTGGTGGGGGAGAATTAGATTTACTTATTTGTTTGTTTTTGAAGGAGGTACTGGGGACTGAACCCAGGACCTTGTGCATGCTAAGCAGGTGCTCTACCACTTGAGCTATAGCCTCCCCCTTTAGTTTGTTTTATTTTTTAGACTCCACATGTAAGTGCTATCGTACAGTGTTGGTATTTCTCTGCCTATTAATTCTTCATTTCAACACTTTATTGAAAACTTGCTCTGGGCTAGACACTGCTCCTGCAGTCAAACACACAGTGGTGAACAGGACCAAAGCAGTGACCTCGAAGGGGACATTCTAAAGTGAACATGAGGACTCGGACCACAATCGCACGAATAAACAAGGTCATTGCTGAAGAAAAATGCAAACTGAGAACGTGATGCCGGATCATGGGCCGCGGAAGCCTCTCTGAGCCAGCGACGTTGAAACTGAAAAGAAGACAGTGACATTGCAACTGACTTGAATGACAAGAAGGATTAAAGAGCTGAGGGAAGAGCTATTCAGGCGCTGAAAACAGAAAGTGAAAAGGTCCCAAGGAAGGAACAGGCTGGGCTTCTTTATGAGATAGAAGGTCAGTGCGGCTGGAACTTGGAGGCGAAGGAGGAGACAGACTAGATCACAGATGGACTTGACAGACTTAGAGTCCGGCTTCCATACAGTAGGCAGACACTGGAGGGTGTTCACCTGGGAAGAAGCATGTCATGATTTACATCATTAAAAGACAAGCTTGGCTGCCATATGGAGAATGGGCTTTGCTCCCTTGTACAGCTTTCTAGGACCTACCAACAGCTTCGCTAAACTAAGCCTTGATCAGGCCAGTCATTTCATCTGCTTTAAAAAAAAAAAAAAACCCTCAAAAGAATGAGCACCCCAGGGAGTTGCAACTCCTCTGACTTTCACAGTCTCTGTGTCTAATTGCCCTCACCCCGGCCTTGGTAATATCCTCATTTCTGAACTGCCTGGATAGGGGGCAAAGTGTTAGAATTTTAACAGTGTCGTGTTCTTGGGTCCTCAGGCATCTCACTGTGGTGAGTTACTTCCAGAGGGCACAGAGACTTTTCTGTCTCACCCTGAGCCTGATCCAATCCTCCCTGACTTATTTATATTATATACATCGCATATTGTATAACATAACATAGTAATATATTCTTCTTCTCTAATGCTAGAAATGTCACCTTTGAACTAATAGGAAGAGCAGTGCGGAGCTCTGGATGCTACCAGGGCTGGGGCAAGACCAGATGGAGGGCACAGGGCTCCAAAAGTGGAAGTCTCTGGGTTGACAGGTTGTTTGCCCCTGCCACTCCCTTTTGCTTTATTCTGGCCTTTTCTTCTGTCTGAATGGTAGTTCTTTTTTTTATTCTTTACCTTCCCTGTTGAGGGAGCAGCAGAGTCTTTTGTTTTTGGAGAGGATTAAAGGAAAGCTTGCTAAAGCTTATGTCTGAAACCAACGCAGAGGAATGAGGTTGAATTTCCAGAGAGCCACTCGGAACATCTCAATTAGTAGCCATGCAGCAAGGAGCCATGTATCTCGTGGGGTGAGGAGCACCAGGAAAAGACTAGTTCCTTCTTAAGACTGAAATCTGATAGAGTGGAAAGAGCCCTCAGTGAGACGTCTGGAGACCGGCTCTCATTTACCCTTGAGGGGCTTTGCAAGAGACTATTTCAGAGCAGTTACAATAAGGCATCAAAGAGTCAATGACTAGGGAATTAACCCTCAAAAGAATCCTCAATTAACCAAATAAATCTCCAGTAGGCAGGGGGAAGGCAAATCTCTACCTTCTAACCAGCAGCCAATTCTGGCTACGTGAATTAAACTTCAATTTTGACTCTGTGTGTGTGTGTGTGTGTGTGGGCATGCACACAGTTTTAGTCATACGTGTGTATATTCACAAGTAAACTTTATGCATGTGGTACATATATATACACACATTCACAAATGCATATATCTTCACACACAAGCAAACCTATATGCATGTATACATACGTACACACACATGTGTGTGTGTGAGTACACAAGTAAACCTTACGTTCTGCATGTGTATATATGAGTTTAAATTTCTCTTTTGTAGGGCTACTCCAGTCATGACAGAGTAACTAGTACTAGACTCATCTGCCCACCAAACAACTATAAAACTTGGATAAATTATATCAAATAATTATTTGCAGATACTGGAAAGTGACCGGATGAGATGCTGTATTCCTTAAGGGAATGAAGGCATGGGAGATGATATCCGTATTTACTCAGAATTTCTGCACAAGGATGTTTTCTGGGCTCTAATGCAGGAAAGAGGAGTCCAAGCAATGAAAAGTGACCTTAATGGCCAGAGGAAGCAGAATTGGGAGTCCTAACTAGGACAGAAAATGGCAAACTATAGAGAAAACATTTCAAACATTTGTGTGGAAATGTCCCTCAGGCCCTAGGCCAACTCTTGGTCTTTGGAAGTGCAGCACAAGGCTATGGGACACCTAGTAAACAGCAGATGCTGAGGGGCTGAGAGCTGATCAGAGCTTACAGGGGCCCCACAGGGGACAGCTGGAGTGGAGGCACTTTGGGCAGCATCTTGGACAATTAGAGATCTTAAAATGGCCATCCTGTAGAAGTAAGGACATACCCTGAGAAGAGGAGGGAAAAACCTGACACTGATCTGCTTTAATAAAGTTTAACAGGCCTGAAAAGAATCAAAGGGGTTCACCAGGAACTTAACTGCCTACCAGAATAACTCACTCCCTTTAGAAGAAGATAACATAATCCAAAACCCCTGTAAAACATTATTTTAAATGCCTGGCATACCATCAAATTTACTAAACATAAAATGAGACAGAAAAAAGTCACTGAGAATAGAGAGATGGCAGAATTAACAGAAGAAACTCCAGAGATAATCCAGATGGAATTAACAGACAAGAGCTTCAAAAAATGATGTCAAAGGAAATAGAGAGGGGGAAATGAGTGAAATGCATGAAAGATAAAATATTTCAACAGAGAATTAGAATCTATTAAAATTCATTAACATTCTAGATGTACAAAATACAATATCTGAAATTGAATAGGTTTAACAGCAGACCAGACAGAGCAGAAAATTGGATTATTGAACCTTAAGAGAGTTTATTAGAAAATACCAAAAACGAAGCATGAGAAGAAAAAAACAATAAAAGGAATAGACCAGAAAGAAATGTGTGAGACGAATTAAGTTATCTAGCATATATGTGATTGAAATCCTAAAAGAAGAGAAAGAAGGAACAGGAGAGGAATCATATTTGGGGGGGAAATGGCCAAGAACTCTTTAACACCGATGAAAGACATCTACCCACAGATTAAAGTTCAGTGACGCACAAGTGAAAAAATACTAAAATGTCACTCTGAGCATCATATAGTCAAACTTCTGGAAACAAAACTAAAGAGAAAGTTTCTATGAAGAAAAAATACTGGTATGGAGGAGGAAGTTTAATTTCTTTAAATAGCCTTCATAAACTGCCTTGCTAAGACTCTATGGCAAATCCTTTGACAACCTTTAAATGCTTGTTATGATACAATGGGAGAGCATATTATTTGCCCCTTTGGAAGTTACTCAAGAGTTGTCCAATTTTGCTTCCTGCATAACGTCTTGTCTAACCATTGCAACTCCCCTCAGTACTGGAGGAGAGCCAGGTTTCTCTTTTTCTCCTGTTTTCTCAATGTTTTATGTCTGCATAGATCATGCCTCTCCATCTCAATGCCCAGTTCTTTAAGGATGCACGAACATTTCACACAGCTCCTTCAAAGTTGTTGCAATGCTAGACTAAATTAAACTCTCTATGAAATTTTGTTACATTGAATTAATGAAAGCATAGAATTTCTCATTAAAAAAAGTGTAAAGTTTGTAAATATTTTTCCACTATATCATCCATGCATTTTCAATCAATATTTATAACACCCCTTCTATGTGTAAAGCACTTGTATCTAGAAAAAATTGCCCTTGTTTCATAATTTTTCAAAATGTACATAAAATTGGCCAAATAAATAACCAAATCCAGTATCCTGTTAAACGTTATTATCCATTTACAATATCTATTACCCTTTTAAAGTTTCAGTGCCTGAGTCTTCTGTAATCAATTGCAAGTACATGAATACACAATAACTTTTTTATTAAATCTGAGTTTAAATATTTGTTGTAGAGCCTTAATTTAAAATCTGACCCTCTTTTGAATGGAATGCCTTTATGAAATTTAATAAAACATGAAGGTCATAAAATGTATTCAACTATTATTGTACTTTCCATTTTTAATTCTGAACAGGCAAGATTCAGAGAGAAGCTTGTTTTCTTATTGGCAAGGCAAGCAAGTTGGAAGAGAGGATGGTTTCTGTTCTTCAGGGGCTTCATCCTCCAGAAGATTCTTACCAACTCGTGTGGGAAAGAGAGCTCAAAAAAAAAGAGAGACAGACAGACAAGGGATGCACCAGATGACACCTTGACTCCCCAGGACCTTCAAGCCTGAAGATTCCATAACACATTTTCTTGCCATGCAAATGCACCTAGAGAAACGTTAACAGTGAGACCTCAGCTGTCTGTGTTTAAAAGACCATCAACAACCATATGAAAAGTCTGTGAGATGCAAAAAGTCCAACCAGAGTGAGATGACCTCCTCTGAGCACAACTGACCTGTTTATAAGGCACCAGATTTTCTTGGGGGGGATGAGGGGCAGAGGGTTGAGGAGAAAAAAAATCATTGTTGGTTTTAGCCTTTAAACTATGTCTATTCATCCCAAATGTCCTCTCTGGCTGATTGTTCGTGGTACAAGGGCACTTGATAGACAGTTAAGAAATACTAAGTGAAGAAGCAGATATGCAGCTCTGTTCTGCCACATTCTTCTCATGAATATGATTTGAATCTGAAATGCTCCTGACAACAATTTTGGTCCCTTGGAAAACAGTGAAGGTTTTTTTTTTTTTTTTTTTCCTCCAACATCTTGTAAAGAAGTTCACTGAATAGCTCGGTTCTCAAACTTTGGTTATGACCCAACTTAAAGTTGCTGATGCTCTACAAAAAGGGCTTGGAAGCAGCCCCAGAAAAAGAAGCACTCCACCCTCCCTGTTCCCAACCTCCAGGCCAACAGCAGAGGGTAAGGAGCACCGAGTCCTCACATGGGGGGTGCTGCTCTAAAACGTTCTCTGCTCACGCCTCCCCAGCTGTGGCGAGGGGTGGGGAAGGTCACAGCCCTTCTTGGACTAGGTCATCACCAGCTGCCCACAGCTGGCTGGCAATCCCACCTTCACTTTCGGCCTGAGGTCTTGAAGACAGAAGAGTGGAGAGAGAAGAAAGGAAAAAAAAAAGGATGAATACATGTGTTCATTAATCGTTTGTGATGTGACAGCCATTGTTCAGTGGAATGTGAAGATGAGTCAGATGCTTGAACGGATGACTTACTCCCCAGCAGAGAACTGTGCTGGCTAGCTTCCATGTGTCCTCCGGATTTACCAACCACCTACTTCAGTGTCCCAGAAGGATGAGCACTGTGGACTGTTTGAACAAGTTCCCTTGCCCTCTGCCCT
Organism: Camelus bactrianus; assembly: GCF_048773025.1. Classification (NCBI taxonomy): domain Eukaryota; kingdom Metazoa; phylum Chordata; class Mammalia; order Artiodactyla; family Camelidae; genus Camelus; species Camelus bactrianus. Next base: position 7,602,429 of record NC_133568.1, on the reverse strand, counting down.
CTTATTGGTTCAGTTAATGAGGATGCTTGCAAAAGAGGCAGTGGATGGAAAGTGGAGACCAGCTGGGGGAAATTTCTTCCCCGGCTCGCTCCACATTTGGGCACCTAGGCTGGCTGCCTCCCTCAGCTTAGGACCACAGCTCAACAGTTCTCCCTCCCTGTGTTCTCTCCTTTACGCTGAGAGGTGTTACCATCACTCTGGCACCAGATCCAGCATCCAACACACAGTACCATCCAGTGATTTTATTCAGGGATTGGACTTACTCATATTCAAGGATATATGTTTAGCCAAACTAGAGGTGGGGGAGGGGAGGAGGGAGAGAGAGAGAGAGAGTGCACGCACACAACATTAAGCTACATAATTTGGTGATTCTGTAGCCCATTTCCCTTAATTAGTGTCTGTCTCAAGCTGGTCTCAGTTCTCATGTGACCCTTATTCTTTGAGCATCTTCCCATGTTGCCTGGAATTTCGCTCCTTGGAGATTTGTATCCTGTATTCTACGAGGCCAAGCACTTCTGTGTTCAGCCAAGGGACAGCTCGCTGGTGGAAAAACTGGCTGAACTAGACTTATTGAGAAGCTGTAAGCTGGTCCTCAGTGTTGTGTTTCTTAAGGGATTTCAAGATAAGTTTGATTTTGAGCCCTATTTTCTGGTTTTAGAAAACACTCCTCAGAGAAGATTGGAGAGCTACCTCCAGTGTAGGTGTTTGACCACAGGGAGCAGTGGCTCTGCCATGCGTGCATGTTGGACTCCATCACCAGGCTCCTGTCCCCTCTTTGTCCTTGTAGATCCAATCACTAGCAGGGGTCCTTGCACGAAATAGATGCTCAATGCGTATTTACTGAACAAATGAGTAAAATATAAGAGTGGAACCAGACCACAAAATGCTCTACAAAGTCATCAGTTCCTAGGAAATGTTTGTTTTTCTCTCTTTTTCCCCCGAGATGGAAAGCTGGGCTGCACAGTGGGTCCGGGACCACCAGAGGCTTATTTGGATGCTCACTTGAAGCTAAAACACGGGCCACTCCGTTGACTGGAGCTCACTGATGTGAGCTGGAGGTCTGAAGCTTCACCTATGTGAAGGCGCAGTTTCTCTGTGGCTGTTTTACTATAGATACTAAGCAGACTTCATAAAACTAAACGTGTTGGCGTCTCTGAGTCCTTGATTTAATATTTTTATGGGAGACATCATGCCACGGTTGTTTGCTTTCTTGTTGGCTTCATCCAAGAAGCCGGAGGTGGGCATTGCAGTGTTGGCACAACTGCGGTGACGTGCAAGGGAAGTGGTCCAGCCAGCAGGTTGTCTCCCTTCCTGACAGTGACCTCTACTTTATTGAGACGTTTGTGGCTCTAGCTCCATTTGCAGGCACATTTTTCTTGGAATGGAGCCGTCTGAGTACCAATTCCTATCCTGGAGGAAAGCACACGTTTTCTCAGCATCCCTTCTGAGTCTTTCTGGCCCCCTGGTGTCATCTCCTAAGGTGGAAAGCATCACTAAAGAGCCTGCAGTTTGTAAACAATGCTAACAAGAGAACCCTAACAGAAGAGATGTTTGATTCACTCTCTTGATTTATTTACAAGTTCTCCTCCACGCACTTGTGGCTGGCTCACTGACATGTAATGTGTTCGCCAAGGGGATCTGATAAGCCAACAGTGTTAAGTGACCATGATTAAGGCGAATATTCTGCTCTGAAATCGGACAATTATATCGATCAACGTGGTCTCTCAGTGAACTTGAGACTCTGGGACATGAGTCTTTGAGAAAGTTGATCCTTTAACAAGTATTTAATTTATGTGACCTCCATCTATCTTGAAAATCAATTTACTTTATCTTTACAAAATCAAATCTCATTTGCTATTTAGGCCACCTTAACTAGTTAAATTTCTAGCTCTTGTGTGTCCCTCACTGTATCATTCATTCATTCATTTATTCAACCAATATTAATTTAATTCTGTTCTGCAGTACTGCTCAAGGTACCGGGGATAGAGAGTGAATAAAACACACACACACACACACACACACACACACACACACACAAGTCCCTGCCCTCATAAAGTTTATATGCTGGGGGAACAGATGACAACTGAACAGCTCAAATTTTTTTAAATTATGTAATATATTAAAAGATGTAAAGAGTTATGGTGAAGAAATAAAGTGGGAAGGGAAATAGGAATGGGCGTGGGCAGAAGTTTCCAGTTAGAAAAACCAGCATGGGTGCAGTTCCCTAATGGTATGTGTCTGGGATTGTCACTGCACCAGGAGGCCAGTGTGGTGGAAGAGGAACGAGGCAGAGAGAACACTGTTGAAGGTGAGGTCAGAGAGATGATGGGGTTGGATGGTGGAGGACCTCGTGGGTCTCTCTAAGGTCTCTTTGGCTTTTACTCGAGTAAAATGAGAAGGCACCATAGGGCTCTGAACAAATGAGTGACACAATTTTACGTTTTCACAGAATCATTCTGGTTAGAATGAAGGGTCCAAGGTTAGAGGTAGGGGAATTTAGGAGAGCCCTACTGTGATCTGGGCAGGAGATGAAGAGGTGATAGTGGTTTAGATCAGGAGATAGCAGGTCCTGAGAAGTGGTCACTTGAGCCAGCAGGATTTGCTGATGGATATAGGACGTGGGGTGAAGGAAAACGTGGAATCAAGTTGACACTGATGTGTGGGGCCTGAGCAATCACCAGCGTGATGTTATGACTAATGGAGATGGAAACAACTGCAGAGGAGTTAGTTTGGGGAGAAAGGTCAGGAGCTCAGTTGTTGAGTTGTCGATATATCAGGATCTTCCCAGAAGGTCACATCCAAGGATCCCAACCCTGAGTAGGCAGTCATTCTACCCATTAACCAGTATTTTTGAACACCTACAATGTGACAGGCAGCATTCGAGGCTCTGGGGCTCAGCTGTGACTAAGACAGACAAACCCTCTTTACTTAAGGGCTTACATTTTTGTGGGTGGATACAGAGGTAAATGATGGATAGAAGGATGATGGATGGACAAATGGCTGGATGGGTGGATGGATGTATAGATGCAGTCAGGTTGATAAACATATGTGAAAGAAATTCAGCAGGTGATGTTCCTATGAAAAGAAAGGAAAGAAAGAAAAAGAAAGAAAGAAAGAGAGAAAGAGAGAAAGAGAGAAAGAGAGAAAGAGAGAAAGAAAGAAAGAAAGAAAGAAAGAAAGAAAGAAAGAAAGAAAGAAAGAAAGAAAGAAAGAAAGAAAGAAAGAAAGAAAGAAAGAAAGAAAGAAAGGAAGGGAGGGAGGAAGGGAGGGAGGAAGGGAGGGAGGAAGGAGGGAGGAAGGGAGGGAGGAAGGCAGGAAGGCAGGAAGGAAAGAAGGAAAGAAAGAAAGAAAGAGGGAGGGAGGAAGGAAGGGAGGGAGGGAGGAAAGGCAGTAAGGCAGTGTTCCACTGAAGAACTGTAGACGCTTTTTCAGCCACAGTTGCCAGGAAAGGCCTCTCTGAGAAGATAACCCATGAACTGAATGCTGAATGATAAAATAGAACCAGCCACAGCTAGAATTTGGAGAAAATATTCCAAGCAGAAAAGACATGAAATCAAGATCTTGAGCAGATGGTGACCTCAGGCAGGGGTTTGGTGGACAGAAGGAAAGCCAGTGAGGCTGGGGGACTATGAATACGGGACAGTGTGGTGGCGAGTTGGGAGGAGACGAGGTGGGAAACTGCATGCAAGTGCCAGACCAGATAGGACCTTGGGGGCTGCAGAAGTTTAGATTTTATTCCAAATTTCAATCAAACATAGGAAGATTTCCAACAAGTTCAAATCTGGTTTATAGTTTTCAAGACTTCTCCAGCAGCTCCGTGAGGAATGACCTTATGGAGGGGACAGGAGAGGAAGTGAGGGGGGTCACCGGGGGGCTGTTAGGGTGGGTTGTAGTGTGAAGACAGCAAAGTGTTGGGATCTGGGCATGTATTCCAGACATTCTCTGTCCAACACCATAACTACTAGCGTTCCACAAGCAACTATTTACATTTGCATTGAAATTCATCAACATTAAATGAAACTTTAAAATTCAGTTTCTTAACCACACTAGTTACACTCCCAGTGCTAAGTAGTCACACGTAGCTCGTGGCTTCCTTACTGGACAGCACAGCCACAGAACATTCCCATCATCTTAGAAAGTTCTAGTGGACAGCACTGCCAGAAAGTCACAAAGACTCGTTATTGACAAGCTGAAGTGGCTATAGATGAAGGCAGTACAATGATTTGGTGCCAAATCTGTTCTCAGGTAAGCAGGAATGGACCAAACGCATTAGGCTCAAATGGTCTAGAAACTGAGGCAAAAACGGCCGTTGAGATGTCGCTCACTGTTTCTGCTGGATTGTTGGATTTTCATAGGCTGACGCATATCGACTTCCACGTTTCGTGTCCCTTCTGCTCCTAGCCTTTCACCTCGACAGCTTGCTAAGGAAGACCTAGACGCTATTCCCCCTATGTTAGTCAGTTACCCCCTGGTTATACGTATGAAAAGTTCATCTGAACTAGACTAAATTTTAGAGAGTTATAAAGATAAAGGTGTAACTCAGACCCATGGCTACGATCATAGCAGGGTGTTGTGAGGCAGGTAGAGTTCCTCGTCTTGCTTCATTTTTCTGTCATAGGTGAGCGCCTCTGTCCCCATATCCATCGTGTTAACCAGAGCAGCCCCCAAAGTGGCCACAACCCTGAGCTGACACATCCTTCTAGTTAAAGCACTGAACACTGATTAACTTGATCTACTCATTGTATGAGCTCAGTTTTCGAATTCTGAGGCAGGACAGGGATTGGCACAGCTTGATCTGGTGTAACCGGCCATGGCCAGGCCCTGGGTACTTGGGACTGAGTCTCACTTGGGAGGTTTCCTAGGAGATGGTGATGAATGGAGACCGAATGACAGGTGGCGAAAGGGCAGGCATTTCTGCTATAGTCTCCTGTTTCTACTCCGTACTCACAGAATCCAATGAAGATTATACCAAAACTATAACCAGCCAGCCAGGTATCCTTTAATTATGCATTTACTTAGCAATAAACTTGGCCTTCTAGAAGAAATGATTCCTATGCCCCAGGTGTTCACTGAATGCACAGAAGTCCTTGAGAGAAATCCTTAGCTTGAGAGGCAAAAACCAAAGGGAAGAAATCAGTTAAACAGCCTCTGATGTTTGCTATTACACATGAAGGGAGAGGGCCCAGCAAACCTGCAACCTCACAAAAGTCTTGAGGGAAACAGCTGTTTGCGTATTGCTCATCGATCAGGTCTTCTCTTGTCTCATTGCTGGTTCCATGCGCTGAAGTCAGGTGGCCTCCTGCCATTCCTAGGGCACCTGGAATGACTTCCTGGGGAGGATGCTCATATCTAGAAACTCAAAGTCAGGGACCATGACTTCTGCATCCTTCATTCCCTTAGCATAATTTCTGGCATAGAGTAAATGTTCCATAAATGTTACACAATTGAGTGGATGGATGGATAGATGGATAGTGCGTGGATGGACGATGACCCAGGGCTCAGGTGAAAAGTGTGGCACCCCTGTGAGCTCTGCTTGGTCCATGGAGAGGTCAGGGCCTCTTCTCCATCCACGTGATCATCCTGTTGTATCCGTCTCTTTCAAGAAGAGGCGACATGATTGGGTTTCAAGGACTCTGACATCTGTATTACATGGTACCAGCAAGGACTAACAAAGGGACCACGTCCACCTTGCCTGGAGGGCAGGATAGTTCTTAACCTTCGAAGTAAAGCAAAATACCTTCCTCTAAGGAGGCAAGTGCACCTTTAATTTCAATAGTATGTCTTTCGTAAAAGGTAGAGGGACACAAATTGTTCATAACAAAAGGTAGAGATTCCGGTTTCAATTTCTGCTCACTAATGGCCATTAGGCAGGCTTGTGACCCGTGCTGGGACTGTTGCTGAGCAGTGCCACACCAAAGGCCAGGAAACTACTAGCAAATCGAACAAGAGATGATAGAGACACATTTGCCATTCAGCCAGCGAGTGACTGTGGGTATCCGAGGGCACTTGGGCTAGAGAGCTCACGGATTGGCTGTAACAGGAGCTCCAGGCAACGCACCATCAGCCCTCGTCCAGAGCGAAACCCCCAGGAAACAACTTTAAACTGGCCCAGTGGCGACAAACCCTTGTAGTCAGGAGATTCCCTCCCATCTCACTCTTTCGGGGGCATCAACACGGAGCTTAAAACATGCGGGGCTGCTTCCGCGCAGGGCATCGCACGTACCTCAGGCAGCTAAGCTGCGTGTGTGAAGATAATGTCAGGATGCAGCAGATGCATGGGGAGCGCGCACTTCGGGTCGTTGAGTGCAAACCGTTCTCTCACTCGGCCTGTTTTCTGCACAGCAGGCGTGCCTCTAACGACTGAACTCACTGCACTGCATTCTCCGTCTCCTTGAGTGTCTTGCCTGCCTCTCCTTGGGGAGAAGCTGTGCTTTTCTCATTCTAATGGGGCCTCTAAGAATTGGGAGCAAATGCATCTTGGAGACATCAAGAGGACTGAATGCAGCCATCTACGGGGGGAAGAGACACAGAAATACACTGTGATATTAATGCAATTAGGTTCAGTTCCATGGCATTTATGCAGGGCCTTGGCTTGCTACAAGGCAGCGTGGGGGACTGAAATTCTTTGAGAGCTTACGACGTCCTAGGCGTCAGGGAAGGGGGCATGACATGAGCCAGTCACTGCATCCTCCCCACTCAGCGAGGACACACTATGGTCTGCGTTTTAGGCACAGGACCTGGCGAGCTAAAGCAGCTTGCCCAAGTCGCAGCTAGAGGTGGCTTTGAAGCCAGGACCTCTGTCTACCCCATAGCCTGAACTCACTCTACTTTTTCAGTCTGTCTTCTGGTGCTGAAAACACACCAGGGAAAAAGCAAGTCAAATGAGCAGGGGAGTGGGTGAGCACAATTTAGTTTAATTGAAATAAAGCAATTGAGCCGCCCAGAAGGAGCCAAAAAAGGCAAGAAGGCAGGACAGGAGGGGCCTAGATTCGAGGCCCAGTTCTGCCAATTTCTTGCCCTCTTACAAAGAGTTGGCACCGAGCGCTGGGTGAGCTGTCCCTGCCTTCACGTGGTCCCCACCTTGCTAAGACAGCTCCCCGCACTAAAGCTTCCACAGGTTGTCTGCCCATCTCCCTTCAGAAGCTTCACCAATTTTGGCATTTTTCACTTAATTCAGCAAGCATTTACTAAACATGCCTACTATGTGCACAGCATGCATGCTTCTTGCTTTTGGACACTCACAGCTACTCAGGGTCAAGGACTTATTTGCTTGTGTGAAATAAAAGTCAGATTATTCATTGCAGCATTATCTTCATGGCAAAATTGAGAAGCAGCTAAATTAGAGATTGTCAATACATTATAGTAACTCCATACAAATGACTATTCTGCAGCTATTTTAAAAAATGAGGAAAAAAATCTCCAAGTTACATCCTTAAATAAAAAAGCAGGGGACTGAAAATTTAGCATGCTACAATCTGTGTGTATGTGAGGGTGTGTATAGCACTCACACACGTGTGTATGCATGTTTGTGAACTGTGCAAAGATACACGAGATTCTAATACCATTTGATGCCTCCAGGAGGGAGCTGGAGGCTGAGGTGCAGGAGCGGGAGGAAGACTTCTCACTACACAGCAGTGCTTTTTAAACTACCTGTGCGGGGAAGCACCAATGTTTTTACCTCCCGTCCACCACAGACAGGTGGATGGTCCTGCTGTATGTGTCTGCGTGCAGCTGGCGCTGTGGACCAGCTACCATGCAAGCCTGGCGTCATCCACACTGCTTTATTCCCTTTTCCTGGACCAGAGTCCACCAGTTTCATGCTTGTTGTCAAAAGTCACATTACTAGCAAAGTTTCTAATTTTTTAATTCTTACTCTGAGTTCATCTTGTGGACCAGAAATGAACAGTTCATGGACTGGCACTGATACACACCTTTCTGTACTTTTGACTTTGGACATATTCCCTGTTCAAAAAATGTCTTTTTTTTTTTTTTTTCCAAAAATGCCAATGACCTACCCTAGCAGAGCAACCATGAAAGGAGACAGGATAGACTTGATCTTGCATTTCCTTGGGTCCTCTCTCTCCCAGCACCCGCTCCCTGCACGGCTGTGCGGCCACCCAGGCTGCAGTGGGCTTCTTCACTGTCTTCCAATAGGTGAGCTCGCAGCCACTCCACCTTTCACTGCCTGGGAACTGAGGATGCCTGGAAACTCCTCCCACTGCCCGCCCTCCCTCCCTGCCACTTACTGTGACCATCAACTCACTCTTACACAGATGTGCAGTCCGAACATAGATGGAACAGAACTTCCCCATGTAATCAGAGGAACTGAAAAATACTTTTCCAGACTGAAGGAAAAAAAAAAGCATCGGGATTGGATGACAGATATCAGACTTGAGTGTTTTGAGCCGACCACCACTTACTACTGATTGGCCCCCAGGCGAGTGCATAAGGAGAATGAAACATCCCAGGGGAGGGGAGACAGGGGCTCTGCAAATTGTTCATGGCAGGCTTGGCACGGGCGTTGACAGGGAGGAGACTGAAATGCGGGACTAAGGGGAAAGAGACTGGCCGTTGCAGATTCAAGTAACTCAACAAATTAGTGATTAGATTAGAACTAATTCCCACAGTGTTATCTTGAAGAGCTAAGCAGTCACCGGGTCAAAAGAAGTCGGTCTGAATGTTTTAAGCTGTCTAAAGAATGTGTCCATCAGAAGCACGACAAAGTGGAGTTCCAGGGACAGACTTTGGTGGTGACCATCCAAATCATAACCAGGGGAGAGGTGTCTAGACTCAAGAAGATAACCTACCAGGTCCTGGTGGCAGGGGTGTCCCTATTGTAGAGATGGTAGCGTCAGCCTCGACCTACCTCTCACCACCACAGAGCTGGCTCATCCTTTTTTGTTCCTGCGATGTGCGAATCAAGCAATCTGTTAATACAGGTGGCGTCGCCATGTGCCTTTGCCCACAGGGAGAGAATGTGTTGGCTTTTCTGTTGCACGTCTCATTATAAATTACTAAGCTGGATCCATGCTTTGGATTCCAGGCTCTTGTAAACACAGATAACCTGAGCCTACTCTTATGACACAGATTCACTTTAGCTCAAGAATACAAGCATGGGAGGCTGAAGGGTGTGGACTGGTGTGGACTGGGGTTATTCTGACATGGCGAAGCCACAAAGCCTGTGGCAGCCAGACAGTGAAAGGCTGTGGAATCAGCATTACAATGACTCTGTCTCAAATTTCCCAAGTCTTCTTGGTCTTTTGGTCAAAGCAGAAGCTCTGGACATAATCCTCAGGCTCCTGTGCTGGTTCTGATTTGCCATGGCTCAGCACTGGAACGGAGTGTGTCTGACCTGCAATTACACAGTTACAAAAGCGGTATATTTAAGACCATGTTAAAATGCCCAGCGTCAAAACAGCCGAGACACAAAGTCCTAAACCTTGTAAAACCTACTTTAAATTTAAAAAAAAAAATTAAGAGGCGATTCACATATATGTTTCAAATATTAAAAAGTATCTTTAAAATACAGGCAGGAATTTTTGCCCAGTTTCCATTTCTCACAACAAGGAACATTTGTGATTAATTTACTGTTCATGCTTGTAAATATTTTGGCACATGGATGTGAATGATATATATGTGATTTTATTTCCTTTCTTTTCATACAAAGGAGCATTCTTTACTTTTTTTTTCCTTGCATGTCAGGGTAATCTTTTATCAGTGTATCCTGGTGATTTTTTCATATCAACACAAAAAGTGTTTCCTCTTTTAGGAAATCACATCATTCTTGTACTAAACAAGGTAAGAACACAAGATTTGGTATCAGAGAGATTCAACTTCATAACTTACTATGTGTTTTGGGTGGGTTTCTTAACTTTTGTAAATTTTTAGTTTCTGAATCTATAAAATGGGGACAAAAATACTCAGTTTACAAAGTTTTTATGAAGTCTAAATATATGTGTGCACCTCACATTTTCTGATTTCAAACTATATCACAAACTATAGTAATCAAAACTGTATGGTATTGGCATAGATAAATGGAATTGAATAAACCAGAAATAAACCCATGTGTATGTGGTCAATTAATTTATGACAAAAGAGTCAAGAATATATCATGGAGAAAGGATAGTCTCTTCAGTAAAATATGTTGGGAAAACTAGACCCCTGCATGAAAAGCATGAAACTGAACCCATATCATACACCACACACAGAAATCAATCCAAAGTGGATTACAGACCTAAAACCAGAAGAACACATACAGAGTTAGCACCTTCACATTTGTCTTGGCAATGATTTGGGGGACTTGACATCAAAACAAAAGGCAACAAAAACAAAAATAAACAAGAAAGACTATGTTGAACTGAAAAGCTTCTGCATAGCAAAGGAAACTATTAACAAAATAAAAAGGCAACCTAATGAAATGGGAGAAAATATTTGCAAACTGTATGTTTGATAAGGGGTTAATATCCAAAATACATAAAGAACACATACAACTTAATAGCAAAAAACAAATAAAAAAGATCTGACTGAACAATGGGCAGAGGACCTGAACAGACTTTTTTCTAAAGAAGACATACAAATAAGATCCATGAAACCGTGCTCAGCATCACTAATCATCAAGGAAAATGCAAATCAAAACCCGAGTTACAAATCACTTTGTACTTGTTAGAATGGGTATCATCAAAAAGACAAGAAACAAGTGTTGGTGAGGTTAATGCAAAAAGGGAACTCTGGTACACTACTGGTGGGACTGTAAATTGGTGCAGCCACTATGGAAAATAATATGTGCGTTCCTCAAAAAATTTAAAATATAACTGCTATATGATCTAGCAATTCTCCTTCTGTGTACACACTCAAGGGAAAGGAAAACAGGAAGTTAAAGAGATATCTGCACTTCCATGTTCACTGAAGCATTATTCACAATAGCCAAGATATGCAACAACCAAGTGTTCACCAATGGATGAATACATAAAGAAAATGTGCTGCACACACAGGATATACACACACAATAGGATATTATTGAGGCATAGGAAAGAAGAAGTCCTGCCATTTATGACAATATGGATGTACCTTGAGGGCATTATGCTAAATGGAATAAGCCAGATAGAGAAAGACAAATACTGCATGTTACCACTAATATGTGGGGGGAGGGGGTGGCAAGTCCATAGAAATGTAATAGAGAAGAATAAATCTGACTCCATATTAGGTCTGTTCCTTTATTCTAACCCTGGGCTCTGTCTCTTGTGCTTAGTCGTGCTGGTTCTGCACCGTTTGTAAAAGAATGTTGTCTATAGCCTGAAATATACAGAAGAGCCTCTCAAGGCTCTGACCTTTAAGGGTAGAATACTTTTCTATTCACACATAGATAAAAAGTTGTAGAACAGAAAATGACATTGATCTTGTTGGAGGTTTACAGGAACATCGTGGCCTGACCCACGTGGACGGCTGCGAGAGCAAAGGATTCTGACACCAAGAAATTTACAACAACCAACCACACCTCCTCCCATTTTAGTATTAAAGGAGCCTGAATTCTGAGTTGGGGATGTTGGTTCTCCAGGACATTAGTCCCCTTCTTCTCAGTCTGCTGGCTTTCTAAAGAAAGTCATTATTCCTTGCTCCATCACCACATCTCCCGATTTACTGGCCTGTCATATGGCGAGCAGAACGAGTCTGGACCTGGCAACAGAAATAGAGAATAGAAAAGTGGTTGCAGAGAGCTGGGGAGTGGAGGAAATAGGGAGAAGGTGGCAAAGAGTACAAACTTTCAAAGACAAATAAGAAAAGGGAGCCCTTAGCACAACTTTAGATACATGATCATTGAGAGGGAGGAGAGAAAGAAAGCAAGGAAGTGGAAGAAGTCGAGAAAGAAGGAAAAAAAGTTCCTTATTAGCGTAATTTCCAGGTTCCTGCAATATAGCCAACTGAGCACTGGACAGATCAGTTGTCTCCCATTGATTCTGGTTTCCTCATTTCTAAGTGAGACAAGAATTAGATTGGATGGTTTACAAAGATTTGTTTGTACGATTAAGTTAAAATTTAGTGCTCTGAAAGAATTCATTAAACTTTCTGGTTTTTAAAATATTTATTTAACATGTGTTCTTTGTGTGCTTGCTTTGTACAAAGGGATAAGGAAATAAACATGAATGAGGCATATTTCCCATCCTTAGAACAATCTACATGTTAGATGTAAGGCAGGGAAAATACAGAGCAGAGGGTATAGGAGAGGAGAGAGGATACAAACTTGCATTCTCAGGTCTTTCTTTAGAGGAAAAGCACAGAAAGGTCCACTAGGAACAGTGGGGTCGGCCATGTCCCAATGGCACAGTCAACTCCTGTGAATCCCCATGGATTTGCTGGCAGTAGAGATGGTTGGGTGAATGAGTTTGTTCTTAACTTTAATCTCAGTGATATTTTGGGTGGGAGGGATCACCCTACTGGATCTAAGGCACTACAAGGAGTAACCTGGGTGCTGAGACAATCTGGCTCAGTCCATGTTTGAACTCTCAGTTCAGTGCAATCCCTGGTGACTTACACATATTAAGCATATGCACATACTAGCTACGTAAGCTTGGGTACAGTCACTTACCTTCTCAATGTCTCAGTTTCCTCATCTTTAAAATGGGAACAGTTACAGAAGTTTACCTCCTAGGATAAGTTGATAAGATGAAACTAGTTAATATGTGGAAAGTGCTTAGAATAGTACCTGGCATCTAATGAGTCTTGTAAAAATATTTGCTATCACTGTCATTGTTATTTAGAGCCATGAAATGTGCTAATTGCTGGGGGGGTATAAAAAGTAAAGAGATAATGTCCTTGCTCTCAAAGAGAAGAATGCATCCTTCTAGATGGCTGAAGCTACTGCCATTTACACTTCTTCCTCATCTAGGGCTGGGATTCACTCACATTCTCTAAGATCCAGGACTCTTGTTATTCCAGGCAGTAACTGCCCCCAGGTGGTTTGGCTCCTTATATCCTGAGTTTAGACCAACTTAAATCTTTTATGTTGTGTTTCAATCAGCCATTGTACACAAGAGGTAAAGAAAGCTGATCTGCACTTTCTAAATAGACTGAGGAACCACTAGACAAAATGAGTAGATGTTCCTTGATCCAATGCCAAAGTGCTATTCTTGCATCTTTATTTGGGAATCCAGGAAGATAAAACACTCAGTAATTCAGTACATTCTTTCCTGGATGACACAGTCCGTCCAAGTTGGGTACTGATCCCTTTCTGCTGTTTTGGGTCATTTGTAAATACCACTCCACAAGACTGAATAGGGTGGTGGTCCTTCTTCTTGGGCAAACTTTTTATTTTTTAGGATTTTAGATTTTACAGCAATTTTAGATTCACAGCACAATTAAGAGAAAGGTACAAAGATTTCTCAGATGCCCTGTCACACGCATAGCCTCTCCCACCATTGACACCCCTCACTAGAGCAATACATTGTTGCAACTGGTGAATCTGCATAGACACATCGGAATCACACAAAGTCCATAGTTTTATCTTAGGGTTCGCTCTCAGTGTTGAGTACTCTGTGAGTTTGGACTAATGTGTTATATGTATCCATCATTATAGTATCACATAGAATATTCTCACTGCCCTAAAAATTCCTGTGTTCTCTTGGGCAAATGCTTGAGGGAGGCTTTCTTGCTGATAAAATAGGATCACTTTTGACCAACTCCAAGACAAGTCGCCAGTATCTCAACTCACAAAGATTTCTTTTCTTTCTATCCTCAGACATCTTTTCCTTATAGGAAACAACAACAACAACAACAACATACAGAGAATAATTCCAAATGTTATCCATTTCCTGACCTTCTCTAACTTCTGCTCTTCCCCCAAATCATGGGAAACAGAAAAATGATCAGGAGTCAATTAGAGCAAAACCAGCTGAAATTGGATGATTTTGCAGTTGGGTATATGGGACCAATTGCTGTGATAAATGTTCTTTTAAGTAGGCAGTTCTGCAAAGGATATAGGCTATTTATGTATGATTAATTAAGAAATAATTATCTTTGACTGGGGGAATATGAGACAATAAATGGACCATAAAATCTAAATAAACAGTCAGGCTGCTGCCTTTAGTTTCCATTGGTGCCAGGAATATTTATGACTTGTATAAAAAGACATGATAAAGTCTCCTCCTATTCACCCATCATTTCCAAAATCCAAAAGCATTGTGACACTTTTCTTTGTTTTTTTGTTTTTTTTTTCCGTGTGGTCTCTGCCTGTGGGTATGTCACACCAAAAGGGTGTTTTATTGCACAATTATAATGCCTTCATTTTCCATTTGTTGAGTGCCACTGTCTTAGAGGTCGTCATCAGTGACCACCTCCATCTTATCTTTGTCTCTTACCTGGCCTACAGAAATGGTCCAGCAAAGTTCCCCCACTGCCCCACTCTCCCCATTGCAATCCATCTTGCACGTCGCTGCCAGTTACATCTGCATTGAGCATGGCGCCGTCAGGCTCAAAATGAAGCTAACAGATGCCCCAAAAGGTTCAATGTCTTTTTTCCCTTTTTCTTTTTCTTTTTGTCTAGTGAATAAAATCCAGACTGTTTAGTCTGGCCTTCAATTCTCTATCTTTTGTGAATTCGAGCACTTAACAATCATTGACTCCTCACATGCGAGAGACACTGTATTAAGAATAAAAATACAGGTAATGTGTGTTCTATGAACCTTATAGTTCTAACACAAGGGGGAAGAGATATAAGTAAATAAGTGCAGTAAAGTTGTTTTCAATCAAAAATTATGTACAGGACATGGTGGATGCACACACACAAAAAGAGCATGTAATTGTACTTTCTTGGTTGGGGGGGGGGGAGCCAAGAAAGCTTTCTACCAGGAGGTTTGAAAGTTTCAGTGAAAAAGTTGAGCTGAATCGTATCGAAAGGTAAGAGTTCCTCCAGAATACAAGTTAGGAAAAAAGACCCCACGTGCAGCACAAAATGCAAAAAAAGCAAGTTTGGGAGTTGCTAGTTGCTTGATACGTGGAGTGGATGGGATAAGACAAGAAAATAAGTTGGAGACAAAAGCAGATCACAAAGGAGACTGTTTAAAGAGGTAAGAATTATTCTAGCGTGGCAAAGGCGTTCCAGTGACAGGTGTTAAGCCAGGAAGTAATCTGATGGCGTCATTTTACAAACATATTTTGATTGCATGAGGGGAGGAAGAATTCACAGAGGACAAGGAGAGTTATAGGGAGACTGGTTAGAACAACACTGCAGAAGTCCATACAAAGGATGCTGAGAGTACAAAGAGGAAATTGCAGCAGTAAATTTGAAAGCTTGTTGATTTAGGAACTAGATGGACCTGGAATGCCACTTAGTAACCATGTGACCCATGCCAAGTCATTTACCCTAGCCATGTGTAAGTTTCCTCAACTGTAAAATAGAAATAATACCGTCTTCCTCCCAAGACAATTCCAAAGACAGACTGAAATAAATTTCAAAAAAGGGTTTAATGCCGTGCCTCACAGTCAAAGGAGCTCAGTAGATAGTAGCTACTATAAAGGTACAGTAAAGAGGATGATGTAGATAAAGACGTGACAGATGCTAAAGAAGTAAAATCTACTGTGCAGGATGCGGCCCCTAGTTTTGATGCAGGAAAAACAGATGTGGGGCGTGAGAAGAGCCGTGTCTCAGGTCTCCATTGAGCCCCTGGGACCTGCCCCGCCAAGCGTGGGTCCTTGGCTTCGTGCAGGAAAGAATTCAAGAGCGAGCCACAGCTGAGTCAAGGTAGATTTATTTAGAAAGATACATACTACATAGAGTGTAGGCTGTTTCAAAACGTAAGAGAAAGGCCACAAGGCGTGGGGGTTGGGTGCTCAAGTTAAAATTAAAGTGGTTATACACTCCACAGACAGAATGCAGGCTGTCTCCCAAGACGAGGGAGTGAGAAATGAGGCCATGAGGCGAGGTGCTGTGTTGTCAGTTTTTATGGGCTCAGTAGCTTCATATGCTAATAAGTAGACGCACCAGTCTAACTACCCTGGAGAAGGGGCTGAGACTCCCAGGAAGTTGGCCATTTCCCACTTTGACCTTTTGTGGCTAACCTTGGGACTGCCATGGCATCTGTGGGCATGTTATTTACCATGTTAATATGTTACAGTGAGCATGTAATGAAGCTCAAGTTCTACTAGAAGTCAAATCTCCCACCATCTTGAGCCTCAAGGCCAACTGGGGGTTGACTCTTCTGTTATCCTGTTGTTAATTGCTGTGTTATTCCTTGAATGGCTGTGCCCTACCTCCTTCCTGTCTCAATTTCATGTCACGAATGAGAGAAAGGGGAATCAGGGATAACATCTCTTTACAAAAATGCATAGAGAGAGAGACAGAATGAGATGATAGATAGATAGACAGATAGATACATACATACATACGTACATACATACATAAATACATATATACATACTTGACGGGAAAAAGAGATTCAGGGAAAGGTGACAAACTCAAGTAGAAATATCCAGCAAGTAGTTTGATAAAAGCATCTGGAATTCATTTTAGAAGCTTGGGTTTATAATAAAGATTTTAAAAACTCATGCTGATGGCAACTTGAGGCTTCAGAGCTGGCTGAGGTTGCCTACAGAGAGAATGTAGGGTAAAGAGAGACTATGACATCAGAGAGAACCCTGGGGAACTCCAGCATTTAAAGAATTAGGTAGAAGAGAGAAGCCCATGAGAGGCCAGAGGAATGAGACAAATCTGGAAATAGGAAGGACATTAAAACAGGAGGTGAGAGCCTTTGGGGAAGAAGGGCATCATGGGCAGAAGAACCTAAATAAGCAAGTCTCCCATGAAGACATAAGAATGGTCAACAGGCACATGAAAAAATGACCACTATCACTAATTATCAGAGAAATGTGAAATCAAAACTACAATGAGGTATCACCTCACACCAGTCAGAATGACCATCATTCAAAAGTCCACAAATGACAAATGCTGGAGATGGTGTGGAAAAAAGGGAACCCTCTTCCACTGCTGGTGAGAATGCAGTTTGGTGCAGCCACTGTGGAAAACAGTACGGAGATTCCTCAAAAGACTAGGAATAGACTTACCATATGACCCAGGAATCCCGCTCCTGGGCATATATCCAGAAGGAACCCTACTTCAAAAAGACACCTGCACCCCAATGTTCATAGCAGCACTATTTACAATAGCCAAGACAGGGAAAGAGCCTAAATGTCCATCAACAGATGACTGGATAAAGAAGAAGCAGTATATTTATACAATGGAATACTATTCAGCCATAAACATAATGCCATTTGCAGCAACATGGATGTCCCTGGAGAATGTCATTCTAAGTGAAGTGAGCCAGAAAGAGAAAGAAAAATGCCATATGACATCACTCATATGTGGAATAAAAGAAAGAAAGAAAGAGGGAAAGAAAGAGGGAAAGAAAGAGGGAAAGAAAAAGGGAAAGAAAGAGGGAAAGAAAGAAAAGGACAAACAAACGTAAACACAAAACAAAAACAGACTCATAGACATAGAATACAAACTTGTGGATGTCAGGTGGAAAGGGATGGGAAGGGACAGACTGGGAGTTTGAGATTTGTAGATACTGACAGGTATATGTAGACTAGATAAACAAAATTATACTGGGAAATGTATACAAGATCTTGTGGTGGCTCACAGTGAAAAAGAATGCGACACTGAATATACATATGTTCATGTATAACTGAAAAATTGTGCTCCACACTGGAAATTGACACAACATTGTAAACTGAGCATAACTCAATGAAATAAAATTTTAGAAAAAAGAAAGATATCATGGGTAACATCAAAAATAAAAATAAACATTGTTTTACATAAGATAATCATGAATTCTTATTCATTTGGGTTAGAAATTTAGGAAGTCATTGATGACATTTGGTGGAGAAATTCCCTTGGCTTGTTGGAGGCCAAAGACTTTGTATGAGGATTGAGAAATAAGAGATGAGAGAATAGGAGAGATGAGAGGAGAAAGTTATCTGGGGGAGAACGTGACCAAAAAAGAGAGAGAGAGAGAGAGAAAGGCATGTATAAGAGGGAGCATAGGATTCAGAGGGGTTTTAAAAGATGGAGGCAGGGATTAGAAAATGCTTACCGGCTTTGGGCAATGAGCTATCGGGGAGTTTAAAAATACATTCAAAGGCGGAAACAACTGACGGGTGAAGGCAGAAGAAGAAGAATCCAGATCAGACACGAGGGAAGCGATTAGCTCAGAGCAGGTGATGGAACAGCCCAGCTCTTCACATGAAAAATATGCCTATGTGCCTGTCAGCTGTGGCTGGCAGAACGATCTCCCCAAAGACGTCCACGCCCTAATTCCTGGAACATGTTACATGGCAAAAGGGACTTTGCAGATGTAATTAGAGTTACAGACCTTCAGTTAGGGAGACTGTCCTGGATTATCCAAGTGAGCACAGTCTAATCTCATGAGCCCTTAAAAGCAGAGAACTATCTCTGGCTGAATCAAAAAAGACCTGGCAGAAAAAGAAGTTGGAAAAATTTGAAGTGAGAGAGGGGCTCAACTCATTTTTGCTGGAAGGGGCCACATGGAAAGCCTGAGAAGAAATACAGGCAGGCTCTGGGAGCTCAAACCAGTCCCAGGATGACAGCCAGCAAGGGAATAGCAAATTCCATCCCCAAATGGTAAGGAATTGAATTTGGACAAGGTCTCCAAAGGAACACGCAGCCTTGCTGACACTAATTTCAGCCTGATAAGGCTGAACAAGAGGACCTGAATGAGCCATGGCAGACCCGGACTCTAACATGCAGAACTAGCTGTTAAGTGTGTGCTAATTTGTCTTGCAGTAGAAATAGAAAACGAATACACCAGCTGATTGCCTATGGAGAAGAGGGCGGAGGTAGCAATGAATGCCCAAGGCAACCAG
Source organism: Camelus bactrianus (assembly GCF_048773025.1). Lineage (NCBI taxonomy): Eukaryota > Metazoa > Chordata > Mammalia > Artiodactyla > Camelidae > Camelus > Camelus bactrianus. The sequence continues at coordinate 7,583,559 of NC_133568.1, read as the reverse complement.
CCCCTTGCAATCTGCTTTTCAGTTACTTATTCAGCAAGGCATTTGCGCTGCCCCGGTGGCCTGGACTCTCTCTTGCTGCAGATTTATGACGCAAAGTTACAGGTGATGATTGTCCGAAGCCATGCTAATGCTGGGAGAAGCCAAAGCAGAAGATAAACTTTTCCTCCAGTTTTAATTGTATTGATGCACCTCCCACTACTCCAGTCTCCCCAGAGATTCCTCACTCATTGCTGTTACTAGTTCCTGGAAATCACATTAGCTTTTAACTTCTACAGCTTTTCAAGAGTTGATCAGGGGGAGGCAACCATGCACTGCCCTATTTCTTCATCTTGGCAAGAATGGAATCAGTGGATCTCTTTTATAGGCCAGCATTTATGAGCTCACTGAGTCAGTCACAAACTTCATTCGACAGATGTTGCACTACTGTTTAACAATGAAGCAAACTAGGTGGTACACGAATGATTGCCCAAGAGCCCACGACCAGTAGGTGATAAAGCCAAGTTGGTCCTGGGTGTTCCTATATGACACCTGTTCTCTTAACCAGGTGCCACACAAGGATTTGCATGTTCAGTCTTCTCACTTAATGAAGAAAGAGAGATGCTGACTCTGGGTGAAAGTGTTTCAAGTTTTGGAGATCCTGAAGGGCTGAAAAGGTATTCACATCCTGTTGACAGCTTCCTAGTCCGCCAACTCCCGGGGCTGACCCAATGAGTAAAGAGAAAACTCTGACGTTTATAATAGGAAAGCCAAGGATGCCTGACTTCTAGATCTTTCTCTAGCCCAGAGTAAAGAGTACGTCATTGTTCCTTGCAATATAGCCCTAGCTGTTAAAGTTAGAGGCACGGCTCTACTTGGGGTGAAGCCCTGGGTGTGAGACTGATGGCCACCACCCACTGGCTGCACGATTGTGAGTAACTCAGCTTCTACACCTTAGTTTCCCCATCAGGAAATTGGGGATGATTATGTTTTTCCAGTGGCAGACATCTGAAAAAGACAGTCCCTAGGACTTAGCGTCCTTCTAGCCTTAAGGTATGGAATTCTCTTTGCCTCACTTGAGTCCCACAATGCTCTGCTGTAGACAGTGAAATCTGGAATTATGCCACGGAGATCTCCTCAACTAAAACTGAAACTAGACTTTTGAGTAAGTCTGGCTTCTTAAACATTTCCCTTTATCTGACCCAATTTGACAAGCAGCAATGAACTTCCCAGTTACTCCCTTGGAAATCACGTCCCATTGCCTATCTGCATGGTCACAGAGGAACTCCATAAAGCTAACATTTGACCCAGGTGTCAAAATACCATTTCAGGAAATAACTCGGAAAGGAATTTTGATCACCAGGACACAGCCCATCTATTCAGCCCAGGGAGCCTCGGTGCGTCCTGCGGCTCCCTTGGCTCTGAAGCAGCAGCCTACAGCCAACGTGGAAGGAGTAATTAATTGTGTAAAATGACAGAGATTTCACTCTGAATTGCAGACTCCTCTTTATTCAAATCCTGTCAGGACTTTTAGAAGAGCCATCTTTTCCCATAGTGAAGAATTCTAAGCCGGCCATGAAAATGACCACTGGCCACTTCTTTGGAAGTGAAGGAGGAAGTCCCTGGTGAGACATTGAGCACCGTCTTGTCTTTCTCTCTTCTTTTTTTTTTCCCACGAGGTTCTAAGTCTGAGATAATGTTCTCCTTCTTTTTCTTGGCCTCTCTCCTTCCTTTTCATTTTTTTTCTCTAGATTTGGGATCCTCACTCTGCTACATCACATCTACCATTAGATTTATTGAAATCAGATCACTCCCTAAGAGCAGGTTTGGATGGGGGAGACATGGAAGAGGAGGGGGAGACATTAGTTATGCTCCAGGAAGTGCCCTAGAGAAAACAGAAAGGAAGAAGCAAGTAAAACGGTAATTGTCATAATGAAGTTAATAGGTAATGCACTGTTACTATATTTGACGAGAAACTGATTCCTTCTCTTACAAGAATCTAGGAGTCTTTAAAGACCACTAACCAATGTTACCACAGCTGTTACTACCAGTGCAAATGCTACTGCTGCCACTAGCAGTGATAATGAAGTTACTCTAAATCACTATAAACTTTCTATTTGTCAAAGTATCTATTTTGTACTTGTAATTGTACAAGTAATTGTACTTGACCCTCACAAGCACATAGGGCAAGTAGCAAAGCCGTAGTGTTAGAGTCCTGCATCTGATTGACTCTGGAAGCAGCTGGGCCTCAGAGACAGTTCTGACGCCACCCAAACGCACAGCGGGAAACTCAGGGCTGAAACCAAGCCTCCTGATTCATTGTTTGAGCTCATTGCATTCTAGATCATTTTTAAGGCTTAATTAGCGATTGCAGACTTTTTCATAAAAGCAAGATTTTGAGGGACCATCCGGAGAGAGCACAATGGTAAAAAGGTAGAGGAGAGGAGAGCGTGAAAGGGCAACTCTGTAATCAGACTGCAGTTGAGCTGCGCCTCAGAGGCCGCTCCTGCAGGGAGACGGTCGAGAGACTGGGTGTGGAGGAGATCACGGGCCAAGCTTTGCGATCATTTCCCCTGGCTCAGCATTCTTTCTGTGTGCTGTCAGCAAAAAAAAAGAAACAGACAGAGGTGATGTTTTCATTGAAAATCAATTCACCCAATGCACACAAGATCGCCATAACATGGCAACCAAATGGGCCAATTCCCTGCGATTTTCCGCAGAATTACCCTCCATTCGCCTTTACAGTCAGCTAAGCTTCTCTCTTGGAGGAAACAGCGTCCAGGGTGGCTAGGTTGTACTCTGATGCCAACTCTAAAATTTCCTGTTGTCCTGACAGCTTGCGAGAGAGCGGGGAAGTGCAGCCTGCACTGGAGGGATGCTCACCAGAGCATCTGACTCCGAAGCCGCGGAAGTCTGGTGCCAGGTAAAGAAAAGGACGCGCGCCAGGCTTGGATCAGGCCAACCACCAGCTTCCCAGGAGAAAGCTAGGCTTTAGGGAGAAAAACCAAACCAAATGGACCAAAAACAACAAAATTCAGTTCTAGGAAAGTAATTATATAATTTTAGGATGGGGCTGACTCACAGCCTAAGTAATAGTTTGAAAACCTGGATGTCTTGCTGGTAAATTAAAATAATAAGTCATGATGTCTGAATAAGGCTTTAGAATGTTCAAAGAACTTGTATCTGCAGGATTTCGTTTGGGTTCCACAATAGCCCAAGGAGCAAGTCATGTCTTTTATGGGCATCTTCTTGGTACATAAACTAAAACATAGAGCCTCTAGATGGTTTATCCAAAGCCACACGTGAATTGGCTGCGGAGTCAGGCCTTGAACCAGCCTCCTGACAGCTGTGTGGTGGCCTTTCTGTCCTGCCCACGCCCTGGCTGTTGCACGGTTCAGTGACTGCTCAAAGGATGCTGAACAAGGCACTGGCCGGAAGTCACAATTCCTGATTTTCAGACATTCATTACCAGACTACAGCACAGGGAACACAATGCTGTTTTAAGAACACACCCTGATGAGGGGAAGGTACAGCTCAAGTGGTAGAGCACATGCTTAGCATGCACAGGGTCCTGGATTCAATCCCCAGTCCCTCCCCTAAAAGTAATTACCTAATTACCTCCTCCCCCAAGAATAAATAAAAATTAAAATATAAGAATAAATAAATAAAATATTTAAAAATAAAAACACATCCTGATAGAAACAGGGCTAAGGTGGATGAAGTCTAAATTCTAAACATGCGGAGGCAACTACTGTCCTGCGTTCACCAGGCCACGCCCACCTGTCTCCACTCCTGTTCTTTGGGGCTGAATGTCCTCCTGTTTCTCAGACTTGGACACACTCCTGAATCCCTGCATCGTGAACTTGTACTCTCTACAGCACTGCGTTCTCCCCTCTCAATCCAGAACCTACTGGCCACTTCGACTTTGCCAGCCTCCTTGTCACTGCTCTTTAAATTTTATTGTCACCCCTATCATTTTGGATTCTTTGACTTGGTCCACGTGTCTTCCCTGGACCAGTATTTTTGGCTCTACCCTCGACCTACCACACAGTTTCTCTACTCCTGTCCTCTCTGGTTCTTAGTAAATGCCTGAGTTTTGTTTTGTTTTAACTGGCTAGACACTAATTCATTCAACAAACCCTCAGGGGACACCTACCAGGCGTCGCTACACCAGCCAGTGCTGTCTCAGCAGTGTTTGGAGGGACCAGTGTCTTTAATCTCGGTCTAGTGAAGGGAGAAGCCACCGATGCATTTTATCTTAGCATCTTGTCCCTATTTCAGCGCTTCCAAGGCAGAATAAACGGAGCTGGATGCGGATGGCGTTCCTGTTCGGAAGGACGCTGGGATGACTGCTTAACAGATTTGGGAGGAGGGCTCCGCTGCAGTTCTTCATTTCCTTTGTCTATTGTTGCAGGTTTTCATTAACCTTTAAGGTTCTCTTCATTTTGTGGTTTGCATTTTAAGCACTTTCGGGTTTTGAAACTGCCTAGCAAATCATCTCTTTTGATCCAGCTGCTTCCCTCAATTATTATATTTTAACTCTTCTCTAAAAGAGCAAACTCCACACCCCCTGGATATCTCAGACCACCAGTCCACCCATCTGCAGCCCTTATGGCTCAGGGTTTCATTTAGGAACTGAGCTTTGTGCATTTGAAATGATCCACAAAAGCTAGACTTCTGTTTCCCTCCCTCTCTGGGAAGTTCTCTTGCTTCTTCTAGTCCTAACTGAAAGGAAGAAGGAAAAAAAGGGGGGTGGGGGAGGGAAAAGAAGGAAGGAAAGAAGGAGGAAGGAGGAGAAAAAAGATAGATGAATGGATACGTCCTGCGGACATTTACCATGTGGTTCTATACATGTAATGACGTGCATGTCAATTGCACACCTTCCTCTCCACAAACCCCGCCTCATATGCAAATTTCTGCAGTAACTGTCCAGGCCAGGATGATCTTTGATTCCCTCAGTCATCTAAATACTAGCACTTCTTAATTTTGTTCAAAACCAAAAACCCTGGAAAAAATATAAATTAGGCAATTTTGTACTCTACTAATGATAACATTGCTAACATTTACAGAGTGCTAACTGTATCCTAGGAAATATTTTTTAAAATTTGATGGGAGAAGGGTATCGCTCAGTGCTAAATTGCATGCTTAAATTAACACGCATGAGATCCTTGGTTCAATCCCCATTACCTCCCTTAAATAAATAAATAAATAAACAAACAAACTAACTAACTAACATATAAACAAACCTAATTGCCTCTCAATAAAATTAAAAAAAATTTTTTCACGCATTGTCTCATCTAATTTTCACTGGAAGCATCTGAGGACAATTCGTCATGTCCATCTTACAGAAGAGGAAGCCGTGGCTTTGAGAGATAATGTAAGTTAATCTCTCAAGAGCACCACTGAGAAATGATAGAACAAGGCTGAATCCATGTCTCTTTGATTCCAGGGTCTTTCTTTTCTCTTAAACATTAACCTACTTATACTCCGTACATTCATGTCACTTACCTTTCCCCTCACCATCCCCTCCAGCCTCCCACCCCACCACGCAATCCTCTGCCTCCTCACTGCCATCATTCCCAGGGCTTTCTCTTGTGTGATTTTGTGTCCAGAGAGAAGGTCCTTTGATGAAGAATGCCTTCACTGACACACAGCATTAGTCATTATGTCAGTGAGTTAACACAGCTCACATCCATTTACAGCAGACACTGTGTTAGGCTGTAGAACAAATATGTCTGGGCTTCATAAACAGGTCCTGGGCAGATCCATGTCAATAACTACAACATGACTCCATGTGCTGAAATAAAGCCATGTGCAAGGCATGCTGGGAGCTGAGGAGGAGGTTTACGTTCTGTCTGGGGAGTCTGGGAAGACTCCAAACGGAAGGACGTCAAGCACGTATTTGGTAACATGACTATGCTTTCAGCACTCACATATGCACTCAGCACATGATTATCAAGTACCTCCTTTATGCAGAGCACTGTGCTCTATCACTGGTACACACTAGTGGAAGGAAGTAAACCTAGTCCCTGCCTTCAGGGAGGTTTCATCCTTTTGGGGAAAACAGGCATTAAACACATAAATAGCTAACATAAATATTCCATCATAAATCATCAACATGTGTACTGTAGGTGAAACACCTAAGTCAAAATAAGAGGGGAACCTCGTTTAGGTAGTATAAGCAGGAGAGGAGGGGTGTGTGTAAGAAAGTCTATTTTATTTTATTTTACCTAAGTATAGTCAGTTTACAATGCTGTGTTAATTTCTGGTGTACAGCATAATGTTTCATATATATATATATTCTTTTTCATTATAAGTTATTATAAGATATTAAATATAATTCCCTGTGCTATACAGAAGAACCTTGTCATTTATCTGTTTTATGTATAGTAGTTAGTATCTGCAAATCCTAAACTCCCAGTTTATCCCTCCATCCTTGTTTTCACCCCTGGTAATGATGTTTGTTTTCTATGTTTATGAGTCTGTTTCTGTTTTGTAAATGAGTTCATTTGTGTCAGTTTTTTAGATTCCATATATAAGTGATGTCATATGGTACTTTTCTTTCTGTTTCTGGCTTACTTTATGTAGTATGACGATCTCCAGGTCCATCCATGTTGTTGCAAATGGTATTATTTTATTCTTTTTTTATGGTCTAGTAGTATTCCATTGTGTATATATACCACAACTTCTTTCTCCAGTCATCTGTCAATGGACTTTTGGCAAAGGACCCAACATTGTCAAAGAAAGTCCTTTTTAGGAAGGTGAAAAGGTGACATTGAATGGTGACTTTGAGGGATGAATAAGAGTAGAGGAAGCAAAGTGTTCTAGGCAAGGGAGCAGCTCTAGAATGGGGACAAGTTGAACACATTCCAGGAGCTGAGATGAGGCCACTGTGATGGGAGAGTGGTACGAGAAGGGAATTACAGGAAGTGAAGATAGAGAGATACGTGGGACTTTAGCCTGGTACAGAGAACAGCTTTATCCCCCAGTGTGATGGGGACACTTTAGAGGAGGAGAGGGAGAAGGGTAAGACAGGCAGCAGGAGCAGCTTGTATTGTGAGGTTTGGACACCTGGCAACCCCATCTCAGGTCTGGAAGTAAAGGCCAAACAAGTGAGACACAGTTAGGCAGAAACTCAAAGGCAAGGAGAAGGATGAGAAAGCTCTACGGTAGAAAAAAAGAGAAGGTTTCAGGTCTGGCCTGACTGGAGGCTGCTGGCCTTAGGAAGCTGTAGGAGTGCTAACTAGAAGCCAGATACCCTACGTGATGGGCTAGGGGTGCCCATTTGTCTTTCTCTTGCTGGTCCTCAGTTGGAAGTAGAGACAACAATTAGGGAAGCTGCTAGTTTTTAATCAAGTCCTGGCCATTTGGGGTCCATTGTTACAGAAGTTATTCTTTAGCTTTCTGGGTTGTCACTAGAGGTGGCATTCTGGCTTCCTACAAATCTGACTTATCACAGGCTGGCATCCTGGGTTATAGATAAAGGGTTGGTTTCCAGGGCACGTTGTTGCAAGTTGTGGGTCAAAGGTAACCAGAATGGGGCTGGAGTGTAGATTTCACTGGGGAACAGAAGGACTGGAGTCTGGGAATGTTTGGAAGAGAAGCCTCCAGTGTTTGGACTCAGTCCTCCAGATATTCAACACCAAATATTTCTGTTCAGACACTACTGTCTGCAAAACAATTTTGAGCATGTATCTCCAACATGTGTCTTTGTTTACACCTAAATTACACGTTCTACTGTCTTTGTAATTTTTAAGAAAATGCAAAGAAGTTTTCTATAGTTTGTTGTTAATTTCAGTGGGATTTTGCAAAGACCTGGATTATCATGTGACTCTAAATTTTGCTAAAGAATTACAGTTTGACATCATGTTTCTCAAAGCTAATTTCTTCATTTAACATTTTGAATAGTTAATAGTCACTTGGTTCCCAAATCACCATGATTTTAAAAAGTATAAACTGAAAAGTCTCTCTCCCACCTCAGCCTCATTCACTCACCACCCCAGCCTCATTTTTAACAAATTTTATTAGCTTTTAATATATCCTTCAAATGTTTATTTATTGAAATAAAAGTTGATGCATATATATACACACACACACTACTCATTTATCTCCTTTTATAAAATGGTGACTACTTTGGTTTCAAATTTGTTGTGAATGTCATATGACTATTAGATTACATTTCAAGCCAGTTCATATTTGAAGGATGTCATCTTAGGGTTTGTTTTTGTTTTTAATTGTGTTGGATGTAAACAAATTGTTCACAATAGACTTCTTAATGATTTAAAATATGTTTTAACCTCCTAATCAGATATACTTAAGCTATGATTGTTAATGACCAGGGTTCTTGGCTTTTTTAATCAATAGAAATTAAAAAGAGTCCAGGTGAGAAATTCAGGCAAGGATTTACTGGGGCTGTAGCATGAGGAGGTGAAAACAAGTCACAGGTTCCCTGAAGAGGGGCCAAGGTGGTCCCTTAAATGGGGTGAGAGTAGGGGCGGGTCCAGGGGTTGGGCCGGAGGGGTGCGTAGGTGGTCCACCCACCCGCTTGTGGTGTTGCGCGCAGGGATCATGAGCAGTACCTGCTTTTGAACCTGACACCTCAGAATTGGCAGTTGTGAGACAGGAAGGGGGCAGGGCACAGCCATTCAAGGAACAACACAGCAGTTAACATCAGGATGGCTGAGGGCTCAAGATGGTGGGAGACTTGACTTCTAGAAGAACTCGAGCTTCATTACATCTCTATTGTAATATATTAACATGGTGAATAACATGCCCACAGGCACCATAGCGGTCCCAAAGCTAGCCACAAAAGACCAAAGAGTGGGAAATGGCCAACTTCCTGGGAATTCCAGCCCCTTCCCCAGGCTGCTTGGATTGTCCTTCCACTTATTAGCATATGAGGCCACCGAGCCCATAAAACCGGCAACACTGCCCCTCACCGCCCTCTTTCTCCCTCTTCAGAGATGGCCCGCACTCTGTCTATGGAGTGTGTACCTACTTTTACTCTAATCTGAGTGCCCAACCTCCACACCTCGTGGCCTTTCTCTTGCCTCTTGATGTATCTCTAAATAAATCTACCTTTTCTCAACTGTGGCTCACTCTTGAATTCTTTCCTGTCAAAGCCAAGGACCCACACTTGGCAGGGCATGTCCCAGGGGCTCAACCCAAGCCTGGGACACGGCCCTCCTCACGCCCTACATCCATTTTCCTGCATCATTTGGGCTTTTGGTCTTTTTGTATCTTAATTGTTCATAACTGCACAAGCACACAGTTATTTTTAGTCCCTTATAGCTTCTTTGTATTCTGTTGTTGGGTCTCAGTGGAGGGGTTATAGCCTAGGGTCCCCGCTCCCAGGTCCCAGCCTGTCTCATTATCATTACTTAGGTTACTGTTAGGGTTACTGCTATTACTTTGTAATGGGGCTGATGAAGGACAAATATAAGGGATGTATCAGCCCCTTCTCACCCTGCTGTTTGCTCATACTGGCAAGAATGAGGATTATCTTCCATCAGCAGAATTTTTTTTTTTCCTTGGGTAAAGTCAGTTGCCCATCTGAGGAGGCAGGTTTAGATAGTTTAGATAGCATAACCTCAAATCCAAGGGGCACACTGCCACTCCTGTGAGTGCTCCTTTCCTTGTAAATATCTCACCTGCCCTCAGTGACAGTGACAACTTAACATAAGGACTGGATAGGGACCCCCCTGTTGATCTATATGTGGGTTCTAACAGTAGATTTTGCTACTTTTTAGAAAAACACATCCATAGATTTTCTAGTACTGCTTTCCCAGAGTCCTGGGACATGGGCACTCCCCTTTAGAAACCATGCCCTCAGCAATAGAGAGCCACTGAAGATTAACTAGAGATTAACTAGAGAGTGGCAAGCTTTTGAGGAGGACCACTGCAATGAAGGTTTAAAGCATGGGTGTGAAACGAAGCAGGACCCTAAGGGATCCTCTCTGTTACAGATCCTTTCTGTGTCCCCCATTTCTTCTTTGTAAAAAACAGGCGTCATTCAGCCTCTTGCACCTTCCCTGAGTTCCAAAGGGCAGATTCAAGTAGTTGCCAATTAGGTAATGGAAGGAATCCAGAAACAAGGAAACAATAGTGTAGCCTTGGGGCAGAGTCCTGGTTCCTCCCCAAGGAATATACATATAATATATTTTAGTTCTTCTGCAGGGACTAAGGCCCCCACCCAGGTGGAGGACAGCAACTTCAGGCTGGGCACAAGATTCCTGGAGCACAGCCCTGTTACCTCAGCACCAACCTATCAGAAGAAAGTCACACACCCTGCAGCCCCCACCCTAAATTTTGCCTAGAAAAACTTTTCCTGAAAACCATCAGGGATTTTGGGTCTCTTGAGTCACCCATCATCCTTGCTAAACCCTGCAATAAACCTTTCTCTGCTGCAAGCTCTATTTTTGGTTTGTTCTGGTTCACGGTGAGTCTGATATGCAAACTTCTGTGAAGTAACAGATGGGTGTGATGAATAATAAGAGGTAGTGGAGGACTGGCCAGAAGGCTATTGCAATTATTTAGGCAAGAGGTGAAGAAGTGGAGGTGATGGAGAGAGAAGAGGTGAACAGATGAGATTTTTGGAGGGTGAATCTTAGAAACTGCTGACTGCTTGAATAGAAGTAGTACTACTGCTCATGTCGGGAATGTTTGCATTTTAAGAGAGGCTGCCTGGGAGGATTGTAGACTCCCTTCTGGGCAAGAAGAGATGTATTTTAGGAAGGGGAAGGTTACATAATCCTGTTTACCATCACCCTTCCATGAGTGCAAGAATCTTCCTGCTCACCCTGAAGAAGCTTGCAAGAGGTCTTTATGGTTTGGAGCCCATGATCTTCCAGGGATGGCCCTTGGACAACTATCCCAGAAATCCAGCTCCCAGAATAATCACCACCTGAAACTCACTGGGGGAGGGCAATCATTCTTGGCCAAAGAGAGTTTCTTCGGGAAAGAAATTCACAGGGAACTGGAGATTCCCTCCACTACCCATTCTCTAATGCCAGGACCATTCCCTATGTTGGAGAGGAAGAAATTTTTCCCTAACCATTCTAGGTTCTACTGGCTGGTCTAAGAATTAAATTGACATGAGTTAGATTAACCAGAGAAAATGAAAAGTTTAATAAAGGGTATACATAGGAGAGATCATAAAAATTGAGTAACTCACCAAAATGACCAAAGCCATCACCTTAAATACCATTCTTGGGTAAAGACAAAAGAGGAGGTTGAGGATGGGGAGAGTCAGTTATTGGAGGTTACCAGGGGAATCACAGTAAACAAGGGTGATTGGGATGCAGATTTAGGTCTCCCTTGATAAGAGATTTCTACAGATTTGGTCATCATCCTTTCTGGGCACAGAGAAGGAGGCACAGAGAGGGAGATATCCTTACAAATGGAGATTTCCCTTATAAATATAAGTGTTTCTTACAAAAGGGCAACTCCTACTTGGTTTTCAGTCTTTCTCTCATGTCTGCTTTTTCTTAGAAAATAACCAGCTTGAAACAATTAATATATTAAAGAGACACACTTAGGGTGTCACCAAATTCTACTCCCCTACAACTGCCAGGCTGGAGGGAGACTCTACCTGCAGGGCAAAAACAGGCCAATTGTCCCCTTCTCTCCACGTCACTGTATACCTGCAAAATCCCAGTATCCAAGGGTCACAATGATAGCAGGGATAGGAAACAGCTGTCCCAACAGCATCCAACCTCCACTTGATGCTCTAATCTACTCCCAAGGTGCGTGAGAGTAAGAGTTGTCCTTGTTCACTGTGGTTTTCCTAGCACCTAAAGCACTGCCTGGCATTCGGTGGGCCATCAAGGGACATTGTTGCATAAATTAATAAATGAGTGACTTGAGTTTGTCTGTAGAAATGTTCATCTCTCTACCTTAATATTTCTTAAAACAAGGTCTTTACCATGTCCCACAATAGTATTTTGCATTATTTGACAATTACATTAAGAGCAAGTTCATATTGTCCTGCAATAAAATACTTCTTGTAACTCTGCTCTGTGGTCTTGAGTTTTCAATGGAGGCACTCAGAACAAGGCTACCTCTTTTTCCACGTGGCAAATCTTCAGATCCTTGAAGATAGTTATTTCCCCACTGAGATTTCTGTCAGGGTCAACTCCAGTGGGTTTATTCAACCACTCCTCTCAGGTATGATGTGGTTTCTAGATTCCTCACCTAGCTAGGCAGCCCTTTGATTAGTACTGCTGGTAGTATTAGTATCAGCAGGGTGAGTATTTGCTGTAATAGTTAAGTGTAAGAGCAGCAGCTTAACACAGTATTGCCAGGCACACTGATGATGTTTTCCACTCATATAGTGGTTAATAAAGTACCTTCACAGCCATTGTCTCATTTTGCTCTCCTGGTAACCCTGGGAGGTGGCTGTCACAGCTTTTTATTTTACAGAAGGAGGTACTGAAGATATTGTCTTGCTCAAGTTCTCATATCCAGTGCTCTGCTTTTGAGCCAGTATGCAACCTTTTAGCTGCAACAGATCTTTCTGAATGTGTTGCCAAACGCTAAATACTTGGATGTTGTCAGGAACACCATGGATCTTGATGGGATAAGAAGTGGATATGAATCGAGACACCAGAGCTGCCTGGGGTGAGGGGGCAGGCAGGGACGGGGTGCTGCAGGAGGACTGGGTTAGCCTGGCAAGTTTTCACTTCTCATCTTCCTCCCTACTGTCTCCACCTGGGCACCAGAGTTACCCAGGAGGTTCCCCAAAGCAGTGGCCCACTATGGATTCCTCAGCCAGAGCCTGGTCCCCACTCCGGGTGCTGGTTATCTCCACTTGCCCCTGCAGGATTTCCCTTTGTTTTAGCCCCTGGAGAACAGTTTGCTCTGTCTCCTCCCAGAAAATTTAAATTAACAAATTCATAGTATGTCGTTTAGTTCACTCAAACCTATCATTGAACAGTGTTGGGCAATTTCCCTGCAAAATTCCAAAAAGCCACCGCTTAGGAAGCATAAAGCACACCCACCCCAACTGGCGACCTGGACTACCTGCGCCGGGGAGAGACCAGCCAGCAGTGGGGCTGGAAGCACAGAAACACAATGTTCTCTTTTGATGGGAGTTTCAAAGCATCTGCTTCCTGGAACAGGGGCCAGCGGCTGGAAAAGGTGCTCAGGATTCATAAGCCTGCAGAAACTCGGGGCGCTGCTCCTGTAACAAGAGAGAGATGGAACGTTCTCATGCCCCAGGGCTTCTGGAAATGTTTTCCCCGTCTGAACTGAAGACAGATGAAAGCCAGTTGCTTCGGTTCGCTTGCACCATCTTCTCTCCTCAAATGCTTTTCAAATCCAGTGACCCCAGAAGGAACTTGAAGGAAAAAGGACACAAAACAAATGATCACTGCCCCAGGCCCAGTGTTCATGTAAAGGACTTTTTGATCACTCCTCCCTTACCCACAGCTGCCACCTCACTGGCCTGGCTGCTCAATCAATTGGTCAATTAGTCAATCAACAAACATACTGGTGGCCTACTGAGGGGCTGCGACTGGCACTGGGTGGGAGGCATAGAACAAAATGCTCAGCAGAGGCTCTGCCCCTGATATGCTCACTTTAGGCTTCAGTTGACACTCTCAACCGCTGATAAAATGAGAGACGGTTCATTATTAATCAGAACTAGGTTATCTGGCTTTGGTGCCTGAATGCTCCAGGAGGCAGAGCAGCAACTGATTTCCTATAGGAGAATATAGAATGAGATTCTGGAGGCCAGGAGAGATCTAACCAACTAGAAACCCCAACTAAACTGAAACATTGAGGGCTTTGTAAGAACCATTCAAGCCTTGATAACTAAGGTACAGTGAAGGATGGGATGCAAGTAACTGGGTTGGGGAGTTATAAAAAATGAGTGAGGATCATTGTTCCTTCACAGGAGCTGTAAAATCCTGCAAGGCAGGCGTCCCAGTGAACTGAACATGTGCATATGTGCCTACGTTTTCACCTCCTGGAGACCAGTGGTTAAGTTAGTCTGCTCCAGGGGCCATCATACTTGTCCTGTAAAAGGCTAGAGGGTAAACCCTGCAGCCTTTACAGGGTATGGGGTCTCTGTTGTGACTGCTTAAGTCTGGTGACAGGACTGCAGCCACAGACAATATGAAAATAATAACTGGGGCTGTGTTCAAATAAAACTTTATAGATGGACACTGAAATTTGAATTTCATGTCACTTTCACAAGACATGGAATATTCTTCTTCTTTTGATCTTTTTTTCTTCCAACCCATTTTTTTGTTTTGTTTTGGTTTTTAACTATTTTTAATTTAGGGGGGAGGTAATTAGGTTTATTTGTTTATTTTGTTTTAATGGAGGTACTGGGGATTGAACCCAGGACCTCATGCCTGCTAAGCATGAACTCTACCACTGAGCTATACCTTCCCCTCTTCCAAGCCATTTGAAAATGGAAAAACCATTCTTAGCTTGTGGGCTCTGTGAAAACAGGCAGCAGACTAGATGGGGCCCCTGAGCTGCAATTTGCCAACTCCTGGTCGTATAGATGAAGTATCACATTTGTGCTGGAAAAAGGGAGGAAAGGAAGACAGAGAAAAAGAGCATTTATGAAGTACCGACATCACCCTGTATCTTAATTTAAACTCATTTGCTTTATACTTGCTTTACATATGTAAATGGTTTTAGAAATAACCTCTCTTAAATGTATTAAAAAGTACTTTTTTTTTTTAGTTGAGCCATACTAACGATCATTCATAGTCACACTGGTTTGTGAATTTTTTTTTTAATATATAAACTGCGTTAGCCATCATCGGATACACTTTCCTTGAGGGCAAGCACCTGCATCATGGCCACTATATTTATATTGGCTCCCACAGACCTTTTTTTGGAGTAGGCCTCCAGTAATTTATTATTATGTTGAATCAGCAAATTTGACTCTGTGTGCACAGTGCTAAGTATTAAAGAGAGCACATAATCAAAATATGAGGCTTGGACCATAAACTGTAAGTCAATCTTTCTGGAATTTTGAACCTTGGTGTATTGTTTTTAAAATGTATCATTAAAAGTGCAGTGATTTTGGTCCCAATTTTCTTTGTTTTTAGATCCATTGTGATGTTCTACAAATTAGTCACTTCTCTTCCCCATTAATTCTTTCTGCTTCTGTGACACCACTGCTTCTCTCCAGGTTGATCTTCTGTCTCATTACCATCCCACATATGTAGTAAGTCTTACAATATATTGTTTGTATTTTCTTCCCCATTTATGAAATATGCCAGGGGAGGTCTCTTTCTTGTTCTCTTGGGTAGTCTGCACCCATTGTTTAAGGGCATGCTTTCCTAGATACACCAGATACATTTTTTTCTCCTCTTAATTCCTCAAATACTGGTTCCCTGGCCCATTCATTTTCTTTCATTTTTCACATCATAGCCACAATTTAAGTTGAGGATAACTTTAGCTTGTCAGCTGAGATGGTCTCCAGGCTGCCTTCTTGAAAACCTGCCCATCAAAAGGTACCTGGCCAATGAGAATAATGGTCAAATCCCTGTGTCATTTGAAATAACACTAGAGAGAACATTGAAAATGGTGAGGATGGACAGAGAGGGTTCAGATAAAAGTGGGATGGGAAATAGAGTCAGGACATCTTAGAAAACAAATTGATGTTTGTAACACTGCTGGGAAGTGAGGATGGAAGACTACAAGATTAGAAAGACTTTCTGCAGCCAGGTCTCCTTCTGAAAGTTCAGGGAAACTAATTTGAAAGAGAAAAGCATCAACTTTCAAATCTCTCTCATAAAAGTTATTAAAAGAAAAAGAGAATTAAGAGGCAGCATACAAATATACCAGTAAAACATGTTCACAAAACAAATTAAAAAAGTCTAACCTGCTACTTCAAAAGGAGCTAAAAGATAGAAAGAAAATACCAAAAGTCATGAAAGAACAGCATAAATAAGAATTAGGAAACTTCAGCAATAAAGGGGCAGAACTCAAAAAATTTTAAACAGATGAAAATATAATGTCAAAAATGAAGATGAGGGGAGGGTATAGCTCAGTGGTAGAGTGTGTGGTTAGCATGTACAAGGTCCTGGATTCAATTCCCAGTACTCCCATTAATAACATAATAATAAACAAATAAATAAATAAATAAACCTAATTACCTCCCCAAGAAACAACAACAAAATTAAAGTATTTCTTTAAAAAAAAAAATGAAGCTGAAGCCAGGAGGAATAGAAGAATGAATAAACACAACAGAAAATATCTAAAGAGATGGAAAAAAAATTGAAAAATCAAAAAGGAATACAATCCTGAGATTTAAAATAAAAAGATTCATGACATAATGACCAAAATTGAAACTAAAAATCAGATCTCTGAATGTAATCAGCATCCCTGAAGAAGAGAAATCAAAGGACGGAAACAGAATAAACACTAAAAAATGGGATTCAGAAAAACTTTCCTTAAAAAAAAAACATTTAAATCACGTATTTAAAGACACTATTGACCAACAACAACAAAAAAAATACATCCTGGTAAAATGACTGGATTTTAAAGGGAAGAGAAAAACACATTGAGTATCTAAACAAAAAAAGCAAGTGACTTATATGGAAAAGACCATTAGATTATAATTAAGTTTTTCAAAAGCAGTATTCCATACCAGATGAGAATGAAGGGACTTTTTACTCAAGGACAATACTCTAAGAAAAAAAGGATAAGAGAAGGATTTTATATCCAGCAAAAGAACTTTTAAGTATAGAAGGCACCAACTCTTATTTACACGCAAGAGCTCAAGAAACTGTATTCTCGTGAGGTTCTTCTTAGGAACTGACTTGGTAGTGAGTTTCAGACAGCAGAGTGACTGGGGAGACACTGGCAGGTCTGATGGTGAGCCCAGTCAGTTACTTGTAGAACTAAGATTAAGTGTGTTTTAAGAGGGAGAAAGTACATACGTGCTTCGTATTCTGATCATGCAGATCAATAGAACAAGTGTGAAAAATGAGGGAAGGGGAAAGCATATGCTGAGTTTCTCCATCCTTTCAGGAATCACATTGGTAATAATATTTCACTGAGATTCTTGCATTTAGGACTTAGAGTAAAGAGAATGAATAATCATTGTTTTTCTATTTCTTGTCCTTAAGATTCTTGAGATGCAAGTAAGGAGATAAAGATGGAAGTTTTAGTTAAAAAAAAACAAACAAAAAACCTCTTCTAATTTAAGTTCAGGAATTTGAAATAAATTTGACTTTGAACACACACATACACAAACACCAAGTTCATACTGATATTTCCAATTTAAATTTATTTCAAATTCTATCTATCTATCTATCTATCTATCTATCTATCTATCTATCTAATCTATCTGTCCATAGTGCCCAGATTGTGGTCTTGAAATATTATTTCCCACTTAAAAAAAAAAAAAGATTTCTTAGAGAAATAGCTCATTTAGAATCTGAAATTAAAAAGAAAAATTGTGAGATGAACTTAGAACATCTTATCACACCAGATAGCCAAGAAATTATCAAAGACTACTACATTATATAAAACTGTTGGGGTTATATATATAAAACGGTTCCAGGAGACAACTTAAAGAGACTCCAGCTGGTTACAAATGGGCCAGTGACAGCTTCAGTAAGGATAAAAACTGCAATGGACGAAAACCTTTGAAATATGCTTGTCTGTGAGATCAAAATTTTATTAAAAAAGATTAGTTGGTCACCTTTGGAGTGTGATAGGAAATGTTCATTATCCTGAAAATAAGAGGAAGAATTAAAACATTTATCCTGCTTTTCTTATATCAACTGAACCATGGGGCAGCCAAAGAGAAGACAGGAGTCAGAGTTTCATCTCTGTCTGAGAGCATGCCAACCCATCATGAACGTAACGACAGGCTTAAACATCGCCACTTTTCAGCCTCTAATACGTGAGTAGATTTAGGCATTAAGCATCAATAACATAACAGAGAGACAGCCAGATACTACATGCCTCTTGATGAATGGATACAATTCTACCTACAGTCTTTCCAAAGGGATCAAACCTGTATCCCGCTCTCTTTGGATATGGCTCTGAATTTAGCTGCCAATTTTCAGAGAAGCCCAGGGACAGAGGAGCATGCAGCCCTGCATCCTGAGTGTGCATTCAGCAGCATTCACACTGCAGGCAGCTCTGCAGGTCAGATAGTCCAGGAGCTTCAGCAGGTGCATGTCAGGAAGTGAGGGAGGGAAGGGAGACCTGTAGATTCAAAGAAACCTAAAAGCACCTGAAGCTTAAAAAAAACAAACGTGAGTAAGACTACCTGTTCATATCCAGGGACACATACTTGGTTGGTAAAAGTGTAAGGAAGTACGTGGCAGTGATCACTGTGAAAGCCGGCAGGCTTTTGGAGGAGGGCTTGGCTGTGTTGGGGTGAAGAACACAGAGGCACTTCTGGGGTGGTTGGATGGGTTCTGCTTTTTGACCAGGCGGTGACTATAGTGGATTTACCTTTTATAATAATTCATGAAGTCGTATTTTGTGTAGTTTCTGTGTCAGTGTTTTACTTTTACAATGCAAGTTTTTTTCTTTTTTCAATGAAATGAAACATCCCCAGAGACCCAGACAGCCCTTAGGGGCCCCATGATTATTTCTAAATATGTACATTTCTTTGTTCACCGTGCACACAAGCAGAGTATAATCTACATCCTCCTAAACCAACGTCTTTGGCTCTGGCAGAAAGAAAAGCAGAGCCTCTTTCCTTGGCTGTGTGTGTCTGTCACCACCCACCTGAGCTGGCATCGAGGTGTATGTGCCTGGATGTGCGTCAGAGGGTGGGCATTGGTGGCAAAGGGAGCAATGGAATGGGCATCTTGCTGCACCGAAGAAGATGAGTTCATTCAAGAGAAATATGTTTCACTGTTTTGAGTCAAGATAATAGCAAACTATGGGGTACAAACAGCCTCTATTAGGATTGTCACAGACACTGCAGGGAAATAAGTAAACATCTATTTTGGGGTGCAGTGACAGCATCCCCAAGGTGCCAGCAGCCGCCATGCGTTCTCATCAGTAAAACTGCCAAGGCTCCCCTTCTCAGCCACCGCGTGCCCACACCACTTCCTTTGATTTCATTTGTTCGCACTTCTTGGCTTTCCCTCACTCCTCCAAGGTGAAGAGATCTTTCCTGGGCTCCCAAGTCATTATCCTTTTTTTTTTCCTTCTGGCAAGCTCTTAGCCAAGCATAGAGATTTAAGGAGTAACGAGAGACAGGGGCAGAGCAGGGCAAGGAGCAGACTGGACGCTAGGCTGGGTTCCACCGTTAATTAACAAGTCACATGACTGTGGACAATTCATTTCATCTCCCTGTGCTCAGTTTTATCAATTGCAGTTGAAGGACTTGAGCTATAAGCTTTCTAAGGTTCCTTCCAAAACAACAGTCTAATATTATTAATTAAAAGACTCTTTGGCATCAAGAAAACAAACTACCAAGTGTGACATCACCAAGATTATTGTCCACACACAAAATAAGGGCTTGACTAAGAGTTAGCATGTATGTACTGAGTTTAATTTCAGCTATGTCCTTAATAACCGTGTAGTTTGAAAAGTCCTTTGGTTGGGCCTGCTTCTTCATGCTAAGATATGAGTAACAGCCATGTTCAGGGTGTTTTTAAGATTTTAAATGCTAATGAAAAGACAAATTACAGACTAGAAAAAAATATTTGCATATCACATACCCAATAAAAGCTTTATACTAGGCTATGTAAGAAAAATTCTCAAAACTCAGCAATAAAACTCAAAACTCAGCAATAAAAACTCTAATTAGAAAATGGGTGAAATACATGCACAGACAACTCACTGAAGAGGGCTTCCAGAGAGCAAAAAAAAGCACACGAGAAGATGTTCCGTGTTGTTAGCTATCGCAGAAAAACAGACCTACACCGTGGGGAGCTATCAGTACCGGTCTTCCCAAACGGCTAACAGGAAAGGCCACGATTACATCAAATGCTGGTGAGGATGCAAAGAAACTAGACTGTTCACCCCTTGCCAGGGGGAATGTAAAATGGTATACCCACTCTGAAAAACAGTTCAGTAGTTCCCTTCAAAACTAAAAATGGATTTAGGATTTACCTTACAACCTGGTACTTGGAGATTTGGGTAATTCTTCCAGAGAATTAAGAATTTATTTTCACATAGGTTCTTGTCCATTTTTTTTTTTTTTTTGTAAGTGACTTCAAGCTGAAAACCACCCAAATGTCTCTCCATGGGTGAATAGTTGAAAAACCTTAGTACCTCTGTTGCCATGGAATCCTACTCCACAGTGAAACGAGGCCCAGGACTGATGCACACCGCTTGGATGAACCTCCGAGGAAGTCATGATAAGTGAAAAAAAACCAACTTGAGAAAGATAAGCAGAGGCAACTGCTCTGATACTGGGTCACTGGAATTAAACAACTGAGTAAATGGCTGGCATGTGGTAAGAGCCAGGTTTCTCACTGTTGGAGCGAGAAGCTGTGAGCAAGAGAAGGAAGCTCGGACAAGCCATGGTACTGAGTTAGAGATAATGGTTTAGATTCGTATTTAGCTTAATATAGATATGGATGGTTACACACAGAAATATTTATATATATAGTGTATATATACACATACACATATATGTTTTATATATATTTATACATGTATGTACGTATGTATATAAAACGCAGGTTAGTATGCATGCGTATATTTCTTTGCCAGCTGAGAGGACCAAACAGCAATAACACACAAATAGAAATACGCACACCTAGTGGCCAGATTTTGGTTTCTAATACCATTCTTTGACAAAAAGAACTAGGGATCCTTGGAGAAATGACCGATTTTAGGACTGGCACAGGAAATGATACAGGATGGGCCTGGAGCATCTTATAGATGCCAGAAAGTAAGAAAATGCTTCCAAAGGGAAAAATAAAACTATACGCACATAATTTGGGGGGTATGTCAAATGAAGACAGGAGCCAATTGAAAGAACTCCCGAGAGCCATCGTTAAAATAATTTGAGCAACAAAATTAAATACACAAATATGACATTATTAATATAAATGTAATAATATAACAAATATAATTGCACAGTTCCATGTATGTAACATTCTTGACATTTAAAACAAATTTGTAGAGGTGAGGCACACATTAGTGGTTGCCAAGGATTAGGGATGGTGTGAGAGAAGGGATGGTTAGCAAGAGGGAAATCTTTGTGGTGATGGAGCAACTGAGTGTTTTTTTTTTTAGTGGAGGTACTGGGGATTGAGCCCAGGACCTTGCACATGCCAATCACATGCCATACCACTGAGCTATACTTCCACCTTTAGTGGGTTGATTTTTTTTTTGAGTATTTTGATTGTGGTGATGGCTATGCAGGGTTATACATATCTCAGAACTGTGTCGCTCTACACACACACACACACACACACACACACACAAGTTCACTGTAAAATCTGGATAAGCTCTATGAATTGTGCCAAGGTCAATGTCTTGGTTTTGATACTGTGCTGCGGTTGCGTGGGAAGTTGACATGGGGTTGGGGGAGGCAGCTGGGAGAGGACTGCGCTGGACTTCCTCGCATATTACTTAGCATCCTCCTGTGACTCTATAATTATTTCTAAATTAAAGTTCCAAAAGTCTTTGGGAAATTGCATGTCAGATGTCTACGTACTCAGCAAATTATATTCATGGGGATGTGACACTGAACCCAACTGACACATTCACACAAGGCTGTTGTCTGGTGTGTTAGTCAGGGTTCTCCAGGGACACAGAATTGATAGGAGATACTGGAGATACTGATCATCTATCAGCTCTGTCTATCTATCTATCTATGTATCCATCCATCCAGCCATCTTTCATCTATCTATCCATCTATCTATCTGTCTGTCTTTCATCTATCTTTTATGAGAAATGGACAACGGAGGCTGAGAAGTCCCATAACTTCCAGTTTTCCATCTGTATGCTGGAGACCCAGGAGAACCAGTGGTGTAATTTGGCCCCAGTCTGAGATCTGAAAACTAGCATTGCCAAGGGTGTAAATCCCAGTCTGAGGACAGGAGAAAATGAATGGGTGCTTAGCACGCATGAAGTCTTGGGTTCAATCCCCGGGTTTTCCATTAAGAAAAAAAAAAAAGATGCAATATGGGAGGGAAAAAAAAAAAAAACAGTGAGGCAGGAATAAAGGATCCGTTTCCTCCTTTCTCCTCCTACTGTTCTATTCAGGCCCTCGATGGATTGGGTGATGCCCATCCACACTGGGTAGGGCACCTTCTTTACTGGGTCCACTCATTCAAATGCTGATCTCATCTGGAAATGCCCTCAGAGACTTACCCAGAAATAATGTTTAATCTGGGCACCTTGTGGCCAATCAAGTTGATGCATAAAATTAACCATCACATCTGGTTTCACTGCTTTCTTCTGACTGTTTGGTTTGGGAATTGGATTCGGGATCTTCTGGAGCATGTTATGTTGCTGACTAAAATGGGAGACGTCTTGGGAGACTGGCCTCGGAGCCTCAGGGTCAAAGGCGGCATGAATGAGCTGAGTGAGAAGGGGGAGGGATTCCGCGATCATCTCTTCCTTCCAGCGATACACAGGGTAGATCTGGAAAGTATTTTTAGGCTTTGTTCTCAGAAAATCACTTCTGTGAGCATGAGAAAAAGATGCTTATTCAGGGGCTGATTGACAAGGCAAATGCAGGCTGGATTTGAGCCCTCACTTTCTTTCTCAGCCCAGGGCCCTTGTGCAGTAAACAACCTGTACAACCTCACATGGCAGCTCTCCCCGAGGACTGTGCTCTGTCGCTTGTTAAGTTACTAAAGGCAGTTACCAAATGAGTGATTGGAGAGATGTTTGTGGGTGTGGCCATGAGACGTCCTTGAGGTTTGAACTGAAACTTAAAAGGTGGATACAGTTTGGACAGGCAGAGTGGGAGGAGGAAGTTCTAGATTTGCTTGAATAAAGCTCAACGTGGCCTTGTCTTGAACATCCTTCCCTTCCGGAAAAAAAAGAAAGGAAAAAAAGAAGGAAAGAAAAAAAGGATTTTATGTCCTCATGACTCTTTTTACTTTCATTAACCTCTTTCATATTTTCACATCCTTCAATCACATTAAGATAGACTATGCTGAGATAACAGCCCCCAAATGCCATTGTCCCTACCCAATAGACAAAGTTAGAAAATAAAGGTAGGGCATGTTTGGAAGGTACAAAAAAAAAAAAACAAAAAAAAAAACAGAATTGGAGACTTAGACTCGGAAGGCACTGTAGGTATCAGTAAGAGTTTAACTTCCCATTAGAGCAAGTGAGCCTCAAAGAATTTCCGCCCCGAGCATAGAATTCTTTAGTGACCAAGCAGACATACATTCCAGATCTCTTGACCTCTTATTCTAGTGCTTATCCACTAAAAAGAGGGCAATTAAATCATAAGATATCAAGCTTAGTAATGATAGAGTATGTGAGGTTTCTAACTCTTTTGAGGTTTTAATATTTCTCATTGGTTACGTCCCAATTTTAGCATATGTTAATGCGAAGAACACTACGGAACCAGTTTATCCTCTAATGAATCCTGGAAACAAGAGCCTCATGATGCTTTAGGGAAGTGTATTGCCATGGCTTCTGTAACAAATGAATACCTGGATTTTGGCATTTCCCATGAAAGTGAAAGCGTTAGTAATAACAGACAGTGGAAATGCACACGACTGTTGCCACCTTCCCAGTCCCTTTCACACCTGTTCATTAGCTCGTCTGACCTACAAAGAGCCTTTGAAGACCTTGGACAAATCCTTAACTTTTCACATCCCATTGTTCTAACTCCCTGCCACGTGTGTGGCAGGTTACATTTTTAAAGTCATAATCAATTTCCAAGATTCCTGTTTTTCTGCTTAGTCTCCTCCCTCCAATGTCGGCAGCTAGACTGCTTTGTGCTCATCCCCTCAGGGCCTGTATCTCATAGCAGAAAGCAGTGGGGGAAAAATTAAAAGACTCTTTTTATGGCATTTCAAATGCCTAGAGACTAGGAAAATAGAAAGGGCTGGAACACAGAGAGACAATTTGGAGGAAGCTGGGGCCAGGCTTCCTAAATGTCTCCTCTTTCCTTCCCTGCGAGGTTAGAAAATAATTCCCTAGGTCTGGAGCTAAGAGTCTGCTATGCTGGTGGAATGGGGTCTTAAAAATTAATAAAATCATTATAAAGTCCACAAACAATAAATACTGGAGAGGGTGTGGAGAAAAGGGAACCCTCTTACACTGCTGGTGGGAATGTAGTTTGGTGCAGCCATTATGGAAAACAGTATGGAGAGTCCTCAAAAAGCTAAAAACAGACTTACCCTATGATCCAGCAATCCCACTCCTGGGCATATACTTGGAGGGAACTCTAATTTGAAAAGATACATGCACCCTAATGTTCATAGCAGCACTATATACAATAGCTAAGACATAGAAACAAACTTAATGTCCATTGACAGATGACTGGATAAAGAAGTTGTGGTATATTTATACAATGGAATACTACTCAGCCATAAAAAAGAATAAAATAACATCATTTGCAGCAACATGGATAGACCTGGAGATCGCCATTCTAAGTAAGATAGAGAGAGAAAGAAAAATACCATATGATATCATTAATATGTAGAATCCAAAAAAAAAAGAAAAAAGAAAAAAAGAGGACACTAATGAACTCATCTACAAAAGAAACAGACTCACAGACATAGTAAACAATCTTATGGTTACCAGGGAAAGGGGGTGGGGAAGGATAAATTTGGGAATTTGAGATTTGCAAATGATAACTACTATATATAAAAATGGATTAAAAAAACAAATTTCTTCTTTATGGCACAGGGAACTATATTCAATATCTTGTAATAAACTTTAATGAGAAAGAGTATGAATACAAATATATATATATATATATATATATATGCATGACTGGGACATACTATACACTAGAAATTGACATACTGTAACTGACTATATTTCAATTAAAAAAATTAATAAAATTGACTTGCAGAGAACTTTCACCCATCTGCTTGTAGACCTTGATTTGTACCAGCTACATGTGTGAACACATCCGACTTTCCTGGGAATCCCTGTCAGCCCACTGCTACTCTGTGGACTAAAACCCTAAATGTTGAGCCAATCAGTTTCAAGGCAACAGCTTTGTCCCTGCATGAGAGGCTGCTGGGAGAGATTAGGGGGCACTCCTGGAAGTCCTCACAGATTTCAGAAATACCAACAGTCTAATAAATTGGAGTTAGAGAGGAGAACTATACAAATCTTTAGTTTTCCTGGTTCAGTGCAAGATAGTTGGCAGAAGAGAGCAAACAGGGGGCAAATTCTACTTTGTTAGAGGTTGTTGACTACATTCTCTGAGTCCCAAGAGACTACGTAAAGCACTAGGACTCCAACCATCCAGAGGCTGCCCTAATTATCTGCTCTCGAAGACTTCCATTCATTCCACCAGCCTTCTGTTGTTCCACTCTGGGTGCTACAAACACCAAAAGTCCTAATAAAGTCATAGAGGGTCAGACGGATGGCTAGGGACTCAGACCTGCTCATAACAATTCCTACTTACCTTGTTGGCTTTTGAAAGTGGTGCATCAGAAGGTAAGATAAAGAAAGGAAGCAAAAAATACATAAATGTATGTATGTTCACACGTTCTCAAAGTAGAATGTGCAAATTACACTTTTTAAAGGGCTTTCAAGACCTACTTCTGAATATGAACTAAAAATTAGGACAGAAAGAGTCAGAAGAGAGCAAAGTGCAGCCTGGGGGCTCCACCCTTCTTCTGAGACTCCATCACTCTTCCACCACTTGCCACACTCTGCTTAGACCTGTAGTTCATCTTTCACACACAGGCTTTGTAAGTTCCTTCGGAGCAAGGATTGTGCATTCCTGGACCCTTCCTTTAGGGTCTTGCTCAGCCTGGTGGACTCAAGAGAGCTGGTCAGTGACTGTTTGTGGTTCATTAAATAGCCTTTCCCATCACTCCAGTTAAATTTTAAGTCCAGCCAGGGATCCATCTTTCAGCTATCTGACATCATGGGATATTCAGTAAGAAGGCTTAATCCCCCATCCATAACATTCTTCTAAAACTTTAGGACAGGACAGGTCTGCAGCATCTTACAATGCATTTTGATTGCTTTCAGCAGAGGTCTGACTGGTTCTTTGAATTAGCCTTGGCTTTATGTCCAAGTGTAATACATTCTGACCAGTAACCCAGTAAATCAGACTCAAATCTTGGCCTACAATATACTTCCCAGAATCATACAAAAGGCAGAAATTTGGTGAGAATTTTCTCAATGATTCTATATCCAGTTGGTGTGAGCAAAGACCCCCAAATGCTATTAAACTCCTGAGTGATGTGAACCAGATGGAAAATAAAACAAAAGAATTCACAACTCATGTTAGACTGAATTGAATGTCTTTAATTTCACACAATGAATAACATATGAATAGGATTAACTTTTTTTTTTTTTAATAGTTAAGTGCTCTATACTGTGCTAACCTGATCTGGTAGCGAAAAAGACTGAGCTTTCTTTTAGAAAAAAATGTTTAAAACCCAACATCTAAGACCATGGAGGAGCATGACAGAGAAACATGCCAGATGTATCTACGCCTCAAATAACAGCAAGTCCGTGTTCATTTTAAATGTACAAAAATGCTTTATGAATAAAAACTGTTACAAAAAGAACATTTCAAACAATGTACAATTTTTCTTGCCTCTATATTCAATAAAATACAAATACATTTTTTGTTCTAAAATATGTTTACATACAATCAAAGTTGAACATGCAAATTACACTTTAAAAAAGGCTTTTAAAAACCACTTATGAATACAAACTAAAAATTAGCCAGCACGACTTGTATGACAATCCTGTGCCCCATTTTTTTTCTTTTGAAATATATATATACATATTTAACACATCATGTGCATTTTTTTTATTATTTAAGAAATAGATTTTTTTTTAAAAAAGGAAGAAAAAGAAAGACACCAACCTAAGTTGGGACTGCCCTTCTGTGTTGACCAGTGGCAGCTTTTTCAATTTTTTCCCCCCTTTAGTGTTTATTATACCTGGGCAAGTGGGCAAGAGATATTCAGGAAGTTTATTCCTTGGTTGATATGTGCTTCTAAGACTGTTCCCCAAGCAACTGAGTCCAACAAAGGAGGCAGACTCATTAGTGGGGCAAACTCTCCAAGAAACAAGAGGCAGGGGGAGCCTGGTACTGTGGAAAGAAACTTTAAAAAACACCAAGAAAATGCTACGGTATGTTACAGTTTGAGTTTCTAGGCACTGCGATGACATTATCTGTAAGCTCTGGCATTTGGACCTTTGTGATACTATAGGGTAGTGTTAAGAATAACGTCTAAATTTATCTACTTTTACATAATGAGAAGGACTGAGAATCCTGCAATGTAACACTTAAATGGCTTTTGAGGCATTTCGGCTTCTGCCAACCCCCCTCTCCATGCTACAGTTGGCATTTAAAGGCTTTGGAAATGTATGTCTAGACTTTAGACAGTTCCCAGGTAAATCTTCCTAGTGGCAGGGAAAAAATATTCTCCAAAAGCTCATTATCTGAATATTGTTGGGTAATAAGCTGTAAGAGTGGGATTTTCTACTTAGGTCCTACAACCAAATCCTTTATGATCTCCATGTAGTACATCACCTTATAGTATAATTCTGTCACCACTTGCTTATCATATTTATAGACCCAGCAATGTGCAGAACACAAATTCTGACTGCCATCGACCATGGCCTCCTACTGCGGACAGCAGCCAAGCTAACATGCTAATCCCTCCGGCCCTCAGTCACCTACTCGGGGCTGTCAGTGGCTGTTGAGTCCCTGGCCTGCCAAAGCATGAGCCAGCCCTGACACGCTCTCCTCTCCTCCGCCCTGTCTTCCTTGGGTTGTAGCCAGAGCCACACTGTTAGACGAAGCGAAACTCTGCTCTCCTAGTTGGGGATGAGGGCCATTTAGGAAAGTGGATCAGAGACCACCATCACCCTCAAGGTGGTTTTTACATCAATTTTTTCCTTTGCTAACCCCTAATCAGGCTCCTTAGAAGCGGGTTCATGCCTGCTTGCTGAAGGCAAGTATTCCAGAAAAAAAAAAATAAAGGAATTTTTCTTATTATGAAATACTTTGGGGGCTGTTTACAGAGTCTTGTGCATCCCAAGTGACATTTTCTCTAAATATGAATGCAGCCACCAAAGGCAGTGTTGGGCGGCCAGCGAGCTCAAACAACGCGGGTCAGGTGAGTTGGGTTCTCATCCTGTTTCTGCAACTGAGATGTCAAATTAGATTGGCCCAATGCTGGGTCTGGACAGGAAAGGACAGGCTAATGCAAACGGGGTAGTTAGAAAATGAGAAAATGGTCGTACCAATAAGATGACTTACATTAATGAAAAGCAAAAGAAAAAAACAAATAATGTGATACTGAGGACCTGGACAGGAAAGATAGGAAGGAAGCTCTGCAGGGGACGGGATTGCTTCCACCTCCAAACAGCTGGTTAGCCTGTCTCTTGCTCTCTGCGGTTTTGGTTTTCCAATCTACTCTTTGCGTCGTAAATGTAGAGAATTTGCATTTAACTCACATGACAACTGTAGTGCTGAATTCACGTATACCGTGCGACACTGCACTGTCTCTCTTGCAATACCTTTCGTTGGTTTGGAAATTCTAATGTAACTTACAGTTATTTGAAATTTCTCACCTACTAGAGGTTAATGCCAATTAAGCTTTAGGTCCTTCTTTAAGACGCTTAGAGAGTGCCAGCTCATTGTCCCCTGCAAGATCTAGTCTTTTCACAGACTTGGTTGGGGAAATAGTACAACACTGGAAGGAAGAAAGGCAAAAAAAAAAAAAAAAAGATTAAAATGAATTATTTTCAAAATCCAACAAGAGGGAAATCTCTTTATGGCTTAATTGAAATGAAACCGGTTGGTCTTTCGTAACAATGGTGGGGGGAGTGGGGCTAATTTAAAACTTCCTTTTGGATGACTTTGGAACCACTCAGACATGGCTCGGCAGTGACAAACCGAAAGTGGTTGGTTTGATTTTGCTGTTCAACTTGTGCGAAATGCCAAAGGTCAATCTAGGTCACAAACTGAGTATCTATGATGCAGGCTTTAAAGAACAGAAGACTGCATTCCTTTAAACTTACACATTGCTGGCATTAAATGCAACTGACCCAGTGGCAGCAAATTACATGAAGTCCATGGTGACAGGGCAGAACAGGATGACTCTGGGTAATTTCAACCAACAATAGATGCCATGACAGGGTAGTGATGTTTGCAAGCATATTAACTTGGGATTTTAAAATTTACTCCCATAGATAACCTATCCCTTATTCTCCTGTGTTCCCTACAAAAATCCATCTCTCTCCAAGGAAATCACATGTTCTAAAGTGATCATACAATTCCAGCTGTTCCCAACTTCCTGTAAAAAAAAAAAAAAAAAAACTTAGTTTGAAGGTAAACCAGATTTTCTAATTCCCAATAGTAAATTTAACTCTGTCTCTCAGTGTCTCTTTTTATATCTACCATACCAGGTATTTGATGTCTTAAGGTAGGTAAGGGGAGGAGGGAGGGAGGAAACTGAAAATACCTATTTGAAATTGCCACATCTGACTTTCAAAAAACGTCTACAGCAATGGGAGTAACTTCATATTCATTCTGAGTTTCTTAACATGTTTTACTTGGGCTGTGGAGATGGATAGCAGAGATGGAATATCTGTCCACGCTAAACCAATGGCTAGAGTACAACTTGGATGAGAAATGTACAGTTGAAATTGACCATTTAAAAGACGATTTGTCACACACAGTTTGCATCCATGCAGACTGATAGATTTATAATTACATTATGTACAAAATGTTTCAGTTTATTAAGGCAACCACAACTTGGATACTTTGTCCAAGGTGGCGTGATAGGATTGGAGTGGTGACACCCTTTGAGCGTTTTCTTTCTTTCTTTTTTTCCCAGATAAGAACACTTACTACCATTTGCTTTTAAGAAAAGAGATAATGGACTTCTTCTATTGTCTTTTTGTTTCCTTTTTTTCAATGACATTTGTTAGTTATTTGTATGGGGAAAAAAATCACATACCAAGGCATTGCTAGACACTTGTCTTTCTGATGGGTCTGGGGTTTCAGTTTTTGGTGATTTGTCAGTTATTCCATTTGCTTTGGGGCATTAAAACCATTTTATTCTGCCTATTCCTTGCTGATATGTTTTAAATATAAAAATAACCTGGTTGACACCTGGGTTAACATATCCTCAGCTGCTCTAAATCACTTATTTTAAAAAGGCTCTATCAATACTAAGTATCCGTTTCACAATAACTGGGATTCAAAGCCAAGTTCCTTGGGACAGCATGCCAAGGGTGAACATTGCGACACAGGTAAGGTTTACATTACTTAGGTGAGTACCAAGGAAAAGAAGGCAGCAAAGAAGTTAATGAAAAGGTATACAGAAGTACAATGGGCAAAGAAAAAGTAGGAACACATGATGCTAAAAATCAGTGTACGTGTGATGGAGGAGACACACAGAAGAATATGAAAGCATGTCCTAAGGTTGCCTATCACTAGAATTCCACCTTCTGATGACATGAGTCCAAATGAGAAACTGCATTATTAACGGAAAGATGCAAGTCACCTGAAGATGATGTTGGTGCCCCAAAGCCTACCCGAGCTTGAAAAACCAAAAGAAGTAACAACCCATGAAATGGAAGCGGATTACAACAAAGCCAGTTGAGAAATCGGCAGCTTTTCTCCCCTTGGAATGTTTCCTAATCGAGGGCGGTTCCCTTTCGATTTTCCTGGCCGGCAAACGCGGCGGAACCGAGGGCGCCCCCCGGCGGCGGGAGGCCTGGTGGCCGTCGGGGGCGCCACCGTCCCTCGGAGCCGTGACGGCTCCCGCGCGCGCCCGTCCGGGGCCCGGCCACGCCGCAGCGCCGCGGGGCGGGCACCCGCTGGAAAGCCCAGCCTTCTTTTGAAGACGTCCCCATGCTTCGCTTTCCCAAGAGCCCCGCGAGGCTCGACCCCATCATCCGGCCCGCTCGCGCCTGCCCAGCTTCTGGGGAGAGGGGCTTGGCGTCCCTGCGGCGGGGTCCCGCCCCGGCCCCGGCTCGCGGCACTTCCCGCCCCCCGGCGCCCGCGCGGCCGCCCGGCCCGCCCTAGGGAAGGCCGTCGCTGTCGCTGCCCCGCGCCTTCCTCTGCCGTTTCGCCTTCACCTCGTCCTCCGGGGGCAGGGCCGGCGGCGGGGGCGGCGGCGGCGGCTGCTGCGGCGGCGGGGGCGGCGGCGGCGGCGGCGGCGGCGGCTTGTGCTTCCTCTTCGCGCCCCCGCGCGGGGCCTTGGGCAGCGGGGGCGGCGGGGGCGGCGGCGGCGGGGGCGGCGGCGGCGGCGGCGGCGGCGGGAGGGGCGGCGGCGGCGGCGGCGGCAGCGGCGGCGCCTCGCGGGCCATGTGGATGACCGCCTCGATGGTGGCCATGATGCTGTCCTGGCCGGCGGCCGGCTCCGGGCCCAGCGGGCTCAGGCTCGGCTTCTGGCCCCGCTTGCTGGGCAGGTCGACGCACTTCTCCAGCACCGGCATCTGGTCCCGGGCGTCCTCGTCGAACGGCGTGGGCTGCTTCCGCGGGCGCCCCCGCCTCTTCTTGACGAAGTTGTTGCCCGTCTTCGATTGTCTCTGCAGCCGCTTGGCCTTCAGGATCTTGTTCACGTGGTCCAGGTTCTTCTTGGTGGACAGGATCTTGGTGTAGCTGCACATCTTCCGCACCTCGCACTGGATGGCTTCGATCTCGCGCCGCTTGAATCGCCTCTTCAAGGAGGAGCTGGCTGCGGGAAGGGAAGAGAAGAGCGGATCACAGGATGCACACTGCCTCGGACCTCGCCTGGGGACAGCTGGCGTCCTGTTCGGCTGGGAAGACTATGGAGAGTCAATGCCATCAGTGTGACCCGGTACCCACTATTTATCCTTTGTTACTAGAATGAAAAATAACCAGAAACGAGCATCCCTTGAAGTGATGTGGACAAAGCATTTCTATTTACAGTATTTCAGGCCTCACATCAATCCCATGAACCACCCTTGTTCCCATTTTTAAGTTTGGAAACTGAGGCTCACACCATGTAGGACCATGGGAATCAAGGTCAGAATCGTAATATAAATTCTCCCATGACTTTTTCCTGTTATAGCTTTTAGTTTTTTTATTCTGCCCTTTGACGTTTGGTCTAATTCAATTTAGCATTAGGCTAGACTTTCTCTTTTTGGAGAGGATGCCGAATGGGTAAAACAAGCCACCCTCTGGATGGAGCAGTCTGAATCATGCGTGTGTGCCGTCAACCGTGAAAAGGAGAAGCCTTCACCTGGTGAACTTGACTGCAGAACTGAACCTCTTTTATCCCTAACCCTCCTCCACTGATGGAGGGAGGACTCTTTTCAGGGACAGTTTATATGGGATGACACCATCACTCCACGTTTTCCCCCAGTGGTCTGGACTTGCCAAGTTACCTGATGACATCCAGTTCACCAGGTCCTTCTTAACCAGTTCATCTTCTGGAAGCCTCAAGGGAAATATCAACCAGGTGTTTCTGAGTCATTTACGCCCCTGCTACTGGGCTGTTATTTGCAAAGAACATTTTTTTTTCATGTCCTGGTGGCCAGATGCACCTCGATTTTATGAGCCAAACTTCTAGTCGCAGGAAGTCCTGTACTGCTGCCCCTAAATAGCCCTCAGAACTGCCTCATTTTGAAGTTCAGGCACCATGAAGTGTGAATGGCTTCAAGACGTGGCAGACCTTTCCTCCTTCAGATTGTTGTTTCTCGTGTTCACCAGAGGCACACATGTACATACATGTGCGCGCACACACACACACACACACACACACAGGCACTCACACTCTGCTGCCCCATCTACACACCGGCTCCTCCCTCTGGCCACTTGTAAACTTAAGAACTGTGTCCTTATTCTTTGCTGCTGTGATTTACACTAAATGCTCGTCCCCAAAGAAGCCCACGTAGAAGATGTCAACTCTATTAAATGTCACAGGCCTGAAAGCAAATGGGTTTCATTTTAGCATCGTGGTTTACTATGTCATCCCATATTTTCCCAACTACCAGCAGAGAAGCAGAATAAATATCTCAAGGGAGACGAGGAAAAAATGCTGCAACACGGACACCGGTATCACTTACTCTTAGGCACTCCCGCTTGGTTCTTTCCCCTGCTTTTCCCTATTTCCCCTCATGCTGTACCCGACACACATCTCCTGGAGGGTTTTATTTGAAGTTATTTACGCCACGCGCTTCATGGAGTGGGAAGCTCTGAGTTCTCCGAGGACAGGCCAGAATGGCACTGCTTTTGGCCGAAGGTCATTGTAAGACTTACTGAGTAACCAACAACTACTGAACAATCTTCAAAATAAGTTAGAAAGATCAAAATAGAACAAAGCCAGAGTGAGTGTTGTAAAAGGAAAAGCTTGTTTGTACATTTTCGGATGCAGGGACCAGCTTTTGTTGGACTTTCTGGCCCTTACGGGGTGCCTTGTAGGTGGAAGCTGTTTCAGAATTGTTTCTGGACTGAAAAATCACACTGATCATTGCTGTCCCACAGTCCTAGTCTTCTCTAAGAGTTTCACATTGGATTTTTAAATCAACTATTGAAAATACAGTGACACTAAGAGTTAGCAGGCCTCCGTGTCAGAGCCAAGCCATTTACCTTGTCCACAGAGTTCGTGATATGAAAACTAGTCAGAAATACTCCACAAGACTTTTGGCATTATTCCAAGTCACAGTTCCCTTGGCAGATTCCTTCTCTTTAGTTTACGTCATCCAGACAGAAGCAAGTGCCATGAGGGACATAACACAGCATTTAGGTACAGAGTAAGTCATTTTGAGCAATTAGTTGGCAACGTCTGACTGAGTCAGGCTGGACTGGAAAACTCCATGAGGTGGAGGACATTTGGGGCAAATACAGCCAATGGATTTTCCCTCTCAGTATTTTTTTTAAGCCTGAAATGCCAAAAAACAAACAAAAAAGGGAATCTGGTAGATAATCCCAAACCTGGTGGATAATCCCATATTCAATAATTTGTTATATACTGCCAAGTATTTTTATCCAGCCCTTGTATATAAAAATAATTATGAAATAAAAATTAACTCTGAGTAGTGTACACCTTTCAAACAATAGTAAAATTATCACAGCCAGCTCCATCGCAGCCACCCTTCACATCTAATAAACATTACCTGTTGGTCATATGAGCTTTTTTCTTTAAGCAAGAAAATATTAGAGTCAGCTAAGTTAATGCTCCCCACTGCCCCCCCCATTCCATTTCCTTTCCTTTCCCTGATTGAATCTACACTTTATGGGATGTATGTGAACCCATATTGGTAAAAATTAAAAGTCTGAAACTACCTAATGTTGGTAAACCTGTGAAAGAAGTAGGAACACTTACATGCTACTGGCAGGAGAGTGAACTGCCATAATCATTTTGGAGAGTGAATGGGCAAGCCACTAGAATTGAAGACGGGCTGCTCAGTGCCCCAGAGACCCCCACAGCCAGGTGGCCTCCTTTGCTGGGTGTAACAAGAGGTGAGGGATGCTCCCTGAAACTCAGTGTATGCTACAGAAGACCTGAAACAATCTAAATGCTAATGAAGAAGATAATGAATCAACCGTGATATATTTGAACAATGGAATATTACATATCTGTGAAAAAGGAATAAACTACATATAAATATATCAACATGGTTAAACCTAAAAAAGACTTGAATAAAAAAGACAAACAATAAGCATTTGTAAGCATACCGTTTGTGTAAATTTAAAAGCACACAGACCCCCTGAATTTTTTTTTTCGTTTTCAACATCCAGGTGTAAAGGTTTGAAGAGACTCCAGTGCAGGACATGTGAGCCAGACTGGGTGGATGACATTTCAACATCTCTTCCCTCCACAGTTAGCTCATGGGACTTTATTCAACCTCTGGAGTAGTACTAACAGAAATTTCTGCAGTGGTGGAGATGGTTTACATCTGTGCCCTCACAAGATGGACTATGAGTTGTGGAAGCCGAGTGATGGAAACACAGAGATTTAGTATGTGATTCTACCTACTCTGGTATATACTTGCTATTTCCATGAACGTGGTTAAAAAATAGAAATGAAAAAAGAAAGAAGGAAATAGAAAAAAAAAGAAAAGAAAAAAAATAGAAATGATTATTAGCAATAAGACATCTTTCTTAGAGTCTTAGGATGGGGAGATATCCGATTTTCACACCCTTGGGCTCTATTTCACCTAAATAATTTTAGAAGGATAAGAAATGTCCCAAGGGAGGGACATGCATCACCTCCCTAAAAAACTCCTGCTGGTAGCTACCCTCCTGGCTGAATGGGATTGGGAGAGAATGAATGAGCGCTTTGGGTTTTATGCTGTGACCAACTGCATATGTCATGGTCCAATCTCCATTGAGGGCATCAGGTGTTAAGAATTAATACCCCTTTTTCTTTTCCACATTATAATTTGGGGGGCAGTTTCCCATCTACGGAACATCTGAATTTTATTTTGTCCTATATGTATTATCCAGACTTTCAGTGCAGGCTCATTACCCCGTGTGTGTGAACAGGAAGGAGTCCGGGGAGGGGCCGCTGGAAACAGAGCTGAACTGGGATGAACCTCTTAGCCCTTCGGGGTCTCTCTTCATCTATCACGTCAAGCAGTTACACTCAATGCTATTCATTTTCTTTCACTTCTGTATTTAAAGATTGCCATAATTCTTTCCTATACTCATTATCAATTGCCTTACCAAATGTGAGCTGGCTTTCTACAACATTTATTTCATCTAATAATTTTGAAATCCTAGAGTGGCAGAGAGGAGGGCTTTGGACTTGGCAGGGTTTGATATTCACAATTCTCCTGATTGCTTATGATTTCACTGTCCCTCTAAATGTTAACAGATTTTTCTCTCTTCAGATTGTTTCATTATTAGACAGTAATTTCTGGGCTGTTGCAGCAAGATTGATTCCACATTTTCTCTCCTCCCTATAATTGTCCTGTATCTTGCCTGTTCTTTGTTAGTCTCAAAGAATAATTATGTGTGGCCAAAGCAAAATGTGAATTTGTTTCTTCGTAACTCTGCAATGCAAATCATCTTGTAGACCTTTCTCTGTACTTAAAATGGCCATGCAAATGGTTGAGTTGGTTTTGGTCCAGCTCTAGATTTTTCTCTTTGCTCTCGTTATCAGATGATTGGCTCATCACCATTTGTTTTTGCTCCATCTTGTATGATAATCAAAGACTGGACTTAGCACTGATTTTTTTTTTTTTCCACACTCACTTCATAGATGTAGGGCGAGGACTGGGAGCAAGATAAGGGTTAACAAGGCTTTGTTGTAGAGAAGGTTCCCAAGGAATAGGTGCTGATGGCTTGGAAACTGAACTTTGGCAATGTGCAAAACATAACCTAATTTTTATAAAAGTTTTGGATGGATCAGAGAGTGAGGCAAATCTCTCTCTAGACTAATTATAATTTTTTCTTGCTGTTTGCATGTCCCTTTGGGAAGGTGGAGAAATGCTGGGGACTGTTGAGCTGCTTGGAGTGGAGCTGCCTTCCAGGATGGACAGGGCTGGAGCAGCATGAACCTTGGTCAAGGCACAGAGCTGCAGTGTGAATTGCTTTGTATGCTGACATGTGGCAGAAGATTCTTCGAAGGCAGAGGCCACGTCTTCCCTCTGTCTTCCCAGGGTTATTCACACAGCAGTACACGAGCTGGTATATAGCACATGGACGGCAATTACAAGCTCAAAGGAATTCAGTTGTTTACCATTCTCCCATGTAAACTGTACATTTTTTTTTTTGGACTTTTGTACTTAACTCAGTAATGATCTCTTGTTCCCTAATGCTGCTTTTTTATTTTCCAATGGGATGTATGAAGCAACTTGCCTTGGCATGCAAGCTTTCTTCTTTTTTCCTTAGAATTTAACTCAACCTTCTGTGTCCTGGTCTTAAAAGCTTGTTTGAAAAAAGATGGCAAGTTGCCTCTGCCGGTGAGGTCTGCGTCCAGCAGGGCACATCAGAGTCACTGCCCGTCACCAACACACGTGCTGCAGACCTCTGCTTTCCAATTTGAAAGCCATAATTTAAAATTAAGGGTTAGCAGATGTGGGGGATTTGTCACAATTTAAAGGTGCTTCCATGCCGTTCTTAAAGTCACCTTAATATGATTTGGGGTTTCTTTGGAAAGGTGACTAGTTTGTTTAAAGCACAGTAAATGCTTGCTCTTTGGGGTTTATTGTGGAAGAACATTCTATCTCAGCTGCATAGGCTTGTAGGAACCTGGTCTTTGTTTTGCTGTTTCACATTTCTCCACAGGAAAGGTGAATGTAGGAGGTGAGGCGGGTAGTGGACTGATGGAAAGGCGGAGTGGCAGGTGTGCGGCTGCATGTTGGTATGTGGGGGTGCCTCTCTGCCTCTCCAGATCTGATCCCGTTTTAAATCAGCAGCCTTTCAAGTGGGGTGCACATTCCCCATAGCAAGACTATCTTCTGGGCCTTGAGGAAAACATATTAATATTTTTCACTTATATTATTTATAGCTTATCTGAAACATAAGAATGAAGTTAAGCATTGTGATGCTTAATATATGGAAAAATGGGAGGTGATGCCCTTATTTGGGCTGCACATCAGGTGATGTGTCTGTCACCTGTCACAGTTGGGCATGAAGTTCCTGGGAAAAGAAGAGACCACATGCATTTAAAGGGGTTTTGGGCCACCCATGCATTTATTCCCTTCAGGTGTTGTCAGGTCCTGTAGTCTAAATGCTACAGCAGTTCAGCCCACATGGTTAATTTTAGACAATTAAGACCTTGAAACAATAAATAAACACTGTAACAAAAAATAAAAATATTTTATAATGAAATCAGGAATATCCATGAACTATGTTATATACTGCACAGGGTTTTATTGGTTACCTTGTAGCAAACTGTATAGAAGAATTGTTATTTTCAAAGATGAATATGGCAATTTTCTTGTACTTTGAAAGCAGGGTTTTAAATGTTTTCACCATCTCTGTGCTGTCAGTGGGCTGTCAGTAACGTTACCTAGTAGTTGTTAAAAAAAAAAAAAACAACCCTAAATGTTCCTTTAGGGTCAAATGGGCAAGAAAGTAAACTGCTCTTAGAAACAAACTTGTAATATTGAGACAGCATTTTTGAAATTAGAAGTGCTTCCATTGTTTGACAATTTTGTTGCTGAAAATGATATATTGTAACCTATAGCCTCCCTGAACCTAAAAAATTTTGTAAATGGAATTAACTTCTAAGTGAAGGGTTTCAGAGATTTGAACTCATTAAAAAAAAATGCAATGCCTTTTGATATACAAGACCATCTGACTGTTAATAAAGGAAGTTGGTTAGTAAAATTTCAACAAAATCCTTTGCTTTAACTGATGGATGGGATTGAAAAAGATAGTATTATGAGTTAAGCAAAATGATGTACTTTCCCCTTTTGGATCTACATTTATGTGGAATATCCTTTTAACCTATAATATGGACTAACAAATATTGAAACAAATTTAATTTGGAATCAGACCTTCAAATTGTTTTATTACACCTGTTAAAAAACCCCCAGGGTTTTCAAAAAGTACTCAAACTCGATCACTTGGCCCACTCTAAAGCAGTATAATGTTAAAATTCGTATAAAAATTTGATGACAGTGAAAATATTTTTGTTTCATTAACAACAGAGTTAAATGAAATTTAAATTTATTTTAAGAGTATTTTTTTTTCAGATGTATCTCAACCTTTTAAAGTTTATATTTTAAAAGATGACGGTATGTATTCTAAATACATAATTTACATGGGTAACTGTTCAAAATTAAGTTACTGATATGACCTCATGATCAAAAATTTAGATTGCTTTAAAGTTTTCCTTTCTTTTCCTAGACTCCTGAAGACTTCAGTCGTTCAGTATTTAATCTAGAAGAATAGGTTTTTGTGAGTGTGCGGCCTCAGAAGCACTAACGCTTCTTGGAGACAGACGCATGTCCTCCTCTGTCCCCATCGTAAGAAAGAGAGCACAGCTCCTTCTTCTTAGTAGCTGCTTGATGGGTATTTCCTGCTAGATTCTTTCAGATTGTAAACCCCTAGAAATCAAAGCCTAGTAGCATTCATCTTTATATTCCCAAGAGCATCTTTAATTGAATTGCATGGGTAACTTCTGGAATGGGATTTGATGCTGACTTCCTGTACTCGGTAAGGCGGTTCTGTGGTCCTGGTCGCTAGGTTTTCAGAATCCTTGACTTCTCTGATCGGGTGATAACGCCAGTCGCTTCCTGAGCCCAGGTTTTGGACAA
This sequence comes from Camelus bactrianus, assembly GCF_048773025.1. Taxonomy (NCBI): domain Eukaryota; kingdom Metazoa; phylum Chordata; class Mammalia; order Artiodactyla; family Camelidae; genus Camelus; species Camelus bactrianus. Next base: position 7,544,310 of record NC_133568.1, on the reverse strand, counting down.
AGTACCTGTGGCTTTGGGCAGATACAGGCAGCGGTAACTCGTCTCCAGAGGGAGCCTGAGCTGAATAAGAACACTGCCCATTTGCTCAGGGAGCCTGTAAGGAAGATAACCAGGACCTGGCAGGCCCGGGAAGGCTGGGTGAGGGGCAGAGCTCAGAGACGGGAGAACTGGCGACAGGGGCAGACAGAACTGCCCTGACGGTGCTCTGTGCACATTATTAGTAGGGACAGCCCAGGATGAACCCACAGGGGAGTCTCTTAAGGCTGGGAGTTTCTCTGGGGGTGAAACTTTCTAGGGTCAGATTGCCTGGTGAGGAATGAACTGCGAGTGGTGGCAATCGTAAACCGAGGCATTCAAGAGCCATTTCGCCTCGTTCTGTTTCAATCAGCTTTGGCTTTTGTATGTTGCATGTGGCTCAAGCCCCAGCAGACTGACTAGACAACATGAGAGGCTGGCTAGAAACGCAGTTAATGCCAAAAGTTTGACGCTACATCTGCTGAGTCTCACAGCACGCCGGGTGGTCACACGCGGGGGTGGCTGCGCCCTCTCAAAGGGCTCTTTATATTTCTTTTTTTCTTTCTGCTTAAATGCAGCATGGCTGTATCCTTAACCATAAATACCGCGCCTTATATAATACTCGAGCTATTGTAGGTGCGTGTTCATACTTGATTGGGAGAGGTTTTCTTTCTCTCTTCTAAATGTTGAAAGAAAAAAAAAAGCCAGAAAAACAAGGAAGAACAAAGAATAATGTAACAAACATGATCTTATGAAAATTTTCACACTTTTAATACTTCAGCTCGGATGAAAGAAATCCTTACTTGTCATGGGGCGTGCTAGGACTCCAACAATTATATCAAGTGATTGGTATTCGTGTTTGTATTTCTTCCTGGTCTTAGTAATTGCATTTGTTTGCTTAAATACTCAGACTTTTGTGCACAGTCTGATAGAAAACACATTGATGAGGACATTAGGAAAATGAAGTTCTAGTCTTGACTTTTCATACCTCAGTTCTGTGACTTCAGGTAAATTTCTTGATCTCTTGGCAGGATCCTTACTTCTGAATAAATATGATTGTTTAAGAATAGTTATACACCTCCAAGGCTTCTCTGTTTTAGGTAAGACACCCTTAGTTCCTTCCTCTGTGTCTCACGTGAGATGAATTCCTGACTATATTCCATTTCGATTACCCTCCTCTGGAGATTTAATCATCTTACCTTAAATTTTGGTGCCCAGAATTAAACTGATTTTCCAAGTAAAAAGTGACTAATGCACAAGGCACTGCACTTCTATTAATGAGAGCTATTTAAGACCAAACAAACCCAAACAACAAAAAGAAAACCCTGCACTTAAAAATTTTTGCAGCAGCATCACACTGTTGGCTCATAATAAATGTAAGCTCAATTAACTCCCTTAAACATTTTCATATAAACTGCCACCAAACATGGTGACTGTGAGGTGGTTTTTGAGCTTAAATGCAAGTCTTCTATTTAAATGTGCAAAATTTAATTTTATTGGTTTTAGTTCAGTGTTTTAGTCTATTGTGAAAGTTTGGAATCTTAATTTTGTTTTTCTCAGAGAGTGCTCAGGTTTGGGGAGTTTCCAAAAAATCTGAATACCCTCATGTCAGCTTTCCCTTAACTCCTTCTGGACATGACTCATGTGACTCCAATACATGCAATTGTTTTTCTCTTTATTGAAGGTTTTCAAGAAAAAAAAAAAAAGTCAGTTTATACAATACAGTATCCCTGAATTCTTCATAAATCCAGCAAGCAATTTATACCCATTGCTTTAGACTTTTGCATATTTTTGTGTCTGGTTAGTAGATGATGGATGTCCCACAGAAACAATAACTCTGCATAGCCCACAGGTGCATGCCCAACTCTATTATTTCCATCCAAAAAGATACTGCATCTGATGTTGCAGTGGGAAAGAAAAGTCTTACATTTTTCCTTTATCCAGAGGCAATGGTCCTGCCCCAGAAGGGGATAAAAAAGTCAAAAACAAAACAAAACAATACTGGGTGTGGTTCCAGTGCTTTCCAGTTTCTGCTGGACTTGAGTTGAACCAAGTCCTCTTCCTAAAAGCCTAAAAGAAGGACTCTCTTTCCTGCATTCATCTTTGTGGTCCCGTGGACATTGCTTGCAAAATCTCTGATAACACTTCACATAGCCTCTCTTTTCTTAAGGTTATGGGATTAATCTGCATTTATCTCTTCTCTGAAATTGTGTTTTCTTAAGGGACAAGGACCATATCTTAGCTGTTCTTATTCATTCTTGGAACAACAAGGATTGTGCCCACTTGGCACCAGGCACTGTGCTAGGCACTCAGTTCCAACCCTCCTCCCGGAGACCAGCAAAGAGCTCCACAGACTGACTTGAAATGCAGTCAATCTACGTGACTTGACCTAAACCAACACTTAGCACCTATGTTGTAAACTCTGTGTGTAAAACAGAAAAGGATTTATTGAAGGGGATCCAAATCCCTGCAAATTAAACTAGGTATCTCACATAGTTCAGCTGCTCCCTGCTCTCCCCAGAGCACCATGAACTGTTTGGAGTATTAGAGCTAGAACCAAAAGCACTGAAGTACTGTGAAAGATAGACCAAAATCCAAACCACTGCATAGGAGAAGTGAAATTTCCATGACGAAAACAAGTTTGGGACTTATTAGGTGCCATCAAGAAAAATGGCTGGGACATTTCTCAGCTCACCAATTGGTTAAAACTGTGGGTCCCCAAGAAAAGGGAGACATGACCATATTGCATATTAATTATGTAACACCAGAAACAAGAGAGACAGAGACAGAGGAGGGGTGGGGAATGAATGGTCTTTTCACTGCTGAATATTCAGATCAGAATTATAATGGTCTTGTTGGGGAGAGGTTACAAGCTCTTTTGGCAAATTACCGATACATTCAAGTTCTGAGTACTATACCAGCCGGTTGGGTTTTTGGGGTGGGTGTGTGTGTGTGTGTGTGTGTATAGTGGTGGTGTTTTTTGTTGCTGTTGGTATTTTTGTTGTTTTGTTATTGCTTTTCCTTTTTTTCAAGCATAAGCTTGGACAGACTCAAGGCAGCAAATACTCCTTCCTCAATTTAAGATTTGACAATTTAACAGGAAGAAGCCCATTCATCATCTTTCCCTTTTAGAGACCATAAATTATTGGCTCATATACCATGTGGCTTGGATTCTAGGAAAAGTTAGTATAAACAAACCCAAGTTACAGTGCGCGGAGTAGGAGAGCGAGTCATAAACAAAACACAGACATATGCTCTCACATAAATAAGGGCCGGGGTCATCAGCTTCCCAAAGTCTGCTTCCCATTAATTACACAACGCAATGAACTTTCCATATGTAAAGCCCAAATCACTTCACTCTGGCAACTTGCACGAGACAAAGACCAGGATTGTACCCAAAAGGCGCTGACCGAAAAAAAACTGGATTTCAAAATAAGAAAAGTCCTCTCAAGAGCTCTTCAGGTGCTGGAAGGCAAGAAAACCCCTTGGAGGCGTGTTTCTGAGCATTGAAACCATCCCCAGCAGCCCAGGAACACTGCTGGAGGCTGGTCTGAGCCCCTGCTGGATTTAAAGGTAACGTCAGGCTGACTCGCTTTTGTTCTGAGCTCTGTCATCTTTATGGGGCCAGCCCTGGGTCTGGGCCACACAGGGTGTTCACAGCCGTCACTGGAATCATTGAATCGTTGGGATTCCCTCCTTCACTACCTTCTCTCTGTCTTTTGAAACTGTCCATTGGTAGCGCAGACTCACCTTCCCTCACTGTTGTATCTGGGCTCTCGTACTTTAAAGAGGTTTCAAGGAAACAGGTAACAGTTTCCGGGGAAGAGAGGCCTCCAACAACAGGTGGGAACCTCTGAGAGAGATGGAAGGCAGCTAAGTTCTCGCCTTGCATCTCTTTCCAAAGCAGATCTCGTGAAACAAACGGACTTCCTTACAGAGGATATTAAAATAACAGATGTCACAGTTTAGGAGTCTTGGACTGGGGAAGAGGGGAGAAGAACGACTTTCATTCTTTGCTGGGGGGTAGGGTTTATAGGGTTTTTGGATCATTCCCTTCCTCAGTGATTATTTTTGTGGCATGTACTCTGTGTACATACAAAGCGAGCAGAAGGCGTCACCCCTGCTCTCATGAGAAACTACAGGAAATGGGGAGAAACTGACATTTTTCGGAGAATCTACATCACAGTCCACAGTTTTTCACATATTTCTTCATTTAATTGTGATAGTGACTGCACGATAACATTCCTATCTCTGTCACATAAAGATGAAAACTGTGAGCTCAGAGGTTAAATCATTGCCACCAGGGCTCACATCTCAGAAGTCATGGACTCAAGGATTCAAGCAAGGGCTGACCTAGTTCAAGGTGAGTTTCAAAGGATCTGGACAAGGAGTGAGAAACCATGGGTTTCCCTGTTCATTTTCTACTAATGATTGCATTCTTGCACCAAATTTCTGTCTTGCAATTTCAAAGGCCTCTGTCCACCCCGAAATTCGAGTTAAATAACACAGGTATCACACAGATTACCTGTGTCACTTCGGTTGCACATTTTTGCACATTGTTTTGATTCTGTTGCTTTCCGCAGGTCAGATGCCTTTTCTAATAGTTCCCTATAGGGAGCCAGACAGCCAATATGATGAGTGAGTTTGGCCAGGAATAGGAAGGAAGGTGGTGGGACAGGAGAGGACACCGGAAACTAAAGAGAAGACAGCCCGTGTAAGGGGCAAACGTTATTCTGTACCAATCAGTTGTTGCCAGGTAGGAATCTGAGCCCAAAGTCATCAGGTAATCTGAGTTTCAAAAAGCCAGAACTCCTGATTATTACGTAAATCTTCTGACGTGTACAATCTGCATGTTAATTTATAAAAAATATATAAACCTGTGTAGGCCAATTAAAACACAAACGCAGATGGCTGTCGGCCCATGGCTTTATTTTGCTATCACGATTCTTCAGAAGAGTCACCATGACTCGTTCTAGAATTTCAGATACAGGTTCTGGCCCCAGCCTCTCCTCCAACCTCATCTGTCACTATTTCCACATATGCTCCGATCTTAGAGAGGTTGTAAACCTGTCCGTCCTCTGCTTCTGTCTGCGTCTTTAATTTGCTCCATCACTAGAAGACCATCTCAACTTCTCTTCCCAGATCATCTCAGTGCCTCCAACTCCCTTAGTGCCGCAGTTCAGCTGGAAACTAATGACTTCTTGGTTGCTAAATGATCGCTCTGTTAGTACTTGAGCATCTCATGTTTTGGATTCAGGCCTTTTCCAAACAGCATGAAAGCTCCCCAGGGGCAAGGGCTAATCTTTACTTGTATGTATCACAGTGGCAGGTTCTTGAAAAATATTTGACAATTTGTAGCAAAGCCACATAGAAGTTCTGGTAAGATGAACTCAATATTAAACCCTCACAGGGGGTGTGGGGGGGCCTGGATGGTGCCCCGAGATAAGGATACTTGGAGGAGGGAGTGAGGATAAAACTTTTGAAGATAGTTAACGAGTGTTTTGATCAGAGTCATAACATGACTAAATTATGACTCCACATGATTAAATCATGACATGACATGACTTCAGTTTTGACATGAGTGGGGTCATAAAATAGTGATATATGAATATATGATTTTGAATATATGATTGGTGTTTTCATCTGCTGTTTCATTTCTTTCTTACCACTGCCTGAAAAGCAGAAATTATTTTTCCCATTTCACTGAAACTCAGAAGTCTCGTTTAGACTGTGGCTTACCTAAGGGACCGAATTAAGTACTGCAGGCTGACAGTAACACTGGTCCTTGAATTCCAAATCCAGATTTTACTTTATATCCGTGTGGCAGCCAGAAAGAGTCCAGGTTTTTTCCTAATTCCTGGCAGGTAACATCTGCAACACTGCTAATTCAGTTCAGTTCCCAGGGCTCATTCTCCTCATCTGTAGCATCCTGTCTAGTCTCCTCTAATGCAGTCTTGTCTAGTCAGTTCCAATTTAAGCAGCAGGAGAAAGAGACCCCCTCTGGGAGAGGCTCTGGGATTACTCCAGGGGCTCTTAAAGGTAGAGTGGAGGGGGCTGACTGGTGGGTGAGTTACACCTCTCTCTGTGTCTGTCTGTCTCTGTCGTCTCTTTGTCTCTTTGTCTCTTTCTCTTTATCACACCTGTCTATTCTCTCTAAACCTTTCTCCAGTCCCTTAGACTGACTACAGCCTGCCTGGACCGCTAAAGATCATTCTTAATGACAGTCATTACACAATTCCTCCACGTTGCCTGAGGCCATTTCCGCAGCAATAATCAGGGAAGATCTTGTCCTCTTCCCCACAGCTGGGCTCAGTATGCCAACTTCACTGGAACCAAGAAGGTTTTCAAAAACTCTCCATTAATTACAGGAAACCCAAAGCCCTGTCCCCCCTTCTCATTAACACAATTGCTTTCAGTTGCCACTAAATTATCTCACCACCATTAAACCAAGAATCTAATTAGACTTCTGGAGATGGGAAGGGCCGATGGAGAAGGCCGGCACAGCGCTTTCATCTCAAAACTGATCATAAAATATTTGTGCCCTTTCGTTCTTGGCCACATAAAATCCGCCCTGGAAGAGTGTCCTTTTATTCTCTCCTATTTATAAAGAGGAGCTCGAAGATTTGATATAAAATGAGTATCTTAATAGAAATCACTTCGCATATGGGAGGTCTCCTCCCCCTCATTACAATAATGGCACCTGACTCCCCCTGCGTGTGAATGCCTCGCAGCCAGACCTCCCGCTGGGCTGCAGTGGAGGCGTGAATGATACGATCACCGGGAAGAAGATAAAATGTATCATTATCATTACTCTAGTTTTAAGAGGGTCTGACTGAGGCAAGAGGTGGCTGGGAATGTAATCCATACAGAGCATACAGAGAAGACAAACTGAGTTAAACTTCTCCCAGACACAGCACTTTCCAACCTGTCATTAAACCTTCTGTCTTTCCTAAAATCTCAGCTCTGGAGAGAAAAAAAACATTAGTTAAATCCAGTCCAGACATGTTTACTGAGTATCTACTAATCACCGAGCACTGGGCAGGGCTCTTGACATCCAAATATGACTATAAATTGCTTAAAAGCAGTGTTTCTGGATTCTGTTTCTATTGTTTTCATTCTGTATAACCCCAAATTCTGGGAATTCAGGGGCTACTCAATGCTCATTGAATAGGACAAAACCTCAATAGGAAATGCTGGCTGTCCTCAGGAGACCAGTACTCTGGCCACAATGAAAGACTTGCGTGTAGAGTCATTGAGTTACAGCCCAGGCCAATGTAATCTCCAGTTTTCCAATGAGAAGTTCATTCTGAAAAATCCCATTGGACTTCTGAGTGAAGGGAGACACATACATGTATAAGTTCCTCCTCTTGATAAACACACACTCATGTACTCTGCACATGCCATGCCAATTAAGCTGACTATTTAACCTGAAAGTAGTCTTGCCTGGAGGATATCCTGGTGGACTAGCCAGGAGCTGGTCTACCATTACTGAACCAAAGATTCTGGTGGCCCCCGGGGTTCCTTGCAGGTGGCTCTTCTGCTGAACACCCTCAGGATGGTTTGCTGTTTCTGGTGCTGATACGGAAAATGAAGGTAAACCATTGCCTCTCAACTCTAATTAATACAATGTTGAAGTATGTGTTTTCATGTACCAGATTTTTTTTTTTGCAGGAAACAGTTGTTCAATGCATTTTGACCAATATTTAATGATTAGCTATTGTTTGCCCAGTTTTGAAACTAGAGTTTCAAAGTTGAGTAACGCTTGACAGTAAAGGGAGTGGGTGGTGCAGCGTGGGACACAGACACCACATCAGTGTAGGGCTCAATGATCAAGGGGTTGACGGGGGCCACGGAGCACAGTAGTGTGGCGACCAGCTTTGCCAAGGGGTGAGTCTCAAAATGGGTATAAGGGAAGCCTTCTTAGAGTTGAAGACATCTAAGCTGAGTCTTGAAGAATAATTATGAATTAGATATCCATGGCCAATAGGCACATGGAAAAATGCTCAATATTGCTAATTATCAGAGAAATGTAAATCAAAACTACAATGAGGTATCACCTCACACCAGTCAGAATGGCCATCATTCAAAAGTCTACAAATGATAAATGCTGGAGAGGCTGTGGAGAAAAGGGAACCCTCCTACACTGCTGATGGGAATATAGTTTGGTGGAGCCATTATGGAAAACAGTATGGAGATTCCTCAAAAAACTAAAAATAGACTTACCAGATGATCTAGTAATCCCACTCCTGGGCATGTACCCAGAGGGAACTCTAATTTGAAAAGATACATGCTCCAATGTTCATAGCAGCACTATTTACAATAGCCAAGACATGGAAGCAACCTAAATGTCTATCAACAGATGATTGGATAAAGAAGTTGTGGTATATTTATACAATGGAATACTACTCAATGATAAAAAAGAATAAAATAATGCCACTTGTAGCAACAATGAACTCATCTACAAAACAGAAATAGACTCGCAGACGTAGTAAACAATCTTATGGTTACCGGGGAAAAGGGGCAGGAAGGGATAAATTTGGGAGTTTGCGATTTGCAAACGTTAACCACTATATATAAAAATAGATAAGAAAACAAATTTCTCCTGTGTAGCACAGGGAACTATATTCAATGTCTTGTAATAACCTTTAATGAAAAAGAATATGAAAAGGAATACATGCATGACTGGGACATTGTGCTGTGCGCCAGAAATTGACACATTGTAACTGACTACACTTCAATAATAAAAAAAAAAAAAATTACATATCCAAATAGCTTGAAGAGTGGATGAAGGAAACAGGATATTTCTGGGGTGGAAAACAGATAATAGCAAGAGCAATAATAATAACAACAATTGCACAAGTTTGCTGAACTCTTGGTTTGTGTCAGGCCCTCTGCTAAGATTTTCACCAGCATGCCCTCACTGATTGCTCACCACCATCCCCTACACCAGGGGGCATGCTTCCCCCTACTTCACAGATGTGAGCACTGAGGTTTGAGATCACATAGCTGCTTTAGCGCAGCACTGAGCTTCCAATGCAGACAACTGGAAGCAAGAAGACTTGCATTCGACGGGAGCGTTGGGCAGCCCAGGGGTGGTGTTAAGAAAAATGAGCCAAAAATTAGAGAAAAAAGGCAAGTGGAAGGTGCATGTCCTTTTGGAGTCCAAGAGCATCATTTTACAGGCCCGCCCAAGGATTATTATCTAGGGAAAGGGACCCTGACTAGATTCACCACTGATTAAAGGTCCAGATTCTGCCAGGCACCTGTAGACTTCTGCCCAGAAAATATGCAAATGATTTTTTTCCAGTAGAAAAGATAAGCACAGAGATTATGGTTTTATTGCCCATTAGGACATAAACTGAGCAATCCTGCTCACCATTCTTTGTCCAAAACCTGCCTTCCTGTAATACCCTTTTCTTCCCATTCTTTTTGGACCAGTTTAATCACCATGTTGGTTTCCTCACTAAAGAGGTGAATGAATCCTTGACATGAGTTTTTCGGTTTTTGAAAGTTTCACTCTGACAGTGGGGATTCCAAAGGAGTTTGGTGCTGGTTGACATCTCCAAGGAGGTGGGGTTGGAGAAGGAGGCCGGGGCCAGTTCTGGGGGGGTTGGGTGCCTCTTGGGGATGTTTACAGCCTGGACCATGGGAACAGCTCAGCTCTTCTAGGATGTCCAGTTTAAATCAGAAAAGAGCTTATTTCCTCCTTTTTAGGCAAAAAAAAAAAAAAAGAAAAGAAAAATTAAAAAATGGAAGTTTCTGAGAAGGTTTCGGTGTGAAGGGGTCTTCAGGGAAGGACAGAAGCTGGCAGACCTGCTGGGTCCTGTCATGGTCCAGAGCTGAAGGGAGGGGGCTCTCCAAGGGCTTCCCGTTTAGCAGAGCCCGCTGGGCAAACAGTCACTCTGTGCGGCTTCAACACGGGCCCGTGGGTAGCACTTTTCAGAAAATTATTTGTTTTTAAAATAAAGCTTTAATTTCTCTAGATCTTTTTTTTGAATGTTTCCTACTGTGTATTTTAAATGATTAATCTGGACTTACAGAAATCTGTTTTACAACTTGAAGACTTCTTCAGTTTGTATACTTATGGCTCCTGGATGTTCCAGATCCTATTAACTAGCCCATTTATTTGACTATATTGGTTCTTTTTGAAAGACAAGATGTTTGGCTGAATTGACCCCCATTCTTTTGGTTAGGAGTATCTGATCATGATTCCACATAGGACAAAAAAACAAATAAAATAAATTATTTTACAATCCTTAAATTCCTGTGCATTGTTTTTGCACCTAGATACTACTTCATCATTTGGGGCCTCTCTCCATAAATGGCAGTAGGTTAAGAGAAAAATCAGGCATTCTAGAATTTGGGAGTTAGAAGCAATTTTCACAATCATTTTGCTCCAGCTACTAGAATACTGAATTTCATTCTGATTCCACTAGAATTAAGAATTCACTCTTTAATCTGTAAAGATAATTTTCAAGCCTCAGGTTTGGCACCCTGATGACAGGTATCGGTCATTTCTGACTGGGTGGATAGTTTGGTTTAATAACTAAATGGCTTACCCAATATCAGCCTTTGCTTTAGAAGTAAAATGTCTAAAAGCTTAACAGACTTGTGAAATTTAAATATTTTTCACTTACTCATAGTCTCTGATCGTTTTAAGCAAGGCAGATCATAGAGTTTGGGAGAATGATGGATTCGCCTTGAGACGAAACAGATACAAAACCACGCGCTAAGAGCTGAGCTCCCTCCACTTCCCTGTGTCATCTGTGAGCTACACCTTGAGCAGGTGACATCTGGTGACAGCAGCCCTGATGTATGTTTTTTTTTTCCTACTTGGATTTAACATGAGAGAGCATCTGAGTGTGTGTGTGTGAGAGAGAGAGAGAGAGAGAGAGGAAAAAGAATGAAATGCCTGTTCGCTTTTCCATCACTACTGCTCCAGACTTCCAGATGCAAAACTACAGAAATATTTCTCATGGTGTTTTATGGAGTTGTTACAAAATTTGTAACGTACTTGACAATACAGTCTCATCTTAAATACAAAGGGCAGGGGAACGTTTCAGTAGTGAACTCGTGCGTTCTCTACACACCACATAATCTCCCGGAGCAGTTAGTTCAACAAGAAGAAGAAAAGAAAAATTAGGCTCACTTATTCAGGTACCGATTATCTGGTGTGGTTATTAAATCATTATTGGGAGACTGCAATAGAAGTTATTTCAAATTACGCATCATTTTGAACAAACTTGATTGAAGCTTTCAGTGCATTAGCCCTAATTACTCACAGTAATGATGCAGTGCTCCCTTGAACCAGACCTCCTTTGTTGTGCCAGGGGACAGTGGCTGATCAATAGCTATTGAGCAGCTGGATCACGAAGGCTGACCTGCCTGAGCGCCTGTGGCGGCCACTACCATCCCTCCCTCCCTCCCGGTAGCTCACAGACGACATGGCCTCAGCCTGGGTACCCACTCCTGCAGCTCCTCTTCCGCCTCCTCCCCCAGATCACTAACTTTATCATCACCATCACTCTCTGGCTCTGAGATGCTAAGAAGCTGCCTTAAACACACACAGACATACACACGCACGCGTGCGTGCACACATGCTAGAAAAGACATATTTTTAAACCTCCAACCCAAGTTCATTTCTTCCACATTATGTTTATAAAATAAGGTGGGAAAGTTTGCTTTCGTTTTTTTTTTTTACCCAAGATCACCTGTTTGAGAAAGCACCCTTTGGACTACAGGCTGATTAATTATTCGACGCGTATTTACAACAGCCCATCACACGTCTGTCAAATCTGTCAAATGTCTTCCATTTGCTTGGTAAGCAGTTCCAGCGTCAAGCCTGTTTTTCTCAGCTGTCTCGCACCTTGTTTGGTCCTGTGTGAGCACACAGCTACTGCCTCATGATCATTCATTTCACTCAGTGATCATTTATTGAGCATCTACATACGCAAGGAACTGTACTAGATAATTTAGTTTCCGTTATGTTTAAATAAAACGAATTTCTAATTAATTGAATTATTTCCGTATTTTTTAATCTGAATAAAGGATTCCTTAAATTAACTTTGCTTTATAAGTCACTTAATTTATGCTTCTTTTCTTTCTTTCTTTCTTTTTTTGTCTGCACTTGTCTGGGTCTTCAAGACCATCCTGTAGAAATGATGACCCATTGAAAAATAAGCTGATTTCTGTATATAATCAGAAGTAATTCTGACTTACGTTACTGACAGTGAAAGACAGGACGCTAAAGAAAACAGCAATTAAGGGAGTAGTCTTATCAGAAATACGTGTGACTAATGTAAAGCATCCTTTTGAATGAAATCAAGCCCAGAAACCATTAACAACTATTAACAGCTTTCTGTATGCTTGACTTTGGTTAAAGCATCAAATTACGAGTTTCACTAACTGTTCTCTAAAAGGAGTCCATAATTAGGGAGAAAGGACTCTGTCTTTGACACTCTTGGGACTATGACAGAAGTGAGATTCCATCGGAAATCAGGCAGTAAGGAAATCAAGAAATTTCCAATCCAATTGCATGACCTCAGGAAAATCTTTGAATCTCGAGAGCGTTGGTTCCTTCACGTGTGAAACAGAGCATTGGACATGAGCCCAGCCTGTGTGACCCTGAGTCTCTGAGGTTGGTGGGAAGACATTCATCTGCGGGGAGCAGAATCTCAGGAAGGTCCGGCCTCCAGCACCTGGAGGAGATCGCTAGCCTGTTTTCCCGCAAAAGCTCTGCTCAGACCCGGAAATGGGACCAAATCTGTGAAATTCTCATGAGGGTCTCAGTTTAACACTGCCAAAAATAAACAGCCCATTCCTGCATCCTGAAACAGGAGAGCTTTGGCTCCGCTCTGATTACCAGAGAGGCAGGTTTAAAAGTTTAATATCCACCTGTGTCTGCGCCCGTTTGGCATATTTGGAAATTACTGAACACAGATAGAGGAGGCAAGCCCACAGAAGTGTGCGGTCCCAGGAACCCTGTCTCTCATGCTGCATGGACGGAGTTCAGGAAAGGAAAATGGGGGACCACCTGTCTTTTGCCTCTGGGAAATATCTGTGCTTGGCAAGCAAAGGCGGAAACACGCAGGCTAATTTCTAGATCCATAAAGGGAGGTCTCCAGAGCTTAACCGACAAGTTTGAAGAAGCAATTATCTGGGTGAGTATGCAGACCTCGGCCCAAATCTTTTGCTCCAGCCGAGTGATGACTTCCCAGAGTTCCAGGCATGGGACTCTGTCGACACTGCTCCCTCTGCCTGGCTGCCCTCCTCCCCACAAGGCACTGCTGATCCATCAAGTCTCAGGGCAGCTTCGTCCCCATTCCTCTGACTCTACCTCATTGCTGGCATCATTCACCTGACATTTCCATCCAATACTCTTCACTTCACAACTAGCATGTGAACGATGTGAAGATTCTTGATCGTATTTGAAAGAGTAGCCCCTTTCTTCAGAGCAAGAGTTCCCAAGTGGCTGTGAAGAACACCATTTCCAAGAGGTACTGAGAGTTATTCACAGAGAGGGGAGTTTTGTGGTCAGGTAGGGTGGTGAAATTCTGTGTCTCTCCCTCCTGGAACCTCACAGTGCACACTGGTCAATTAAAGGCTCTGAAAACCTCCGCAGAAATGAAGCCAGGTGCAATGCAGTCTCCCTTTCCCTCACTTAACTATGAGAACATCTTTATCACAAAACACCTACTCATGTTTTGTGAAACTCAGTTTGAGAAGTGTCATTCCAAATATTTCTTTCTATTATTTCAGTTAGGCTCATTTTTTTAATTGCCCCATGATTCCCACAAAGGAGTTAGGTACGTAGAGTCTTGTGCTTAAAGCAACCTGCTGATTTAGGAGGTGAGTTTAGAGTGAATATCAGTAATGAGTCTCTTCTTGGGCTTCTAATCAAAATAGGCATTTCTAAACACCACAGTGTGGGTAACATTTACCAGTGTATTAATTCAACAAATTTCCTGGAACGTGCCATCATTCCGTGTGTCGTGAAGATGGCAACAGCTAAATTGTGGATTCTACCTCTGAGGTACATACGATTCTGCTACAAGAGAGAAGTTAAACGGAAGCATTTCTTAGGTAGTCTAGGAGGGGGCGGCCAACATGTGGCAGAGACACTAAATGCTGCCGGCATTCAGAGCAGGTGCGGTCACTGAGCCTTGGAGATCAGTGGGATGTGACGAGGACCTGAGTAAGGCTGTCCTCAAAGGCAGGTTTGAAGCCAGGTCCAAGACCTGCATTCCTGGCAAAGTGGAGTTGGTGCAGGGACTGGTGGGAAGTGATGGGGGAGCGGAGGAAGGCAGAGCATATGGGGGCATCTGAGTAAGGAGTCTATATTTTATAAACTGCCAGTGAGGAGTCTGGTGACTACTGGGGAATTCATGACATCATGGGGTAGAATGAATCAAAGCCTCAGGGAAACCCTGATTCCTGTCTCCCAACCCCGGTGAGCTCGGGAGGGGGTGAAATGCAGCGGTCGACAGTCCGCATGTTGGACCTGAGTTGGAATCCTGACTGTCCCCACGGGTTCCTGGGGCAAGTTCCTTTACCCTTAGCTTCCTCTTCTGGGATGAAGACACAAGTATTTATTTCACGGAGTTCTTGTATGAGTTACATGAGATAACATATCCAAGGTCCTTGATGCAGAGATTAGTAATGACTGAGGATTGATAAAGAGTAATTAGCACTGTTGCTGACCCTCAGATGGCCTTGGCCTCCAGGTTCTGAGATGATCTCCTTGTCTTAGACCTCCTCCCACCTGAAGAAGCCCCTGCTGACACGGTTGACACACCTGTGTCTGCGGGAGGTTGGCTGAGCAGAGAACTCTTACCTGCATTCATAAGCACACTCCCAGAAGGCCTTCTCCATACCCACCTTCACCGGGGTGAACCCAGAGCAGCTGGAAAGTGCTCACCTGCGTCTGCTGTGGCCGCAGATGCGGCGAGGAGGGACAGCACCGGGGCTGGGGGGATTGCAACTCCGTCGACTGTGGCTGGCTTCTTCCTGGTCATCATGGCGGACACAGCGCCCTCGCTCTTGCTATGCATTGCCGTTTGGTCCACTTTTAAGTGGGGACTTGGCATCCCTGAAAAATAATAAGCCCCAAACCCTGCAGTTACTTTAAAGAAACAGGAAGACAGACAGCATAAAACCTGAAAATGAGCACAGGAAACTGTCAAACGATCTGACCTCCTCGTGGTACAAGGATGACACTTTAGAATGTTTAAAGAAGAAGAAGAAAAAACAAACTTAGATGCATGACTGCTTTGGGTTTTGCGGCTGAAGTTAGTGGAGATGACATTCCAGGTTGGCTGCCTGGACGTGGGGGTCAGGCACAGACCTAATAAAGCAATGGAATCCATCACACACTCTTTGCCTTCTACGGGTCAGGAAGCCTGTCTTCACAGAGGTAGTGCTGTGCGCAGCATGGAGGGGAGGCGTGGACCCCGCCCTACTGAGGCTTCCCATCTCACCCATGAGCTGGGGAGACGAGATGGAATGAGAAGGGAAAACGGGGGAACCAGCACGGGCAGGCTGGGTGTTATGTGTCCTGGGTGCTTGCGGAGTTCTCAGGAGGTTGCGATTTGTGTGGGAAGACATGAGGAAAAGCTTCCCAGAGCTCATGCTGGAGCAGCAAGGGTGAAGGAAAGGCGTTCGCGGTGCCAAGAGGTGTCTGCTAAGTCCTGGGTGGAGAATGAGGACCATTCAGACAAGAGACCAGCCTACTGGAGGTCAAAGATGCACTTTGGGGACCGCAGTGTGACAGGAGTCACCAGGTCAGGTGAGAGCTGAACCTGGGGGTCTGGTCATAATAATATGACAAGTAATAGCAGTACTGAGCATCGTAAGTCATGTCTTTATGAGGCTGAAAAGCCTGGGTGGGCTTATAGGAGGTGCGTCTGTGAGGGCGGGGAAATTCACTACATAACAAATTGCAAGAGTGGTCCTGGAGCCTTGTTTTCCGAGCCAGAATCCAGGCTGTCTTACTTTTCAGCTGTGTGATCACGAGCAAGTTACTTAACCTCTCCAAGCTGCAAGCTTCCTTAACTGTGCAGACGGGCTGGACCGGCGCTACCTCACAGGGGTGGCGGGGGCGTCCGTGAGTCAGCCAACACAAGGTGCTTGGGACAGAGTCTGGCCCACGGCCCACGCTACAGAAGTGTCTCCAGTTCTGATTATTCTAGTTATTCCTACTAACCCTGTTACCACCTGCTTCCTCCTCAGGCCAAACTGAAGCCAGCCAGCAAAGGCTCGGTTCTCTTCCCTGACACGACCAGGGGTTTCTGGGCACCTTCTACATCCTCAGCTGCAAAAAAAAAAAGTCACTCTCCAACTCATCCACACACCAGCGCAGAGGCTGGAGTTCTCTGAATGCATGCCAAATGCTCATCCACTTAGAATTTCTTTGTTTGTAAGATGCAGGCCACTGACAGCAGCAGTAACAGAGGGGGCTTCATCATGGTCGTTCTTGACCCGAATTCCCATCCCAAACGTACAACTCTCAACGTCAGAGCTGGAAGCTTTCAGGAACTGAGACGCTAAACCCAGGTATCACCTTGGTCCACCTCACTGCTTTCTAACATCTGCCCATGATCCCTGTCTGCCAACAGGAAAAGGAGTTTTAGATTTAGAGGACCATGCGTGGGAGAACTAATTAGGCAGCTGAAGGTTTAGGCCTAGAAGAATAGATGTGTATTCCATTTGCCCATTCATCCATCCGACACTTTTGAGCACCTACGATCTGTCAAACTGGGGACTCGAAAGAAAGTTAGACACAGTGCCTGACTTCTAGAATTTTGCAGCTGCCTACAGGAATTGTCAGAGAAATGAACAAATAATTGCACAAGAGGTAAGTCCTATTTCCGACATCTGTCCAAGGTGGTAAGACATGGGTGTGGGAGGGAGACGCTAACTGCACACCTATGTCCACTGAGGACACATGGCCCTAGTTTCACACCTGGAAAAGGCACCTGTGACCACGTCAGGAAGAAAGTCACGTTGACATTTTCATTTACCTTCAACTACATTCCTCCCACTCTCCGTCCCAATCTCTGAAACTTCCACGGGAGGTGCTGCGAATAACAGCACCGTTTGGCTTTTTTGATTCCATATTTCATAGCATTTTGACTGTGGGAGTAGACGGACATCAAATTCTACGACAGAGAGATTGCAAAGCACAGCCATCAGGAAACCAGGGCGTGTGGCAAACACGTATATGAGCCCTGGATGATGCCTGTTTGTAAACCATGCAGGTGCGCCAGGGTCCGGCGAGATATACATACAGTAAACGTAAAAGGCAAGCAGAATTATCTGCATGGTGGTACATCCAAACAGCCAACGGTGGTTATTCTGAGGAAGGAGAGCACAGGGAAGATGAGTGATGGAGTTTTTGCTTTGTTTCCCTAGCCTTCTTGAATGTTAATATTTTTAAAACCACAAACATATATTAAACTCTACTTCCATTCAGAAAATAAATATAGTTTGGGAAGAATCTAGAAGTCTATCTGAGAACTGGTCACTAGGGTAGCCTGAATGATCTGCTTGAATAACTGGCTGTTAACAAATCTGCGATGGGACAGCAGCCCTGAGTCTGATGAAAACGCCTCACTGTGGTACCCTGCCCCACCGTGGTCCAGTTCCCGTCAAATGGACGTGGGCATCCTTTGCCACGCATGCCTCTGGAACTCTAAAGCTGCCAGAGTTCGGCTGGATTTTCATTTGGAAAAACTCACTGACCTGTCTGTCCTGTGGACACATGTGGGGCAGGTAGTTCTTTGTTCAGTTTATGATATACACAGGGACGGAGCCAATGAACAGGATTAGCAGACAGACATGCAGCTCTCACTTGGGAAGAGACTGATTTCAAGCCATTTCAGTTGTACCCTTTTTCATGGGGATGTCCACAATCCAGATCATTCCATTAAAGATCCAATCACACCTCTACCAGATGGACTCTGCTGCTCAAGTGTTTATGGCACAGAATATGTCAAAAGTCACAAAAATGACACTAAAAAGGTCTATAATTCAGACTGTCACTACTTAGCTGTCCTGAAAACCCTAGATAATTCAGGATTTTCTGGATGATAGTACTGTTTGCTAGTTGTCATCCAGTGAATCTGGGAATCAAATTAGAAAAAAGTACGGACATTTTTTTCAGACAGTTTTGAATTTTGAAAGGATTAGGGAAACAATCCCAGAAACAGTATATGTGAGCGAGAATCCTGAATGAACCTTAAACAAAGGCACATGTAATCCAGAAAATCTCCCTGAGAGCAGAGGTCTCGGGAGCCTGGAATGGGCGACTTCCCCATGGGAGACCACACTGGGCAGGCTGGCCATGGGAAGGTTTTGTTTCCCTTCATTTCACGTGGCAGCTGATGCTCCATGGACAGGCACCCAAAGGACCAGATGAATGAGAAACAGTTCAGAACCCAGTTCTCACAAATGCTGGGTGATGGCAGAATGGTGGGATGTTTGGCACATTCCTTCCCAGCTCGGGTCTGGCTGCTCTCCCTCCAGGGGAAAGAGATTTTTGAGGCTGGAGACTGATCATAAAGAAACCGAGATACAGTAAGGTACTGACCGGACCACTGAAATGTGGCACCACTGCATACACTGGGGCAGGAAGGAAAGGAAGGATGGCTTTGATCTTGGAAAAGATCATGAGGTCACATTTGGACAGCACACTACGTGGAGAGCTCACCTGGTAGGTGTGTTCAGAGCATCCCCAAACCCCAACACAGGACGAACTGTACCGAGGCTCGCGTATTTGGAGGCCAGTACACACTTAAAGGAGGAAATAACAATGCTAATAACTTTGTGGATCCAACATCTGTTCATAATTAAGACAGCGAAGCCAAGAGAACATTTTAAAAGTTAGGTCTGTATGAAAACATTCTGTTACAACCTGTTGACCTCTATTGATACATTTTTTTAAAAAAAAGTCTTTGAAACTGTCCTGCAGCCTGTCGAGGGACAGTCACTCATTTCCAGAGGAAATTTCTCACAGACCACTTACACTCTCGCAGCTCCACCTGCACACTATGTTTGCATTAGGGACTTGATTTATGGATTCCTACTCCTCCGGAGCAGAAGCGGACTTCCTGTTGCCTTGGTTACTGGGAGCGCAGTTCAAGGTTAAAGTACTCCCAAATCGGAACGCAGGAGCTGCACCCCGCCGCCAGGTTATTGACTGGCCCCGGATGCGGAAAGGTCAGAGACCAAAGCACTGTTTACTGCCTTAAGGGTGAGTCAATATCGAGTCAATAGCTTCGATATTTTGATTCTCTTTCTTCCTAAGTAGCACTTGCTGTTCAATTACCTCTGGCCCAAGTTGCTCAAGGTTACAGGGGTCATGGAGGGAAAAAGCAGGGTCTAGGGTGGCTGATTTTTCCAGGATCCCTTTAATGAGCTCTGTGACCTTGGATAATAAAAAAAAACAGCCTCACCATCGACTAATTTGTATGTTGCTCTAGGTTTATAAAGTTAGTTATCTACTTACCCCATTTTCTCTGTGGGGAAACTGACAAAAAAAAACCCTTTGTGGGGTGACTGCTATTTACTCCCCTTTCCTAGATGAGAAAATGGAGGTTTAGGGAGGTCAGACGGCTTACGTAAAATCACACAGCTGGTGAGAAGTGGTAAGAACTAGATTCTAACTCCTGGCTGAGTCCTCATTTCACAGTTTCCTTAAAATAAACGACCTGCAGAATCATCATCCAGGAATCATACGTAATTCATTTTGTAACATCCACTGCAGAAAGTGGTCTATTTGGAAACTACTATGTGATTAATACAGACTTACTGAGCAGCTTAATTAATTTTTTTTTTAATTCCAAGATTTGTAAATGCAGATGTTTCCTGGAAATAAAACCTAGGATGGCAAAGAGGGAGAGGCTGACACCACCCGGATGGTTAGTTCCTTCCGTCACCATCCTGCCCTTTCACTGTCGGACGCAGTGTGTGGCATGGGCTGAGCAGCGTGTTTCATGGAGCGGTTAGTGACTTCTAGTCTGCAAAGACCGGTGACAGGCATTGTGCTACTTGCCCCTTGCAGCATCCTTGTGGATGACAAGAGGCAGATGGGAAAACTCCCAATTCACAAATTACAAGACAAGACCCAGAGGACCAGGTGATGTGCCCACACCCACATATCGCACGTGTGAAGGAAGTGATGCTGGTATCCGTGCCTCCTGACTCAATTTAATGTTGTTTTCTGTCTCATCATATGTTGACTTTTGGATAAACCAGTAAATAATTTTTTTTTTCCACCAGAGGAAACTCTTCCTGAAAACTTGATAATAATTCCGTTTCTCATATACTGGTTGTCTGTTTGAATTCTTCCATTGTTCTTTTTTTTCTTGTTTGCAGATGAACTTTACTCATAATAAGGGGATACAGGTTAACAAAAGAAAAGTGAATCAAGAGATAGATACCCTTGGGGCTCATAGACATAGATTACAAACTTGTGGGTGCCAGGGGGGTGGGAAGGGACAGACTGGGAGTTCGAAATTTGTAGATACCGACAGGCATATGTAGAATAGATAAACAAGATTATACTGTATAGCACAGGGAAATATGCACAAGATCTTGTGGTGGCTCATGGTGAAAAAGAATGCGACAATGAATATATGTATGTTCATGTATAACTGAAAAATTGTGCTCCACACTGGAAATTGACACAACATCATAAACTGACTATAATTCAATAAAATTAAAAAAAAGAAATAGATATCCTTGGGATTTGGAAAATAATACTTTTTGGTGCCAAAGTCAATAAAAATGTTATTTTTGTTGCATTACTTCATTCATTAATTCAACAAATATTTATTGAGCATCTCCCATGCCAGGGGCATGACACTGGTCAAAACAGCCAAAGTCCCTGTTTTCTAAGAGTTACATGCTAATTATATCTGCGTAGCATAAAGGTAGCTGCTACTTTTTATAAGGATATTGAAAGACCTGAACATGCTTTTTTAATCATCAAACAGCAGAGTCTTTTCTACCTATCCAGTATCTTTGGGTGGATTTAGTAAAAGACATCTCACCTAGGTGGAGATGTTCAAGGACCCAGATCTTTAGCAAAGAGAGGACACCATTGTGAAAATCCGAAAAAGGGTATGGCTTCTTGTGTACACATGTACCCCCACTGCTCATGGTTTAGGGAGAGGGGCATGGGTTGGCTTTTGGCACCTTTCTTCCCTCAAGCCAGGTGCTATGAACAGCGAACAACCTGCTCAATCATGGGTGGTGGCGGGGGGAGGGTACAGCTCAAGTGGCAGAGTGTGTGCTTAGCATGCTCAAGGTCCTGGGTTCAATCCCCAGTCCCTCCGTTAGAAAAATAAATAAACCTAATTACCTTCCCCCTTCAAAAAATAAATAAAATAACAATAAATAAATATATTAAAAAACTATTTTAAAAAGTAAGCATGCAAACTAACAAAAAATAAAGTTGAAAACAAAATTGTGTGACAGTGTGATTACAACTAGGCCAAAATTATTAAAAAAAAATCGTGAGTAGTGGCCTTATCAACATGTGTTTTGTGCCAAATGAGTTTACCTTCATTCTAGGACCTTGGGAGATGAAGTTCAGGCAAGGTCACTCTTACGCAGAATACTACTCAGTGAGCCTGGAGTCAGTCATTGTAAAATCAGCAGTTATTTGAATGTCAACTGGCACAACTCAGAAGATGGGATGTCTGCCTTTGCAGAGAAGGTTTAGAAGCTGAGAGTGAGATGAGACAGAAACACTTAGAAAACTAAAACCAAATGAGACAGGAAGCCAAACAAGTCCTCCATGAGTCAGGAGGGGAAATGAGATCCCAGTGGGGTCTGAGGTGGGCTTATGCTCATCCATACATTAATTCAATATACACTGAGAGCCTGTAACTGCCAGGAACCACTAAGCACAGGGAACGCGAACCCTCTCTGAATGGGGCCAACCATCCACTCAGGAAGACAGATCCAAGTACAAAAGTCTGAGTTGTGACTGATGAGTGGAATTTAGTAACTAGAAGTGGAGAGAGGGCCTGCCAGGGCTGGGAAATGTCAGAGAGCAAAGGCAGAAATAACAAGTCTTCTTTGTGTAACCGAGACGAGAGCGCTTGGACTGCGCTGTAAAAGCCAATACTGAAAGACATGTTTGGGAAAGCAGGTGGGAAAAACAAAATGCACATCTCACTGTCAGGCAGAGACAGTGTCTCCCTCCCACATCCATGTCTCACCATATGGGACAGACTTCACCAATAGAACTTACCTCTTGTTATGTAATTATTTGTCCATTTCTCTGACAATTCCCGTAGGCAACTGCAAAATTCTAGAAGTCGGGAACCAGATCTAACTTTCTTTTGAGTCCCCAGCCTGATAGATCCTAGGTACTCAAAAGTGTTGGATGGATGAATGGACAAATGGAATACACATCTCTTCTTCTGGGTCCAAACCTTCTGGGGAAGCTGCCCTGATTACTTACGTCCACACAAGGTCCTCTAATCTAAAACTCCGTTTTCAGCACAGTATAGAGCAGAGGTGAAGGATGTATTCTCTGGAGTAAGACTACCTACATTACTTGCTGTGTGATTTAGGGCAAGTCATACCAATTCTCTGTGCTAAATGTCCTCATCTGTTAAACGAGGACATTGAGGATTAAAGGCATTTATATATTGTGGTAGACAGAAAATAAGGTCGCCCCCTCCCTTCTGATTCCTAGAACCGGTGAGTGTGTCATGCAACATGGCAAGGGGGGATTAAGGGTGCAGATAGAATCAGTGTTGCTAAGCAGCTGACCTTGACATCTGGAGGGTATCCTTGATTATGAGATGGTCAAGATGTAACCAAAATGTTCTTTAAAGCAAAAGAAGGCAGTAGAAGAGAAGAATCTGAGAAAGAGATGTGGTGAGGGATGGAGGGTGGGAGACAGGCTATGTTGCTGACTTTGAAGATGGAGGAGGAGGGATACGAGTTAAGGAATGCAAATATCCCCTAGAAGCTGGAAAAGGCAAGGACGGGTACTCTCTCCTAGAGTTTCCAGAGAGGAGAGCAGCCTTGTGAATACTTTAATTTCAGCTCAGTGAGGCCCATGTTGGACTTCTGCCCTCCAATACTGTAATACAACACATTTGTGTTGGTTAACTACTGAATTTGTGGAAATTTGGTATAGCAGTAATAGAAAACCCAGTACATATAAAAACACTTATTACAGTGCCTAGATAGAGGGAGCAATTCTCAACTGTAACTCAGTTGTGTTAACTATTAAGAATTCTTAGCGCCACATTGTCTTAGTACTAATTGTTTGATTTTAAACTTATTTCATATGTTCAAGTCATGTATGTCCCCTTAAAGATTTAAGTTCCTTAGGAAGCAGAGATTTTATATTCTTTTCTTACACCTTCTTAGTGTAAGGCTGATGCAAAGAAACAATTCAATTAATACTTAGAATCAACGAATTGTACCAGAGACAGTTTGTCAATATGAAGCTTAAGACACTAAGGTTCCGAGACACTGAGATGTCACAGGCTTTGCCCTACACTTACTGGATGAACTTGAACAAGGCTTGGAAACTCATCTTGCTTCAGTTCCTCTTGGTCAGAATATATTGCAGCTCTGCTATTCTCAGTTTTCTAGATTCAGAGAAACCAGTGAATAATCTGATTATTCTTGCTTCTTAATTTAGAAGTGAAGAAAAGGGTAGGGGGAGGGTATAGCTCAGTGGTAGAATGTATGCTTAGCATACACAAGGTCCTGGGTTCAATCCCCAGTATCTCCCCTCAAAATAAATAAATAAGTAAACCCAATTGTCTCCCCCACTAAAAAAAAATTTAAAAAATAAAAATTTTTTAAATGAAGTGAAGAAATGCGCTGAGAAGGGAACATTTTGTCTATTGGAACTTCACAGAGACTTACGCTGAAGAGTACTTAATGCAGTAAATTCTAATGGTGTCGGAGTCAGTCTCTCCTGATCCTACAGTGAGAAAGTCAGGCCAGATAAAAGGTATTTTCTAGAAGCGTCCAATGATATCACCCAGAATGGAAATATGGCAAACATAAAAATTGCAAAGAGGAGACATCTCAAGTTAGAGGTTTTTAATCTTTCTGTATGTCAGACATCAGAACCTCTTCTTAGGGGAAAAAAACAAACAAACACACACACATAAAGAACATATTTTGTACACAGATAAAGGTTCAAAGATACTTTTAAGTTCAGGTTAGTACTCTTGTTTGCCTAAGTCAATTCATGTACATAAGACACACACACACACACACACACACACACACACACCCAAAAGGACTAAGCACAGATAGATAGAACCAAACAAATGCTGATGTAATTGGTCCCATGCTTAAAAAAATATAGACAGTAGAAAGGTAACCGTTCTCTGAAAAATATAACAAAGGGATTTTCAAAAGATTCTAACAAGGGAAAAAAGGATGCATACATATAATTAAAGCTGATTTAGCAGCACAGTGCACCAACCACGTTCCTGTTACATCCTTGGTGATCGGGTAGGTTGGGCATTTGCTACTGACGCACATAAAGCCTGTTACAGTCTTCATCAATAGATGCGCACAAAGGGGGCTTCAGCAAAGTCAAATCAAGGCAGTTTAGAGTTGGAAGGGAGCTAGTCCAGTCCTTCCTTGGCAATTCAGCCCCAGAAAAGGGATGTGACTTGCTTTGCCCAGTGTCACCCAGAGAGGGTGGCAGGACCGTGCCTCTGACCCCAGCCATATTCCTGGACTGTCTCAGGCCAGCATGTGGGCTTTGAGCTGCAGGATTACATTCTGAGATGTCGCGGAAGCAGTCTTCCTGCTCTCCTGGTGCATGCTTGCTATTCTGTACCCACTGGGCAGCTTTAAACCAGACCAAGCCCAAAATGGCAGATACAATTCCACCTAGGAGACGACTGGCCTCAGATTCTCCCTCATGTGAAGGGCTTAGTAGTCAAGGCTGGTTAAAACAAGCATCTTTTGGAGCGTCTTCCTTTTTACCTTTTGAGCACAGAGCGCATCTGCATGGTAACACAGACCGCGATGCTAACTGGGTCACCTTATTTGCATTTTGATTACTGCTTATTTAGAAGCCACACTGAGAAAAGAGAGCTTGATATCAGATTAAATGCATGTGTGTCTATAAATATATGTATAAATAGATAAATGCATATGTGCTGGTTTGTGAAAGATCAGTCTGATACGTACTCATCTCTCAAGAATATATCTGTAGGAGTCTGGCCACGTATGGGTGTTAGGGTCATAACTGGGTTACGGAATTTAACTGTTCTCCTCAGTGTGATGTCACCCACTGTATAGATACGTTGTCATCCAGAGAAGTCAGCTTAGCGTACCTCCCCCTTATTAAGCAGTCATTGCTCTTTACATGGGAACATTGCATTGTTCTATGAGCTTTGCTGAATGCCCTTTCTTCAGACCACCTACTTCGTTCCACTATTTGAAATTATCCTATAGAATGCAAACACGCTGTGACTGTGTGCAGACATACACATACAGACATAGGATGTGTGCTCGAAAAGCTCTCCTCTTTTTGCAACAGAAGAGAAAAAAAAATCACAGAACCTCAGACCCATCATTAGATAGACCTCCTAATCTTTATCTGCAGTAGTTCAGTCAGACGAGCTAATACCATGATGATGGCTTTGAAATCTCTTAGGAATTGGATGGGGAGATGTGATAGTGATGAACTCCCGGCTAATAAACACAGAGTGCTTATTTCGGCAGAATGATCAATTTCTAGATGTCCCGAGGCTTGTCTGATACAGTTGATTTACTCATCCTCGCTTACCTCACTAATAAAGCCAAAGTCCACCATCAGATTACAGAGGTGCCTAGAAATTCTTAAAGGGGCAGAAGAAAGCTAAGGTAGCATTCATCAAATTCTTCCGAGCCTCGCTCTGAGCATCCCTCCTGGACCACAGTCCTTGAAACCCCGGCTGCCTTCCTCGCTGGTCCTCTCCACTCAGTAGACTTTGGGCTAGTACAGTGATACAGACAATTAATTTGTTATCTTGTTAGTGGAAATTTAATGCAATGATCTAAAAGAACCCTTACATATTGTGATAAACTTTAGTGCCTCTGGGCAGCTCCCCTTCCATTGGGCTCATTTCACATCTCATCCATTATGTAAATGAGATTTGGAAATAGTTGAGTTTCACTAATGTAGCTCAACTCTGATGGATTGGAGAGAGCCGGTCCTACTGAAACTAATGAGGTTAAATGCATCTCAGCGTTTCTTTCTACTTGGCTGATTACGCGAGCCTCTGTTCAAGAAATGGGATGCAGTGCATTTTTTTTTCAGCCATCGTTTAAGGAAATCTCACTGTTGTCAGACCCCAAAGTAGCCCCAAATAAGTTTGGTTTGGATAATGCCTGTGTTGGTTCCAACATTGCATGGTGCACAAACAGAGCTCATGGACAACGTGCCATTTTTTTACATGAAGCAAGGCTGATAATATGCTCTAAGATGGAAAGGGAGTATTTTAATCGTTAGTACACGCGAGGAAGTCTTTCAGTCACCAGAGAAGAGTCAGGGGAAATTTCTAGAAATGGACAATGGGGATGAAGAGTGCTTGGGGGGCTTGAGGTCAGAGAAGGAGGTAGTCACTGATTAAGTCTGGAACTGGAAAGCGACTGCTGCATTTGATTCAGAGTCACAAGGAGTCAGTCCAGTTACCCAAGGGCCCAGTCTTAAGACAAAGATAAAGAAGGACTTCTACAGTATACAGTTCACTTCAAAAACCGTGAAACAGGAGTTCTAAAGCTTGGAGGCAGGATGCTTTTTTGAAAAAAAAAAAAAGTAGTAAGCATTTCAGGAGAAACAGTCTCAGACTATTGAGGGTCATGGAATCACAAAGGTCACGATGAGATGCTAAATATCAAAAGTATCTGTCAAATTATTTTGTCTTTATTTAAAAAGGGGTAGGCGAGTTAAGTGGAAAGATCTTTAATCTGCACGATAGCCCTCTGAGGTGGGTGGTTTGTTCAACTTTTTTAAAACAAGAAAACTGAAGCTTGGAGAGGTGAAAGATCTTGAACAAGGTCAAATACCTAGCTAAGGGACAGAGCTGGAATTCAGATCGAGGGTCTCCTGGGTTCAAGGTTACAGCCTTATGTACCGGCTCAAAACCCCTTTCCTTGTAAGTAGTGTGTTTTCTCAATTATTGGCTAATACAGTTGGACTCTGATTCTCCCATACAGAATGTTTCTGACTCCACGTCCTATTGCAATGGCTGGCACAGAGAATGTGCTTGGAATGAGCCAGCCAGGAATGACTACACGAAACGTAAGATATTTCCAAGATAATTAGGATGGAGGCCACCAGATGCTCGACCGAAGGGCTGGAGATGTGGAGAAGAGATCGCTGGCCAAGTAATCATTCCATCTCTGCCCTCCCAACTAACTTCCGGCTCTGAAATCTGGGACCCCAGCAGGAAAGCTTGCCGAACTCTTAAATATTCAACATTCTCAGTAAACTGTTGGTGGGTGGCAATAAAGAAGAAGTTTTGTTCTTGCGTTAATTTACTCAGCAGAAGTTTCAGTGCCTGCAGTAAACACAGACACTGCAGGTCCTTTTGGGGACCCTTAAGGTGTAAGAAAGAATCCAGTCAAATACTTAGTTGAAGAAACAAGATGCAGGAACAAGAAATTTGAATAAAAGTAACAATCTCCTCTGAGCTGAAAAGACTGCCCACATCGCTTTCCACTGTACCTGGGGCCACGCCAGAGATTTTCCGGGGAGATTCTTAACAACTAGCATATATTCCAGAACAATAGTTGAGAATGGAATTTATCAACTCTGTAACTCATAAATACACAAAGATAAGTAATTAACCTGACTGATGAAGAGTAAGAATTTATATTCATATAGACATTATAGTAAAAGTAACAAGGTAACCAGTATGATCATTTTAAAGAAAATCAGAAATTCAAAGTAGTTCAAAGGGTTTGTTCGAGCCCACGTTCCCTCTGTTCGGACCACAGAGTTACAAGCTTACTTGCTGTCTGGACTTGGGGAACTATTTAATGTCTCTGTGCTTCCGTCTTCTCATCAATGGTGGAATTAATAATAGTACCTATTCCCTGGGCTTAAATGTGAGGATATGAAGATAAATCTCTATCTTGTACGGAGGTAAACATGTTAACACTAATTTTCAGTACTCTCCGATGAGGACGATAGGAGCGGGCAGGAGAGCCGTGACCAATCAGGGGATGAAGTGACTTCCCTGCCAGCCCCGCTAGGGCAGGGAGAGACTCACAGAGGAGGCGACATTTCACCTGGGTCTTTTAAAAGTTTGGAACCACTGGCTGAAAGGGGATGAAAGGAATTCCAGGAAGAAAAAGCAGCAGGTGCAAAGGCATGAGGCATAAAATAGAACGGCATGTTTGACGACAGGCAAGAATTCCTGTGTGGCTACAGTACAGTGTTCTGCAGGTGGTCGGGGGTGAACTGTAACAGGAGACGGGGCCCTGGGTCAGGCTGGGGATGACGCAAGGAGTCTGGATTTCACTTGTGGGTAATGGGGAGTCACGGAGGAATTCCACGTGGACACACAAACACCCAGCCACGGAGAAGAGGTGGGTTGCTCTCTGTGGGCACAGCTGTGATTTGAGGGCACAGAAGCTGCTCCCACTGGGTTTCTGAGAAGGGAGCCAGCAGAAGATAAGGTTTCTAACCAAGGGAAGAAACTCAGCCTTCGATCCTGCATGATTGCCCAGCGTGCCCTACCGTTCACTGTTCCTACTGTTTCTTTTTCCCTGCCTCAATCTTTATTGGGCAACTTGTGCATTAGAAGTTTCCTTCAAAGCTCTAGAGAGGAAACACTGATGAGTAAGTTGTGTCTCGTGCCCTGAAGACACCTAAAGCCATGTTCAAATCATGTTTTTTGTAAATCACATCTTGTTTTGTTCATTTGGACATCTCACTGCTCAGAGGAAAGAGAGGTGAGGGCTTTCAGAAAGTCACGTCTGTTCAAGAAGAGAAGTCCCCACTTAATGTCTGTGTTCTGCATACACATCTGCACTGAGGTTTTCACTTTTTCTTCCTGTCTTCAGCGGATCGGTATTTGACACAGCTTTCGAAGGACTTCATTCCCCGTGATGAGAAACTTCCCATGGATGCTCAATCTCAGATTATTAAAGAAGCTTTGAACACAGGACAGAAGATGAAGGGTTTGGGGTGAGATAGAGGAAATAACTGAACAGCAATGACTGAATGGACGCTCCCCCAGGATGCAGATGGGCACCACACAGGTAGTTTGCCCAGGAGAGCAGAGATGGCCAGGCAGAGACACGCGACCATTCTCCTAAAGAAGCAGGTGTATCATGGCTTTCAGTCCTGACATCCTAACAACTTGCTAAAAATAGTCAAGATAGTTATTAATTGGCATATAGGCCCACACTAAATTCTTTTACTAAATCCAAATTTCATGGCTTGTTTAGTTTGTGAACTGAAGTCAGTCCAGCAAGTTATAAATACCCCCGGATTGATATGCACTGGAAATGTTCATATGTATATATTCATTTATCCATTTGTTTAACAAACATCTATTGTGCATCCATGATGAAGAAGGGATTTTGGCAGACCTCAGTAAAAATACTCTTGCCGCACGGCATAAAGAGGGGACAAGAATCAGTATGTGAAAAGTAAGAAGGGGCAGTTATGGTTTTCTAACTGAAGACAAGCCACACCAAAGGGACCTCTGACCAATGATTAACAGGACCAGTGAACACTGGGACGAGTTCAACACAGGAACAGCCCACATTTATGGATAAATGTGCAGTGGAGAAGGAACCATGCTGGGCTGAGGTTGTCTGGGAGATTTTGCACACCAGCCCAGGCGACTCGTTTAGATTCCTGCTGGGCGGGGGTGAGGGTCTCCCTATAGGGCGACCTCATGCGTTCACTGCGTGGTTTAAGGTCGAGAGGGAAAGACGCGGGGTGGAGGGCGGGGTGCGGGGGCTCAGGAGATGGCGAGGCCCGGGCTTAGGCGTCTCCAGCTCCGTGACTTTGGGCATGACACTTCTGTTCATCTTGAGTTTCTGTATGGCCTCTAATTCCTTCTGATTCTGCACCTTGAGTAGACAGAAGGGCCTCCCATCATCTTAAACAGGAGAGAAGTCGCCTACCCAGCGTAAGTAGATCTGAGAGCCAAATGTGGGAAATGATTCTATTTTTGAGCAGACGACAGAGCTCTCATTTCTATCAGATAAACCAAACAAAATGCAAAAGTTAACCGGACACAAAAGGCCTGGGAAGCCCAGTCGGCCCTAGGCTCATCTTTTATCGTGGGTCCCGCCCCCAGGGTGGTGGATGCTTCCATTTCAAGGTGTCCCGGGAGGGCAGCCACTTTTTAATGAGGTCCTTTTGGTTACTTCAAGACCGACTCACTGTCCTTGGTTGAAGACCAAACAATTCCATGTGTCGCTTTTAACAGAAAGCTCCTCGCAACCAAGGAAATAGGTAATATTAACTATATCCTACCTACAAAGCAACTGAGGCTCCAACATGTTAAGAAACACATTCAGGGTCTCGCAAAAAATTAGTGCAAGCAGGGATCTGAACCCAAGTCTCTCCGTCACGTGCTTTCTCTTAAACAGCCTTACTCCCCCCATGGTTATTAGAAATGCAGGTTGATACTTTAGCATCTGAACCCCAAAAAGTGACAGCAAGGTTTTCTTTAGGCCAAGGTTTAGGAAAAGAACTTTTGTCAGTAGACGGCTTTTTTTCTTAATTTTGCCTAGTTAGCCCTGGGTATAAGCAGATAATAGCCTAATGTCAGATTAAGAAGCTGCAGAACCTGTTGAGGGGGGGGGAAATTCCGATTGAATATGCAATTAGACTACAACAGTGGAAAATCTCCGTAAACGCAGAGCTAAAAAATAATTTCCATGTTTGACTTAAGCTCCCCTAAGAAAGGAAAGGAAGCCGGAAACCAGGATTTAGGGAGCAAATGGAATTGCCCACAGATGCCAGGGGAGCAAGCAGCAAGACTTTACAAAAGATTAAAAAAAAAAATTCCCTGACTATATTTCTCAAACTTGGAAATTATTACATTTCCCAACTAATAAAACTGACAGTAAAACATTATTTTTCCAGTCTCAGTTATGTAATAAGTAGAGTGTGTTTGCTTTTATAAGCACTACTTTAAAAATAATCAAAGGTATCTGAGGGCATCCTTTTGTCAGGCCAGGAATTTGCGTGAAGGACATTCAGCTTGAAGAGGGAGTGGGGTCGAGGCTTGGGCAGGGGGATCCCCTCACTCCCCAGTGGTCTCACCGAAAGCTTGCCTGTCGTTAAAGAGGGCTGGAGGCGGCAAAGCGGTCTTCCAGCATTCATTTTAACATCTTCGATCGGGAATCCATATTCCCCTTTCTCACTTCTGAACCGGGGCCTCCTCGCCACTGCCCAGGGTTCGTCCCTGCTCATTCCTTTCAGCGTAAGCTCAAGCCGCAGGTATCCCCCCTTCCTCGGAACCTCCACATCCCTGACCTCGCAGAGAGCACCCCACCCACAGCACGGCTCTGCAGACCTGGCTTGCACTCAGCTTAGCGCTTGGTTATAGGACATTTCAAACTCACAGCATTGATCAGCACCTCACTGTCCAGCCTTGGGCAGACAAATGAATCTAAGCCTGAGATTCTTTGTGGGTAAAGCAGAACTAGAAAGAGATACCTTAAGGAGTCTGCTAAGGCTGAAATGGAGTGAATCTCTATCAAGGGTCGCGCACACGGCCTGCCTCCTAACAAGCACGCTGTTACTAACATTATTATTATTATACAGAGTCATCTTGACTTCCCCCAAAGATAATTAGTAAGTTGAGAAGAGAGTTTGTGGCTTATATTTCTATGTTTCCAACAGTGTCCGCCTGGCAAAGGGCTAGTGAGAGATCATGTGATCAGCCAGCACGTGTTTCACGGAGCTGCATCAGCGCTTGGAAAGTGCATGGGAGACACACACACAAAACCACATCACTGAGACCACTGCTTGAAGCGGAAACAAGATGGTGGTGTTTTTTTCTCTAGTCTCCGTGAGAAACATTCTACAATTCAATGAATATTATAAATCAGAGGACATGATATTTATGGTTTGAGGAATTCTGGCAGAAATAAGGGTTATTTATTATTCCATTTCAAGAAAGCAAAATGCAGAGAAAGAGGGGTTTAATGGTTAGTGTCTTTAATTCTCAAATACTATGGGGAACAAATGTTCAAGGAAAACCACTCGAAGTCTGCAGCCTAGATAGCAGAATCACAGAATAACCAAGCTGGAAAGATCGCTCCACGAATGAAGAAACAAAGGCTCGCAGAAGTCACGCTGCGTGTTGCTGGTGGAGCTACCCCAACCTGGACCTCTGCACTCTGGTCCTCTGCCCCAGTCATCCAAGGGTGGCCAGGCCTTTCATGTTAGTGGTCTGCCCAGGGGCCTGACTTCCAGGTTTCTTTTCTTATTTTGCCTAATGATTGTGAAGGTCCCATTAGGGGATATGATGAAATGAACTGGGGATGGAATGGGGTGGTCAGACCCCCGCAGAAGAACCTGTAGTCTGCTTTTGATAGTAGCTTCCAAAGAGGAAAAGCAAACAAGGGCTTCTGACACTGATAAAAGTCACCGGTAATAACAGAAGGGAGCAGACTGTGGCTTGTTCTTTGAAAGAAGAGAAACAGAGAGGGAATTCCCAGATGCCAACCCACAGTGGCCTTCAATGTTCATTGTGGGCACAAAACTTGGGCGTTTCTGGTTTTTTGAAGCTGCAGGGGGTCCTGATGATCATCTTCATCCAGAAGAGGTGCCTGGGGCCAAAAGGGACCCATTTGGCAGCTCGCTCAGTTCCACCCTCTGTTGGCCGTACTTCCTGGAGGGGCGGGGCCCGGGGGAAGCGTGCCACAGGTCTGCGGCTGGCATTTCTCGTTCCCCTCCTCCTCTTTCTGGAAAAGGGTGCCCAGCCCAGGACTGCGTCTGTGGGGGTCCCTCTCTGTTTCCTCCCACCTCTCAGAAGCAAGGAGCACTGATCAGTCGTGGTAAAAAATCGATCCAGAGTCCGTTTACCTCCGCATTAAGCCCCCACATCCAGCTGTTTTGATCTGGCAGTCCCCAGAGGCTGGGCCTGGTCTAGTGGCCATTTGTGAGGAAACAAAGAAAGAGGAGAAAAAAAAAAAAAAAAGGCTGATGATGGCAGCTTTTGGAGGTGGGTAGAGCAATCCAGCAGAGGGGGAGAGAAAAAAAATGAAAAGATGGCATTTCCCTGCAGCCGTGAAAGGAGATGGAGGAATCCTTCCTCTCCTTGGACAATAAAGGTTCCTGCTAATTTTAACCCGAGCCGGCTCTGGAAAACCTGCAGTTGGCTGTGAGTCACTGGCCCCCGGGGAACAGGAGGTGGGGAGGTGTGTGCGTGTGCGCGCGCGTGTGTGTGAGCACGCACACCAGTGTATATAATCTCGCAGTGCCCAGAGCCCTGGAGATCCTGGAACACTTCAGAAGCACAGGCCAGATTCATTAAAAACCCTGGCTACAGGCCAGCAGTTAAAATTGAAGCAGCATATTTATTGCATTTTGTTCAAATAAATCTGAAAACGTGTGAATCATATTCCTTGGAGAGATTGGGAGAAGAAGTAAACAACATTAGGCTAATACTTAACAAGCCGTGGCGGAGGGAGAGAACAAAGATCCAGAAGGTTTCCCACTAGGGGAACTCAGGGAGATGGTCGCCCCCAACCCTCTGAGGCGGGGACTGGGGGGCCACGCTCTCCTGCCACCCCCCTCCCCGTGGCTTCCGCGTTACTTTAGGGCAGGTGGCTCTGCCCTCTGTCCGGGTTTCTCAGTGGCACTGGGCACACCCCACCCTGCTCTGTGGGCCTCTGTTGCCTCCCATATGCTGCCGCCGCCATCCTGCATTCTAATGGCAGCTGCAGAAATTAGATTCAATTATGGGCTTTCCTAAAATAGTATATATAAAGGGAACTCTCCCCCACCCCCACCAGCCCGGTTCTTATGAAACTCGGCAAGAGCTCTGACCAATTAGTTCCCTCTGTAAAGAAAAGGAGCCGCCGGTCAGTTTCATCACGCCTGGGCTCTGTTTCCTTTGTCGTTTGGTACCTTTCAGTGATGCTCGGAGGGGCCGATCTGCTTTAGGACGTTAACCTCCGCGTGGTGGGGACTGCCGGTTGGACTTCTGGACCTCAGTTTCCTTTAGTGTAAATTGTAATAATTCTCCTCGTATGGTCAATGTGAGGGCTGAATAAATGACAAGTCTTATAAAATAAACATCTAACTCAAGAACAGAATATTAGCATGACCGAATGTCAAATCTCCTTTCTCTCTGGTAAAGAGATGATGTATGGCCATCAGTATATGTCTACGCTCTGCTCTATTTTTTCCTGTTCAAACCAAGATGTTCCCCATGGCACAACTTCATCACCAGTCCCCACCCTTGCTGCCTTGCATTATAACACATGCTTGACGGGGCGAAACATCGAGAAAGGCAGATGAACAGGCATGAAGTGGGTTCCAACACATCACTTTTAACGCCCACAAACATGGCCGTGTAGACATCTTTAGGTGCCCTCTGGGCCTTCTGACACTTCTAACAGCCCAGGGCCCCGGTGGGGTGGTTGGTGCCTGAAAAGCAGGTGTACGTCATACTTGAAGGCCCTGGGGAGGTGACAGTGCTTCCAAGCACTGCATATATATTAGGGGTAGGTCTTAGGTAGGTTTCATGGTGACACAGGTGAAGGTAGATCAGAGCCCTGGTGCTGGTGCGAATACAGAGACCTGGCAGGTTTCTGAACTAGGGCCAAAATGAGAGATGACCTGATACAGGCATTTGAGCATCCTATTACACCCCTAAGAGAGTGGAGATGACTTGAGAGGTTGGCCTTTTTCTAGTACCTTTGGTACCTGCTCCACCTCGGGGCTGGGGGTCCCCCAGCACCGTCTCTCCTGGTCTGGCCAGGTTCAGAGTCCATCTTTTCTATTCTCTGCCCTCTGAATCCTGGAAAACCTACAAGAGGTGATCTGGCTTCCAGAAGCTTCCTCCCTACATCCTGGAATGCCTGGCCCGGGTCAAGAAACCCCTGGCGTTACTGTGGAGCAGCCAGAGAAGGCGCCCTCTGGCTGTCAGAGGGAAGTACTCCAGTTCCCAAAACTCTCACAGCCACGCTAGCAACAGTGACAAGTAAAGTGCACGCACGCTGTATTAGAGCGCTCTCCAAGCCCTTTACACGTATTAACTCATTTCAAATTTACCAGCAAGCCTATAGGAGGGGTACGATATTTATTCCCATTTTACAGAGAGGGTAAGCGTTTCACCCTCAGTTACCACAACCAGCAGGTAGCAGAGTCAGAATCCGAGCCCATGCAAGCTGGCTCCAAAGCCTTACCACAGAATAACGCCGCGCGGTCCTGGCCCCTTGGATGTCTGGTCCTCTCAAGAACTAGCTAATGGGCTCCCTCCATGTTTTGGCTTCCTAGGTGTGTGCCGGGGGAAACTCAATAAGTAGCCACTAGACCAGAGTAACAGGAAGCTAAACCGGTTAGCTGCCAGTTAACAGGAACATGTTTGTTCATTCATTCCTATCTAGATGAACCACGGCATGGGCTACAGTTGACATGTGCTGCCCTGACCCCGCGGTGGGAGGACACGGGTGCCTGTTTACCTGGGAGGGGATGGATGGGCCCTGTTTCATCTGCACATCACATCCGCCTCCTTCGCCCTTTGGGTTAGGAAGCAGGTCACAGTGAGGGAAGACCCTGTGGCCAGTGAAGCAGACAGAGCTACCTGGGTGACCGGGGAGTGAAACTGATTCCTCTGAGACCCCTAGGTGTCCATCAGCTCAGCACGGGCTGTCGGGAGGCCAGTGGTGTCCCCGGATGGCCGGCCTGTCTGCACTAACTCCCTCAGTCTGCTGGCTGCTGGGGGTACAGCAGACACTGGCTTTCCCCATCCTCCCATTTGAGAGGATTTGTGTCCCAAAGCTCAGTGATTTATTTTGCTGTATTGCCTGCCAATTCAGAAAAAAAAAAATAATTCTGCCAAACATTATTTCCTGGTTGAGTGAAAGAATGAATGGATGACTGAATTAAGGCAAAACCTGAGAAGACATCAAGTCACTTAAACACATCTGTGTATTTCCAAGTGTCTTGGACAGCACACGCCTTGTCCTGAAAGCAAATTTCAACACAGGGCGTGGAGAGACCTGCTGGATGAGCTGTGTCTGTCAACCACAACCAGACTTCTTGGCATGACAGGAGACGCCTAGTGACTGTCACAAAGACACGAGCATTCAGTGGCTGCTGCTCAGTCAGATGCCACCCTAACGCGTCTGTGTCTCAGAGGGTCCGGCTTTAGAAACAGGTCTCTCTCAAAAGTCCTGTTGGGCTGAGACAACCAGACTTTTGTGAAATGAGTTATCAAAAGTAAAGCAGGGAGGCAGGTGAGAGGCCGGCGGGGGGAGCTCCTGGGCCTCCCCAGCCCACCCTGAGCACTGGGAATGGTGGCGGGATGAGGGCATGATGGCCGCACCAACCCGGCATCCTTCTTTCCACCCTGAAGATACCCACAGGACACCCTAACCCAGAAGCTGAGTTGGTTGTGAGCTTGATAGAAACCATCATCGTGCCTTTCTAAGTACCAACCCTACTCCGCCAACCAGGGTTGCAGTGCCAGATGCATTAATTGTGTATTTTATTTTCCATATTTTATGATGCTCTGACATTTCAGGCCTTGATAATCCTGAAGACACTGTGCCTTCCATGGCTGGTTTATTCCTAGAGATAGTAAACAACTCCTCGGAGAGCAAGCTTTTCACACGCAAGCCACTCGATCCAGCGCCCACGTCCTCCAACTGCCTCCTGGACGGAGTCTTCCCAGGATGAGCCACTGAGGCCCTCCCTCTACACCACATCAGGGCCGAGCACTGGGCGCCCAGGGGCCATCTCTGCACCCTGGAGTCTGCTGAAATTACTCAGACCAGCTCACCCCCATCTTCTCGACATGCCCCACTTGTTCCTTGCCATGAAAACCACAATAAAGGCTTCTGCCCTGCTGCTTACCCATGTGGCCCTGCACACCACAGGCATGGCACGGTGTGCCTCCTGTTTCCAGAGGCCCGTGAGTGTAAACTTCTTCCTTCGTGACCACTGTTTCCATGTCTGTGTGTCTCACCACATGATGAAAACAAACCCCAAGCGCCCTTTAGCACATCAAGATTCATGCCTGTCCCTGAACCTCCTCCACTCCTTGGGTGAAGGAGGCTGCAGAATTATAAGAGGTCACCTCCTACCATTTCTTGAACCCTTAATATAAGCTTGGATCTTCATTTTTTATTTTATACTAGTATATTTACTTTACTGGGATCTTTGTTTTTTAAAAAACCATACACGTTTCTACAACATTAATAACCACATCCACAAAAAACTAACAGGTATATAGCACTGCCACATATTCGGCCATTTCCATGGACGGTTTTCTTTACTGCACACAATCTCCAGCTGTGATTTTCAGAGAGTAGCTGACTGGCCAAGATCGCACAGCTGGGCAGAGGTGGCGCTCAGACCTTGGCGATCCGAGCCCCCGCACAGCACACGGTGCACACCGAGAGGCAGCCACGCCGGGGAGGCCAAGCTTTAGGAGAGACTGAGAACTTGAACGTGTACAGCCCAGGACCGTCTGTTAAGTGCAGGGAGAGAGAGAGACAGGGAGAGGTTGCACCTGTATGTAAATCAAGTATGACCCTGAGCATACTGTTTCGTTCAGTTATTTCATTTTTTTTTTTTTTTTCTAGTAAGACTTTGTGGATGAAGGAAGCAGTCCGGGGATTCCCACAAAGGCACCATTTCCCTATCTTGCTCTTGGGATGAGCGCTTTGAAGGTAACACCTGCTATAAAATCGTATAAGCTGCCCCACACTCTTTGAGGGACCGGAGCTGCTGCTTTGAGAAAATTTCTGCACTGGGGAGACTGGTCTACATGATGCTTTATTCATTAAATATTGACCAAATCTTTATCAGGTGCCTGGCACTGTGGCGCATGCTAATGGCACAATATTCGTCACACTTCCCTGGCGTTCAAGTCTCTTCTACACTACAAGTCCAACACAGTCCTGTTCTAATCAAATCAGAATCACCCTTTGTGATTTATGCTTATATCACACGATTATATCTGCAACCCTGACAGACGGTAGAATCTTCAGCCCCAGAGCTGGGCTGTGGCACCCTACAGCGTTGCAATCAGTGCACTGACGTGATTACCTGAATTATATCATTTTCTTACTAAATGTCGTATACAATTCTATCAGTATCTAGTTATAAACCTGACACTGGCCTAAAATGGGAAACCTGTAAGCCTACAATATAGTGTTGCTCGCAAAGCTCTAAGAGGGTGGATCCTGTGTTAAGTGTTCTTACAACAACAACAAAAATAATAATAACGGGGGAGGGGGTAGCTCAGTGGTAGAGTGTGTGCTTAGCATGCATGAGGTCCTGGGTTCAATCCCTAGCACCTCCGCTAACAATGAATGAATGAATGAATGAATGAATGGATAAATATTAAAGGGGGTGGGAGAGAATTCTGGAGGGAGAGGATGTGCCCGCATGATGCCAGTAGTTTCACAGGTGTGTACTTATTCCCGAACACAAGTTGTGGACATTAAACATCTACAGCTTTTTGCATGTAAATTATATGTGAATAAAGGGGTAAAACAATTTGCTCTAAAGTTAAAAAAAAAATTTTAGAGTTTTGCCTTCCTTCAGACTCCAGTGCAAGTCTACATCAGCTATGTTAGCCAGGGCCTTGAGAAATAATTTAACCTCCTTAAGCCTGAATTTTCTCGTCTGTAAATATCAGTAGTACACGGACTACGGGGTTGTCGTGAAGAATGAACAGGTAAGACATGTGCCAGATTTAATACAATGTCTGGCACGTGGTAAGTGCTCATTAAATGTGTTTTGTTACTGCTTTCAGCTAATTGTGAGTTAAGAGAGGCGGAGTCTTAGAAGCTGCTCCTTTGGTAACGCCCAGGTGAAGCATCACGGTAAATGCTGCCTTGGGACTACGTTTCCGTAAACTTCTGGGCTGCCTTCTCGTGTCCTTAATTATTTGTTTAAGCAATGCAAACATACTGTAACATCTGCCTAAGTCAAGAAACATCATGACACATATCACTGGCAAGTTCCTAAAAAGTTACAGAAAAAAAGCTATAGGAAGTGTGTGTGTGCATGTGTGTGTGTGTGTGTGTAATTTGGGAGTTATCAGCTTTTATAGATTTCCTAGTGTCAGGCTTCTGCTTATATCAAGAAGAATTAGAAGTTAACAGTCCACCGGGGTGTGAGTTACCAATATGTTAGGGGTGAAAGGACCAGATGATCTTTAACCAAGTGCTTGGGGGTCCAGCTTAAATTTCCTTTGATGCCCCACTGAGCCTGAATTTCCAGGAGGACCAAACATGCTTTCTGGGGTGTCTAGAAAGAGATGGAGATGGGGGCCTGCAGTGCAGCACGGCACAGGGAGGTGGAAGGCACGGTGAAGGGGATGAGCTGCTTTTAATCTCGGGATTTTTTCCTTTCCTCTCCCTCCCACCCTGCTTGGTAACAGAGCCTCCGAGGCGGGCAACTGTGGTTAACAGGCATTGATCTGTGTACCAAAGGGAAGACCACAGCCGATCAGAGGGAAAGAGATGTGATTAAACAGTTCACTGGCAACTGGAAACAAAAACACAAGGGCTAGTGGGAGGCCTGAGCAGTGTGGCAGACTGGAAAGGATGGGCCCTGAGACTTGGAAGACCTGAACTGGGGCCCTGGCTCCGTAAACTCTTGGTTTACAACCTGGAAAGTCATGCTCTGAGCCTTAGATTACACATCAAACAGAACAGGTTAGCAATTCCCCCTCTCCGCCATCATGATTTCACAGAGAGCCCCATGTAAGATCCTAGAGGTGAACATTTCTGCACAACATAGGAATACAAGCTTGAATTATCCCGTGGCTGGAAGCAGTGCCCTCCTGAGTCGTAAACATATTAGCCAAGGATGTGAGCAAATCTGTGAACCACAATGAATTGAACTGAATGATGACAACAAAACGCAAAAAATAAAAAAATAAAAACATAAAAACCCTCAAACAGGAAACATCAACAAGCGAGTTACAACCTCCCATATCCTCTGAAAGCCACTGCTTCTCCCGAACCACCCACGGAGGTTATATTATGCCCCATAAAAACCAGCACCATCATTATCTTCCCACCACGGGGGGACACAGCTCCGCTCTGCGCTTCCAGCCACGTGCATCCGGGCTGGAGGCCCCTGCTCCGAGGCAGAGACGCTAACCTGCAGTACACCTGGGTTGCCGGGGGAAACTGGCAACCAGCACCTGCCGCTGCAGCTGCAGCCCGAGCTTCCTCGTGGCAAATGCCAAAAAGCGTTTTGTGAGGTTGGCTGCGGGGCCCAGGGCTGAAAGCAACACTCCTTCTGGTGCCCTGCA
The DNA here is from genome assembly GCF_048773025.1 of Camelus bactrianus. NCBI lineage: Eukaryota > Metazoa > Chordata > Mammalia > Artiodactyla > Camelidae > Camelus > Camelus bactrianus. The sequence continues at coordinate 7,503,820 of NC_133568.1, read as the reverse complement.
GGCACGGCTGGAGGCTGGGCGGGAACACAGCTCCTCCGGTGTCCTCCCTTCTGAGAACACGACTTCCGAGGGGCCCTCGTTAGGAGGAGTGGTGCCGTCCCAGCGCAAGGTGGCAGCCGTCTCCCCAGTCCCCTCCGTCTGCCCTCTGTGGAAGCGGGCTCTGGAGCGAGATGCCACACCCCTCCCCAGGGCCACCGAGACACGAGCTGCTCTGTGGCCTCTCCTTCACTGCCCCGCTGTCGGGGCTGCGCGAAACCCACGTGAGCTCCAAACCCATCCTGGATGGTGAAGAGGGGAGGTGGGCCCGGTTTCCTCCTCCAAGCGCTCACCCCCAAGTCCAAGCCAGGAGTTGGGGTCTGCGATCTCCAGGTTTTAGAGGGCAGTTAGAACCTTGCCTTTAGCTAGCTGAAGAAAGACAACTGCGGAGATTCGTCATTTAGTTTTGCTTCCTTTTTTGTATCTTGAGGTTTGCATTATTATCTCCATTTCTGGAAACTGAGGCTCAGACAGCTCAAAGATTCAGCCTGAGGCCAAGCTAGTCAACAGCTGGAGCCAGAAGTAGATGCGCCGTCTGTTAAAGCCCAGTCTGTGCTCTTGGCCCTTCTCAAGCTGTTCTTTTGGGGAAAGAACAGGGTATCTCTAGCACCACTTCCCTGAGAAGTGGGCTGCCCTTCCTGGAAGTACAGCTTGATTTAATCCCGGCAGGAGAATGCTGGAGAGAAGCAAATACATGGGGTAACATTTCCGCTAGACCCCCGATGAACGTACCTGGTCTCTGATGAAGGCTACACGTCATTTCAGGACCAGGCTTCCGGGTGGACCCAGCAGGATGCTTGCGGACCATCACTGCGACTTTACACCCTTACAGTTGTTGAATTAAGTAAACAAGGGGCCACTGGACTGAGGTGGCTTTGATGCTTCAGCTGCCTGCACAGGGGAGCAAACCAAAACCTAAGGCCGAAGTGCCTCCAGGTTAGGAAGTCGCGATGTAAGGACAACCGATCATAAACAGCCAAGGAGGCTTTCCCAAAAACGCACCGCTTACGCTGAAGCCAGTCAAACAAGTTCCTGGCTTTGTTTCCATTTTTTCTAGAAGTCTCTCCCCGGGCTTCTGTTGGTAGAGGGCTCTGAGTTATTTCTGGTTCGACGCTGCTCTGTTTGAGTCGACTTTTGCTTAAATAAACCCTAAAAATGTAATATATCTCAGTTTGTCATTGAACAAACTCAACACCCAAGAGGCTGATGAAGAAAATTGGGGATGGGATGGAATTTGGTTTATGCTGCTCAAGCCACAAGGGGGAGAAATCAAATCATGGTGGCCAGGGAGCTCTCCTGAGCTCCCTCTGAACCTCCCTCTTCCTTTGCACAGATGAAGGGCACCGAGGAGTTCATGGGGAGGCTGGGCACCAGCTGTGAAGACAATGCGGAGTTTTGGTAACTGGAGGAGTTCTGAAGGAGCCCTTGGCACGCCTCAGAAGGCTCTGGAGGCATTCCTGCATCACTTCTGGAGGAGACTCTAAGCAAATACCTGCCTTTCAGGACTGACTTCTGGGCCTGAATTGACAGATCCACCCTGATCTTAGGTGGTCCGGCCACAGTTCAACCTGGGTATCTTTTGAATCCTCAGAAGAGCGTAAAGGCTACTGGAGCATGTTGGGTTTGAGCAAGACTGTCCCCTTAATTAAGAGACAAAACGAAATATAATCAGCTGACTTAATTTAGAAAAGAAAATTCCTAATTTTTGAGTGTCCCTAATAATTAACATCTACAGGTTAACTGTGTGAATAAACCCTAAGAACGGTAGGAAAAACTAGAAATGGAAAAAGTTTGGAGCTGTGATCCAGGAAAGACTAGACGGGAGAGATCAGGAGACATGCCCTGGTGCAAAGGATTTAAGAAGAGGCATGCGGAAGACGGCTGGAAAGAAAGGCAGAAACATTTCTAGAGGACTTGATCATCAAACAAATGAACATAGGCTTTATCTGGTGAGCTCTGTGGAGTCAATGCAAATTCTTGAACAGGAAAATAACAATCAGAGTGGGCTTTTAAGGGGGGAGGGTGTAGCTCAGGGGTAGAGCGCATGCCTGGCATGCATGAAGCCCAGGGTTCAATCCCCAGCACCTCTGTTAAAACACATGATACTAAATAAAACTAATTACTCTCCCTCCAAAACACAACAGAAATAAAGCGGGACTTTAAGCATTACTAAAGATCTTTTGTTCCATCTTAACAGTAAGCCCTCAAAATGCTTTTATAGTAAATATATCTCAAGGAATACAGAACAAGACATATGAAAAAAGAAACCCTTGCTGAACGTAGTCTTCTACTACATAAGATTAACAGATAAAAATAATAACTTCACAAAACAAATATGCTCCCTTGACTGGAATGAGCTGGAACTGCAAACAGATTCAGGAAGAGATGGGAGGGGGCGGGGCAGGTGTTGGCTCAGCAATGAGCTGACGGGGACGGAACGCTGCGTCTTCTATGGGTGGCATGGCGACGTCACCGAGTTTTCCCAACTTTGCCGCTCATGAATGAGGAAGGGTAGGGCCTATTTTGGTGGAACTTCTTGAATGATATTCTCCCACAAACCGGCCTTCTGTAGCTCCACCAGGAATCGGACCCTGAGCTGGACAGACCACGTACTCGCGCCCCACACAGCATCTCTGATTAACTGCTGGACTAGGTTTATGCCGCACAGTCGGTCTGGAGAAGAGAGGCCGTGTGAGTCTAAGACAATTCCTGTCCTCGAGACCTTGAGTTTAGTTGACATTGTAGGTTGAATTGTGTCCCCTCCAAAAGATAGTGGAGTTCTAGCCATGCCGCAGGCCTTATTTGGAGAGAAGAGTCTTTACAGAGGTAATTAATACAAGGTCAGAAGGGTGGGATCTGTGGTGTTGGATAGAAAAGGAGAATCCGGACTCAGACGTGCACGTAGGGAGAGCACCATGTGCACCTGAAGGCGGAGATCGGCCGATGGGGCTACCAGCCAAGGGATGCTGAAGTCGGCCAGGAAGCCACCGCAGACCCAACCCGCACTCACAGCCCCCAACGGGAACCAGCACGGGCCTGCTCCCAAGAGAGTGGGGCTTTGTTGTGGCAGCTCTGGCAAACGAAAGCCGCTGTAAAGACTCTGAACAAACCTACAAAGGACGGGTAGAGGGCCAGTTAGCAGGGACAGATACATGTATAAATTAGGGGCGCTGGTTAAAGGGAGAAACAGGTGGGTGGAGAGAGCTTTTCAGCCTTCTTGGAGGTTGGAGGGCTTGCGCCTCGCCTTGGATAGTTTTAAAGCCGATCCTCTGATTTGGTGGGTCTGCAGGTTGCTCTAGCATCTCTTCCCCTGAGTTTTATTTCACATTTCCTGTTTTGTGTAAAGTCCTGAGCCAGATAAACCGTGCATTTTCTAGACGCTTGTCTGGGTGGCCGAGACGTTCTTTCTAAACTAAGTCTGTTGACCCCACGACCAGAACTCACCCAGAGGCCTCGCCTTAAGCCAGGCCCCCGTCAGGGGCTGAGTATTCTCCTGCCCAGCTTTCCCATCAGAAATATCACTACTAACACCTCCTCTCACGTATGTGCCCTAAGAATGTTTTGAAAATCATCTTCATTTGAGGAATTTTTAAAGGGTTGATCAGCAACACTCCTGTTTTAATAAATTCCAAAGGAGAAATGTGACTAATGACCGAGGTTGTGCATTCTTAAGATAGAATTTTCCTTCAGGTAGTGATGATGGCTGGTGCCCGTCTTGCCACAATGCTGGTTTCATTTCCTTTGCTGAGATACTGTGGCAAAACCTGTTCAGTCCTTTTCAGATCACTGGGCTTCTCCATCCTATTTACTTTTAAAATAGCAACCACAATCCATGAAATTCTTTTGTCCCACATCAGCTCTATTCCTGGCATGTTCCCTGACTGTGATGATGGCGAAGATTATCAGGACTGCTCCCAATGCAATTAATGACGTTTTTAAAAATGACACGGGGAGTGAACCGAAGACAGAAAACATTCTCTAATCTCAGCAGAAAAGTGAGGGAATTGAGCTTCACAGTTCAGAGACCCTGAAGGGTCCAGCAGCAGAGAGAAATACACTCTCAGCCCTCGAGAGAAGCCTGTGCTCTCGCTGCCTAGGCTTGTAAAGGAGTCTGTTACCAGCTGGCTACAATCGACCGGAGGCTGCTGCTCTTGATGGCTGCATGGAGGAGGTGTGGTAAGAATACGGTGGTGAGACAAACACCAGGTTGGATCCCAGGACACCAGGCTGGATCCTAGGAGACCCGGTTCTCAGTCTGGCTCCATCAGATCTACACAAACGGGTAGCTGAATTCTCGAGGTTTCTGTTTCCTCGCAGGTAAGATCCCCAGAGGCTCCTCTTCAGCCATAATACCCTTTGATTCTATAATGCACTTTTGGTTACAGAATAGTGAAGATTACGAAAGCTTGGATGAAAGCGGGGTGCGTGTCTTCAGCACAGAGCACGGGATAGGTTGAAATGAGCCCCACGTGCACCAAACGTAGGGCAGAGAAGATGAATTCAGGATGCCAACGGCAACATGGACTTGGAGCATTCCTATTTCCAAGGAATGAACTGAAAAGAACCAGTAATTGACCCCTGTGCTACATCTTGCTTAAAGAAGGCACATGTGTACACGGTATTTTGCAGGACTGTGTTCACTCTGGTGCCTTATGTTGCCTTGATTTTTCACCAGGTGAGACTTGTTCTGGTGTAGTTTCTCAACTTCAGCACTCTTAGCATTTGGGTCAGATAATTACCTGTTTTTAGGGGCTGGGGGCAGGCTGTCCTGTGCTTTGTAGGACATTTAGCAACGCCCCGCTGACCTCTACTCACTAGGTGCCAGTGGGAACTCCTTCTTCCCCCAAACCCAGTGTGGCAGTAAAAAATATTTCTGGTCATTGCCAAATAAATTTCTCTTTGGGGACAAAACTGCACCAAGGTGACAACCACTGCTCCAGTGGGACGATCTTGCCAAAAGACAACTACACCTAAATAATAATGAACACAACTTCAAGAAAGGTCACTCCTCCTGAATTTTAAAAGTCACCATGTTTACTTATAATATCAATAGCCATTTGGGTCCCAGTGCAACTAAATGCTTTTTAAAGACTTAAGAAAAATGGCTTTCATGATGGGAATGCAGTTTGGTACAGCCACTGTGGAAAACAGTATGAAGATTCCTCAAAAGACTGGGAATAGACTTACCCTATGACCCAGGAATCCCACTCCTGGGCATATATCCAGAGGGAGCCCTACTTCAAAAAGACACCTGCAGCCCAATGTTCATAGCAGCACTATTTACAGTACCCAAGACATGGAAAGAGCCTAAATGTCCATCAACAGATGACTGGATAAAGAAGAAGTGGTATATTTATACAATGGAATACTACTCAGCCATAAAAAAGACAAAATAATGCCATTTCCAGCAACATGGATGTCCCTGGAGATTGTCATTCCAAGTGAAGTAAGCCAGAAAGAGAAAGAAAAATACCATATGAGATCACTCATATGTGGAATCTGGAAAGAAAAGAAAAGAAAAGAAAAGAAAAGAAAAGAAAAGAAAAGAAAAGAAAAGAAAGAAAAGTAAAAGACAAACGAACATAAATACAAAACAGAAACAGACTCATAGACATAGAATACAAACTTGTGGTTGTCGGGGGGAGGGGAGTGGGAAGGGACAGACTGGGAGTTCAAAATTTGTAGATAATGGTAGACATATGTAGAACAGATAAACAAGATTATACTGCATAGCACAGGGAAATGTATACAAGATCTTGTGGTGGCTCAGGGTGAGAAAGAATGTGACAATGAATGTATGTATGTTCATGTATAACTGAAAAATTGTGCTCTACACTGGAAATTGACACGACATTGTAAACTGACTATAACTCGATAAAATAAAAAGACAAAGAAAACGGCTTTCAGTTTTCTGCAGTTTCTGTTTTTCATGGCATCGCTGTTCCTTGGGCATCTTATGTGGAAGGGAAGCGGGGTCTTTTGTTGGACTCATTCAGGAACATGGCTTGACTGTGAGCACGAGGGAGTCTTCTTCACGTGTGCACAGTGGGAAGCGCTTGCTTTGAAGCTGTGAGGGAGCAGACGCTGCCCACGCGGTGGGCTACTGATGGTGCTGGGTTACAGAGTCTGCCAGTGTAGCCATGCCCCTTGAATTGGATCACAGCCCACCGAGTAGGCCTGGACTCACATACATAAATGGGTTGTAACGGGAGGGAGTCATCATGGGAAGCGAATCACGCACCCCAGTGATCCTGTCCTTGTTCAAATGTCGCTTGGAGCTTGGAACCATTGAAACCAGATTGTGAGTCAACCAAGAAAGTCAGTCTCAGGACCCTGTAATAATGATGAACTGGGAACTAAAAAATATACTGGTTTACTAGTGCTGGGTACAGAGGGTGACTGTTTTTTCTCATTGAAAAAATGCAAAAAAAAATGCACTAAATTCTCTGGAGGCAATCAGAAATATCCCCCAAGTTCTTTGAGCAATGGCAGCTTTGTGGAATATAGTATACCCTCTTGAGACAAGGACGTACGCATTTGGCTCGGAAAATATCAGTATATTTGTTAAATGGATTAATATAATCCCTCAGTATTAACATCTCATATATACCAAGGTGCCTATTTCAATTCCTGCCCCGCCCACAACCCACGTCTTGAACTACAGTCCCCAGAGAAGTAGTGAGAGCAGGGCCCCCACGGTTCTAATCTTCAGCCAAGTTTCCAGTGTTTTCTGAGAATCACATTTTCAACCGACTCCTTAAACTGCCCTGAAAAGATGAAAAGGACCAACAGCTTTTCACGTAAAGAAAAGGAGTTAAACGCTCTCTTGTCCAGCGAGGCTGCCCCTAAGGCCAGGGTACTTCGGAGAAGAAACTACAAAAAAACTGGAGGCTGTCGGCGCGCGGGTGAAGCCACCCACACAAGACAATGACAAGCAGCACTTAAACGCTGGCACTGCCCTTGGAAACATTTACAGGCTAAAAAACGTAATTATAAAAGACAGAGAGAGGGTGTGGAGGGAGAGATGAAGGAAAGGGGCAGATGAATGAAAGAACTTTTCCATTCCTGGCCGCCATCAACAGCACAAATTACAGTAAATCCCAAGTGAGTAGGAAGCATAGTTCTAAAATTCCAGGGGAGATCGGACCTGTGTTTTAAAACCAGGCCATGTGCTTCGGAAGGAATGCTGTGTGCTTAGCCCTGTTTATAACACAGCGAAGGACTCAAGAATGTGATCTGTTCCTTTTGACCAAAAAAAAAAAAAAAAAAAAAAGGATTCTCCTCAACCCTCAGCACCTGCCACCCCTTCCACCCTGCGTCCCGTTCTGATCCCAGATCTGGAAGGTGGAGATTCTCTGTGAGTTTCTGGAATGCTCAGTTTGGGCCTGTTTCTCATCAGGGTAGCTAGTGGATAGAGCAGCTTTGCTTTTTCAGAAAGAAATCAGTGTGGGGAAGTGAGGATTTTCCAAGGGAGCTTGTCGGACCTGTCGGATCTGATGTATTTTTAGGTAGGGTTTTCTGTTTTGTTTTGTTTCATTTTAAATTTAAGGCGGGGGCACAAGATCTGAAGACGCAAAGTGGAGCATCTCCCTCTAACTCTGCAAACAAAATCCCACCTTGACCTCATTCTGTCTTGGACCACTTTCCTGAGGACTCTCGGGGTGAGTTAACGGAAAGCGAATGCAGTGCTGGGAAAGAGCCAGGTTCAGGGGGCTAACGTTTCTTCTTGCTCTTTCTTAGTTGTGCCATCTTCACTACGTTCCTTGGCTCTGCTGAGCCTCAGTTTCCCAAACTGCAAAGGGAAGACAGCGATATCTTCATAGCAGCGGTTTTGCAAGGCTCAAAACAGAACACGTCTATAAGGCAGCAGGCAGTGGGCACACGGGGTGCCATCCGAGTATTACCCCCTTCCCGTTGTGGCTGACGGGGAGTGCAGAGCTGGAACAGCCTGTCAAGCACACCTGTCCCAGCCTCCTCCTCAAATAGGAGTTCCTTCACCCACATCCCTGACTTTGAAAAGCCTGGCTCTGCTTGAGGCAGACAGAGATGAGATGTGTGGCTCCCCGCCTCCTCGAGCACCCATCCCCTGTGGGCAGCGCTCACCGCTGGAAATCTCTTGCTGTGAGCCAACATTAGCCTCCCTCTGTTTTCTACTCATGTAGAGTACCGACATTTAAAAGCAACAACAAAAACAACTAACATATTTTGTGCACCTACTTCGTACCATGCACCGGTCTAAGAGCTTTTTGGGCGTAATGGAATTTAATCCTTGTGACATCCAGTAAGATAGGTATTAATATTGCCCTCATTTTAAGGATGGGGAGACCAAGGCTTTGAGTGGCTATGCAACCTACCAAAAAAACTTTTACATAGCAAGTGGATTCAGAGGAGATGCTCGGCAAACAGAGAATGAATGAATAAATGAAAAAAAAAAACAACGCATACATATGGAAGAAGCATCGTGTTTGCAAAGCAGTCAGGACGTGGACTTCCGTAACTTCCATTGTGTTAAGTCCTTCAGTACATCCTGGCCTCATCTTTATTGCTCATGCTGTCCGTGTAACTCAGCACCACGTTTAAGTGGATAAAAATGCAAAGCGTGCACCCTGTCTGATGCAAAGTTTGCTAGGGATGTGTCTGTGTGTGTGTGTGTGCATTTCAGTGGTACACCCCAGGTCCAGTCATATAGATTTTTAGCAGCATCTTAGTTACTGCTTAAGGTCTTCATTATAGTCTAATACAACCTCTCCACTTTTTCTTTCTTGTATTCAATGAGAAAAACGGTAAGAGGGAAGTGCTTCTCAAGCCTAAAACATACAGGTATATTTTTAATTTAAAATTTGTATTAGTATCATTTAGATCAATTTGGTACAGATCTGGTGGGGAGCAGGCTTTGTAATGACCCACAGGGCTCTAACTGTAGTCTCCGGTACCACCCCCACATTCCTTCCCTACCCTCCCAAGCCACTCTGTTTCCAGCCGGGAGCACGTACGGAAAACCTCAGGGCAACACGTGGGCTGCCCAGCACCCGGGCTGCGCACTGCTGCCCTGCTCTGCCCCCGGGGCTTGGTTCTCATCCCTGCCTCCTGCTTTCCCCTCGTGACTGTGCCTCTGCCGAATGACTTGAGTCTACTAACCCTAGTGTGCTCTCGTCTGTCCAAGTTCAATGTCTGCACTGCTTCCCTAAAAACCAAGTCCAGCCTCCTGTTTCAACCTCTACTGGGAATGAGAATTTTATCTCAAAAGCCCAGCCTAGGCTTCCTTATGCCAAATGGAATTCCTCTTGCTTAAATACCATGTAAGAGCCACTGCTGCTGTTCACGCCAGCAAGGAAATCAGAGTCCAACGCTAGTGGGGAAGGCAGGCATGCAAACAGATCAGCGTCATATAGTGAAACACTGGACTATGGACAAAACAATGTTGCCAAGTATAATCTCTGGTTAAATAAAGAAAAACTAACAAGCTTTCTGTGTCCTGATTTTTTTTCTCTTTCTTGGTTAAACACTTTACTTCAGCTGTGTTTAATTTCTTTATGATCAGTCTCAAGCTCTTGATAAGAAAACCACCAGACTGTGAGCTACCAGTGGCAGGGTGTGTCAATTACTCAGCATCACATGATGTGGAATTGCATCCTCCAAATGCCTCATGTGTGCTGCTGGGGGCTCCGAATACACAAATTGAATCAACCAGTGTAAAATGGATTAACCAGGGCAGCTAATTTTGTCTATGCAGGCAACCTAATAACCATCATTTTCCCTGTTAAAATGGGGAGTTAGTAAGAGGGCTTGCCACGAGTTGGTGGGTCTCACTTTCCTTCCCATTGTGTCTATGTGTAGACACAGCCCCTTGTTCTCAATTTATTAATACCTAATAAAATAACCCAAGTGATGTGGATACACACTGCACACGTCCCAGAGCTCTTTTCTGGTATCATTTAGTAGTCAGTATCAAGATTGCAGACTTCTCGGCTTCCTACCCACTCACATCACATCACATTAACATACTGAAAATAATAGAATAATAATTAAAATTATATTTTGTTCTTCCAAAGTATCATAGTTATCCTGAGCCCAGGATGCCCTTTTAAATGCTGAATTAATCAACGAATCAGGACTTTTTGGAAACTTTTGGCTCTCAGTCTGGGTTGGCAGCCACTGCAGGGCTTTAAAGGAAGAGGACACATGAGGACTGCTTGAATAACAGAGAGGTCTGGTTAGGGGACCAGACTTGCTCAGAAGATTCTCATCAAACAACATGGAACCATGCAAAAGTTGCTCTCAGATCGATAATCACAGCTATAGGAGTTCAGAAAAATGATTTTTATGAGCTAGAATAAATAGTAGGAGCTGCTTTATTTAGGAGTGAGACCTTAGTTGAGGCTAGAAGGCTGTTCAGGATTATTAAGTGCTTATTGCCTAAGAGCCAGAAGATTCTACCTCCACATATATCAGGTCAACGTCAACAGCCAAAGACATCACTAGCTCTGATCAACTGGGTGCCTGGAAATCTTTTGTCACGCCTTTTTTCTCATTAAACCATCAAGTGTCAGAGGTCACAGCGGCAGAGTAACAAGTGTTAGAACTACTTCTCATAAAATTGCAGTAAATAATATTATTATGGAGTTCTGGTCCTGTAGCGGGGTGCACATAAACCAGCATCCCTGTGGATCGACTTCCCCGCATCCACCTGCACCAGCGTCATGTCGAGGGCTTGACTTTGACTCTAGACAGTTCCAAGGCACGGAGAGGAGGCCCAGAGGCACGTCGGAAGGTGAGTGGATTTCTAAGCATCGTTCAGCCGAGGCCTGCAGAGCTGACTACGGATCTAGCTGCGCGGGGAAAGGGAACGGCATCCGTCAGGATCAGGGCTGGAAGCTGTGAATGCCGTCAATATGTCTACTGCACGTGCATATGTCTGACTAAAACAGACACATGGGTTTATGTGTCTACAACTTCAGTTTGCGTGGGGCAAGTGAATTCTCCGGGGTCCACCATGCTCACCACTCCACCTGGAAGAGAAAAGCTCTGTCACCGGCCCAAAGCAAGGGCCAGAGAGACGAGCCAAGTGTGGGCCAAGCTCCTGGAGTAAGGAGTCCCCTGTACCTGGGCCACCACCCACCTCACGTGTTTTCTGTGCATGACGGGGACCGCGGGAGACGCCCAGTCAGGGGGCGGCTCAGCCTGGGGTTCCAGGCCCCGCCTCTGCCCCTGAGACACCACACGGAGCTCTCCCAGCACGGTGCGCCCCCATCACTGGCCTGGCCCCTTCAAAGCCCCGCAGAACCATAGAGCTCCCCATCTCCCTTCCCTGCAACTGGAGCACGGGCTGCTAAAAGGCCTCTCGCTGCCTTTTGCGTGTGGTGCTAATTAACATGATCCAAGTTACAATATGTGTTAAAGATTCCAGTTTTGTTACTTATTTAATGAGCTTCATGGGATTTGAACACGAGGCTCAAAGTAGCAGGGGAAACCTCATAATTAGCTTCAATTACGCGAAGTTCCTACGCATTAAGACTATTTGATGAACTGCAGAGGGAAGGAGCTACCGACCAGATACAAATCACTAATTTTGTTCCATTTATTATATACTTATTTTCTTCCTAATTAGTACTGATTGGCTTATGATCCTAATTAATGCAAAGGAATTTGGAATGGTATACAATGGTATGGCTTAGAGATGCCAGCGCGTACAGCTAAATTATTGCTAATTGTTATTTACATGAGGCCTGGAAGACTAAATAACGCAATGCCTAATTAGCATTAAAGATATGGTATCCATTTCCAATTTACGCTAAGGCAATGGAGATCAAATTGTTAGTTTAAAAAAAACTCAGTCTTGAGATTCCAAGAATTGCACCACTGTATGTTGACCTCCACCTCAGGGGAGACTGTTTTTTCTTGTCTGCAGTTGCATCTTGCCAGGGCTTGGCTAGAACTTTGCAAAAAAATGTTGCACAGGAAGACACAGCCTCACACTGGCAATACGGCAACACTTAAGGATTAGAGCCGGGAGCCAACTGGCGAACAGGCCGAGCGTCAGACCTCTGTTACTGCCAGCAGTGCAAGGTGTGTGTGCTGGCAGCTGAGTGGGGTCCTGAGTCGGCTGGCCCATCCCGAGGTCAAGGTGGCTGTGGGTGATGCCCGTAGGGTGCTAGAGATGCCTATTCAGAGAGCTGGGTGGTCAGCCAGTATCACATGGGTGGATGCTGCTTGCCCAGTGGGGGCTGCAGTGAAGAAGAGAACGAAGAGGAGGTTCTGGCAGGGAGACCGAAGTGTCAACTCCCAGTCCAGACACCCTCAAGAACGCCTGCTCAGCCCTGAGGACGCTGCTTCCCTGCGGCCAGTGTCGCCCCTCGTCCTAATCTGCTCTCCCCGAGTGGGCGACGGGGCTCCCAGGAGACACTCTGGGAGGTGCCCTCTGGCCGGGACCTGCCTCGCTAGCTCTCACCGCTCCTCAGTGAGTCTTTTCCCTGCACCCTCCTTCCTCACCTGGCCCCTGAACTTTCCCCCTTTCCCCCTGCTTCTCCTGCGTTTCTTCCTGAATCCAGTCCTCCACAGGCTGAGAAGGAAGAGGACCGTAGGAGGAGCAAGAAGACCGGCCTGACTTTGCGAGTCGTTTCACCGCTCGGGACGTGAGGGTCGACATCCTATGAAGTGGAGATGCTAACCTCTGCCGTCCTCTCTCCTCCTTCGCAGCAGCGCTCAGAAGCACAAACGGGACCGCACATGCGAAAAGCCCTTCAGAGACGACGAAGCCGTACAGGGAAGGGAAGGTTCTGAGTCAGTCCAACCATTTATCTTCACGGGTGGGGGTGTCAGCGCCCCACGGAGCAGAGGCTGAGGCAGGGTGCCTCGCTCTCTCGCTGGTGCTGGCGTGGCCACAGAGGGACCTCCCCGGGGTGCCTGCCCAGCTGGATGCGGCCAAGGGGAGAAGCTGGCTTCCGTCCAGGCCCCTGACCTCCGCATGGGAAGTCCCTCTTCTCCGTGAATTCGGGTTGTACGCTGAGAGCCCGGCTTCTCTGACAGTCTGGACCAGGGCGAGCAGGCTCTCATTTGCAGCTCTCTGAGCAACTGTCTTGAGAAGACTTTTCATCTTCCAGGCAAACGTTGTTCTTAACCACCACTAAGTGTTAATATTTTTAGAGAGAGAGAAAGAATGACAAGGACAATAGCTACTTGATGTTTCACGTAACATAAGCTCTGTGCTGGGTGCTTGGGGTCACCTCATTCAGACTGCATGATGGGCCCGTTAGGCGCTGGTGTCTCAGAGTTGGGAAAACACACTCCGTAGACAAGGATCAGTTCAAACCAGCTAGCAAGGTTGCACGTGTGCAGATAAATCTGTAATACAAAATGTATACTATTTCCCCAGGAGAAACAGTGATTAACCGTAAGAAATACATTATTTACTCTCCTTTTATTAGTTAATAAAATAGTCATATTAAGAAAATGTAATGCCATATACTTCATACAATTTTAAAAACTGGAAGACACATCACACAGCATACATACGAAGCTTATACAAATATAGTACTGTATATTCCATATATGTGCATAAATTTAAACTGCATACACTGTATACAGTTATCTATGTATGTTGTGTGTGTATGTGTGTGTATGTGTATTTCAGGAATGCATACACTTACAAAGTGTAAATAACATGGCCAATTAGGTACAACCACCCAACTTAAGACACAGAATACCGCCAACACCTTTGACGCTCCCATGTACGTGACCTCCATCCCTGACGTGGTGTTTTTGAGTAAACTTGAGAAGGGTCCCCGTTCCTTGGATTGAAGATGCATCGCTCACACCAGGGTAAAAGGCTTGGGAGTAGCTATAAAGGACTAGATTTTAGCTCCAATTACCCTGTTGGCTGGATATCCTTGTGCAATGTACGAAAATACATACGCAACCTTGCTCACCCTCCCCTTCCTTGTGTTTTATCAGATAGATAGATAGATAGATAGATAGATAGATAGATAGATAGACCCCTGAAAAATATATTGTTTGTTTTCTCATACTTGCAAACTTTATGAAAATAGTCACATGTTTTCCTTGGTCAACATCCAATTTCTGAGATTTATGCATGGTGAGGAGATGTGGCTGGCTTGTTCGCTTTCTTTGCTGATAGCATTCCTTTGGATGAACATCCCACATTTAAAAAATCCAATCTCCCATCAGTGGACACCCAAGCTGTGTCCAGTGTTTAGTTATTACAAAAAAATATTCCCTGAGAGCACTCTGGTATTTATTTTCTGTGCATGTACGTGAGGTCTTCTCCAGAGTAGATACCTAGGGACAGAACGGCTGTAGGACTTACATCTTTAATCTTACTGTATAAAGCCAAATTGTTTTCTAAATGATCATGCCCACTGAAAAGTGGTGTACAGCTTTTCTAACCATTGGTATTAGTATCAGACTTTGACTATTGCCAATCTGGTAGATGTGGCTTTAATCTGCATTTTCCTTATTACAAATGATGTTAGCCATTTTTCTTCTGTCTTATCTGAAATGCATTTTCATGTCCTTTATCCAGATTATTATTATTATTTTAAATCAGGTTGCTTGTCTTTTTCTTATTATAGGAGTTCTTTAAGTATTATGACTCCTTCTCCTTTGTTGGTTATATGAACTGCAAATATTTTCCCAGTTGATAGGTTACCACATTATCTATATGTCTTTTGATAAACATTTTTCACTAAGATAGTGAAATTTGTCAATTCTTTATGGCTTGTACTTTCTGTCCGAAGAAATATTTTCCTATCCTGAGATTATAAAGTGTTTTCTAAAAGTTTAAAGTTTCAACTATCACATTTAATTATGTAATCCATATGAAATTGGGTTGGTGTATCTAGCAGTGTAAGTTTCTCCAACTTTTCTTCTTTCAGAGTATTTTGGCCATTTCTTTACCTCTCACATAGGCTTTCCAAATGAGTTTTAAAATTACCTTATCAAGTTCCAAAAATCTGCTTGTTGAAATTTTGATTGGAGTTAAATCTATAGATAAATTTGGAGAAAATTGATACCTTTATGATTATAAGTTTCTCTATCCATCAATATTTATCTTTCTCAATTTAATTTTTTAATACTTTGATAAGTCTCATTAAAAAAAGAAATTATATACATATTTTGTTAAATTTACTTCTATTTATAATAGCATATTATTTTTTATCATAAATTTGCATTTTTATATACTGGCAACACATGGAAATACACATCAAAAAAGGCTTGTTCATATTTATTTATAATTCAGTTTTATTACATTGTTATTAATTTTGATAACTTGTTCATATATTCTTTCTAGATTTCAGTGTAATCATATCAAAAGCAAATAACGACAGTTTTGTTTCTTCTTTTCCAACCTTATGCCTTTTATTGTTTTGGCCTTCCTTGTCTTGGTGACTGAGCCCTTTAGCTTAACTTTGAGCAGCAGAGCTGACCGTGGGCATCTTTGCCCATTCCTAACAGCAAAGGGAGGGACTGTCTCACTGTTAGGTATGATGTCTGCTAGAGAATTTTTTTCTTGATATCCTTTATCTGGATAAGGACATTTTTTTTTTTCTATTCTTAGTTTGCCAAGAGCTTTTTATCACAAATGCATGTTGACCTCCATCTAATGACTTCTGCATCAATTGAGATAATCTTGTGGCTTTCCCCCTTTGTTTTGTTAACAAGGGGGACTCACATTAATATATTTTCTAGCGTCAAATCAAAACTGTATTCCTGAGTTACATCACACTTGGTCAGAATGTATTTTTTTCAAATACATTGCTAGCTTAGGTTTGCTATAATTTGGTATGGGATTTTTAAATCTATGTTTATATGTATCTATTTTATGTCTATATTTATGTTTATGTGAAATCAGCCTATTTATTTCCTCAGTCTATGTTTGATCATGATGAGCTAGGCTGCATTTTGCGGAGAGTTCCTGAGGTGGGAAGCCCACGAAAAGACCAGCAGGACCCCCAGGCGGGGCCACTACTTTCCCCCCGGTGCCATCCGGTTCCCTGGCCCTGGGGGTATTATCTCGCTTTTGTGCCTCTATAAAAGGGCTTGTTTCTAGGAAAGTGGAACTTACCCCTAAGATTCTATTGGTTCCCCAAGCTCACTCCTGATTGGTCCATTTCTATCACTCCTGATTGGTCCATTTCTAAAAAGCTCATCCCTGATTGGTCAACTTTGTTACACCTTATTTGCATATGATGCTGCAAAGTCTGGACTGGCACCCTATAAAAGCCTGTGTAAACCTACAGATGAGGTCCAGAGTTTGGAGTGTTAACTCCTCTGGGCTCACTGGCCTAATAAACCTGAGTTCTCCAACTCTCCGAGTGCTGCTTGGTCTCTCGTCCGGATCCAGGTTGCTGTCACAACTGAGCTGTAACACTGAGCTGTAACACACTTTGCTGCAACATTCCCACTTCTTTGTTATGGATGAGTTTGTGTAAGAACAGAATGCCTGATAGTGCTAACTGAAAATCTTCTGGACAGAGCATCATTGGAGAGATTATAAACTACTGATCTAATATATTTTAAAATTAAGAGAAAATTTGAGTTTTTTACTTCTTCTTGAATTGCTTTTGGTAACTTTTATTCTTTTTTAGATCTGTGCCTGTTCCAAGTTTTCAAAAGTCAGCAACTAGGTGTTTGTAATATATTACTCGTCAAGTGCATTTGTAGTTATATGCCCTGTATAATGCATTTCCTTCATTCTCTATTATCTTTCACTATTTTCTATCCTTCCCTTCCCCTCTGGATTATTCTTGACATAAATTCACTAATTTAATCAGTCTTTTCAAACAAATGTCTAATTTTGTTGACACTCTCTCTTATATCTGTTTTGCATTTTTTTTTTTTTTTTTTTTTTTTTTTTTTGGTTTCTGCTTTTATCTTTGTGATTTCCTTTCTTCCGTATGATTTTCTGACTTTCTTTGGATATATTCATTTAAAAAATAATGTTTAACTTTTCAAATAATACTGTAACCTTTCTTCTTTCAGACTTTCTTATTTCCTAAAATAAATCTTTAAATGTATACATTTCTTTACAAGAACTAGCCTAGCTGCAGCCCATAAGTTTCAATATTTTTACTAATACTCAATTCTTAATGTTTTGATCCATGAGTTATTTAGAAGTATATTTTCTAATTTCCAATGATTTCAGGTTTTTAGTTATTTTTTTATTATCTGAGTTTTAATCTATCTTTTGTTAGAGAATATGAGCTCCATGACATTGATTCTTTGACATTTGTCATCAATTTTCATTACTGCTCTACGTGTGCTTTGCTGTATTTTCTATTAGTTGGATGTGGTTTTTATGTTTGTGTATTAAAATGAGACTTGCAAGTTGTATTTCTCCAATTTAGTATATCCTTAACCTGGTTTTGCTTCCTTGATTCATTACTGAGAAAGATTGGTTGAAATGTTCCATTCTGAGATCAAGTTGTCAATTTTTCTCCTTTTGTTATCTTTCCTTTGTATAGTTTTAATCTATGTTACTATGTACATTCAACTTAGAGTTTATAAATCTTAGTTTTAACTGAACATTCTATCATTAAGGTTGCGTTATGACCTTTTTGACTACCAATAACTTTTAAGGCAAAAATCATTAAAGACGATGTTGGCGGATCATAACACATCAGTATACCAGCTTCCTATTACTATGGGCCTGGCATATTTTCCCCATATGTTTATTTGCAGTCATATGTTTTCATATATCTCAGGTATATGTCTTATAACCAGCATATTTCTGGATTATGATTTTGAAGAGCCACTCTGATCTTTTTAAAGTTTTGGTTTGCTAAGATTGCTGACTTATTCACAGTTTTTATTGTACAGTTTTCAGTTTAAGATTCCTCCCTTTTTGACTTCTTTTTTTCTCATTCATTTTTTCCCTCCCTCTCCACTAATCTGTAAGTTATACCTTTAATGCTTTCTGTTTAGAGGCTGCCCTAAACATTCTAAAATCCATATTTAATGTAATAATGTTAAAATTCAATTTTAACCTTTTTCAAAACAATAAAGTAATCTTTGATCATTTTAACCTTATTACTTCTAACCATTTATACTATAATTATTCAGTATTTTACTTCTATGTTGTCCTTAGCACTGCAAGTTAGACATGTAAAAAAGTTATTTCATGTAGCCAATGTTTGTATATTTAAATTTACCCACAATTTTCCCTTTCTCTTTGTTCTTTATATCTTTTTACATCAGATCTTTTCTCTGAGATAATATTTTTTTCTTTTTGAAGTACATACTTTAGAACTCCCTTTAGGAGAGTCTAATGGTAGTAAACATTCTCAGTTTTGTTATATTTGAAATAACTTCATTTGGGTTTTGAAAGACTGTACTGCTGTGAATATTTTTCCAGTTTGACAGTTTTTCTCTCTGCACTTTGAAGATAGTTTTCAACACTCTATTAGATTTCATTGTTACTGTAGAGAAGTCAGCTAAAAGCCTAATTTTTTTTTAATAGGTTATTTATCTTTTCCTCCTCACTGCTGTCTGATTACAGGGTGTCTATTCTGAGACATTTTTTGGAGGGGTGCACAGATCTTGGAATTTCTTAGGCTGTTTTACTTTGGAGATTCATACCTTTCATGGAAATTCTTAAGTGTGATTGTTTTTCCTATTTCTTCTACTATCTCTTTTCTGTACCTTCAATCAAGTGGATAAAAACTATGCTTTATCCTATGATCTTAACCTTGGTTTTATTAATTTCCTCTATTTTCCGTCTACATTATATATAATTTCTTTGGACCCATCTTCCAGTGCAGTTTCTCTCCTTATGACTAATTTGCTATATTATCCATCACTGTGTTTCTTACTTAAATTATTATATATTGCATTATTAGAATTTCTACTTGCATAGTTTTCAAACTTAACTTGTCATATTTCATAGTCCATTGTACTTATCTTGTCATATTTCATAGTCCATCGTACTTATTTTTCTTTTGATGCCCTCCTTTATGTTTTCAAACATACCAAGCTCACTTAACTTATCTTTGAGGGTGGTTCACATTTCTGCAGACTCAGTGGGTCTCATTATTCTCTTTACTGTTCCTGCTGACTCGTACCAAATCTTGTTCCTTCATGAATTTTACATCATATTTCATCATGATTCATGTTTTTGCCATTTTATGAATCCAGGGGTTTCTAAATGCATTTTTCCAGATATAATTCACAGTTACATCTGCTGGGTGCCTAGGGAGTCCCACCAACCTGGCAGCATTTTAAACCAAAAGTTTGGCTCAGTCATTTTCAAGCCACAAAGAAGTATCTATTTTGGCCCTCATTCATGTGAGAAGTGTCTTGGGGCTAAGAATTTCTCAGAGGTTACTGGTCCCTCCAACCCGAGTGGAAAGAGGCAAGATTCCTTCCTCTCCTTGTGGGGTGGGTTACAATCTAGTTACTCTTTCACTGAGGGTGCTGCCTTGTGAAATCTAGCACCTATGAAGGGATTTGGGGTCATGCATCCCGCTTGCATGCACACTGCATCAGTCTTCTATCCCCCACGTGCCAGCCGGTAAACTGAAAAGTCTGGACACTCTGGGATAGGCAGATGTCCCTAAAAGACTACCAATTTTAAGACATCCTACCTCTTTGTCTTAGTGCTTTCTGATCAATTTTAGCGTTTAAGACTCGCCCCACCCCCAACCGGTATCTACATTTAAAAGGATGTGTTTTACACTTTAATCAGCTTTAAAGTATATCTTGTCTGCTGTATCTAACTGTCAGCACAAAATGACCCACTCACTTTTCTCCTTTGTTATCATCATGTATGTTTTTAGCCTTATTTAGGCAATCTAAAATTCAGTAAACTAACTAAAGATGCTATATAGTTAATAATTTGCAGCTTCTATTTGAAAAGTAATGTTAAGCTTGCTTTTAGAAATATATCCTATGATATGGAGTTTTAAATCACCTTTTTTTCTGTATTCTAAGACAAAATTTCTGAACAGGGCATTCAAGGCCCCTCCTTGCCAAACCACATGAATGTGTATACATTTCTTTTTTTTTTTTTTTTCCTACAAAAGGGTCTGTAATTTTCAGCAGATTCTAAAATAAGGATGCAACCTTAAAAAAGAATTAAGAATTGCTTATCTTTGAGGAATATCAACAATGAAAAAGGTTCACATGTGTAGGAGAATTCTGGAAACTATGTCTGGGAGAAGGGACTGAAAATATCCCATGAGAAACAGTATATACAGCCAGATCTATCTATAAAGGCTGTTTGTCTAATTATAGGTTGATTTGCCTATTTATACATAATCAGCCCACACGTGCCCACACCTCTATATATGCACGTACATGCTACTTTGCTAGGATGCTATCACAAATGTGAATAAAGACTGGGGTTAGTAATAATAAATTTGTTTTAATTATGTGTATTTTTCCACTGTAAGCTTAAGGATAATAAACTGCTCGAGTTTCACTGAGGGAAGCAAACCAGTCATCGCTGAGAAAACTCTGACGGCGCTCTTATCTAAAACGGGTAATTCTAAACTAACGTTACGTATCTTGACCTCTCTGCCAGACTTGGCTCCAAGTGATTCGGCTCTTTCCATAAATCACATCTTCCTTCTAAAGATGAAGATATTTCTGATGCTCTGAAGAATGGAGCAGGGCTTTGAAAGAATTTCCAAGAGAGCTTCAAAACATTTGAGCAGAGACAGCTGCATCAGAATCTGTGTGTGGTCACTGCTGGGCAGGTAGCGGTCCTGGTTTTGGGGTTTGGGTGCCAGGGGCTTCATGAGTCTTAACGTTTTGTATCACCTTATTCCTGTGTGTCTCAAATAGCATATCTGACTAGGAGGTGTCAACAAAATAACTCAGGGCTGCTCTGTAGAAGGACCTTTAAATACAGTCATGTACAGATGTGTCTCTGGGATAAGGGGACACAGTGACACCTCGAGGGGCAGTGCCCACTGGGATGGAGACGCTCGGTTATGCACACCAGGAGAAGCATTATCACTTTACAGTTGTTCCTTAAATACTCTGTGGCAGATGACTATTTTGCTTTCTCACTTTAAAACCAAAAGCCTAGAAGTTGCCTGTGGTTTTTCCTCTGGCAACAAGGCTCTCCTGGAGTATTGTACACTTCAGTTCTCTGAGCCAAATATTGTTTTTAAAGCAGAAAGTTTATGTTAGCTTCCTCTGCAGAATCTCTCTGGCCATCACTGTAAATCTGGTGAGAAAATCATGGTTCTTATGACAAGGTAGCTAGTTAAAGGCTGAACACTGCCGATGCACAACGGAGAATCTATAGCCCTAAAAGCTGATTAAAAGCAACCCTGCAGATACTAAATGGGGGATTACAAAGTGATTACTGAAAAATGAATAGAGAGGCACCAAGACACTGTAAGAACAGAACAGCTGTGCTGACAATTTTAAGACCACAGAGAAGGAAATGAATCAGTGCACAAGGAACTGCGGCCTTGTGTGAAAGTCACACAAAATAAATACACCTTGTCCTCTGTGATGGATCCCATTGCTTTAGATGGTCCGTATTAGTGACTGCATTAAGCCAGAATTATTATTATTACTGTGTTATCACTACACGCAGGGTAAAAAGAGAGACAGAGGGATAGCACGGTTCTAGGGAGGTAAAACCTGGATGAAATGGGACTCTAAAAAAAAGCTTCAAGTTACCTGAAAAAAAAAATGGAAACAATATTTCCTCCTGCTTATCTCAGAGGCATCGAGCATTCTCTGCAAACTGAGTGTGGACTGAGCTTTACATGTAAACTTTAAATCACTGCAGGTGTTACCGAAGGCAAGCCTGTGTGCCCGCTGCACCATGAGGCCAAACACACTGAAACGTGAGTTTGGAGCAGAGAAAGGTTTATTGCAGGGCCGAGCAAGGAGGACGGGGTGGCTCATGCCCAAGAAAACCCGGAACTCCCAGAAGGGTTTCAGCAAAGCTTATTTAAAGTCCAGGTAAGCGCGGGAGGGTCGCACGGTAAGTGATCAGCTCGTGCACATCTCTCCGATTGGTTGATGTTGAGGGAACAGGGTGGTCAACACGCCCAACCCTTAGCTGCCAGGAGGTGGGGGGCCACGTGCTCTCGATTATCAAGTAGTTAATTTCTTCCCTTTGGTGGCAGTTTTAAGCATCTGAAAAGCTCAGGAAATATACATGAGATGCTATTATCTGGGTGCTTCAGGGAGGAGCTACAGCAGGGGGTATGGCGGATGGATCTGACTCCGGAAGGCCCACAGGGTGCGGCTCGGCTACACGGGGGACACTGAAAATTAGTAATGTAATAACCAGCGTGTGCCTACTATGTTTCAGGAATCACGAGGGCAAAGTCCTTCAGATGTATGACCTCTCTACTCCACACCACACCCTCACCATGTGTAATCACAGTCCCAACAATGCCTTGTTTCGTGGCTACACGTCGTCTCGGGATCCTGCACCTTCTACACGACAGGCAGGGTAGGAACAGCCATCTTTTTGATAAATGACAAAAGTGGAATTTGGAAAAGATGGGCCACTTGTGCAAAGACAGGCAGCAGACAGGGATTTACTGTTGTGGCTATTTCCACAGTTTCGTACCAGCATTATTTATTGGAAAAGAATGAGTGATGGGGGGAGGTTACTGAAGCAGGCTGATGGCTTGCAGTTGTCACTGAGCTGGCATGGGAGATGGCCACGTCTGGTGTTACTTGGCAGGAGGAATGAGGGCTGCTGCTGCAGCATGAGGGATTAAGGTTAAATCTATAGACCCGCCCTGAGTGGCAGAGCTGTGCTGCAGTGATGCAGAGCACAGACTTGGCAACCAGGCTGGCTCCGGGCAAATCCTGGTTCCACTCCCTCTAGCCCTACATTCCCAAGAATCTGCCCCACTCCTCTGAGCCTCATTTCCCTGATCCATATAATGGGGTCATAGTAAACCTGTTCGTTAGGGCTGGGCAACAGAAAAATGAGTTTATGTATCTAGGGCACTTAGAATAGAACCCAACACTTAGTAAGTCCTTAAGTTACTCATTTAAAAAAATTATTCCATACTCTTTCCTTCCGACTTTGTTTGGATATGCACAAATGCATCCAATCCTATGATTCTGTAAACTAAAATACTTCCCATCATGTTCTGCCTGCCTCATTTTTCAGTGTCTTAATTGGGATTTTCTTATAGGTCTGGCTCCCACCTAGTAAGGCTTGGGGGTCTGGAGCTTGAGGGAAATATTAGACAGAGGTTTTCAGTAACTCCTCAGGGCACAGGTACCCTTAATCACAACAATCATCGTGGCTGGAATTAAGTCATCCTGTGACCTTGGGCAAATTCCTTAATTGCTGGAGGCCTTGGCATTGCCCTCTGTTAAATCAGGTGCAGAAGCACAAGGTGACCTCAGGCCATGGGCTGGGTTTGTAGAGGAAACTGGTAGTGGAGCTTGGGGTGCCCCCCACAATGCCACACTCACTTTCAAAGCCTTTAAAAGTAGAATCAAAAAAGACTAGTAAAAGTTGCCTTCGTAAGTCAGCAGGGAATTATATGACCTCCTGGGAACAGGAATAAAATAAAAGGAAGAGTCACATATTCAGCTCTAGGGGAAATACATAAACACATAAATACATAAGAGCTTTCAGTCTCTCTAATTATCTACATGGATAACAATTTATCTCAGAGCTCACCAAATTTGTTCTTTCCCCAATATACATACAATCAAAACGCTGCACTGTTGCTTGGTTTAATATGCTTTTCAATATCTCATGTCAAACTCAGAAGAGTTGAGGGGGAGAAAAAAGCAAACCAGAGCCATGAAGAAAGAGAAAGAAAGAAAAAAAAGAAAAAAAAAACCTCCAGGCAGGGAATACCTAAATGATGTAATGATCACAGAAGCATCCAAAATTAGGTACAGAAGATGCAGCTGGTGCCACAGCCCCCTGAGCTGGCTGCCCCAGACAGCCTGGCGTGAGGACCCTCCAGCTGGTGCCCCCTGTCTCCCAGGCCGGCTCCAGGCCCTACACTCGCTTTCTGAACTTTTTGGCTTTTATGCATTGCAGTGACACCATCACTTTCCTCACCCAATCTGTATATTTTACACCTGCATTGGAGAATGTTATTGGAAGTGTCATTTATCCCAGAGCTGTGAAACCACAATGGGCAATTCGCTCTACCAGGAACTTCAATTCCCACAATCAAGCAATTGAGGGGCTATTACTACCTTCAGCCCCACCCCACCTTCTCCAAACTTCCGCTTTACGGGGAGCTTTTTGATGCTTCCTACAATCAGCTCGCTCTGAATATAAATGCACGTTTCCGACATCTGCAGCACTTTTAAACAGCATGAACAGAAAATCTTGGAAAGATGCTACAGCGAAGCAACTGCAAACGTAATACCCTGTTGTTTTTATTGCTAATTAGAACAAAACACAAGGTCGACCTTCTTGCAGGCTAATCAGCTATTAAAACTAAGTGCTTCTTTAAAAAGAAAAAATCAAATCTGGTTGCCTCCTTGAGATATATGGGGGGAAAACCAACCAAAAGGGGGCATGTGCATGAAAATTCTTTCCTTATTCTTCTCTGTTAGGATGTAAATTCAGTGTATGGTTCCCATGGAAAATGTAAACTGGAGCAGGGCCGTCAGTGATCGCAGGGCAAAGATGTGGCCGCCACAGCCCCGAGACGCTCCTCTCTTGCAAAGTCCTGTTATTGTCAGAAAGATGAATTCTAAAACAACTCTGTGTTTGTGCCATCTGCAGATTTTATTGACAAAGGTGTCAAGTCCTGCAGAACTGAAAGTTGTTTCCTTGTCACGAGATAAATAAGCAGGTTTGCTTGAGCTCCCAGCTTTATTCAATTTGCTTAGATACAAGGTGACTGGAAGCATTGATTGCGTGTAAGACCGGATATAGATTTTTTAAGGGAGGTGCATGTCCTGGGAGTTAGAGTCACCTCTTGAAGCTGATGGCTTTGCAGCTTGGCTCACAGATCCAGAGAGAGAGAGAGAGAGAGAGAGAGAGAGAGAGAGAGAGAGAGAGAGAGCGAGCGAGAGAGCACAAAGCCACTGGAACCTGAGAGATCATGGTGAGATGGGGCAGGCGGCCAGGCTGGTTTTTATTGCACTACCTGGGGGATTCGCTGTATGTTACAGCTGGAATTGAGAGTCTTTAGCTCATCCAGAACAGTTATTCTCAAACTTGAGTGTGTGTATAACTGAGTGGGTGGGTGGGGGGTGTTAAAACCCTCGTTGCTTGTTCCCAGCCCCTACACATTCTGACTGAGCAAGGTCCTGATGAAGCCTGAGAATTTGCATCTCAAACAAGTTCTCAAGTGAGGCTGATGCTATGGGTCTGGGGACCACACTCTAAGAACCACTGGTCTAACACAACCCTCTCATTTCACAAGCGAATCAACACAGGCCCAGAGGGAAACACTGGTTTGGAGAGGCTGCGCCCTCCCAGGTCTAGAAAACTGGTGTTTCCTGCATTCATATCTGGAGTCTTTGCCGTTTCCCTAAATCATGCTTTGCACTTTCTACTTGCTGCACAGAAACATATGCTGACTCCAGAGATGATGAAGTTGTGTCTGAAGCCGGCGGCAGGAGTGGAGCACTTGTCTTCTGCTGGAAACTTCTACACACTCATTCAAGGAAAGCGGTTCCCTCCACACCCCTGCTTGGCAGGGAGGCTTGGGGCTGTTCAGATATGGACTTGGTTGTCTCATACAGTAATTAGTTTCTAGAAACTGGAATTCTTTTTCTTAGCAGAGGAACGTGGCAGAAGGCGTTTGTGAATCAGAGAAGCTATTTGGAGTTGGGTGACCTCGAAGTTCCCTTCTAGCTCTGAGATTCTATGATCTATGAAATTGGCTCTTTTAATACACAGTGTAGTAAAATGTCCTCATTTCTACCTTACTGAAGCCGTGGTTTGTAACAAGATGCAAATTGTCATCAGATAATGCTGAGCCCTGAAAACAGTTTACTGTGCAAACTATTTCCCGAGACTTACTTCGGCAATCAATTTACCAAATACGTTAATATGATCCTGACACCTGCATTAAAATACACCCAGTCACTCTACATCTTCTTAACCTGCTTTATTGCCTTCTCAGCATTTATCAATATCTGAAATTCTAATATAGACTTACTGCCTTGCTTATTGTCTGGGTCCACCAAGACCAGAACATAAACTCTGTAAGAACAAAACGTTACCTCTCTTGGCCACTGCCCTATTCACAGGGCCAGTGGATGAACCCTGAAGGTTCCTTACCTCCAAATTAGCATCCACAGAGGTTTTTAGAAATAGGAATGTAGTAACCAGAAAGGAACTCCTGTATTTATAAATCTATTAAATGAACACGAATAAAGTGACGGGACTGTCACCCGTTTCATCTCTGCCAGCCAATATCTGAACAGTAGGCGGTGTTCAGAAAAAAATAAATACAAACTTGCATTGAGGGTTTTCTTGAATCCGGACCATGTTTCAGCTCCCTCAGAGCCTCTGTGTCAGAGCTGGCTTGTGGTTTTTAGATCAGCGTGGATCACTTGCTAGCACTTAGGTCTGGAATACTTTCTTCTCAAATTCTTACAGCAAAACCACCAGCTCTATCAATATGGCTCAACATTTCAGACTTGTTCTATAAGCAACAATATTACCCCACTACATGTAGTAGAATCATAATTTTGTGATCATCTCTATGGACCAAACATCACTGAATCGTCATTGAAATTATGAAAGGGAATGCTATTCAGAAATTGTCAATGGCTACCATTTTGCTTCAAGATTGTGGACTGAGCCTCAGGTTGAGACAGACTTCTAGCGGATGTGACCCTGAACTTGATTAAAGTGAGGCAGTTCCTCTGCTGTCATCCTAGAACAAAGGGCCAAGCAATATCCAGGGCTTGGGGATCAAGTTAAAATCAGGTAGTTTGCAGGAATACAGTTCCGTGCAGAAACACACTGAACAGATGGGGAGTGACCTGTTGGATTGCAGTGGGAAGCAAATGCAGATTTCAGTTGGGTCCGGGTAGCATTGACCAGATGGGAACCCAGCCCTGCTCCACGCTCAACTTCCAGACCAGGACACCGGAGGTGAGAGGACAAGCCCATCCAAGGGGGAACCTCACGGCACACCAACCCCAAATTGTGGAACAAATGAATTCACATCTGCACTCTGGTAAAGGAGAAAAGGCATGGCACCAAGGCTGAGGTCAGACGGATCTGGGTTCAAGTTTGGGTTCAGCCACTTATTTATATACATGATCTTATGCAAATCATTCATTCCTTGAGGCTCAATGGCCTCACCTTTAAAACAGGGATGTTCTGGGGGGTGTGATGGACAGCACAGTGATTACAGTTACCACTGCTCTACTGTAAATTTGAAAGTTGTCAGGAGAATAGATCTGAAAAGTTCTCCTCTTAAGGAAAAAATACTTGGAACTGTGTGAGATGACGGATGCTAATGAAAATTATTCTGATAATCATTTTGCAATAAATACATATATCAAATCATTATGTTGTATAGCTTAAGCTAACACAAGTTATATGTCAGTTATTTCTCAATACAACTGGAAAAAATTGGGATAAGAGTGTCTATTATCAAGCGATTAAAGATATTTCACGAGAAATCTCAAAAGGCATCGCATCCTGGAGCTTTATACAAACGTCAGCAGACAGCTCTAATTCACTGAGCGCCCTGGCGGGCAGGCCCCTCAGGCCGGGGTGGAGGGGACTGGAGGGGGCTTGGCAAACACGCATTTCACATCCATCCACAAAGTTCACTACGCTTTTGTGCTGTCCACTTCGTCAGGAATGAAAGCAACACAGCTTTCTATTCTGACATTCGGTAACAGTCCTCCTTTGAAAATTTTGTCTCCTCACCTGTTAAGTGGAGCGAACCCTATTCAGCCCCGCCCACCTCAGGGGACCCTTGTGAGGATCAGCAGGTAAAGGAGGGAAAAGGCGCTGTGAGGAGTGGAAATCTGGGGTGGAATCATGCTAGTGGGATTAGATTCTGAACGCTTGCTCTTTGGGGCTTCGGTCTCTTTGGGTTTTGTGATGATTATCACTACCAGGTATAAGATAAAATGACACCGTTTCCTCTGCAGACACCTCGTTACCTCATTCTGGCTTCTCTCTTGCCCCCTCTGCAGTAGGAACAGAAAGAAGCTGGCTTGCAATAAACGTGATGTGATGCCTCTTGAAATCGGAGCCTCTGAGGGTGAAGTTCGTATTGACAGTCTTAAAATATGAGCCTGTCTCGGCGTTTTATGTCATCAGTTGTGACTGTCAGTTTCCTCTACAAGGAGAGGAATAATGGAGCTATTTCTCCCTCGCTCTTCCCAAACTAGTGCTGGCCCGTAGACTGGGTACCGCCCCAGCTGCAACGGGAGGAGGGATCTGTTTCAGGGATATGGGAGGTTTTAGGATGCTGCATACTTCATCCCACACTCAAGAATAGGGAGGGTCTGTGGTCCTCAGACGGAAAGATGTGCCTTGCCACGGAACTCTGTGGTGCCTGTAGACTGCTCCTCGGAGGCTGGGGAGGGACTGCGAGCTCTCCAGGACTTCTCTGGGACAGTCTCCTCTCAGCTGGGCGGCCCTGGGCAAAAACCTCAGGGACACTAGTGTTTACCGGCCGACTGGTCTCTGTGAATTGAGCTTGGCTGCCCTAAGATCTGCCCTAAGGTTACAGAATCATTCTGGGAAACAAGGTTTAAACTTCTACCAGGGAAACGTAAAAAAGCACAGTGATTTACCAATAAATCAGAAGACAATTAAGGTTAAAAAGTCAATGTTCAGGAAACATCAAGGATCTGAATTAAATCAACATATCAGGGTAATTCAAAGGCTAGTGCCTGGAAGGCAGCATTTTATCCACAGTCTGATTCATCCATCAGGCGGCACTCCCCCACTCGTGGGCTCTCCTTCTTCAGAACAGTTTGGGACACTTGCCAGCTGCAGCCAGTTTTTCTGGCTGGTGTTCGTTCCGGACTGAACATTTGCCAGAGTTTATAACCAAACTTAGATTGAGTTTATCTGCCGTCCCCGCCCTTCTTTGCTCTTTTTTTTTTCCCTTTCTCTCTCTCCAGAATATCCGTTGTACACACATACTTCCTGTATTTCTTTTTCTGTATCGATCCAAAATACCATGTCCAAAAGATGTTGCCCTGGGCTCTTTCTACCTGGAGTCAGAGAGAACACACACCAGAACACCTGCCTTCACAGTACATCTTTGAGGGACAATTTTATAACCTTTTCTCCTGATGACTAAGCAGAGCCTTTCCGTGCCCTGGGGGTTGGCCCCACAGTGCAGGTTAAGGAGTCGGTTCAGGGTTTGAGATAGGAGAAACCTAAGGATAAGAGCTGCGGGGCACTGATGATTTACTGCCAGTTAGAAACTCTCTCTACACCCTTTATAGGCATCAACTCTTTTAACTTTACAGTGAGTCCCAGAATAGACCCCAATTTACAGATAAAGAAAACAGAATCTCAGAAAGATTCAGTTATATGCTTATGTGGTCTTAGACCTAGTAAGTTAGAGAGGTGGGACTCAACTTTATAAATTGAGGTGCAGGTATGTTCGATTCCAAAAGCCATCCTTTTAAAATTTTGAATTCAAATTCAGGGTCCATGGGCTTCAGAATAATAACAATAAAAAATAAAAATACTTTTTGAGCACTTCCTCTATGCCTAGGACAGAGCCTTCTCACCTGAAGTCCCTCCTTTTAATCCTCACAGCACATCTGTGATGTGAAATAACACTGTTCACGAACTGGAGATGTGACAGGAGGTGGCGCACGGAGAAGGGACTCACGCAGACCACCCGGCTGGTGAGTGATGGAGCCGGGGCACCAGGAAGTCGGTGCCCCACGCCCTGCTGATCATCACTACCGGTCCTGAACGAGGCTGGGCCCTGAGGATCTGTACCTGTCTCACCATTCTACGGCCACAAACGTGGGATGAGTCACCTGTGTCCCGTGCAGGGACTAGGCACAGCGGGGCTGCTAAGGGCTAGATTTCCTCCCAAGAGCGTGGCTCTCCAGAGTTTATGCCAGATTGCTAACATTTGTGTGTGTGCATGTGTTTCTTTCTTTTTTTTTTTTTTTTTTCCAATACGGGCTTTTTCTTTGTGGTTTAATTATTTACTCACTCAGGTTCATTTGCTTTGGAGCTTCTTGAATGTCAGAGCTTCAGATCTCAAATGCGAGCCAAGCTTTGGCCTTTGCAACAGCCCAAGGTTAATGCAGACCGCAAACAAGGGGCCTCCAGAATCCACTGCGGCTGTTGGTCTGCACCTGCTTCCTGCCCCGGTGCGGTTCCTGGGTCTAGTGTGAAAGCAACCTTGATGCCCCAAGGGGCTGGTGTGTGTGTGTGTGTGTGTGTCATACACACACACGCCCCTCCCCCAGTGCTTGTCTCACGGCTGATGAAATACACACACGCAGTCTAGGGAAGGCGGCAGGTGGGGGTTTGAGGTGGGTACTTCCTCAAAGCAGAGAGAAAGCAGGAGCCCAGGCTTGGCAGCAGGAGACCTGTGGTCTAGTCCTGGCTTGGCCGCCGCCACGTGATCTCAGCCAGGACACTTAACCCTCTGAGCTTGCTTCTGCCATTTTTAATTTTAAAGGATTAGGCCAGATCAGTATTTCCCAAATCATCTTCTGCAGAATGTTAGTGTTCTCTGATGTATTAAGGGGTGGATTTGGAGAAAGAAGAGTTACCCAGTCAGATAAACTGGGAAAAAAGCGACTTTCCTTCTGTGAATAGATTCACATCACTCATCGGTGTGTTCAGAGCTGTGAGATGTTACGTCGCAGATAATCAAATAGTTTCATTTATTCTGGTACTTAATTAACTTATTTGATAATCAAACTCTTTTTTTCATAGAACACCTGTGAATACTTCTTGGGGTGCTGGGCCTTGCTGAGAATTAGTTTTAGGGTCTCAAGGAATCTCAGGGAGAGCATCTTCCACATTCAAACTTTAGGAACTTAATAAATAGTTGATTTGTTAAATGACTGGATGACTAACATGAGGAAAACAGTAAAGGGTATTTAAAAGTAAATTTATTTTCATGTAAAGCAATCAGCTGACAAGACAGCAGAACTGAAGTGTAAAATCCATCTCCGTGGTAAATGGCAAATGACTGGTCCCCACAGGTGAGATGCTGACAGCATCCTACATCTAGCAGAACTGAAGATACAGACAGCATTTCCCATCGTTCCAGGTTCCTAATGATGAATTTCTTTTTCAGGGCAGAAGGGCTCTTAAGGTCAGGGAAATTCAAACATTTGAATGGAAGAAAGCTCATCTCCTTGGATCTGAAGATTTCCTATCCTCTCTCAGCATCCCTTACCAATCTTCATACACCACATGGCATTCATAACAGGGCTACACATATGGAGTTTAATACACAGGTATTGGTCAAATCACATTTCATAAAATGTCTTTGTGAAGCATGTATGTTCACCAGGGCCAAAAAGATAGCAACCCAGTTTTTAAAGAGTGCCACTTGCAGGCTAATCTAGTCTTTCTACGTAGGTATCTTTGTTTTATTGCTTTTCTTTTTCTCTGTGTAGTGTATTTTATATTTGAATGGAAAATAAAATTTATAACAGGTCTGTGTTATTTAGGTGAAACTGGCCTGCCCTTGACCCACCTTGCGCTTAATTGTGACTGTGTGGGATTTTCTGATTTTATTTCAAAAAGATCAGGTACTACCTTTCTGCTCTTCAACGTATTTGTTGTTTGGTTGGTTCCATTTTATCAGGCGTGGGTAGATCCGATCACCTCGTCTGAGCGGGGCTCATGAGGCCACATCAGTCACTTGGGGAGCTCTACCAGATCCGAATCAGCAGAGGACGTCTCTGGGTCTTGGTTTAAAACCTCCAGGCCTTTTATTTAGTGAAAGCACCGTGGTACGAGAGGTGAACAATCCCAGACACCCCCTTCTATCTCCCTGGCTCTCTATGGTTCTGTGTCCTATAGCTCTTGACCACAGATAGTCTGAAAAGCCCTGCTCTGAGGCACAGCTCAGAGAAGCAATCGCCCCATCCTCCAGCTCCTGCTAGCTTAAAATCCTTGCGGGGTATCCCAAAGTGCAGGGTCTACAGTCCAGACCCCTCCTCTTTGTCAGCCTCTCCAGATCTCCCCCGGCCTTCCCCTACCTCTCAACCCACGGGCCATACGGTCCATGGCCACACCCAGCATCCTCCTGCCCTGAACAGGACAGGAGGCAACATGGCTCCAGTCTTTATTCTCACTGCTGCCAATGCTTGGATCTGCTCTTTCTGTCTGCGCAGTCACAGGCCCTCATAGCTTCATTCAAATGCCACCTTTGCTGGCCCCCTGGCGAGGACTGACTACTTTTGCCCCCACTGGACCTGAGCAAGCACTGTTTCAGCACCAGAGGCATCCAGTGTCCTTCTCTGTCTCTAAGTACATCTCTCTTTCTCTCTCCAAATGGCAGCCCCTGGACAGAAGTGACTGTGTCATTTGGGTCTTTGTGTATTAGAGTCCCTAAGACAAAGTAGGTCGATGTTTAATACACATTTGTTTAAAACAGCCACATGCATTTGAAATTATTACCAAGAATGATACATTCTCCTATCAAAAGCCAACTGGAATCACTGTATACAAACAACGAGCTAGAAGCTGGCACACCACAGGTGTACAGCACAGGCTTGCTAACAACAATAATGACAACCATTAATATGTATCGCCTGTTTCCTATGAGCCAGACTGGGGGCAGAGATTGCTTAAATCACTCCCCTAAGATCCCTTGGTCTGACTTCTCTGGTCAACCTCTTTCCCTTCCCAGCTCCTCCCGGTGGGAGCTCACTGCTTAAATTGTAGGGTGCCCGTCGCTTTTTGGCCTGAGCTGGTAAGCAGGTCCAATGGGGCTTCCCAGCCTTTGCGGCTATAATGTACTTTGCGAAAATGTAAGTCACTAGCCCCAAGGGTGCAAAATAACCAGATGTGGAGATTTAGGATTCTTTGACCCAAAGGCAGCAGTAGCTTCAGGGCACTGCTTGCCTGCGTGACCCTGAATGGGCATTACTTGGGACTTCTCCACCTGCAGCTACACCTGAGGCCACAGCTGATCTGCCTGCTGCAAAAACCGAAAGGGAGTGCTGCATAGACAGAATCAGGAGGTCAGGTGGAAACAGAAAATGAGGAAGGGTTAGGTTAGGTTTACCTTCATTTTCCAAACAATGGATGTTGCTAGGGGTCTGGGGAAATTTCCTCTGGGCACAGGCTACTAAGTGACAGCTTCACAAAGCAGGTAGTTGGTGTAGCATCAGCAAATGGGATTTTACAAATAAAGTCAAACCCGAGCCCAGCTAAGCGTGCCTGCTTTTCTTGGGACCACCTCTCCAGCGGCCGGTCAGCAGAAACAACACCCAGCGTCCCCACCGAAAGTCCGCACTTCATTTCAATAAAAGAGTCTCTAAATGCTGACATTTATAACTGCTTAGGAAAGGTTTGGGAGGTGGGGAGAAAGCGTAAAAGAACATTCTGTGTAGTGTTGGGGTGCTGCCAACAGTTTGTGGGTTGGATGTGGCACTGCGTTGCTCAAGATTAGACAAAACTTTCTTTTTTAATAGCGAGGAGGAGATACAAACCCTGCCCTCATGTCAGAGTCTCAATTCTTCAGTCTCAATTTTCCCCATTCAGGAGTAACATTTAACTGAAGGGAACTCAGAAAAGCTGTAGCTTTTTTTTTTTTTTTCTTTTTCTAGAAACCAAAAGAATGCAAAGATATTGAGTTTAGCTTTCTAATTCAATTTCTGAACTTTCTATTTCTTAATGAGAGAAAGAATGTTAGTGGCTATAAGAAGAAACCACATGTTTTTGTGATTACTAAAATTTCGGTGGTTGGTATTTTATGAAAATGCCACAGAACTGCACTATGAGAAACAGCGAGCATTCACAGCAAACCCCCCAGTCCTGACCCCCACCAAAGAGAAATGTCAGCAAGAAATCCAAGCAAGGGAGATATTTTCCTCTTCACATGGAAGAAAACACAGATTCTGAACTGTGAAAAGAGATTAGGAGTGAAAATTAAGAGAAATTTAGAAATATTTTGATTTAATACGTGGTCCAAGCCACCTCCTCCTGGCCAGCCAGCTACGCCTGCATCACAGCCTGAGGTATGGCGGCAGGTTAGCTGTCAGAGAGCGCTCAGAGCAAGTCACTGTAACTTAATCGCTCAGGCAGGGATTAAAGGAAAAGCCACTCCTGTCTCCTTAGGAGGAAAGGGCTTGTTAAGCCATTCAGACACGTCACAGAATTGCAACATGGCCTGGAAACACTTAACTGCTCCAGGTAGGTAATATCATGGCCACGTGAATCTGTGGAGGACACAGTGGTCACCACGCCATTTCTTTGGTTCCGGTGGTCCCCTCTGGCTGGTAGCACCCAGTGGAAGCCTACCACTGCACAAAGCTCTCTGACAAGGCCACCCCCCCCCCCCGTCCTCCACCCAGATCGCCAATCAAGTCAAGCAGACCATGCCTCACGAGTCATCTTTTTTTTTCCTCCCCAAACATACCACATTTTGTTGTCTTTTAATTACTTCATTTGCTTTTTCTCTTCTGCATCAACTAAGACTATAAACTCCATGAATACAGGAGCCCTCTCTTTCTTGATCATTTTTATATTCCTAAGAGTTTAAAAATCTATATGTAATGAGTGAATAAATGCCATAGTTTTTCAACTAACACTGTATACATTTTCATATTAACCCCAAGCTGTTCCTCCCTATTCTCCATTCATGTAAATTCAACCCATCCTTCAAGGCCCAGGTATGATATCACCTCCTACGTGAAGCATTCTATGTGCTACTCCAGTCTGAAAATGAACGGTCCCTCTTCTGAGTGCCTGACCATCCAGCTTAACAGTTTGTGGTTTGATAACCGACATTTTTTAAAATTGCATTTTCAAATTTATCTACAAGGTAGAACTTCATCTACCAGATCACAAGGAGCAATCTACCGAGAACGCCGGTAATCAGTCATGAGGCAGATGTTAGCATCTTCCCCTCTGACGGTTGTTCTGGAAGGAAGAATGAACATTTGCACAAGTCAGAAGGTGTGGAAGCACCCGGGACCTGAGTTCGGGGAACTGCAGGAAGTCCCGGGTGGTGGAGCGTCGGGGAGAGGAGTGTCTGGGGGTCAGAGAGATGAGGGAGAAGGGGAAACAGAGATCAGACCCTCTGCTGCCGGAGGGGGAAGCGTGGGAAGGAATGTAGGTAGGGGCAAAGGCCAGCCCCTGGCTGATAGCCAGCGGGTACCCTGGTGCTGAAAACACAGGGAACCGAATGGGAAGGCAGCCGAAGTGAGACTGAAAGCCCATCCTTGTGCAGAACCTCCAACCAGGAGCACACACCTGCCCACGCCTTGATTTCAGCCTCACAAGCCCCAAGCAGAGACACAGCTGAGCTTCCTGGACCTCTGACCTACAGCAACTGT
Source organism: Camelus bactrianus (assembly GCF_048773025.1). NCBI lineage: Eukaryota > Metazoa > Chordata > Mammalia > Artiodactyla > Camelidae > Camelus > Camelus bactrianus. The sequence continues at coordinate 7,468,366 of NC_133568.1, read as the reverse complement.
GGGATAATAAATCTGCGTTGTTTCAGGCTGCTAAATTGGTGATTAATTGTTACCAGAACAATAGAAAGTGAATATAATTTTCACTGTTTCTCTTACCCCTGCATTTTTATGGCTGAAGTTAGTAGATAAATTGGTCTCCAAAACAGGTGCCTCTGACTAGGGCTAACAGACTGGCTGCAGGAGACCAGATGCCAGAGGGTTGCAACTCCCTCCTCTTTCAAGGGAGCTTCCAAGGCCTTCAGATGGTGCCCACCCCAGCGAACCGGCAGGTACCTTTGGGTGAAATGTGTGTTTTGTATTTATCCACCACAGCTGTCTAATCCTGACACCTCATCTTTGCCATCAAATACAAAGTGGTCCAGCTGACGTCTGCCCCTCCGTGCGCGCACATGCGTGCGTGTGTTCAGAGGGAGACTGAACTTCAGCCCAGTAAGAGCGTAATTGGGAGCGAAGGCCTGCTGTTTAAAGAAGACATCTATAGAAACCTCCTGTTTGTACTTTCCCTTCCGTGCTTAAATATATTATCCAAAGTGGAAGTGAAAGGAAATGAACATTTATTAATGACCACGTGGTAAGCTGCGTGCTGGATGCCTCGTGTATATTCTGCTTTTATTTGGCTCTCACTAAACTCTGCCAGGTAGGTATTAACAGCCTCACTTTTCATATAAGGAAAAAGAAGATCAAAGCGGCCCAGTTGCCTGAGGTCACATTACTAGTAAGTGGAGGATTTAGCATTAAAATCTGCATCCAAGAGACTTTAACTCCCAAGCTTCTTAATACTCTCCTGTGCTGCCTTAGAAGTTGCTGAATTTCTTCTTAAGCTAGTGAGCTGCGTCCTGCCCAACTCAAATTTTACTGGAGTGAGTCAAGACCTTCTTACCTAAAGTAAAGATAAACAATACAAGGCCAGCTATAAATACGCACGGAAATGAAAGTGGAGGTATCAGCTATCTCAGAGAAGCAGGAGATGCCAGGTTCAGGAAATAAGGAGGTAAGATTTGGAAGCCAGATGGAAAAGAAGAGGACGTTCTATGTGAAGGAGGCAATGTGGTGAGAGGAGATTCAGATCAGGGGCTAATTATGGCATTTTCTGCAGGATAAGGAGGAGATTGAGCAGAACTCACTGCAAGGGAATAAGCTGAAAATGATCAGGAAACTAGGTGAGACTGTGCGGGTAGATAATGGAGAGTCTTTTAAGCCAGAGAAAGGATTTTGGACTTGACGCAACAGGAATGGGTATTTTGACATCTGGCATCGATTACCTATTTACCTATGTCTCCCTTCATAGATGCTCCGGGAAAAGCTACCCCATTCTTTTTCCATTTCCATAATTAATATATTTATTTAGTTAGAGCTCTAAGGGGTCGGGTGGGGGGGATGGAAACAAAGGAGCTTTGCTCTGGTCTGACTACCACCAAAAGAATCCCCCCAAAATGAAAAATGAGGCAGGGAAGCATTGCTGTGGACCAAGAAGGAGCAACCCTGGCCTGATGGAAGGTTAACAGGCATGAATGAGGTATTTCTGCCCTCTGAGTGGCTTCCACGTGCAGGCAGAGCGGACAAGCTGCTTTGGGGACATCGCCTGAGGCAGTGTCCTTGTCAGGAGAAGACCCCCCCAAGATCAGATTCTCTCCTCTAAGACAGACCACTGGGACAGACTGTCTTCTATTATAATGAATATCAGCTGGGAATTAGAAAAGTCATGGAGAAGAAGTTGACAAGAAAAGTTAGGTCAGCTATTTTGTTTGCTGAAAGAAAAGTTTATTTGTACTGTCCATGAAGACTTAAGAAATCTGGAAGATTCCATCTTCTCCTTTGCCTAAGGCCATAGGCAAATATCCAGCTCAGAGCACAGGTGGATGTCGGCTTCTGGGTTGAGGAGGAATGGAAGAAGAAGTAACTGGGGAAGCTGGTTTTGGGAACTGTTGGCTTTGCAGCCTCACCATAAACATATCCACAGGTTTACCAGGAGGGAAATAAAGACAGGTAGTCCTTTGTGTCATAACCTATGATTAATAGCCAGCCTTGCTCTTTAAACACTCTCAGTATGAGTGACAGCCACGCAGACCAATTAGCGTAGCTGTAACTTGACTTGCTTTTTTTTCTTTCTCTCTGTGTTTGTCCGTGTACACGCATGAAAGTCGGGGGATATTTGTAACAGACACTGGCTGGCTGCAGTTTCCAATGCAGGGTGGAGTTGTGGCTCTCCAGGTTTGGAAAATGCATTGCATCCCCCTCTTGTCAGATTCTGATTTGAGAGAAACAGTCAACATGCGGCAACTCTGGGGAAAAATTTTTGGCAACCGTCTTCAGCTGTGACTAATTTGTCCCCCTTCTTGGTTGCTGTCCTCACACTCGAATTCTTGCGGAGATCTTAAATAGGACAGTCTGGAAATCTGGATGGTTTTCATGCCCAATTGCTGCTACATCTATTTTTAAAATATATTCCCCTGTTTGGGCAACGACACAGAATGTGGAAGGCAAGGTTATGGTGGTCAGTCCTCAGGAGGGACTTGAGAGTGAATTGAAGAGATTGGGCCACCAAAGTGGTGATGGGGAGAGAGCAGAAAGAGGGAGGAGTGGGGAGGAAGAGAGGAGGGAGAGGGAGCACGGGGGAGGCTGGCTTTCCTGGGCTGCTGGGGAGCCTGGTGGAGGGCAGAAAGGACCGGAAGCAAGCTGACCAGTCACCATCAGCTGGGGGGGGGCATTTACATCATCACTTGGGACTGTAGGTGATTTAATTCTTTCTCATATGTGTTTTCCTAAATTTTCCAAATTTTCTTCACTAACAGGCATTTTTTTAGATGATAAAAGAAACAATAAGTGTTTTTCCAAATAATCATTTGCTCTATGGAATGGGGGGAGAAATCCATTTTGTTGCTGTTGTTGTTGCCCCCCCACCCCAGAATAACACCTAGTGTAAAGGGAGTCGTTACTTAAGCAGGAGAAATGCTGCCAGACTCTCAGGACGGTGGCACCTCCTAAGGAAGGATGACAAGACGGCGCCTGTGTGTGAACACTGCCCAGTGCCAGGGCTCACACATTCCAGGCATTTGATACTTTTTTAATTGTATGGTTAAAATAAATAAATAAAAGAAGTGTGTCCTTTAAGAGAAATCTCTTTGACCTACTGGTCTTTCATGGACTATAAGTTTCATGACAAACTGGTTCAGAACCATAGTTCTTTCATCCAATCCCAGCTCCTGGCGGATGTTCAGAAGGGGATAATGTCTCCTCTCCAACATGTTACCAACCTTTTTAAATGAAGCGTCATACCCATGGTTTCTCTCTCTCTCTCTTTTTTTTTTTTTTTTTTTGAGTGGGGAGGTAATTAGGTTTATTCATTTATTTTTAATGGAAGTACTGGGGATGGAACCCAGGACCTCGTGCATGCCAAGCGTGGGCTCTACTGCTGAGCTGTACCCTCCCTCCACCTTGGTTTCCTTAATGGCTTGCTCTGACTTGTTTTCACTTTTAGCCTATGTTACTCTCAACATGCAAGATTTTTTAAATTTTATTTTATTTTATTGTAGGAGAGTTGATTCAGAATGTTGTGTTATTTTCAGGTGTACAGCAAAGTGACTCAGTTACACACACACGTATATATATTCCTTTCCAGATTCTTTTCCATTCTATGTTATTACAAGATATTGAATATGGTTCCCTGTGTCACACAGTAGGTCCTTGTTGTTTGCCTATTTCATGTAGACTAGTGTGTATCTGTCAATCCCAAACTCCTGATTTATCCCTCCCCCATCCAAGCTGCAAATTTTTGTATGTTTCCAACTAGGTGTGTAAAGTCCCTCAGACTTTTCTTTTAAAAAGAATAACAAAATTTTTGATTTAGTGTTTTGTGATTTAGCGACTCAAACTATTCTTGTTCCCCCTTTGTGATTTTTCAAAAAGTCCATATTCCATCCAGAGGCCGGCTCTGCACACAGACAGCCTTACACCCTGGGCTTGGCTGACTCTGGCTCCAAAGAACATCCCATACATTAAAAAAAAAATTGTAGCAGTACATAGATGCAATGAAACATTGCTCAGCCATAAAAAAAGAATAAAATAACGCCATTTGCAGCAACATGGATGGACCTGGAGAACGTCATACTAAGTGAATTAAGTCAGAAAGAGAAAGAAAAACACCATATGATATAATTTATATGAAGAATCTAAAAAATAATAACAATAATAATAATGACACAAATGCACTAATTATTATTTTGATTTCTTGAATATGTGTAAGCACATCTGACTGTCCTTTGTGATTGATTACCTCATTCTGTTGATTCTTATTTTGTGGTTGGCTTTATTCCTTTGATAACTATGTAAGTTTAAAAAGCTAGAGGTCTAATCTGTTCTTAGAAACATTAGTTAGTACATATATGTAAACTAAAAAAGTGCAGTGTACTGTTTATATGTATTTACATGCAATATAATGTGTATGTGCAGTCAACCTGTAATAATTCTACCTAATAAAACTGAAAAAGGAGGGAAAAAAATAGTATTAATGCAAGGCACTTTAAAAAAAAATTGTAGCAAAGATCCAATTGCTTATTAGCTTGTCCCTTATTGGGGCCCCACTATTAAACCCACTGGCATCCTTGAGCGATAACTCAGAAGCTGTCACACTACTGACCCTGTTGAAGACTTAGGAAGCAGAGTGGGAAAAAGGAGGTGATGGGGGGGAAAAAGTCAGGAAAACTGGGACCCACCACTTTCTCTGTAAAAACTGGTTTGGTGACTTGGGAAAAAGACCTGCCCTCTGGGTTCTGACTTCTTTGCCTGTCCAGTGGGAAGGCAACACCTATCTGGAAATCTCAGTGGAGTCTGGTGATCATGCAAAAGTTAGGAAATGTGTTGTGAAAAGCAGAATGCCCTGTTCAGATATAAGCGGGGGCTGGGACGTCGCCTCAGGGAGAGCTTTTTATCCCTCTACATTCTCAAATCCTCCATCAACACGGGGCACCCCCTGTCCTGACCCAGCCATGCCCACCTTCTCAAGTGCCCCAGTCCCTTCCGTGAAGAATGAAAAACCACAGCAGAGGCAGCTCGTGGGAACTGCTCGCTCTACGCTGGTGATCCGCCCCTCTTAATGCCTCCTTTTTATCCAGCTTGTTCTGAATTCTTATGTAGTGGGGCCAACGCCAGCATCAACTTGCTTTTACAACATGCAGCTTATTACTCTGAAAGCTATCCTGTGGGTCCTTTTTCCCTACAGCATGGGTGTTCCTTTCCAGTCCTTAATGGGAAGAGTCTCATGGTTCTCTCTAATTGCTTTGCATCTGTGGGTATGTCCATCTCTTGCCTCCTGACAGCGTTACTTGGTCTTTGAGGAAGACATGCTTCCTGATCCTTCATCATGTCACCCAGCATCAGGCGCCAGCTCACCACCCTTCTTGCCCAGCGTCCCTGAACATCACAGCGCCCTCCCTTCCTCAAGATGCAGTTCCGCGCCCCCCCCCCCCGCATCCTCTTAAAAATCCACCCCCACTCAACTGCTAACTTCAGTCTAGCAGTGCCTTCCCGTGCTCGCCCCGCCAACGGCCACCTCCGCACCTTCGCCCATCTGGTGCCACTGTCGCTCCCTACGCACCGACTCTCAAAGGGCCCACTCCCGGATTTTGTCTTCACTGAACACTGCCATCTTTTCTGATCCTGGGTCACTATGGCTCCCATTCCTGGCCACTGAGTTGGCACGAATTAAACTCGGTCTGCATTTATTTGCTGGTTGTTTCATGTATGTCAGTGTAGTCTCTGTGCAGTCTAGTACAAGGAAGTTGAGGTCAGGAGATCCTCCTTGCTTTTTTTTTCTCTGGTCTCTCTATTTGTTCTTGGCACTATATTATACGTTAAGTAACTAAAGAGCTCCCAACCATATTTTTTTTAATGTAAGCTCTTTATGAACCAGTGTATACATTTTATTCCACAAAGTAGCAAAGAGCGCTGAATGATTAAGCTTTAGTCTATAATATGCTGCACAGAGTAAACATTCAGTAGGAAGTCCATTTACCAGAATTCGTGATAACCTGAGCCTCCTCCAGACACTCACATAGGACAGCTAATATCCTTGGTACCACAGAGGGGAGTTTTCAAACAGCCACGACCTTGATGAAAATGGAGTGCCTGTGTGTTTGCAGCACAGGAAAGGGGGAACCCACCTCGAAACTCTGACCTCCTCTTAAATACCACAGCCTTGCCCTTTTCTACACCTGTCTTCATGGGGAGGCGGCACAACGTAGCACAAGGGTCTGGCATTGTTTTAATGTTCCCCGAACTGGGGGACCTTAGACCGAAGACCTGCGAAGAAGGAGCCTGTCACTTCCCATCAAGGGCTGCCTGCAAAACAAAGTCTTCTTAGAAACTGGAGAGCTGCTAGAAACACAGCAAAGTTTCACTTCCTGCACCTGCAGCCCCCATTTCTCAGTTTCCACTTATTCATTAACCCTTTGCCATGAGCATTTGGCACATAGCCCACCGCACTGCAACCATACGAGGCACTATGAGTATGTAATTTTTAACTTTCCTGTTGTCTGCAGGGCTGCCAGGAAGTTCCCACATATCCTCACCTGTCCTCATCTTCCATGAACCCGGTCCTAGTGGCCGCCCCACTAGTTCCTCTGAAATTCATTCTTCCGTGAGCCCTTGGCTGAGCCCCAACATTTCTGTCACTCCTTCTCTGCGTCTCCCCAACCCCTTCGTATTCTGTCGTTTTAAGGTGAGCCACAGAGGTCCCTCCTCGCACCCTCTCTTCTTCACTCTCCGCACTGCTCTCCGTTGTGAGCTTCTAGCCCCAGCTGCGTGCAATGCTGCCAACTGCTGCCTTAACAGCTCATCTCCTGCTACACCAACCAGAGTCCCTCTTTGATCTCTGTAATGCTGTCCACGTGCCGCCACCCTTCCAGTTGCCCGAGGCCAACGTGCTGGAACCATCTTTGACTTTAGCTAAAGAGGGAACGAGGTGACTCAAGAATGACTCATTATTATTGTGATTTTTCGCTTGAGCACCTGAGTGCCTTTGTGATGCTTATAATCTAGGCAGGTGGGATGCGGAAGGAAGGGCAGAGTGGTGGGTACCATTCAAATAAGAAATGGATGATTACAGTATCATATGAAGAATGTAAAGATGGGGTAGGTTTGCCTGAGTAAGGAAAAGGTTTCCCACTGTCTACTTAATTAAGCATGAGACCCAGAGCATGGTTGGGGGGACCTTCTAACGCCTGAGCACAACATTCTTTTCCAGCCTTATCTACCATCAGTGTCCAACTGCAGATCCTAATTAAACTAGACTGAACACCATTTCCCAAATGTTTCCTGGGTATTTCCACCTAAATACCTCCATTTACATAAGCTTCTTTTCTTCCTCCCATCACCTCCCCACCATCTCCAGTCTCCAAAAGAGCCTTTCATCCTTTAAGACCCTTCTTGAATGGTAACTACTACACAGAGCATTTTCTGGTCCCACCTCTCCACCCCCACTGAAAGCATGAGGCGGCTTATCCTAATTGGGACGGCCCAGCACTTTCTCTGACTTTCTGATGGCCCTTATAGTTTGCCTTGTAATGTGAGTTGTATCAGTTTTCCCACCCCAGATTATAAAGAAGAGCCTTCTGGACTGTAAACTGTTTGAGGGCAAAAGCATTGATTTATTCATCCTTGAATTCCCCCCTCCCCCCGGCCAGGACTGCACCAAGCTTTGCAGACACTGGGAACTAAATAAATAATTAAAATGTTTTCTCTTTATCACTTCCCCTTGGATTCAGCCAAATTGCGTTAAGTCCTACACCAGCATGAGCCTAGGACACAATCCTAACAAGTGCACGGACTCATCACTCGTTCACTTACAGAGTGAAGAGAGATGGGTTTCGGGAGGGTCCTTCCAAAGGCACCACCCTTATCACTGCCCAGTGACAGGCCGGCCTTTGGAAGGCATGCTTGACTGATTTCTCTGGTCAAGAAAGGCATGCTTGACTGATTTCTCTGGTCAAGAAAGGCTCCATGTTGTATCAAAGCCAACTCTGTCCAAATTGTAACTTCTCTATACCCACACCTGAATCTTCACAATTCTCCAAAGCCACAGAGGTACCTATAAAAATTTCAACAGGACTAGGGAATGGTGGCCAACGGTGGGAAGATAAACAGCCTGGAGACTTCATGCTCCAAAGGCAGATTGCTGGATTTCTGGTTCAGTGTAGCAAAAGAGATGCTGTGAGTGTAAGTTTTGTTTTGTTTTGTTCTTTTCCATTGCCAGAAAGTTATGGGTCACAACATTTAATTTGATTAATTCCTGGTTTCCAAAAGGAAACCTTAGGAGGAACTGTGGGAGGCTCGATAAAATAAGTATGTGCAGTTGTTAAGACAGGAAAGGAAAAGAAAAAAATGACTTCCATCAGAGCCCACAAAGATCATTTCCAGCCCCGAGCGCGGGTACCCTGAGAGCCTGGAAACCAGCTTACTGTCAGAGGTGTTCACCGTTTACAACCGCTCACAGCAAGAAAACATCCAGCGTGGCGTCTCTCCCACAGCTCGCCTTTCTGGTTTTCCCTTTTCCTAATTCTCCCTCTGCCTCTTTCCTTTCCCCTCTCCCCAGGGTTAAACTTCCCAGTCCGAGCTCTTCGCTGGCTGAGTCACTTGGCCTTCCTAATAAGCCTCAGTTTTGCTCATCAGCAAAGTAAGGTGTTTACCCAGATACATTACGAGGCTTCTTTTACTTCTGAGTGTCAACATAAACGCAAGCTTGCTGTGTCCACTCCCATACAGTTGGTCATGTTAGTGCTCTGTTTGTTTCTAAGATGATGACTGTGGTCACAGCTTGTACAAGGAACAAGCTACTTTGTCGGAGGGACTTGTGGGGTTCCGTCTTTTGGGAAGGTGAGATCAAACAGCCAAATGAAGTCACCTGAGCCAAAGATGGATGGGGTGTCACACAGATTAATCCATGGACCAGAGGAACCTGTTTTGAAAAGCTCAGCCCTGCGGGTTCATCGTCCTCTTATTTCTACTTTTCCATATGTTTGCAAATGTTCCTGTAATAAAAATTGACACCAAAACTAACAAACAAAAAAACCCAATTAATTGGCTAACTTGGCCGTAACTTGGCATTTTTTTCCCCTAACTGCCCAATCTGGGGATGTGTATGTGTGTGCGTGTTTGTATTCAGATTCCACTGTATACACATGAGACTTTTAAAATCTTAGACTATCGGGTCTGCTCACAACCTTTTGTGTCCTAGTCTGACTTGGGAAAACTGAGAGTCACAACGATCAAGCTGGTTCATGTGGGAGACAAATTGGGGCAGGTACTTGTGATCCTGCGAAAACACACAGCTGCCATGAGCTAATTCATCTTTCACGTCCTCCCACAGGGGGACCCAGAATTCAACTTGGATTAAGGTTAAACAGGCCACACTTCATCAGCTCCCCATTTTTCACTCTTTCTTCTTTCCTGGTTTAACTTCCTCCTTTTCTTTCTTCTATTCCAGTTATAGAGAACTTCCCTCACACATATTTCTTTTGTACAGTTTTCATAACATCCCGTCCATGTGGCGAATTCCCACATCTGGATGACCGCTTGAGGAGGCTTTCATATTATTCTTGGCTTGGGTATCCATTTCCTGCCTCCGAGTGACAACAGGGACCACCTCCCCGAATGGCCACAATGCCGATAAGAGGGGCTGGCAAAGGGCAAGACAGAAGCCAAAGGATGCATGGAATCAGCCAGGCTCGAGGGACTCCAGCTACCCACATGGCAGGATTCTGGTATCTGAGAGGTGAGCTAAGAATTAATTCTCAGCATCCATTCATCATCAAGAAAGTCCTTGACACTGGGGCCTCAGGATGGCTCCCCGAATAATGGCATTGGACTAAGAGGTTAACAGGTATAAATGTATTCTTCCCATTGTTTCTCCAACATCTGATGGGAGCCTGGGCAGCAGTGGTCTAGATGTCGGAAGTTCCTGGCCTAATTTTCGGTCAAGCTAAGTAAACATTGTTTCCAAGTGGTTGGAATGGGAGGAAAGTCACTCAGACTAGAGACCTCTTCCACCGCCTCACGAGAACCTGGCTCTGAGAGCACAGCACATCATTCTGACCAGGGACTGTCAACCTGGCAGAGGTCTGCTCCTCTGGGAGTCTGCTGCCTGTCAGTGCGGGAGATGGTGATGCCTGCGGAGGAGAAGCACAGGCCAGGGCGGACAAGGCTTCTCCCAACTCCGAGAGCCTGCAGACTGCACCTTCCCCCTATTATCCATTATGTGGCCCCTAATAAGCATATTTATAAATGAAGGTTTAGCAGACGGTATGCATTTTGAAAATCGATCAAAAGAACCATTGCCTTCTTGAAACCAAAGAAGAAGAAGGACAGAGGAGTACAATGAGGAGGAAAAATGGTAAAGTGTCTGTGTAAATTCTCAGCTCTAGGTATGTTGTAAGGGGGCTAACGAGACCATGCATCCACCTGCTGGGGCGGGGAGAAGATGGGGAACAGGTGACTTCCCAAGCAGGAAGGAGGAAATGGGGTGCACAGCTGCTGGAATTGCTAAACGGGGTCTCTAATCCCTCCGTCCATAATGCCAGTGCCTGCCATTTACACGGTGCCTTTCATCAGCTCTCATCTCAGGGAGCGCTCAGAGTCTTCTCTTAACCCCGCTCCTAGACCTGGTCCTCAACAGGGTGAACAGCGACATCTCTCTTTATGCCATATCTATCCTGAGAAGACGAGCTCCTGCGAAGTTAGACATTAAGATGCTACAGAAACGAATCCCGAATGGAGAAGAAAAAAGGTGCAGGAGGAGAAGCTGTGGGACGTGCAGGTGCCCATTTCTAATGATGACCAGCCAGACAGGCGTCTTGACTCAGATAAAGTGTCTGAAAGAACTTAATGCCTCCAGAAGCCTCAGCCTCATCCCATCCGTCCCCCAGCTGTAATGGGGCCTGGCACTCTTTAGAGTGAATTACACTAAGGTGAATGCTGTTTAGGGCGTCTTGGCAAACTCTCGACATCGGGTTCCAAGTGCTTCTAAGGACATTTCTTCTTGATGCTTTAGGGGTTCAGGAATAGAGGGGACATTGAGGACATGGGTGAGGGGCTGCCAAGGCTTGGAAGGGAGGGGAATGACAGGGAATCTGGTCTGTGCCAGTGAGATATTCAACAACACATGTAGTGACAACAGGCAGAACTCATATAGACCCAGAAGCCACTAACAATCAAGATTCATTAAAATGTTCCGGACAAAATGCTCATGTAACACAGAGATTAGCACAAAGCAGTGGCAAAAGTAGCTCAGTGAACTGCACAGTAAGGACAGAAGTGGAAGCCTTGTCAATGCAGAGACTTCCAGGCTGATGTTTAGAAAAGTTTAGGCCATAAGAAGTCCTTCTTCATTGGTTGGGAACTGAGTAAAGACATACCTTCTTGCCTTAATTACTCTCTGCTGCACTCATCACATAATCTCTGTGCGGATGCAATCCGAGGGCAGATTCTGAGGGGCAGGGTGGTGGTGAGACATGGGGGCTCTGGACTGGGGGCCAGAACCTGTGTTCAAGACTTTGCCTTAACCAGTTGGGCGACATGCAGTTGAGTCACAAAGCAGTGGCCAAAGCCCTAGGCTTAGGATCAAAAGTGACAGCTTTCTGAAGCCTGGACAGGTGACTCGATCTCTGAGCCTCCGTGTCCTAATGCATAGGGGTGGAAATCTTTCTCTTCTAAGATTGCAGGAAATATATGTGAAGTGGCTTTAAGAACTGAAACCGACCATGTAAAAGAAATCTGGCCCAAACCTTAAATTACAGACCGGCAGACAGAACCCCAAAGAGGCGGGGTGCTAAGTCTAAGGTCACGCAGAGTTCATAACAGAGTTGGACGCAGTACCCAGTTCTGAGGCTGAACCCACCTTTCTTCCATGACCTTGTCATGATGCCTGCCTTCTACTCCCTGTGGCTGGTGGAAAAGCAAATAAGAGGGTGAGGAAGGGGAGGAGGAATTTTAAATGGAGTAATGACCAGGATATGGATGCAAACACAAAGAATTTTGTCTGGCTGGAGTGTGGGCGTCCTCAGAGACACACAGCAGCTGGAGATGACCCTCTTAGCTGGTAAACTTCAACCAGGACCCAGCAATAGAGTCCAAACCCACAAAAGTCCCAGTAAGACTGCTGAGAACCTGGACGAGCCGCAAGGGCTGGTTTCAGCTTCGGGGACCTCGTTTCTCGGGTCTGTTAAATTAGGAATCTTGCTCGCAGGTTCTCGGCAATGATATAACACCACTGTTTTCTAGCTAAACAATGTAAAGAAAATAAAAGAGAAGAATGCCCCCTGCCCCCTTGGGGAGGGGCATTCTGTCCTACGGCTCAATCCCAGCATACTGGAAGAGAATGCAACGGTACCTCCCAGGTGAACGTTTAATTTTTCGGTAAGTCCAATGTGGGCGGGCTTGATCTGGGCTTTGCAAACACACGAAAAACAAGCACCTTCAACAAAGTCTGAGGATCAGAAACAGTGAAACCCAGAAAAACACATCCGCTTTGGGCACACGTGGGATGTGGGTCATCGACCACCTTCTGCGAATGCAGGAGACATGAGTGCTCAGCAGTCTCCATTAACCAACGTGAATGTCTACCACAAGCTGGTGGCAATTTGGGGTTATCTTTAAGTGGCTTCTGACTCATAGTTAGATGTCTTTCTGAAATCGGCCGGCCTCGAGGAGGTCTCTAAATCCTCATGAATAGACTGCCTTCACCGTCACTAATTACAGACTCCCCATGGAGGGAGAGGACACGCAAGGGGGACACATCGCCAACAGAGGTGAAACAATGCACTCACACCTTACCAAGGATGGTCAGTCCTCTAAACCAGGCTTCAGTCAGAGTGTTTGCACCATCTGGGGGGGGTGGGCAGGGAGAGCACGAGGAACCCTTTTGCTTCTGCAGCTCCTAAGAGAGGAGTTTCTACTCTTTCCGTAGTAAATACTCTGTTCTATAGAAGTCGCATCATATGTGTGATGCATGGACGGGGACAAAGAGATACTCAGGCAGAAGTGTGAGGCTTCACTTGAGTGGTCTACTCAAATGTCCACGGACAAAGAGGGGACAACATGGCCTGGGGCTTCCTTATCAGGTGGACCCCAGGATTCACTGGCCATCGGCTTCCGATGGCTCTGCTGTAGATGTTTCAGCCTAGAACATGCGACTTCTAAAGTCAGCAGGTCAGATAAACTAGACATTCGTTCCCGCCCAGCTCTGACATTCTTGGGACATCACCTGTCTTCCTAGTGAGTTTTAGAAACTTTATCCGGCTAGGAAATCGCACCATCAGATCACATGAGGACCTAGGAGCTGCGTCTCGGATTGAAAGCACAGAGGTGGCGGGCATAGGTTGTAGTCTAGGTGGTACCCGGGGCTGCCTTCGGGCCCCCGGTTCTCAGGCAATGGCTCCGAGACAGGAAAGATGGTTAAGTACCAAGTAAAAAACGTAGAAGTGGAGCAGACTCAAATGTGCACTTGGTTTGCACTTGGTTCCTGCTTGGCTGCAAACTAATGAATGCAATGTGCCACAGACGGCGAACTGCTGAAGCACAGGGCCCAGCGGTCAAGTCACAAGACAGCCCAAGGTGGAAGAAAAGGTGGCCTTACCTGGGGACAGGGAGGAGTCATAAGAGCTTCTCTCCCTGCGGCTCAGCTTGAAGGCCTGGCCGTCCCTCTCCCTGTACGCCCCGAAGCCTTCGTAGCTCCTCCTTCTCCCCCCGCTCACATCGCTGTCCCACTTGTCGCTCGGAGGGTTCATCTCGCTGAACACGTCCAGGCTGTCTGGCCTCGCACCGCCGCCATCCCCGCCGTTGCCAGAGTACCTCTTGGTGCACGGGTCCGCAGGCTCCCCGCTCAAGTCCCCTTTGTCCTTGGCCTGCGTCCAGTGCTGGGCATCGGAGAGTGACAGCGAAGACAGGGTGCCCACCTCAAAGCTGCTCTTTGGGGCCCTGTGGCCGGCCTCGCCATGCTGCTGCTTCTGCCTCTCCTTATGCTTGCCCTTCTCACTCACCAGCGACAGCTCCTTGTCGGCGCTGCTCAGCCGCTCGCTCAGGATGTGGCTGGCGAAGCCTGTGGCTTTGCCTGCAAAGAGACCGCTCAGGTTGTCGTGGGTCCCCAGGATCCGGTCTTCCTTGTGCTTGTGCTTGTGTTTGTGTTTCCTCCTGTGGAGCCGACCGCCCGACAGGCTGGCGCTGCCCACCTTGGGAGGGTTCAGGGACGGCTGCATGTCGCCGAGGCCCATGCCCACGGGTCCCTGCAGGTGTACCCCGTGCTTTGCTTTATGCTTGGCTGTACCAGACATCTTCACGTGGGAGCTCGTGTGGAACTGAGGTGGTGGCACTGTTGGCCTCATGAACGGGGAGGCTGCCCCGAGAGTGTGTGACAGGTACAAGGGAGCTGGGTACTGACTGTAATAACCAAGGTTCATCATAGGCATTGAAGTGTAAGGCATTCCATAGGGTGCATAGTAACTTCCACTGGGAATAGGGTAGCTGAACCCTTGTAAAAAAGGCACCTTTGTCATGGTGTCATTGGTTTTTGCAGGCCTACCACGCTTCTTCTTTGACTTCAGGTCTGAAGTCCTACGAAGATAGAGCAACGGGTCATACTGGATATATGGCACCGGGTAGTAGTGATCAAAATTAATCCGAAAGATGCTGGGGTACGGGTTCTCATGGTAAAAGGTGTAGCTCCGGTGGGAGATCCGGAGCACCTGGAACTTGGTGACCAGCTCCTCCAGGTCGGCCCGGAACTGCAGGTCGTCCCGGTTCTGCAGGCTTTTCCGCTTCCTCTTGTGCTTTGGCTTCTTGAGGCTTTCGTGGGCCAGGAAGTTGTCCACGATGAGATGCTTCTGCCGGTGGCCATGCCGGTTCTTTGTGCTGGTGTCTGACGGGATGGCCTCCGGGTTGTCCAGGGAGCAGAAGTCGAACGAGTACCTCCGCCGGGACTCCGAGCTCTTCTCTGCTTGGTCGGAGGTGCTGTTGTTGTCTGTCCCAATGCCACTGTCACTGGGGATCGTCTCCTCGCTGTGGGACTCGCTCACAGGGGACAGCGTGATTTCCTTGAGTGACCCGATCTCGCACAGGTGCGAGGGGGAGTTGGCCATCAGCCTGGGTGGAGACAGCTTCCAGGTCCCGCTGTGGATCCCCTTTGGGGTTTTGGTTGGAAGAGCACTGATGGGCTGGAGATTTGGCATAGTTTTCAACTCTGAAAAATTGGTTTCAGTGCTGGCGGGGCTCAGGTTGCCAGTGGACCCACCTAACTGTGTTGAAAGTGGGTGCATAGCTGCTGGTGAAGACGCCACGAGTGACTGGAAGTTGGAAGGCACGGTGGGAACATCCGGCTGGCTAGAAACAGGCCTCGGGTGCTTGATGGCTGTTTTGGGTTCTTCGGATGGGGGTGGCAGCTCTGCCCTGGGCTTCCGGCCCCTCTTCTTGCCAATGTAGATGGTTCCCCTCTTGCTGACGTTGATCTGCTTGCCCAGTTTGCTCTCGATGGCCGCGGCCCCAGGGCTGGTCTCCGGGGGAGCCTTGGCCTTCAGGGCGATGCTGCTGGAGCAGGACAAGATCTGGTTCAAGATGTTCTTCCTCTTGAGTGTCTTCATCTTGTTGATGGTTTTGATGGTCTTCTTGTCCAACACCCCGAGCTTTCCGACTTTTTTGTGAAATTTCATCTCGCTCATGGGTTTGTCCTCTCCTGGCACCAGCTGGGCCAGCTTAGCTAAGCTGCGTCGTCTCTTCCTTTTCTTGGTGCCGGGGAACTCCCGGCTGATGGGACTGACTGGACTGGTGGAGGTCCCCTCGTGAATCGTCTCAACCGTGAGCAACGGCTGCTTCTTTGGTCGCCCCCGCTTCTTTTTGACCGGCGTGATCACAGTAAGACTGTCTGTGTTGGTGTACAGAGGGCTGGATGGGGTGATGGGGTAAGCGGATGGCGGTTCCACCATCAGTTTGTCGGAGGTGGCCGTGACTGCCTCCCGGAGCAGACTGGTGGGTTTGGGCTTGCTGCACGCCCACCTCCGTTTTGCAGCGAACTTGGGGTGTTGGATTTCCGGCAGCTTTCTTGGAGAGTGATCAGTGCATGTTGGAGGCGTCATGACTATGGGCGGCTTCCGCTGCTTAGAGACACCTCCCGGGACAACTTTCTCGGCATTCCCACCCGCCTCAAGGCCACCTGAGGGGGGCTCGCTCTCTAGCATTTTCCCCAATTTAGGGATGCGGGGGTCTTTCTTATTTCCTTCAGGGTTGGAGAGTATCCTATTGACCACTTCACTGCTCATGGTGATTCCGGAAGCCAGGGCTTTCTCTGGCATGATCTTTTCCACCACTGCTTTGATGGACTGTCTCTTTTTCCTCTTATGGCTGCTTGGATCTAGACAGGGCGCCTTGATAGGGATAGTAATCCGGACATGGCTTGAGTCGCTGTCAGGATTACTGACGGAGCTCACATTCTGCCTGGCTGGTGATGCTTCTTGGGCATTATCGGCAGAGTAGCCTTCCCTTCTCCCTTCTGTACTGTCGAATGCTTTCTGAGCATTCTTGACCCAGTCAAGGTCTGAGTTTGGTATGGTTTGACTTATCACATCTTTTTTACTGGACTTTTTCTTGCTGCCTATAGCAGGTGGTTCCAGGGGCTCCTTGGCACCTCCTCCATCCTGCTCTACCAAGGGCTGAAGCCCACTGCACTCGGCAGAGCTGCTGGGCGGGGCTGGTGAGCTGTGGCTGCTTGGAGATGGAACCACACCTCCCAAGAGCAGGTCTTTGCTGCTGCTGGACAGCTGACTCCACGTGCTCCCTGCACTGCCCTTCTTACCCTGGGCCTTTGCAAAGGAGGCCATGGGTTCAAGAGCTGGGGTCTTGCTGGTGTTCGCAGTTTCTCTGCCAGACTCTGGACTGATGAAGCAATTCTGAGTGGCAGGTCCATTGTCGGAGCTGGCGGACCAGTCCATGTGGTTCTGGCTGCTGCTTTTTTGCTGGTGCTTTGGTTTTAAGGTGTCACCGGTGAAGTCCTGTGGAAGGCCTGGGTCGTAATGGAGAGCTGAGTGTTTCTGTGGCCGCTCATAAGCCTAAGAGGGGGCAGAGTGGAGAAGGAGAGAGAGAGAAACAAAGATGAGCGTGTGGGATTATTTAACATTTCAGGTCAAAGCCTTAACCATTTGATAGTTGGAGACAGCCACCTTTAGCTCCAGAATGCTTTGTGGAGGTTTTCTCAAATTGCTTTAGTAAAAATATATCACATTGATTTGGGACATTAATAAGGATGCTTTAAATCGCTGTCTCCTCAACCTAACCCGCCGCCCCCCAATAACGGACTTTAACCATCTCGGTTCAGGACAATCTCAGAAGAACTGTTTAGAGACAGAAGGAATCCTAAAGGTCACTGAGCTCTGTATTTTACAAATAAAGCAGCTCAAACTTCAACAGTGGAGAGTCCTGCCCAAGGGGGCAGAGCCTAGGAGAGAATGTGAACTCCCCGACTCCCTCCCTGCGTTCTTTTCCCTGCCTCCAGTAGCCTCTTATTTCTGCCCCGGCCTCTCAAACACACACACATCCTTCCCCTGGTTCCTCCTGGTGCAGTTCACTTCTGTTTGGAGTTTATCCTGGAGTCCAACATCTCTGTTCTCAAGCAAGCAGCTCACTAGGAGCCACTGCAACAAGGGGAAATGTCGCCAATCGATGAATTAAGGCGGGGAAGCCTGAAGGCTGCACGGAGGACAGCAGGCCGGTCAATGGTATGGAGGAGAAATGAAAAGAAGGAAAGAAATATCCTGAGGAATCTCCAAATCTGCCAACTCTCGGAGCGAGCCCACTCAGGCATCCTTAAGCCCCCATGAGGCCCCGACTACTCCCTTGAGGAAACTCGTGGATGTTCTCAAAAGGAGCCTGGAGTCTCCTGGACACATGTGCCGGGAAAAATACCATTATCATTCAACCCCACCCCTCTGAACACTGTCGGCCGTGATTGTCCCGACACTCACTCTACACAAATGTGTCCAGACTGCGGTACCTTCCTAGGACGGGCTCTTCAGCCAGGACACAACACAACCAGTGTGTACAAAACCACAAAGGGGCTGGAGAGCAAACACGTCGTTCTGAGATATTAACACCATTCTTAATATAGATATGTCTGCATTGTTCCAGAGACACGTTAAGCCGCGCTTCCAGTCCCAAAGAGGCACCCTTCAAAGTTTATTGTAAGTTTTATTCCATACATAGAGGAAGCGCTACCCTAAGATTTGTTCAAGAAGGGAAAATATTAGTAAATTAAGAAAGCTTTGATAATATCCCAGCTGAGAAATATGTGATGATTGGCTGAGTGCATTTAGGACATTTTGCCTCTGATATGCATGTCTGTCTATGTCTGTATATATGACTGTATGTATGCAGTTAGCAAGATGTATTTATCATCCATCTATCTCTCCCTGTCTTTTTGCCATCTATGCAATTCCATTTATGATTTATTAAAAAAGATTTCTTACAGTCCGTGTTAAAAGTGGAAACACAGACTGCAGAAGGCACCACGGGTAAAACTGAACACAGTAAAGCGACCAGGGCTTCATTCGCACCAGTTGCCAGAATCCCTAGCCTTATTTTCCACCTCCCTGATTTTGTGAAATCCCGTTTATTTTCCCAATATTAAACCAGATTTTTTAAGTCTCATGAGAGAGTCTCCCCAAGTTAAGCCTGTAAGTGCCCAGGAGAAAATTAAGGAAAAAAGACAGTATTTAGTTTTTCCTTCATCTTGTGCTTTACAGGAGAAACACTGCCATCAACACATAGAGAACTAATTCCTACACCTGACTTTGACCTAAGCTGCCATCTCATTTTTGGCAAAAATAAAGAAGTCACAGCATAAAATAGTAAATTCTACTCACTCATCTTTTATGGATCAGGGCCTTGTTAATCTGTCATTTATACATTGGATTTTAGTTGGCACTATGTGTATACTCACAGGATGACAGGTTGAAAAGAGGGCTTGGGGACAAAATCCCCACTCCTTCGGGTGATAAAATAATTGGTTGCTCACACCAGAACATTCTGGAGTGTTAACGGCAGCGCTCACTCATTAAAAACTGCAGTGGAACCAAAGGTTTAAGTTACGGTTTTGGACCCGGGCAAAACAAGACTTAGAGCTACCCTCTCTCCTCGACCCTTGTCATCAACCCATCTCCACTTTTCCAGATCTGGATATGGAAGTCCACAGACGGGCTTCTGGGTGAAGGTGGAATTTTAAGCCCTGGTTCCCATCAGTTTTCCCCTATCGCTCCACCTTCTTATTCTTGGCACCTCGTAGAAGCCTTCCTTAACTCCTTTTTCACATCCTGATCTCAGCTCAATCCTAGGGAGGCCCCCCACCTTACAGAAATATACGTTTTTCATGAAACCATGTATCTCATCTTCGTGGCATTTATCATAGTTTTAAATTTACATGTGATTTTTGAACTAATTGAATGAATGCCTGTCTCCCTCTCTGGCCTGTACACACCACCACAGAGGCACCAAGCCCAGTGCTTGGCAAACAGTAGGCACTCAATATTTATTGAATAAATGAAGGAATGTACATTTTACTATGGATATTTCATTTTGTCATTGGTGAGATTAATTTCCTGTATATTGCAACATATCGTCTGCAAACACAGTTCCCCCTTCAGACTCATTTCTCATGCCATTCCTTCCGCACGCACCCTTGTCTCTTATGAAGACAGCTCTCAGAATCCTTATAATGCGACGTGCCATTTATTTGTCACCTTTCCGTCTTCCTCTCCTAGACTGTCAGTACTTTGAGGCCAGAAGGTCTCTCACTTATCCTTTCATCTCCAAGTTATCTACTACAAAGCAAACCACCCAGAAAGTTCTCAGTAAGTGTTTGCTGAGTGAACAAACGAAATAATATTTGAGACACCTAGTACTATGACAAAATATAAGGAAAGACCCAAAAGACAGTAAACCGCCAGTCATTCATTTCATAAGGTGTCATAATGACACTGGAGCACGAAGATGCATTAGATGTTAAACAAAAGATCCTTCCCAAATGCTTAAGGACTAAAGGCACCTGCAAGGCAACTCCCCTTCAATGCAGTTTTTTTTACTGTTCTGTTCTCTCCCATCTCCTAATAATTGTTTCACTTTCCAATTAACCCTGCCTTTGGGGAAGGCATGTGACAGTCGGGAGGGTGGATTTCACTCTGGCAACTGAAAGGTGGGGCCTGCTCACTTATACCGGGGCAGACCCGCCGAAAGTAAGCGGTTAAGCATGCCCGGTTCCCAGTGCCTCCATCTGGACAGTGGCTGATCCCATTGTTTCTACCGTTTCAGCTGCAATTTGCCCTGCTGGGAGAGCTTGGCCGTCAAAGGGCAGGGTGGACAAAAGGGAAGCACACAAAGGATCGGAGGTAATGGGGGGGGATGGGGCTTTAAACTGGTGCTCAGAGGGCTGCAGGGAAGGGGCAAAGGCGGTGAGAAGGAGCGCTTTCTAAGGGGTCCGGGGAACAAGGCCTCTTTCCAGCAGTGCCTGATGGCTATATCCCGTTGCATTTCACAAAATCCCATTTCTTCATCTGTCAGCCATGACAGATTATATATACACAATGGTGAGGCTGTCAGTTCCAATATGTCCTTCACTGAGAACTGAGCACTTACTCCACTGAGACAGAGATGGACAAGGCAAAACAGGCTCCCAGCTCAACCCGGTGGTGGGAGGAGGGGCACGCAGGCTCTCCCTCCCATCCCCCGTCCCCCTCCAGCAGTCTTGGAATACGGTCCGGTATGGGGGCTTTGACTGGGGGCTTTATTAGCCCACATAACACATGCTTCCGGTTCCCCTTTAGATTATGAATTTTTCTGGAGGATAAGATCTGAATCTTTCAAGGGCTTTCTACCACCCTCAGCCCCCAGCAGGGCTGTCCCCGAAATAGGGGCAGAGCTCATGACACTGTACATTGGGCCAGATTATTTGTAAGGAAAACTTTTACTAACAGCTAAGCTCAGCACGTCTCCTGCCTGCCCCCCTCCCCCACTGATGATTGGAACTCACAGTGCTCCAGAACATGTGGCTGACTTTTCATAAGAACAGGGCTTTCCAAGCACATTGAGCCTAGACCAAATGTTCATCAGGGAAACACCATTTTGAAAACACTAGACAGATTTCTCCCCTTCAGGATGTGTTTACGGAAGCAAATCCTTCTGTAATGTGAAGATAACTACCCCTTCCCCCCAATCAATGTATAAATCATGTGCATTTAAATTTCGTACAAGTCAGATTTCTTTTTTAAAAGCGCTTTATTTTTACATAGTTTTAAAAACAAGCCTTAGATCACTGCATTAAAAACTTAAAATTCCATGATAATGGAAGACAGGAAGTCACCCAGCCTCATCTCAGGCTTATCTAAGGCAAAGTCTGTCTCAGTGAGAGGATGACACGGTGATTTGGGGGCCGAGAAAAATCATACAACTCATCAAAAATCAAGCATGCCTTTGTGGGAGATAAGCTGCTCTTTTGGGTTCGCTGTGTTTGTGCTACGTTTTGCTGACACCAATCATTTACATTCACTGTTTGTGAGATAGTTCGCTTTACATGAGCAGGAGAACATCACTGGGTATGGAGGAACGGTGGGGGGGGGGGCTTTTATCTCTCATTTTGGCACCCGATGCTTCTCAAGATGCAGCCCTGGATCACTGTATCAGAGCCGCCTGAGGTACTGCTTACTAATGCAGATTCCTTGGCCCCGCTCATTCATCATCTCCTGGGTGGGGCCAAGGAATGTGCATTTTAACACATCCCCCAGGTAGTTCTGATGTACAATGGAGTTCTAAAACCACTTATCTCACACTTTGACACCATAATTCCTCACAGGTGGGGCTCTTCTGTGGTTGCTATGGCACTTCTTGGGGGTAAATATGCAGAGCAAACCACCATAGGCCTGTTAGGATACGCAGTTTGGCACCACCAAGCATTCCTGTTTTGCTCTCTGAACTCTTTATAACTTACATACTAAGAAAGTGTAACACAGTCCGTCCCCTGTTTAGGTTTTCCAAGTACACCGCCCGGTGAGGTGGACAGAAGAGTCAGTTACACAGGTGGATGAGACTACTGTCTTCCTAGAAAGAACCGGGCATGCAGGGGTTCGTGACCTCCCACCCTGGGATTTCTGTCTCCCCAACTCATCCTGGCCAATCCCCAGAGCCCTGGTGAATCCTGGCGTCCCATCCCTGAGGCTTGAAGCAAGTGCTCAAGCCTGAGCAAGAGCTGCGTGTGGGAGACGGGGAATGTGCAACCACACACTGTCTGAGTAAAGGCTCCCAATCCTGGCTGCTTGGCGGCGGCGTCCAGGAAGCTTGGTGAAGAACAGCAGAGCTGGGACATGACCCAAACCAATGAAGCCAACATTCTAGAGGTGGGACCTGAACAGTAGTACATTTTGCAAAGCTCTCAGTCATCCCAATGTGCAGACAGAGCTGAGAACCACTGGATTATATCAAAGACAGGGGTCTGGGTTAGGGACTAGAGAGGCTCTGATATTATCAGGAGACGTTCCAGCTCAGTGGTTTTCAAACGTGTTCCGCAGAGTCCTAGGATTTTGTAAAGACATTTCTGAACTGTAGCCAGTGGATTGGGCAACAAAGAAAGCTCCAGACCATTCTTTTAACCCCCAACTGAACAGAGCAGCCTTGCAAAGGATTTCACTTAAGAGAAAGGAAGTGGAGAGAGATGGTTCTGTCACTTAAGGAAAGACTGAAAATTACCACTGAGGCCCGTGAATAGGAGGAATGCACATGCCAGCTTCCACTGAACTTGCTCTCGAAGCATCTCTTCTCAGCCCAGTTGATCCCCACATTTGTCAATGGTACGTACAGAAGAATGCCACTAGGTCCCCTGTTTGAGCCATGGCTTTATGATCCTCTGATTCCACAGAGTTCCATAAATGATTGTGTCCCTTCAAAATTCATATGTTGAAATCCTAACTCCCAATGGGATGGTATTAGGAAGTGTGGCCTTTGGGAGCACAATGTGATTAGGTGATGAGGCTGGAGGCTCCAAGAATAGGATTAATGCTCTTATAATAAAAGGCACCCCCCGAGAGCTCTCTTGTCCTTCACCGCATGAGGACACAAAGAGAAGACGGCCACCTATGAACCAGGAAGCATGTTCTCACCAGGCACTGAATCTGCCAACACCTTGCTCTTGGAATTCCCAGACTCCAGAACTGTGAGAAATGAATTTCTGTTTTTACAAGCCACTCAGTCTGTTAGGGAAGCCCAAACAGACTAAGACAATGGAACACAGAAGAGCTATCCAGCCTCTAAATGGACAAGAAATTTCCAATTTCATATTTACACTTCTCATTTCCTGTCACATGAATTGCCCTGGGAAATCACCTTAATGTGGTTCCCATAGGAACCGTTCTTGATTTGCTCTGTGGGGGCAGTGACCGATATGAAAGCACTGCTTTTACTGGGGGTGATAACGGCTTATACAAATACACTGGCCATTATCATATGCTTCCTTGAGTACCCAGTAATGCTGCATAATTAAAAATGACCGCTGAGTTGGTGCCAACCGTCATGCTATCAATAGGTGTGAGACTTAACTTTTCTATGGAAATAAATATAAAACTATAAAATATATGAAGCAAAGTTTTCAGGCACTGGGCAATAGGCCACATGGGCTGTGATTCTAGACAGAAGGGAAATTCAAGAGGGTCTGTTGTATCTCTAGCTTTCTGCCCAGCAGAACTTTCCAGACCTGAACACAGGGAAGCGGAACTAGAGAATTGTAATGTTCTTGTTGAGTAGAAGAAACAGAGATCATAGTTTGGGCTCTCGAGGAAACAGTGTAGAGTCCTAATGCTGAATTTGGGCAATGTTGCATCTCTGACTAGCCAGAGTGGGGAGCTTTATTAAATACCCTAGCTTGTTAGTTGATATCCCAGACTGTCAGTTGATATCCCAGAAATGGTACTCCTGAAGAGTAGGATTACTCTAGCCCTAGAATGAAAGACACACTAGTCCATCCCTAGCAATGTCTAAATAGAATCCTTAGTGGCATAAAGCTAACCTTCCAGTAAATTAACTACCAATAAGAACAAAAGTCAAACTCTTTAAAGGAAAACAACAAAATCCAGAACCTCTACAGTATACTGTCTGCAATACCCAGGACACAATACACACAGTTATTAGATAAGCAATGAAGTGGCAAATACAACCCACAGCCAGAAGGAAAGACACAGATCCAAGTCCCTCAAAACAGCCACTATGAAGACGGCCGAGTATTAAGGAGAAGATGGGAATAGCTGATGATCATGTGGGAATCTCAGCATAGAGATGGCAACTACAGCAAAACAATGAGATGAAAATTTCAAATGGAAAAATACAATATCTGCAATGAAAAATTCACTGGGTGGACTTAACTGCACACAGGACACAGCAGAACAGAAGTCTAGAGAACATGACAACAGTCGAAATTTCCCAAGTTGAGAGGGACACGGGGGAGAGGGAGGGAGATTTAAACAGACAAACAGCACTTCAGTGACCTATTTTGGAAAAAGCATCAAGTGGTCTAACATATGTATAATTAGCATCCCTGAAGCAAAGAAGAGAGAATGTGGATTCACACAGCTGAGCTCAACAAACCGCAAGCAGAATAAACACACAAAAACCCCATATCTAGGCACACTGTAAACAAACTGATGAAGACCAAAGATAAAATTTTTAAAGGCAGTGGGAGATATAAGACATATTTTCCTTATAGGGAAATAGTGACAAAAATAATACCTGGCCATAATCAATCAAATAATCAATCAATAAAAATCCAGCCAGAAGACAATCAAATAATATCTTTAAAGCACTAACTATTTTCATAAATAAAGTCAATTTAAATTTCTGTATCCCTTGAAAACATTCTTCTAAAATGAAGGCATAACAAAGATATTTTCAGATACATAAAACCTGAGGGAATGCATTGCTGGCAGATCTGAATTGTAAGAAATGTAAAAGAAAGTTCTTAGGCCAACGGGAAATAACACCAGATGGAAACTCAGATCTACATGCAGAATGACGAATGTGCAAGTGGTAAGTACGTGGGTAAATATACCACGCCTTATTCTTGGTCTTAAACATCTTCAAAAGGCTACTGACTGTGTAAAGCAGAAATAATAACAATGTATCATGAAGTTTATGACATTTATAGGAATAAAATGCACACTATCAAACACAGAGCAAGAGGAGGATATATACACGCTTGTAAAGTGCTTATTTCTGAAGGACTGTAACATGGGTTCCAGGTAGACTTTGACACTTTACGGGGCATATTGTCATCTCCAGAGCAACCACTGAAAATGCAACAAAGTGGTATATACAAAATGCCGATGGAAGGAAACACATGGGGTACTAGTCCAAAGAAGGGGGAAGGGAAGAAAAAGAATAAAGAAAGATGGGACAAATAGAAAACTCATAGTAGCAAAATGGGCTTCAGAACAAAGAGTAATTACCAGAGGTAATTAGGAACATTTCACAATAAGAGTCAATTCATCAAGAAGATAAAATAATCCTAAATTTGTTTGCACCTCATAACAGATATACTTGAAACAAAAACTAAGAGAATTAAAGGAAGAAATAGACAATTCCACAATTTAAGGGGTTTGCTCTCATTAATTGCTAGAACAAATTGACAAAAAGAAAAAAAATGAGAAAGTAGATATGGAAGATTCGATCAACACTCCACCAACTTAACCTCACCCAACTGCAAAACACCTTCTTCACTAAAATATGCTAGATCAGAAAACACTTTGGAATGGCCAGTGAACACATGTCAACGTCCTCAAACATTTGTCAGCAAGAAAATGCCAATGAAAACCAGGAGGAGCTGTCACTAAACACCCAGTAAGACAGCTAGTATTAAAAATACTGAAAATGACAAGGGTTGACCCGGGTATGGACAACTGAAACTCTCATCCATTGCTGGAGGAGTGGAGAATGTTTTGGCTGTGCCTTTTAAAGTTAAATTTACCCTATGACCCAACAATTCCACTCCTGTGTATTTACCCAAGAGATGAAAACATGTACCCAGAAATAGACATTTACAGAAACTTTATTTCAGCTTATTCAGAGTAGAAAACACCTGGACACAGCCCCGGCGTCGATCAACAGGAGAACACACAAACCCATCCATAAAAAGAACAGAGTGTGGATACATTCCACAACATGGATAAATCAGACACACAAAATTATGCTGAGTGAGAACCACCCCCTCAAAACGAACATACTGTGAGGTGCCATTTACATAAAGTTCTAGAACAGGCAAAATGATTCTGTTATGATAGAGGTCGGAACAGTCAGTGACTGCTTAAAGGCTGGGTGGTGGTGGAAAGGGCAGGGGAGAAGATTCTCGGGGGAATAAACGTATTTTGTATCAGGATGACAGTGTGAGTTACACGGCTGTATATATCTGTCAAAACTCTTTGAACTGTATACTTAAGACGTGTACATTTCTGTAGGTGTAAATTTTACCTTAATTATGTAAAAGAAAAAGAGAGAAAATATATCAAACAGTGACTACTAAGAATTCTCTGTATCACACACGCACACATACACACACACACCCTCCAAAGCCACGCGGCAGAACTCAGGGACACTCTCTTTCCAATGAACACCTAAGGCAGCTGGCGACTCAGTGCTTCCCCTCCCCCAGGCCTCGAGCACCCCTTTGCACAGGGACAGCTGAGTTGATCTCAAAACAATGGAGCTTGAATCAAGGCGACAGGTGCTTGTGGCTTCTGCAGGCCCCCCCACTCTCTCCTTTCCTCATCCTTGGTGGCTTCCCTGACCTGGGCCAACAGGTTAGAAAGGTGAAGCCCGCCTCCCCCGCAGCCACAAATCCACCTTCTGGGAGGTAATGGGGATGCCTGACCGGAACCTGCTCGCAAATCAAAGTGAGCGCCGCCCCGCCTCCTCTGTAAATCATGTGAGATCCATCTGGGTGACGCCTCCTCCAGCGTAATTCCCTATTAAGAGGCTTTATCTGGAGAGATAAGCAGCTGGTTTCCGTGTCACTAATTACTGTCTGCTGTGATTTTAAAACATCTGCACCATTGTGCTCTTCATTTTCATATTCTAATCACCCTGAAACTTGAAAAAGGTACATCATTGATTGCTTCTATGGGTTAATTAGTACACAATCTCCTTGTAGAGACAGTTTAGAGGCAGCCAGAACCTCAATCAGGAAGTTTGTTTGAAAAATTAATACCATCGGAGGTGGCTGGAGGGACTGTCAAGTTCAGGGACGTAGCGGGACTCTCCTGGTGGGGACGCCCCCATTCGCTACGCTCCAAAGAGGAGGGTCGCCAGCAGGGCAGAGGGCAGAGAGCGGGAGGGACCGCAAGCCACAGCAGGAGTGCAGGACCGGGCTTGGTGCCAGTGGACCTGACCGCTGTCCCCGCTGCCTTCCTCCCCCGCTGCCCCACCCCCACCTCCAACTAGCCTGAGCCCCTGTCCCTGTCGGCACAAATCAGGACTCTGATGAGGACTGAAGAACATACCCGAAGATCGGAGGAATTTGTTAAAACAATAAGAGCACAAGAGGAGATTTCCTATTTTAAAGTCTGTTCATTGTCGCCCCCCTTCAACCTCAACTGCGGGAGAAGAGTTACGGGAGGGGGGCTGTGCTATAAATGAAGGACCTGGATCACACAGGCCAGTGACACTGGAACCCAGAACTTCTCAAATTTAAATGCACAATTCACCCAGGGATCTTGTTAAACTGCAGATTCTGACAGAGGAGGTCTGGGGTGGAGCTGCAAGCTCCCGGGGGTACCCAAGGCGAACCATTTGAGACCCTCTTCTCCCAAGCCCTTGGCTGGTACCACTGTTCCTGAGGTCCGAGGGACAGATGAGAGGCCACAGTGTGCTGGAGAGGCCTGGGTTCTGTGCCAGGGTCTGAACTCCAGCTCCCCAGTTAACAGGACAAGTCCCATGGCCACTCCTATCTTAGCTTCCTCATCCAGAAATTAGCAGCAGTGCCCATGTCAGAGGGGAGCTGGGAGGATTAGAAGCTGATGAGTGTAATTTAACAGTGCCTGGCCCATAGCAGGCATCATGTTAATACAGCTATTATACTTGAGCATTTTTCAGTAAACTGCTTTTCTGAAAAGAAGCATCCAACAGAAATGGGGGGTGGGGTAGAGACATTAACCAGGAAGAGCCTCATTTAAGCTCAGATGGTGGATTCTTGCAATCACCCAGTCCTCGTGGCCACAATCTGTGGCCACCCCTGCCCTCCCTCACTCTAAGTCAATGTTCAGATCTCAAGGTCTTCCTTCATAGCATCCCTGAGAGCTACCTGACAATACAGAGGCACAGGGAGCTCACTTCTCCAAAAACGCATTGTTCTATCTATTAGACACTGCTTTCCTATTTTGAGCTCAAGTCCACTTGCCCTTGGACCATTCTGGTGAGCTGGAGAGGCAAGCATTCCTGCGGGGGCTGGCCTGGATCTGAGGACCAGACCCCTGCCACTGCGACTGAACGCATCCTCAGGAGGGAGTTCCTCCCACCACTGCTCTTAGCAAGCATCAAAGGGGCTTCCCCAGTGGGTCTGGAAACATGCTGTTGTTAGGAGGAAATGATAAAAACCAGGCTTTCAATTATGTGACATACAAATAGAAAAACAGCCTCTCTGCGGAAGAGCGGGCAGTCAACTTAAGAAAATTTAGAGAAAGAGAGAAAGCAGTGTGGAGCTGTAGGGCGGCCACTTCAGAGGCGGCCACGGGGGGGGGGGGCTCGGAGGGGCTAATTGGAGTGCTGTGGTGCCGCTGCATCCTTCCCAAAGGCAGGCAGAGGCCCCCTGATTGAGCCATACAGATGCTGAGGACTTGAAGCAGCAGAACCCCCGGTTAGCAGCACCACCCCTGCCCTGCACCAGGAGCTGGCTTTGCCCGCCCCACCCAGGCATCTCCAGGCCTCCAGCTGGGTCCCGGGAGTCCCGAGGGCTGGGGCAGGAGCTAGGGCGCAGTCCTGGTTTTGGACCCACTCTGCACCCCAGGCAAGCACAGCACACTGACCCCGATGGGGAAGCGCTGGGGGCAAGAGCTGGGTTTTAAAGATGCGTCAGTTCCTGTCCCATGTGGCTGATTCCTCAGGCCACTCCCTCCAAAAGGGAGGAAGAGGAACGTGTTCTGCCTCTTCTTTGAGAATCAGTAGCACATGATGAAGTGGCAAATAGCGCTGAGGTCTGAGTTCCACATCCACGCAAAACCTTAAGCACCTTCAGAGGCAGGACCAAAACCGCACAGGATTTGGGAAGGCGGCCTCCTGAAAAAAGTTGAATGAGTAAGGGGACTGGATGGTTAATCTGGCCCCAAAGGTGCATTTCCCAAACTTGCCTGCAGATAAGAGCTACCAGTGGCCTGCGTTAAACCCGCAGATCACCGGGCCTCCCTCCTGCACGACCGGAGTCAGCGATTCTGGGCGAGGGCCCAGAGAGCCTCACGTCAGGCAAGCTTGGTAAACACGTGGTAACCGAAGGCTTTCTACGTGGAAGGGGTTAACTGCTCAGCTTTGTTCCAGGGTGGAGGAGCAGAGACCAGAGTGACAGCAGGAAAGGGCTCAGAGATTAAGCCCAAAGATTATACCTAGCTTTCACTTGTTAAAGGGGGAAAAAAAAATTAAGATGGGAGAGGGTGGAGGAAAAGAAGTACTTTTTCCCTCTTTACCTCATGTTTCCTTTTTTCTTTTTGTAAATGCTTTTTTTACTGCAAAACTGGTGCTTTTTTACCATTAGAGCTAAAATAACCATTGATTATAAATCAAGTAAAAAAGTGTCATGAAGATGCTGAGTGCGCCTGAAAATCCAGCTTGTAAAGTTTCCCATAAACACTGCAAACTGCAGGCACTTGGCAACAGCCCTCCGTTCTGTTCTCATGCGTGCCTCGTAGAAGGCGGCCAGGGGGTGCAGGGGAGGGGGAGGGGCTGAGGCTCGGGATCATTCCTGCCCCTGGAGCGTGATCATGTCCTAGGTGGCTGCCCACAGCGATGCCCTGGTGTGGTGGTCACGTGCGTCCCCATGTCAACCAGTGATGACCGCCCTTAAAATCTCCTATTCAATCTGTGCTCCTAGACTTTCTCTAGGAGGCTTCCTGTTGATGGTAGCATGTCATCTGTCACTTGTGCATTGTCTTCATCTTTTTTTTTTTCCCTCAGAGGCAGTGAAGCAGAACTGTGTAGCAGTGAGGCACACAGACTCGAGCTAAGATGACTGGGTTCAAATCTTACTAGCTGTGTGACGTCGGGCAAGTTGCTTAACCTCTCTGTGTCCCAATCTCCTCAGCTGCAAAACAGGGATGATAACACATTTACCTAGTAAGGTCAGTAGGTGAATCAAATATGTCAGTCTACGTAAAACACCTCACCAGTGCCTGGCGCACAGTCAGGGCCATTCCAGGGCTCACTATGCAGCGGAGAATCCAAGGGCACGCTCAGGCTCAGGAATCAGAAGGACGTCGGTTCAAATCCCAGCTCTGCCTCTTATAATATGTGTGGTCTGGGACTTGCTTCTTATCCTCTCTACTTCCAAAATGGGAGAAATAACACGCTTACCTTAGAGTGTTGTTTTGAAAATTAAATAACTTTGGTAAAAATGTTTCATAGAATACACTGTCAGTGTTCAACAAATGCCAGTTATTACTAACGTTATAATCTTGTGATTTTTAATTACTGGTGTCACCCTATCTCCCCACCAGGGACTCAGTTCCCTAGTGAGAGGGGTCAGGACACACTTCACCTCCACTTACCCCACAGCCTCCTGGGGAGGTTCCCAGGTCAAACCCCAGGGCACGATGCCAGGCCTGGGAGGGGGTTTCTGATCCACCAGAGTGACACTAACTTGTCTGAAGGAGAATCCAGCCCAAGCAAACTCACTGGTCATGAGTCTGCGATGCTATTCTGGCCAAAGGGCTTGGCCTCCATCCCTCCAGCTGTACCTGGTGCCTTCCTGGAGTACCAGTATCCTGAAGTGTCAATCAACTGTCCGGAAGTTGTGAATTGGACCCACATCCTCCCCATGGCCCGTAACTGTCAGGATTTAGCTTAATAGAGGTTTCAGGCTCTTTCTGCATCAAAACATAGGAAGCCGAGCCCTGTACAGAGCCCTTGTCGGGGTGCTGTGGGGTGGGGTGCCGCTCTGCTGTAAAGTCACGGGGACACAGTGCACCACTTGCTGTCTCTGAGAAGTTCCAGAGCCCGTCTGTGGGCAGCTGGCACCACTGAAAGGTGACAGGGAAGTTTGGATGTGGGCTGAAAGTCTCCGTCTGCCTCCCTCAGGTCAGGGTCTGATGGGTCTGACTCAGTTCATCCTGGAATCATTCATTAAGCACAATGCAGATGAGCTGTGGTGCTCTTACAAAGCTTTGAGCTGGAGACTGTCTTCTCCTTTTATAAATGAAGACACTGAGTCAGAAGACTAATGGACTGCTTAGCATCACATAGACAGTCAGGGTCAGAACTGATCCACAGTCTCCTGGCTCCCACCTCTGGTTTCTCCTTCTGCTTCCCTTGTGAAAACCTCCTCCACTGAGGAGACGAGCCACAAGGCACATAATGAAGCCCTCTGGTCTGACGTTACTCTCTGGGCACCTGCAAGTCCATGCCCTTTGCCGAGCCTCTCTGCCCTGCTGAGCCTTCGTGCATTGCTCTGGACTCTTGAACCTGCCTCCAAGGTGAGGCCAACGCAAAGCTTCTTCTGTCCAAGCTTGGTTGCTGGACGGTCTCTTAGAATTTGTGCCTGCCTTTCCCTGGGCTCCTTGGTCAACCCTGTTTGGAGAGCCTGGCCTTGATCATTCCACTTGCTCCTTAAGTGGGCCCATTCTCAGACACCCGCCTTGCCAATGATTGCTCTGGGACCTCCTTCCTTGGCCCTCTGTCTTAACCATGTCCCAGGTCAGGCAATTCCGGGCTGGTTTTCAGCAAATCCCTGCATGCAAGAAGAGTCAGGGGATGAGGGACCCAGGAGAGCTCCTTAGGAACCACCATGTCATCCAGCGAGTCCACTGCATCCCAGAGAGGGCAAGTACTTTGCCCTGGCACTTCTGATGTCATGGCATTAGACATCAGGCAAAAGTACACAGTGAAAAGACTTGCTTCTGTGGCCTCTTGGATGCTCAGGTGTCTTAGGTCTTTTTCTCCCTGCCTTTGCTGACTATGCACCAGGGCACAAGGCTTTTAAAGACAAAGACACATTCCACACGGAGTTGCGGGTCAACAGAAACTCACCTATAACATCCACGTTCAGATTAATGTCTTAGCTTTGCCTCTCCCTCACTCTAATGCCCCACAACTCCCTACTTCCCAAGTAAGGATCTTCATTGCATTTCCTCTTTATTTAATTAATCTGGGTTTCTCCGCATATCAGCTTTTGCTCAACTCTTAACTCGTGATGTGACCTTGGGAAGTACCCTGACCTTCTGGGCATCCATCTGTCTTTCTGTAATAGAGAAATGATCTCCTCAGGCCTGCCTGCCTCTCCAGGTTGCCCTGAGGATCTAAAAGATGTGAAAACAATTTGGAAACCATAAAGCACTATATTAATGCAGGTTATTGCAGTTGTTGGTTATTGCTTGGTTTAGAGCTCGTCTAACGGTCTTGGAAAGCCAAGAACGCTGAACACACTCCCCGTAAAATCAGGGTGAGATGCCAGGATAAGTTAGGATACATGTAGGTATAATTTAAAAAATCGTATTATTTTTCTATATAATTTTCTATACACTTTCTAAGGACTTCTAAAAATCTCATCACCCATCTTTCCGTGTCTTAGCTGAAGGGGAGGGAGGGGAGCCTTAAGAAGGGAGGGGAACAGAAAACAAAAACAGCCCTCCCTATTCTGGCAATAAACTTCTAGTTCCAAAGCAGGTTTTATTTAGTGGGCCATAAAAACAGTCATTTCTCCCATCATAAAAGGAGCCCGACTACCCAGCCTCGTTTTTCTGAAGTGAGTCTGTGGATTGAGTGGGTCTTGTTCTGGAGCAGGCTGCAGCCAGTCCCTCCTCCTCACCCATTCTCTTCCTCCCTAGCAGCCCCGCATACATCCAGAAGTAAAAGGCAATTTAAAGTATTTTATTATGTGTGAATTTATGGGGGGGGGAGAGTATACATTTTTGGAGATGGAACTAAGAATGAATTGTCCCTCTGTTTTATGGTTACTGCCCCATGGGTACATACCAGACAGCTTGGGCACTGTGGTTTTAAAAAAAAAAAAAATCCAGGCGGAATTGTATCAGCTTTCCCAACCATTAAACAGACCCTGGAAAGTTTAGGTCGTTCTGGAGAAATAAAAAAAACTCACATGGGCTCAAGAAGGAAGAAGAGCAAGCAGGTTCTCTAAACTGTGCCCACTTATCTCTGAACTTGTGTGGGGCCCTTGCCTCAAGGGCCTTGAGAGCTGACTGTGCTCTGACTCACCTGGGAAAACACTTGATGCCATACATGAGGTAGTTTACCTAAACGGGTACCCACATGAATCAATTCTCTGTATGAGGAATGAGCAGTGTACTCTGGGAATCTGTTTCTCACCAAATCAGCAGAGGAGGTGGCACTGAGACACCCCTGGGACTAGGCTGTATTTCCAGGATTTCTTCTGAATTAATGCACATCCTGCCAAGCAAGCAAAGCTGGCTCCTGGAATGCAAGGGCGGTTCGAGACACATAAAGCGTCAGTGAAAGCGTCAGGAACCCGATTTCCAGTGCATGCACCACTCCTCTGGGCCTCAGTTTCCCCATCCATAAAACAAAATGGCTGTTGTGATAGAAGATGTCCAAGGCTCTTCTGAGCTCAACCCCTGTAAACTCTAAAGTGGAATTATTTTTAGTTTAGTATTAAACACGTGGGAGGAACCTCATTCTTGAAAGCCATAAATACAGCTGAGGACATTTTCTCTCTCTGGCCATTTCTTATAGGGTTTGCCTGAGCTGATTCTACAAAAAAAAACTTAGGCTCTGGATGACATTTGACTTCCTGATCTCGAAGCCCATTTATCAGCGGGAAGGACAGAGTGACAGGAGCCTGGGGAACTGGAAGCTCAGAGGTGCCTAACCTCCAACCTGGCATCATTTATTAACTAGATGGCAGTCACCGTCTTAGTATAAGTTGAAAGGAGGCCATGGTCTCAAAGGGCACATATACAACTGGGTCATCCTGAGGTTGTTCTGTTCGTGTCTATCTGCAACTAAATACAAAGTAGGCTTGCAAGGATTTCCTGAAAAGCAGAAAATTTGGTGGGGGAAGGAAATAAAGGCCTGGAGAGCAGGTCTCCCTAATAGGTATAGAGCTTCTATAACCGCTGGTTTCTTAACCCTTGAACTTCTGCCATGCTGGCTTATTTCCTTGAGGGCATCAAAGATACTTCCTTGTATCTTCCAGTTTGCATTAGATTTTCCAGGCAGCATTGGGCCATGGTGGAGAGGTACTATGGGTTTTAACGTATTGAGTATCTCACCTTCAATAACAACAAATTCTCAAAGCTCTGGCTAGTCAGGGAGACCAAGGATTTAATCATGCCCATAGATGGAAGAAAAGCAAGATAACTATTTAGTGTTCAGGGCTCCATGCTCAAGGTTATGTCCAACCAGTTAACTTTACTCCATTCTACCTCCAAATGTAGTAACTCTGACTTGTCAGCTGGCTGGCTCAAAAATGCATACTTATGGCCATAAGGATAATTAATTTGAAAGGTATCATTGGCTCAGAGCAAATTTATCCCAAGTCAATGACAAGATGATTGTGAGTCAATGCAAAGAGGCAACAGCATTAGGAGGCCTGCCTGCTCATGCACAGTGCAGCGCTACATCCCTGGTCATCTTGGATGCACATCTTGGTTCTCTGAGCTCATTTCATTCACCAGTGAAACAGGAATACTGCTCCTGCCTCCCCAGTGCTCAGCCATGTTGTGCAGGAAGAAAGGGGTTAATGCCACACCGATGGAGTTGAGCTGAAATCTACACTTTTTCTGCAGGGGAAGTTGCATGCTCTTCAGATGCCCAGAAGGTCAGTCTCTCTGACCTTTAGTGACTCACTTTACCTCCGTGGATGTCTCCTCCAACATAAAACCACGTGGTTCAACGAAATGATCTCTAAAGTTCTTCCCAGCACTGCCCTCTTAGAAATCTGCAGCATCGTGACACCATGGTTCCTTGCTACACAAAAAACCAACATGGCAGCGGGTCTGTGGCAATTAGGCACGTGGCTCTTTTCAAGGTTGGGATAATGCATGGTTTGAGGAGCAAGCTGTGGCGTCTCTGAGGTCTGGGTCAATTACCTTCGAGAGGGGTCCCTGACACGCTTCCTCGCATCACTCGGAAGATGCTGTCACCGCTGGTACGTACTTATCCTGATGCTTCTGTTTCTCCGACATTTTATGACCGGCAGCATCTTCAGCTAGAACATGTGCCATGTAATTAGATTTCCCTGCCTCAAGAATACTGTGCCCCTTCAGCTCGGAAGAAGAAAGACACTTCACCCAGCGATGAGAGCTGAGCAATGCTGTGTGTCTGCTCACTAGGGTTCACTTCAGCTGGACAAGGGAAACACTGTCATTAAAACAGGGCCTTTGTCCTTTCAACAGCTGCTCCAGAGAACTGGAGAAAAGAGATTTTTAACTGGGCCACACAAAGCTCAGATTCTAACCCCAGAGACTTGGGGGTAGGGCAGGAGGAGATAATTACACTAGCTCTTCATAAAGGTAATTTGCAGCATCCACACTTCACATTCCAGCAGTGGCTGCAGCTCACAGGGTAACACCTGATGGGGCAGAAAACATCTCTCTTCCTAGGACCTCAGTGAGGTTCACAGACATGGCTAGCATGTGCTTTATGAGAAAGACCATCACTGGTTTTGTCATTCTGCAGTTTCCAACCCTTGGGCTGGCTCTGTAATTAGTCCATGTGGGATTCTGAGCAAGCCCCTTACTAAAGTCTCAATTTGCCCATATCTATAAAATGGGCATGAGAACACCTTACACAGGGTCACAGTGAGGAAAACAATAAGATGCTGAGAGAGATCGTTTATATTTCTTTTTTTTTAATCTCTCCACGTGTATATGCTCTTTACAAATCTATAAACACTTGGAGAACAAGAATAAGCCTCTTTATTTTATTTTTACATAGCAAAGTAACTGAAATCAATTACTTGAATCTATACACTGTTGGTCACGCCATTGCCTCCACCCTGGAAAGGCATTCTCTGTCACCCCTGCAAGCCTTTTTTCACCTGGCAGTAGTCAAACCTAATGCCCCCTCCTTCACAAACCCTCACACTGCCATTTATCCCTCCAGCCACTGGGCTCCCATGAGACTGTTCTGTGTATCCTACGGGGCTTGGCACAGTCAGCCTGATGCTATGGATATTTGCTACTGTTCTCCATCCTGGACTGCAAATCTTTTGAGGAGATCCCTTACAACATTTGGCACCGGGACTATGATGACCCAAAAAAAAAAATGTGTTGGCATTTCTGAAGCTGTAACGTACTACTGAAAGCAAAGTATTTTTGTTCCTTTGACTGTGGGCCTCCCTGAGTGCACCTGCCTTAGTTTGGGAGTGCTCCACGTACGTGTCCCTCCTGCTCTGCTTTTAGTCCTTTTAACGTGGCTGCTCTAAGACCTGCTGCCCCTGGAACTGCCCCCCGCCTCCACCCCGGTCCCATCAATGTCCAGCCCCCTCCTGCTCAAGGCTCACAGGCTAGCTTCAGAGGAATGTGGTCCTTGATACCTACCAGTCAGTGATGCTGGAGGCCACTGGGCCAGCAGTAAAGGAGTTCAACCACTTTCCTCTTCAAATAGCCTGTGTGAGTTTCGCCAGCTACCCTGGAAGCGTACCCAGCACTTGTAACATTATAGGGAGGTTCATTACCACTGGTCTGCCAGTAGACTTTAGGAAACATCGTCATTTATAAATCGAGGGTTGACTTTATTATGAAACAAAAAAAAAACCTAGAATTTGAAAATTAATTTGACAATTAAAGTGTCTTAAAATTGACGTAGCCCAATCACATCCTTTTATGAATAAGGAAACTGACAACCAGAGAGGTCATCTAGCTGGTCACGGAGAGAGTGAGGACTTGAAACCTAGCCTCAGACGTGCCAGTTCAGCTCAGTTTCCACTGCACCACATCCTTGTTACTATCAGTGACATTTTAGTAGATGTATTTTAGTATATATGAGAACAAAGGGGAACACTGCAGAACCATCGATGTCAGGCAGGCAAGTCATTTGCAAAAAGTTAAGGCGGCTATCCCAATGCTGGGAACTAGCTTGCAGCCAATCTATTTATTATACTTCTTAAGGCACAACTCCTAGGGCAACCTGAGAGGAGGAGCTTCCTAGATTCCCAGTGAGTGGTGACTGTCACTGAGGGCTTAACACATGTGGCAGGGACCTCCCTCCATGGCTGGTCCTGGCAGAAGCTGCAAACCACAGTGGATGACTGCTGATGACTGCCAGCCACCCAGAGGATGATAAATCAGTACAGAGATCATTTTTAAACTAACCTGCTTTGGATTCTTGCTGCCCCCTCATCTGCAGGATGCTCCCTTTCCTGCTGGGCTTGGCCACATTATAATCAGTCTGTAAGACCCTACTCAGGTCCATCTTGTCTCATAAACATTCTTTTATTCACTCATTCATTCATTCATTCATTTAAGAGGTATTTGGGGGAACTACTGGATGCGGGGCCCCATTCTAGGATCTTGAGATGATCTCACACTCCAGGGAGGAAAGGATAAAGAAAAGCAAACAAAAACCTGTATTTATCTCTGTATATGTGTTTATACATACAGACACACATATTCATGTATATACACATAAGTACATGTAATCTCTACACATACATGTATGCTAATCCAATGGCATTAATTATTTAAAGTAGACAAAACAAGAAGTAAAGACAAAGTCTTTAGATGAAGGCTGGAGGAATTCGACTGAGACAGGCTGGCCAGGGATGCCCTTTGTGAGAAATGCAAGCAAAGAGCTTAGGACAATGAACACTTCTGTAATACACGCAGAATCAGAACCCTATAGTTAAGCCTCAATTCTCTCAGTGCGTCATGGTTTTATTCAACGAATATTTACTACATACTAGCCCCGTGTGAGACCCTGTGGGCTAGGTGATGGGTAGACAGTGGGCAGTGAAGTGGGTATGACTTTGCCCTCATGGAGCCCACGGTCCAGCGCAGGGACAGGTGTAATTAAACACCAGAAGGGGCCCTGGGACAGCTACGCTGCCTATGGGACTTCTTTACCACTGACGGGACTCCAAAGTGGGGCTGGCAGGTATCAGGTCTTGGGGAATGAGTTAGCTTCTAATTGCCATAATCTCAGCTGATTGCTGCAGGAAAAGTCGAGTTTCCACTAAGACTGTGCGGAGGCCACTGGGGGGTCCAGCCCAGTGGCATGGACCCCAGACATCATCTCAGATTTAAAGCTGACGGCCAGAACACGAACTCTCACATTTCCAGGCCATTCTGTACTCATCAAATATTTTTATATACATCATTTTGTTCATTCTAACAATTCTGTGGATGAGGCAGAATTGAGCAAAATGGTCAGAACTGCAAACATTCTGTTGCAAAGAACCTCTGAGGCTGTTTGATTCAATCATTAGCCCACCGCTGGGTTCCTCTCCTCAGCAATGCTGCGCAACAGCCAGCCATCTGCTTCAACATTTCTGACGAGACTCTGTGACTCGCAAAGCAATCTCTCCCACCTCTTGGAAGCCCAATGGCTTGTCAGTGGTCAGGGGGGAAAAATTCCATGTCTGTTGACTCCCAGTCAAGTGCTCTTTGCACTGGGACCCTCTCCCAGAAGGATTCGCCTCGGGCCGCGGCTGAGGAAGCCTTTATGAAGGAGACCTGGCCCCTCTTTCCCAGGCTGAGGCTCTCAGTCCACCCTGACGAACCCTGCCCACAAGTGCACGGCCCCAGGAACTACACCCAGAGCACAACGACCAGGTCCAAATGCAAACACTCATTACGCAGAAGTACAGGCTGTCCAGCGGATTATTATTGTGAAATAGTTTGTGTGTGTGGGGGGGGTCATTTTATCAAATTCTCTGACAACTGTTTATTGAGAGGAAAATATGGATGGCTTAGCAGCACCGGGAAGGATTTTTGGCTTTCAAATATCTAATCTACTTTCCTAAGCCCTTCAAAAATACAAACGGAGGGCAGAACGCTCCAGGCAGGCGTGGTGAACAAGTCCATGTAAGGGCGCGTGAGCATCATGAGATCTTCTAGGCAAGACAAAAGCCCGCTGCAGCGAGGGCTGATGCGTCCAGGCTGCCTCTCCTCTCCTGCTCCTTCTCCAAACCTGGCTCCCAGGAGTCCTGAAAGTCATGCTGAATGTTGCAGCCGTGCCCTGGAAGCATGATGCCCCAAAGCCCTCCCTCATGGGCACTGGTTTTGAGGGCAGAGCGGGAAAGCAAGGCTCCGCTGGGGAGGCAGACACTGGCAGTGGTGGGGGCGAGCTGGAGAGGATGTGGGGGGCTCTGAGGCCAGGAGTTGGAGCGCCAGCCCTCCGGCTGGGGTGGACGGAGAGGAATCAGAGCACTGACACCCTTGCTCCTACACATGGATGGGGATGGAGACGGAAGCTAACTCACTCTTAAAGTGGATTATAGAAACAGAGAGTCAGGCATTTAAAGATCACCTGGTCCTGTGCTTAAAAAAAATTAAGCTTTGTAATCCTTGGTTTAAATGAAATCTCAGCTGGAATGTAAATAAATAAAGAAGATAAGAGCTGAGCCCCCCTGGTATCAGAGGGCTGGCGCTGCTCCCAGTGATCCTCCACTGAACCACCCCTCCCTGGTCGGGCACCCTCTTGGAGAGCACCATTCAAAACCACGAAGTCAGTCAATCACGCCTCTTTCTACAAATAAGGAAACTAAGGCTTGGAGGGAGAGGGCTGGTGCAAAGCCACCCCGCTGGCTCTCCAGGCTGGTAGGTGTCCTGGTCCAAGCTCCTGCCAGGCCACTCAGCTTCCTAGGGAGGGTGTCCATCCCCTGATGCCCATTCAGGACATTCAGGAAGTTCTCTGGAGAATGGGGCTGCCTCCAAGCTGTAACATCTATTAGTTTCTTCCTTTGATGGGGTTCCCTAGAATCAAGTATGGTGTGGTCAGTGATTTGGCAAGTTGGCCGGTAGTCGTGTGTTGAGAAGGTGTGGAACCAGCAAAGCAGCTCATTCAGCAAGTCCATGTCATGGACCCTGGGGTGGGCTTCACTTTCCGGAGCAGTTTGCACACATACGTTTTCTCTCACGCCTCCCATCACCCTTGTAAAGTTCATTAGGGAAGGAATGATCAGTCCCATTTTGTACTTGAAAGTTCAGCATAAAGGGTTCAAATGTCTTCTCTGAGGTTGAGAGAATTTAGTAGCAAAGTGGAGAGTTTAAGATAGATTTCCTGACATAGTCTAGAACTCATTCAACCTCATTATACTGACTGCTCTGAAAATATCCTCCCATGTCTGGGCTGTTTCTTGGACACTTTCTCCCATATCCTCAGATAGGGCAACACCAATTCATGCTTCATCTGCAGA
The DNA here is from genome assembly GCF_048773025.1 of Camelus bactrianus. NCBI lineage: Eukaryota > Metazoa > Chordata > Mammalia > Artiodactyla > Camelidae > Camelus > Camelus bactrianus. The sequence continues at coordinate 7,427,784 of NC_133568.1, read as the reverse complement.
TGTGAGGTGGTGTCTCAATATTAGATTCCAGGTGACCCGGACTGGAATCATATTTATAGAAATTATGTTTAGGAAATTTGAGTGTTTAGGAAGAACTTAATATGTATTTGAGGAAAGAAAAGAAAAGGAAAGAGAAAGAAAGGAAGGAAGAGAGAAAGAAAGGAAGGAAGAAAGGAAGGAAGAAAGAAAGGAAGGAAGAAAGAAAGGAAGGAAGGAAGAGAGAGAGAGAGAAAGAAAGAAAGAAAGAAAGAAAGAAAGAAAGAAAGAAAGAAAGAAAGAAAGAAAGAAAGAAAGAAAGAAAGAAAGGAAGGAAGGAAGGAAGGAAGGAAGGAAGGAGGGAGAGAGGGAGGGAGGGAGGAAGTAAGTAAAAAAAAGAAGGAAGGAAGGAAGAAAAAAAAGAAGGAAGGAAGGAAGGAACATTTGAGGGAGGTAGGCGTTGGATTTTTCTCCATGAGAAAATTGCGAGGAACATTTCATCATGGGACTCCTGGTCCCCACAAACTCCAAGCAGGCTGGAAATAGAAAATCAGAAACAGAGCAAGTGTTTGTCTGGACTGAGAAAAAGCAACCATGGGATGACTGGAAAGGGAAAGAGAAGGCTGAGAGGAAACTTTTTGGAGCCATCAGTCGTAGGCTGGGGTCTTAACTCATCCTTACTAATGGGTGATAGGGAACAAGCGTCTACTCTCTTTGACCCTGTGTCCTCATCTGTAAAGTAAGGATCATCACTGCTCCCTTGTGGGACTATCACGAGGACAGAATGAGATAAAGGAGTGGAGGGCCTCGCCCAGGGCCCTCAGTAAGTGGGAGCAGGTGCCCACGGGTGACTTTTCCCAAGCTTCCCTTTTCCAGCTTTAACCACATTCTGTTCAAGGAAAGCCCAGCTCTGGTTTCTGCCTGAAAACTGCTCTGGATTCTTTATTGTTCAAGCATCTTTTATCTCATGTCATGTGTCTGACATCTGACAGCTACTAACAATCAGTCCTGAGCATCTGAGCCCTGTGGTGGTTAATTTTATGGGTCAGCTCAGCTGGGCTAAGATGGGGTACCTGGAGAACTGGTAAACCACTATTTCTGGATGTGTCTGTGAGGGTCTTTCTGGAGGAGATTAGCATTTGAATCTACAGACTGAGTAAGGATCACCCTCACCCACGTGGCTGAGCGTTGTCCAGTCCTGAATAGAACAAAAAGGCAGAGAAAGGGTGGATGTGCTCTTCACTCAAGCTGGAAAGTCCATCTTCTCCTGAACTTGGACATCAGCGGTCCTTGTTCTCAGGTCTTGGACTTGGATTGAAACTTATGCCATTGGCTCCCCTGGTTCTCAGGACCCTCAGTTTGGACTGGAACTACATGCACCATCCTCTGGGTTTCCAGCTTGCAGATGGCAGATGATGGACTTCTCAGTTTCCACAATCACATGAGCCAATTCCTCATAATAAATCTCTTACTGTATGCTGGTATATGTCCTGCTGGTTCTGTGTCTCTGGAGAACTCTGACTAACGCAAGCCCTTAATCATTTCCTATTATTTGTATGTGTTTATATCTTTTCTTCTTCTAAACAATGCTTTGAGCCCCTTGAGGCCTGGTGTCTTGTTGGCTCTTAAATCCCCATGGAGTTTAGCATAGGGCTGAGCACACTGTTCATACACTTACTGACTCACTGGTGAGTTGAGTGACTTGTACCCTCTACTTAGTACTAATGTCCTTTTGACAGGAGGTGGGGAGGGAAGATTTATAATGTTTCCCAGAGTCACCAAACAAAAACCCATACATCCTTTGGGGATTGGTTCTTACATATATTTCCGAAGTCAGGAGAACTCCTTGGAGAGTTCTTGGAGAGTTCATTCTAGAGCATGACGGAGTGAGGGGAAACACAATGGGCAAATGTCTGCTGTGCTTTCTGCCAGGGTACCCCATTCTATCAGGGATCTTTGATTGCCAAGTTGGGGATGCAGTAGACCACAGTTCTTCATCATGAATATCCACATATATTCAAATCAATTTAGTGCACATATTTACAACACAGTGATGATGCCAGTCACAAACTGAGCCATTTACTCAGTACATTTTACTACTGTTTTAAAATTCCTTTGCTGTCTAAGATCTGTGAAAGAATTAAAATAGGCCCTGATTCAGAAAAATCAGAGTTCACTCAAGGAGCCAGATGCTAAGGCCCCTTTCTTCAGAACACGTGCCTGGGTAAAGTCTGGGAATAACAGCCCTCAGAGAAAGCTTACTGTAAAGACCGCTGGTCTCAGAATTGAATTCTGGGTTCAAGTTCTATTTCTGTTACTATATTACTTTCTTTGTATCATGAAGGGGTTGGTCATGATGAACTTTTAGGCTTCTTCTAGATCATAATGTTATTTAAAAAAAAAATTCACCCTGGTCCCCAACCTGACCTAATTAAAAACCTGATAGCATCCATCCTTATCTTTCCCTATCACTTCCCACCATCATTTGATTATGCAGACCCATGGAAAAATTGTCTCTTCTCTATCTGAATCCAGAAGCTGAGAGTCATCCAAAGAGCAAAGACAATGCCAAATCCATTCATTCACTGCTAGCCCGTGCCTGCTGCGTCGAGAATTGGTGACCTTGATCCTGCCCTGCAAAAGTAAACTAAACTAAAAATCAAACTTTAAACCCTGGTGTTGAAATGACAAAACAAAATATGATGCATGATATATTCAGAGGGAATTTTCACTCAAAAAGACACCTGCACCCCAATGTTCATAGCAGCACAATTTACAACAGCCAAGACATGGAGACAGCTTAAATGTCCATCAACAGATGACTGGATAAAGAAGTTGTGGTATATTTATACAATGGAATACTACTCAGCCATAAAAAAGAATAAAACAATGCCATTTGCAGCAATATGGATGGCCCTGGAGATTGTCATTCTAAGTGAAGTAAGGCAGAAAGAGAAAGAAAAATACCATATGGTATCACTCATATGTGGAATCTAAAAAAAAGACAAATGAACTTATTTACAAAACAGAAACAGACTCGTAGACATAGAAAACAAACTTATGGTTACCAGAGGGGGAAGGGGTGGGAAGTGATAAATTGGGAGTTTGAGATTTGCAGATACTAACTACTATATATAAAATAGATAAACAAGTTTACACTGTACAGCACAGGGAACTATATTCAATACCTTGTAGTAATCTATAATGAAAAAGAGTATGAAAATGAATATATGGCTGAACCATTACGCTGTACGCCAGAAACTGACACAACATTGTAAACTGACTGTATGTCAATCAAAACAAAACAAAAGAAAAAAATAAAGAAAAAATATTCGTTTTGCCCAGTCATGCAAGCGGACTCTGTTTCCTAAGGGCAGCATATTCCCTAGAGGGCAGGGCCTTGTCTCATTAGCCAAATTCTGTCCTGGGCCAGCGTGCCTGTAATCAACGATTAATAGAGATCATTAGGTTTTGAATGACAGATATTCTCATTGCAGGTAACTCACGATACTGCAATTTACTTTGAGTTGACATCTGTGCAAAGCATGCACAATTTGCAAAGAACGTGGAAGAAGGGTGAGTGTGGGGCTGTGACAGGGAGACAAGGGTGGCTTCTGCAGCCCCAGACACTCTGCACTGAGCCTGGGTCTGTCCCCACATCTAAGGACGACAGCTGCAGACACGGCAAAGGCCTGGTCTGGGTACCCGTCCTGGGCCCTGTATTATTTTGTTCAGCTCCTCAGAAAGGTGTGCAAGTCCAGTATTGCAAAAGGCTGAGGAAAGAGTGGAAGGAAGATGGGAACAGAAGAGAAACCAGTGAAACCCAGCCTCCTTAGGAAGTGAGAATGGCACGGGGCCAGCCACAGCACGGCATCGGCCTGACCCTTCACAGCCAGCTGTGGTCACTGTAGGCCATTCAAAGATGTCCGAGAGAGGGTGCTGGAAAGCCAGCATGCAGACTTTCGAGCTGACCACGCCAGCCATGCACCCTCTCCTCCTGCGCCAACAGCACGAAGAGGCTCTGATTTGCACAGGTAGGGGCACCCGGTGCGGGCCCATGGTCCTGCTCTAGACCTGGAGGGAGTGATGTGAACCTCTTTCCTCCCCGCTCTAGCCCTTTCCAAGAGCATCTCCTTCTCTTTTTTTTTTTTTCCAGGCCCTTCTTCTCTCCATGTCCCAGCCTTGCCCCCTTTCAGCCCCAGCCCACCTCCACTCTCGATCTTCTGTGAAACTGACACAGCACGCATATCCCTCCTTTCTCAGGATGCCCGCAGCACCGAGGGTTTGGCTTAGAGTTTACACCTGAGTCTAACCAGGAGGGCAGGAGCCTTGGTGTCAGGACGGCAGAGGAGAGAGGAGCAGTCAGTCCCTGGAGACAGGGTGAAGCAGCCCTTCTCACCTCTGGACTTCCTCGGTCATGAGAAGACTCAGCTTCTGTCTTGTTTGAGACTTGTTCTGTGTGTTTACTATTGCAGGAAGCTAAGTTCACCTTCATTGTCATGGAAACCCATCAACTTGTATTTGTGGAGGAATACGCCCCAGTGACCTGAATTCAGGCAAACCGTGACTTAATCTGAGCAAAAGTGGGCTTAGATTGGTGGGTTTCCCCGATAGGACATTCTTTCTCTTCCAAACACTAGTCCCTCGCTCCAGAACGCTTGGCTCCTCTGGGTTAAAAGTCAAAGCCCAAGGAAGCATCTTGTTTTACGGCTGCTGACACTGGCGTGGAGCACAGAGCGTTGCGAACGCAAAGACACCCCAGTCCGCTGCTCCCTTGGTGACACTTGAGAGAAAAGGTCTAGTAATCAGGAGAGGAGAAGAAGGAAGAAAGGGAGGGAGCGGAAGAGAGTGACTGAGGTCTGTGCAAATGAACATGCGTAGAGGACAGGGGCTGAGACTCCTCTGAATACAGAGAAAAGGGTAAGAAAAGTTACCTTAGAATTCTGTATACAGACATGCTCAGTGAGCATCAAGAAAACATGTGGGCTTCTGGAGGGAAGGAAATCCGTAGCATCACTTTTACAACATACATGCTCCTCTCCGGACTCAATGCAATAAAATTTCATCATTACTGGGGTGATACTGCTACAGGTTCTGGGGGATGCAGCTCTTCCGCAAATACGGATTAAGCTATCCTGTGTGCCCTGCACACAGTGTCTGTCCTTGAAAAGCTTCACAGTTAGTCAGGAGTCAAGATGGACATTTATGAAGCAAAGAAGGACATCATTTAGAGGAAATGCTTAATAAGTAAACTGGACCTGAACTTCAAAGAGAAGTTTAACGCCACTTCCATCAGAAACAGACGTCCTCTTTTTAGCCCTGCTGGAAGTGTTCAGTTCCCCTCCAAAACCCCAGGAGTTTTTTTTTTTTTAATATCTGTCATATATTGCCTTGAAAATTGTGCATGCATGCATGCATGCGTGTGTGTGTGTGTGTGTGTATGAGAGAGAGAGAGAGAGAGAGAGAGTGGGCAGGTACCTACACTCTTCCACCACTGCCCGAGTTCCCTCATGATAAGCATTAAGCCCTACACACCTGTGCCCCCTTCGTGCTGTCTGTCCCACCCTCTGGCGCGTAGTTAGTTAGGCATTGGTGAATCCTGTCTGAGTGTCTATTAGAAAAGGGGTAAGGGATGCCAAGCAGTGTAGATCAGGCCCTTTATGGGGAAGAAGTCCCCTGGAGAGCTCAGAGAGGCTCCAGGCTCAGAGGTCAGCTGTGCTGGCAGAATCTAAACAGGTGAAGCAGGGTGCGGACAGCACCCCTACCAGATGCTGGGAGACCCCGAGGGCGGCTCCATTCCCACACCTCTGATGAGATGCTGTTCAGCTTCTCCAGGTTAAACAATGCAATTGCTTTCTCTTAGCTCTGGGGAGATAAAACTCTTTGTTTAGGAACCTACTCACAGGAAAGAGAGGGGCTGAGAGGAAGCTAGCTTTTAGGCAGGAGCCACCTTCAGCCTCAGTGAAGATCTGCTCTGTTAAGAGTCAAAAGAAAACTCACAGGGGCTCCGTAGCCCCTGGGTGGTGGGGAGCAGAAGCGGCTGTCGGCTTTCGGGTACCTCCCTGGATGCTGCTGCGAGGATCTGGAAGTGACTTTAATTCTCCTCATTGCAGAACATCATTCGGAGGATAAAAGGCCGCGTGATGGACCTCTAGAGGCCTTTTCAGCTCTCCGCTCTCTGCCAGCTCTGTATCCTAAGACGGGTTCCACTTAAGGACCTGGTGGTATTTTGGTAACTGCAGCCTCAATGTGCTAAAGATGCACTGGAGAAAATGACTCCAGATAAGGGATCAACCCTAGCCCCCACCACCTCAAATTCAGGTCCAATGACCATTTGATTTTACGGAAACTCTCACCTTTCCCTCTGTTTTCAAAAGAAATTACCCCCTTGGAGAGCCTTATACGGCGAAGCAAGGAACACAAGGGCACAGGCAGGGGCGTGGGGACATCTAAGCGCCACACTGATGCCCGCGCTATTCCCGGACTCCACCTTCCCTGTAACTTCAAAGTGGCAAATAAGAATAGTGTGGGGTGGATGGTAAGGGGGTGAGGGCAGGGGGCAACTTACAAGCCTGTAAACTGAAAATACGCAGAAATCAGAGGCTCAAATTCCCTGCAGGGAAGCACTAGCTGAGAACTAAAAGAAGAAATAACCCCTTTCCACTACCCACAACAAAGAATCAGACCATGAGCCCCTGAGTGTGCCTGCAGAAAAACCAAACAAAACCCTGCTGGTTTTCAGTCTGCTGGGACGAGAGATTTCGTTTCCTCTGGGAGAAAAAGGGTTGCCAGTAGGCCTACGGCGGCTGCATTATCCCAGGGAACTCAGGACCTTGGCCGCTTCACCCATGTCTGGACGTTGCTCCGTAACAAACATGGGGTAGGGGTTCAGCTCAGCTCAGCTCCACTCACACAGCGCGAAAAGAGTCAACACGCGTGTGCTGTGAACTGTCCGCGAAATCACTTCTTTCATCTTCTCGGCTCCATCAAAGACGCAGAGGTCTGGGGAAAGCAGGTCTGACCCAGAGGAAACTGTGAAGGGAGCAAAAGTGCTCCAGGAATACGTCCCTTTACCTGGCTTTGCCTGGCCTTCCTTCCCCTCATCCCACTGTCTTGAATCCGTTCTTCACTGTCGCCATCGCTGGATGGAGTCTTATTATTACAGGACAGCAGCGGTTAACGGCAGGTGACATCATGAAAGCCATAGAACAAAGCCAGTATGACCTGTACTGAGCGTCCACTACTCAAGAGAGCGAATGTTCTCGAGGGGGACAAGGAACTCTCTGGACATTGTCAGTGATGCCAGCAACCCAGAAGGCAGGTGGGTCTCAGCCATCAGATAATTCCATCCAGTGGTAAAGGAATCAGTGCTAACTTCTTAAAAAATGCAGCCAGAATTCAGAGAAAGGAGAACGTAGTGTGGTCTGGAAGAGTTTGGAATATGCTTCCTTGGAGTAACAGGGTTAGGACACTACCCTTGAGAGTCTTTTAATAAGCTGATTCTGGGATTCCCCAAGCATGGGTAAAATGAAAAATGTCATTTGAGCCAAAAAGACAAGAGAAATAAATAAAAATGGCTGGCATATGATAGCATAGCATCTTTCAGATCAATCCTGGACATGCCCCCTTTAAGCCTCTGTGACTCTGACAAAAGATATAACCTGTCTGAGTCTCAGTTTTGTCATCTGTAAAATGGGGGTGATAATAACGGTGCTGACTTTACAGGGCTGTGCTTAGAATTAAATACGATGGAGCATGTAGAACACATGCATAATGTCTCACCTTCAGTGAATTTAGCTAGTGTAACAGTGATGCTAACACTAGTTACTATAAATGGAAGGAGGAGGAGAAGGAAGGGATGTTCTTGGACCACGATGTCACAGGCCCCTCTGAGCCCAGCAGCAAGACGGCCACGCTACTGCATCCCAGGTTCAGAAGGGCACCCTGCATGAGAAAACCTCACAGCCCTGGGCCTTGACCAAGATGGTCCCTCTTGTATCTTCATTGCTCTGGGTTACATCTGGAGTCTACAACCAAAATAAAAGGCAGCTGAGCGGACATCTACAAACTGGATCACTGGATTCTGATCCATTCAAATAATGAGCCTTCCAGCCAGAGGTGGAGTGGAGTCTGCAGGGAACTGGAAATAGCCTCTTCTCAGCACTGCCCTCAAGACACTGAACCCCTCAGGAGACATGCCCACTTCTAACTTAACTCTCCACCCACTGCCAGCAGCCCAAGAAGTTCTCCGTGTCTCCTTGTCTTCCTTTACCTCCAACCGCTCCTCCCTTCTCTTTTTCGATAGTAACCCCATCCCACCTTCAGGTAAGTGAGGTCACTTTCCTTTACAGACTCAGAATTGTGTAATTCTAACAGAGGGACCCAGCGGCATGCCGGTCCTTGTGGAAACAGGAGACATCACGGTGTCCCCGAGGTCCAGAAGCAGGATGGTGATAACACAAGTTATGACTCAGAAATGCTGGGTTCATGAAAAGGGCAAATTGGATTTTTCTAAAATGAGGATAACAATTAGTTTAGTATTTTAAAGATTGAAAGCAGGTTCGGCAGGTTCGTATTCTTTGGGGCTTCACAAGAACTCCACAGAGCGCAGCTTATCTGTCTTTTTTAAACAGGCGAGAAAATGGAGACCCAAAGATTCTAGCAGAGCTGTTTCTGCAGAAATTGAAATGCCAGGGACCCACAACAGCCAAGACAACCTTGAACAAGAACAAAGTTGGAGAACACACATTTCCTGATTTCAAAGTTTACCAGAAAGCTACAACAATCAAGAGAGCATGGCACTAATGTAAGGATAGATACAAAGATCAGGAGAACAGAATTGACTGTCCAGACAGAAACCTTTACATGCATTGTCCACTGACTTTTGATAGGACTTAGGTCATACAATGGTGGAAAAAGTCTTTTCAATAAGCAGTGCTTTGATAACTGGATATGCACATATAAAAGGAGAAGACGTTGTTGGATGCCTGCTTCACACCATATACAAAGATTAACTCAAAATGGATCACAGACCTAAAAGTAAGAGCTAAAAGCTAAAAAACTCTTAGAGGAAAACATACTAGTAAATTTTCTTGAGTAAATGTTCTTGACCCTTTGGTTAGCCTGAGTCTTCTTAGGTATGACACCAAAACATAAACAACAAGAGAAAGAAGTTAATGAGTTGGATTTCATCAAAATTAAAACCTTTTGGGCATAAAAGGTCACCATCAAGAAAATGAAAAGACGACCCACAGAATGGGAGAAAATATTTGCAACTCATCTATCTGATAAGGGGCTTGTATCCAGAATGTGTAAAGAATGACTACAATACAATCAAAAGACAAGTAACTCAATTTTAAATTGGGCAAATATTTGTAGAGACACTTCTCCTCCCACTGAGAAAATATGAACGTGGCTGAAAGCAAACTAAAAGATACTCAACATCACTAGCCTTTAGGGAAATGCAAACCACACCCACAATGAGATGCTACTTCATATCTACTAGGGCGGCTGTGATAAAAATGATGGACAATTGCCAATGCTGGTGAGGATGCGGAGAAGTCAGAATCCCCCTTCATTACTAGTGAGGCTGTGCAATGGTGCACCCACTTTGGAAAACCATTTGAAAGTTCTTCAAAAAGTTACACACAGAATTATCATATGACCTAGCAATTTTACCTCTAGGTATACACCCAAGAGATCTGAAAACACACATTCACATGAAACCTTGTACATGAATGTTCATAGCAGCGTTTTTTCATAAGATCCACCAAGTAAAAACCAACCCACATGTCTATTAACTGATGAATAAATAAAGCGGTATTTCTGTATGATGGAATACTATTCAGCCATAAAAAGAATGAAGTACTGGTAAATCCTACAGGACAGATAAACCTTGAAAACATTGCGCTAATGAAAGAAGCCAGACAAAAAGGCCACATATTGTCTGATTCCACTTTTGTGAATTGTCCAGAGTACGCAAACCTACAGAGACAGAAAATAGGTTAGTGGGTGCTAGGGGGGTACAGAATGGATGACGGAAAGTGACTGCTTATGGATACAGGGTCTACTTTTTGGATGATGCAAATGTTCTGGAATTAGATAGTGATACTGATTGCACAAATCTACAAATATATTAAAAATTACCAAATTATAGACTTCAAACAGGTGAATTTTATGGTGAGTAATTATATGTCATTAAAACAGTTATTAAAAGAAAAAAGAGAGAGAGCGAGAGATACCAAGGTCACAAAACCCGGACAAAAACCGGCAACCTGAACAGGATGAGTTAGGCTGGTCCAGTCATTTTCTTAAGTTCAATTACATCCGACTTTTGGTTTCTTCTTCTGTGTCTTCCTTTCATTGCCCCTATCCTGCCGAGTTTCATCTATCTTTGAAGTCATTTAAAATGAATTCTAGAACAAGGAGGCTATAAATAAACAGAGAGAATTAATCTAGCCACATTCTAGTTCCTGACTCAATTTAGGACACTTTCTATTACAATGCATTTCTTCCTTCTTATACAAGTGAAGACTATTTCCCTCTGTGCCCTGGAAGTGTCTCTCTTGAAGAAGGTGTGACAGGAAGGGTAGTTGGTCCGAAATTTCATCTTTGCCAAGGTATTTTCTCCCTTCAAGTCTCACCTGATGAACTGACTACAGAAAAAAGTCATGAGAACACACAGAACATGATGAGAAGACAGAGTGGGAGCTAGTTTCTTTAGCTGTTGCTTAAGGTTTTTTAATTTTTTATTATTATTATTTTATTTTTTGCTCTCATTATTTATTTATTTATTTAATGCATTTAAAAAAATTTTTTTTTGGGGGGGAGGTAATTAGGTTTATTTATTTATTTATTTTAATGGAGGTACTGGGGGTTGAACCCAGATACACACACTCTGCTGCTGAGCTATACCCTCCCTCTGTTTAAGGCTGTTATTAGGAGAGGGAGAGGGAGAGGGTAGAATGCTCTGACTCTTGTGTTTCAGGCTCTTTTTTTTTCTCCCCTATTGAAGTTCAGTCAGTTACAGTGTGTCAATTTCTGGTGTGCAGCACAGTGTCCCAGTCATGCATATATATACATATATTTGTTTTCATATTCTTTTCCCCTAAAGGTTATTACAAGGTATTGAATATAGTTCCCTGCGCTATACAGAAGAAATTAATCACATCACGTTCAAGAATCACAGCCAGTTTCCAGACTGGTTAGAAGGCAAAGATTTCCAGTGTTTCCTGGAGTCTCCGTGCTCGTGACCCCATCTACGCAAAGCCTGGGTGTCTTCTGAGTAGGATTCAGAGATTTCATCGCCCTGCAGCTTTCTGGATGGCTGCTGGGCATTCACAAAGGAAGAGGTGCCCAGCGGGTGGTTCTGACCATTGGCTGTGTGAACGAAAAATGCTGCAAACCATATCGGTAAACAAAGAATGATGAAACCATCAAGTCATCAGCGGCTGCCGCCATCCCCCAGTGACGGCAAGCCTGCAGCTCAGCCTCATAGCCACTCACAATGGTGCCCTCTGAGGGGACTCAGAATAAGAAAGGACAGGATACTGGCCCTAGATAGTTAGTTGCTTGTCAAAGGAATGAATTCAGTGAGCCCAAAAGTTTGCTTCTTCCCATACACAGAAAAGCACTACATTCTTTTAACTTGAGATGTCTGGTTTTCTTCAATTAACAAGTAATCTTTTAATGTTCTGACCACCTGGTCTTTGTGGTAAAACCCCCATATATCCTAGCCCCTCCCCTACCTCTTCAGAGCAGTCCCTCAGAGCCATCTGAGAGGCTGTCATTCCGGGCTTGAAGGGGTCCGAGTCCTTAGAAATGTCTGCCGAATAAAACATAACTCTCAACTTTTAGGTTGTCCCTTTATTTCAGTCAATAGCTGTGAGTGCTCTGTTGGGAAGGGGTGTGTGGCTAAAAGTTTGTAGAAATAAAACCCTAAGCCCAAGCCCATGGCAGCATCAGAAAAATCCTGGCTAGGAGGTAAGGGACCAGGAAGAGTTTTCAAAGCTATCTTCCAATTCTGAGGACACAGCTTTTCTGACAGATCACCAGGTCAATTCATTTTTGTGGATGGGACGCTGAAACTCGCTGTGACACAGCCACCTCTAAAGTTTGATCTGGGCCAATGAGCCCTTGAATCCAAGGCGCAAAGATCTTGGAGCAGGGGATACTGCATGCTGTGAATGCTGCAGCTTGTGACTACATCCCTGTGGTACCACGGCTACAACTTTTCTGGAACGTTCAGCGAATTCTTCCGTAACTTTGGTATCAGAGCCTCATACTTGTCAGGGGGCTCGCTTAGCATCCAGTGCTGAAATATGGGGTCTTGGCAATTAATTAACTAATTAATTCCATTCATACAGATTAACTGACTGTGTTAGGCAATGGGCTAGGACCTGGAAAACACGTATTTCCTACCCTCCTAAATTCTGTAAGAGTCAAAGTCCAGGCTTTTAAAATCCCTGAAGGATTCCAACTTCCTCCTCTAACAGGTCGTCAGCCATCACTGAATGGTCACACTCGTCTCTTGCCCAGGACAAATCTCTGTAGTTTCATTTATCCTTTCTTCCTAGACATGCTTCCTGGATCCCTATTATCTTGATCTGTCCTCCTCTGTTCTAGCTCTGGTTTTTCAACATTCCCTATAAAATATGGGACCCAGACACTGCTGGACCAGTGTACTATCCTAAAACTACACCCCTCTTGCTGTGGTCCCTTACATTTCTGTCCATGGGGCTTACGTCCTCCTTGTTATCCTTTTCATTTCGATGTCTCCTAAGACTGTGTCAGAGATCGCTAACTCTTCACGAAAAATCCTCTTCTTTTTGGGGGCTATGACACTAGGTTATATTTTCTGGACTCCCTTCAGTTAGATGTAGCAGGTGGCAAGTGAGCAAAAGAGATGTGTGCCATTTCCCAACTAAGTATTTGGAGACATGCATGTCCTTGGCTGTGTCCCATTTCCCTGTTTTTCCAACCTGATGCAAGAGAACAAGACCCTAGCAGAAGGCAGAGCCATGAGATGGAAGGAGCTTGGATCCCTGAATCACCACATGGAGAAGCACTGCTCACTGACCAGAAACATTTGGCCCTGAACTGCCATAAACCGTGTCACATATTTGTTAAGTCAGCTTGGCCTATTCTAATATAATTAACTAGGTATTTATTTATTTATTTATTTATTTATTTATTTATTTATTTTGGATAAACTGTTATCAAATCAGATCTATTACAACCTGTGCTTGGACACTTAGTTAATTTCAAATAATTACAGGATTTTGCATTGCTAAATCTGTGCAAAGTGACTTAAATTTTTAGAGGATTTTTTTTTTTTGGTACTACAAACGTCATTTATCATTCAATTTGGTATCTTCAAACAAGAGAAAAACATTAGAAGGAGGGCATTTAAACCAACAATGTTACAGCTGCAAGGGTAGTGTTATTCAATGAAAAATGAACAGAGGCTACATATGCCTAGAAAATAAGACCGCAGGCATGGGGCAAGAGGTACCTTTGTGTTGGTGTAGTTTTTGGTGTCTATGTGTTGTCAGAGGTCCAGAAATCTTACGCATAAACAATAAGAAAGTAGTCACAGTAAAACAAAAAGACAACCTACGGAATGGGAGAACATTTTTGCAAATGAAACCGACAAAGGCTTGATCTCCAGAATATATAAGCAGCTCATATGACTTAATAAGAAACAACTAAACAACCCAATCCAAAAATGGGCAAAAGACTTAAACAAGCAATTCTCCAAGGAAGACATACAAATGATCAATAAGCACATGAAAAAATGCTCAATATCACTAATTATCAGAGAAATGCAAATCAAAACTACAATGAGGTATCACCTCACACCAGTCAGAATGGCCGTCATTCAAAAATCCACAAATGACAAATGCTGGAGAGGCTGTGGAGAAAAGGGAACCCTCCTACACTGCTGATGGGAATGCAGTTTGGTGCAGCCACTGTGGAAAACAGTATGGAGGAATACTAGGAATAGACTTACTGTATGACCCAGGAATCCTGCTCCTTGGCTTATATCCAGAAGGAACCCTACTTCAAAAAGACACCTGCACCCCAATGTTCATAGCAGCACTATTTACAATAGCCAAGACGTGGAGACAGCCTAAATGTCCATCAATGTATGACTGGATAAATAAGAAGTGGTATATTTATACAATGGAATACTACTCAGCCATAAAAACCGACAACATAACGCCATTTGCAGCAACACGGATGCTCCTGGAGAATGCCATTCTAAGTGAAGTAAGCCAGAAAGAGAAAGAAAAATACCATATGAGATTGCTCATATGTGGAATCTAAAAAAACAAAAACAAAAACAAAAACAAAAACAAACAAAGCATAAATACAAAACAGAAATAGACTCATAGACATAGAATACAAACTTGTGGTTGCCAAGCGGGCGGAGGGTGGGAAGGGATAGATGGGATTTCAAAATTGTAGAATAGATAAACAAGATTATATTGTATAACACAGGGAAATATACACAAGATCTTATGGTAGCTCACAGAGAAAAAAATGTGACAATGAATATATATATGTTCATGTATGACTGAAAAATTGTGCTCTACACTGGAATTTGACACATTCTAAAATGATTATAAATGAATAAAAAATTTTAAAAAAAAGAAAGTAGTCACAAAGAGGTTATTCATCTCACCCTTATCTTTTAAAAAGAGGTAGTGCCATATACTTTAGCATAGATGCACACTAAACTTTGTTGCTTTTTTTTTCTCTTTTTTTTAATTTTATTTTATTGAGTTATAGTCAGTTTACAATGTTGTGTCAATTTCCAGTGTTAAACCTAGTTTCTAAAGTAATTATATTTCTTGTTAGTAAAATTCAGCTCTGCTTACTTCATTTATTTACTCACTCATCCATTCATCAACTCAGCAAACATGCTTGCATGGCCCATTGTGGACTCAGCACGGTAGCAGGATAATAAGAATGAAAAGATAATGGCTCCTGGCCCAACAGACCTTATCATTTAGCGTCGAGACAAGATATACATAAGGAAAAATAAATGAAATGTCAAAGATTAAATAACAACTTCAGACCATCAAATGAGCAGTACAGATATCAAGTATCAAAGGGTTTCCAGAAAGGAGATTGATAAATCAATTCATTTTAAGTAATACAGTATTTATTGAGCACCTATTCCATGACAGATAAATGTGTTCTGATGATTGTTCTGAGGTTTCAATTTCAATAAGCATCTATTTTGTACCTAGTCTGTGCTAAGAACTGGGCTAACGATGCTGCAAGAAGCTGACTGCAGAGAAAAAGAGACCACGTGATATGTGTTATAGTAATAATTGCAACGGTATTTGTCTAGTTCAAAAGCCCTGATTGTTTCATTAAGTCTTTGAGGGCAAGAACTGCTCCTTACCCTTCTGTTTTGCCCTCTCATCATCTGAGTCACCCACATAAGTCCCCTTAGGCTCCCTGTAGCTTGGTCTACAAGCTGTCTCACAGGATGACTCATAAATGAATGGAATCCGTGTTGCTGGCAACATCAGATAGTGATCTGTTTCTACACCATCTCCTTGATGTCTCAGGGCAACTGAGGGAAGATAAAATCCTCTGGGCTCTTGTGTGGAACAGCAGGTGTCTACATAATTGATAGGTACCGCCCAGAACAGAAGGGAAACAAAATCTTCATTGTTCACTTAAAATCCATTTTTCACTTGGGCAAGAATGGATACAATTGAAATGTTTTCTTGTGAGTAAATGCTTAACTGATGTGGAATTAGCGTTCACTAATGATGATGGAGAATGGCCTTGGTGTTATGCACAGGTCGTGCTAACTGCAACCTACGTTTCAA
Source organism: Camelus bactrianus (assembly GCF_048773025.1). Classification (NCBI taxonomy): domain Eukaryota; kingdom Metazoa; phylum Chordata; class Mammalia; order Artiodactyla; family Camelidae; genus Camelus; species Camelus bactrianus. The sequence continues at coordinate 7,411,957 of NC_133568.1, read as the reverse complement.
ATGAGTCAGCAAGTCTGATAAACTTGACAAACGGTGATATTTGTATCTAGGTAGAGGGTACATGGATGTTTACCGTATTATGCTTTCAAATTTTCTGTATTTTCAACATTTTCATAGTAAAAAGTTGGTTAGAAAATGCTCATCTACCATGTGTGATTTGATGCAACTCAAAGGCCTGGCTGAATGCTCCCCACCCACCTCCAACCCCTAAGCCCACTCCATCTCTGCCTCTACTTTCTCGTTCACGCATATCTGAAATGCGACTGTCAAGAGCCTCAACCCAACTTAGCTGAAGGGTTTTATTCATATTAAAATGTACATATACCAAATAGCGTTAGCAATTTGTCAGACTGCGTTATGTATAAATGAATATATAATACAGCTGCTGGTTAGAGGTGATGGGAAGAAGGAACGTGAGAATTTGCATGGGACTCTGGAGAGAGACAGAGATAGAGACAGAGACAGAGAGATGAAGATACAGTAGATGGAAACAGAGCCCTAGAGCAGTGGTGTCCGACAGAACTTCCTGCAGTGATGACTCTGATGTATCTGCACTATCCAATATGGCCGCTGTTACCACATCTAACTATTAGGTGCTTGAAATGTGTCTGCTGAAACTAAAGAACCAGACTCATTTCATTTCATTTTAATCAGCAATTCAAATTTAAACAACCACATGTGGCTGGTGGCTGCCATACTGACCTATCCAGCTCTAGAGAGGCATGGGCCTGGAGAGGCAGACTCACTAGTTCTATAAGTGAACCGGTAACTGTGGACTTAACCGTTCCTAAGGGAAGTAAAAAGATATACTGAAAGGTATAATTGGTGGGGAAAAATGAAAGAGGAAGAGTGGTGGTATATACCTCTAGGAATGCTTGTCTTTGGGCAATATTTATAATTGGTTAAGTCAAAATTATTGCAGTGGATGTATCCACTCTCAAATCTCTCCATAAAGCTCATACACGGAGCACATTTATACACTGAGTGCATAATGATGGGCTGTTATGACAGGAAAGGTGGATTCTAGGAGGTGGGATACAGAAAAATCACCAGGACCTCTCCCGGCCCATGGGGTGGGCTGTCATGTCACCCACTTCTCCACCTTCCCTAACCCCATCATCCGCACTCAAAACTTCAGCCAAGAGGTAAAGAATGCCTCCAAAGTGACCACGCTTGAAGTGCTGCCCCTCTCGTGGGCAGGGTCATGCAGGCAAAGATGATGCTAAGAACACGAAGAATCAGGAAAAGATTCAACTCATTGGATGGGTCTGTTTGGCCTCAAAGGCTGGAATCTCAGAAGTTTGTCTCCTGCTGACTCTATTTTTCTTTCAGCTTTTCTGTGTCCTCGCTCCTGCCTGAACAGAGGACAGGAAAGTCCAGTCTCACCCAGAACAGACTGAACAGCACAGAACAGTCAGTGCTACATACTAGACGGGATGAATAATCACATGCCGGGAGGGGTAAGGTGGGAAGGAGAGAACCTATCACACTGAGAGGCAGCGAACTCCCCCCAAAAAGAGAGAAAACAGAAACAGAATAACATTATTAGCCCAAGCAAGGAAGCAGAACCTTCTCAGGGAGTCAGAGTAACGGTTTTTGCTCTGTTCTGTATATGAAAGACCTGTGTGCAATTTGTTTCTGTGCTGTTAAGTGGATTCACATGTTAAATTCAAAAGCTAGGGGCGGAGGAGGGATTTTGTTTGTTTCCAGTATTACTTGGCAAAGTACAAGGGGCCTTGGATTCAGAATTGGAAGATGCTGGCTCACATCCACACCCTTCCTGGTACCATCCAAGTGCCCTGGAGCAGTCCCTTTAATACCCATCTCCTCTACTGAGCGCTAGTGGCGGTCCTTTTCAAGCCGGATTGAGAATTAAGCCCTAATGCCCTGACCCGATGGTTCTCCAACTTGAGTGTGCTCGGAATCACCTGGAGGACTGGTTAAAACCCCTCCAGTAAGCCTGGAGCAGAGCCCAAGGATTTGCACTTCTAACAAGATCCCATGCAGACGCTGCTGGGCTGGGGACCACTCTTTGAAAACAAATGCTCGTGGTGTTCATTGTAGGTAACGCATTAGTTTTTCTCCTATGCATCTGGAATGGTACTAGAGATGCATCATCTTTGGGAGAATGGAGAAATAAGTCTGTCGCTTGGATCACTTTCCGTGAGACTTTATTCTCTCAGGGAACCCAGGCTGGTTGTGAAGATCAATGGGGAGAAAAGATTTGAGGTGTGTTCATAACTGTGATGCAGCGTGAAGACAGAGCCTTTGTAACGCTCAACAACCTGTTACGTTTGCTCTTTGCTTTACATTTGGATTCCTGAATTTCTTTGTCTTTGGAGAAGGGGCTCTCCGACACGAGTCATGCGTCAGTTGTCGGCAGGGCTTCTTCAACACAGATTGCTGGATTGCGGGCTCCACTCCCTCCCAGGTACAGCCTCTGGGTTAGGACCTGTGAGCCGGCATTTCTAACAGGTGACAGTGATGCTCCCTGTCCTGGGACAAGCCCTTTGAAAGGACTGGTCTGTCTGTCTCAGCTTTCTTCGTCTTCTACTTCTCTAGCCTCAAATCCAGAGGCCAGCAAACTGTGCCCACCTGCTTTCCCAAATAGTCTTAATGCATCACGGCTGTGTCGGGTTCATTTGTATTATGGCCTGTGGCTGCTTTCAAACTACAATGGCAGAGTGGTTGCAACGACGAAATAACCTGAAAAGCCTAAAATATTTATTATCTTAATAGAAAAAATTGGCCAACCCCAGCTCCGGTCTTCTTTCGTCCCCTTGAACACGACATTTATTAAGCACCTTCTATAAACAAGGCACTTAATATGTATTTTTGTATTTTATCTTCACAATCATATAATCCAGGTTCCTTCTACATCACAGGGCCTAGTAATTTGCATAAAGGGACTGAATCTGAATCAGGACCGGCTACGTTGTCTGTGGCACCCAATGCATAACAAAATGGTAAGGCCTCTTGTTTAAAAATTAAGAAGAATGTCAACGTGATGAGAGCAGAGCATTCAATCAAGTGAGGGGCCCAGTGTGACTACACAGGTCACACGCCCACCTGAGCAGAGCATCCAGCCCTGACGTGGCCGCCTCTGAGGTCTGAAACCCCCTCCTGCACGCAGGCCCCCCAGTCTCATACACCATGAGCAACGCGCACTGTCATGGTGAACTACTATAGTCTTCCCTTAGAGATGGAATCTCCTTTCTTGAGAAGCCATCCCAGGTGCGTCTCCAACATCCCTGTACTAGGAAATCCCCCTTCTCTGCTCAAGCCCCAATTACAGTCTCCTTGAGAGAGAAATGCATCTCTGTATTCCCCCAAAACACTTAGCATTTGGAAGCCACTCAATAAATATGATTATTTATATTAAAAAGTTGCTCCCCTTGTACTAGAGAGGATTTAGGATAAGCTTGTCGATAAATTATTGCTGAATTAGTAGATATCAATAAAGGCCAAAGTGAAGAAAGACATCGCAGGGATTATGTTGCAATTCTGCAAAAGAGAAAAGAGGGCAACCAAGACATCGTACCCTAGCTGGCCATCACTCGCAATGTCACGGGGGACGCCAACACAGAACCCAGTGTCTCCCAGTGTGAGACTCGGAACTATTCTCCCAAGTTTCAGCAGGAGTACTTCTGCTCAGCATTCCCTCAGTATGGAGGTGCCACTGACACTGACGGCGGCTCACCCGCACGTGCAAAGCCAAGCCAGTGATCACTTTAAAGAACGCTGCATCTCGTGTTATCTGATCCCTATATTCTCTGAGCATTTAATCCTCTCAAATATTTTGCCATCACTTCCTCTAATTACAGGGAAAACACACTGGAGTGATGTGCATGCTCCGGAGCGTCCCCTCCTGTTTCCTACTCTCTGTTTAATCAAGAATTTGAATCACCTTTCAGCTTCCTAATCCTATAATCCCAAAAAGAATTTACTCTGCTCCAAACTCTGCTTGGCGAGACCCTACGCGGCAGAACCTGGGGCCCTTTCACAAGGACTCTGAGAAGGGAGAGGAAATCCCGGAGGCGGGCTTCCTGGCTTCCTTCCAGAAACTCAGGAAACGGGGGCCCCTGGAGACAATCCTCCTCTAGCTAATAATCTGGAGATATGGATCTGAGAGGCTCGCACCGGGTTTACCTGGAGGGCAGGTTAAAATTCTAACTTTCTGAGTCTCATTCTAGCCATACTAAATTGGAATTTGAAGACAGGAAATCTTTCTATCTGTCTGTCTTTATCTATTAATCAATCAATCAATCAATCAATCAGCTATCATCTCTAATTTTTCCCAAGTAACACTCAACTGAGAACCAAGTGGATGGCCACCCACCTTCTCACTGTATTTCTGTGTTACGTCTAGAAAACTCTCTAGTGGCTAAAATTATAGCCCAGTTTAAAAATTACGATTTTTAAATATACAGGATCAACGAATGGTGTGCAGCTAAAAAGGCCCTCAGTCACTATGGGTCATGGCTCTGGGAGCCAGAGAGAATGTGGAGGAGCATGAGATGGGCTCATCTGAGCTTACAGTCGGGTACCCACTCCTCAGGCGTCCAGGGACAAAGACTCTGAGAAACCCACCGACTTTTCTGCGACAGGCTGCACTTCCAGCGTTCTGACCACTGGCTCCACCCAGCAACGATATATACTAGAAATCTCAACACATTCGTACCCAGATGACATTAACTCTACACCCCCAGAAGTGTATTAAAGTCATTTCTCAGGCCATGGGTCTGCGTTTATTGTTCAGTGAATGTGGTCACCACCCCTCAGAGAACAAGCCCAAAGCTCCGGACGAGACTGTCTCCCCACACCACCTCCATCTAAAGATGACCTCGTTTGACCACTGCACATCTGCTCGTGTTCATATGCTGCCAGTCACGTGTCTGCTCGCTCCTTTCTATTTACAGAAACAGCACTTCCTACTTCTCCCTCCTCTCCCAGATGCACCTGCAGTGCTTCTCACACAACTCAATTAATGCTACAAACTGGTAAGAGATGATGGCCCCTGCTTGATTTGAAGAACTCATCAGTAAAACGAGCTGATGTGCCCCAGGACCACATGCGGGGAGGAATACGCATTTGTAAACGCACCTTCTCATCAGCCCCAGGTCGCTGAATAGAGCAGCCTTTTTTTCTCAGAGCCTCCATGTGTTCAACTTGCATGGATCGATGGAAGCACCGTATTGTCTTCACAAAAGCTTTAGAGCCGCACCCTTTGTGACAGACAGAAAGTCCCAGATTGTTTTCATCCAACGCAGTGATGCCCCGAAGCTTCAGCTTACAGTCTGGAGTAGGGAAGCAGCCCACGGGGACTTTCATGGCCACAAACTGGGATACAACTCGTCAATTTGTGTTTTAAATAGCCCCAAACAGACCCTTGTCAAGCTTAAAAGCAGAGAAATTCGGCAAGTCTGGAGCTCAAACACAATCTCAACCTCTAAAGTGTTGTTGTTTTTTTTTCTGCAATGAGACAGAAAATCAAAAGTTAGAAGTACACAGCTGCCCAGCCAGAAGCGAAGCAAAGTCCCAACAGGAGTGAGCCAACATGCTCTGGGCGACAGCTGGGTAAACATTTCTGATAAAGACTCACAGTTTTGATAGAACCTTGTGTGTGTGTGATAGTGCAGTTAGGCGGATTGATAGCTGCTTAAATATCTGTAACCAGAGTACTGAGTAAGGACACTGACAAACTGGAACAGACGAAGAGCAACACAAACAAGGATGCTGATGAAAGGGGAATGATGTAACAGGAGGAAGGACGGCGACACCGAGCCTAGAGGATCGAAACTTGGATGTAGAAATGATGGTTCTCTTCAAACATACCAAGGACCAAAGGCATAGAAGATTGATTAGGCGTGTACAGTATAGAAAGTCCCAGTGGGTAGAAACAGGCTGACGGGTGAAAGTTACTAGGACATGGATTTCGACTAAAAATAATGTGTTTTTTCCTGAAAATCAGAATTGTTCAGAAATGGAAGGAGCTACCGAAAATCTTAGAAGAGGCAGAATGTCCATTGTCAGGGACAGCTCTTCACTAGATGGGAAGTCAGAAGAGTCAGGCTCCCAGGTACCTCTCCAATCCAATTCAAAGGTTCTGTGTGCTGAGAGCCTGTCCCCAGCATCTCTCCCACACTACCCTCCTCGTCCCACCTGCCAGGAGTAGTCAGTGAGGAAAGTCAGTCAGTGATGTCAAGGCGAGCCAACGTTACAGGTGTGTAACACCCAGGAGCCCGGGTAAGTGTGCGTTCCTCTCCAGCCTTCCCACTGGTGGAGTGGTAACGCTCGCATTAGTGGGTGTGTGCGTGGGTAGGGAGGGACAGGGGACTGACTTTTACCCCACGACTGTATTAAGTATTACACCAAATCTCCTTTAAAAAGCTCTTTTATTTGCCACTTGATATTAATAAACAGCTTACAATGCATCCAAAGTATTTTTTTCCTCCTTGGCCGAAATAAATAAAACTAAATATTTTAGTTTCCCTGGAGGGAAGTCATTTAATCCCCAAATTATACGCTAAACACTAAGGTGTTAAGTTTATAAGCCATCCTAAGATTCTTAGCCACTTGTCCACTTGGAAGAAAAGATAGTAATTTGTGAAGCAACCGGATCCTAACACCACTGCCACATCCCACTAGGAGGCGGTGTGGGGTTGTGGGAAGAGCACTCGTGGGCGAGTCCAGTCACCTCCCCGGCAACGTGCTGCGGCACCGTGGGGAGCTACGTCACTTCCTCTGTCAAAGGTTTTTGCCGTTTCATAACCCAACCACGGTCACCCAACAGAGAAGACTGAACACCACCTGAACACCTAATTATATTTGAGGCTCATGCTCAGAGAGGGGGGATGGAGCCAAAATTCATAGTACTTTCTCCTTCTTCTTGACAATCGAAATATTCATATTAAAGACAGACCAAAGAATAACGTAGAACGTTAGGGGGCCGCTCTGTTACAGTGAAGAGATGGCCTTCCTCACTCCTCCACGAGTTAGGTCAGGTTCCCACGGGCTCTAAGAAGAGCAGGCGATATGAAATGACACTGTGCAGCGTCTGGGAATGACGCTACAGTTCTGCTACAGCTGTGCAGGAATGGAATACACTTCCCTACTAGGTAATGACCTAAGTTGAAAATTCGTGGGATCTATACAAGAAAGTGTCGCTTTAGGATTCTGTGAGTTTCAAATAACCACAAAAAACTAGCCAGTGACCAACTTAGAAAGGAAATGTTAGGATACATTATAGAACATTTCAGGGATGGGCTTCTTCTGGGTCTTGAATGATGTGATTGAGTTTCTGTCTCTTTTTCTGCCTCCGTGGACTTGCTTCCCCGTGGTTGACTTTACCCTCCATCTGTCTATCAAAATTCAGGGTACTTTCTGCTGGTCTTAATATTTTCAAAATGCACAATAACTTGGTTAAAGATTTTTATCCACAGCATTTGATGTGAAATCACAGTTTTTCAGTTATGTTTTCAATAATGAGTGGTGCCTAAGCTGTCTTCTGTTCTCAATGGCTGAAACCCATTTAGATCCTCTTGACGGCCCTCTGTTGATTCCGGGAGATTTTTATACCGTGCTGGCCTCATCCTTAGACCTAACTTAATTGCATGAAATGGGAGAATGCATTTTTCCAAATGTCTAAGGTGACTCTGGAAATACCCACGGAAAGTTACTATTCTTCAGTCTACAACCGACATATCACTGTGGACATAACTGATAGAAATTCTATATGCCTCCAATTAATTAACATAGTTCTTTTCCTCCGTATATTATGATTTTTAACTTGAGCACTAAGGGAGTCTTTCAGGCATGCAAATAAAACTTCATGACAATCCAGCAAGCTCAACATTACTATCTTAAGTAAGAACATTGTTACACTGAGAGACCAAAGGAAAGAAAGAAAAAAAAAAAATGTGATCCAAGCAAGATCACGAGGAATGTTAAGTCTGGGGACTCCCTTTACTAGGGAGGCAAACTGGAAGTCTCCTCCAGGACAAATATGAACAACAATTTTATATCTACAACTGCTTCCTGCATGGCTGGCCGAATTGAAGTCACTTCGCCAAACTTCACAAAGAAGAAGCGAGTACCATGTCCTGAATTCTCTGGCTGGTTCTGGCAAAACAGCCTGGGTAGAGGGGAAGTGACAGACGTGCGTGAGGTGAGGTGTTTGGAACCTGTGAGGCTGCTGAAAGAAAACTCAACTGTTATCGGAACAGAGTTTTATTTTTCACTTCAACCCTCAACTACTTCTTTTCTCTCTAAGTTCCTTGGCTTAAACTTTCTGCTCAGTTGCAAGTTCTGTCCTCACTGGCTGCAGATCAAGCGTGGAGATCTAAAACTGCCCTGCGCCCTGCAATGCCTGTTTAACCTTAGAGCAAAGAAATGAACAAAAATCTGACATATGAAATTTACTAAGCAGCAACACTCAAACTGTTTGACCATAAGTAACAGTAAGAAATCCAATTTTCATGGTAACTCTGCACGCACAGTGTATATTTGTGTATGTGTATGTTTCACACACAATAAAATGAGTTTAATGAAACAAAATTTACAGTTACTAAGTAGGAGTCATTGTGATCGCCCTCCCACCCACCTCGTCTCCTCCCCTCTCCTCTCCTTTGGTTAGTCGTAACCCACTAAACTGAATTCACAATCTGCTCATTGATCAGTTTGGAAAACAAAACAATACATCTTATACAGGGAAGGAAAGTGAAAGACTTTGCCTCCACAGGAAGGGCACACTGGGGTGAGGAAGGAACGTTGATTTAGCAGCCTGGAGACTGAAGGTCTACTCCTGCTGAACATCAACCATGCACCGATTAGAAAGCAGGGTGCGGGCTCTGGGCCAGGCGGTCTGTGTTTGAACATCATCCCCACCCCAGTTAACAGTTGTGTGCACTTGGGCAAATTACTGAACCCCTTCATGCTTTAACTTCTGCATCCTTCACATGGAGCATTCAGAGAAACTGCCCTCCAGGGTTATGATAAGCATTTGGTGAGTTGACATAGGAAAAGTGCTGAGAACGGTGCCAGTGCCCGGCTGCTAGTAAAAAGTCAGTAAATGTTACATAATGTTTTTCAAATTGAGGCGACAGCATCAGTGCTAAGTACTCAAACCTTTCGCTTAGGTTTTTTGTTTGTGTTCAAGGAGATGAGAAGGATTTAAATGGGGGAGGAATGACTCAAAGCTGTTCTGGGAAAAGGGATCAGTGATGTCATCTGACCACAAGCTCCGTCTGAGCCAGCAGTGGTTCCTGAGACAGTCGTCATAATCCTAGATGGCAGAGGCTGAGGTAGAAACTTTCATGGGACATGCCACCACTCGTGCCACGCTGCCCAGGGCACACTTGGGACGCTGTGTCAGAGTCTGAGGACTTGGCTTAGAGTCTGGAGACACCACGAGTGTATTCCAGGCAAAGGCGAACGGAAATGAGGAGGGGAGAGAGACCGTGTCATTTAAGGCTTGGCTGTGAAAACAAGAGGTGTTTAGCATGGAGATGGAAAGACTTAGGGGAGCCTTGACCACTGCTTTCAAATGATTGAAAAATTATCGTGTAGGGGTTATGCTAAAACCAGTAGATAAAAGTTTCAGTGAAATAGATTTGAACGATACGCAGAGACTAACTTCCAAACGATGAAAGCTGTCTGGCCACAAAATAAGTTGCCTGGTCCAGTAAGAAGCTCTTCTCATCACTGGAAACGTTCAAGCAGAGATGAGATGCTAGTAGGTATGCCTAACTGAATTCTTGAATTAGTAGCAAGATCAACTCAGATAAGAGCCTCTTTGGAGCTAAAATTCTACACAAGAACACGTACGAAGGGGCTTTGAAAGGCCTAAAGCCATGGGCATGTGCAGAGTGACATATTTCAATGCTGGCTGCAGCACTCTGTACCAGCAAGAAAGCCGTGTAAGTCTTCTGCAAGACACTTTGCTTTCCATCCTTAATTCTTATACATGACCAGTCCTAAAGCTCCCAATTTAAGCAAATTTAGGGCAGCCCCACCCACAAAACAGCCAGGTCTTTGTGGAATGGAACATCTTGTCTACGGTGAAAACCCAGTGGAGCTTCGCTTTGTTATGTTTTCTTTCGACCCTTTCATAGCAAAACAAACAATTTGGAGATAATTTGGGTTCTGTGTAAATGCCTCACTCCCTCTCATGACGCAAAACTGTCAGAACGTTTGAATGTGGAGGGATTCCTCCAAGTTCCTCCGATGGGAAGTCTGAACTTGATTTCTAAGGTTTCTTCTCACACTGGAGGGCGCCCAGGGCTCTCCCTCCCCTCAGGTTTGAGTCTGGGTTTCTCTTCTCGTAGGTGGGTTTGATTAATATGTCTGTCGATCATGTGCAAACTCCTTTGAGAAAATGAAATGTAATGTTCAAATGTTCAAAACAATGTCTTTCACAGTTCCCATCTCAACACACCTAAGACAGAAATCTCTGAAAAGACGTGTGACTGACTTAAAGAAAGAAAAAGTGCCTCTGGGAACCAAGATGCCTTGGCATTTCTGGGGTAGGACTTGAATCGGTCAGATAAACAGGGAAGGAGAAATGGAAGCCAAGCAACAACCTAGGAAGCCTAATAAATATTCATAGCCACCTGGGACCACTGAGGCCTCAGACACATCATTTTTCCTTAGGAACAGGGCATCGGCAGCCCGCGTCAACTGCAGGGTTACGGGAACCCTGGCTCCTCGGGTAGAATGGACCCACTCACGATGATTTTAGAAACTGTGGCCCGAGCAGAGCCTCATTATACATGACTTCCAATCAAGCCAAGGCTGGGCTATAATGAAGCCCAGTCTATCCACTCTGGCCTCATGCTCACAGGTGCCCTGATGGGAAGGAGGAAGAAGACAGGGAGGAAAAAGGATAACGATGTCCACGGCAAGACATGGTACAATTAAAGCTACATGTCTGCCTGCTTGTTGAGCGTCTGTCTCTGGCCCCAAAATTAATGTCTATCTCTGCTCCAGACCAAGGACCGTATTGGAATATAAAAAACCCACTGTGGCTTCTGGGCCTGAGTAGATAATACATATTTGCTATAAATTCTCTCCTCCTCAAGCTCATTCTCCCTTGTCCATCAAAATTGCTCCACCTTCAAGATCCAACTCATTCTGCTCTGCTTCTGTACACCTTGCGAGCAGGCAGGCCCCTAGCGCGTGAGACTGTGTTCACGTCTGGAAAGAAAAGACAGTGGAGCTGAGTGTTTCTACCTGAGAACTAGGTTTAAGGAAAGAAAACAAATAAATCAAGACTCCATTGGACGGAAGATCTGTTTCTCAAACCAATTTCCTTGAATGCCTTACAAACGGTAGGTACTTCATGAAATTTGCTGACAATATGTGTGACAAAATATAGATCAGACATAGACGATTGAATATATGAGTGTTTACAATGCTTTTGTTTTATTTCATTTGTGTTCCTATGCTTTCCCTTCTTGTCAGAGGTTTTAGCATTTTATGTTTGCCAAGGACCCTGGACTTGGAATCAGAAGACCCGTGTAAATTCCAAGCCAGCAGGGCCACTTCCCCACATTGGGAGCTCAGGCAAACCATTGACCCTCTCCATTCTCAGTTCCTTAGAATTAACAATTTGGGTAAAACTAACTGCCTTGACTAGGCTGCAGGGTGGATGTGAAAATTAAATGCAATGGTCATTTGGAAATTGCTTTTTAAGTACTATTAAATAAAAGATAAGGTAGACAAGTTCTAGTCTACAGGTTACCTCTTGAATAACTTGATAATATACCATTTTAACAGCACATATACAAACATCTCAGAATGTTCCTTCTTTGACCTCTAAGAAAATTCTTATGGAAGTGGCTTCCCTATCTTGCTACAGTTTCCTGACCAGGTAGAGAGAAACAGGATGACCTCTGTGGTGGAGAAAAACCCAGAAGGCAGCAGATCTAGCAGCATACAGAATTAATAGCCCCTCTGTGACTTACACCGGTGTTCTCACCCTGCTTTCCATGTGTAAAGATGACCACTGCTGGAATACAAGCACATAAAACAACAAATCCTCTGCTAGATGCCGGGGAAAATTAAACCATCCAATGAAAAGGGAGAACATTTTCAGAGAAATCAGAATTTCATAAGAAGTTCTAACAGTCAGTTATTTGTCAAAGCTGTGGAATGGGCCTTCTCCATACAGCGGCTAATGGATTATCAGCGCCTACATTTGCCACAACCTTCGTCTGCGCCTTCTGTGAGTACACAGGCACAGGGATCCGCACGCGGTCCTGGGTGAATTCTGTGCCACAAGGCCCCGTCTCAACAGTCTGATTTAGCAATCTGTGAGACCCTCGCAGCAGAACGTAACAAGCAAGGACCTCGGTTTCAGCTCTTTGAAGTGGAGAGTCAAAGCATTCACGTCTGGAGACCCTGTCGCCACCCATTTAGTGATGCTCGGTGGATGGCGACTTGGGCATCTAGAAATGGCTATTTCTTTTGGCTCTGGTGTACACTCACCAAGTGACTGGGGCCAAACTGAGCTCCACAGGGAATCCAAACAGTCTAAGTGAACTGACCATATATTTTTTTTTTAAAGCTGTTTATTGGTTTCTAGGACAGGCTTGAGTAGAGACCATAAATGAGACTCTGATAATAGCTCTTAAACTTTTAGAGGAAGAACGAACATCTCAGTACCAAGTTAGCTTCCCCTTTTGATTCTTCTCTGCCTAGTTTGGCAAGAAAACGGAACACTTAAAGCCACAGAGGTCTTTTGTTATCCCTGGAAAATAATGAAAGACTCAGAGACATCCTAAAAATATCAGCAAAATTGTTTATCTCTATTTTGAAATGCTGAAGGGGAAAAAAAACAGGTGGGAGGGGTGTGGCTTTACAATAAAAGGGAGAAAAAAGTTGATTAGGGGAGATACTCGACATTCAAATACAGGCAAATGAAATCAGTTTGCTGTTAACTCTTCCAGAATAAAAAAAGTATGAGAGATCAAATCACGATGTTGTGTAGCAGGAACTAACACAGTGCTGGAGGTCAATTACATTCCAAAAACAAACAAACTCATAGAAAAAGAAATCAGACTTGTGGTTACACCGATGGGGGCAGGCGGGGGAACTGGATGAAGGCAGTCAAAAGGTACACACTTCCAGTTACAATTCAGGATAAGAGATGTAATGTGTAACCTGATAAATATAATTACCACTGCTCTATAAAAGTGATAAGAGAATAAATCCTTAGAGCTCTCATCACAAGGAAAAACATTTTTTTCTATTTCTTTAATTTTGTATTTATATGCGATAATGGGCGTTCACTAAACTTACCACGGTCATCATTTTATAACGTGTGCAAGTCACATCATTATGCTAGACACCTTAAACACATACAGTGACGCAGGGCAATTGTATCTCAATAAAACTGGCAGAAAAAAAAGTACGAGAGAGAAGCTTGTACTTGCTGCTGAGTGGTCAGGCATGTTATTTACACCCGGGGGAGAGAATGGGTGGGCACCACGTGGGTCATATTCAAGGCCATCGCTATAGTCCTCAAGGAGAAGGTCTTGAAACTAAAGTGATCAGCTGACTTGACGCCCAGGAAGGACTGGCTGTCAACTATTTCCAGACCCTCTTTCTTTGTACCTTCTTCTTGGACCTCCAATTTACCATCCATCAATTTCTATGTTCCAAACCCCGGGGTAAGCTGTCAGTGGCATCAATGTTATTAATCTTCGGTGGCCGTGTCAATGACAGTCACTGCTCATATAAGTCCGCACATGGGAGAAGCGTATCAGAGGGGCATTAGCCTTGAGTAGACAAGATAAGTCTGAGGAAATGAACAGGCTGATTGTCACCATTTTAATAAAAGCACAAAGCTCCTGTATCTGCTATGTAACTTTATATTTTGCACCAATGGGAAGTCTGTTCCTTTTGGTCCCAATTCAATTCATAAGGCTTCAGGGAAGATAAATCTTAGCCTACAGAACAGACAGAACGGCATCAGCTTCAAAACAGTTTCTTGGGATCCTGTAAAAAGGCTCCTCCAAGCACTGACCTGAATACGACCCCTGGGGCTGCTCTAAAAGTGGCCCATTTGGGACGCCTGATGGGCTGGTAAGGCTGCACCTCCACACACGGAGCTGACTGGCTCACAAGAGGATGGGACCCTGATCTGAGTTTCACTGGCTTTGTTTCTCACCACCTGAAGTTGGCATATCCGGCTGCAGGCTTGGCGTACACAGCTGGCCTCCCTGGGAGCTTGGAGCAGAAACAGATCCTCTTCCCTGGCAGAGAGTGAGACCAGCAGCTGGACTGCTCCACCCAGGAAGGGGTTTGGGTTGCCCTTCATCCCAGTGCACCTCTAATGTGTCAGCTCCTTCTTGAGTCCAGAAAATGATTTACTTTATTCGTTGGCCCAGATCGGTTCTCGCTCGCCTCTACTGACTTGCACCTCAGTATGCCACCTTCCTCCGCCCGAGCCCTTGCATTTGGGAGCCTGGGTTCCTGGTAGCTGTGACCGGATGCCCTGCTGCCATTTCTCCATGTGGTCTTTGCTTGACCACCTTTGCTGAGGCCTTTGACATCCTCCTGTCCCACCCCCGCTGGGACAGACCCTGGGCACCTGGACATAGCTGGTCACTGGCTTACTGTGTTTTCTGCCTGTGTCTTCTCCTGTTGTCAGTGGTCTGAGAATTTCGCCTAGTCTGGGTGCTCGCCTTAGAACAACTAACTGATCTGCGCCAGTCTCGCCCCTGCTTCTTAGCCTGAAGACCTGCCACAGCCCTCGGCCTCCGCCTTTGCACATTGCCGCCCTGCCTCTCCATCACCTGAGCCCCAGGTGAGGACAAGGAAAAGCGCTCTGCTGTCATCTCACGATCAGAACGACTCTTTCTGCCCTAAGAGCAGGAGTCTCTTTTCCCAGCAAGCAGAGAATTCCCAGGTAATTTTGTTCATGCTCAGAATAATCAGAGAGAGCTGTCCACACCTGGTTGGCTGGACCAACGTGCCAACCAGGGGGCTGGGGACTTCCCTGGCTGAACGCAGCAGCTCAGCAGATGAAGGAGGTATAACTTCTGTGTGTGAATGACTCATGGCTTCAGATGAGTGGTGCTACGCTCTCTTCAGTCATCACACACTCCCTGACGGCCCACTGGGTGCCAGCCCTGCGTGAGGCAAGAGAATTAAAAAAAGCCTTCTTTTAATGGGCGCCCCCCACGTATCAGGCCCTCTACAGTGATCATTCCTAATCCTCTGGTAACACTCAAAGGGAGTTCCTGTCCCCAGCTGACAAAGGAGAAAACCAAAGTTCAGTCATTTTCTCAAGATCACACAACTACTAAAAAAAAGGAACAGAATGCAGACCCCATGCTATGTGACCCCAAACTCCAAGTTCTTCCCAAATACCAGACGGTAACACTCCCCACTCATCCATCAGGTCACTCATTCATTCAGCAAGCGCTCCCAAGAGCCCGCTGTAAGCCAAGGCCTCCGTTAAGCCCAGTGTGGGAGGATCCTTCACCAGGAAATAGAAGGTAGATTTGCAAGAGCTCAATGGGAAGGTGTTTTTCTTTCTTTCTTTCTTTCTTTCTTTCTTTCTTTCTTTCTTTCTTTCTTTCTTTCTTTCTTTCTTTCTTTCTTTCTTTCTTTCTTTCTTTCTTTCTTTCTTTCTTTCTTTCTTTCTTTCTTTCTTTCTTTCTTTCTTTCTTTCTTTCTTTCTTTCTTTCTTTCTTTCTTTCTTTCTTTCTTTCTTTCTTTCTTTCTTTCTTTCTGCTGTCATCTATGTGTCATCAAAAGGGAATGGCTGGCTTCCTTTTAATTGATACTAATTATAAAAGGTACAGTCCAGGAATCTTTCAAAAGGAGAAGTGGTTACCAAGCTAATGAAACTCCCAGAGATGAGGTTTTTCTCCGCATTTCTGCTGAAGTTTTTAAGCAGAACTGGATACACCTGCGAAGTGACAGAGATCTTCCTGCAGGAGGCATCTGTGTGGATGGGAGGGCTACAAATTCCAAGCGCTCCTTTTATTTGAAATTAAAACCACTTCCACATATGAATACAAAAGGATGCTACCCAACCAAGAAAAAAAAATGCCAAGGTCCAAAAAGGACACTGGGAAGGCTTTGATCCAAGGAGGCTGAGGGACAAGTTGGACAGAGTAAATAAAGATTTAAGTAGTCAGTGCCCCGAGTAGTGAGCTATGGAAAAGCCATGCCTCGTCTTTAAAACCTTCATTTATATTCTTTACAGCCTCTAGGAGTCCGATCTCTACAGGAATGGAATGGAACGGAAAAGGACACAGTCCTGGAGCTGGATGGCTTCTTAGGTCTGATTCAAGCACGCTCCTCCACGTGGTACAGAAAGAAACAGACACATGGCCTGACTGACAGCCGAATGGAAGCTGCATCTGGGACAGCTGGGGGCGCAGGCACAGAGCTAAGGCTGGTTGGATTCCACTTGTGCTCAGCTGTCATCTGAGGCCACAAAGAAACTGAGACACACACCTAGGCACTGAGCTCATGGCATACTGAGAGACTCAGATTACTCGTGTCATTTATTTTTGGAAAGGCCTCTCCGAGATGCCAGCAGGGTCTAGCATCATGGACTGAAAGAAGTTTTATCTGAACAAGAGCATCTTCAGTGACACATTTTCCGTGTATCATCTTTTGGCAAACGTAAGAACTGGTTCCCAAGTGGCAAACTTGCAAATTACTCAGGGTTGCTGGGGACGCCAGCTCCATTTTTCCAAAGACCTTCTTCTGGTTTCTGAATCTAAAGTGAGTTTGGTAAGATTCAGGACCCAGACCTGTGAGTGGGGACCACAGTTCCTGGTCCCCCAGGCTGCCCACTGGAAGGACCTGCTGATCGACTTTCTTCACCTGGCACAGAGGGTGTTTGCTTGGACGGGGTGGCAGGGGAGGAGGAGACACATGGGATGCAATGACTTGGAGAAACGCCAGGCTGGAGGGGTCTTACAATTACACTTACTGAGAAAGTGCTCGGTTCCAGGCGAAGTGCTCAGTACCTCACACATGGACTGAATCATTCTTAAACCAGGTGAGGCGAGCATCGCTTCCTCCATCATATACATGAAAAAATGGAGACTCAGAGAGGTTATCCAACCTGAGCAAGAGCTTCAGGTGCTGAAGCGAGATTCAGGCTCAGGTCTCAGACCTGCGTGTGCACCTGCAGAAGCCCCTCTGTTATACGCTCGTTTCCTTCTGCTCATAAGGACCAGGGATTGGGTGCTAACTAGGCACATGGGGGTAAGCACCTTCCGTTTCTGGGAAATTCTTTCTAAATAAACTGGAAATCTGTCTCTGTCAACCAACTCCCACTGGTTCTAGTTTTCCTCTGGGGAACATTTAGCATACATCTGAAATCTCTTCTATAGGTAAAGCAGAAATATACAGAAATGCCACCAGCACAGAACACCAGCTACCCTGCTGTCTTACGTCCCTGGACAAGACCGCAAAGAACAAAGGGGGAGTGGGCTTTTAGAGTCCTGGTGAATCCCTGCTGTCACTTTACCAACCGCTGAGGACTTTGCGCAAATCATTTAATCTGCCGCGGTCTCTACTTTTTCTTCTGTAAAATGGAGTTAATTATCCTTGTCTATTTCACGTGTTTCTGAGGCTCACCATGGAACAGAAGGAATATAAAACTGCTACATACATAGAAGCTGATTCTGTTGTTTCACACCCTGTAGATGGGTTTGGCACATGACCCTACTCATTCCACGAGTGCAAGGAATAAAATGCCTGTTTAAAACTCTCTGACCGTAACTTTTTGTAGGTGATCCTGTGCCAAGTGGAAATGCATTAATATGTTGACAGTCGTCCTGTTAGCTAACCTAGACTGTGACATATTGTTTTTGAAACTGAATTTCTTTTTTTATTGTATTTTTAAAAAAAAATTGGGGGGGATAACTAGGTTTATTTATATATTTTTAGAGGAGGTGCTGGGGATTGAACCCAGGACCTTGTACGTGCTAAGCATGCGCTCTGCCACTTGAACTATACCCTCCCCACTTAGACTGATATATATTTAAGGAAAGTGGAATCACTAAGATTGGTGCAACGGCCAAGCTTCTTAAAACGTTGGATTGTTTATGGCTTATGTTTTTTTTAAAGGATATTATGGAGGAAGATGAGAACAGAGCATTGCTCCAAGAGGAGAGTTTATTTTCACAGCTGAGCCGCGTCTGTGCATCTGAGACTGGCCCAGTCTTGAGGGGGCAGACACAGGCTCATTCCCCACTGGGACTGGTTTTGATGAATGCATTTGGGAACACCCTGCTCACGGCGGAGGCCGTGTCACCAAGCCGGAGCTGTCTTCTGAGTTCACACGTGAACAAACGACTCGCCCCTGAACAAGTAGATCCCTGACCACTTTCCAAGTCATGCTGATGGGGCGGCCAGACGGGGCGGCTCCCTTTGCCACGGGCTGTGGAGCTGATGCTGGGTATACCTGTCATGACTTGGTGCCCTCACCTCCACTTAATGCTTCATACGTTATCTCGTGATTTCTAAGGGTTGTTTCTGTCCCCGGGGATTTGCAGGAGACAAGTTCTGCCTCTTATCTGAGAGCCAGGAACATTATCTGAACAACTACCACCCACAGAAAGGCCGGTGTCAAACCAAATACACTCGCTGAAGTGCCTCTTTTAGGGGAAACAAACACGTATTCACACACGTGTCCATGCACGAGCACACACGCGCACACGCGCTCCTGGAACAAATGATCCGCAAGGCATGAGTCCTGCCACACTAACCGATGTCCTATGGAGCTGTCCTCTGTCCCCACCTAACCTCATGGCTGCCTTCCCGTCCACAAGAGACCTGCCTCGATGCTGGTCTGGGGGCCGGGAGCCCTTGGAAACAGCTGGCGGAATGAGGACATGGGGACAATTGGTGGCACTGGCAACGGCCTTTGCACTTGGGGGAATCCTTTCTTCCCCAGGCAGAGCGGCCTTTATCATAGGCGCAAAGGAGGAAGGGGCAGGTTAAAAAAATTAGACGACAGCCAGGCTGCTTGTCACAAAAGCAGAGGGAAGCGAATGGCTTCCCTTCCCCCCCAGGCTCTGGCCTGGGGTGACGGCTCAGCACAAGTGGCGTCAAGTCAGCCTTAAGCTCTTGGTCTGCACCCCCAGCTGCCCCAGATACAGCGTCCGCTCCAGCTGTCAGTCAGGGGACGCGCTCAGCAGAAGCCACGGACAGCGCCCTCCTCAGTGGGGAGTAGAAGCGGAGACTCACAGCTCACCCCTCAGAGCGGCTGGAGCCGCACACCCATTAATTTCTATGGAGCCAAATGCAAACAGAAAATGAACGGCCCTGTCGACTCTCCAAATTTGATTTCCCTGCTGAAACGCTGGGAGGAGGAGAGATACCGTCTCCTCTTACAGTCGCTCCCATATTTGAAATGATCTGTTTGACGTTCAACCAAATGATCCTCAAAGGGAGACAATGAAAGTCCGGCACCCCCACTTGTCAGTATTTAAGGCTTGATGAACTCCTGGCACGTTCTCGCTTCCCAGGGCTTCTGTTTGCTCTTACTGTTTAAGGTGATCTGCCCAACGCTCCGACATGCCAAGAAGCCTCGCTCGTGGTCAGAAATATGCATTGATTTACTAGTTGGGTAGTCCACAGAGAGGTTTTCTAGAGAGTGCCACGTTCACTAAGAACTGCCGCCCCCAGCTGCGTTCGTTGTATTTGAATCCTAAGCGTCCTCCAGTGAGAGGGGCACTGGGTCCAGCCTGCCCAGCGGCTCCTGCCTCCATCCCAGAGACCATCTCCCTCTGCTGTGGATGAGTCGGAACTGGGACAAGGATGCTCAGAGCTCTAAGCCTTTGGGTGCAAAAGACTCTCTACAAACACACACTCAGAGCAAACAAAAGCCATCAGGCCCCTGGAAGCGTCCTACACCTGATTGTACAAAGCACATCATGATGGAATCTGCAATTGGCAAAGTAATTGGCGTCATTACGGCTGATGGAGAGTTTCTGATGCTGCCCAAGCTCCCCTTTGAAATAATACTCAGCCGTTTAGTTTGTCCACCTCTCGTTGAGCTGATTGCTCTTTTCTGCTGGAGTTTATCAAGAATGAAACGTGCCGTCTCTCCAGACGCCAGCAGCCTGAGATTTCACAGGTGCTTTTTTTTCAAGACTCTCCCCACTTCTCTTATGACCCCCTGCCTTAGTCACCTTTCACAAGATGCCAATAATGCAACAGGGCAAAGGCAGGTGAATCAAGCCAATTTAATTCAAAGCTGCATATTTCTAGTCCCAACTCCAAGGTACTTGAACGCTCTGGCTACACCATAAAATAATTGTGAAAGACACACCAACTTCCAAAGATCTGGTTGTCCTAAAAAGCTTCACAAAACTCTTTAGCACCAAAAATAAGACGAGATAGAAAACATCTTTATTACAACTGCAAGGCCAGAGGCATTAAAGAAATACCAGAATTGGATACATGCGTTTTTGTTTTGTGGATCTGTTTTCACCCCTGGTGTAAGTGTACCTGCTTCCCTAGAGTGGGTTTTACAAAAATTTATTGAGCATCTACTTTTTGTTAGAAGCGCAAAGTTTGTTTTTGTTTTTTAAACACAGTGCTCATCTCATCTCCCCATTCTCCACTTTGGCATTTCTCTTCCTAACCAGATGAAGGGCGAGAAAGCCAAATTTAGCCAGCTGCATTTTCTCACAGGAGCGACAAGGCGTCTGGGCACAGACCTCTCGTTCCCATGAGCAAGCCATTGCCCTGTCAGCATGCTGGCAATGGACCGCTTACTGGAGACGAGTCCTGCAGCCCGGATGCTCCCTTCTGCGGGTGGCATCTCCATCTGATGGCCCATGGGATCCAGAACACTGCTCCTTGAATCACCCCATCTCATTTTTAATACAGAAATAACTGAATTTAAGGATGTGAAAGTCATTATATAAGATCCCCCAGAAGTCCCTAACCCAGTCTCCCTGAACAGCATCCATCCAAGTGCCCTTTGGTACAATTCCTCACTGATTTTCCTGGGCAATAAGTCACTGTGTCCATGATTCTTCTACAGGGCTGGAGCCAACGTGGATGTCCAGAATTATGCTGAGGATCACTGGACCCAAGGGAGGTGGATACTCTGGTGGCTGAAAAAGCTCTCGATACCTTCATTTAAAATCATTCTGAGTGCTTTACAGCGATTCCTGCTCCATGGGAAAGTGCCACGGGGGGGTCAGAAAGGGAAGCAAGCAACTAGGGCACTGCTTCCCGGATGTTCTCATGTCCCGACATACAGTCCCTACCCGCCCCTTATACGCGCCATCCATCTCTGTCCTCCTCCATCCTCTCCTAGGGTCATTCTCACACGGCCGGACTGCCATGGCTCAGTTCAGTTGGTAAGTTTCAAAAGCAAACTGGCAAAAAGATCTAGGCAAGATCTAGATTTTTTGTTGATTTTTTAATGTTTTTTTTTCTTCTTTGGTAGTCCTCAATTCTAGTCATGTTGTCTTGGGCGGCTGCAATTTGTCCTCTAACCCTGACTTCAGCAATCCAGGTTCAATGTAAGTAAGTACCTTATAAGAATAATAAAAGCTATAGCACATATTTATGGCATGCTCAGCAGATATCAGACCCTATTTTTGGGGGTCTATCTATTCAATCCTCCCCAAATGAGACAGGAAGTGGGCAGGGCACAGCCATTCAAGGAATGCTACAGCAATTAACATCAAAATGGTGGAAGATTCAACCACCAGTTGGCCTTGAGGCTCAAGACGGTGGGAGATTTGACTTCTACTAGACCTTGAGCTTCATGACATGCTCACTGTAATATATTAGCATGGTGAATAACACCCCTACAGGCGCCATGACAGTCCCAAGGCTATCTGCAAAAGGCCAAAGAGTGGGCAATGGCCAACTTCCTGGGAATCCCAGCCCTTTCCCCAGGGTAGTTAGACTGGTCCTTCCACTTATTAGCATATGAAGCCACTAAGCCCATAAAAACTGGCAACAAGGTGCTTCGGGGCTGCTGCCCCTCTCTTCCCTCTTAGGAGAGGCCCACACTCTGTCTATGTAGTGTGTACCTACTTTTATTCTGAGCACACAACCCCCACACCTCGTGGCCTTTCTCTTGCCTTTCAATGTATCTCTCTGAATACATCTCCCTTTACTGAACTGTGGCTCACTCTTGAATTCTCTAGTGCGTGAAGCCAAGCAAGGACCAACATCTGGCGGGGCATGTCCCAGGGGCTCAACTGATGTCTGGGACACGGCTCTCCTCATGCCTCACATCCATTTTTCCTGCATCAGCAGATACGAGACCCTATTTTGGGGGGTCTATCTATTCAATCCCCCTCAAAATCCTACAGAATAGGTGTCCTTCTTTCATTAAAGCAGAATCTGAGCCACACAAAAGTTAAATCATGGATGGGGGCCACGCAGCTAATACAGGGCAGACCTGTGATTTAACCTGTAGTGTGGTCCAGAATCGGTGCTCTGAACTACTAAATGATAAAGCAGTGGGAAATGATCTCTGTGCTAGTTAGTGGACACAGAAGGATGAGAGAGATTTATGTTGAGTTCCCAAATAAGCATCAAGTTTTTACTATTTATAGTAAGAAAGATTGCAACATCACATACAGTTTTTCTATCTCATGAGTCATTGGCTTGGGACACCTGTTGGAAACATGGTTCGGTCAGAGGCTCTGATGCACATTTTTTTGGAAGGTGGGAAAGGCAGAAGGAAGATCCTGTGCGGAGATGAAGAAGAGGGGAGGGGACGGTCATTATCAGGGAAATATCAGAAGGTTGGGGTGGAGGCTGTTTGCAGACTTAACACAGCCTCCAAACACAAGCCAACAGATGGCTGGAAGAGGCTTCTTGAGGTTTGCAGTCTCTTCCACTACAAGGGTCCCCCCTCCTGCAGGGGTCTCCTGACGCCTTTCAATTGACCCCTCTTGTTGGGTACGAGATGGTCAGAAATGAGTTGGGTTGATGGGCAAGAGAACAAGAAGACAAGAGGGTTGAAATGTGAACCAGACACTAAGGTTGGAAAGAACTTAAAAAGTGAGCTTGCTTATTTGTCAGAGAAGTGGGTCCTCCTTGTGAGGCAGGTTTGGGACTATCCTGCTCAAGGAATCATGAAGAAAACCCCTCCTTTCAAGTCTTAAAATTGGTCTTCATCTTCTGCATGTGAGTCATTCCTAGCCCAACAACGTATAGAGCAAAAAGTTATCCATCACGTTAAAATTTAGACAGGGAATCTGTAACTCAGCCCACTAATTAGCACAGATTTTGAGCTCTCACCAACCATCAATGACCCCATGCCTCAAGTGAGCAGAATTACAGGAATATTTTTAAGAAGCTCAGATTGAAGCCACTTTACCAAAAGGACTGAAGAGAAAAACAAGAATGGAAGAATAGAAACGTGAACACGCTGGAAGTCACCACAGTGTCAAGAAACGTTTTGAGTCTCAAGGGATCATAGAAGTCATCAAATTCTATACCCTTGTTGCTAAGTTTCTTGGCTTCTTTTTGTTTGTCTTTCAGCTGACAAAACTTTTGTTTGTCTTTCAGCTGCCAAAACTACAAGAGAAGATAAAGACATTCAAAGTTAATCATCAATGATTGGCCTCACTTTGTTTATACTTCTGTTCTGAGAAGCTCAGTTCAAATCAGATTTTGAGTCTAAATCATACTTAAATATGCTAGCAGGGGTAACTTACATTGATTCCCTTGAGAAAGTGGAAAAATCTTTCTGCCTATAAGGAAGCCACCCTTCTCCCAACACCCATCTGCCAACCACCCATTTTCCTGCGTGTGAACTTACGCGCACTAGGTCTAAGTTGAGCACACCTGCATGTGGCCCTCAGGTGGTTTGAACATCTTGGGAGAAACAAAACATTCACTAAAGTCTAAAGAGATTTAGTATCTCGGAGAACTTAGTAAGACTTCAGAATATTCCACTGAAATGCAAGACACTCAGGAAACACCGGAAGACTTCTCTCTTCAGGACTAGATGCCATTACTGGTTTTTGTTTCTTTTTTTTAAAGCTACTATAAACATTGTCAAGGCAGGCAGTGCAAAATGATATACCTGTTATAATGAAGAAGCTGAGCTCATGTAAGAAAAGTGGTGTCAGTTTGGCTTTTAGGGCAAGTATGTATATCCATGTGAGCAAATATTTTTGTTTAAAATGTTCTATTATTGCCACAAATGTCCATGTTTGGCAAAAAAAAAAAATAATAATAATAATTAAGTGGGTTGCCTTAGGAATTGTGGGAAAAGATCCATGTTTTATCTAGCCAGAGAAATACCTTCAGAGGTGGAGGCTTTTTTTTTTTTTTGAGGGGGAACATTATTCACAACACAAATATTGTGAGCGTATATTATTCACATGAGGTCACAGAAGAAGGCCAAGAAAAACAAGAGTCCAGATCCTACCCTTTTGAGAAAACTAAGAAATTGTATAATTCGAACAGAGCATCTCAAATAATTTTTGGGAAATGACCACTTTTTTCCCCCCAACCTATATTTATATATAATTACTTGGGTAAAATACCATAAAGATAAACTAGTGGCAACATGATCACATGCTCGGCTATCATGGAAACATCAAGTTGCTATAAAATGTGATCTAGCAATCCCAGTCCTGGGCACATATCCAGAGGGAACCTTAATTCAGAAAG
Source organism: Camelus bactrianus (assembly GCF_048773025.1). Lineage (NCBI taxonomy): Eukaryota > Metazoa > Chordata > Mammalia > Artiodactyla > Camelidae > Camelus > Camelus bactrianus. The sequence goes on along the minus strand of NC_133568.1, from coordinate 7,387,315 downwards.
ACACCTGTATCAGGAGGGAACTCTAATTCAAAAAGATACATTCACCCCAATGTTCATAGCAGCACTATTTACAACAGCCAAGACATGGAAACAACCTAAATGTCCATTGACTGATGATTGGATAAAGATGTGGTATATTTATACAATGGAATACTACTCAGCCATAAAAATGACAACATAATGCCATTTGCAGCAACATGGATGGCCCTGGAGAATGTCACTCTAAGTGAAGTAAGCCAGAAAGAGAAAGAAAAATACCATATGATATTACTCATATGTAGAGTCTAAAAAAAAAAAAAAAGACAAATGAACTTATATATAAAACAGAAACAGACTCACAGAGATAGAAAACAAACTTATCGTTACCAGGTGGCAAGGGGGTGGGAAGGGATGAACTGGGAGTTCTATATTTGCAGATACTGACTGGTATACATAAAACAGAAAAACAAGTTTATACTGTATAGCACAGGGAACTATATTCGATATCTTGTAGTAGCTTATGGTGAAAAAGAATATGAAAATGAATATATGCATGTTCATGTATGATTGAAGCCTTGTGCTGTGCACCAGAAATTGACACAACATTGTAAACTGACTATATCTCAATAAAAAAAAAAAAAAACTAAAAAATAAAAATTAAAAAAAAATTTTTAAAGAGTTTCTAAACACTCTCTGTTTTTAGATGCATCTCATGGTGGGCCAGTAACACACTCTCAACAGGCCGGCACTGGCCTGTAGCTCACGCTTTGGACTGAACTGAATCAGAGAGCAAAGATGGTTGGCAAATGGTAGAAGGCAAGCCTGAAGAAAGGCCTTGAGAAAAAGGCAAGTGTTTACTAAGCAAGGAGGGCTTGTGGGATCAACCTCGCTCTTGAAGTCAGGGATGCGATGCACCAGCCAACCACGCACATCCTCCCTTGGGGTGGTGTTGGAAAGCTGGGTCTTTTATGGTATCTCTTAGAGTCCAGAAAGAACGTCCAGGGAGCAGGCAGAGGAGACCACAGACCCAACATCATCACAGGCTAGTTTGAAATATTGGGCAAATCTCAACTGGAAAGAGCAGGGTGTGAGCACAGGTGTGGGCCTTACAGAGTCCCTGCTTGGCCACACACCCCCGCGGGGCCCCCGGGGCCCTCCGCAGTGAGAGGGAACGAGCTGTCTGACGAAAGGTCGCCGTGGGGTTCCTGACACCAAGCGCAGTGACGCACACGGCACGCCCCTGACACAGGGTGGACGCTGTTTGATTGTGGGGCCCTTTACTTCTTCTTCACACAGCCTTTAATCTAGAAAAGGAGGAGAACGATTTAGATCCCGGGGAGCTTCTGAAAACGCCTGGAGCTTCTGGCCCCCACCCGGCCTAAATCCGCGGGGCTCGGGTTGGGCTCCTGGAGTTGTGACAAGCGTCCTCAGTGATTCCTCCCTGGATTCAGGCTGAGAAGTGTACTCTTGGTGAGCTCTCTTGTCCTTTCAATTTTGAAATGGAATGAGGAGTAGGTAAGCACTGGTAGCCGGACTTCCTTACACGCTGTTTTGCTTTGGGATGGTTCTTCCCAAAATGGCAAAGGAGATAAGATGTGGCGAATCCAAAACAGGCCAACATGTCTTCCATCGCTGTGGGTCTTAGATGGGAGACTGCTCCCCCTACCTCTGCTTCAGCTTGCTCTCCTCCTCTGTAGAAGGGACAGCCACCAACACAACTCTCCAGCTGGGGCCTGGGGAAGGAAGGGGCTGAGAGCAACAGAAGTTCTTTGCCAAGACGGAAGGATTCCAAACACTCAGCAGAAATTCCGTCTCTTACTCTGAGAAATAGAAATTGCTTTTTCCTGGAACTGGCTGAGATCAAGAAAACACAGTATCGTGTACAAATGTGAGAGTGAGGCTGCTTGTCCTGGTCCTGTCAGGGGTCCGTCTGGATTTGAATGACCTTACCCACGGTGATAAGCCCTAACTCAAAGCTGTACACCCAAAGAGGCTAAGAACACACATGCTGGAGCCAGACAGCCGGGGTTCAAATCCCGATCCTGCCGCACGTGGGCTCTGCCACCTTAGCTTCTCTGTGATTACTTTTACAGCGAGGATAATGTCACTGCTGACTTCACAAAGGTGTTGTAAGGGTTAAATGATGTAAAGTTCAAAGGATGCTTTCTGGCATACAGCTCACTTTTAGTTAAGTCCTCGGCACATGTATCCTCAACCACAGGCCGTGTGGACATGCATTTACACCAACTCCTGCTGGGTCCAGGAGGGGCTGGGTGCTCTGGAAGACCCCCAGCTGCAGTTTCCACCTTCACAACTTGATGCTAAGCTTGTGCAGCAGGAGTGCCCTGGGAGGAGAGCCAGATAATGGGGATTCTGTTCTGAAGGACACGATCAACCGCAGGAAGATGCAGCACCCTGGACACTCAGGGATTTCATGTTGGAAAAAAAAGGAGCCGTCGGGAGCCTCTCTCTCTCCAGCCTGCTCGATGTAGTGGCGCGGGAGCGCCCCCTGAAGCATCACTGAGCCACAGGCTACCGTCCTGACGCCTTCCCGGCACCACCCTGCCTCTTCTTGGGGGAGGTGTGCACAGCTAGGATTTCTTTCTACGTAGAAACTGCACGGTCCTACCTTCCTGAAAAGTAGCTTCTCCTCACAAAACATCTGGGGTTCTTGCATTAAAAATGTCTGAGTTAGGACTCACTGAGCCCAGGATACTTTGCAGATGATTATATCCCCTGACAGCCTATGAGGAGAAAGGGCTGTGGAGCCTGAGGGACACAGGCTCAGGTTTGTTCAGGGATGACCCCTCCTTTGAACACTGGGCACTAGTCACACTTAACCCAGGAATGAACACTGTACCTTCCTAACTAGCATTTCCCTGGGTTAACGGTGCCCCTGTTTCTCCAATCGGCCAAGCAGCTTCCAGGTCCACTGATTCCGCCCCCATATTTTATCTGGCATCCATCCCCTCAGGAACATCCCCCTGACCCCAGCCCAGCTTCATCCTCTACTACTTCTCATATGGACCAATGCACCGGCTTAATCCTGGGTCTCCGCTCCAGTTCAGCACACCTACCCACCATGCTACCACCTTCCTGCACCATAGCTGTGACTCTTCCCTATCATCCAGCCATCAGTGGCGCCACTGTCCTCGGATGGGCGTCAAGATCAAAACTCTGGAGACAGATTCAAACAAATCAACTGAAAATGACACGTGATGATAATCAGAGAAATCTGAACATGGACGGGTATTAGAAAATGTGATGATTATTGTCATTTTTATAGGGGTGATAATGGCATTGTGATTGTATTTTTAAAAAGCTCTTATTTGTTAGAAAAACTTACTGAAGTATTTATGAGTGAAATAACATGATGACTGGGATTTTTAAAAAATACTCTCCCTAAATTTAAAATGAAAAAAAATATATATATATACATTTACGTATCTGGGAGTACAGATGACGTGAGATGGGCAAATGGTAACGATTACTGAAGCTGGCCCAGTGGTGTGCTGGGGACCAACCACATCATCTGGAAAGCTGACTGGCAAAGACTTTGCAAACAGGTTGTTAAACCACTGGCAACTGAACATTGTTCGCCGGGGGGTTATTCACAACACAGAAATCAGCAAATGCTCAGGTCAGGGCTTCTGTAGCAGCATACCATTGAAGTTGGGTAACAGACAATAAAAGCTGGATAATAAATGGAGATTTGTTGTATTATTATGCCTACATTTGTGTAAGTTAAAAAAAAAAACTTCAATAATAGTCCATTTTTTTTTTAAAAGTTCAACTATTTTTCCAGACTTTGGAGACCTTCTGCAATTTGGTTCTAACCTGATTTGTAGCTGTCATCTCCTCCGTATTCCCTCTGAATCAGAGCAGTTAAACCACTCCAAGTCTCCAGAACACACCCAAGCGTCCCCACTCTTGTTTTGGTCTCCTTCTAGGCTTCCCCTGCCCTGGAATAAGTTCACTGCCTCAACTCCTCTCACCTATGTTGGCTCCGGTATGAGGACACCTCTGCCTGGAAGACTTCCCTGCTTGCTCTATTCAGGTACAACTTCTCCTTCCTCTGAATTCTTAAATAATGTAACCCATACATCTCTAGTGAAAGAAAAAGCTGTGTGTGGCCGGCATCATGGTAGGTTGCTTTCATAATATTCTCTCATTTGGTCCTTACAACAATCTTTGGGATAAGCTGCGTATCTTTTTTTTTTTTTTTTTTTTTGCTTGATAAGGAAAATGAGGATAATGATATTAGGTAACTTCCCCAGGTTCACAAAGTTATTAGCAGTGGCAGAACGTTCCAGAATTGTCAAACACTAGGGAAGCGTCTGCACAGCAGGGAGCCCCATATAAAGGTGTCCGTGGGCTCCTTTCAATGAGATGGCAGCCCAGTGACCAGAAGCCCTGTTTCCTCTACACTCAAAAGCATTTTTGTGTGTGTTCTGGTGGATTCTTCATAGCCTTCACTGCAATGTATCCTGGGCCATAATAGCAACGGACATGCTAGAAATTCTTCTAAAGACCAGCTGTTACACCTGCCCCGCTCCAAACCCTGCCACGAGGCACACCTGAAGCAGAACTCCATTCTTCCTCAAAGAAGTTTCCTCTCTTCCGAGGACACTCCGACAATGAGCATCAGTGGGGCTTATATGAAGGAGGTGAGGACCAAGTCCTTTAGTGGGTCTTCTCCAGGCTGCTTTCCCACCTCTGCAGCTGGACGGGTGACACCTGCATCTGAGCCTGGGCCCCAGCCTCTGGTTATTTCTTCCCCACATCCCCTACCTGGGCCCTTGGAAGCACGTGCCTAAGTGCACGTGAACACACACGCGTGTGCACAACACACACGGACACTCCACTGCAAAGGCTGAGCAACCTTCACATGCCTGACGGAACTGAGAGACAAAGAACTAAGCGGCAAGAAGGCTTGGTTGCTATTTGTAGCCCAGATGAGGGCACAGGATCTAGCATTTGCCTTGGATTGCTCCTGGAGCGCTCAGCCTGCAAAAGGAATGGAATGCGTAGCAGGGGAGGGCGTGGTGAATGAATTATGGTGCTAGCAAGTGGACAGAAATAGCCAGCTGCTGGAAGATTTTCCAGAGACATGAAAAGCATGCAAACAAACAAAAAAGAAGGTAAGAAAAGGCACACACACTATGACATCATTTTTTCTAATCTCATAGATGTGTGTACGTCTACGTACAAAAACTATTGTTTAAGACTATAACCCCAAATGTCATTACGAGAGATTTTTTTCCTTACGTTTTTCTATATTTTCCAAATCGCTTCTTTTTAATTAGCCAGCTGCTAATTATATTTTAGAGTTAACATCCATCACCACACAGAATTACACATTTGTTTTTCTTGTGATGAGAACTTTTAGGGTCTGCTCTTTTAACATCTTTCAAATGGACCGTACGGTTTTAGTGACTCTAGTCGCCATGCTGTACTAATGTACACCCCCAGGACTTATTTTATAACTAGAAGTTTGTACCTTTTGACCACTTCACACATTCCAGTACTTCTACAGTGAACATTTATCGCTCATATATTGAGGGGAAAAAGAAAAGAATAAAAATAAAAATGAAGAATAAAGCAGATGCTTGTTGGGCTCATACTAAAGGGAATGAGATGCCTGCTTTTGCTCCTTTCGGGGGATGGGGAGAGATGATCTGCCAAAGGGAGCTGAGGGTCCTCATTTATCATTTTGAAAACAGAAAGGAGGGGACTGAAGTGTGTCCGTTCGTCCAAAAGGCAAGAACGTGGTGATGGAAAATGAAAGACGCATTTGGTGGCAGGAGGGAGGAGGGAGACCAAATGGAAAAGAAGAGTCCAGGTGATTTAGGCGTGAATTTCAGAAGCTTTTCCATCTGTGCCTTTAAAGGTTGCTGGGAAGAGTGGCCTCAAACTCTTGCCCAGGATGGGCCGAGGCTGAGCTTGCCCGCCAGGGAGGAACTCCTGCCACTAAGTAACGTGGGGACCGTAGCATCTCTGCATCGGTCATTTGGCTCCAACTTCAAAATAGTGTGTTTACTTCCAGGAATGAACATGGCGTCTTCACAAATGGATAATCACGGGGAGAAAGGCTGACAATCATTCCTTACACTCCTGGTCTCTGTCTGGATTCAGAAAGGAGGGTCAAGACAGAGACAGAGGAGTCCAGTCCAACGCATGCACCCCTCCCCACATATTCAAAGCTGAGGGTCATCAAAGATTAGGGAGGAAAGCCTAACAGGCTGGAGCAGGAACAGGCTTCAAGGAAACAAAAACAAAAACGAAACCTTTCACATGCACGTGTGTGACCCTACGGGCCTGGTTACGGTGACCCCAGGGAGGGTCCTCCACGAGTTCCCTCCTGAAAGTCAGCGGCAGTTCCTGGAAGGGAAACTCGCCCGTGAATGACAGCGGACGTCAGGATGCATGGGGCTCAGTTTCACCCGAGGCCCAAAGAAAGAAGGGAAAAGAACTCAGAAGCCAACACTTCGGTGCAGAGGGGCCGGGAGGGAGGTGGCAGCCGAAAGCGTGCGCGCAGCGATCTGTTTGGAAAAGCACCCGAAAGGATGGTGTTGACGCAAGACACATCCGGGGCTCTTCGATGCAGGAACGCCACTGAAGTGACTGATCTGGGCACGACACGCTGGCCGCAAGGTTCCCAGGGCGTCTGGCCTCAGGAACAGGCATCCTGAGCAGTGAAAAACAGGCATTTATATTCCGGCCTCAGGGGGATGACCCACATACGGAATGATGTGGGAAGGTCAGAGGGAACCCGGGCGGGAGGTATCTGGCACCAGCCCCGCGGGGCTGCCTGCGGCGGGGCGTGGACGCTGCCTTCTAGGGTCACGGTCTCACATGTCATAGACGGACCCCAAACATATCTAACTTAACAGTTCATTTTAAATCTAATATCTGGAAATGTGGCTCATCCAACAGAGAGAATGTGATCAACTCAGAAACAACCTCAAGACAACACACACAAACACACACACACACACACCCCTTCCATGAACTCAGTCTCCATTATGTACCCTTTTCAAGCCACAAAACAGCATCGCAATAAAGCCTTCTTCCTTTCATTTTTATACATCTCCAGATTAAAAAAAAAATCCTTAGCTGAGATGCCACTGTGAAAATGAGTGTAGATGTGGAGGTGGGCAGCATACGGGTAAATGTTAAGTTTGCTTTGTTTTGGGTTTACATTGCTGAGCTCACCTGGAAGTTTGTGTGACCACGTGAATAAACACTTTAACAAGTTGCTGGGTTTCAACAGTTGTCAAAAGGATTACTGGCTGTCTATTTCTAAAAGCCTTATTGCAGGAGGACCAACAAGCTGCGACCAAAACACCCCACACCGCACACAGGGCTTATCTCTGACCCTCACCCACGGGGCTCCTCACTCTGATCATGCTCCCCCTCCAGCCTCTCACGTCTCACCCTGTTCTGGTCCCTGGCTCTCTGCTTGGCCTGGGGCCTCTTCTCCCGAGAACTCTGGGTCTCAGGCTCCCCAGGCAGCAAACGGGGACTCGAAGGATGTGCCCCGCAGGAAGCAGTGTGGTGAGGCTACGGTGAGCTCTCGGATTTAGCACATGTTTAAAGAAGGAAACTTTCCCAAGTACATGGAATCCTTGTTAGGAGGAACCAGCCGCTCCGCCCCCTGGGAGTCCCTGCAGAGATGCAGAGGGTGGGGCCTTGGGCGGCTCTGAGTTGGGGGTGAGAGGAATTTTCCTCCTGAAAGGGGAGCAGAGGCAGGGGTGGAGCATCCAGGCTCCTGGTCTTTGCACACATGATCTGTCTACACCACACCGGGGTCCACAGGGAACTTAAGGACTGTGTGTCTGGTGTGCATTTGTGTATATGTGTGTGAGTGGTTATGCGTTTATGTGTAGACAGCAAGCCCCCCTCCAAAGGTAGGGAAGGTGATTTTTCCATCTTCACCACTGCCAGGGAGGTCCCCAGACAGCCACGGCCTGTGCCTCTGGTGGTCTGCTCGTGGTGACCCCCAAAAGCACTCTGGCCAGAGATAATAATGGCCCATTTCCTAGCCAAGATCAGCAGAACTCAACCAGCTGCCTCTGCAGGAGTCTGAGAGTAACCTGGCGGCCAGGCCTCGGCTGCAAGGCATCGGCTCGCAAAGATCCCATAAATGTGAGTACCCCGTCCCAACAGAGGGAAATGCAGGGGCGGACCCCAGCCCCACCCCACCCTCCACCTCCTTGGTCTAACCCTTTCCTGAGCCGAACCACCCACCAGCACATGTTCCAGAACCTTGGTCTATGTTTTTCCCACTATAAAATATTAAGAGAGCAGAAGGAATTGTTCTGTTCATGATGGGATGAGACAGAAACCAGAGAGGGAGAGGGCAAAGCTATCAAGTCATTGACAAGGTCGGTTCCTTGAGGCATAGAAGCTGGAATCCAAGGTGGGGGGCTGTACCCTGGTGCCAACTTCACCTGCTCACAATCAAGCTACGGCACATTCTCTCCCCAAAGTCAGAAAAGGGTCAGTGGAACTTACCTGTGGCTGAAATCCTTTGAGGTCGCTGGCTGCAAGGTCACTGGCTGTGAGGAGCTGGAAGAGAACAAAGAGTTGTCCTTAGTGACACTTCTCAAGTTTGCACACAGTGTCCCCAGGACGACTGGCCAGCAGCGGGCTCACCAGAGCCTAGGCCTGGAGCTAAAGGGCACAGGCAGTGTTTCTGGGCTAGAAGCCTCCAGTCCACGGCCCTCTGCCCTCGTGTCCAGCCTCCGACCATCTCAGGCTCGCCCCCCTGGCTGGCCTCTCCTACCTCCTTTCTATGTCCTACCAGTTCTTCAAAGAGTCTTAAATTAGGGACCATGAGCTATGCATGGACCCTAGCAGGTCGACAGACTCCCTGAAATTGTGCAAATCACGGGTGAGTCTACACACGTCCTTAGGGGAGATGATCCCTGAGTTTTCCCTGCTAGCAAGGTGTCCTGTGATACCACGAGTTAGACAGACAGTCCAAGGCCCGCCTCCTCTGGGCAGCCTGCATCGTCTTCTCCTTCCTCTTCTTTTCTTTTTAAAAATCAGACCAGTGAAAATGAGCCTTCCTGGATAAACTGAGGATTCAAAACTTGCACCTCCTGGGGAGGGATGGAAATGGTAGCGGTCTTGATTGTGTGGGTGGTTTCATGGGTGTACACATCCCTCAAAAGTCATCAAATTGCACATCTGAAATATGTGTAGTTTACTCTACAGGAACCAGACCACAATGAAGGCGTTAAAAAAAATACCTGAAAAATATTTTTAAAAATAAAAATACAGTTCTATCAAGAGATGTGAACAAAATTTCAATTTGAATCAGGTAACAAGAAAGGAAAATAAATAAATACATAAATAAAGGTGTTAAAAAATGCAAACAAAACCCCCGACCCTTCCCTCTCCCCAGCTACGTGTGACTCAGTTTCCCTTTATCATATGTTGCTTTGGTTTTATACTGAAGCCTTCACAGCTTCTGCCTCCAACCATCACGCACAGTGTTAGGAGATAAGGGTGAGGCCATGTATCTCCTTCATCTCTGTTTAGTCAATATTCAAGGGCAAAGGTAAGGTTTTAATATGTGTGCACCCTCTCCAGCAAGCACTCAGTGGAATCAAATGATGAATTAAGAAAATAACCCCATTCTTCATTATTGCTCAAAGATGCTGAGAAAGAGGGATGAAGAGACAAAGGGCAGATGTTTGTTTTGATTCTAGGCACGTGACCGCTTGCTTTGTTAGGTCTGAGGAGCACTTGTGAAAAACAGGAGAGACCTCACGTTCGCTGTGACAGTATTTTGTTTGGTTCAAGGAAAAGCGGAAGCCTGGCTGGGCCGCGGTGCCTCCAGCCTGCAGGAAAGCTCCGCTGGGCTTCTGAGCTTCTGCAAATGACTTTGTCCAAAGTGACGTGCAGAGTGGTGTCAACTCTGGGATGGAGCAGAAAGGCGGTAGAGAATGTAAAAGTTGTAACTCTCTCCCCACATCCAGTCCTGCAGGCGGGACTCCCCCAGCAGAGGGGGGCGCTACCCATCCCAGGAGAGAGGCCCCTGACTGCAATGACCACAGCCGAAGCCAGGAGGGCACTTGACCGGACACTGAGGGCCAGCATAATTATAAGACATCACTGCCTTCAGGGAACATACAATTTGGTCCAAGGATAAGACACGCGTGTGTCAGTGTGAGCAGAGTGTAAGTGTCAGACTGTGAACGTAAGGCAAGAAAGGTGAGGGTGTGGTTACTGAAATAAGACAGTGTTTGAACTGAGCCTTGGCAGTGGAAAGGCGGCAGGGCGGGGAGGTGCTTCAGTGGGCCATGGGAAGAATGAAGACATGGAAGAGGGCTCACCGATGCCCGCACACCTCCCTTGGCATCTGCTCACCAGCCATGGCGCACGTCACAGACAAGCGGAGGAGTCATAACGTATCAAGCATTGCCTGCGTGCCTGGCACAGTGGTTGCTGCTTAATATAATTCTAATTTTTTAATCTCCATGACTCATGAGACAGAAAGTATCTCTACTTTATGGATGGGAAAACTGAGACTTAGGGAGGTTAAATAACCTTTATAGGTCACACAAGTAGAACATATATTTGGGATTTAAATCCCAAACTGTATTATCCCAAAGCTCATCGTCTGTCTTCCAGAGTGTACTTCTGAACTGGAGGCACACTGGAGATAATCTGTTGAGGAAACATGACACAGGAAAACAGATGTGCGCCAGATGACCAGTCACATGAGCCACAGGGAGTGACATGAAATGGGTGTCCCCATGAATGACCCTGAACTGACCCTTCCTCTCAGACTTTTTTTTATTTATTTGGTAACCACTGGTCCACTCTTCAGGACTTATCAGTACAGCCTAGGTCTCTGACTCCAGCACAGGTTGGGATGGAGCTGGGGAGGAGGGAGGAGGGACAGAAAGACTGGAGAGAGGAATGGGCACGGGAGTGGCCCCTGCAAGGACAGGCCACCGACGTGTGTTAGCACACAGGAGTCAGATCTCAAATCTCCAGGCCCTGGTGGTCCAGCTGGGGTCAACTCGTCTACCGCCTTTTAATGAAGTTCACCAGGGAGTCGGCAGGAGCGAGACCAAAAACATCTAGTTCCTCCTAGATCTGAGATGAGACAACTTAAAATCCACCGCAAGGGTCTTCAGAGCATCTTAGCATATGCACTGTCCCCTCATGTCAGCGGTTTGGGGATCGATGAATGACCATACCCACTAATTTGAATGGAAATAGAGAAACAGCATTTTGGGTTATTGTTCCTCATGTCCCTACTTCAACAAAGGTAGGATCCATCCCAAACTCCCTGGAAACCTTATATCCACTTTCCCGTCTCTTAAGAGGGAGAAAGATGGGTGCAATTTAGTTCTTAATTATTTAATATCTCGTTTTGTGCCATTGTATACATTTCTTTTTTTTTTTTAACCTTTTTTTCACCTAACAAGACGACACCCAGCCAGAACATAGTTTACATCACACAGAACTTCCATGTTTTGCAAAACGTTGAGAAGAGTCTGGACATAAAATGAGCCGACAAACGCCTGTGCATCAAATGACTTAAAAGGAGAGGGGGCAATATTATCAACCTAGAGAAGTATTTGAATGAATTAATCGGCTCCAACAATGGGGACAAGCTCTCCTCTATCCTCTATAGGTTTTACAAGAGAACGTTGGCTTACATTTTAGGTTAAATTAAAGGAAGAGCAGCATGACAGTGAACGAGGCTGAACACAGCACCAGAGAGAGTGGGGCCTCCCCTTCCCATGGATGAAACACAGAATGTTCTACGGGGGTCCATCACGGTTCATATAGGTGAGCTTACCTCATGGGGGGCTGGGGGAAGCAGGGAGCTGGTATTAAGGATGGGTATCAAGGAACTTCGAAAATTTCTGAATTCCTTACCTTGGAGATTCTGAACTATCTCCCTCACAATCTAGTGTGCATTTGAGGTGCTATCTGACCTGGGAAACAGGCCAAGGCAAGCTCTGCGACCTCCTTTCTCAATGGTCCTGAGAGAACAGTGTCCTCTCCTCACCATCCAGCCACGACCCCCAGCGCCTGGCTCAGGTTCTAACCACGCTCTACCAAACACATCAGCCCACTGCTTGAACGCTCTCCTTGCCAAAGCCGATGGCTTCATAGACGGCTATACACTCCGCCCCCAGGAAAGGAGAAAGAACTGGCCGCCGGGCACTGAAGTGTGCGCTCAGCAGTGAGTTAGGAACACGGCAGGAAGTCCTCCCAGGCTTCAAAATCGCAGACCTAGATCGGGACCCCAGGAAAGACTTCCAGTCTTATGGGGCGTCAGGACTTGAAGGGGGCAGTCAAAGCACCCTGGGTGGATGGGGAAACCGCCGTGTCCACAGGGGGCTTAGGGGCCACCTCTAATGGGGAACTCGAGCTAGGGGAGGCGGTGTAGACAGAAGAGCCCCACTGTGTCCGTCTCTCCCTCCTGTCACCCAGAGCAGCTCTGTTCTCCCCTCTTTCACATACACAGTTTCATTTGGAAACAAACGTTCTGCCACTAACACAAATTTGAAAACTCTTGGCTAAGTCCTTGTTTCACAGAAGTCGTCGACAAGTGACCTCTTCAGGATGACACTGCCAGTTAACAACAGGCCTGGATGGGTTCCCGTACCCCAAGGCCCTCTGCAAAAACGTCCCCTGGTGGCTGTCCCTAACACCCAGGCACAGCCAACTGCTGGCCTCTCTCCTGCAGGTGGGGAAGATGTGCTGGGAACTCAGGAGAGGCTGAGGCGTGGCGGAAAAGAGATGCGAATGTCCTTCCACATAGCCGCTGCCCTAAAAGGCGCGGAAACAGACCCTCCCCACACTGCCCCCTCCACCAGAGCCCATCTTCCTCCTGTCCCATCGGAAACCAGTTTGCTGCTCACAGCATCCTAGCTGTGCAGGGAGGGGTCCGAGACGGGGAGGCAGAGAGGTTGGGAAATGAAATCCAGCGTGGCTCTGGGGACTTCAATCAGGCCGAAGTTAATGAAAAGGATCCTGCCTTTTCCCAGGACAGCTAAATGTCTGCATGGCTCCCAGCAAGAGGGCTGGGCGGGTGCTGGGGAGAAGGGCAGACAGAATTACATTTAAAAGGCAAAGGAAGGAGAAGATTCTTTAATCTCGCTGGTGGAGCTGGGCAGTGATCCTGGGGCCCTGTCTCAGACCATTCTCAGTCCCGACACGTCCTGCTGCTGCCCGGAACAGTCCAAGTTCAGAATATGAGGACGAGGACCCTGCTTTCCAGTTTTGAGGAGCTGTAGTTTCTCTCTTGGCATCAGCAAAAATTTTTTTTCCCTGGTCTCTCTGAGCCTGAGAGGCGGGTTGGGAAGCAGGGTCCTCCCTCTGCCTCCGCCACCACCCAAAGTCACTCTCAGTACAGCTGCAGCCAGCATCACCTTGGGACCTCCATGGGCCCTGGCCTGCCCTCAAACAGCTTCCTTTTTACCTGCTAAATTCTACAGCTCCCAGACCTTCCCTCAAAGGAGGGGGGCAGGCTGCTCCACTTCTTCCCCTGAGCTCTCCAGCCCCGGATACACCACTTCCCCTCTGCTGGCCCCTTATCAGAAGGACATAGCACATCTGGGTAGGGCGGGCCCTCGTATGTCCCCACCCACCCCTCAGGCTGACCCAGGACACAGACACCTGGGAAGGGAGTCGCTGACACAGAATCGGTGGAGGACATGGGTCACCCTAGCATCTGGCCTTGCAGACATGCAGCTGGACACACGGCTAGGGGTCCTCTAGGTCCTGCTCTTCTCAAATATTCCCTCCTTTGTGGGTCAGGGAAGTAGACGACGACATGTGAGCTGGATGGATAGAAGGACGGATGCAATGGCAGGTAGGTAAAGACAGATCTATAGATAGACACAGATGAAGACATAAAGACAGATATATTTATAGACATCTATCTATAGACATACAGAGACACAGATAAAGATAAAGACATAGATAAAGACAAAGATAGAGACATAGACAGAGGAGCAGAGCAAAGATGGCTTTGGGGAGAATAAATAACCCTCTTTCAAATTTCCCTTAAAGACACCACCCTTTGATTAAACACGCCTTCCACCTCAGCTGCCCTCTTTTCAGTCTGCTCTCCCTTTCCTGTTTTTTGGAAGTGGATCTTTTTCTCCCTCTTTATTTTGTGAAGTGTCACCGGCTGCTAACTTTGGCTTCAGGATGGCACTGCATCCCACCCCAACCCCTCAGCCCACACAACAGTTTGGGACAGCCTGGGTGGAAGGCAGCGTGCGTCCCAGCCAGCCAAGACAAACATCCCATTATATGCATGATGGAGGTTGTTAGAAACCAACTAACTCTACTGTCTACCTTCGCCAAAAGGAAACTGAGGCCTGGAAACAGGAAGTGACTTACCCAATGACAAAGCAGAAACAACAGAGCCAACCATATGTATGCAACCCAGAGGAAGTTTCAGATGCCCTAACGCTGGGAGATCCTGAAAGGGGAGGGGAGGGGGCAAGGTAAGTCTGGGGTTAAGACAGAGAAAAGGAAATTAAGCTGAGGGAGGTTTCCATCAAGCAACAGGCTCTGGCATCGCCAACCATAAGTGAGCCGGCAGCAGAGTTCCAGGACCGCAGAGGAAACGTGGAAGCTGAAACAAGGGAGGTAAAATGAAACCAGCAGGTGGCCATTCCTCCCAGGGATGTTAATGGAACATCATCGTACAAAAGGTAGACTCGGAGGGAGGAAACTCAGGTCCTGGCCCCGCGTCCGCCTCCACTCCCCATGGGATCTGTTTGGGGATCAATTAACCTATTTAGGTCTTATCATATCACCCTCTGTCCCACACTTCCAGTACCCTCGTGGGTCTCTCTCACCTGGGGATAAAAAAAGAGATGGAACAGACTCAGTATCTAGCCTCCTCTCTCTTTTTTCTCAGGATCTCTCCCCCGCAAAACACGTCTAAGATGTTGTCCACACTCTGGAAGAATTCCTGATGGAAAGGACAGACAGGTGGGCAATGAGAGAGCCGTGTGCTGTGTCTCCATTACCGGGGTACAAATAGGAAATTGGCAGATGGTCACTCAGGCTGCAACAGGGCTTCACCACCCCAGCGAGGCAGCAGTCACACCCACAGCCAGGCTGGAAGTCCACAAGCTTTCCATGCAGAAGGCACGTTCTACCTGCCAGGGCCGTTAGGGTGGGTGACACACAGCCCAGGCAGCTGGCTTCGCCCCACCCCAGCCTAAGAAGCAAGGTACATACTTGAAGTGGCCATCCAGCTGGGCTAAGTGTCCTTTTGCTAAATCCCTTCAGCCTCCTGGAATTTCAAAGATTAAACCTGAAACCACTGACAGCTCCAGTCTTGGCTGGAGAACCTGTTCCAAAGGGTGGCAAGGATGACTAACAATAACTGAACAGAATCCCAAGCAAGCCTGGTCTTGATTGCTTATATTTCTCTTTCATTATTTTTTAAACGATGGGGTTCTCCAATATTTACAGGTGAGATCTATAACAAATTCCCCTACATATGCACCCAAAAGAGCTTTTACAGTTTTTTTTTTTTTTTTTAAAAGATTCCATTTGTGACCTTGCGCATGTAACCCACGCTCTTATAGTGGGGTGTATATTTGGTTGTTCAAGTCACAGCTATTTCCACTTCTAGGTGGAAATGAATTTAATCCTTCTTACAGATCAGAGCTGTAAGTACCGGGACGTAATGGAAGAAGAGGCCTCTGAATGTCCTACCCCAGAACAAACCGAGATGAGAAGCCTTGTACTTTATTTGAACCTGGTGAACTTACAGAAGCTCACACTGCCCTATTTAAATTTCCCAGTAGAATTCTTTTGAAATGCCTTGTTCTGTGGACCAAGAACACTGGATATCATGGATGGAGGGCATCTCGTGTGGTTCAAGTGGGAAGTTTACAAAGGTAGACCCAGTATACACTGGTGGCGTGAATGTTCACATCACCGCTTATTTATGCATTTTGATAAAAAGTAGCTTAAGAGGGTAAAGTCGTTTCTGAGGTTACAGCATTAGGAGGTGGTAGAGAGCCCCCGGGATCCTCGTTTGGCCAACTCATGTTCCTTTTCACTGCATCATAATACTCCATGACCCCCTCCTCTACTTTTGGAACGTGCATTGTTAGAGGTTCTATCAGGTTCTGTATGGTGCCTCAGACATCTCAGAATGAACCATGCATTGGAAACTTACAGAACAGTGGTTTTTAAACGGGGCCCTCAGGAGCCCCTGGCTTCCATAGAAAGGTCTTGGAAAGTGGGTGAGAGGGGCTGAGGTGGAGAGTTCCAGGCCCCAATCCCACTTTAGCCAAAATGAGACAACTTTTATTGGCATTTTCTATTAGACTTCCATTTAAGATCTACTTGATTTAAAATCTAATGAAAAAAGAAAATTTGAAAACTCGTATCTTGAGAGAAGTCCCGACATAGGTGAGCACGCCATTCCGAGCACTAACAAAACACCTGCGGGAAGAGAATCAACCAGCCCACCTCTTTAACGATGCCGAGGGAGTCGCCTCTTACTAGGAGCAGAATGGATGCATAACTGGACCTCATTTTAAGAATATAACCTTTAACACCTGCCACGAGTTCTTCCCAAGGAAAGTGCTGTCTCTTCCTTTCTTTACACTTTCTGCAAGCAGTGGTGTCTACTCTTTTCATCTGAAGTTCAGCAAACTACACACTGAAGAAAGCATAACTAACTGACAAAGAAAGGAAGAAGCTATAGAAAGATGTGCTGTGTGGGGGAGGGTGTAGCTCAAGCAGTAGAGTGCATGCTTAGCATGCAGGAGGTCCTGGGTTCAATCCCCAGTACCGCCTCCAAATAGAAATAAATAAACTCAGTTACCTCCCCCTCATTTAAAAAAAAAAAAGAGAGAAAAAGAAAGATGTGTTGCATCTCAGGAGCACAATCTGGGCTGTAGGCGCTTTCCTTTACACACAGCGAAGAAGTCACCTTGCATTCAGGCCTCTGACAGTCCGGAGAGGGCCAGTAATGGAGGCTCCCCCCACTGAACACACGCCAAGCAAAGCTGGAAACTGGGGAGAATCTCCCTCATCTCCACCTTCCCATCATGTACTGAATTTCTGCTCAGAACTGATGAGATGAGCTGCTGGCTTGGCTCTAAGACTGTTATTAAAGCTTCTGAATGCACCCTCTTCAGTGAATCCAAGGAAATTGATTTCCACCCCACCCTCCCCACCGCCCAGGCTCACTCGGCAGCAGAGAGCGGAAAAGTCAGAAGGTGCCTGTTTCAGAGAGCATACGAGCGCAGGAGTCCAAAGCCCTGCTCCTCACTCAGCTCAGTGCAGCCAGCTTGGCTGAGACTCTGGGTCCTCCAAGCCAAATCTAGCGCGATTAATCACGATTACAGGTGAGCGTCTAAAAGGGTGCAGTCAAGCCAGACCCAGTGACAGCCGACTCTGACAGCCGTAGGTGGCCACAGCTTTTGTGAGCCTCAGGTAAAGCGGACGGATCTCCTCTTTTGAAAGCCTCCCCTGAACTCTTGGCAATTATAATATGAAAAATAATTGAATTTTCAGGACCTCCTTTTGCCCATTATTCCAAGCCAGGAGATGCTTTAACTCTGTCCTCCCTCTTAACCTCCGCGTTATCAATGCAGGATAGCACATTTCCACCACTTCTTCACAGCTGAGCAAACTGAGGCGCAAACTGGTTAACTAGTCTGCCCGGGGCTTATGGGGGCAAAACGTAGCAGAGCTGGACTCTGAACACAGCTCCGAATCCTGACAAGTCCCGTCCTCTGTCTAAGGCATCCACGATCCCCTCAGGAATCCCTAAATGGAGCGAAGCTTTCTCCATCCCCACTCTGCCAGGGAGGCATCCCTGCCCAGGGACACCGCCGCCGCTGCCAGCCACGCCCCCGACGACCCACGATGCCTGGAGGAGCCAGGCTGCCCGTCCGCCCCACACAGCCTCCCAGGGAGCCATCCAAGGTAGCAGCCTACTGCCTTGATCTTCTCTTCATATTTCTCTGAACTGAAGTGGATTTTTTTCAAAGGAGCTTTGCTCCTGAGCCCTGGATGACCGAGAACTCATTCGAGTCTGCCCTGCACACTGGGCACGGCCGTGCCAGCATCGTCACTCACGATCTGCTCCTCTCTGATCAAGTGCACCCCTCTTCCTCTCTCCCTTTTTTCCTTCCTCCCTTCCTCCTTTCCTTTTTTCTTTCCAGCTAATAAGGGGGTGCCAAGTTCTAGGCACCAGCACAGATGCTGGGAATCCCCATCAAGTACTAAATGCTTTCCAGGCATCGGCTTATATCATTAAATCCTCCCGAGAACTTCCTAAGACAGTCTTATGACTACACCCATTTTATAAACGAGAAAGCAGAAGCTTAGCTGCATTAAATACCTTATTCAAAGTCACAAGATAGGAATTGACAGATCAAGAGAACACACCCAATTCCATCTGAAATCAAAGTCTATGTTCATTCTTTCCTCCATACATGGGGCACTGCCAATAATCTAAATGCTGCCAATAATCTAAATGCTGTCCTGGGTAACCTCATTCCACCCGGAAAAGATCTCTGCCTTTTAGAGACACACACACACACAATGATGGTGTTAAAAGAAAGGGCAACCAATGATGGAAATGGGGATGGTAGCTGCATCTCAAGGAAGAGTCATGTCACTGTGACCATATAAGTGGGCACTTTTAATGACACAGAAAAGTAGGAAATCCCAAGTGAGCCATCTCTGTTACAACAGGCATGAAATGTGCTATTATGTCATCTTCAAATCAGCACAGCACGAGAACTAGAAAGAGCATGAGTTGTAAGGAGAGTTTTGCACTTGACAGACTCAAGGAACTGGACAGCAGGAGGCAGGCTCTTTAGAGAAGACAGACAACCATCTTCATCAAAGATAAAGGACTGAAACCCCGAGTTCTTCCTCTCATTTTCAAGAAACAACTTTCACAAAACTAAAATTTGAAAGACCATCTTTGTTCACCAAGTAGTTCTGCTTAGACTTCTCATTAGAAAGATTACCAAGTATTTTTAAAGAAATAAGATCAGTTTATTTCCTTATTTATTTTAATTAACCAAATGGAACCTGCTTATTTACATGCTTTGTTGCTGGTTGAAGTGATAATCTCTTTAAGTTGCTGTTTGAAAACTGTTTGCACAACTGACGTGCAATTTCTTTCACAAGTGGTCCTGCTCATGCGCTGTAAGGCTGTACAGTGTCACAGCCACGTGCTGAGCACGTCGCTGGCCCTGCCATTCCCTAGGACGGGAGCTCTTTGAGGAACAAGGCATCTGGCTGTTTCTGGAAAGAAGCTTCACCATGAAGATACTCTGCGGGGTCCACCACTGCTGCTAATGATGCCCCTCACTACATTAAACTCGCAGAACAGCCCTGGAAAGCAGGACTCGATTCCCAGCATGATGACTCTGAAGGAGGCGTGGTTCTCTGAAACAGAGATGCCCTGGTGCTTTGTCAAAAACCCCTCTGACGTTTTACACAAGACTTCTGGAAACAGCTGGTTCACCAGGAGCTCTTTGCTGGGCTGTGTATCTACCTGTTTCACAGAGTCCTGTCTCGACTACAGTTTGTTAAAAATGGTCTTTTATGATTTCACGCTCAAGACCAAGATCATCTCACAGAGGCATCTGGAAAATGGAGGTTTTCATCAGAATCCGTCATTTGTGGATTCTATTTTCCTGGGCATCTTCTCCGAATAACATCCTTTAATTGGTTCTCCCTGAAACCACATGTGTGCCTGACTCCTAGTCCACCCAGTTTTGGACAGACTTGCCCAGAATTTCCGGCTGGCTCAGTGAAAGGGTTCCTCTCTATACGTTACCCACCGAGACTGAGCAAAATGAATGTGACACACAGACACCGGATCAGCAGGACGGGAAGTTGCTGCGAACTTAGTCTGAGACCCCCTTTAGCAATCACATGCCCAGGCCGTTTATTTATAGCACCAAGGGCCCACCACGGGGACTGGCAATGTTCACTTCTGCAGCTACATGTGATAATTCATTTGGCAACTTTGGGCAAGTCACAGCCCTGCCTGGCCCTTAGGACCCCCACCTCCGACATGGGGAACTCTATAAGACCATCGCATGATCTTTGGGTGATGCATCTGGAAAAGGCTACAGGTGGCCCTGCCACTCACGCAGTGAGGGTGAGATCTCATAGCAAAAATGGTGGCCTCGTAGGATGGGAAGGAGAGGCAGGGCGCTTGGCAGAACTGAGGAGTCAGGGAGGCCTAAGTGTAGGTCTGGAAGAATCCATGCTCTCCGTCTCTCACTGGTCTTTCGAGAGTAAGTGGCCTTTCTCTCCACATCCCTTCCTACGTAAACCTGGTTTTAGGAACGTCTCCACTATCAACCCATTTCAATGACAATCAATGACACCGTAATCACAGCGCAGCTATTCCCAGGATAGCTATTGGCTGTGCTTCACTTCTGACCCCCAGGCAAGAAAACTTGGGAGTCCCCTGGCCTCTAGGTGAAAAGAAATTCCAGATCTAAGGAACTGTAGCTAAGAATAGAAGTGAGCCTGGCCCATCCGTTTGGAGCGCAGAGGACTCACTGATGCCTTGGTGAGTCCTAGGGAGCAAGCCTCACTCTGGGACGGAGGACAAGCAGGAGGTAGGCAAGGCAGATCCAGCTGCATCCAGCCACTGCCCTTTGCCAGGTCTAAACGAAAGGCATGTGAGGATCAACAGCAGTGGCCCCATCTCTCCATTCACCCTAATGTTTTCCGTGACCTCATGGGATATTAACAAGCATCCTAATTCAAAGATGCACAAACTTACTTCTACATAATATTGAAAATAATTTGGCAGTAGGGCTGCTTTTAATTACTGACCCTCCAGGATCGACTGTGTGCAGTACAGCAGGCGTTCTTTACAGCCATGCCCGCGGGAGCGCTGCCCTGTTCTAAGGTGTAAAATGTTTTTATCATAACAAGAACAGTGACGTACGAGATTGACAAAATACCTCTACTCTCTAGACGTAAAAACATTTCAAACAATGATCTCACTTAATCAGCCCAACAGAAATGAAAACTGTGAAGGGACAGAAGCTGTCCTGCGTGTCTGACAGATGGAGGAAATGAGGCAAAAAGAAACCGGCCAGGGACTTGCCCAGGGAGCTTGCCGGCTGTACGGGTCTTGGTGTAGAAGGGATCCTAGTGGGTGATCATCCAGACCCACCTCCCGCCCGTGCAGGAGCCCCCCTTCTCCCACTCCTCTGACAGGTGGATACACAGCGTGAGCACTTCTGAGGAAGAGCTCGCTGTTTCAGTGCTGAAAAAGTTCTGCCTTTATTCAGCTGAAATACGCCTCATGAAAATTCACCCCCCTAGTTCTGAGGAACAGGAACTAACTGCTTTTTTTTTTTTCACTGTCAAGATCTTCCTGCTAAATAGGTAAAGTCAATCCCATTTTACAGATTAGGAAACTGTAATCAACACATGGCAGGCCCACAGTTAAGTCAGAGCCAGACACCAAGCCCAGAGGATCTGAGGCTCATCCTCTCCCACGCATCCTGCGGTCCTGTCCCCACACCACAGCGCGCTCATCCTCCTGCCGCTGGCCGTCCCTGGTGCATTTGATGACCAGGTGTCGTATCCACGCATCCCCCAAGGGCTTTCATCTCTTCTTCCCTGGATGCGTCATCACCGCCGAGCTTTACAAGTGCCTCCCTCAAAATGCGGCTCTCAGATCTGAGCACGCGTGCCAGTGGGAGGAGAAACTGGTACTTAGTGTGTGTTTTGTCCTGGCCAATTTTTAATAGCTGCCTCTCTGGCAGGGAAAGAAGCCTCAATGTAAGGCATCTGCCAATTTCCAGAGTGTAAATGCTCCCATCACTTCAGGCTACCAACTTGAACGTGCTGACTGCAGAGCTGGGAACACAAGTGCCCTGCTGACTCTCGCCACCGTGAGCTGGCCCCAGCACACCACCGTGCCCCTGAGACTATCTGCTTAAGGCCACTGACAGCTGGGCTGGAAGTCAGGCCAGGTGACTTGCATGGAATGGGACGTTCCAGTAAACTCAGAAATGAATCCTCCTCTGTGCAAAGCTGGGTGTGAAGTAAGCCAAGCTTTTGAAGGGATTAAATGTGAAGGATGCTGGTATTCTTGCAATAAATTCATTCAATAAATATTTATTTTTCCAGTGGCTGGGGTATGAGAGTAAAAGCAAAACAAAACAAAAAACAAATAAAAAACAAAGTTCCTGATTTCAATGAGAGATAATCAAGTAAAACAATAACAATAAAAATATAACAATGCTATAACCTGTGAATCGTAATAAAAGATAAGAAAAAAAAAAAAAAAAGCAGAAGAGTAAGGCATGTCCTGCTTTAGATAAGCCAGGCAGGGAAGGCCTGTCTAATGAGAGAAGATCTGAGCAGAGACCCAAATAAAGGGTGAGAGGGAGCCGTGTGGTATTTGGGAGAACAATGTGCAAAGTCAATGACATGGACACGTGCTCGACGTGTTGGTGAAACAAGGAGACTGGTGTCACTGGGGCCGAGCGAGCAAGGGGATGGTGGCCGGAGACGGGAGCCGAGTCAGGTCATGTCACACACAGCCATCAGGTGTTAGTCCCCAAGGTCTGGGTCACAGCGCATCACTCTTAAGGACGTGGGCCATCACTGGAGGAGATCAGGCACCGGGCATGATCTGAGTTACACTGTAAAAGGCTCCCCCTGTGTAGAGGTGGCCCCACAGTGTTTACTGATGGAGTGAGAGGGAGAGACAGGCGCGAAGGACAATGCCAAGGGTTTCTGCCTAAGAAGCTGAAAGGATGGAGTTACCATCCCTGAAAAGCTGGGGAGATCAGGGTGGGTGGCGGTGTCAGCATGTCCATAACCCATGAGCAGTGCTGTCACCCGGCCTGTCTTGGTTAGAATGCGAGGGGTGCAGAGGGTGTCCTGGGCACGGAGACTTGAAAGTCGTGTGAGATGTGCCCACCTTGTAGGCCACACTGAGAAATCTCCATTGCTGGGGACTCGAGATGAACCCAGATCAGTGTGGGGAGTTGGCTTGCTGAATGCTTGTCTGCCCCCCAAATTCATGCGTTAAATCCTAATCCCCGAACTGACGGCAATCTGGAGGCAGGGCCTTTGGGAGGGGATTAGGTCATGAGGGTGTAGCCCTCATGAGTGGGACTAGTGCCCTTGTCAGAGAGACCCCCAGGGAGCTCGCTAGCCCCTTCCTCCACGTGAGGACGCACTGAGAAGGCAGCCTTGGGACCCAGGAAGCAGGTCCTCACCAGACAAGTCAGCCGTCACCTTGATCTTGGATTTCTCAGCCTCCAGGACTGTGAGAAATAAATTTTCATTGTTTATAAGCCACCTGAGCTGCGGTAGTTTGTTACAGCAGCCGACGGACTGAGATGGCGCAGAGCCTGGCCCCGCTTCGCCTCTGCCCTGGCTGAATTTGTTGGGTGTGAGATTCTTCAGGCCTGTAGACCCATCACCTCTCCTTGGCTGGTTCCACTCAGGTCGAAATGCCAGCTGTGTCTTATTGGGCCCACGTGAGTGCCAAGGACCCACATTCTGAGAATACCTCGATGAACAAATACGATACAGCCCTGCCCTCATGAAGCCCAAGAGTCTAAGTGGGGAGACAGCGTTATCTTGAATAACAGAAATAAATGTAGAGTTGTGCTGAGTCTTTTTTTAAAGTATGAGAGAAAAAAAAGTGTGGGTGTGACAAAGAGTTAATGCAGAGAGACCTGATGTAGAATCTGGGGCTGGTCAAGGAAGCCTCTCCTGAGGAAACGACAATTCAGCTGTGCCCCAGAGGATGCGTAGACATGTTGCTAAACAGAGAGCTGTGGGAAGCGCCCTTCTGGAGACTGAACGTCACCCTCAAAGACCTCAAGCAGAAAAGTGACTTGCAAATCAGAAGGGCCCTGCACTCTGCCGCGTGAAAAGAAGGCTGAGGTTAGGACTCCTGAATTCTAACCAAATCCTGTAATTCCCTGGCACTACGACCACCCACTCATCATCCCTGGAGCTCAGTTTACTCACCTGTGAAGTGGGAATGCAGATGAGGCCCCAGATCGTTGACCAAGGCTCAGTGTGCCTCACTTAAGGGGGATGATGGGGAGGGGGTGCCGTACCACACCAACAGATGGGATGACCGGGGTGAACCTCACAGCCCTGCCTCTCCCTTGCCTGCCCTCCAGCCTGTGACCCTCTGCAATCTTTTCACATGGGAGGGCTGTGGACAATGTGGAGGGGCTTCAGCCATGGTTCTACTGTGGTTAGGTTCTAAGTGGCCACCTCAGCATAATGTAGGCAACTTGCCTTCCTGGGCTGGGGGCAAGGATGGGCAGGAGGTGGTTGGAAACGCTGGCGCTTCTGTGTAAGCTTTTATTAGAAACAGGGGATTCCCCAATGTTCTTTCAAACTATTTTGGCCACACATTAAATGCCCCAAGGTCAAGTTTATTAGTGCATCTAACAGCCCCGAGTGCTCTTGGCTTCGGTGCCAAATCCCTCTTACCTCCCCTCCCTCCCTGGAGCTTTGCAATTCAGCCAAGGCAGCTGCTTCTTCCCCACCGACCCCAGAGTGGGTCAGTCTGGGTACAAAAATAGACTCAGGCAGGCAGTCCCTGCTTTCATGGGGCCATCACCAGAAACCAGATACATTCAGGGCGTTCTCCAATAAGGCGAAAGACGAGCTGGTAGGCGACACCATGGCAGAACGAGAGAGCTTGGGCCGGTCCCCAACCCAAGGGGCTGGGGATTTTCTTGTACCCAGAAAGGGTACTCAAAAGCGCCTGGGAAAGGTCTTTTTCCTGTCTGAATTTCAGCTTCCTTATTTCTGAAAGAGATCCCCAAATCCTGGCTCACGCGTGGGCTTTATGGGAAATTAACATGGGATGGGGGCTGTGAATGCCCCTCATACGTGTCACACAGACAGAGGACGTTACCCAGGGCATGGTCGTTTCTGCTATTCCAAACCCGCCGAATGACTGTGGCGAGGGGAGGGGAGGGGAAGGCCCACCGGGCCCTTTGTGGAGCTGGCTGCTCCCGAGCTGGACTTGGGGTTCACCTCAGAGGAGCTGTTGCTGTTGGAAGCCCCAACTCCACACTTGGCCTCATGGGAACGTGGAGGGGACAGGCTGTGTTTCCTACAGCAGTGGTGGGGAGCATGGCCAAGGGCGGCCATGGGGACACTGCGAAGAGGCAGAGGGCACCCAGAGGCCAACTGAGTGTAGGGTAGGGCGAGCTGCCTGGGTTTCCTCGGGGTCTCTGAGCAGCATCCCCTGCCCAGAGGTGCCCCTGGAGGAGGTGGGCTGCGGGCTGGGCAGGGCTCTCGGCATCTCATTACTGAGCGGGCCTGAATCAAAGCAGCCCCGCGCAGCTGCTGTCCCCTTTAATCCATTCATCATCAGAAGTGATTAGCATGGATGCCTCAGTGCCGAAGTAACTGTGTGTGTGCGATCAAAGCCATGGCTCCTGCCCACCCGCTAGAGCTGCCTGCACCTGGGAGGGCTGGGAGGGCCGCGAGCCTGGGGCCTGGGCCAGGCAGCCCCTGGCCATCCGAGGTGCCAAGGGCTCCCTGAGCAGAACCACAAGCAGCCAATGTAGCCTCGCCCGAATGAGGCTCAGCGGCCTCTGGGAGGCCCCTGGCCCAGGTTTCCCCTTTGGAGGCTGGCGTTCCCAACCCAGAGGCTTGGGGGAGAAGGTGGAGGCAGGGGGCGACTGAAGACAGCAGGGTGCACTCAGCACTAGGTAGGCTCAGGAAGGGTTCACAAACGCTCATTTACAGAAGAGGACACCGCGGCCCAGACAAAGGAAGCATATTATATGGCTGGTAGGTACCTGTGGGTATGAGGAGGGATGGAGAAAAGGAGGGGAAGAGAGAAGAGGCCAGGAGTGAGGACGGGACAAAAGTTGCCCCAGGCGATGCACAGCTGGCAAGAGGCCACACAGGCCGACCGGTGCCGAGGGAGGAAAGAACACAAATGTAAAGAAGCAGGGGCGAGGGGCTGCGGGTCAGGACGTGCTGGGCTTTAGCTCATAGCATCCTTCTTACACGCCAGCTCTGGTCACTCTCAGCCACGTCTCCCCAGAACAGTGAAACCCCAGCCCGGAGCTCAGTCTCTATTTATAAATTCTGCCCGAGTAAAGCTTGGTATCCCACGTCGCTCTGGCCGTCCAGATTATCTTTAAGATCCAAACGAAGACTCAGTTCTTTCAAGAAGCATTCCCAGCCCTCCCTTCTCTGAACTGTCTTACCAGGTTCTATCTGGACTACTTGCTTGGTGCTTAGCATACACTGTCCTGCTGATAGCCCCCGGGGGGCCAGGGAAGTAACTCCTTTGACTCTGGGATGGTGACGACGATGGCACTGATCTTGGTGACTAGGGTGGAGCCCTGCTCCATCAGGCAGGGTGAAGCCCCGCCTACGGGCAGGCTGAAGCCCCGTCTACCGGCAGCCATTGGGCAATGCCCTTCCGTACACCCCTCCACACCTGCTCTGGGGCTGATCCGGTCCTGAGTGCTTGACAGGAGACTGGGAACTTCTGAAGGGCAGCCCCAGACATTGGATGACTTTGCATCTGTCTCCGGGATCAAGCACAGTCCTCAGATACAGCAGACCTAACAAGTGTCTGCCCAAGGGTGAATGAAAGACCCAGAAAGTTCTCTGCATGAACATGTCCTGTGATTGCACTTGGGCATGGTCAGAGCGGCTGCCTAGAGTTGCTGCAGTACCACCAAATTTCCTGACTCCTATTCTCAAGGGACCACAGAAGGCAGAAGAGCGGGGAGCAAGGCGGAGAGGGGCAAGCGGTTTGTATGGATGATCCGGGTCTATAGTAACACTGCCTGGGAGTGGCCCCTTTGAGTTCGGGGAGACTCTGGTCTCCCCACATGGAGCAGAGTCCTTTGGGAGTTTGCACGTCTTCTTTTAGATCCCAATGGATGCCTGGGATGCAAATTCCATGGTATATCATGAGTTAATACAAGACACACAAGTGATAACAGTTTACCTGGCTGCAGTTCCCACCACTGGTTTGGGGGGAAAAAGGAACACTCCAAGTCCAACTTGTGTAGGACACTGTGGGGTCCTTCATACCAAGAATGACCAAGCTTGGGAGCTGAGGGCTAAGTGGGAAGACTCGGGGGCAATTTAGAAACATCTATAATACAGCCCAACACCAAGAGGACTGCTCTTTGTCTTGCTGAGTTCTGCGTCATGCTGGAAGGTAACAGAATACTCCAAAGGCATGAAAAATAAATAATAGTTGCCCAGTGTGGGGTGGGTAACTGCCAGGAATAACTAGCCTCTATTTTGATAAGCTCTCACGTCTGCTGGATGCATCACACAAATCTCACTTGTTCTCATAACAAGTTTTCTGAGCAGGCATCAGTCATCCCATTCTGAAGTTAAAGAATCTGAGGTTCAGTGGGATGAAGTCATTTGCCCAAGACCACACGGTTGGAAAGTGGCTGAGTTGAGAGCTGGGCTCCTCTGTCTCTGACCCCACGGGGCGTGGGCAGAACCCAGGCCCCTCTGTGCCCACCTCCCCTCTCTGCACACTCACACTTCAGGGCCGTGCCAGAGAGGCCAACGCGCCCAGACCCACACTGCTGGAAGAAACACTAGCGCGTATTCAGATAGAATCCTTTTTACAGATGGGCGAACGAAAACTCTGAATGGTTAATCATCTGCTCAGCACCACGATGCTAGTACGTGACAGGCGCAGACTTACAACCCAAGCCTCCGGCTCTCAGTCCGGGGCCATTTCCACTGAACTGTGGTCTCTGAGAATAGAACGGTGTCCGGGAAGCGGGGACGTGGACGGGGTATCCGGGGCACTGGCATTGCAAGGACAGCCCTCTACTTGAAATGTCCAGAGGTAATTCACTAACAGGTTGCCAGCAGGGGCACAGGGGACCAGTGCAGCAGATCAGGGTGGCTCTGGCACCGGCCTCCCTGCAGGAACATAGCATGTTGTATCCACATGGCCTTCACGGCCCTGAGCCACCAGAGACTCGCAGTAAACACAGGAGACTGGGGAGAGCAGGTGGAGATTTTCTTTCCTGATTTTTGAGAATCCACAATTTCAGCTTAATTTGTAACAGAGAGCAAGCAGACAGAAACTGACAACAGGGCCATCAGCCGTCCTGTCAGCAGTGCTCAAGGCGTGGCACTCCAGCACGACTCGAGCCAGCTGTCCAACGCGCAAAACGACCTTTGGCCCCATCCTTGGAGAAATGTAATTCTCTTCATGCTTCTTTCTGTCCGCAGGGAGTTAGAAACCAGAGCTGCCAGAATAATCAGAAGGCTTCCTAATGACCACGCTCAAACAAGCAGAGATTACGCATTGTCGGAAAGGTAATCTGCAACCCTTCTCATCTGTTTCATTGTGTTTCCATTTTTTTAAAACTACCTTTTGAGGAAGAAATGAGACAGTTGGAGGCCATCCCTGTTCCTGCACCTAGAGATGCATTTATCTTCTTCATCTTAAATGCCAGGAGGAAAAACTCGAATGTGGTGAGTTCCGAGGCTTTCCCGTTTTGCAATTTCTAGCCTGTAAAGTGCGTACACGCGCCATTTCTAGATACGGAACCAAACGTGGATTAACTACGTGAACAGTGAGATGACAAAAACAGCTTCTCTGAACGCTGCTTCCCCGCCTTTGGTGATACGTGCATGGATCAGACCCACATGTGCTGATCGGCCTCGGAGCACGGACTATGCTCACTGCGCCCCTGCTCCCATGCTCTCTGGTGGCTTTCCATCATTTCTAGTAACACCTGCAACCCTTCCCGTGGCCTCCAAGGTCCTCCACGCGCACCCCTCCATCCGCTGACCCCTGGCCCACTCCACTCCAGCCCCAGTGGCCTTGATGTTATTCCTTTTATACAATAATTTTCAATCCTTGTCAGATGCACTACAGAATTGTCTGGTGAGTTTTATACACACAGACACACACACACATGCGCACGCTCCAGGGTGAGGTCTGACTCGAGAGCTTTTTTTCCAGAGTTGCCAGGGTGATTACTACGTTTAACCGGGATTGAAGACTGAGGCTTTTCCACGTGCTGTTTTCTCTGCCTGGAGCTCTCTTTCCCAGCTTGCCTCCTGGCACTTTCCTCAGCTTTCCCTGCAGGTCATGATGTGCATGAGAGCCGCCTTCCCTGGCCAGCGTCTCCACATTAGCACCTTATCCCCACCTCCATCGGTTTGCAACCTCTGGACTTGTTCTATCTTTCTTTGTACATTTATCTCCGTCTGACATTTTATTTTGTATTTCCTCCTTCATTCGCGGTCTGTCTCCCTTCCAACCCCTGTCCCCCTCTCCTTCAGTGTGAGCCCCCAAAGTACAGAGACTCGTTTACTCGCTGCTCTACACCAGCGGTGCCCAGACACCAGAGGGGCTCCGTGGGGATTTGCTGAAAGCAAGGCATGCACACCTCTCTGTTCTGCCACCAGGAGGGCTCTGCTGTGTTCCCAGCACTGGAGACGGGTCTGCATCAAGCCACTTCTACCTCATTGCAACACTGCAGGCCAGGTTTGGACTTGCAGCCAACGGCCCTGGGTACCCACTGAGAGGTGACTCAGCTCAGTGCTCTCATCAGGGAAGACGCAAAGTGGAGGATGCTGGCATGATGAATGACCACGGAGGCACCGTGGCAGAACCTAAGGCACTAGGCAAACAGGCACAGCCTGAGTGGCCTCTGGCTGGGGCTGGCTACTTCGGGAAACAGGAGGCCTAGAAGTGAGGAAGCAGGAGTGGACTATGGGTCAGACCCTGCAGCCATCATGTAGACTGGGACTCTGAGCTGTGTCCTCCTAAGCACTGCGGTGTTATCTCTGTTCTACCCCGCCCCCCCGCCCCCGTGATCCCAACTCTGACACCTGTATGGCTGTGCTTCACCCCCTCTTTCCAATGTCCATCGAGCCTTGGATCTGATGCATGCATGAGAACCCAGCATGGCCACTTCAGTTAAGTTTCTTTGAGTGACCAAGACTACCCACGTCATTATAGAGTTCTCTGGAAAGGACCACACCTTTCATGAGCTCCCAGCCACAGCCCCATGTAGGAAAGGTCTGCATAAGCTGGGGATATGGTAACAGTCACTGAGACTTATTCAAATTTATTGATTTGGGCAAGTAGAGACCACAGTGGATTTTGACTGAGATTTCCATATAGTATTGATGAAACAGCCAAGTAGAGATGTTTAGGACTAATTAAATAATCTCAATCACACTAAGCTATGTGAGATTCCTCTAGAATGTGGACTTGGTCATTCAACAGACATTTCCTGAGCACTCACTGTGGACCAGAGCAAAGGGGACCATTTCTTGCTCGGGGCACTCATACCCTGGCGGTATCTAATCACCTAAGACTCTTCCTTTGTCTCTTTTTCTTTTTCTTTATTTAACATATTGGGCTCAGATATTTCAATTCACAAGGTTCACAATGATAGCCGGGCACATACTGTGTGATTCTCTTTACAGGAGACGCCCTGAATAGGGCAAACGCAGAGAGACGGAAAGTAGATTAGTGGTGTCCTTGTGCTGGGGTGGGGGAGGGGGTGGGGAGTGACTGCTAATAGGTATGTTCCTTTTTGGGGTGATGAGAATGTTCTGGAATCAGTGGAGATAGTTGCACAACTTTGTAATACACTAACACCCACTTAATTACACACTTTAAAAGAATGAATTTTCTAGAATGTGAATCATATTTCAATTTTTTAAAGGATGCTATGGGACCATTAAATTTTTAAAATCTGAAGGAACAGGACTGGGCATCTGAACTTTCTAAAAGCTCCACAGGTCACTGGGAACCACAGTCAGGGTAGAAACCACTGTGCTCACTCCCTGAATCATCTCAAAAAGAGGCTATAGCAGATTAAGGGTTAAGCCCTCCCGGCAACAGGCAGGAATGTCCTTCAGTAAATCCTGGGGAGCCCTGAGTTTCCTGGTGGAGGCTCAGGGAGGCTAATGTTGTCAGGCACCTCCAGGCGTCCCCTCTGCTAGGCACCAGGGACACAGGAAAGCCAAACGCGGACACAGCTTTGCACAAAGCGGATGCTCAGTACTCATTTACCCTGGGAGGAAGTGTGGCTGCCAACAGCGGGGCCACACAACCTGCAGATCTTGATTGAATTTCTACATGTACTCCCCAAGTCGGCCCCAAGCAGATTGCCCCCTGGAGTCTAGAGTATAGATGGTAATTAATTAAAATGGGGCTCCCCAGTGAATACAGGCAAATGAGAAAGCAGTGGTTCGGGGTCTAGCCTTGCCTGGAACAAGGCAGAAAGGGAGCACGGAGCCAGCTGCCCAAGGGAAGGTCCCCAGAGCAGTGGGGCAGAGCTGGGCATATGAAACGGGCCATCCCTGTGGGGGCCTATGGCTCGGAGACCCCCGGTTACAGTCTCCCTCCAAATTCAGAGCACTGTGCAAACCAAAAGGGAAATGAATCACCCAGAGGCAGGAGGCTTTGCTGAAGAATGTCAAGCAAAACATCCCGGTGCCTTGAGTGGGAATTCAGCTCACGGGGGCCCATGTAGGTTAATGAGAGGAAGTGTGAAGCCTCCTGCTTCTTGGAAAAGTTCCGTGCGGGTAAACGGCTGCGATTAGGCAGTTCTGAAGGGGCCAGGCGTAATGAGGAGACTGAAAATAGAGGCTGGATGGCTGCCTGAGGCTCCTGGAGGTGTCCCAGGCCCCAGCAGGACCAAGGGCCAGGGAGGCTGCGTAACTGTGGGCGGGAAAACCGGCAGAGTCAGAAGCAGCTCCACCAGTGTGATAACCGCGCTCCATCAAGCCCCCGTGGCTCTGAGTCTAAAAGAAAACGGGGTATTTATTTCTTCTCTAATCGCTACAACTGAACCCTGGCAACTGCCCCGCAGTAAACAGAATGGCCGGTTGGAGCTTTTCTTACCATTCAGAAAAAAAGCTCCCCCTCACACAGTCAAACCTCATCAGTCACTTCCTACGAAGACCCTTCTCTCCACAAAACCAGCCTCTCCCCTGGCCCCAGGCATGAGCGTGCATGTCCCGTCAGGGTGAACAGCACGCTCTTCCCAGGCTGAGTCCCCAAGCTCGCATGGCGCCCTCAGCCCTCCACGCCAGGGACTCCTGACTGTCTCATTCTGGAAGCTTCCATGTGTTGAGATGCTTCCCCAGCCATCAAGACCCTCCAGCAACCTCCTCTTCTGAACTTCTAAACCTCAGCGACTGAGCATCCTCATGGGGACACTCGGCACGTGCTGCCTAGCCGGGCTGGTCAACCGAGCCGGGTTTGTTTTTCACGTGTCCCTCCGGCTGGATGGTAGACACTGATGGGACAAAGCCCATGTTTTCTCTTCCCTCAGAGCATGATGATGCCCCGTTTTCTTTTAAACTCAGAGCCGAGGGGGTTTGATTGAGTGGTTTGGAGCAGATCTATCTGGCTTCAGAGCCCAGCTCTGGCCTTATTCACTGTCCACGCCTGAGCGAGCGGCAGCACTCCCCTCACAGCGCATCCTCTCCCACGCAGGTGCGGGTTCCGCACACCTCCATGCGTGGCCTCCACAAAGCGCTGGGTAGGAAAGGAAGAAGCAGAAACACCTCTCTCGAATTGAGGTCAGAACAATGCAGTGGCTTCATAGTTTTTAGAGTGTGTGTGTGTGTGTGTGTGTGTGTGTGTGTGTGTACGTGAGAGAGACAGACAGAGGCAGAGAGAGAAGGGAAGGGGAGAGAGGACGGGGAAGGAGGGAGAGAGGGGACTGGCAGAGGGCAGAGCCAGCCAAGAGAGGGAGGGGCTCTCCTGGGGGTGGGGGGTGTGAAGGCTGATATCCCGGACAGAACGTGGACAAACTAGAAATCAAAAAGCAAACAGCTGCTGATAGCAAATACACCCTTTTTTTGCGCCACATCAAAGAGCTTTCATTAACAACTAATTTATCTGAGTGAGAAAATAAATTCCCTTATCGCAAAGAAGTGTATTATAAGCCAAAGAATTGAACCCCACCCCCACAACACACACCCCCCCCCGAAAAAAATATATATGTGATAGGAGTGAAAATTAAACCTTTGGAAAAAGGATAAATAAGAATCTGGATCAAAGAAGAAAAGAGTTTGTGGACTCGAGAGGTCGGCAGGGCCAAAGTAGAGACTTAATTTGTGGAAAGTTGCATCCTCTCTCTGCTGTGGGGACTTTGAGAATGGTGTTTGCAAAACTGAACAATTTCTGCATGTAAGGGTAACAGTCAGCGAGGATGCACAGAGCCTCTGCAGGTGCAAATCGGGGGCTCACTTCCCAAATCCTACTGTGTGCCTAGTCCCATGGTGGGGGCACCGGGATGGGGGAACGGCCAATCCTCCCATGTCCATGAAGCTGCCCATCTACCGCCTCCACGTGCCCGGCCTCGAAGGGCCTGCCCTCAGCCCGTGGTGCTCTGTGACCTGCAGAGAACCCCGTGGGAGAGGCACGAGGTGGAGAAATGTGTGGATGGACACAGAGCAGGCGGGGTTTTCAAGCAGGACCTTGGACAGTGGGTATCAGCTGTCACTCACCTCCCCTGTGCTTCCGCAGATGAGCCACTTCCCCTTTGAGACTCAGTTTTCCCACCTGTCAAATGGGAGAGGCTCTAATTCAAACAAGAAACGTGAGCGCAGCAGGTCACTTGGGAGTTGCAGAGACCGAAGGACCAAAGCCAGCCTCGCTCTATTCCAGCCAATTGTTTCCAGAAGCCAAAAATCTAACCCTGGCGTGTCGTGTGTAGACACATTTTTACGCACGTGTGAGAATCTCCTTGTATTCAAATGTTGGCAAATTTTGGTAAAACACTGTGTGGGTCAAAAAGTTGTCTATGGATGAATCTGGCCCCAGGCCCTCAGAGCGTGAGGCCTCCGGACAAGATATTATGAGAAGAATGTTCCTTCCTCACTTTTCGTGACCGCCTGGGGGCCTGCCCTCCCACCTTCGCCTTCCCTAATCCCAGATATGCAGTCACAACTACTGAATAGAAGATGGGAGGCAGCTAAAGAAGGGACAGCCCACCAGGGCCTCCCACAGGCGTGGGAGCAGCTCTGGGCTGAGGGACCTGGCTGCCGTCAGTCTCCCGGCCGACGGTGGGTAGACCCTGGGTTCCCTGTGTGCAGAACAGGGGTGCACCGGGAGCTCTCCAGGGTCCCCACCAGCCCCAGGGCCACGGCTGATGACTTCAGCATCTTCAAGTGGTTTTGATAAACAGCTCACGGGAAACCACGTGTAGGATCAGGGTCTACCCTCTGATGGTACCTCGATGCAGATGAGAAATGGGGGCCAAAAGTAAGCAGGGCAGTCAGACCGAAGCCCCCTGCCAAGACTGGGGAAGTGTTTATTTCCTGGTCCCTCCTTCCAGCTTCTTCCCCGCACTCCTGTCTCTCACCTGGCAGGCACCGCCACCTCTGGGGGGCCTGATCCCCACAATCGACATGTTAATTGACAAACCGAAGACCATTTCCTTTTAGGAATTTTAGCCTGTGCAGGCCTCCAACCAAAGAGTGGGCTCTTAAATGATGGAATTTCAGGTACCTGGTGGGTCACTGCAAGATATGGTTTGGGGAGAGCCCCCGGCTGGCGCCCGTCAGAGCCTACGACCAACCAGGTGGTCAAGCTGCCCCAGAGAGCAGTGTGTGGGGAGGGGAGCTACAGGGCTTTCCTATTCCAATAAAAATCGACAATTTACTGTAATTTGGTTGTGATTTAACAATGCTTTTAAAAAGGAAGTAAATGGCTCATAAAGTCTGGTGACCTATTCACTCCTGTGTGCTTCATCAGGGCTCGCCCTGTGCCAGCGCCCTTCACTCACCCTGGCTCCCAGAGAAAGGCCGAGTGGAACCGAGCAAGGGTGGGGAGCCAGGCTCCCTGGTCCTGGCCACAGTCAGCACCGTCACCTCTCCCTCCATCCCTCTGTGCCTCTCTCCCTCCCCTTCCCCACTCCCTCCCTCTTTTCTCTCCTTCTCTCTTTCTGAACAATGGAAGTTGAATGACAATGCAAATCTCAGTCTCTCCTCAAAAATCTGGGCCAGGGAGGCAGCCCTGTCACCCATATTTATGAGCTTTAAATGGCTTTTATCAAAGTGAGGTCGCACTAAATCACGCCCGAGCTGTCATAAATACAAATGACTTGACATGGGCTGCAACAAGCCTTCGGGGGAAATTATATGACGTGCTGTTGCTGTTATGGTATATCACACAGGGAGCTCATATATTTCCACTGGCAAGGCAATCCGATCCTTCAGAGGCCTCCTAATGGGTGAGAAGAGGCGGTAAGTCGGAGTGACTCACACCAGGGATGGGACGCTCACACACAGGCTTGACAGACGAGGGGCCCGTCGTCTCTGGATGCTAACAGTTTAAAGAACCAGCCTGTTCGTTGGAGGGAGGCAATTGATGGAGTCCTAAATCTTTTATGGGGATTTCCTAATTTAGAATCAGTGATGGGACTCGTTGATGGGACACTGGACCAGCACTCAAGGGACTTGTAGCTCTGGCACTGAGTGTCATCACATGACTTTGGCCATGGATGGTGCTAAAATATGTGCACAAACTCTTCGATGCTCTCCCCGAATCCCCTCCCCTTCAATGTGGAATGGCTCTGGTGACCTCGTGTCTCATGAACAGGTTGTGGCAGTGGTGAGGTGTCTGCTTTACAAGACTAGGTCACAAAGACATTGCGGCTTCATCATTGGCTCACGCACTCCAAGAAAAGCCAGCTGCCACGTTGTGAGGACACTCAAGCAGCCCCGTGGAGAGGGCCACCTGGTTAAGAACTGAGGCATCCTGCCAAGAGCTGGCACTAACTTGCCAGGCATGTGCATGAGCCACCTTAGATGGCGATCCAACAGCCCATTTAAGCCATCAGATGACCGTCGTCATGACCTACATCTTTCTTGACTTCAATCTCATGAGACCATGAGCCAGAAAGATGCAGACAGGCCACTCCTAGGGTCTTAAGCCACAGAAGATCTGAGAGGTAATAAATGTGTATTATTTTAAGCAACCGTATTTTGAGATCATTTTTGTGCAGCAATAGACAGCTAATTGAAGGCAATAAGCTTAAACTCTCTAGGTGTTAGTTTCCTTATTTTTATATAAAGGGTGGACTAAATCCAAGGTTCTAAATCCTGGCTACACCTTAGAATCACTCATGAGCTGTTCAAAAGCATCTGATGCTCAAGACCTTTACCAGACCAATTGAAACTGAGTCCCTGGGCTTGCAGAGGTCCCAGCACCGGCATTTTATAAAGCTCCCCAGGTGATTCTAAACGTACGGCCAGAATTGAGTGCCACTGAATTAAATGCATTTTACATTCTAAAATACGTTTCACAATTCTACAAAAGCCTTGGCAGGTCTGGGAGCTGGGAATGTGAGAGTTGGCCTATTTCTTCATTCCCAAGTTCCTCCCATCACTCCAGATGCCTGGACCCTGTCCAGGAGAGCCAAAGACAGTTCCTTTCCTCCAGCCAGTGCAACCTGGCCCGAGATAAAGAGGTCTGTTTTAAGATGTGAATGTCGTTATAATAAGGATGAGGCCCAGGGAACAGGGAAACAGCCAGATGTGGGGAGAGTGGACATTGATCAATTTTCTTAGCCCATCGCAAAAGAACGTGGGCCATGCCCAGCCTAGCATTCTCCTCTGGCAGAAGAG
This sequence comes from Camelus bactrianus, assembly GCF_048773025.1. Taxonomy (NCBI): domain Eukaryota; kingdom Metazoa; phylum Chordata; class Mammalia; order Artiodactyla; family Camelidae; genus Camelus; species Camelus bactrianus. Next base: position 7,350,700 of record NC_133568.1, on the reverse strand, counting down.
AAGTGCTGTTGAGCATGGGCCCTCTGTGAGGGAGCACCTCGCCACTGCCGGTCTGGCGAGGGCGGGCGCGGTGCCGGGCAGCGGTCACACACCGGGATCTGAGCCAAAAGCCTCATTGCTCATTGGCCGTGAGAACCTGGACAAGTCAGCTCGTGCCTCTGACTCAGGATGCGTGCCTGCAAAAATGGAGATTATCTGTGTCCCATATTGACCTTGTCACACGGAGTAATGGGACAACAGAGGTGAGCAGCCTCCCTGACAGCAGTGTGCGCACGGCAGGGTGCTTTTTCCCCGAACCGTGAAAACCTATGGAGGGGCTGCCAGGACCAGCACGGGTCTTCTTCTCTGGGAAAAAGAAACACTAACTGTAGAAATAAATAAAATAAAATAACATAACATAACATAACATAAAATAACATAAATAAAATAAAATAAAATAAAATAGCAATATGGATCAAGAACACAATTTGCCCCCTAAGGGTCAGAGAGACCTTCCCGTGGTCTCCGGCCACTAGCAATACGCAGCTGTTACTAGGATTGTTCCCCACCTGCCCTTCCTAAGGAGGTTTAAACACGATCCTCTGTGTCCCTCCTGGACGTCAGGCAAACATCACGTCTGAGCTCCTCCTTCATCCATCCATCTGTTCATCCAATAAGTGTCTGCAGAGTGCTTACCGCACGCAAATGCCCTGCGAAACCACATGAGGAAGGAACGCGTGCTCGGGCTCTCCCTCTTGTCTCAGCTCTCCACTTATCTGGATACGCCAGCTTGGTCCCCGAGCCCTTGTTACAGCCTCAGGCAGTCTGGACATCCCACAGTACTGCACGCTGACCTCAGCCTTGTGTCATCTCCAACGCTGGCGACTCATTCTGCACAGACAGGACTAGGCTCCCAAGAGAGTGAAGATCTCTGAGAACAGGGCCATGGCCCAGGGTGCTCGGTACCACCTGCTACGAGACCTGGGGGCCCCGAAGATGCACAGACGGCCCGTGGGGACTGGTAAGCAGTCCCGGAGCAGCAGCACCAGCTTCTGCCTGAGCATCCTGAATCAGTCTCCCTCCTCCCATGTCTGCACATCAGCCTGCCCGTCCTCTGGGCATGAGGGAAGTAGAAAGAAGGGGTTAGACTCTGTGTTTAAGTGGGACATCAGCTGCCTCCCTGGTGGCCTCCTCACCCTGGCTTCCCACTCCAGGGAGCACCATTCCTGTGGTTCGTTCACACGCCTACACCGTTTAAGATGCTGCCAGATTGAGACTTCTAGGAGCTTCCCTTCCAGGTCCTCATCTGTCTACTCTGTAATACTTAATTCTTTGGAAAGAAGCAACAAAAAGGCTGGTTTTTGTTTTTATTTTTAAGATATTAAGAAAATCATTTATTGCTGAGAAGTCACATCAGGCTCTTATCCTTCAAAGCGACAGCCGAGTGTGTATCAGCCTGGGAGAGAGCCCGATTATTAGTTTTAAAGAGCTCATTTCATTCTTTTAAAAATGGGATCAGTTCATCTTCGTCACATCTGTGTGTGCGTGGCTCCTGCAAGCCACAGCCGTCAGCTCTGGGCGTGACGGTATTAAGGCACAGCGGGTGTCTGCGTGGGGCTGCCGGGGTGCATTTCCCAAAGACAACGAGACTTAGCACCTGAGTAATGAACGGGGTTGCTCTGCTCATCTGCATTCAGGAAGGGGCTGGGAAGACAATTCCCATCCAGCCCACCCCACACCCCACTGGCCGGGGAGGAGGGGGGAGCCGCAGTTAGGGCCCACACATCTAAGCAGCGATGGTCTTAAGGCCTGGGAGTAAATCGCCTTACTAAGGGATGCTGCAAAGAGACTACGACCATCATAAGCCTGTGTCTCCCTCACATGCTGAGGGCCACATGACCCAGCAAAACTGCAGCCAGGTTTCCAGGTACCCCCAATACCTGGTTAAAGAGCTATTTCTCAGGGCCCAGGTTATGGATGAAGGCAAGAGCTGAGCTAAAGTTTCACATAAAGGAAAGGGTAGAATTGTCCACCGTTCTGCTCCACATTGACGCCTGCCCTTCTCATCAAGGGCAAGACCCCACAGGGTCTGCGGTGAGTGAGGCAAGGTACTAAATGTCAGTATAAAAGGACCAGATAAGCAGGGAGAGACCCGTACATGGAAATCTGTGACAGATAATATGGAGCAGACAATGAAATGCTAAAGTGAATGCAGCTGGGTGTTACAACACGGCTCACAAAATACAGTTTATGGATGATGAAGAAAGCCAGAGCACAGGGCCAGGCACAGGATGCTCTGACAGAGGGGACCTGGGAGCATCTTCATTACAGAAAGGGGGAGGAAGGGCCCACCTGGCACGGGCCAGCAAGAGGAAACAGGCAAAAAGCGGGAAAGAGACTTGAAAATCACGGAAGCCTGGTGCACATAACAGAGACTGCTTAGAGTGAGAAGCGTGTTTGCCTGTGTCTCTGTCTACACCGATGACTCTGGGCAGATAATCTGAAATGACAGGTAATCAAAACATCAGTTAGCACGCATCTATGTCTTGGAATTAATACAGATGGGTGAGGAGAGTCGGGGCTTCCAACACTTTCCATGAAATAATGCAATGCCTCTAAAGACTTGAGTTGGGAAAGCTGGGCGGCTGTGGCGCTGGTCCTGTGAACCCACCTGGCCCTCCCAGTCCTGCCCACGGCAGATGGACAGCATCGCCTCTTGGGCTGGGGCAAAACATCCATTCTTGCCCCATGTGCTGAGGCCAGGCCTTCCCCCCTGCCCTGCCCTCCTGAGGCGAGGGAGGCAGTTAAGGGATGAGCGTATACAAAAGGCACATTCTCTTAGCTTCTGCAGGGCTGGGACATGTAATAATCCCATATTCATCATCAAATAAGAAATACGTCATAGTGATAGATTATTTCAAAGGAAAAAGGCCTGCTGTGGATTACAGTCCTGGTAATTTCCCAGCAGGTAGCTGAGTTCCCGTGCAGGCAAGGAAGCCTGGCTGGCTGCTCACCCACCCAGAAGGAAGCCTTCTAGCTCTGTGCTCACGGCACATTCTCTAATTTCCTTGCACGGTCAGTGTTAGGCAAAGGAGGGAGTGCATTGCAAAGACTGCTCGCATGGGACAGGGACCGAGACCCAGGGCACTTGAGTGGTGACCCTCCAGCACTGCCGGTCTCCAGGACGTCACGCAAGGTGCTGAGTTCGTGGAGGAAAGCCCGACGTAACCTCTGGCAATCTTTCGTGAGGGCTGGCGAGCTCGCACAACTCCAAAATGAACATGGAAAGAATCTTCAAGAAGAAATGAAAATTGAGGGTGAAAAAATCGTAGCCGTGTACAGTCGCAGGAAAATGGGCCTGTAAACGCCAGGCCCCAACAGTCGCAGTGGTGCGCTGCCTACAGGAACGTAACAGCAAGAACCCCACGGCTCGCCCAGGTCGGGCATGACAACTGAAGCTGCTAGGGACAGGTCACGGCAAAAACCAAACCAGGCAGGAGCTGAAGAACCCCGGACAGCGTGGCCTGTCACTCTCCCTGGTTGGGACAATGATAAACCTGGTCTTTTTTTTTTCTCACCTGCCAAACAAACAATTAGAAACCTCTCTGAAGCCTAGATTTTTCTAGTCTAATAGTGTGAAGCAACAAAAGTGATGATAAAGACGGCAAACCATGGTCATCAAGCATCTTCAGAGCATCGTTCTAGAGCAGGGAAGAGGCGGACGAAGGATCCCCAGGACAGATGGAGTCGGGGAGGCTGCGCAAGCCCTCGGGCCCCGCATCTCGGGCACCAGCACAATCCGGCTGTGCCTAAGGGCACTCCGAGATCTCTCATTCTCTGGGCTTGACAAGCCAGCCTCCTCTCTCACACAGCAGAAATGCTACAGCAGATGTGTGCTGGACAAGACCAAACCGAGGAGAAGCAAGGGCATTTTTAAAAAAAATCTAGGGACTGGGGGAGGGGGCGCGGTGGGGAGAAAAGAAAGAAATGAAAATCTGACTGCAGTGTGTTTATAAAAAGCTGATATGTAATTCAGTGTTTGTGGAAACTTTTCTAGTTTGTTTGGTGGCAGAAACGAAATTGGAAACATGTGAAGTACGTAAATATCATTTACAATTTAAAAAACTTGTAAAGATTAAGTGCAAGATGTCTGTGAATGCGCTCCGAAAAGAGCAGGGTATTGTCCCAAGGGAAGGGGTTGCTGTCCGTAGCCAATTCTTCTCCTGTTTCTCGGATGGGTCAGAGGCCAGGAGGGATCCGCTGGCTACCAGAGCAGACTGGACTCCAAAAGGGGTCCAGGATCAGAATGCCTCCCACACATCTATTGTGGGACCAAATTTATATTCTTTCAGCTTCAGATTCTTGGAGTTTTTGCCCTCAGGCCTTCTCTCAAAATGCAAATACCTCTGGGAAGGCTGACACTTTTAACTAATCCATTCTAAGGTGTGGAAAACAGATCATCAGATGGACATCTCCCTTGCCTGGAAGTCACAGCTTTGCTTCAGCCTGACTGTGTGAACTTGGCCTCAGCCCCTTCACATGGGAAAGGGACACTGGGCAGGTGGATGAGAGATGGACCTCTGAGCTCTGAAATGAGATTACTTGATGTATCAGAGGTAGGACTGCGGACGAAAGACAGGGCAATCAGTTTAATCTGAATTTCAGACACGTAACAGACACTTGTTTGGTGTATGCCCCGTGTATACTTAAACTAAAAAGAAAATTGTGAGAATTGTCTAGTTGTATTTGCTAAATCTGGCAACCTTCATCAGATGGGCTTTTCCCTCCAGAGGGAAGACTCCAGGGAGAAGGCGGGCGGCAAGTGGAAAAGGCAGAGAGGGACGGGGACTGGGGGAGGAAGCCCAGTGTGTCGCTGCCGCCTCCTGCACGATCCTTTGAGGGCTGGCCTCGCGCGGTGACACATGTAAACTGCATCTCAGCCAAGGGCTTCAGCAAGATGCAAAAAAGGCTGCCGGCGGCCCTCCCGTGAAAGAGGGGACTCAGGGACAGTGGTCCTCAGCAGTGAGCGGCCACTTCTCTTCCCAAAGTGGTGACCTTCCTGAAACCCAACCCCCACCCCCAAGCTAATACTCTTCAAAGGCTCCCCAGAAGATCGTGGAAATCTGGTCTGCTGAAGCTGCCCGCTTCTCCCATCCCAGCCTGGTCTCCTGCCCAGCCCACCTCATCAGCCAGCCACAGGCTTTCCTTCCTCATCTTCCTAGAAGATAGATTCTCTTCCAGATGCCAAAGACGCATCCTTCCCAGAGAACGACCCTGGCTCCTGCCCCTTCCAGTCTCCGCTGTGTCCCATGCACGCCTTTGTGGAGTGGGGCATCGCCCTGTATTCTAGTTCTGACGTCCCCGCTGTTGGCCACTTCCTTTGCAAATCCCTGAGAGCAAGCATACACTTCTGTCTTAATTCCTCTCTGAGTCCCCCGTCCTGCCATGGCGCCTGGCATTTGATGAGCACCGTAATTACGTGATTGATTAATTATTACATTTCCTGGTCCCTGTTGACTGAAGACACTTGTTGAAGAACTGATTAGCCCCTTTCTGCCCAGCTCTGTTGCCTCCGCTGTAGCTCCTGGTGAGAAGGGACACACGTCATCTCTGGAATTAGCTATTTTACACCCGTTCCCATCCGTGCCTGCACGCTGCAAAGCAGAACAAGCCCTCCTTTCAACGCACAGCTCTGAGCTGGCCTTTACGCTTTACAACCCACGCTCTCGGTCTAGTTTGCATTTATCAAGCAATTAACCATACAGTTCCTTGAATTAGGTTTTGCCCCGTCATTCCCATCAGCAGTCTCTCATCAGAGCCTTCTCTAGGCAACGACTAGCATCCTTCATTGCTGAGCAATGAACCCAGGAAATGAGGCCCCGGCCCTCTGGGAGCCTATATTTCTATAGAAGGTGATTCACATTTCAGGTGAACCGTCCTTGGCGACCCAGATACGATGGATTTACACCCATGGCCCTATGTCAAATGAGAAGTCTGCTGCCTGCCCCAAGTTTCTGTAAACTCCTTGAGTCCAGTCCTGGATTCTTATTTTTTATTTTTCCCTTCCTTATAAAAATCAAGTTCTCTCCCCTGCCACAGCCCTGCCTTTCAGCTTTCTACTCTGCTCTCAATTACACCAAAATTTTCATTCTTTCTCTTGGTGCAGAACAACCAGTTTTGCTTCACGCCAAGTCCTGGAGGCCTCCCCTTTCATACCCAGACCAGGTATTTGTTAAACAAAAAAAATCCCTCACTCTCCTAGAGAAAGACTCAGAGGCAAATCTTTTAATTTGAAAAATCCTTTATCTTCTCCCCTTTCTGACAAAAGTAACTGTGACATGGAGGACAAGCCATAGGCCAGGGGAGCTTGGAGTAAAAAGGGACCATTTCTGACCCAGGCCACGTGGCCTGGGTGGACTGTGTTCTGCAGAGTGAGTGTGACTAACCCATCTTTGCACATCTGCTTCCTGAGGCTGAGGCCCACTCCTTGGCCTCCCCTCTCAGAGACTACTGGACAACTTGACCATTGCCACCTGGCGTCTGAACACACAGCCCTGCTATCCTTTCAGTCCGCATCCGGTTCCAAGGCCCACAGCGGTACCCACGTGGGCTCTGGTACCCACCCTGAACCTCCCAGTCCTCCGGACTCTGTCTAACACCTTCCTCACCCTCCCAGGGACTCGCATCTCCCAGGGCCCTGGTCGCAGCAAACTGCCAAGCTCCCGCTTCTTGGAACACTGGGGGAGAATCCACCTCCGCTAGGCCCTCAGCGGTTTTCCTTCCTCCACAAAGGTGTTTCTAGCCTAAAATCAACTGCTGTTTAACTTCAAATACCCAAGAAGCAAAGATTCTCAAGCAGGAGCACACATCAGGAGAATCTAGAGAGCTCAGGCCCAAGTTCTGAGTGCACCCAGGGCTTGGCATCTCTGAGGTCCCAGGTGGTGGTGGTGTCTGAGGATGGGCTCAGCCCTTCGGCCTCCACGTGTCCACCTGTGCCCTCTTGGACACACTGCCCAGTGTCACGAGCCCCTGACTCGGGCAGACACCCCCGTCCCACCCCCGCTGCCCCCAGGAGCACACAGTCAGGCCTTGAACCCAACAGTGATGGTCTGAAAGCAAGACCATGCCCTGAGGGGTGGCCCCGGCCCGCAGCAGCCGTTTGTCTGGTGTGACTGAAAACCCATTAGGCCTGCTTCAGAGGCCAGAGGACTGGGGGAGCTGGGAGCCGGCCTGCAGAACAGTGCACATTTTGTGTAACCAGAGTAAACAGAGTGGGGAACATGGGGCAGGGGGCAGGGACAGGCAGCTGTTTCCCATTCGGGGACCAGCTGGGCCCAGGGACTGGGAAACCAAGCATATGGCTGCCCTGCCAAGCCGTTGCAGTCAGAACCCTGGGGTGCACAGGGGCGGGGCAGGGGGACTGAGGCCATGGAGGGGCACCCAGGGGACACTGAGACTGGGGACAGAGGCTGTACCCAGTGAACATTCTGATGTTTTCAGGAGGGGGTAACTACTGATATAAAGCTTTGTCATAATTACTTTGCATCCTGGGTTTCTAAGGAAACTCGGCCTCACCAGAGAAAGAGCTGGAAAGGGTGATGGTGGTGTTTCTCTGATGAGGTATTTCTCAGAGAGTGGTCGGAAAACCAGGGGCATCAGAATCCCAATGGCAGTCACTGAATGTGCAGATTCCCTGGCCCCAGCAGGTCTACAGAAGCAGAACCTCCAGGGCTGACCCCAGGCCTGGCCTGGGAATCTGCATGCTACAAAATCTCCCCGGGGGATTGTTACGTTCACTGATGTTTGACCAGGGTAACAGTGGCTGGGATTCCACATGCCAGAAGCTGAGGTCCTTTTCAATGCCTTTTCTTCAAATCTGTAAATGGTGTCCAGCCTCACTCTACAGCTCTGGCAATCAGGACCCCATGGGCCACAAAGAGTGGCTCCCTCCTGAACGCTGTACCCCCAAGACCGTGTACCAAGGGAAACACGTGGCTTCTCATCCTTGGCATTTCTAAATCGATCTGGTTAGTAATCAACAAATATTTACTGAATCCCGATTTTGTGCTTATCCCATCAGGGGAATACAGAGAAGTAAGAGCCACGGGCCCTGGCAGCAGGAGAGGCAGCACCATGAGATAAACACAACCCAGTCACGGTGGACACGTGGAGGCAGAAAGTACAGAGAGCGAGAGAATGAGACAGAGGAGAGGCAGCGTTGCTCTGAAATCTGTTACAATCAGTGTCACAATCACCTACGTGTTATTAGTTTAGTTCAGAAAATCAATATGCCTCCTGTAATCCAAACCAATGACAGCAATAATCTCCATTTACAGGATACTTACACAGTGCCAAGTGCGGTGCAAATGAGGTTGAGAAAAAAAAAAAAAAAAACCCAGAATATATACATTCTTTTCAAATTCACAAGGAACGTTCTCTAGGACAGACCACATACTTGGACACAAAACAAGCTGTGAGAAATTTAAAGGGTAGAAATTATTTCAAGCATCTATTCTAACCTGATATTACCTCACTTAATCCTCTCCAAAACCCGATGAAGTGGGTACGTAATTATTTTTCAATTATAAGTGAGGATTCTGAGCCTTGTGGTTATTAACTGCGTGCCCAAGCTCACACAGCTTGGAAGAGCGGGAGTCAGAAAGCAGGCTCAGCTGCATCTGATTCCAATAACCCATGTCAGTCTTGTGTATGACAATCATGAATGATCTCAGTATAACGTAGTCAAATGTCAGAATTGGGCAAGAGAACTGAAAGGAATACCAGAGGAAGAAGAGGTCAGAGAAGTCTGTAAGAGCTAGGAGTGAACTTCATGGAAGAGATGGGCCTTTGGAAGGGAGGTTCTGAAACTTCCAGAACAAACAGGCACCTCCTTGACCACGTGTCTTTCTACATATAGAACAGAGGCCGTAAAGCTCCGGGAACCCCTGAGAGAAAGGTTGAGTCTAAGATGATCCAGAAAAACAAGCCACATTGAACTTGCTCATGACTCTACACTGTTCCATGTCGGTTGAGGCCAGAATAAGAAAGAACAGTTCACTGTCAGTGATGTTCACAAACAGGCCTCTGCTGGATTCACAGAACATACAACTTGGCTTGTTCTTCATTTTTTTAAAGGTGGATTGGGAATAAAAACAAAAAAAGAAAAGACAGCTCTATACAAGGCCTTACCAAATAAGCACTCGGGAAAGTCACTGAGCAGAAAATTGAATTTAAGTTCCTCCAAACGATACGTGTTCCCCATCCTCCCAAAGCTTTGTGGAGTGATCCACTCCCTCTCTGAAGAAGTCATGAAACCAAGGAAACACTTCAAACTAAGAAAACACAATGTACTATTTTGTGAATCCAGGCTTTTGGAATCAATTCAAATTCTCAACGTATATGGTTTCTTCCCCTCCCCTCTCCTCCACAGTACACAGTACCTTCAATCTTCTTGCAATGGTATGTTTTGAAACATGTGTATGGCTTTCCTGTATTCCTGTTTACGGAGGATGAGAATAAAATTGTACTCTGGCAGGGAAGCAGAGAAGTACCCCCAGTCACTCTGCGTCCTGAACACTGCCCCATCCAGCTCGCATCTGATCAAGTCCCCGGAGTTTGCTGTGCGCAAGATAATAAGCAGAAATGCCCTTTGTACAGGCAAAAGGGTGATTGCTGAAGCTCCAAACATCTCGATACCTCTTCTCTTAGTCTGAACTTCTCCCCTTAGAGATGCCTCTAAGGTTTTTACAATAAGAACAAATCTGGACAGAGCCTCTGAGATCACCCTGGCCAGTCCCCAGATTTTAAGTTTGGGTGAAATAGGACCTTTGTGAAGTTGCCACCTTGCAGAAAGATGCAGGTTTTCAACGGCAGCAACATTTCTCAGCGTGAACTTGTTCCATTCTGACCTTGGGTCAAAATAAGCGTCCCATGGTCAAATCACTTTGGAAAACACTATACATTTTATGTCACCTCTTCTTCTTTTGGTAGATTCACAATGCAGATTGCAGCACTGCATTAAAGATTCCAAGAAGTTCTACCATCAAGAGCTGACTTTTTTTTTTTTCCCAAACACATTTGGGTAGTTAAAATTTTTACAATACGACTCCTGCTAACATGCAGCGTCCCTGCGTAAGCCATTCAGGAAATACTGCACAGTACACACATAATGTCTCATTCTCTCCTTTGTGAGGAAGATAATTCAAAGCTAATATTATTTATTAATTCACACTCAGTTCCTTAGCACTTATCAAATCTCAATTTCCACTTGACAAGAAGGGTTAAGCAGTGGTAAAGAATTTGGATACAAAGAAGGATCTGAGACACGCTAAACAAACTTTGACAACAATTTGGCGTTGGCCACGGCCAAATTTACAGATGGGATTGTGCCAGGCCAAAGGAATTAAATTCAAGGACTAAATCAACTGACCTCTATGCTCCTCTGCTGTAAGAATCTGCCCTGATTCCCTCCTCAGAACTCTTTCCTGCTTCGAGACTACTACACTCTACTACAAACCTACGTCCTCACATTTTAGGTGCTCTCTAAGCATAGCCAGGGTGGCAGACATGCCGTGGGGGCCTAACGATGACTTGAGATTTAAGAAAATGGCCTATTGTCAGAATAGAAATCTGATCATGGTTATGTTTCTTTCAGCAGAATGGAAACTGGAATGTGGCTAGCCCCGGGACTTCACTTTACTAACTCTTATTCCTCTGAGGCAATTAAGAAAAAAAAGTTCAAGTATTTTCAGTTGTTCAATTGACTTAATAAGTTTGAATAAATTTAATTTCGGTCCATTTTATCAGCAGAATTGAGTCTGATCAATAGAATTATACTTGACTAAAAAGGAAAAAAAAATCATTGACAGGCACCAATGCAATAGAGCGAATCAGTAACATTTAAAAGATGTGCTGGGCTTGCAAGCATGAGAAACGAGAAGGTGCGCTGGCAACCAAGTTTGTAACATCTTAAAGCCTTAACCACAAGTACGAATGTAATTTGGTGCAGCCACTATGGAAAAGAGTATGGTGAGTCCTTAAAAAACTAAAAGCAGAGTTACCCTATGATCCAGCAATCCCACTCCTGGGCATATATTCAGAGGAAACTCTAATTCAAAAAGATACATGCACCCCAATGTTCATAGCAGCACTATTTGCAATAGCCAAGACATAGAAGCAACCTAAATGTCCAACAACAGATGACTGGATAAAGAAGATGGATATAATGGATATAATGGCTTTAATGGAATACTACTCAGCCATAAGAAAGAATGAAGTAATGCCATTTGCAGCAACATGGATGGACTTAGAAATTATCATACTAAGTGAAGTAAGTCAGACAGAGAAAGACAAAAATGATACAAATGAGCTTACTTACAAAACAGGAACAGACTCACAGACATAGAAAATAAAATGATGGTTACTGAAGGGAGAAGGTGTGGGGAAGGGATAAATTAGGAGTTTGGGATTAATAGATTCAAACTACTATATATAAAATAGATAAACAATAAAGTCCTACTGTATAGCACACAGAACTATAATCAATATCTTATAATAACCTATAATGAAAAAATATGAAAAAGAATGTATATTTGTATAACTGAATCACTATGCTGTACACCAGAAACTAACACAACATTGTAAATGAACTACACTTCTAAAAAAAAAAAAATCCCAAATGGATCTAAACAGGCCTTGTAGTGGGAACCATCTGTCCCCACTCCCTAGGTATCTACTCCATCCTTAGACAGCGATTCAAGCTTCTTTGAGGAGTTGGGAAAAGACTTCCAGTTCTGTGCATTCTCCGCCACTTATCTGACAGATGTAGCTGGAAGAAGGGATTGTCTTAGTGTGCTCCAGCTGCCGTGCAAGATACCTGTACTGGGTGGCTTAAACAGCAGGCCTTCTCCCATTTCTGGAGGCTCAAAAAGTCCAAGATCAAGGTTCCTGCAGGTTCAGATTCTTGAGAAAGTTCCCTTTCTGCCTTGCAGATGACCACTCCTCGCTGGACCGCACATGGTGCAGAGAGCAAACAAGGTCTCTGGTGTCTCTTCTTAAAAGGCCACCAATCCGACAGGCTCAGGGCTCCACCCTTATGGTCTCATTATCTCCTTACTCCAAATACAGTTACATCAGAAGGCAGGGCTTAGAACTACAAATTTTGTGACACAGTTCAATTCACAGCAGGTCTAAAGATGCGAAGCACAAGTCAGTGGAGGCTCCTCCTCTTTCTCACTCTCCCTTCCCCTCCTTCCATCTACCCTCTTGCAGTCCAACCCTTCATATTATACACAATAGGAAGAACAACCAATGTGCAAGGGGTCATTTTCCAAATGACTGAAAACAGATCAGAACGGGTCAAAAACACCTCATTTCCTCAGCTGCTCTCCCAAATCACCATATTCAAGGAGACGCCCAGTTTGGGGGCATCTGAACTTTCATCCACTACATGGATGCTGACTTATGGTCCAGGGACCATTGCCAGGACTGACAAGTTAGGACTTGCAGCCATTCACAGATTTTCAGTCTCACTGCTTTCCCTGCCTTGTGACAAGGCCATGGGTGACCTGCCCCACCACATTTCACATAACAGGACTTCCTAACTGTAGCTCCCTGGGGCCCTGTTGGGAAAAATCCCTCTGTAAGTTAGAAAGCACTGTGATGGTCTCTCTTTTTTTAAAAAACCAGCGACTTGGAGACAAAAACAAAAAAGGAGAGCAGGTGGATATTTCAAAACATTTTGCACAATGGCAATGCGTAGCACATAGCCCCTTCAGAGGAACTCTGAGAGGCGACTACACTTACTTGGAAGTCTAATAAGACCCAGTTTGTGTTCTGAAAAGTTAGTCTTTTACTCTTTCATGCTTTGGATGGGAGCATGCCCACCTTTTTCATTCAAAGCCATTGATAAAAAGTTCGAAGAGCAACAAAAGGCTGAAATTGCATTGCTTTGGTGAATTTCCACTGTTCTTCTTTTTCTCCATCCCCTACCTACGGAAATGGAGAGGAAGTGCATACGCACCCACAGAGGAGCCAGCGGGAGAATGAGGCTTAGGGGGTAACAAGCACGATGCACAGTGTATAGAATGTTCAACCCAAGGAGCTGCCATCCACTTGGATTTACTATATTGTGACTGTAATGTTTGGTTTCCCCCATGGTCTCTATGAATTGTCCACTTACTTTTTGTGGCATTAGCTACTCACCCGGGAAAAGAAAGGTCTGCTAAGTCCTGCTGAAAACGCCAGCCATCTGTGGTCTGACTGGCCAGGCTAAGTCTCAATACACCTGCTATCTCCCTGAGCCCTCCCGCAGGGCCAGGCCACAGGGGGCTTTAACAATGACCCACTGGAGAGTTGAAATACATGTTACAACAACAATAACAAAAAAAGAGTAAATGAGCTATCACGGGCTCTCCAGCAGCTCAGCGCTCACCAGCTATTCTATTGTGAAGTCTGGTCTGATCGTCTAGAAGCAGCAAGCAATATAGTTCCTATTAGGGACTTTCACAGCAAAGACAATAAACAAAAACACAAGAACATCTCTGCTGACCTCTCTATGGGCTGCTCCAGTCCAGTGAAGTAGGGGTGGGGTCGGGGGGATGCAGTCAGAATCTAGCGTTCCACCATCATCACAAGGCCTTGTTCTGTTCTCATTTCAGAAACTCTCCTGAGGGTTCCTTAACTAGAAAGTCCTTGATTTCCTACCACAAAAATCCAGAAGAGCTTTTCATAAGTTTCTTCTCTTTAAAAAGAAAAAAAGACATTTGCCACCAAACAGCACATGCCGTCACCAGTGGTGAGCCCCAAGCTTATTACTCCACCACTCTGCCTTCATGATGCACTGTGGTCCACAGCCATCATCTCTGGGGCCAGCGGAGTGAAGGAGAGACGCTGCCCCCAAGAGCATTCTCAGCCTGCACTGGATACAAAGAAGTAAGCTCAAGAAATTGTAGTTTCTCTCCTTGGCCCCTTTTGTGGGCCCAAAGCAGCTATTAGGGAGCGCTGGTGTTCCTGGATTATGTGCTAAACAAACCAATATTTGAACCACAGAAAGGCCGGGCTGGGGCTGGGCTGGTCTGCAGGGGCCTCCTTTGTCTGGGGGCTGGAATCATTCCCTGGTCCTTCTTCCCCACCCCTCCCCACCCCCAGCTCCTTCCCCTCTCCCAGTTCATTCTTTAAGAATTGATCCTGCTGCTTCTTTACCTCAGCATGTGTCTGGGCAGATGTCCAAGAACGCTCCTTTCAACAATGACAACAACACGAACAGGGGGAAAAAAAAAACATCCTCCGCTTCCACCACTTCCATTCAGTCCTCCCTGCTCAGGCTGGCTCGTCCTCTGCCTCCCGGCTCTTCACAGCTCCTGATGGATAATGTCCTCCTCTCTCTCTCTCCCTGGGGCTCCACATGCCTTTCTACTGGACAACACAGCCTCTGTGAGGCGACCTGGGAGCCCAGCCACTGGGCCCTGGGACCCCCTTGGGGTCTTTTGAGAGAGGAAAAAAAGAAAGGCCAAAAGGGGCCCCGGATGGAGAGGCGAATGGGGTGAGCCACTGTGTGAGGGCCAGGGAGAGGGGGGGTGGTGCGGGGCCTTCCCCCACCTCCTCGTCACCTTTTCACCCTAGGAAGGAGGGCAACCACCCCGAGATGCCGAAGGACCAAGTATATTTCAAAACAGTGAAGCCCACACGATCAGAACTCTCCTCTTGAGCTCTGTTGGCTTCCCTTGAAATTCCCTGAGACACCACCGCTTCCATCACATTCTGTTACTGAAAAGATTCGACAATTACTGAGCACCTACTGAATTCAGGTTCTGTGCTACTGTTTTACTCATTCATGATTCCATTTAATCCTTGGAACAACAAGGTCGCCGACAACTCCTTACCACCAGATGGGGAAACCGAGGCACAGAGCGATCAAAGCCCCTCGTCCTGGATCGCACAGCTAACAGGCACCAGTGCCGTGAGCTGAGCTTGGGGCCTGTGGTCCCAAGACCCCCACTTTTTCTGCTCTACTCTGCTGCTTAGTGAACTTTGAGAAATCAAAGAATGATTGAATAAAAGAGTCCCCTAGGGGGGAGGGTGTAGCTTAAGTGGTAGAGTGCGTGCCCAGCATGCATGAGGTCCTGGGTTCAATCTCCAGTGCCTCCATTAAAAATATAAATAAACCTAATCAACTCCCCCTCAAAAAAAAAAAACGTCAACGAACATATGTATGTTCATGTATAACTGAAAAATTGTGCTCTACACTGGAAATTGACACAACATTGCAAACTGACTATAACTCAATAAAATAAATTTTTTTAAAAAAAGAGTTCCCAGCAAAGGCAGGGGCACTGATTATTTCTATGATCATTATTTGCACCATCCAGTAAATCCGCATCAAGAAACCTGCATCACCCAGGAAATTAGGGGTTTTTTTTCCCCTTCCTATTCATGATTGTCTTGGGATAAACAGGTCAGATGTGGGTTGCCCCAAAGTTGGAGAACCCATATTATCTCATTCTACCTTGGACATATTTTCTTCAATTTCCAATTCAATCTCACATCCTTTGTATTTCAAGAGGGTCAGTTTGAAAGCCATCAGCTTGATTACGGTTTCTGTCATTTCCAAAACTGCCCTTGAAAATATTGTTTACTATCTAAGAGGGTTCTCTTGTTTAAAGGTCCTTTCAGAAATATTCCGCAAGTAAATGTGTGCCTTTTGTTAATGCAAATGGTCATAATGAAAGTTTCCCTATTCCTCAGAGCTTCCAGCAAACTTCCAGCCCAAGTCAGTCCCTGAAGTAGATGATGAGAGACTTAAAGGATCCAGGGAGCCCCCACCCCTTTTGGGTGCTTTCTGCTTTGCTTGTCCCACAGTTGTTAAATTTTGTATAATGCACATCAAGCTCTGAAGTTCCTTTGGAAACAGATAAAATTCCCTGATAAATAAACAGCCCGTCTGTATGTTGATCCCTTGCTTTAATGTCCACACCTGGGGACAGAGCAAAGCAAGTCCCCAAAGAGCAGGGAACACACTAACGCTGCCTGACTCGCTGAACAAAGTTCTGCAGGTTCTGTGCTGGATCTCCTGGGGGAAGAGCTGGGAAGGGCAAACTCAAGTCAGCGGAGGGGAGAGACAGCCTCCGCGGAGGGCAGTGTGGTCCCCACGCTGCTCCAAGACCAGGACTCTTCTGGCTCCTTGACCTCCCTGTCCCGGGGCCCAGAGCTTCGCCTGCTTTTATAGTTGTCCACCCCCTTTCTTCGTCTGCGCCCCCAGCCACTCCCTCCCCTTGCTGTTGCTCCCTCTTCTCTCTTCCCCACCTTCTTCTCTCTCCCTCCTCTTCTTTTTCTCAACTGCCTCCAAAGGAAAATACCCCAGGGAAAGGAAAATAAAGGAGACAGAGACACCGAAAAGTGATAATTTGTCATTGAGAAAAAGTTTACCAGTGTTAAACACTTAGTGGGTCTTTCAGAAGAAAAGGTAAGAATGTACCCATCGAAATACTATGTGAGACTCTCAAAAATATAGATGAGCAATCAAGAAATCCAGCAATAAACACCCGTGGAGCATCTGGTAAAGCAAGTCTGGGGCTATTGTATTTTAGAAGCAAATGTTAATGGAGACTCTTGCCTTAATGAGGACAGAGCCTAGTAAGACACAGGCCACATTAAAGAGCCACGTAAGTGAATCACACGCTTGTATGTGATGTTACGTGCAGCAAAGGAACAGGTGCTGGGGCGGAGGGTTCTAGGGAAGACAGGCACCGGGCTCTGGGAGGCAGGGTGCAGTGTGAGGGGGCCTCAAGGGAGGGATCTTGGGATGGGCACTGAAGAAGGGGGAACTTTGGAGAGGAGCCAAGAAGCAGGGGGGAGCGGCAGCAGCCTTAAGAGCCAGGCTCCTGCCACCCATCCCCCACCTGTCACCTTGCAAGGTCTTAAGACTCAGGCAGGGGTGTAGCGGTGGGACCTGGATGGAGTTTGAGGTGAGAATGAACAATGCCTCCTGTCAGGACCCTGGAAAGTCATCCTCTCAGCCATCTGGGATTATTGCCATGACTGCTATTAAGCCGAAGTGCTTACACACTAAGGATTCAGCAAGTATTATGTTTTCTCTGAAATTCAACTAATCCCATATCTAAATGGTCTTCACCACATGGCTCACCTCAAAAACTACAAGAACTGACAACAACTGTGCAGTTTGACGAAAGGAGAAGTCGGACCATTTCTTATTTCTGAATCAAGGGGAATCGTCTCGAAGATCTTTCTGGTTCTCACATTTAGGTTACCTTTCCTTCTTCTGCTTTGGCACTTTGGCGCATGAAGATTATTCTTGTTTCTCTTTCGCACGAAAGCCCTCAGTCTCAAAAGCAAAGAGTCTATTTTGCAGCCAAGTTTGAACTTCCTCGACCCAGGAATGACTCCTCAGGTCAGGCAGTCTTGCTGCTGCAGGATCTAGGATGCCTTTCTGGCAGCACGTGGTCCTGAAGTCCCCAGCCCATGGGCTTCAATGGATGTGAGTTCTCATCCCGGAGCAAATGTTTGCAGTACCAAACGATAGAGCTAGGCATTAAAAGTAACTGCCACCTAAGCCTTGCTGAATAAAAGGTGTGGTCCTCATTCATTTTCCTAAAATATAATTTTTATTTTAGAGCAGGGAGGGAGGCGCTATCACAGGTTTTGATTCTGTTAGGTACTCTTCCCCCAGATGGATGGAAGCGTGTAACTTTTTCACTAATATCACCAGCAAGAGAACAAACCGAGGGGCATTTCTTTCTTTTCAGCCTATTAAATGCTAACAGCCTCCAAGTAGCCAATATCCTAGACTCTGGGGTTTACAATTTGCTTGATATTTCATGTCGGCGACAGTCCATCTAATGAACAAGGCAAGGGTAAATTCTCTTTTCTTTCTGTACCCAAACTCAAAACGATTGTTGGTGACTCTTTGAGCCACACGCATAAAGAAGCACTAGGGACAAGCCAAAGACCTAGGCTTACAAAAGTGGATGCGCCACGGCCATGCGTTCAGCCTAAAAGCCACAGTTCATTGACGTAGCTACTAACATAGCTCCTGTCGGGGCAAGTTGAAGTTCGGTTCTTCAGGCTGATACCTATCGCCTCTTCAGTGCGGTCAGCTGGAGAGCGAGGCCCAGTGCCGAGCAGGGGCGGGACGTATGTTGCAAAGACAGGACTGCACTCTAATAGTGTCCCAGCCTTAGCACCAAACAGCTTGTACACGGCAGGTGGCAAATTCTGAAAGGAATCTGGAGATGCGTAGCTAAAGAATTAAAAGAAAAAAAACTTTACTCTTACATTTTGATTGGAGCTTGTTCACTTATCAGTAGTTAAATATCAGCTGACCATAACTTTAGATGGTGAATTGGAATTGATGAATCTTTAGATGTGAGATGCTGGTAGAGGCTGTGAACATATGTTAGAAGGTAGAGAAGGGAACGCAACGTGATTATTAAGCTCAGGAAGTTCTCATGTCCCAGGTGCTACCTGGACTGCCTAGTGATGAAGGAGTCAGGGTCAGAGAGCCCAAGTTTACAAATGCTCTTCCTACACTCCCCACAAGGAGGATGGGGCTGCTGGGTCAAAGCCAAGGGCCACAGACGGAGAAAGCAAACTTCCGCCCCGAAGCAGCCGTGGCTCCAACCTGGATTGTTCAATTCCGCACAGCACAAGTCACTGCTGTAATAATTAAATGCAGTTATTCAATCAGCAAATAGTGATTGAACACTTAGGAGGAAATCAAAGAAAAAAAGGGGCAGAGATAAGTGGGAATTTAATCAGAACACAGGGACATCATTTGGACAGTGGCTCCAGGGAACTTCTGTCTCTTCTTATAACCAAGCAGGACCCTGTGGGGTCTTCCAGGGACAGACCCCTCCCCCACACCCTCCGCTGTGGCTCCTCCCTGAAGTACCCAGATAACAGCATCTCACGTATATTTCCTGAGTTTTTCAGATGCTAAAAATCACCACCAAAGGGAAGAGATGAACCACCTGATGATCCAGAGCACGTGGCCCTCAGACCTTTGGCTCCTGGGGGTTGACAGTGCTGGCCACCCTGTTACCTCGACATCAACCAAGCAGAGGACTGTGCACGAGCTGATTGCGTACCCTGCGACACCCCCCTTACCTGGCCTTTAAATAAGCTTTGCTGAAACCTTCGGGGAGCTGGGAGTTTTCTTGGGCATCAGCCACCCAATCCGCCTTGCTCGGCCCTACGATAAACCTTTCTTTGCTCCAAATCCAATGTTTCCCTTTTTTGGCCTTATGGTGCGGCGGGCACATGAACTTGCCTTTGGTAACGTTCTGCCTCCCTGCTTGACACAGAGCCACACCAGGAGCTGTGTGGCCCCAGATGTGGGGTATGGCTCCCCAAGGCAGGTGTTGAGAGCGATGGACAGCACGCAAGTCCCCAGATACAGCATGGGGTCCGTGCCCTGGCCAACCAGCTCTGATTCTGAAGACTGAACACTCAGCTGAAATCTGCTTCTCTGTCATTTCCACCCACGGTCCTTCTCTACCTGCTAGAGGGAAACACTGAGGAGGCAGGCTATTTGGCACAATCAACAATGCTACAAGCATTTATTTAACACTGAGCCGTGTCAGGAACAGGAGAAAAGGAGGGGAGGATTCAAAGCCTCACAGAAACCAGAGAAGAAGAGAGACAGGCGCATAAAAAAGAAAAATGAAGTGGGGCAAAGGCCCTGTTAGAAGGATGCCTGAAGGAGCCTGAGACCAGCCACAGGGGAGGGGACAATGCATCTACTCGGAGAAATGGGTGACATCTGAGGTTGGAAAGTCTCTGGACAGGCCGATTTTGAAAGATTACTCCAGGCGAGAAAGCACAGCACACGGATGCAAAGGGGCACAGAAAGACAAGGTCTGAGGAATTTCGGGAGACTGCGGTGACCAAAACACCAGGTGCAATGGCAGCAGGGATGGGTCAGGCCGTGAGGGGCTTGGACTCCGCCCTGCAGAGCTTGGATTTTACTCTGTAGGTGACGGGAGCCAGCAGAGGCTTTTGAGCAATGACTTGCTGGAAGGCAGGCAGAGAAGGAGTTAATGTTCCCCGATTCTGTACACGAAAACAATTTGAGCACAAAGAGATCTAGCCTGAGGCCATTCAGCCAGTGAGGTCTGGACACAGGTCTCTCCGCCCCCAACCCCGACCGATTTCCACCAACCCAGGCCGTTTCCAGAGTCAATATATCTTGGTGGGAAGCAAGATACCTTTTTGGACACCCTGTGGGACGCGGAATCCTTACCTGCCAATAAGAAATTGTAAGCCTCTTACTTCAGTGAAAGGAAACATTACTTTGATGGCTGCCAAGTCACACATACACATTTCTATCAAGTCATGTACCACCATCATCGATCATCGTGACTGGTTACCCGCCTGCTTTTCTGCGCTAAGTTGTGCGCTCCTTGCAGTCAGGGGCTGTGTCTTCAGTCGGTCCTCAGGACAAGTGTTAACTGAGGCATGACCACGCGCCAGGCGCTGTGCAGCCAGCCGGCCCCCTACCGCGAGCGAGCGGCTCGTCCTCTGCCAACCGCAGAGTCCACGGTCACTCTCCCTCTGCATCCCCAGTGCCGCACACGGGGCTGACACTCCAAAACAGCGCGCAAATGGCATAACAGTGGGAAAAGTGCAACACTGTTTTCCCCCCAAATGCCACGTGAGTTTTCCCAAAGTTGCGCCCTGTGTGCGTACAGCTTGTAAAGGGGAAAAGGAGGCTAAGTTTCAACCTCTGCGTACTCCTCCATCCAGACACACCAGACACTGGACGGAGGGAGGCACACACCAGGCTGAGCCTCACAGGTCCAGGCCAGGGAGAGGATGACCAGGTACCAGAACTGGCAGAGCATGGCGTCCAGGACGGCACCCCATCAGAAGCAGCAAGAGTTAGGAGACGTAAGGGGGTGATGCCTTCCGCTGCCTTCTAAGGGCCTCCCCTGGTACACTTCTAACTCTCAACTATCTTGTGTGATTGAGGGAGAAACTAACGCCCGGAAGCAGGAAGACCACGAGGCTGTACGTTCGGCCTTGGGCTCCAGAACGCACGCTGACACGTGGCGCTTAGCCGGGTGGCTGGGAGCCCAGCCGGGGCTGGCCGGGTGAGGAATGTCCTGCCAGGCTGGCCAGAAAAAGCCGCCAGGGACTGCTGCCACTCCCCCAGGGACCGGCCAGACTCCTTGACCCCCAGACTGGCAGGCCTGGTACAGCTTCCAGCTGCCTCCTCAATCCACCACCAGCAGCGAGTGACATGGATCCCCAGGGGCACTGTCTTTTGTCCAACAATGATCCTGCATGCCCTAACCTGGCGATGCGTCCTCACCTTTTGCTGCTCCTCGGGGATCATTATCATTTGTCTTGTTCCCAAGGGGGTACGTTTCGATTGCACGTAGTCCTATTCCATTCTGGAAGAGAATCATTCTCAATGGAAATTCTGTCTCCACTTGCTGCTTTAAGCCATGGACAGCATTATCACCTGAGCCAAAGGTGAACGAGACAGTCGCCCCATGTGTGGCTTCACTATGGTGCTGTGCAAAAACACTGGATTTGTAACCCTGCAGGACCCTGTGGGGGCTTCCAGGGTCAGACCCCTTCCTTCCTCATACCCTCTGCTGTAGCTCCTCCCTGAAGTACCCAGATAATAGTATCTCATGTATATTTCCTGCGCTTTGCAGATGCTAAAAATCACCACCAAAGGGAAGAAATGAACTGCTTAATGATGGAGAGCACGTGGCCCCAGACCTTCTGGCGCCCAGGGGTTGACAGTATTGACCACTCTGTTACCTCCACATCTACCAGAGGGGTGCCCTGAGACCTCTCTCCCTTACCTGGCCTTTAATTATGCTTTTGCTGAAACCCTTTGGGGAATTTGGGGTTCTCTTGCTCGGCCCTGCAATAAACCTTTCTCTGCTCCAAACTCCAGTGTTTCAGTTTGCTTGGCCTCATGGTGCAGCGGGCACTTGAACTTGGTTTTGGTAACAGATTCCCAGTGCAAGGTTCTGGGTGTGAGTCTCACTTCTGCTCCTGCCATGGGACTGACCCTGAGCAGGCCACTGATGGCTGGGGGCCTCGTGTCCTGCCGTAACACAGGGCTGCCCTCTGCCCCCACTCAGGAGGGGGTACAGATGAAGCAGGAGACATAGTTTCCACTTCTGTCTGCACCTCCATCTACTTCCAAAAATGTGTGACTGACTGTCTGCAATGAAGGAAACGTATACAGTAAGACTTACTATAAAAAGAAAAGAGCCAATGCCGCACAGAGAGGAAGGATGAGAAGGGGTGGTGACTGCCCACGCTCTCAGCTGACGGGGGAGCAGGGAAGCATTTACAAACCCCGGTGGGAGAGGGAATGGGCGGTGGGCGAGTTTGCTGCTTGGCAGTGCTGCCAACAAGGAACCAGGTGATCACCCACCCCCACCTGAGGTGGCATTTTCATCTGTCTTTTGAAGACCAACAAGATACGTGTACCAGGAGAAAGATGGGAGTCTGTTGCATCCTGGTTAATGAAACAATCACAGAAATAAAAAGCTACATAAAAATTGCTCAGCTGTTTTCAAAACTCCAATAACAGCACACGATTAAAACAAATTTTGGATATATATTCACTCGATGAAATATTATCTGCTCATTGAAATTGCTGAGAAAATACGGGAAAGTATTTGTGACAATGGTAAGTGAAAGCAAATGCGAATGGATTTAAACAATGGTTAGAACATCACAGTATTTTTTTCAGAGAGAGAGATGGTATAAGGGTGTGTTCCAACC
Source organism: Camelus bactrianus (assembly GCF_048773025.1). NCBI lineage: Eukaryota > Metazoa > Chordata > Mammalia > Artiodactyla > Camelidae > Camelus > Camelus bactrianus. The sequence continues at coordinate 7,327,951 of NC_133568.1, read as the reverse complement.
ACTGAACATAATCCTGTTAGGCAGGTGAGATTCTGTGTGTGTGTGTGTATTTTCTTTTCTTTTCTTTTTTTTGGAGGGGAGGGTGTAATTAGTTTTTTTTTTTTTTTTTTTTAATTATAGGTACTGGAGATTGAACCCAGGACCTTGTGCATGCGAAGCACACACTCTACCCCTGAGTTATAACCACCCCCCTTTTCCTTTTCATGAAAAGAAATCCCAAAATGTTTTTGTGAAGATAACTAATATCAAAGAAGTCATAGTTGGTGAGAGGGTATATCTCAGTGGTAGGGCACGTCCTTAAGCATGCATGAGGTCCTGGGTTCAATCCCCAGTACCTATATTAAAAAAAATAATAAAGAAACAAACTTAATTACCTTCCCCCAAGAACAACAACCAAAAAAGAAGTCATAGTTCATGCCTCTGAGCTCTTTCTAGGCCACCTTTAACTTTGCAAAAGACAGATAGGTATGACTTCAACCTTCTTAAAACTGGCTATTTCCACTGGGACACGGGACTAGGGGTTAAGACACTAAACAAAGCCCACTAAAGACACTTGTGACCTTGGCAACCTTTGCTTACTACTCCAACGGCCATGGTCACTAGTTTGAAACCTAAAGAGCCTGTGCACCAGAGTCCAGAGCTCGCTCCTCTGGGGGGGGGGGTCTCAGTTCAGTGCCGCCTGACCTTGGCCAAAGTCACTTCCCAGCTCCTGCCCCGCATCATCTGCAAAACAAGGAGCTTGAGACAACACATTCTGAAGTCCTTCTTTTCTTAAGGTTCAGTGATTTTACGATCCTCTGAATCTCCACCAGAATGTGTTCCTTTTTATAAGTGAAGCTCTTTGTAATAAAATATCTCTACAGTAAAAAGGAATCTTGGTTCTCAAAAGGCAACCACAGGTTAACAAGAGTGTAAACGTGGAGTCAGACAGACCAGGGTTTGAATCCAATTTGCCGCTTCCCAGATGCTTATATGCTTTTAGGAAATCACTCAATCTTGCTGTAAAAGAGAATTAAATGTGATAATTTATGAAACTCAACACTGAGGCTGAGTAGCCAAAACACCTGGTTAAAACATTCAAGCCCAGTGGCAAATACATTAAAAAAAAATACGTCATCCGCAATAATCTGTCTATTCTTGGAAGATTCCAAGCTACTCTGAAAGGCGGGATATTTCCAAGATCTGTAAGAGCCAGATTTTCCAAGACATCTCACTTGCTCAGGTCACATCATCTGACTGCCCAATGTCCCCATAAGGACACAGTGTCGGATCCATGCCCTCTTGGTTTACTCCCAGTGATGCTGCTGGGCTGGTGTCGCTGTGCAGATCTGTCTCCTGCCAACCGAGGAAATGCACACATAAACCCAGAGGGCTCTGTGTGCTGTCTGCAGTTAACCCGGGGGGCAACATTATCATCTGACCCCAAACAGAACAAGCCCCAGAAGATCGCCCGTTTCCTTACATCGGTGACTGGATCCACGTTTAACGCGTTCTTGTCAACCAAGAGCAAGACACGCAGTGTTCTGGGTCAGAAAGAGATGGAAAGACCCACGGAGGAGGAAGAGAGGTACGCAAAGTGACAAATTTGAAAGGCATTAAAAAAAATTTAAGCACTTCTTTGTTAAAACTGGATCCAAAAGAATAAAAATGTGAAGTGGGGTGATAGCGGCGGTGCCCTACTCCCCTGAACGGGGCTGTAAAAGCAGAGAAGGGCTCGTTGGTGAAGAACCCTGGCCTCTTCTATTTCCAATGGCCTGATGTTCTTAGGAGGGGCTTGCGTCCTGTCTGGATAACCGGACGTCAACGAGGAATGTCCCTTCTGGTAAAGGCAGGCACAGCGGTACTGCTGAGATACAGAACTCACCACGGGCCTCTTCCGGAGTCCGGCCAGCACCGCCCCCGCCAAGCCCCCAGCTCCCTCCGCCCCGCCCCCAGCTACCCCCGCCCCGTCCCAGCTCCCCCCGCCCCCTCCGGCCCCTGCGCCCCTCGGCCATCTGCGGCCCTCGCTCTGTGTCTTCCCAAGGCAGGCTCCACAACTGCCCCTCCAGAGGGTCCCTAGATCCTCCCCGGGTATTTGCATTATAGCTCTGCTTGCACCTGCTACACGGACCCTGCCTTTCTCTCCCCGCTCGGGGGTCTCCCCCAACCCCCCTCCCACCCATCAGCAGATTCCCAGGCTGACGAGGCCACAGAAGGAGAAAGGCCAGTGGAGGCGGTAATTCCCCTGCCCGCGCGCCCCGCCCGCCTCCCCCCACCCTCCGGCTTTTGTAGAAAGCTCCCTGGGAGCCCCTCCCTCCCCTCCCCCGCCTCCCCCCAGGCCCTTTTCTCTCATCTGCTGTCCCTTGGTTCCCAGGCTCTCTCTACTGTTTCTCTAATTTGTTTATTGATTTGGGGGAATCAAATCACTTTTGTTCTGCCAAAGAAACAGCCTGGTGTTACGAAAGACGCATTCATTTGGAATCAGGAAAGCTGTATTAGACACAGACTCAGGATGCAGGGCTGGGAGGGTCCTCCAAGATCATCTCTTTTATGTCATTTCACAGAGGAAGAACCAGAAGGCCCAGAGGGCTGCAGTCTCCATCACTGGGCATCCGTGTGCCCCTAGCCTGTCATTTTGCTTGTTCCAGTTTCCTCATCTGCCTGGCAACACAGACAAGATGTTCCAACATCAAAGGCCACTTTAAAGATGGTAACTGTGTTCCTTGACCAGAGCAGTAACTGCATCATCCTGGCCCCATTCTTATCCTTAACAGTGGGGGTCTACCTAACACAGGGGGTCTACCCTGCTGACTCCATGGAGTTTCTGGGACAGTGAAACAAGAGAGAGGCACAAACTAGATGGCGCCACGTGCACCCGTGACACAGGGCTATTAAACACCGGTGTCAGCGGCACCAGAAAGCGCTGTCAGCCGTAACAGCAACCAGCAAGAGATAATCACGGGGCTGAAAGACGCGGTAACCAGCCTTACTGGGTCCCAACTTCACAATACATACATGCATCATCATCACCTTGTACATCGACAACTTCATGTTACATGTCAGTTGCATCTCAATATAACTGGAAGCAAAAAGAAGTGTCAAACAGCTTTGGCTTTCTGGATCGTCAGCCCCAGGAAAACGACCAGTAAACAGCAGTAACAGGGGGGCTGGGAGAATGACTCTTACTGGAAATCCCAATGTCCAGTGCCCATTTCTCCCTTCCTTGCCCCTGGGAAGTAGACACAGACTCCATCTTCAAACCCAACAACTCACAAAAGTCAGCTCAAAATGGATGGATTTTTGCCACACCGTTTCGTGTTAGATTGTGTACAGCCTAATTTTGTTTCCTCATCAAGAAAGAAATGAGTCCTTAAGGGTGGAGACGAAATTTTCCTTTATTAGCCTTTATTGCCCATCATGCACTGGGCACATAGGAAGAGCTTCATACGTATCAGTTAGCAGCTTGGTCTCCAACCTGAGCAGAGGGCAGGCATCCAGCAGGAGCTCCCGGCACCGTGTGTGTCCAGCCCCCCAGCTCCGCTTCTTCCAACCCAGTCCTCCCTGCCCAACAGTATGTCCACGGTAGCACAGGCAGGCTGCACGACCCAACCGATGACATTTCAGTGGAGACTAAGTACCACTTAATTAGAATTCAAGGAAACTGAGTGCCACATACTTCATACACATAGCCACCTCCACACACCTGTCCTTGCGCTATTTCACCTACCAGGAAATCTGATTATCAGATCTGATTACCTCCAGATCTGATTATCAAACGCAATCCAGTGTTTTTTAAAAATCTGTTTAGATTCTGACCTCCTGGAATACCACGTACAGCGTCACAAGTTGGAGCCCACACATCGGCGGCCACAGTGCAGCCAGCCTGCATCCATCTCTTCCCTGCAGCCTTCGGTCCCTCTGCCCACATCCATCTCTGACTTTTAAAGGACTGACTATGTGGATCCTCTAATCCAACGTCCAGTGAAACAGGAAGGGAATTTTATTTAGTCTGCTTACCGCAGGAATCTCTTGTTTAAAATTTGCTAGCATATAAGCTAAGAGACACTATTTCTGCTTTGCCAATTCTGGAAGTATGAGAAGCCATAGGTAATTTTTAGCCGATGTATTGTAATAAATTCCACTCTAAGGCACCAGAAGCACTTGACTAGGCCCTTAGGCTTGACCTTCTATTCAGTTTGCTTCTGACGCCTTTGGACCAAAGCTCCTCCCAGCCCCGTACAGCAACCTCCACTCCCACCGCCGCCACCACCTCAAGCCTCGAGCAGAGAAAGGAACTCCATCCTTTCCCCCATCACTCTGCCTCTCTTCCCACCTCAACCCACAAGGACAAATGCAAGATCTACGGTGCAATCAAGAACAGAAAGCCTCACGGCCAGTGTCTCAGTACAACGTCTTCTTCCAGAACCCAGACACATACGGAGTGTTGAATACAGGGTCTGTACCCAAGAGGGAGAGAAGAGAAGGACTAAGGAACGAGGAAGCAGAAAGCAAGGATCCACAAGGCTCGGGCTGGACTGCCTGACTGGGGAAAGGCCTGGGTTGCAGAGAAGGCCCATTCCATCTTTCGTTCAGCACCTCCTCTGGGTAATGCTGTCCCCTTGTTCTGGGGACGGAGGAAAGACTCACAGTCTGGGCAAACTAACCATCATCTAATCTGGAGACAAGAGCCCCTATGAGCCCCCACCCACATCCCTAGAACCCAATTTGCACAGCAACTCCAAGAGGCCAGGATGCCCTCCCTCACTTTACACGCGAGGAAGTGAAAGCTTCAGGGTTTTCTCGTCTCAGACAGAGACTGAAGCAGAGCTCAACTCAGGTCTGCGTGGCACTATAGTCACTTCCTTTTTATCTCATTCTGTGGTCAAGTAAGTGTCTTATTTCCCTCCCCATCCAGAGAATTTACTGTCAAAGCCGCCATTTCTTCTCCTTGATGACACTTCTCTGTTTGGAACGTTCAGTATTTTGGATAAAGAACCTGCCTCCCCAAGCAAAGGGCAAGATTTGTGTGGACAGGAAATAGGGGACACCAGTGACATCACCAGCGGCCCTGAGCCAGGCCCTCAGGGCAGGCCTCTGTCACGTTTGCTGCCTGATTTCTTGGGGCCAGAGCCCGTCTCCTCACGGAACACCCTCCGTTTCCACCACAACTACAGCACAGGTGTCGCAGGTTTTGCACAAAGCAGGTTCTTGGTACATTTTTATAGAACTTTGCCCAAATCAAGTAAGCGGGAAGTAGCTTCTGGAAGACCCTGTCCTCTGCTTTCCAGGTGAGGTTCTCTGACCACATGCTCTGTTCTGACTTGCCCCGCTTTCCCTACGCTCCCCCCAGGGTTAGGTGCCCCTTCTCTGCCCCTTCAGGCCTTGCCTCAGCTATAGGCCACACCCTCAGGTCACAGTTTACCTCCATCTCCCACCAGGCTGGGAGTTCCTGGAGGGCAAGACCCCTGTCCTGACTCATCACTGTGTTTCCAGCCTGTAGGACTTGCTAAATCTAGCACTTGATCAATGGTGTTCGTGAACTCAACATGGGAACTGGACCAAAGGGCTTATAAATCTGGCTTGGCAGGGCCACCAGCACTACTCCAGCACCCCCGTACATGTGGAGCCCCACGCAGAAAGCCCACCAGGCTCCCCACACCCAGAAACAGATGTGGTCTGTTAGGGTATCAGCTCTCAGAGGACCCCGAGTTTATGACTCAAGACTTGCATATGCAGAGCCCCGCACGGTGTCTGGCACACTCTGCAGAATGACTGTGTGTTTGTGGAATAAATTGATCACTGAATCCAAACTGGATCAACTCCCACAGACTCCCTTCTCCTCTGAAGGCAAAGCCGTGTAAGTTTCCCTTTTTAATGATTGGCAAAAGTCGTAGAAATTTACAGCCTGATGGAGATGGGAGCTGATTCCAATTTTTTCATTTACAGATGGGAACACCGAGGTCCAAGATCTCACAGAAGGCCTCCTCCTCTCAGTCTAGCACACATTCGACTGTGTCACACTGTCGCATTTCGCAGGGAATCCAGGAGCCCGCGAGGCCCGTGGCTGAGCCACAATACTCTTGGCTTCTTCCTTCCCATCTCTGTCCAGCATTTGTCTCTCGACAGTGAAGAGCATTTCCTCTAGGAGAGAGGTGGGGAAGAAAGCCTTTCTCCTTCCCAGGCAGAAGCCGGAAGCTGTTATGTCCTCTGACATTCCAGGAAAGGATCCAGCAACATCCAGCATCTCCCAATGGTAATGCCTCGATTTCAAAGACAATCTTCATGAAAGCACACAGCCTCAAAGAGGAAGGTTGAACCTGAGTTTGTTTGACTGCAGAGCATCAGGGGAAAAGGACTTCCAGAGAAAGAATTTAGTGCCTTCCTCCGCACTTCCAGCCTCTCGCCTCTCTGCCCTGGGATAACTGATGCTCAAAATGAACATGTCATTGACACGGGCCCACAGAGACCCCTCAGAGTCACCGCCATCAATGGCACAGAAGTGACAGTCTTGGCACCACCCCCAGCCCATGGGGCTTTCATGTTAAAGAAAACAATCTTGAAACTAGAGAAAGTCTAAGCCTGCTGGAGGGTGGCATTCCCGGCTCCAAGGCTCTCGTCCAATCCTAAATGCTCAGAAACGCGGCCCCGCGACGTGCCATTTTCCAGCTCACATGCTGGAATCACCCCAGCTCACATCCAGAAACTTGATTTTCAAGGTGTTGGCAGGAGGTGATTCAACGTACAACTGGGGAACGGGCATCCCTGTTGCCACAGCAACCGCCCAGAGTCGAAGAAAAGATGTTCTGCCCGGGCACCCACGGAGCCTTCTGGGTACCACTCGAGTGGACAGCACACCACGCCAAGCTCAGTGTGCAAAAACACCTCACACACAGTGATGGGGAGAATGACACGTAGCCTTCATTTAATCCATCCGCCATGGCCCGAGAGACCGTTTCCTCCTGTTCAGTTATTTTCTACAGAAATCAAGGTGCACTAAAAAAAAAATCAATCAGATTTCTAGCCAAATCAGAGATGTCCGAAGAGATCTTGTGTATCAATAAAAAATGACTGACTTTTTAAAAAGATGAATTTGTTTCAAGCATTTTTAGGAATGGGGTAACTATCACTGTGGTAAAGGGCATCACCTCCGCAGGGGTGTGTGTGTGTGTGTGTGTTGCACGAGTGCTGCTGAAGGAGGGGCTGGGGGACACGGGGAAAGACTGGCGATGTCTGCAGAGGCTGACGCAGGGGCTTCCTCCCGTGAGCCCAGGGCAATGCTGCCCTACTCTCTCCGCACCTCCCACAGTCCTGAACTCCACAAGCCCTGGGAACGGGGATGGGGCAGCTGCTCAAGCCGCCTGTCAGATACACTTGGGCCTCCCAGACCTCATTTCTAATGGGAAATCTACAGGGAACAAAACCAAGCTGTTATTCTCCAGGGAACCTGTGGGCTGTCTGCTCAGAGAAGCCACCACGCCAGTTTCAAGGGACGTGAAAAAGTCCAATGCCTCCCTGCCTGTAACAACGCTTGGGCTGGTCACCCTAAGAACGCCCATCCTTGCTGGGACGCACCCCCTACAGATCATGGTTGGAGGTCTCTTGCAGATGCTGAGTCACGACAGGTTGGTACCCTTACATTTCCAGCCAGCACAGACATTTCACCATTTTCACTGGGGTCTCCCTCCTTTTGCAGAGCATGTGATGTAATGTTGCAGGGACACACATGAAATAATAGTGCATATGTGTGTGTGTGCACATGTGTCTGAACACGTGTGTATGCACACGCGCGTGTGTATTTATTGCAGCCTGGAGGAACGTTCAGAGAGTGATGGAGCTAGACAGGTGCATGGCACAGGGCTGCAGCCTGGAAAATCTTTTGCTAATCGGTTTTGTCTCTTCTTAAGTAAATGAATCATATTTTCAAAGAATTGCAAATTTAAGATCTGGTCTAAAGTCTACAAGAGGGTTTCATGGGCGTGCACATCCATCAAATTTCATCAAATGGTGCGTGTGAAATCCATGTAGTTTACTGTACAGGAGCCAGACCACAATAAAGGTGTTCTTAAAAAACTCTACAAGAGACCCAAATAGAGTAAGTAATAGGCTTGTTTTCAGGAAATCTGGGTTCAGTCCTGGCTCTGAGATGACCTTCTGGGCACCTCCCCTCTTGGACTTTCAGCTTCTATCCTGCGAAACGAGAAACGTGAACCTTGGCTCGGTCCTGGACCCCTCTCAGAATCTTCTGAAATGTACACGGCTCTCCCCAGAAAAACTACATATCCACATCTGAGTGCAATTCTGCATGACACTGCAGGTGATTTAGCACCTAAAGCCTCTCCCTAGATTAGGCTGAAGTCCAGTGTTCCTTTAGGCTTTAAAAAAATCTCTTCTGCACGTTTCTGAGCAAGAAAATCGGTACCTGTTCCATTCAACTTCTCTCTCCCTCGTTCCCTCAACACAGTGATCTACCTGCAAAGTTACGTCAAGGGCTAAAGCTGTGAAGTTCTACAGAGCGGCTCCCCAAATCCAAATGGGCACAACGTGGTGGGAAGCAAAAGACACGGCAGTGAAGGTTTCCAGTCCCTAAATCAAGTACCATTCACTCAGCTGTGGCAGTGGTTGTCGGAAAGTCCTGGAAATTATTATCTCCTGTGTGACTCAGTTATTTTTGAGGGGGCCAGGGGCTCTTCTATCTGATATATGCTTGAATCAGATTGTGAATGGACACCAGGAAACCCTGAAGACGAGGGCACATTTCTTTCAGTCAATATTATAAAGTTACTCTCGCTCCACCTTTATAAAACGGTTCGAGTACACTTTCCAATTCCTTCCTTTAAAATTGCATAATTTTAGAACCCAGTGGGGACCTCAGACATCGTCTGGTTCATCATCATCATTTCAGATAAAGGCTCAGAGCGGGGAACTCTCACCATTAGAACTGGGACTCAGACTCAGTTCTATGGACTCTCAAATCTTGTTTTTTTGGTTTTTTTTTCCCCCCCTTGTCCTTTGCTGCCTATTTCAGAGACCTCACACAGGAAAATAAAGCAGATTAAATACGTGTTGGGAGGAGAGGGAAGGTGGGGATATTTTGTGAAATGAAGAAAGGGGTACCCAGTGGATAAGAGACCGCCTACTGTGTTCCTTTCCAGCAAATGCAATGAGATAAAACCCATTACACCCACGGGCACCTGTGCAAATTGCTCTACGGGCAATTTCCGCTTTGCAGGGCAGATGGGAGCCCAGAGGGCTGTGTCAGTCCCGCACTGGCCATTCTAACAGGGTGTAGAAACTCTTGCTTTCTGCATTAGTCTTCCCTGAAGAGGATTCTTCTGAGTGTTTCTATTTGATAGCCTGTTTGTCATCCACTGACCCACAGGCGCCAGAGATCCTCATGTCCATTTTGGACAGATCTTTCAAAAATCATGCCTTAACACTTGGGTTTGAGTTTCCTCCACCCCATCCACCCCACCCACCCCCTTTCTGGACACCTGGGCAGTGAGCTGCGGCCAATGAGAGACAGAGCTTTTGCTGAAAGAAACAAAATTATCTGCATGTGGTACTTCATTAAGGACAGACTCTTTGACAGCCTCTTCCTTATACCCAGCAAAACACTGCAGGCCACGGGTAAACCCTGGACCCGGTTTTTATGGGCCCATTCTCCTTACATCCATTTCCGAAGACTGCCAAGGCGTCTTTCCAAGATGGCACATTAATTTTCCTTTTGAAGTCTGAGATCAGGAATCACACCTACTCCTTACTCTTCCCCGAGACTTGTAAGTTCAGCCTGGGAGGGTAACGATTATGGTATCTATGGAATTAATTTTTTACACTTCCAGTTTTTCCTGAAGTTGCCCTTGTATGAGAACGAAGAGAAATCTCATGTTTCTAGGGTCATCTAACTGCAGCTTTAAAAGTCACACCAGAGTCATCCAAATGTTTCTTATATATTCCTTCAAAAACTGTAGTTCTTCAGTCTCCCGCTGCATCCGCCCTCCTGTCCCCACCTGAACCTTCCAGTATCTCATTAGAAAAGCACAATATTCTCACTGGGGCAAGTGGAAATGTTAACACCAGAAAAACTGCCTTTTAGGATTCTGCTGCCAAAAGTGAAAACACAGAAGCAACCAGCACCGTTGGCTATTCTGCACCACTCCAGGGCACCTCATCCTACTTTGCGTAGGATTTGCATCTTACTGATGTTTAAGACAGGAAATAAAGGATCCGGATCAACTCTCAGTTACACACAGAATGTGGATGGACGGCAAAATTTTTGTTTGAAAAAATGTTTCATCTTTGGTCAGTTTCTAAAACTTCTTTCCTGTCTTTACTAGAACGAATGCTCAGGGGTCAGCAAAATCAGGTTAAGATTAACTAGAGTCAAATGCAATTAGAAAGGGAAAAACCTTTCCAAGGAAACAAGTTTTTCTAAATGCACTTCCTGATGACTCTGCACACGACCCACCATGTGTTCCATGAAAGATGAGCGCCTTGGTGGCACCTGCAAGTGTCTTTCTTGCTTTCCTGTTAACACATGCTTCTTGGATCTTTCTTAGAATTACTCTCAGTTTCTCTGTATGTATCTCGACCAGCAGATCCTTGTCAGTCTCCCCTCTGAAGGCTTCCTGAGCTACCCTAGTTGACCCTGACCTTTCCTGACTGTGAAATCACTGCCTCAAATAAAACTCAGTTGGCAAATGGTAAATTTCAGTCGAACTAATGAAGACTTGAAAATAAATGATACAAGGACAATACATAAGTGTTGGTTAGGATGTGGAGAAAAGGGAACCCTCGGGCTCACGTTGGTGGGAACGTATATGGATGCAGCCAATATGGAAAAAAGAATGGAGATTCCTCAAAAAACTAAAAATAGAACTACCATGCAATCTAGCAATGCCACTTCTGGGTTTTTAATCCAAAGGAAAAAACTCCACTAATTTAAAAAGATATATGTGTTCTCACATTCATGGCAACATTATTCACAGTAGCCAAGATATGGAAGCAACCTAAGTGTCCCTCAACAGATGAATGGATAAAGAAGATGTGGAATATTACTCAGCCAAAGAATGAAATCTTGCCATCTGCAGCAACATGGATGGATCTAAAGGGTATCATCCTTAGTGAAATAAGTCAGACAGAGAAAGATAACTACCATACAATCTCACTTACATGTGGAATCTAAAAGAAACAAAACAAATGAACAAACAAAATAGAACAAAAACAGACTTGTGGCCACAGAGATCTAACTAATGGCAGGGTGGGAGGATGGGCGAGCTAGGTAAAGGGAATTAAGAGGTACAAATTTCCAATTATAAAATAAATAAGTCATTGGGGTATATTGTATAGCATATGGAATATGATCAATAATACTGTAATAACTTTGTACAGGGACAGATGGTTACTAGACTCAATGTGACCATTTTGTGACGTATTTAAATGTTGCATCACTATGCCGGACACCTGAAAGTAACATAATACTGTACATTAACTATATTTCAATGAAAAAAGGAAAGAAAACAAATGACAAACGGACACATTCTGCATTTCAGTTGCTCACAGGCTACTGGGGACACCAACACAGAAACAAATAATTTTAAGAAAGTGTGAAGCGGGGTGTCTGAGCCAAGGTCTTGACAGGAGACAGATGTCACACCCCAGCTGGAATAGTTGCAGAGAGTTAATTTACAACGGTGTGGATGGATGTAAGGGAAGCACAAAGAGTGACTAATGGAGAAGCTGTTCGTATCTCTAGGCCTCAAGTCCAGAGATGGCTTCTACCTCCAATCCATTCTGTCACCGGAAACATCCAAGGGGCAGTTCTGATGAGCCGCTGCCTTACTTCTAAGCTCTGACACCTTCTGTTTGTCTTGAGGGTGAAGACAAAGCTCCCTGGCTTGCTCTTCAGGCTCCTCAAGGATCGGGACCCAACCACCACTGCTCAGTGGTCCCTTCCCTGGGCAGAGCTGCCAGCAGCCTCTGCTCCCCCGCACCCTAACTGGACACCCTCTTTCACCAGCCAAGGCCTCCTTGTCCTTCAAGATCTTGCCAACCCAGATGTCTCTTCCCCGTGGGCCTTGCCTAACCTTCCTGAGTGACCTTCCTTATGTCATTCAGCCTCCAAGTGTGTATCTCCTGTATCTCTGATGAGAGCCAAAAAAAAAAAAAAAAAAAAAGGAAAGAAAAAAGGGTGCATATTGAAGAGGCGAGTGAGTTTAAGCAGAGACAGAGGGACAGGGGCCAACTAGACATGAATTCTGTGTCTTAATCTTGGACTTCCTCCACATCACCATGGGGTCATGTCCCAAAGGACCCATTTCTTCTTTTTATACTCAGAAGGTCATAATAATTCAGGGAAGATTTAGAAGCAACATTTGTTGCTGCCAAAATTGGTTACATCCATACACACACACAAATATGGGAAACAACTTAATATTGTGAAGATAACTCAATGAGAAGAAACAGTAATAACAATGATGGTTATTTAGAGCCCTGTTCTGAGAGGCTGGCCTGACATTATGCCTTTGGGTACCAGGGTCCCCTGAGGCCCCCAACAGAGTGCTGGGCTCCAGCAGAAGCAGTGTGCAGGACATTCTAAATTAGCAATATCAGTTTTTTTAGGACTGAATGATCCTACCAGCATCAAGAATAATTTTAAAAATTAAGCAAGGAAGCATAAAAGGTCTTCAGCAAATAAATTCATGATGATAAAATGTTGACTGGCCCAGGGGATTCTATGTTATTACCATTTGGGGGTTTCTTTGGCTTTCAGAGTTAAAGTGAAACTGCCAAGTACTCTTGGCTTGAAACGTCTGAAAACAAAACACAACAACAACAAAAAAACCCAAACCAAAACAAAACAAAACAAAAAAGTCACCAAATATGAATGGAAACGTCTCTATGATGTTGCATGGATAATTTAAGATAAGATAGAAAAGGTTCCATGATTCTAAATTGAGCAAAGCAAATTTAAAATGCTTCTTGGTAGAGTAGCTACTAACATTGGAATGTAAAACAACAAAAAAAAAATAAACTCTTAGGATGGAAAAATGGATTGGTGGACATAAAATTTATTTCTCCAATGTAAGTTTACAATCACGAAGGGAAGTATACGAATAAAGCTAAAAAATGTGGTTTTAATATATATTCTGTCCCCCTGTGCTCTGAGCCCTGATCAGCCCCAGCTTCCATTACGTTGCCAAGATCGCGGTGTGCAAAACTGTTGTCAAAGGGAAAAAATACAAGAATCCTGTCCTTGGCTCACAGAGTCCACAGCGTTGTTAGAAAGTGGACTAACCCTTTGAAACAGTTTTGCGCCCAGTTGTGTACTGGGACTTACTGCGAGTGATAATGGGGTCCCCAGGTGGAAGCTGTCAGTTCGGGCTGAGTAAAGCTGTAAGCAGGAGTTAGACATAAAAAGATGGGAAGACACGGCTGAGTGGCAAGAAGGAAGGAAACTGAGTCTTCCCGCCATAAGGCACTGCATCAAAGCATCACCACCAGAACGAGGAGCTTCCTGGCATGAGCGCAGGTCCACGGCGGAACAACGGAACGCAGTGGGAAGAGACAGACTCATTTTCAGGCATCTTTAGACTTTCGGTGTTATTAGGAGCCACATACGTGGGAAGATTGCAACACATTGGGATATAAATACCTGTGGAAAGATACACAGAGATCACTGTGATGCAAGAAAAAAACAGAGACAGACAAGCAGACAGACAGACAGGCGCAGACACGCAGAGACGGAAAGAACTTAGAATTAACCTTTCCCCAAAAGAGAGCAGAGGGAGACAGTGCTCCCCGGACGACGCAGGCAGGATGCGCAAGCAGGAGAGAAGCTCGTGCAACCATTCCTGCTAGGGAACGCCAAGGGCAGGAGACAGATCCCCAGGCTTTAAGGAAAACACAAAAACAGTGTCTTAAAGGTATCCATAAGGGAAAATAATTTTAAAAAATCCGTGCTTTTGATATCCTGCTTTTTCTCAAAGGTAGATCAGTTTTCCTTCCATATTTTAATTTTTCTTCTTAGTTCCTGAATGTGGCATTTCCCTCATTTAACATTCTGCACGCACGGATGTGTGGACAGACATGATGCTTTAGAGTAATGAAAACATCAAGAAGCGTGTAACGGGACAAAGAGGAAAGGAAGGTCGGAGGCAGGATGCTGAGTCTGCCCTGCATTCTCCAGCCAAGCATGGAGGACCTGCCAACCTTCTGCTCTGGCATCGAGTTCAGACACTTACAACTGAGTGCAGAGGAATGAGGCTGGAGATGCTGGTTCTCCTGCCAGTGACAGACCGCCTGATCTGGGGGATCTTAGCAAGTGGAGTAAGTGTTCAGTTAACTTATTTGTTGAATGAACTAGCTGGGACAGTCAGTCTCTTCCGGAGTCCCAAATCACAGATGCTCCAGCCCTCCGGTATCAGAGCTGAGCTCGGCGCCTGGCTGAGGCCATGGGGAAACCCAGAAGAAGGCAGTTCACACCTTCAAGGAACAGGCCATGTAGCTCAGAAGAAAAACTAAATGCCTGAAATGAAGAAAGAACTTTTCAACAGATCATGTAAAAATGCATCGCAAGGGATAAGGACAACGGAACAGAATACAAGTTAAAGAAAGGCTGTGTCCAGGGCTGGGGAACCTCTGGAGAAGCCCAAAGTGACCTGTGAAGGGGTAAGGGGTGGATTTGGTTAAGAAGAGCAGGCAGGTTGCGAGATGGGGACGAGAAGGGGTAAGCACACACATGCGTGCACCCCCCACATCCCTACACCTGTATACACGGACACACCCGGAGCCACGGCTGTCCCCATGAGTGCCTGGCAGCGCTTAGACACCAAAGCAAGTCAACACAGACACGTGGATGAGAGGCACTGCACAGATTTTCAAAATCAGCTTTCAGTAAGCAAAAAATACTTCCTTTCGCTTATTATTTCATTCCTTGAGGTCCTGAGGGATTTTCATCTTCAAAGTCTGCCTAGACTTTAAAACCCCTGGAGAGAGGACATATCCTCCATTGGTTTGCCTCAGACTTTAGTTCCCTGGGCGCAGCATGGAGACGGCCAACAGCTGAGGTCTTGGGAGAAGACAGTGTCCAGGACATAAAAGTCACACAGCGCTTCCTCCAGGGACAGTCAGGATTCCAGAGAAGCCTGTGCCAAAGGCTCAGCCTGGAGATTTCAAGGCACTAGTTAGGGCACGCTGTGTCTCCCCAGGAGCCGCAGGCCACGCGGACGGGTGAGCGGCAGGGCCCAGAGAAGCCGAGGTTCCGACACAGGCCACACCGGAGCATCCAGCAGGACTGCAGTGAGAACCGAGTGGAGGGCGCCCACTGTGTCGGGGGTCAGCATTCCATGCTGAGCTCAGTTCTTTCCCTTGTAAAGAAGAAGGTGGATGTAATAGTCCCCTTCTAAGATTCAAATTCTGTGTTTTTGTGTTTGGGACAAGTTGAGTCACGGCTGCGGGCTCTTACTTCCCTGACGTTGGATAGAACCTCAGATCCTCTCACAGACCATGAGACTTACAAATATACTTTGAGACCTATTAGTAAAAGCATTCTTTTTTTTTTTTTCAAGGTACCCATTAAAAGGGGGTAAAAAAAAATCCCAAACACAGAAACCAGTACTTACAAGATGCGTTAGGCACAGGATTGCTTTTAAACAGCTCTCTCACCTCATTTTACATGTGATGTTCTGTCAGAATATTCTTCCCCGGGCTCTCCACTGACACTACAGTTCAACTTACAAAGCTTCACTCATATGCCTCTTCAGGAAGATATCTGTTACTTGAAATGGGGTACGTCTGCTTTGAAGCAGAGTGTAATATCCCACAATGAGGAATCCAAAACATTGTGGCTGACAGCACCCTCGGATGTCGAGAAGGTCCAACCAATGTATGTACTGTCCCCTTTCTTACCCAGAACACACTGCCTCACAGACTCATGGGGACACATGCTTTCTGGGTCCTTCACTCAGACACGTGAGGTTCATCCCTTCAAATTCTGTACCAGCCTGGACCATTTCCTTTGTTTCAACTGCTCCTGTTTTTTCAAAATGGTGCAGATCTGGGGAACCGGTCTGCCACGAGGCAAAGACAATCTACTTATTCCAGGTGCAAACTCTTTTATTTTCCTGGGTAACTAATTAGCCAAAGAATGTTGCGCAGAAAAGAAAAGGGAGGGAAAAAAAGATGGTTCCAATCACATGTACCATCTTCCCACGTACTTCTCTGGTGTCATTTCCAACAAACCCTGAGAAGACATCACTGCTTAAGGAAAAGAATCATAATTGTCTAAATCTGTGAAGAGTTTTCTCCCTGAAAACAGTCTCTCATGCCAAGAAGATGAAGAGGCTTCTTTTAATGAATATTCTCTGTTTTGACGTGGATTTAATGAAGGAGTTAACAGAGAAAAATGAAAGAAGGTAAAGAATGAGAAAAGAGTTTGGGCAAACAGACGAGGAGGAAATAAGAAGAAGAAACGCAGGGAGAATTTAAGAATGCTTCTAGAAAGTTCTCCACCTCCTTGTGTTCATGAACTGAGCAACAGTCCTAACGTGGGTGGGGTGGGGAGCAGAAGTTGGAGCATCAGCAAGGAAAGGGGAAAAGAGAGAGTAACAGGGAGAGCATGGGGGAGAGGGAAGGAGAGCCTTCTAGAAGGATGCCTTTGTGGAGACACTGTCCAGGCAGCTGCGCCCTGGGGGCGCCCACACAGACGCACGGGTGCAGGCCTGTGGACACCAGTTCCACTGGGGCAGCTGCTGCTCGGGCCTGAGGGCCCAGACCCCAGCCCCTGACAGCAAACACTGGCCCTAACCTTGTGTGGTGTGTTCTCTCCCGAGACCACCCCTGACCTTGAACTCCACACAGGGCTCTGAGCTTTGGAAGAACATTCTGGTATCTACTCCAGCACCCCCAGACCCAGCTGGCCCACAGAAACACCTGCGGGTTTCCTCTGATGCCAGGGGAACATGGCAGACTTCTACTGAAAAGAAGTTTGGCTGTCAAAGGGCTGGCAGGTTACCAACCTGAATACTCTGTGCAAGAAATGAGAGCCCTGGCACCACACAGGAGAAATGCCAGGACTGGGCTAGTTCAGAAAGTCAACAACACTTGACCTGAATATTAAACAGCTATGAGTCACTGTTCTGGGTAAAGCATCCTAGCTGGATTCCTTGGGACAAAACCACACGTAAGTACTGCCTTCCCTCAAGGGGAGATTCAGTTGTGGTCCGTGCACAAAAACCATCATACACAGAGGCCCAGGGACCAGATGAATGGGCTCCAGATGGATGCTGAGGAAAGAAGAGGCAGTTGGAACCTGGGAAGTAGCTGGAGATTTTTCAGAGGAGGAGACTCCTTCCTTGAAGAATGCACAGGACGTGAGTAAGCAGAACAGAAGGAGAGCGTTCCAGCTGGGAGAGAGAAAGTCAGCAAATATGTCCCTTATTCTTTGGTGGTGTGCAGCTGGACGCTTTGGTAAAACTGGAGTTCCCAACCCTGTGCCTTGACAAATACCAGTAGATTCTCCATCATTAATTCCTGGAACAAAAGCCATCTGCACAAAGGTGTTTGTTTGTTTGTTTGTTTTGTTTTGTTTTGTTTGCTGATCTACAAACCAGAAGCCAAAGGTCCCTCTCCCATGAAACTAGTAAGAAAGGTGAGTTGAAACCAGCCCAGAGAAAGTCTGAATCCTTGGAGGAATGGTTGTCTCTGCTGCAGAGAAAACAATACAGGACTAGTGACAGTGACAGGGAGAATGCTGGAAGCGGCCTTGGAAAGGAGACAGCCCCCCTCAAAGGACGGGGTACGCCAGCCATTCCCTCCTGGCAGGGCAGGGTGAGAGAGGAGGCGGGGGGCTCCCTGTAGCCAGAGATCCCCTCCCAACCGTCCAATTCCTTTAACCCAGGCCGGACTGAAGGGCCGAGAGAAGGTATGAACTGGGTCATTTCCAGTCCGCTTGGTTCCCCGTGAATACATTAATGACTTTACAGGCACGTCCGCCTAGGAAGGCAACAGTTCAGCAACCGCGCTGTGGGAAATGCTCCTTGTGGATTCTGTGTAAACGGAATACAAGTCCAGAGAACTATTAAACAGTATGTGTTAAATTGTGTCCCTCCCCACACCTCATTCTTTTTAGACGGCTGGCACAATCAACAAGCCCAATATTGGGTTTAAAGAGAAAAACAGAAAACTTCCAAACCTTCGGGATCATCTACCAAGGATGCTCCGAGTGCTGAGAAACATAGGTCCACGCACGCACGCGTGCGCACACGCTCCTCATTGGTGACAAAGTCAAGACTTCTGGGCTGAGTGTGGCTGTGCAGGGACAGGCCTTGTGTCATACTTCACCTGGACAAATCCCCAAATGTGGTCATCAGCTTGTCAAGAAACCCTTTTCTTCTACCTCCAAAACATCTCCCAAACCTGACCCCCATCCCCCATCCTCCATCCAAACCACCACAATAGCTTCACAGCCCATGTCTGGCTCCCTTCCATCCCTTCCCCACAGAGCTTCCAGAAGGATCCCTTCACAAGCAAACCTAATTTTGTCATGTCCCTACTTAGCCCCTGGATGTCCCATTGCTTCTATGTCAGAGATCCCGGGAAGCTTTCTCAGCTCCAGGGACGGGTGCCGGCACCCGTCCCTGTCCGGTCTCCACTCCTCCTTCGGCCCCCATCCTTCCATCTGCACTGCAGGTCCCCCTCCCTGACCACCTCCAGGTCCTCAGCATGGTCTCAGCCACCCAGCTCCCTCTCCGGGGCCCTAACACAGACCTTCTCTCTGCCTGCCAGACCTTCACGGCACTTTGGCTTCACAGTCCTTAGCATGTTGGAAATGTTTCTTTGCATGTTGACTGTTTGATGGATGCCTATTGCCTGTAGGGTGGTTGTGACGATCAAATCATAGAACGAGTGTGGAAATCCTGGAAGAACTGTAAGCAGGATCCGGGGAAACCACAGATTTCCCACTGCTACTTTTAAAGAGCTCCCTGCCTTCAAAACAAAACGTAAATGAAACAGTAATGCTATCAGTTTCCCCAAGCACCAGACGTCAATGACTTCTAAAGCAGCCTCCTTCCCATGCCGGGCTGAGACACTAGCCAGTGCAACGTGGTGGATGATCAGCCTTGGAATCTCCTGGCATCAAATAAACTCCGCTTCCCTCAGGCCAGTGGAGCCAGTGACACCAGCCTGAGTCCTGACAATCTCCCTGGTGCTGGAACACTCCCCCCTGGGCCCAGCACACCTGGTTCCAAAGGTGCCAGTGGCCAGAGGAGAGTAAATATTAACTGGGGGAAGGAATAATTAGTCACCTGTGGACAGCTCTGCACCGTTTGCAAGGTACTGACCTGAAAAGGAGCAGAAAGGGAAGAAGATGGGGGTAACTTGCCCACTGGGCCAGCCATCTTGCCCCTGCCTCGCCAGGATCGCTTCCTGCCCCCCCGAACCCTGCTCTCCACCAGGGACCCTGACCTCTCTGGGCTTTATGCCTTTGGCTTCAGCCAATGAGGGGCACCAGCAGGAGGTCACAGACACAGAGTGAGCGAGGTCAGGAGCACTGCTCCCAGATTCCTAGCTGCCGGGCCACCCCAGGCTGGCTGTGTCCCTTAACCGAAGGCCACAGCTCCATCACGCACCCCCAGCACAACTTCCTCACGCTCCCCAGCCTGCTCCCATCCGCAACAAGCCCCATGCATTCGGGAAACTGATCCCTCCCATTTCAGGTCCGGGGTGATGACAGTTCTCTGGGGCTACGGCTACCCGGGGACACTCCAGCTACCCTTGTTTCCCTGCACCCAGCTCAGTTCTGGAGGCAAGGGGACATCACTGCAAGAAACGTACACACAAGCAAGCGCGGGGAGTATGAGGAGGAAGGAACATGATCCAGAGCACCTGCGTTTCTGTGATGCAAGGTGGCCACAGGGCCGGAAGTCAGAAAAGGTTTCCCTAAGAAACTGATGCTTGGACCGACATCAGAACTAGGCCAGTCTGGGTGGGTCACGGGTAGGAGGTTAGAGAAGGGCACAGGAGAATTCCAGGCAGAGGGAACCACCTGTTACACTTTCTTCCCCTCACACCTGTTGACTCTCACACAAAAGGTCTCACCCTTCATTTCACACTTGGTTATTCAAGCTTTTGCGGGAACACACTTTGCCATTTTAAATGACTACACAGATGACAGTCATAATAAAAATCCTCAAGTACATATAAGAGCTTCTCAGCAGCCTAGACTTTGTCCACAGCACCCAGCACAACGGCAAATAAATGCACAGATGAGATCCCATAAACATATTACAGTGGACTGAATGTGCGTGCCCTCCCAAAATCAACGCTGAACCCCCGACCTCCAATGTGATGGCGTCAGGAGGCGGGGCCGTGGGGAGGTGATTAGGTCATGGGGCTGCAGCCCTCATAAGTGGGATTAGTGCCCTTATAAAGGGGCCCCCGAGAGCAATCCTGCCCCCTTCTGTTATGTGAGGACATGGCGAGAAGATGCAGTCTGCAGCCTAGGAGAGGGCCCCCCTAGAACTCGACCTTGCCGGCACTCTGAGCTCAGACTTCCAGCCTTCAGGCTTACAAGAAATAAATTTCTGTTTTTAAGCCACCCAGTCTAGCCCAAACTGAGACACATTTGCAACTGACTGACTGATGGATGGATGGATGGATGGACGGGGGATCCGGCAGAGACACTGCCTGTCAGTGGAGGCAGCCAGATGAGCTGATTTCCAGCTAAGGTGGAGGCTGACCTTGGCAAATTACACTTATCTCTGATAATGTTTGCTCAGGTCTCGGGCCCTAGGAGAGGAGATAAGCGGGAGTTATTTTGGTCTCTGGAATGCCTGAGAGAAGAGCGGGGACACCAGTGGTGACTCCATTCCCAGGGTCACGTGTTAAATTCAGCCTCAGGTGTGGGCTTCCTCGCCACGTGGCCCCCATAAACATGTCGCTCATCAGAGGAGAGCTGGATGCTGGTTCCCCGTGACCCACAGGCACCGCTGTAAAAGCCCGACTGCCGGGGAAGGATGTCTTTCCTCCCAAAGGAAAGAGGTGTTTTAGATTCAGTCATTTTTTTCTTTCTTTTCACCTCCTGGTGTAAGTCTGACTCATGGCTATCTTCCTATACCTCAAAGGTGATAAAGAATCCAAGACGGAGCCAGAAAAGTCAACCTTCACTTTACTGAAAGGCATTTTATTGTACCAGACAGAAAAAGTGGACTGCAGGACAGGGACTGCGATTCCAACTCATTACTGTAATTAACCTCAATGTGGCTGCAGAGACACTGTCCCTCTCTGGGGCTCAGCTTTCTCATCTGTAAAATGAAGGGCTTGTATTAAATGATCTATGAGATCCTTGGCTGGTACCACTTTGAGCACCAATCTTTTTTTTTTTTTTTAATTTCGGCAGATACATCTTAAAAGTCAGTATGCTCTCATCCTTGCGTTATCTTGGGGGATTAACATACCATCCATGCCCCTTGAGGGTCCTTATCTTATAGTTAATGGGACTCCTAGGAGGGTCCTTGAATCTCTTGATACTGAGCACAGTATTTTGTGCCTATGTGTATCTTTCCTGGAAAAAGGGGGCCATAGCTGTCAGGTCCGCATGTGAGTCCTGTAGGCTTTTAGCAGAAAAGCACAGGTGTGAATGCACAGGTGACATCAGATGAGATGTCAATATCTCAGAAGCGTTCACCGGAGACCAGCCCCAGGAGGAGACACATCCATCCAGCCTCCTAGTGCTGGGGTTCAGAGGAAGAAGAAATCCCGGGACCTCATAGTTAGGAAGATTTCAAAACATGATAGCTCCTGATTTGAGAAGGGATGAAGGGAGGTGGGATGCAAAAGGGAAGGAAGTTTGGGAACCTCATTCAAAAATACACCTGTCGGTAAAATATGGTGTGTTCTATGAAAAAACAAAAAAAATCCAGGCTGCTGTACTATTTAGCTCTCTCTCCAGTGCATCTGAGGATCACACTCTTTCTTTTCCCTGCCTGTCTTCCATTAGCACCAGCCTCAGAGTTCTGGGTTCAAAAGAAGAACAAGGCTTGGTTTTGTGGCTGGGGGTTGGCCCCCTATGAGCAGCTCTTTTTGCCAGAATACCAGAAGATCCCAAGTCTGGATCATTATTCAGCCTGGATGGGGAGGCATCACACCACAGCTGCGGACAGAGTTGTTGTCTGTGGCTTTTCCTGAGGGTAACAGAGAACAAGCCATGGCAGCTCCAAGATTACTGCAAAAGGGATCTCATGACTGATTTTAAGGTAAATCTGAAACATATCATGACTGAGCGGAAGTTACACCATAGAGAGTTACACACGCATGTGAGAAAACATAAACACAGCCATGTATAAACTGAGGCTTAGGACTTAGAACTCTTACAATAAATGCTATTATCCAAAAGTTTAAACATATGTGAGACAACTCAGAGCAAAAATGCTGACATGTGGCATCGAAACCAGTATGTCAACACTTATAAGTAAGAAACCATCCATAAAAACAAAGGCAACCACATTTCCCTCTTTACATTTAGGCCACAAGTGGGAGCACGGCTGAGCATCCCCGGACCCGCCTGGAGCTCGCGGGGTAAGGAGCGGGTCCCCAGCTAACGAGCACGTCACCGGGGGTCAAGTTCAGGTAAAGATGCTGAGCAAGTGCGTTCTTGAGGCCCCATTTATTACCCCTTCAGGGGGAAGGAAGTAGAGAAGAAAAGGAAGGGGAGGAGAAAGAGGGAGAGATGGAAGAAATGACCGTTTTGCCAGCCCGCGCTTTATAAAAGTGGTGTGTGTGTGCGTTGGGGTGTGTGTGGGGGCAGAGCAGGTGTACGGGTGTGGCCAAAGCCTGAAATCACGTCACTTGAAGGAAGGCTGAAGGAGTGAGAGCTGCCGAGACAAGACTGACAGGACAACATGTGAGCAAGGCTGCCGGACAGCGCTCTGCCGTCTGCAGGACTGCAGGCTGACTGCGGGCAGGGATGCTGTCACATCGCCTGGGCCTTGAATTCTTCACCCGCAATATGAGAGGAGTTCGGGAGATCCCTGGTTCTCAACTCCTACTGCAATTAGAATCCCATGAAGAGCTTTTAACAAACACAGATCCTGCGACCCCACCCCAGATAAGACACTCTTCAGGTAAGAAACAGGCACTGGTGGGTTTTTGCGGGGGTGGGGCTGGGAGGGGGGAGATAATTAGGTTTATTTTTAAATGAGGTACTGGGGATTGAACCCAGGACCTCAAGCATGCTAAGCATGTGCTCTACCACATAAGCTGTACCCTCCCCACCAGGCACTGTGTTTTAACAGCTCCCCGGGTCACCCTAAAGCGTGTTCAGTCCCACTGGTCTAGATTATGTCCAGGTCCCCCTCCAGGGTGACATTTGTGAGCCCTTCTGGTTCACAGTCTTCACTGAACTCAATTCCATATAACCGTCTCCCCACTTCCTCCGAGGCCCTGGGAGGAACCACAGTCCTGAGGGAAACTCCATACATGAGATGGTGAGGTTCCCTTTACAGAAGACGCAGTCAGTGAATTCCCTGAAGCCGGCTGGGCAGGAAGGGCCGTGGCAGGATGGCTCACCGCAGAGCAGCTCCGGCCCCGCTTCCGAACCTGCTTACCCTGATTCCAAAGCGACGTTTAACAGCCCGGTTATGTCGCCTCCCACCCACAGCAGATTAGAAGCACAAACTGTGGGGCTGGTTTGGTGAAACAATTTGCTTATGTTTGTTAACGTGGCAAAAAAGAAGAACCAGCATCCTGACAGTGAGACAGAAAACGGAAACACTGTCAACACAGCCCAGGAACCAATGGAAAACATACTCTGGGCCCATTTGTCTCGGAGCAGACGGTTTCCCTGGTCTGCAAACACCCTGATGGTCTCTCTGTGTTGGTAAGAATTAGGGGAGAAGAGTTTATGTTCCTAGAACACTGCTTACCGAGGCAAGGACATCTGTACGTGTGTGTGTGTGTATCTGGTGATTTTCTAAGCAATGATTTCAATCTCAAAATGTTGGGGGTCAGCATAAATGCTGTTGTATGAGTCTCAGGCTTTTAAAAACTAGACTTTCTCTCTTAGCCTTTTCCACCTCAAAATCAGGTTTTCATCAGATAATGTCACTCTTGGATGCAACCAATAAACAACTTTGGAAACCCCAGAATCGGCAGGATGGGCAGACTGAGACTCAGGGGACAGCGATGTCCCCTGCCACACCTGGCCAGTAACCCTCTCTAAATTTATTCCACCACCCCCTAGTCTAGTTCTAACACAATCTTTAATGAAGAAAAGGAAGTCAGGTCAGGCAGTGGGGAAGCGGACTCGGTTTGAAGGTTGGAAGCGTTCAAAGCAGGACAGCATGGAAAGCAGACCTCAGGGGCCACTGACACAGAGCGAACCCGAGAGGAACCGAGATTAATGCTCTTTGAGCAATTATCA
Source organism: Camelus bactrianus (assembly GCF_048773025.1). Classification (NCBI taxonomy): domain Eukaryota; kingdom Metazoa; phylum Chordata; class Mammalia; order Artiodactyla; family Camelidae; genus Camelus; species Camelus bactrianus. The sequence continues at coordinate 7,303,554 of NC_133568.1, read as the reverse complement.
CAATTAACGGTGGCACTTTAATAAGCCACGGTATCCCAAGAAGAGAGAAAGAAATGAGTGTGAAGACAGCAGTGGAACTGTTAGAAAACACACCCATAAACTTCCGTGGCAAGCGGGGAAGTTATTCACAATACCACCTCCTAATGAGACACCACGAGTTTATTTTTGAATGTACTGAATTATTTTTATTATGACTTATATAGTTTCTTTTATATCTGTTTATATATGATGGGATAGATATACACACACATAACTTCTAACCGTTTTTAAGCGTACAATTCCATGAAATTAATTACATCCACAATGTTGTGCGAACATCACCCCTATTTACAAAACACTTTCATCTTCCCAAACAGAAACTCTGTATCCATAAGTCCATAACTCCCCATTCTACCCTCCTCCCAGGCCCTGCTTACCTCTAACCTACTTTATGTCTCCATGAATTCGTCTATTCAACATATTTCATAGGAGTGGAATCATACACTTCTTCGTAAAAGGACACCACTATTTTGCACTCGAGACCCACCACACTTGAATACAAGCAGCCCTCTACTGACTTGCTTTTCTTATGCAGGGGAATCATGTGTTTCTTGAAACCAGAAAGTAGGAAGAGAAGGCCAGACCCCTCACTGGACCTGGGCCCTGCCTGTGACATGGTTAGATCTCACGTCCATCAATCGCCCAGGGAAGAATTATGTCACATAAATCCTGGGTCTTAAGGAACTGTTCGTCTCCAACAGTACAGCCCTAAAAAAGCTGAATCAGGACCCTAAGTCATTGCTCTCCTCGGTATCACCTACTTAAGAACAATGCGTGAGGTGGCATGTGAAGGTAGAGGACCAGCAAATCTTCCTCTTTCTCGCTTTGGTGACTCTGGGAAACACTGTGGCTTGCCGGAGGGAGCACTGGAGAAGCACCACAGCCAAAGGCTTAGGAGCTTTTTCACCACCTGTGACCTCCAGCATGTCATTTCCCCCATCTGAACGTCAACGCTGCTCTCTGTAAAACGAGAGACGTTGGAGAAAACCCCTAGGGCTCCTTCTATTAGCCCCGTGAGCCTGAGGCTCCTGATCTCACCGCCTCCAGTAACCTCCCCGATCATGTGTGGATTCAGATCTTCCTGGAAGTCCCCAGTGTTCTTCCTAACAGGTGCCCTGGCTTGAGTGTTGAGGGGGCCAAGGTTCTTGTCCCGGTCCTGTCTCCTGTCTCCTGGTTACTAAGGACTAGAAGCAAGCCCTTGATTAACCTCTAGGACAAACAGATGAAATTATTTCTTAAAACATCTCAAATTCAGCCCTAAAACGCACTCCAGACCCTGTTGAAGAACACCCGTTTAAAAATGCTGTAACCACTAGCGAGAGTGCATTTTACAAAAGGCAGGACAATGACTGAAATCCTAGATCCTTCAAAGAGCTAAAAAGAGTTACAGCCATATCCCGAGAGGCGTGAGCCTCGCCCCCTCCCCTCGGGCTCCCCGCCCCCCCCGGCTCCCCGCCCCCCCCGGCTCCCCGCCCCCTCCGGCTCCCCGCCCCCTCCGGCTCCCCGCCCCCTCTGCTTGCTCGCTGGGAGGCTGCGCTGCTAGCTTGAGATTCACCTGCCAATTACCTTCACCAAAGCCTGCTCAGGCGTGCTGGTTACAGAGCCAGTAAAGTGGCCAGTAAGTCACAGTAACTCACCCTTTGCTACCTGCCTAAGAATTAAAGAATAATTTCTTTTTTTATGATGAACATGTTCTGCACTGCAGGTATACTGCGAGCTAAAAATAACATTTTCTCCACAATCCTGTGGTCCACAAGAAGCTGAACCCAGAGAGAGAGGCAGGGACAGAAAGAGACAGGGAGACAGAGAGAGAAATGCCATGAGCTCTAAATATCCTCTTAGCTGGATAATTAGACGGGCTCTGAAGGGCCGGTCGAAAGCCTAGGTTCCAGCCAGGGCTCCATCACTGACTTAGCCGGCCACGTGGCCTTGGCTTGACCTTGAACCCTATCTAGGCTGTTATATAGGACTATAGGATTTGAAACTAGTAGGAACCCTTAAAATATCCAAGCTACTGCTTTTTTATGCATAAGAACTACCTGCAGAGCTTGGCAGAACGCATCGCTGGTCCCAATTATCAGGACCTGATTGGGCAGGTGTAGGGTGGGGTCCAGGATTCTGCATTGCTGGTCTGGAGACAGGCTTTGAGAGGCACTGATCTGACTCCATGATTGCCAACAGTAGCTGGAAATTTGAATCACCTGAGGCGCACTGAGAAAACGCGGGTGCCCCGTGTGCACCGGACCTTGTAAATCAGAAACTGTGGCCACACAGTCGAGACCTCTAGATTCTTCCCAAACTCCCCGTGTTGATCCCAGTGCGGAACTAAGTTTCAGAGCATTGAGCAAGTGCAGTCGCCTCATTTTATAGATGATGAAGCCGAAGTTTGGAGACTCCATCATGCCTAGTTCAACACATAAAACTGCAAAAAGGGCGAAGCTTGGACACCAGGTTAATTTTAAAGTCCCATCTCTAATTCAGTGGGTGCAATATGCTAAAGCTGCATTTCTCCTTTATCTCCTATCCCATCACACCCAAACAAGGAAAGTCAGGTAAATACCACAAGGCTAAAGGAGACAGTTTCTTCATCTGGCCACCCCAAGTCATCAGAAAGAATTAAAGAGGACCACGCATTGCTGGCAGGCTCTGAGCATTCTTAAAGCTCGCCTCTGTGTTGTTTCTAAATATAACAGGCAGTCAGACGCTGAAAAACTCTTGGCTGATTTGGCTTCCCTGGGATAAACTTTTTTCTCCTTAGATTATGCTACACCAGGAATAGAGCCCTAAGGGGAGAAATTCCTCTTCCAAGTCAGAGCGAGATAACACTGTGTGTGGTATTCAGGTTGTTCTCCTTTGGGAGGATAAAAAAAAGCGGGGGTGGAGGCAAGCTTTAAACACCTGCCAACCTCAAAAAGGATGTGCACACTCTGTGCGGGTGAGCTCGGAGGGGAGGTAGGGCGAGAGCAGGCAGTGGTCAGGCAAAGGACAAGGCATCCTGGAGCCAGGCTGGCAGGGGGATGCAGCGTGGGTAACGGGCTCAGGGCAGTGGGCAATGGAAGGGCCACGTGCCAGCAGGCCGGGCATGCCCTGTGCCAGATTGCTGGGAGGAGTCAGCGCCCCTGCTCTGTGCTGCCTGGGCCCTGGGAGGTGGGCTCAGGTACAACGCCGACCTCACCGCTCAGCCCAGCGGTGCACACTTTTCCCTTGCCCCCAGGCCCTCCCTCCCAGTTCCCTCCAGGATGGGGAAATCCGATGTGACCTAAAGTTTGTCTGGAACACGGGCAGACATTGATATCTTCTCTTTCTGCACAAACAGAAAGCCCTTCCTCCTTATTTTAGAGCGAGCCCCTCCATTTTCCAACACAACGCCGAGCTACTGGAGTTGGATGGGATGGTGGGGCTCACCCAGTCCTGTCCTCTCCGCTTACAGAGAAAAGCCACCACTTGTGAGGCACCTGCTCTGCACCAGGCATTTTAGACACTTTAAACCGAATGCTCAGCCAAGCCCCGAATGAGTGACACATCCCCAGACTATAGAAGATGGATCACAGACAAGAGACAGAAGAAATGTTTTATCCCAAACGGCATGACTAAGAGTCAGAGCGAAACAGAGCAGGGCCCTGTAAGGTCCTCCCTGGTCCAGATCCTTTGTGTGTCCCCCATTTCTTATTTGTAGGAAATAGGTTTCATTCGGCCTCCTGGACCTTCCCTGAGTTCCAAAGGGCAGATTCGAGCAGTTGCTAATCAGGGAAGGGAGGGGATGCAGAAACAAGGGAGGAACTGTCAGGAAACAGTGGCTCAGCCTCGGGGCAGAGTCCAGGTTGCTCCTCAAGGAATAGACATACAATACCTTTGAGCTCTTCGGCAGGGACTAAGGCCCCCCACCCAGCTGGAGGACGGCAACTTCAGGCTGGGCACAAGATTCCTGGAGCACCGCCCTGTCACCCATCAGCACCGACCCATCAGAAGACAGTCACACACACTGCAGCCCCTACCCCACATTTTGCCTAGAAAAGCTTTTCCCCAAAACCATTAGGGAGTTTGGGAATTTTGGGCACGAGCTGCTCATTCTCCTTGCTCGGCCCTGCAACAAACGTTTCTCTGCTCCAAACTCCGATGTTTCGCTTTGTTTGGCCTCACGGTGCGACAGGCACACATTCTTTTGCTCAGCAACATTGTGCTAGGATTCAAATGCAGGTTTCTGGCTCCAAACCGATGCCCTGTTCACAGTCTTGAGAGGAGAAAGCAATGGTGAGTGGTTTCCTGCCTCCCCAAGCCAGCAGGGTTGGGGTAACTGACAGGCCTGCTCAGCTGGCATCTCCTTGTACTTCTCGGGATGTGAGCCCAAACTTTATTTCGAAGTTCTAAATATCCAGGGAGCAGTTTTAGCTCTCTGTGATCCCTAGAGGGAAGAAAATCAACCTTTTGATTTCAACTGTAGACTGGGGGAAGTCTGATGGCTATGAAAATGAAGCAGGAAATTGCATGGGCAACCCAGGGGCAATTCTCCCTCTCCAGGGGGATTTCTCCAAAGCGCTGAAAGTTCAGGGAGAGACTGCAGTTTGCGGGAGGTGTGGAGACCGTGGGGCTGGCGGGGGGACCACAGAACAGAGCCCTCATTGGCATGCTTTACTTACGCGGGGGTGGTCAGGTGTGTGTGTGGTTGGTGTGGGATGAGAGGCATTGTGGTAAGAGGAAATCCCGCAGGAAGACCTTCTCCCATCTAGAACCCAGTTTCTCAACTGCCGCACTTCTGACATTTGGGACTGGATCGTTCTTTGTTGAGAGGGGCTGACCTGTGCATTGCTGGATGCTTAGAAGCTTCTCTGGCCTCTATCCTCTGGATGCCAGTGGCCCTTCCACCCAGTCAAAACCATCTCCAGACATCGCCAAATTTCCTCCCAGTGGGAGGAGCAAAACTGCCCCTGACTGAGAACCAGTGTTCTAGAATGTCTTACCCTGCCACCACACATAATGAGAAAAAGTTCGCTCAAAGGTGTGTGTCTGAGACCCTCTTTGACGGAGCTGAAGATTTGTAATCTGCATATTTTCATCAAAACACATGTATTTTCTATTGCGAAACCTGTGAAAGAGCCAAGTCACGTGCTAGGCACCTCGGGACGTCCCCGAGCTCCCCAGTGGTCAGACGTCTCGTGGCTGGCCTACTGTCTCCTTCCCAGCTCCAGAAGAGCTCCCATCCCACTCTTCTCCATCAGCCCTTCCGGGCCCGCCTCCGCGGGGCAACCTGTTCCCTAATGGCTCCCTAGCCCACAGGCAACCCAGCGGTCCTTCAACTCCTGTGAGGTCCTGCGGGCAGATCCCTTACTAGCCCTCTGTGCCCTCAGGGTCTGCAACAGCGCCTGGCACATATTAGGTATTCAACCAATACTTCTGAATAAAGGCAATACTGAACAGATGAATATGTACGAAGGAACAAATGCTCGTACAGTTTGTCTAGGTTACACGTGTCTTCAGAGCGGTCCCTCTTAAGGGAGGTACGTTTCATCTTACCAAACATGAACTCTGAGGCAAGGAGTTCTGGCCAAGTGATCCTGGAACCCCCAGGACAGCAGCTTTCAACGTGGGCTGCACACCTCTCAAAAACCCCAGTGCCCAGGCAGCACCTGCAGACCAACTAAACAGGCTCTTGGGGGGGGGGGGGTCAGACCCAGGCATCCTAGGTCTTAAAAGCCCCCCAGGTGATTCTGGTGCGAAGCCAACACTGAAAGCCTACACCCTGCAGCTCTGTGAAAGAAGGGTGGGATCTACTTCAAAAAGCACACGGAATACAGCACAGCAAACTACATTCAATATCTTGTCGTAACTTACGGTGAAAAAGAATATGAAAACGAATATATGTATGTTCCTACGTGACTGAAGCATTGTGCTGTGCACCAAAAATTGACACACTTCAATTTAAAAAAAAAGCACAGGAGAGTCTTACATGGACTGGAACAAGGCTGCCAGGCTAACTGAACCAGCATGATTCTCAGCTTCCTTGTGGGTTTATAGTGTTTTAGTGGGACTGCAAGGGCTATCATGGGTCAGAAGTTCTAGCTGACTCTGAATAATCAAAACAAGAACATTAATGAATGACTATCGAATAAATACCTCCAGCTCAGGAAACAAAACCTTTGTAAACATGAGTCCATGTGGGACCAACAAGCTGGATGCAGTGAAGACCTGCCTTTTATCTTTCAAACTACCCGACAGAGGCAAAAAATGGAATATACTTGCCGATAAATGAATTGATTCAGTTGCGGGTTTTTTTGTTTTTGCTTTAATATTGTTGCTGTCCTGTTCTTTAAGGGGAGCCAAAGCACCCGAATTCCCCTTCCTAGAGCAAAACAATCACAAGAGAAATTGACGGCGGCGCATGTGGCTGTTTCTTCCACGTAAAACACAGGCTGTTCCTTCTGTGGAGATCACAGAACAGTAATCTGGGCAGCAGCTACCAGGATTCAAAGGAAAAAGAAGAAAAATCTCATTTTGGGTGGAGATTTGGTTTAAAGAATAGATCTGGGTGAATTACATCATTCCTGGGTTTGTCCGGTGACTTGGATCACACAGTTTGTGGCACAATGACTTCTGACTCCCCTGGGGCCAGCAGAGCGGCCCGGTCAGGCCTTATCAGGAGGAATCAGTGTGGAAAAGTACTTTCTGAAATAAAACTAACATCAGCCAGGCGTGTCAGAGTTAGTTCTGCTAAATTTCAGGAATGTGGGCGGCGTTAGTTTACGACGCAGACAGGTCGGGACTGACTCAGCTTGCTGAGAGCGCGGTGTCCATCCCACTTCCTTCTCCTCTGTTAATAGATAAGAACAGAGATCCACGAGAAAATAAAATCTCTTTGGGGTTTTTTCTCAGAAGATAAGCTGAGAAAAACAGGAGCAGAAGAGCAGTGGGATGATGACCGCCATCTACGCAGGATTGCCAGCACTGACGGTGTGAGATGAAACGGACACAGCCCGAAAATGAACTCTGCTGAGGGACACCCCCAACCGCTGCCTGGAAGAAAACACAGACCCTGTCCTCCTTCTCCTACATTCTCATTAAACTGAGTGAAGTCAGACTCAAGAGAGCGTATTTGTCCTTGCTGAAACACACAGGAAGAAAAGATTATTCAGATGTATAGATTTTATGCAGCTTTAAAGTTTAGAACCTTAGAAACATTGAGCTGGAAGCACATGACAACCATTTTACCCTTCACTTTACAGAGGGAAAAAGTGGAGGAACGGGGAAGCTAAATGATTTCTCTAAGGTCACAGAGTATTTTTAGTAAAGCAGGGACAAACCCCGTGTTTATTTCTCCTTTTCTCCTCTTATCCATGGGCACGAAACAAAATTTACTACCCGCTACATTAGATCCAAGGGACAGAAGACTCCTAGTCAGCAGTTTGTTTTAAAACGTGGGGAAAAGTAAGTTCCTGTGAGTGGGGAGTTGTTCATGTGTTTAAATGATCATTTTCATGACTGATAACTTTACTAATTAAATTAGTGCTGAGTGCTTGCATCTTCCATAAACAGTTCTGCTCCGTTCCTCCCAGTGTTTCTAGCAGAACGAATAACAACATAAGGGAGCTGAAATCCTGCAAAGATGAGGTCTTGAAACTCCACGGAATATTACGAGAGCGAGGCGGGGCTTCCAGGCTCTCTTTCCCGGTCACTGCTAGTGGTTCCCGCAGTCTGAAATGACACCATGGGCCCTCCCAGCGGGGGCAGGGCTGGAGGAGTCTGTACAAACTGAAGGCCACAGTGAGCAAGGAAGCTGCTGTGCTCTGCCATCATTGATGCAATCAGAAATTATCTGCTGTCCCCTAAAGTCACTGGATAAATCTCCAAAGACATACCGTTCGCCCTACCTCTACGACTGGCGGCTGGGGGAAAGTTCTGGAAGGAGGCAGCCTCCCCCAGTGTGCTGGAGAGAAAGGGCAGCCTTGCCCCCCCCTCCCCCTTACGACTGGCTTTCCTGGGAGCCTGTCGGAAACTAAGATTCTACACTCCTGAGGGTAAACTTCTCTCAATAGCTTGAGAGATTTTTCCACCAGCATTATTTAGGAAATTATCCTCTGGGACTGCATTTTATCTTTGATCTTGAAAAATATATCTCTGTTCCTGTCTTGAAAAAAACCACGAATGTATACAAGTCCAAAAGAGGAAGAGGGAAAAATCACAAGGGCTTTATTCACATTACAAGAAGCCTTTTATTTCTTTTCCTTCCTTTTCTTAAAGAAGGATTTCCCAGTATATTCTTTAAATGGCCAACACCTAAGACATCAGTATATTCAAATAAAAAAAAAAGACGACTTCCAAAAAATTCAGTTTCTACATATCTTTTCAGTAATTTACTGGTCTCATAAAGTAAGGGGTGCCTGTTCCCCTACGTGTCTGTCACGGTGGTTCACTCGGCGTGTATCCGCCGGGCTTCTGGGGCTGGCCTCAGCTCCATCTTTGACTCAGTGGCATTTTTCTAAGAGGGAAAGCGGTGCCTGTTTGTGGAGACGCCGTACTCCGGGCTGACAGGGGCTACAAAGATGAAGTACCCTTCCAATTCCTGCTCCTGGACTCTACCGAATTAAGGTCTATCACCATAGCTAAGGAAACGAGCCTGTCTACACAGCAGCGCCCTTCTCGTGCTGTGTTCTTCGTGCTCATCTTCTTATAAATAAAATCATCCCTAAGGAGAGAAATCTAAATTACCTTCAAAAGCACTCTTGTCCCTTGTACATCCTTGCACACCATCCAGATTAAACTGACAGGGCTGCAAAGTCTGTAAACTGAGTCCCAGGTCAACAGCCCAAAATGCTCTCCCTTCGTGGGACCCAAACCACCCTTTGTCTGCTCTCCTCACAGATGGCGAACTTGCAAGAAGGGTCAGAACCTGGAAGCTGTTGACAGAATGACAGGAGCACATCCACATTATGTTTGAGATGGTCACATCCCCTCAGGTGCTTGACTGAATCAAGTGAAGGTCGGTACAACCCCCCACCTCCTCAGGTCCCTACGTGGTTCTCCAACCCTGTGCCTCTGAACTTGCTCTCGGTGGAAGGGGAGCCCCAGATCTTCAGGGAGCATGTGACTCACGTCCCAGAAAAGTTTTCTTCAGCTCATGGACGGCTTCTCTTTGCCAAGCAGAGTTAATTTGTCTTAGAGCGCGAAGCATATTGTCCCCTCCCCAGAGGTCCTACGTGGGGTGTTGACCTTGCCTGTTTCTTTTGGTCTTTACCATGAAGGCTTATTTTTCCAAAAGTAAAGATCTCCAAATTCCATGCAGCACACCCACCCCTCTATTTTGGCCAGTGATTCTGCTTATGACTGTAACAGTGCCCCGTGACACCACACACCGGCGGTATGGAAAACTATGTAACTCTAGGGAAAAAAAAAAATTAAAGAGCCCTGAAGTCCCGTGTTTGCATTTTCACGTGTGCCGGAACTTAGGTCTACGTTTGGGCTGATGTAAATATTTACCTCCAAAGTCTGGGAGGCCTGTGCTCCTTGCGTGAGTCAATAAGCGAGTATACGGGGAGAACTCAAGATGTCAGCTTTGTACCTTCCAAAACCTTTGGAAAAGCTCTCGGTCAAGAACTATTAAAATATTGCATTTCCAAGGAATAAAGGAGACGCTCTGTCACAGACAAGCAGTTGGCCTGGAGACCAGAAATCAGGCTGGGGAAGAATGGGCTTGTCTCTGCAAGTTTCAGGGACCTCTGTGAAAGTCATGTGGACAGAAATGATCCAGAAGAAGAAAGAAGAAACCGGTGAAACCCAGAGCTATAGAAGTCGATATATTAAAACAGAGGGGAAAGCAGAAGATTCTGAGGAGAATGGACAGGAAAAAGAGCTCGAAAAGTGTTTAGTTTGCACAAACACAGGTGAGCCTTTGATTTATGGTGGAGCGTTATTGGAAGACACTTACAGAACAATGACGTCATTCTTTCAGTTCTGAGGAGGTCCCACTGCCAAAATCCAAAGTGGCAGAAGTCTGGCATATCACTAAAGACGTAAGAGAAGAAGGTGACCTGTCCTTTGATGAAAGCATCCTTGGCCCCAACCTGAAACGCCACGTGCTGCTGCAGAGGCTCCATCTCAGCAGAGAGATCACAGAGGGAAGGAACACAACTGAGGTCAACAAGGAGGTGGGGCAGTGGTCTCACAATGATCGATTAGTAATATTTGGTCTCTAAAGGGAAGAGGACGGCTGAGTGAAACACAAGAAAGTCCAAAGACGGGGAAGTCAATAAACAGCCTTGTTCACCAACCCTCAAAAAATTCCCACCCAGAGGGAATCTCCTTAATGCTCAAACGAGAAAACACAGGGCAAACAAAAGGCAATTAGCTTCACGCAGAACGAAACAAATTATATAATTAAGAGGTAATCCAGGTGGCATCCAACTCGGCCTGATCCCCCAAACAAATTCCAGTAAACTGACGGATTCCGAATGGGTGATGGAGGGCGACCAGGCGACCAAGGAAGAAGCGTACATGTAACCGTTGATTTCAGAGGAACAGCCGCGTCCTGGCAACGCCTTTTGTGTAGCAGTCTCACACACGAAGCCCTCTGAGCTTCTGTCAGGGAGCAGATCTCTGCAGTTTGACCAGGAATCTAACCCATATGTCATTGTTTACGTTCTTTTGTGAGTGTGTGTGCGTGGCAGCGAGTTTATGTATGTTAAACCCAAACACTGTCAATAAAAAATATCGAAAGTGCTCCTAAAATAAGCTCCCTTTAAAAATGAGATAAACGAATAGGGGATGATTGATGTTAAATACACAAAGGACACAGACTGTAAAGTTCTATCATAAGTGAACGGTGCAACCCTCAGGGGCTTCCTCATCACCCGTAACAAATGCATTCAGTTTCCCATAAATGTCTCAGGTCACCCTAACTCTTACCAGTAGTCACCAGGGCCTCCCAGGTATAAACACGCACACATTTTTGGCAGCATAATATCAATTGGAAGGAACAGTAAACTAGGATTGCAGAGATGGAATTCTGGTCCTATGTCAGTCACTCACAGACCATGTAAATCTTGAGCACATTGTTAAATTTTTCATAAGATGTTGAGTTCAGTCAACAAATATTAAGCTCCTACTATGTGCTACTATATTAAGCACTGTTCTGTGTTTTTGGTATACAATGGAGAGCAAGGAAAACAGCTCTGCTGGAGCTTAAATTCCAGCCAGGAGAGACAATGTGATGTAAACAGATATTCATAATTCAGGTAGCGATAAAGGCTTTGAAAAAAGTAAAACAGGTCCGTATGATAAAGAATGATGGCCATGGGGACTGTAACTGAGGGGGTCTGCAAAGGCCCCCTTGGAGGAGGTGACCCATGAGCCAAACCAAGTGACAAGGAGACACAGGTCACACGGTGGCAGAGAACGGTGCTCCAGACAGAGGCGCAAGGTCCCCAGGAGGGTCTGAGGAACAGACAGGCTAGAATGGCCGTCAAAGACATAAAAAGCATTCAGCGGTCAACCTCTCTGAAGAATGTTGTAAGGATAAATGAAACAAGATGGGTAAATCCTTGAGAAATTTCCAGTGCTTTACAAAATACAATGGGTTATTAGAACCAGCATACTCTGAAGAAAAATTCCTCCTCTCCAATATCTTTAAGGAGAGTTGAGAATCGTGGTGCATCTCACTCATGTAGCTCCAAACATCACTTTGGAGCTAGAAGGGATAGCCCGCCCCTTTCACCTTCCAGATCAGAGGACAAAGGCACCAAGTTACCCCAGACCGTGTCAGTGGCCTCTCAGAACCAGCCTCGCAGCCACCGCCCCACCCCCCACCCCCGACACGGCGGCTCGGAAACCTGGCTTCCCACATCTCTCCTGGGCTGACTCATTTTACCACAAGGAACCGACCAGACAGGCAAAGCAAACCAGGGCCCTCAGGCTTCAGGCAGACAGCTGGTGGCATGAGCACCCGGAGATAAGAACTGACAGTCTCAACGCCCAGGCCTGAAGCGAGACCCACCGCTTACAGGTTTCATGACCTTGGACAAGTCACTTAAACTCTCCAAGGCCCTAGGTTCCACATTTAAAATTGGAGGGTAATAAAAATGCCTTTCCTCCCTACATTACAGGACTCTGGAAGGACTGAAGATTGTAATACACATGAACGTCTGAGTAAACCATAGGCACAGCAGACAGTCATCACCCATCCCCCTTGTCACTGTTTGTGGTGAGTAGCCTCCCCCTAGGTCATGGACCACGTACTGCTGCCAACGTTGCACGACGTTGCTCCATCACCGTTACCGTGGATAGACCTTGGGAGCATCCTTCTATGCTGGGAGTTGAAAAAATTGCATCTGAGGTGCTCCATGAACACTTGATGACTTACAAAATCTGCCTCATGGATATACTTTTCATCTGAATTCCCACAGTGGGAGAGGCAACCACAGATTACACTGGAAACACCTCTTCCTGGAGGAAGACCCAGGGTTCTGCTAAAGACAAGTCGTGGGACCTTGAGCAAGTCTCTGAACTTTGGGCGACCACCACCGTGGTGTGCTTCCCACTCCCAGAATGTGCAGAACGCTTATGACCTGCGCATCCCCCCAATGATGTGCAAGATATATCATATTTGTTGAGTTTCCCAGAGTTCATGGAGCAATTTCAAATCCATTATTTTATTTGATCCTTTTAATAACCCTGGGAAGAGCGAGAACAGGGATGAGGAAAGCGAATTTATAGAGGAGAAAAGAGGCTTTCGGTGGTGACATGACTCATCCAAAATCTCAGAGGTCTAGGTATTCTGACTCCGACTCCAATGCTCTTCAAAGCTTACTGAGCCTCTTACGAGTAAGAATGCAGTGAAGGTCAAATGGGGTCATGGATATGAAAACTGTCAGGGGTCCCCAGATGTGAGACAAGCTCCCTGCCTTCGTCCTCATTCCCAGACCAGTCAGCGGTGCCTGCCCAGCTAGAATGTCATGTCCGCTGGCAGGAGGGGAGGCATGGTCTGGGGTCCTTCTGCCTCCCCAAGAACGTCTGGAAAAGCAGACAGGGGACCTTTATTAATCCTTGTTGACTGACTGAGCTGAGCTCGAAAGACTAGCTAGCTCTCTCCAAAGGAACCATCCCCATCCTTTAAGAACCACCCCCACCCCGCACCACGATGGAGCTCCTGCAGGGAGAAGGAACACCGCGCCCAGCTGGGCAACTGCCACAGCCACGAAAGCCCATTTCAGTTAGCACTCTTGACAGGTCTTCCTTTCTGCTTCCTCCTGGCTTTTCTTTCCTTTCCCTAGGAGGTAAATAAATATTTTAAAAAGAAAGAAAAAAAAGTGGTGTGCTCTTTTGTTCTGCCTGATCTACATGTTGGAACCAAATGCCTCTATTTTTCCCCCAAAGCAGTCATGTTGGCCAAGTAGCAAAAATGCATTTCTTTAAAAAAATTTAATAAATAGAAGTTTTTATGTGTTATAAATACCAGGAAATTCTTATCAGGATGCGAAAGTTCAGCTCTTGTTTTTCTTTCATCCCCATTCTTTCTCTTCAAGGAGAAAGAGAAAACAAATCTCTGTGTTCATAATGAAATTGCTTCTTTTTGTCTGTGCCCTGCTGGGAGCAGCTTGCCTCTAAGTGTCTCCGAACATTCTGGGTGAGGTAGTCCTGCCTTTCTAACAGCTACCCTGTTTTCCCTCATCCCCCCAAGACCGGAAAGGAAAGTTCTGGTTTTCCGACATCCCTCTACCGAAGGACATTTCATGACAAACTCAAAATGTTGAGGGTCGCCAACAGTAAGGGTTGGGTTGCATTTAAACAGTATCACAGCGCCTTGTCAGAGAATCACGTAAGCTGGGTTTCCTCCAGCCCAACACCTTCATTTACAGTAGAGGGAACGGGGTATCAAGGAACTGCAGGTTGCTCCCCATTTGCTCAGCTTCTCAGAGGCGGAGGCGGGATGGAACCCAGGCTCCTGGGTCGGGTCTTTGCATTGCTCCCTCTCTTTGCACGGCACTTCAACGTCTAGGGCAACCTTAATGGGAAAATTTGTTCAAAGGAGAGTCTAATGAGGAATTATGCATGTCTTCATTCATTCATCAATTTGGCAAACATCCCCTGGGCACCTTGGAAGCCAGGAATTACGCTAAGCAATGGGGGGGATGCATGATGTGGACCCTTCCCTCAGTGTGTGAGTGCATGTGTATGAGTGTGTGTGTGTGTGACTGTCTGAAGTAGCACAACTTAATATTGTAGCTTTAGTGATACAAAGAGGGCATGTCAAAAACCATCACAATGGGAGTGGTGCCAATTAGCGCCCCATGGGCCAAGTTTTCCCCATTCTTAAGAATTTCAGCTAGGTGAGCCCCCTTGTAGATCCCCTGTTAATCCCCCACAATTGTCAATCCATTCTCCACACTGCAGCCGGAACAGTCACTGAAATCAGTGGCTGAGATCATGTCATCCCCCTGCAGGAAGTCTTCAGTGAGTTTCCGTCGTCCGTGGGATGAAGTCCAGGATCCCTCAGAGGGCTGAGAAGACCCCTACCAAGCACCCCCTGAGGTCCCCCTCAACTCCCTCGCCAGTCCTCCTGACAACACTCTCCCTCGCTTGCCACGCTGGCCCCCATCAGTTCCTCCAAAGCTCTTGACTTAATCTTGCCTTGCCGCCACTTGGACAAGCTGTTCCTTTTCTTTGGAACTCTTTCTCCCGACCCAGCCAGGCTTGTCACCACCCCATCCAGTCTGCCATTCTCCTGGCTGACTCCTTATTCCTCCGTTCTCAGCATGGACATCGCTTCTTTAAGGAGACCCCTGTGAGCCCCGGTGCTAATGAGAGCGCCCGCTGGCGGCTGCTGTAGCTCCCTACTGCCTTTGCCTCACCTTCAACAGCTTAATTACATCTCGTTGATAAAGTCTCTCTCTCCCAGGAGACTGTAACCTGATAAGGGCAAGTATTATGTTTGTCTTGTTGACTGTAAGGCCAAGGTCTAGAGCAGTGCTTGGCACGGCCCCAGTTTTCTAAAATGTTTGGATGAATGGATGAAAAAATGGATGGACGAATGAACGAATGAATGTGAAGGAGTACACATGGACATTCCAAATGAGGCATACCACAAAACCATGATTGGGATGAGAAGTTCCCAGCGTGAACTTGGTCAGTCAATTCTGGAATTCACAAGCAAGTGGACGCACTCTAAAGTATTAAACAAAGGACCTTCGGAAAAAACAAACATTTAAGATTCATTACCCTAAAAGAGGAGATGACTAGGGTAATTTCAAATCCCACGTACTGGGCCTGCCTGAGTGCTCCTTGTTTCTGAAGAACGTGATGACGGCACCAGGGGCACAGAGGTCACAGACGTCGAGCTGGAAGCAGATAAGCTATCAGGACCCTCCTCTCAAGCAAGGAGAGAGGGCTGGACGCACTCACACACAGACTCCGAGAACGTTTCGAGGCTTTCCCTCGAAGCCTACCTCTTCACAAAGCTGCCCTGAAGTTTGCCGTGGGCAGCCCGGACCAGAGATCTTCCTCTCTCTCTCTCCTCTCCCTCCCCTCCCTCCTTTTCCCTAGTCCTCCAACTCTCCTGCCAGCTGTTTGCCCCTAAAGTAACCAGCAATGGGCCATTATTGTTGTGGGAGGAAAGGAACCTTAAGACTCAACCCAGTAACGAAAGGAAGCTAACACATGTCCAGGTCGACATGTTTTGAATTCTTCAGTGAGTGGGGTGTTCCCTGCACTCCCGGAGCCCACACTCGGGTCTGGGGCGGGGTGCTGTGCTCTGTGGGGGAAAGCCTGCCCCAGCTCTAAGCACTTTGACAGGGCCTGCGCACGCCCTCCAGCTTCCCAGCAGCCATCCCTACCGAGTGTGACGATGACAATGACGTGGTGCATGTTTCAAGAAAACAGAAGCACTGATACATCCCCTGACTCTATGACAGGGCTGTGATTTTCTGCTGGGAGAATTCTGGAAACCTGGCCTCCTGGAGCATGCCTAGTGACTCTTTGAAGTCACAAAAGCGACATTGTCCAGCCCTGTCTTAAAGGAAGATTAAACTGCATTCAACAGCCCAGGCAAGGTAATGACCTCACTGCTCGGTGGCCACCCAACACCTGGGCCTCAACCAGCCAGCCATTCATCCTTCCTCCCGCACAGGGTTGCCCAGCTCCTAGGCTCTGACCCAGTGACATCACCCCACGCTGAACAGGATTAAATCTTTTGGGGCTAAGTAGGCAGTTTGGACCCCGCAGGGGCTTCCATGGGGAGATCCCAGGTCTGCCTGGGGCTCTGGGCAGGAATTACAAATTCCGCGATCTTGCCCTCCCCAACAGGCTCCCGAGCCTTCCCCTGCGACACCCAGACAGCTTGAAAAGGGGGGTGGGGAAGGGCCAAAAATTAGAGTAGGAACTTCGGAGAGTAAACAAACAGGAGTCACTTAATGGAAAAGTCTAGCATCTCACCACTAGACTGGCCAACTTAAGGAAATTACATTCCCGACCCCCGAAAAGATGAAATATTGGCTGTTAAAAAATGTGTGTCCTCAGTAAAATTGGCAAGATGAGATAAAGAAAATCAAACGATAAAAATAAAGAACACTGAGGATTTAGCGCCTGAGCGTTTTAATGGAGATGCCAAATCAGTGACCCCTATTTGTCACTGGAAAGCTTTGGGTGAACTTCTCAGCGCTGAGCCCAAGTTTACAAAATGCCTAGAATAAAACTCGAGGGAAGATGGCGAGAGATTAGGGGTTCCTCCCTGCTCTAACAGTCTGCTGAGTGGCTCTCAGGGTCTCGGGGCAGCAGTCCCGAGGTCGCTGAGAATGAGGGAGGGACAGCTCTGTCCTCCAGAGGCCATGACACTTTGACTTTCAGACAAGCATCAGCAAGCGGGTTTCACACAAGGCCAGCTCAGCGTCCATGCCCCCAAACTCAAGCCAAACTAAACAGCTCAAGTCTTGACCCAGCCTCCTTCGGGGAGAAGGGAGAGGGGAGGGGCTGGCAGATAAAGGCGCTGTACAGCACACAGCAGCCCGCCCCCGGCCCATCCACACACAAGGAACTTGATTTCCATGCCCCAGGGAATCTGTTGGTGAAATTCCAAAAATTTGCTCAGAGATTGTAAATAAAACAGTCAAGTTCAGAAATGGGAGGGCTGGTCCCCAGCTTTTGCTTTTCCACGGAAAGTATTAATCAGTGCCATTCTGCCCCAAAAGACAAATAAAGTGCTTAAGAAATCAGACTTTTCACTGGCCCCAAATGGGCCTACTTCAGCTTGTCACAAGTCCCTGGTTTCTTCCTGACTAGTGTCCAGGAGCCTCCTGTGTCCTCAGTTTACCTGCTCAGAAGCCTGGGGAAAAGAGTGCTTGCTCTGAAGGGCAGAGCAGATCAGCAGAAGGAAAACTGGTCCACCCCCTCCACCTGACAAGGACACGGCTGGATGGGGCTGGGCCAGGAGGCAAGGTCGGGGCCACACAGAAACACTGCACAACCGTGAGCCACAACATGAGAGCTCAGCCTGACGGGATGACCCCACGGTGCCAGGTGCTGACTCTGAGTGTCAGAGAGAGTCCGAGCTGAGTGTGAGCCCCAGTTCCACCACTCGCAAGCGGAGGCGTACTGGGCAAGTTATTTCACATTTTAATCCTTGGTTTCCCCTCCTGTATTTGGGGGGAGGGGAGAAGGTGGCACTCCATGCTAAACCAGCACCAATGACGCATCCGAACGACCCTGGCCTGGGGAGACCACAGTTACGCCGGATTTCCACTGCCCACACTTTCACCTCTAAGGCGCGGCCACTCTCCCTGTCTCATTTGAATCCTCCTGGCCTCCTGGGAGGTAGCCTCAGGAAAAGTCTTCTCCCCACTTTACCAGTGGGGAAACTGAGGCACAAACCGAAAAAGTGTAAGCAGAACACCCAGGACAAGTCCCAGGGCCTCCCGATCCTGTATCAAGTCTCCCCTCCGCTGCGATGGTCGGCATCAGAGCTGGGCTGCTGGGAACACACTCGTGCAGGTAAGGGACATCTGAGTGCTAAATGTCCCCCCCCCCCCCGCTGGGTATTATCTCCCAGCGCCATTATTTAGGGTGTTTTATATTTCTTTACATTTTTTCCCCCTGAGCTAACAGATTAAAAGGCAGGACTTCTTCAGGCATAAAGGATAAGCCCAAATGGCACAGCTCAAATGATGAATACGGGGAATTAGAGGGAAAGAGGAAAGCTTCTTAACGCATCGTTTCCAACTGCCCAGGAACCCGGGCGCTTCAATATTTACCATGAAATTTCCTGTCCCTCTGGCTTTGGGAGTTTCTAAGTTGCTAGATAGAGTCTTATCCTGACAGTTCCACTGCACAGCGCCGCGAAATTAAATGAGGCTAGATTCTGTCTGGTTTGGAAATCATATTTTCTTTGGCCTTTTAGGAAAAAAAAAAAAAATCAATCTAGGTTGGGTCCGAATGGCCATCCACTTGGAAAACAGGGGCTGTGCTACGGGGCAGAGAGTGAGCGCTCTACAGTCTGGGGGTCAACCAGGAGCCCCAGATGTGAACACTCAGGGCGGGTGCCTGCCCGGGCTATGGACGGAGGCGGGGGAGAAAAGGCCAGTGCCGAAAGTGCCCTAAAATGGTGCTTTTATTTTAATTTTTTTGTTTTTGTTTTTGGGGGGAGGAGGTAATTCGGTTTATATATATATATATATATATATATATATATTTTTTTTTAATGGAGGTACCGGGAATTGAACCCAGGACCTCGTGCATGCTAAGCACATGCTCTACCACCGAGCTATACCCTCCCCCAAAAGGTGCTTCTTAACATCCAGGCCTGTGCTGCCTCTCTACACAGGGCCCTCAGGAGGGCGTGACTGTCTGTCTCCTGCCAGGGAAGCTTCACACAGAGGATCACACCTCACAACTTCAGAAGGGATCAAAGACAGAGAAAAGCAAATAGCACCAAAGTTAAAATGGACTTGTTCACTGAACATCGGAGGGCACTTCAGAGACAGACGCGAGATGGGGTCCTTCTAGTGGAGATCACGATTTGAACAGCTTAGGCAGAGATCAAAGTGCAGAGAAAGTGGTCTGAGCAGAGACCCGCCCAAGCCTAACGGGCTGGGTGACGGGGACGGGTCGCTGGCTCACTGGGTACAGGCCCATCGCTTATATAACATGCAGTCAATCAGTAAGACGGCCTTTACTGTCCCTTTCAAATCTGGTAATCTTGCATTCCATCATTCAAAATCCAATCTCTATGACTCACTATTTTTCAGTCTAAGATGATCAAGGAATGATCAAAAGTCATGCTTTCCAAGCTTGGGAATTCCTCAACTGACCTAAATTTGAAAATTATGCTCCATCCTCTTTACTTGGGTGGAGTGAAGGAATTAAGAGGTAAATTAAAATCACTGCAGAAGACAGAGGTAAGAAACGAAGGTAGACAAGAATTGTATTTCATTCATTTGTTGGAAACCAGGCTGTAGAGGAAGTGATGTCGGAAAAAAAAAAAAAAAATGTGACCAAAACTTGAGTAGTGAATTCTCGCAGACACACAGTGAGGAAGAGAGAGGAGTCTGGACACCATAACCTTATGTCACCTCCTCTGGAAACCTTCCTGGTTCCCTAGGCTCTGTTACCAGAGCACCTTCTATATCTTGCTAACTGCATTTATCACACAGAAATATCCACGTTAATTTACTTTAAGCCTGTTTCTCCCAGAAGAAGGTGAGTTCTTTAAGGAGAAGGAGAGCATTTTATTCAAATTTGTATGTGAAGGACCTTGCACGGAGCCTATATAAAGTAATTGGTCAAAAAACGTTTTGAATAAGTAAGTACTGAAATTACTTTCCAATAGCAATTAAAAAAAAAAAAAAAAAAAAAAAAAGAGCCAGGTCACAAGCTAAAGGTTCTCATTTCTAGTGACACTTTCCGTAGCAAGGCAAGGTGCACTGATTGAAAGTTCTGAGTTTCTCATTAGCATTTTCAGGAAAGTAAAAAAAAAAAAATTTTTTTCTAATTTTACCTCCAGAGACCTTGTCATTATCCTCTCTGCAAAGCATTATACCAACTCTGAAGTGATCTGACTTAAAATAAAACCCGAGTGAAAATGCAGAACCCCATGAATCTCTTGTTAAGTATCTGGAGATACGTGACTCACCCGAATTGAGAGGTTACTGGCGTTTGTCTGAATGCCTGAGTGTCAGGAGTGTGAACTCTGGGATCAGTTGACCCAGGTTCAAATCCCCGCTTGCACACTTCTGCATTATGTAATGTTTTTCAAGCTGAGGTTGAAGAGTATCTTCCAGGTTGTCTATAGAAAAACTAGATTAGATGACCCCCAAGTTGCCTGCAACTCCAAGTTCCCACAGTCCCAGGCAGTCCCACCCTGTCCACAAATCATGTCGAGTTACATTCTCGCTCGTCTCCTGCACATGGCAGAACTCGTGACCGTCATCTGTATCAGTGGTTCCCTAACGCTCAGGTTGGCGTGGGGCAAAGATCAGGGGTGGGTCATCAGAATTTCTTTGCAGATCTTTCACATAGTGAATACATCTCTCCCCCCGCCCCACTGCACCCCCACAACACACACCCCTGGGGGGCACTTCCAATGACAGATGTCAGCAATCTATGTTTCAGTGATGTTTCTTGGATAGAAGATTTTTCCATACCCTCCTCCTTCATTCTGATTGAAACTTGCCCCACCCCACGACTGTGCTGAGACTCAGGTCTACATCCAAGGAGGCGGTAAAGATGGCCATCCGTTTAAGAACAGCTTCCAAGTGACAGTCATGCCCATAGCAAACCAAGCACATTTCTAGCCCAAATTACTGCATAAATCTTGGGCCTTCTTCTCACATCATCTGTCAATAACTGTGATCTACCACTGGCTCAAATTTTTGTTTTCGATCTGATTCACTGGCCATGCTGTCCCCAGGCATCTGCAAGTGTCTGTGGCAGGAGAAGAGGGCACATTAGCATGTTACCTGGCGGCTCTGCCTTTTTCCTCACCAGTCATGCCAAGAAAGAAATGAAGACATACACATTCAGGGCAGGTAAGGGGAAACTAGAGAGAGAAAAATATTAATACTTACTTAGAATCTGAAGTATCAACCTAGCTTAAGACCAAATTCTCTTCAGCTAACCTGAGATGCTCCACGGGACCCTAGCAGTTGGATTGGCTACTTGATTACTTGTTTGCTTATCTGCTTTGTTTTGGTTCCATCAGTCAGGAATAGGCACTTAAAGAGTGAAGTTCTCTGCGTTTTGGGGAGCAAGAAGAAAGCAACTTTCTGTTGATGGAGCACGGGTGCGTTAACACAAAACCTCAGCGTGCTGCAGGCAGCTGCCAATTGCCGCCACAGTCCCCCTGAGCTGGAAGTGTCCCCTGGGGTCTCTTCCTTACCCTCTTTTTTTGTACCCAGCCGTGAGCCGACCTGGCCATGAGGGAGGGTTATCTGCAGCTAAGACCCACGGGTTAGGATCGAAGCATCGAAGCTCCTCCTCCGTGGAAGTCCTCGCTCTACAACATAGCGGTAAAGGGGGACTGCTCATGGCACAGGCAACACCAGCGGGGCGGCTGTGAATCTGGCCTGTAGGCGGGAGGTCCAGGGGCACCTGGTGAGCAGGTTTCCTCCACAGTCACTATAATTTTTTTTTTAATTGTTGTAGGTCACAGATGGATGATTACAAACCTTTCTTCAATAGGAGGAGATGTGGTGTAAGGTGAGAGAGAGCAATAATCCGGCCTGTGGATCTGCAGGAAGAAAGTATCCCTGGTCTTCAATAGACAGCAAGAGAGTAAAAGGAATTTAAAGGAAACATGAACCTCCCCTCAGATAGCTCTACACAGAAGTCCATACCTTCAAAAGTCCAACCATATTTTGAGAATACCAATAGAATTAAAGATTCTAGCTCAGTGGTAGAGTGCCTGCTTAGCACGCACAAGGTCCTGGGGTCAACCCCCAGTGCCAAGGAAGGAAGGAAGGAAGGAAAGACAGACAGAAAAAAAGAAAGACAGGAAGAAAGAAAGAAAGACAGGAAGAAAGAAAGAAAGAAAGGAAGGAAGGAAGGAAGGAAGGAAGGAAGGAAGGAAGGAAGGAAGGAAGGAAGGAAGGAAAGAAAGAAAGAAAGAAAAGAAAAGAAAGAAAAGAAAAGAAAGAAAAGGAAGGAAGGAAGGAAGGAAGGAAGGAAGGAAGGAAGGAAGGAAGAAACTAACTTAATTATCTTCCTCCTCAAAAAGAAAAAAAAAGAATTAAAGATTCTTTCGGGTAAGAGATACTTCAGGAGGAATCTCACTATTAAAGTCTAAGATGCTTTTGGTGTCTATTCTGTGCCAGGTAATACTCCAGGCATGTTTATAGGTAACATCACATTTAATTGTCGAGATGCCCCCATGAATCCCATTAAACAGATGAGAAAACCGAGGTGGAAGAACATTAAGTAACCTAGCTAAGGTTATCTGATGGTATTCAGCGCAGCTGGATTCAAACCCCGTCAATCCCAGCGCAAAGCCTGAAAGCTTAAAGCACAACACACAGCAACCTGGGAAGATGACAGAGAACAGAAATATCAAGCGGCCCACGAGTGGAATTTTCCTGCAGCCCTGGGGTTACACCCTCGTGAAAATAGCCTCAGGTCCTGCAGAAGCCTCAGAGCCAAGAACGCTCCCTCCCTGACAGGCACCAGCCTTCCCAGGGGTGCGGCGCCCCCTCCCCGCCGGGCCGGGGTGGGCCAGGGGGCAGGGGTCCGAGGGGGCCCCGCCCTGCACGCCCCACGGCAGATGTGGATCCTGGAGGTGCTGTCTTTTCCTTTTCTTATTTAAAGAATAAACAAAACTCTCCACACTCCCCACGTGTGAAACGCCGCTGGTCCCGCCACCAGACAATAATTTCACAGTCACACAGTGACCCCGGCGCACAGAAAAGAGGAAAAGCCGACACCCCGCCCACCCCAAGCCTGGGAGAGTCAGCCTTTGGAAAAGCCCAGGTCGCAGGAGATCAAACCCACTGGCAGAGGAACAACAGGAGGTGGGGAGGCGGCTGGGGGAGAGGACGGGGAAGGAGGAAGCATAAAGTTTAAAGGTCAAAACAAATGTCAACCTAACACGAGCAGCGTATGAACAGCACGCAGCCTCACTGCTAGACAAATAAATACTGCTGGGGAGGAGGGCACCAGGAGGTTTTATTAACTCTCTTCCTGGAATCGCACACGTTGGAAGCCTGTGCCATCGTATGAGCTGCAAAGCACAGTACTTATCCCTCGGGGGGGGGAATCACAGAGCTGATACTGAATCCATCCCTTTCCCAGCCAGTGCCCCTCGGGGGCAGGGGCGCTGTCAGCAGGAAGTGCCCGAGCAGATTTTGACAAGAGTGGGAAGGGTCACGTGCTGAGGAGAACGCAGGGCAGGACCCTGCCTCCGCCTCCTGCTGACTCTTCCCCAGGCGTGGTCGCACTGGGCCCAAGGGGCGCCCCGCGATCAATGGGCTCCTCCACGTCTGTGTCCTCCTCACCAGGAAGGTCTCTGTCCCACCCCAGGGCCCAGTTCTGTGGGGATCCCGCCTGCGTCTGGGGCCCCACGTGAAAAAATCCCCATTTGCAGAGCCCAAGGCAGTGAGGGAGGACTCACCAGACAGCTGCTCCGGGCCCACATGCAGGGCTAAGTGCTCTGTCCGTCCATCCCTCTGTGCTTCCCATGCTGGCTGCTCACCTGGGCCACCGGCAGCACTTAAAAACATGTGCATGTGTGCACGTGCATGAGAGAGAGAGAGAGTGTGTGTGTGTGTGTGTGTGTGTGTGTGTATCCCGCAGCCCCACCCTGAGAAATTCTGACTCAGTTGGTCTGGAGTGGATCCTGAGAACCTGCATTTTTTTAAAGCTCCCAGGTGATTCTGATGCAGTCAGCGGTCCCCAAAGCAGGCTGCAAGCGGGTGTTACCGGAAAGCGGAGAGCACGGTGTGGGGCCCCTCGCAAGCAGTCCAGGACAGGTGGTCCAGTTTGTAGCAGGCCACCCTGATGATTACCAACCACGAGCCGCCACTGCACAGAAATGCCATTTAAGAGCCACGCAGAACGTGGAAATGAATATATATGCCTATGTTTACATATGGCTAGGGCACTGTGCTGTGCACCAGAAATTGACACAACACTGCAAACTGACTGTGCCTCAATTTAAAAAAAAAAAATGAAAAGTAAAGAAAATTAAAGTGCCATGCAGTTGCCACTCAAACGGCAATCAGGTCTGGAGGCACGCCTCCTCCAAACCAGCTTTCCCTGCTACCGCCCTACCATTAGGAAATATGTTACCACCTCCTTTCTGTCTATACTGTTTCCCCTGCTTTCTGATAGGATTTCGCCCTGGCATCTGCATATTTGTCATCTCTAAGTTGTTGAAAAGTCTTGAAGAAATGACTCAGAATATTTCGTGAATTGTGTTTGAACAACTGAGGCTGGGGAATATTTTGTTCTGGCAAGTGCTAAGAACCCAGAATAGTGAGGCACTTCGTTTGTATCCTCCAGATCCAAAAGATAAAAAGACAAATCCACTGGCAATCCCAAGGACATGGCCAAAAATATCAAAATTCGAGAAGAAAGCCCAAAGGCAAGCGACATATGAAAACCAGGTAAATAAAAACTAATTAAACAAAGCTGGTGAGCTCAGTACACACTCTGCCCATCACTGACATCTCACTCCGACTACAAACCAGTGGTGTCTCTCCTATAAAATATGAACCTTTTGTGTTTCATTTCTCAATTGGGCTGAGGAGAAGGGAAGGGGGTGGGGAAAATTTTCAAGATCCACTAGCAGCGAGGAACAGTCTGGGGCTCTCTTTGGATGGTGGGATTGAAAGCGAAGATTCTGGAATTTCTGTGATTAAATGTCTGTAGTGAGCCCACAAAGAAGCTGGGGTGCCGCTCTGTGCATAACTAGATGGCTGACGGGCACATCACGTCAGTGGTGGCCAGTGCCTACGATGAAGAAGGACCCTCATGCAGGGGCGGACCATGAGTGCCGAAAAGGCCACTAATCAGCCCTTAGCCTTTTCCACCCCGTGCCAGCAGAAAGGTGGCCCCACGTGAACTTCTGGGTGACATACGGTGGGAGGGACAAGGAGTTTTGCATGTGGTTTCTTCTTCTGTTCTTTTGTACTAGACTTCTTGATGAGAAGAATCATAAGAATAAAAATTTTTAACTTTTTACACCCTACTCTCACTTTTATCTCAAAACTTACTTCCAGACACTGAAGGCCATGCAAGGTGTAAGGAAAGGAGGAAGCAGTTAGAAGGTCAGAATTTCCAGGAGAACTTGACTTGAGTCAAGGTCCTCTAGGTGGGTCTCTTCTGACACGTCTCTAAGAAATCACCCCCCAATAAAAGTGGAGATCAAGAACATACTTTTTTCTAGAGGTTGAGCTACCATAGCGGGGAAAAAAGACAAAAAGGTAAAGAGAAAAAAAAAAAAAGGAGGTGTGATACATAGAAGGAATCTGTCCAGGGTCCCATGGGAAGTGGCCAACTGTGGGGCCCCATGAACTCTTCACAGGTGAGAATTCCTTTTCTGCACCAGTCACCTCGCCAAACCCCAGTCCCAGCACCCTCACAGGCTCAGCTCTGACTGCTGAGTGACCCCCCCAGCCCGTTTCTTCTCCTCCTCTTCCCCTCCTCCTAATGTACCTTCTTTCTCGGTCACTTCAAAAAAGTCACGAGCAGGTATATTACACCCCACAGCTCACGCCGCCCGCCGCCCTTCATGCAGCCCTTCGCAGAGGTAAGAGTCCATGTCACTCCATCAGGGGGTGATGCCCACAGCGGGTGGCTACAGAACCAGAAGTCTGTCTTATTCCTGAGGATTTCCACAGGATTTTCTTGAGCCACCGGGGGCAACCGCCAAAGTAACAGAGTCCTTACTGAAATACATCTCTCTGTGTATCGTATGGGGTTTGCCATCAGTTCAGAAACTGTAGGTTTATTGTGCAATTCGTTATCTGATACGGTTAAGCACTGATGACTATAAATCCACGAATGGGAAGTTCAAATCTCCATAGAAGGAAAAGAACAAAATACCTAAATCAGCCGAGACTTGGTAAACACGGACGACGTCCTTAGCTAGTCTTGACGGACCCCTAATGGGGCAGCCTTGATTGGAGCCAGTGCGATTCCTCCAAACTAGAGAGACATCTCATGGAAAGTTAAACCACATAAAGGAACTTGAAAACATTATACTTTATCCCGAGCTCTGCCACACTCACCACACACAACACTCCAAACATGAGCACGCACACAAATGCGCCACAAAAGCATCTACTTGATGTTCTGGGTCTGTGTGTGCACGTGTTTTTCAGAATATTTTCTGAGAAAATTTTAATGTGTAAAACAGATAAAAACTAAGCTTCTGTGGTTAGAATGGGGTTCTACACATTCAGCAATCTCTTGGCACCCAACGTTGGGCTCTGAGGCAGCCAGGGCTCCCCAGATCACATGTTAAAGACCACCAGCCCACCCTGACACCAGCCGTGGGTTCTCGTCGCAGGGGAGGGCGACAGACATTCACCCTTCATTGTAGGCTTCCTTTGCGGAACACCCACTGTGCTCACATACAGAGATGTCAAGGTCAAAGGGACACGAATCCTGATCTCAAGGAGCTGACAGTCTGCTATGGGAGAGACAAGTCATCTGAATATTCCAAAACATTCGTGAGTAATGTGATAAAGGTAGTCACCAAATGCTTTGACATTCCAGTTTGCATCTCACCACAAGTTTTCAGGACACTGAGCCTGTATCAGAGTGGATGTGATTGGGCCTTTAATTCATCACCTCATTAATATTAAAGGCTTCTTTGAGACAGACTCTATAAAATGAAGTTACTTCATTTTACTCCCAAGAAGGATGTAAAAAAGCACCTGCTATTCACCCTATGAGTGATAACGCCAAATTCCTGAAGAACAACAGAATGCTCACACTGTATCAAACAGCGTATATCTAGCCAGGAACACGACGCTGTGAAGGACACGGTGGCCCATACTGGCACTAATCACGAAGATTAAAGTTCTAAGCATGTCTAACACTTAATACAGTTCAATTGCCCATTATGTCTTCTTCTTACAAGCATGTAATACAACCATTTTAAGGAGGAAAAGAGCTCCTAAGCTTAAGACCAATTCTGGTGACTTGTGTTTGCTGATTCCCTGCCCTCTGCTGAACTAGAAACGCTCAAGTTGAAGGTCCAAGCCACGGCTGGTAACTCATTTGAGAACAAAACAGTTTCTTACAAGAAGATCCGGCCTGTCCCCAGATAATTCAATTTGCTACCATGTAACCTGGGGGCCCCTAATAACCCCAGAGGTGTGTTTCTCTTTGTAGTGAAGATGCTGTTATTTCAGGGAAGGAAAGGAAACACTCAAGCCAGTGGCCAGGGGGAGGAAAACAGGACTCTAAGGCTTGGAAAGGAAGACACTTCAGAGCCCTGCCGTCCAGCACCCTGCGGGGCACAAAGGACCCTGCACGCGACCATGTCGCCTGCCCAACACCTCCGTTAGAGGGAGCTCTTTCCTCTTGGGGCAGCTTTGTAATTTATTTTCTTTAAATAAAAATGTCTTCAGTTAATGCAAAGTTCTGTCTCCTTGTCATTCCCATCTTCTTGGTTCTAAACCTGCTCTGTGAAAGTGCACGGAACTAAAACTCTCCCCTTCATGGAACAGACCGTCAAAGACACATCCCAGTGGAAGCAGGAAGCTCACCTCCAGGTCAGCTCGGGCCCTATGACTGGCCTCCAGTGCTGTCTTCGCTTTAAGGACTCCCCGCCACCTGAGGGACTACGATGCTAGACTCAAAGATATACTTTTAGAGTTTGTTACTCTTCCATTTTTAATTTTTAAAAATGTCAATTGTGGTGAAATATGCATAACATAAAATTTACCATTTTTAAGTTCAACGGCATTAAGTACACTCACCTTGGTGCCCTCCCATCACCCACATCCATCCTCTTTTCATCCAATAAAACTGAAACTCTGTATCCACTGAACACAAACTCCCCATTCCCCACCCCTGCCCCGGTTTCCCATCACCCACCACTCTACCTGTGCCTCTGAGAATCTGATTGCTCCAGGCACCTTATATAAATCACATAATACTTGTTCTGCGACTGACTTTTTCACTTAGCATAACGTCCTCAAGGTTCATCCATGTTACAGTGTGTGTCAGAATTTCTTTCCTTTTTAAAGGCTATCAAAGAATATTCCATGTCACCATTCCATTTTACAGAACTGAAGCTAGGCCCCCTGACTCGCTGTTTTCTGTCCCCTGTCTCACCCTCCTCTATTTTACAAATGTTCAACCTCCCAATTTGGACCACGGTCGAAGAGGAGACTTCTTTGTCAATTCTCCCCAGGCCGAGAACTCATCTTGTTCTTGGAAGCCACACATCCCAGGCTGGGAACTCCCTTTCAGATAGTAAGGAATTAAGAGGGCTGGAGGCTGCAGTCCCCACGATCCAAACCTTGGCAGGGGACCCACAGCAGGAAGCCTGTGGACTTACTCCTTCTGGAATAAACACATTTCCTTAAGGATTATTCCAATTACTATCATAATTTTTTGTTCCCTTTGAGAAGGAAGCATACCTCTTTCCTTCTTTTCTTTGCAGAACTAGAGCTCGAATCCCTGCAGTAGCAGGAAGGGAGAGGGCCTCATGGGTGGTTTTGCTTGTGTGTTTTGGACTTTAGTCTGGATAGGCGCTCTTATCTCTCTTGCCAAGGTATGGCAGTGTAACCAGCACAATGCCACCGGAGCAGGGCCCCGCCATTCCTCACAGTCACTACCTCTTAATAAAAGAGGAACACCTCTGCAAGGGATGAGGTTACTGTCAGTGAAAGCATGACTAATAATGATTAATGTCATCTGTGCCAACATAAACTGGATCTGCACTTCACTAAATAATTATTCTGTAGCCTGGATACCATTTCCACAGGGTTCAGGGAAGTGGCTGGTCATTTATCACATTAAAAACAAAACAAAAAAACCTACATAAACAAGAGAGGATAAAATAAGAATCCATTCCCCCAAACAAAGCCAAATGCCTTCACATCCATGCACAAAATGCCTGCTTGAAGCTAGAAACAACAACAAAAATCCTATGTTGCTTGAGCCAAAGGAAGACAAAATTGGACACACAGCCTTCACCCAGCGAAGAACAGAAGCCAAGTCTAGTTCCTCCTCGAGGGAGGGAAACGGATCAGCCATGTAATTGGCAGGAGGGCATCCATCTCCTCATCTGATCTTTATGTCTGTCTTGTAGGTGAGACACCAGCATCCACTCAGCACACAAGGGGACTGACGGGGAGGTGCACTCCCACATCTCCCCAAGCCACAGAGCACGTCTGCAGCAGAACCTGGTCTCCCCCCAAGGCTTCCACCTTGTGGTCCACCCTGCGCTGCGACTTTTGACGAAGTTCATCCCAGGCTAGATCCTAGCCCAGGCTGTCTCTTCTGAGTTCTGTTTCCCAAGGAGCTCATGTCATAAACCATTTCTCAGATATTTATTGAGCAAGGACCACTGTGTGCCAGGCACTGTTCTGGGCCCAAAGACACACCAGCGAGCAGAGCCCAGTCCCTGCTCTCAAAGGGCTTTGATTCTAGCAGAGAAAGGCAGGTGATGGGCCAGCAAGCAAGCACAACGCGTCCGTAGAACACCAGCCAGAGACACGTGCCAGGCCCAGAAATAAGGCAGGGCACGAGGAACAGGGAACGTCAGAAGGGAAGGTGTCTGCCATCTTACCTAGAGCGGTCAGGAGAGGCACCACGCATAACTGATGTTTAAGCCGAGAAGTAAGAAACAAGCACTGTGGATGTTTGGGGGAGAACCTGCCAGGCAGAGAAACAGCAAAAGCCAGGTGACTGAGGTAGGGGGAGCTTCGAGTGTTCCGCAAGGTGGAGCAGAGCGAGATGAGCCAGACAGGCAGCGGGGGCGCTCACGCAGGCCTCTGCAGGCCGCTGCGAAGAGTTGGTTTTTGCACGGGATGAAATAGGGAGTCATTGGTGGGTTTGGAGCAGAGGCGCCTCCTAATTGGACTGATATTCTAAAGGGTCACTGTAGCCACTGTGGAAAATAGGATGCATAAATAGATTTTGAGTTCAGCTGGTAGATCCAGGGTGGAGATGCACGTTGAGGGTTGCTGTGTGTGGGTGATATTCAAGGCCATGAGAGAGTAAATAGAGAGAAGGGAGGTGGGAGAAATGAGGCGTAGGGCAGGCACCCCAACGTCCAGAGGAGGGGGAGATGAAGAGGGATCAGCAACTGATTCAGAGAAACAGCAGGCTGTGGGCTAGATGGAAAACAAAGACAGTGCTGTCCCAGAAGCCAAGGGCAGAGTGTTCAGAGGAAGGAAGGCTCACGTGTGTCAAATGCGACCAAGAGGTCAGAGAGTGTCGTCAGAAACTCAAGAATGTCTCTCCTAAGATTATTTAAATTCTAGCTTTCAGTGTATGTGGGAAGAATACTGGAGAAAGGGCTTCACAGCTTTCAATGACCAGTCATTCAGCATTCCTCCTGAGGTTCCAAATTGCTCCCATGTAGTAACCATCAACCCCAAGTAACCCAGCCCCGCGGTGCACGTGATGCTTGCTTCCACCTCAGGGACCCAGGTTCCTCAAGGTCAGTCGCCTCCCTGTTCTTCACCACCTGCCAGGGGGCATAGAGGGAGCAATCACTTATGTCTTCTCAGTTTAGATGTGAAAACACTGGGACACTCATTCAGATGCTACACACATTGATTAGTATCATTACACGTTGGTCTGTCCCCCTGCCCATCAAAGTCTGACTTCCACGACCTGGCATTCAGTGTCCACTGTCACCTACAACTTCATAATCCCAACCATCTACTTCGACCCGTGTGGTTCCTCACTGTCCTCTCAGTACCTGGAACACCTCCTCACTTTTGGGCTGGGAGCTTCCCTCCTGACCTCTGCCGATTTAAGATAGTTTTCAAACCCAGTTAAATTCATCTTTGAAGATTTCTGTTAATGCAGCTTCTCCCAAGCCCAGCATCATTTCTCCCTTCTCTTTATCCTGCCCATAAAGCACTTACTATGTACAGATCATATATGCTGATGCTTGCATCCTGTTAACGTAATGTCTTGACAGACACCGTATCTTCACCATCTCTGTTCTGCGTACCACCTACCACTGTGCCTTGCCTCACATAAGTAGCTAATGGATATTTAAAGGATGAATGAATGGCTCTTAAAGAATGATGGTGCTGAAGAGCTAAAAGTAAGTCAATAGCTGAATTCAGTTCGGCACCCTTAAATTCTGACACCCAGATCCACTCTTCAGAAATGTCTGCTCCCTTTTCTGCCAATGCCAGTTGTGGATGGTGACAGAGCTGTCATATACGCTCTGAGGGCGTCCACTCAACCGCCCCAGGAACAGGCCTGCACGATCTTTCCTTCCCTGGGCTCCCCTCCCACAGTCCCAGCCTCAAGGGGAAACTCTTGACCCACCCCTGGTTTAAAAATACTAACTTCTTTCCTTTCTGTCTCACGGCATCTCCTGGTAACCACTGAGGTAATACTACACAGCGAACGAGAGGAAAGCAAAGAGCTGATGTGTATCTTTCGGGGCCCGACTAGGTACTTGGAGTCACACTAAACAGCCCCCTCCCGGGCACACAGGAAAGGCCTGACAAATATCTCTAGCTGTACAAACACTTAAGACCCGAGCAAGCCTCAAACCTCTATGTGCTCAGGGCGAAATGAGCTGCACTGTCTGGGTAATAACATCTTAGGAACTCAGGGCCTGAGGAGATAACCAAGAACTGGCTGTGATCAAGGAAGAGGTCCTGAGGAGGTGGGTTCTGGATCTGGAAGGATCTGTCAGAGAAGTAACAGGACAGGAGAACACACCAGGAGTGGGAGTTAGCAACGCCTGAAGCAGAAAGGAAAAAAAAAAAATAGTGTTCCGCTGCTTGGGAGGCCCTTGGATTAGCCAAGGTGAGAGATGGCGCTGGGAAGACCAGTCTGACCAGCCAGTCCAGTTTTCCACCTCTGTGCCTTCGCTGATCCGGGTCGGCCAGGGTGCAGCTCTGAGGCCAGACTGTGCATAAAGAGCATAGAGTTACCATTAGTCACAGAGACGAAAAGAGCACTGGACCAGGAGTCGGAAGGCCTGGGTCCCAGTCCTGGCTCTGCCACAGAAAATCCTTATGAACAAGACAGTCGCTTTTTCCTTTGCTTTGATTTTCTCCCTTTAGGTAAAAGGGGGTGCGGGGGTCGACAATGGCTCCGCCCACCTCATATGGTTATCATGAGCCTCCTATACAAAAAAGATTATTAAAACTATTCAAAAGCTATGCGTATCTGAAACAAATCTCTAACAAAAGTAGCGGCAGGTTTTCTCAAGGCCTAATGAGAGCACCGTGACCCCTCGCTACCCCCCACTCCAACAGCACGTCTTGAAGTATTACAGTCAGTTCTTCAGAATGTGGGGTGCTGGCGAGAGCACTGGGATTAGACTGGCTCGGACTGACTCCTGGCTCTGTCATCTGCTATCTCGTGTGACCCCGGGCAAGTTTTGTAAACTTGCTAAGCCTCGGTTTCTGTTTTGTTTTATTTATCAGTAAAATTAAAACAACACTGCCTACTTTGTGGTGCAGATTAGAGAGAATTTCGTGTAAAGTTTCTAAGTCGGTTCCTGGCGCGTGGCAGATACTTACAAATGTTGTGGCCATGTTTAAAATTAGCCTCAGTATGAAAGACACCAAGTACAATGGATGCCATATCAAATCCATCAGCCATGTGCAAAGGACTGAAACGCTTCTGATATCATAAACATGACTTAAATCTTATTGGAGACTCCTTGCTACTTTTTGCACGGCCTTCATTTCTGAAACTGGCATTAACGGAAACTTTATTTCTGAAAAAACAGCATAGTGGAAAGCAGCGGACAAAGTTATTTAAATACACTGTGTGTTAGAAAATATTCTAGACTCCTCCTCCCTATCTCTCCACTCACCTTCCAAAAAAAAAAAATCCAAGTCTACTGACAGTGGAATACCTGAAAACTATATTGTTACCCCACCCCACACTCATAATTTGCATTACATTCTGTGTTTCCATCATGTTTGAGTTGGCAGGGGTGGGAGAGGAAAGAGAAGAGACGGGAAAGGGGAGGTGGGTAGACCAGCATGGCTCAGAATAACCATTTGAACATTTAAAGTTAATGAAATCCACCAGGTCTCTGTCAAAGCCACACCCCTCTCTTAAATGTCAGAAATGAGGTCAGTTGGCTGAGAGTTAGAATTTGGTTTTACTAGCCATCGCTGCATGGAGAGCCTGGCTTATCAAGGCAAAGCAGGGTTTCT
The DNA here is from genome assembly GCF_048773025.1 of Camelus bactrianus. Taxonomy (NCBI): domain Eukaryota; kingdom Metazoa; phylum Chordata; class Mammalia; order Artiodactyla; family Camelidae; genus Camelus; species Camelus bactrianus. The sequence goes on along the minus strand of NC_133568.1, from coordinate 7,270,222 downwards.
GGACAGGACCTGGGTGGTGGTTCAGAGGCTAGGCTGAGCACCCGTGAGTCCAGACACATGCCCAGCTCACTGCAGTGCCCCGCATGGTCCAGCATCCCACCCTTCCTTCCAGGGAGAGCTGTGTGACCTCGATGAGGGACAGCCCCTCTCCTTCCATCACAACAAGGAGGTGGTGAGAAGCTTAAGGTGAAAATATAATCACCTTTAAAACAAAGAGGGTTTCAGAAACAGTACCTCCCACCCAGACAGGAGAGAGGATTTGACAGATGTCACCACCTGGCCAGGAGATGCAAGACCCTAGTTCTCCCTGCCGCTGTGACAAAGACACCCCAGCACAGTAACCCTGACAGTGCTCAGCCACGGAGAGGGGTCCTTAGCAAGCATCCCGCCAGCGGGTCCCAGCTTGGCTGCACGTGAAAATCAACTGGGGAACTTGACTAACAGAACTAACAGTGTGAACCTATTTCCAGATTTCTAGTTTACTGGTCTGAGATAAGCCATAGAGAGCAGGTTGTTTTTTAAAAAGTACCTAGTGATTCCAACGTGCAGCCAGAGCTGAGAACTGTGACCCATTTCAGTATCATCACATACAGATGAGAAGTATGAGGGTCAGAGATCCCAGTGAGTGACTTGTGCCGACTTCCCCTTCCTGTCCAATCTTCTGGTCATATTTCAGGGAAATCTTGCTATTTGAGACTTAATTATAAAGCCCTCGCACCTAGCCCCACGCACCCCCTGAATGGGGAAATGAAACTCCATCAGTCTGAGGTGGAGGAAGGGAAGTGAAAGGTGAAACTGACTTTAAATAGGAACGAAACTGACAAGAGTCAGCTCAAAGGCCAAAAGTGGAGAAACGAAGCAAATGAAAACAAACTGACTGACTGAGAAAAGCCAGTGAGGCCCGGAGAGTCTGCTCAGTTTGGATAATTTAAGGTTTCGGCAAGGGATTATGTTTTACATGTTGAAATTGTCCCGCACACAGCAAAGCTGAGCCGACCTGGCATTTCTGGGGGGCAAGGGCAGAGCTGTAACAGTCTGCTGATTGAAAACACACCTCCTGAAATAAAACAGGAGGGCAGTGATCGCTGTTCATGGATCACCACAGATAAAATCAAAGGCGGCCACCTTTCCCAGCCTTAGGAACTGCACCACCACGCCACAGCCTAACGTGAGCTCATTTTGATAATTGAAATAAATCTTGTTCCCCTTCCACATCACAAAGGAACCCAAAAGGACTTAATTCACCAATTATAAACCAAATAGGAGAAAGATAACGTTCTCCAGCTGGGAAAAGCCCAAGCTTATATATATATATATGTGTGTGTGTGTGTGTGTGTGTGTGTGTGTATTTTTTTTTTTTTTTTTTGATGGAGAAAGTCCTTACTCCAAGAAACTAGTTATGAAGAGAGTTAGAGTTTAGATGCTAAACGAATGTGCTCCTTGCAGGCACCCCAGGAAGCCATGGGTGCCTTTACATCAGTGGACAACAGGAAAAAAATGCCCCTAAACCCAGCTCTATATTTTCTTATGCGGAAACATAGATGGGAAACCAGGTCCATAGTTTCCCATAAAACCATAATAATCATCAAACAAGAAACAGAACAGAGACAGTCAGAACAGTGGGATTGTCAAGAATATGCAATAGTTCACTGATGCAAGTTAGTAGATAAATAACATCTTTAAAAAAAATCTATTTTAGCCCTGCAACTTTTGAGTCTCAAGATTTAGCTCTTGAGATCTATTCTCAGCCACTGCATACTTTTTTGCCCAGAGGAAAGTGCTGGTAAGTGAGGGAATTAGCTGAGGACTGATTTATTTGATCATCTCTTTAACATGGCTAAAGCTCAGGAGTGTATCCCGTCGCTCCCTGTGCCCCGTGATGTCCTGACACCATCCTCTGCCTCAGTGGTGTTTGTCCCCTGGCTCAGTGACCAAATTAGAACAGGAATGTAAGTGGGTGACAGATGGGCGGGGAGGGGAGTCAGGCTTCCCAGCTCGCACTCTTGATGAAGCAAAGTCACACTGAGGTTCCTCTACTCCTGTCTCCTCAAGCTTGGGACCTTCAGAGACGTGTGGAACAGACCCACCTCCAACCAGAAATGGAGTGTCGGAAACACACTTCCCTAACGAGTCTCAGTGATGTGGCTGGGGTACCTGGGGACCTTGATTCCCCTCGTTATCCTCTGGCTCAGCCTGAATTGCAAGGGAGCCCAGCAGCCACAGTAACGGTCCCTGATCCACGGGGCACTTCATGACTTGGTAGACTGCCTCCCCCAGGCTTTATAACAGAGTGGGTGAGAGTCTGGACTCTGGAGTCTGGGTTCCAATCCTAGCAGCATGACCTCAGACAAGCTATTCAACTTCTCTTAAGTGCCCATTTCCTCATCTGTTAAATACTTTCCCCAGAATTGTTGGGAGGATTAAAAGAGACAGCACGAATGAAACACGAGGCAGAGAAGCAAGCACAAAGTATGCAAGCAGTGAACAGACGTGAGCTATTACTGGTAGCATGTTAGTTAAACCTCGTAAAAACAATCCCATTAACCGTAGTGGAGACTGACAGGAGACACAGGGCACACGGCCTCACACACACCTGCGCTTATGTGTACGCATGTGCACCCATGGCTGGGGGCGGGCAGTGTGGAAGTGCCTAGAAGAGCTGGCATCAGCAGTGAGGCAGGCTCCACACAATGCTGTGCTGGACCTGTCCCCACAGGGGTGTAGCTGTACTGTGGACCATGGGGCGCCAGGAATCCGCTAAACAGAGACTAAGAGTATTCAATTCAGATCACACTTCATGGATGGAGATGATCAGAGAGAAGGAGGAACTTGTTACATATCATCCACGTTCTAGTAAGTCACAGAGCTGAGGTGTCAACCCAACCTGCCTGGCCCAAAAGCCAGACTCAGGGCAGAGGGGAGGGGGCCGTGGAGTTCTGGCCACGGAGGGATGTTAGAAGTGAACCCAAATCCTCTTCTCCACTGCCCTCTATCACCTGGCTCTGCTGAACAAAATCAAAGGGGCTCACCCTCATAATTGCTTCTTATCTTGGATGGCTCAAGAGTCAGATGTGTGAACTAAACTAAGTACCTCATTCTCCCTCAAAAAAGAATTTAAAAATGCCAACTCTTCTTTTTGTCAAATGGATCTAGCACTGCGCTAAGATGCAGGGCACCAAAATGTCACATTGGTGAATTAGTCAAGTCATTCTGAAAATTCAAGAAATCCACCAGACTGTCCCCCGGTGCTTCTCCTAAGCCTGTCCCCACACCAGACCCAGGGTGCCAATCCTTCTCCCCACAAAGAGGGGCAAGTTGCAGTCCACAGAACAGCCCTTGAGTGAAAACCCTCCGCCTGGGAAGGACTAAGAGTGGCCAGTTTTCAGGACAGAGGTTTATGTGAAAAAAGGAGACTGCGTCATTAAAGAGTTTGAGGAGCCCCAGATGCCAGGAAGGGGACAGCAGAGGAGGGGACGGGGTGACGGGAGAGACACACACGGGAATCGCTCCCATTCCTCAATGTCAGGCGTGGTCAGGAGGTGCCCTCCTCGTGGTCAGAACCACACCAGAAGGACAAGCTTTCCTGGTGGGCACTGGAGCCCGGCTGATGCGACCTGTCTGAGTGAAGTTCAGAGATCCCAAAAGATTCTGCTCAAACCAGCTGGTTCCATGCTTCTCAAAAGGGGTGCCACGGAATATTTGTCACAACCAAAAGTCCTCTGTGGTCAAATAAAATTTTGGTAAACTGCCTACCACCTTTCAGTCTTGAAGATTCTTAAGGCATGTTGTTTAGCCCATGGAAGGCCCTGCGAAATGCTTTACAAAGAAACTTAACTGTTTTTCAATCAGGCATTTACAAAACTTCATCGTTCTCCTCCTCTCCTCATTTTTAAATTTTATTTTGATTTTTTTTTTATTTTTCCCTCTCACTTTAATCTAACACCTAGCAACATCTCATTTTGGAAAACATTTTCAGAAAAACGATTCTAGTCCAAGCTCCCTCATTTTACAAAGCATGGAGCAGGTGCACTGAGGTCTTAGAGAGCCGCTAAGAGTCACAAACAAATCAGCAGTTCTTATTTTCCAGTGAGTTAAGGGCATGTGACACTTTGTGGATTGGTTCAAGAAAATGAGACACTGAAAAAGGAGTGTCTTTTACCCCCTCTATCGGGGTTTTGATCATTGTAAATTCCAGAATCATATGTCAGGGAGGGTTTTCAGTTTGAACAGGACAAACGTATCCAAAATCACCAGGGCAGCAACAGATGAAGCTGAGATGAAGAGTTCACCAGGAGATGGGAGAGCCAAGGAGAACCGCCATGATAAAGGTCACACTGATGTGGCCGACGGGGTCTAGATAGGCCCTTGAGATGGAGTCCCACGCCCTGGACTGGGCATTCACACGTCCTACCATGGGTTACCATGAGTGTTACTACTAAGAGGCAAGACCACAGACATAAAGGGACTTCTCTATCGTGCTGCTCAGAACTTCTTAACTTAACCGCACTCTTTTCAACATCTCCATCAACTGCTTAAAGGCAGTAACAAAATGCTTTAAAAAAAAAAAAAAAGTCGACTCCACTACTGATATAAAATGGAAAGGAATAACCAAAACAATGGACAAAAATACCTGGAATGATCTCCAGAGACTGGGATGCTGATCCGAAATCAGCCCGGCACTGACAAAGCTCGTTAGGGCTAAGTTGTAAGCATAGCATAAGGACCCAAGGTGGTTACTAAAACAGCCAGCACAGACCCCTCTGTTTTTTGCACTGATCAGGCTACATCTGGAGGAACGGAATCCACTTTATTCATATGTATTTGAGTGCTTTATAAGAAATAACTTTCTAAAAGTCCGAGCTGCCCACCAATGGCAGGTAGCAGATGTCCAGCATCTTCTAACCAGACTGATCTGCATTCATTAAGCGGGAAGGCTTCAGATCTTCTCCAAGAGTTCTGCCATGCTTCTTCCCCCTCACTGCCTTCTCATTCGTGACCACGACTTGGCCCTTCTCCCTTCCTCCCTCACCCCACTCTCCCTGGTCCACACACCATCCTCACATTCCACTTGCCCCTGACTTCCACCCAGGACACGTGCGGTGTCACACCACACGCCTGATCTCCGACACAAAGCTCATGCTGACCTAAGACATTTCTGTCTGGGTCATTCATGGTCACACCAGTCACGGGGTGGAGAGGACAAGGCCCATCTCTCAGAGGTTGGAGGAAGGGGCTTTGTTAGGTGTGGGAGACCAGCAGTGATCTGGCAGGGCTCATCAATGGTATGTTTCCAAGATATTTTTAAATTAATTTTTTAGGGGGGAGGTAATTAAGTTCATTCATTTATTTTTTAGTGGAGGCACCAGGGATTGAACCCAGGACCTTGTGCATGCTGAGCATGTGCTCTACCGCTGAGCTGTACCCTCCCCCTTGTTCCTGTGATTTTGGGGTACCAGTAGTCCTAGCGCACACGTTACGCAAGTCAGACCACGTTTCCGTTCCCTATTCTTGGGCTCCCATCTCTGGAGGGAAGGCCCCTTAAAACGATGTGCACTGAGCGGGGAGGAGTGTCTTCATACCTGCCTTCCAGGACCTATTCAGATTCAGATTATCCTTCTGGGTTCTACGATTCACAGCACAAAATCCCTATTCTTCTGTGGGGAGCCTGTGGCGGGTCCGCATTGGTTCCAACACAAGAGTAGCCTGTGGATTAGAGGCCTGGCAGGAAATCAATCTCTAATCTCTTTTCAGTGGCTCATCCTTCTCAGTGGGATTTTGGGAATAATCCACAGGCGAAGGTGACTTCCTGATCTGTCAGAGAGGAACACCAGAGAGAAGGCGACGCTGTAAGACTGAAAACATGCATAATGTTTCCCAAGGTCAGCTCCCCTTGACCTTGAGAAAGTCAGTAATAACTCTCTCCAAGCCTTGGTTTCCTCGTCTGTGGATCTGAGCAGTTTCAACCTGCAGTAGTTCCTAACTTCTCTCGGTCACAGATGATCTTGAGAATCTGATAAATTCTCTCCCCCAGAAAATGGTTAAATGCACCTATACGCAAAGCTGTGCATCCAACTTCAGAAGTTTAGAGGAAAACCTGTAAATCACCTATAGACATGCTAAGCCACCTCGGACCCGAGGGTAAAACACTCCATGGGCCAGCGTCACAATTCTATGATGGCTCTCTGTCTAGCTTTCTGTCAAACCTTCTCTGCAAATGTTAATTTTTATTAAGTATTTTTCTGCTTTTTAGCTCCCAGTCAGTTACATAGAGTTCTCATGACACCCATGTGGCCCTCAAATTAATACACACAAGGTGCTGGTTGTAGTCATTTTAATAGGTGCGGCAATACAAAGATGGCAACGGATAATCACGTAAGTCTGCAGTCGCCACTACTGGGGTGCAATCTCTCTACTCAAGTAAAGACTTAAGTACCCACCAGCGTTCCATTTAGATCGCTCCCCAAGAGCTGTCACGTTCTTCAGAAGCATCCCTGTTGCTTGTCCATGTCTCTCAGCATAACTCGTACACTGTGCATCTCCTGATCCCAGAAACAGCTGTCCAGGCTCTCTGTCCACAAAGAAGGCAGTCCTGGGCCCATGCAAGCACTGACTGCCAGTCAACGCTCCAGTGATACAGGCACTCAGGTGCCAGTGGGCTCCTAAAGTGTCTCGCGGCACGACTGATAAGCCAGCTGGATTGGAAGGGTACCCCACCAAATAAATACAAATCAAACAAGCATGGACTGTTCTTCCTATACATTTTGTATAGAATTTTTTTTCTTTTTTCACTTATTTAAAAATTGCATCCTGTCTACTTCTCAAAAGTACTGAAGTCAACATTATTAAGCATTGGCAAACCTATCCCAATGCTTTGAGAGATATAAAAAAACAGTTCCTGCTTTCAAGGACCTATCATTGTAAATGGAGAAAGAAGAAATGAATCAAATAACAATAAATAAAATAACAAGTGAGAGATAAATCAAATAGCAATAACACAGTAATAAAATAGAGGCCACAATCCTATCAGATTATTGTCGAACAGTGGGTAGGAAAAGAGGAAGGGGGTGTAAAAGTCAAAGAAAGGACACTAATCCAAATGTAAGCGCCTTGCCCTTTCCGTTCCAAGAGGTTCTCTCCTTTGCTTTCTCTCCTCCACAGCAAGCTCTCTCAAACTCCTCTGCTAAGCAAGCCCAAAGATTTCACACAAACCCCACCTGCCTGCCCACCCCAGGAAGCCTTGTCCTACTCAATTAGCCCACGCTGATCACATATATAACAGACTCTCAGTTTCCCACCCGCCTTCCATCTTACTGGTCTTATTCTTAAAATCTTTCATGACTTAAAATTTTGTATGCCCTCGCTAAGCTTTCTGAGAGCAGAGGACATGTGTTCCTTCCCTTACATCCTCCAGAGAGCAGAACTCTGTGACGGCCGTATGGAACTGAGATGTGAAGCCCAGAAGAACCCCCGGTGTCACATGGTTTGATGAAAGACAGGCTCAGCTTGCCCCTCAAAACAGCCACCCGATGACGCTACCTTATTCAGATCCTCAAATGTTCCCCAAGCCTCTCCACTATGTTACGTTCCAGGACCCAAAACTAATTTAAATAGCTTCCCAGTTGCTATGGACTGAATGTTTGTGTCCTCATGAAATTCCCGTGCTGAAGCGCTACCTCCCAATGTGAGCAGACGGGGCCTTTGGGGGGTAATTAGGTTTGTGAGATCATGAAGTTGCCATGATGGGATTTAGTCCCCTTACGAGACAGAAGCAAGACTTGGAGAGGGCCCTCCCCAGAGCTGATTCCACCAACACCTGGATATCGGACTTAGCCTCCAGATCTGTGAACGGTAAACGTCTGCTGTGTAAGCCACCTAGTCTACTGGAGACGCCCATGTTGTAATTCACCTATGAATGAACCAGTGTCTCCATTGCCCTCTTCGGCCTCCTACTCCCAGAACTGAATGTTCCCCACCACATCTTCCTCTTTTCTATTCCTCTGAAATCTTCCCTGCCCTTCACGTCCTCACTTAGTCTCCCATCATCCATGAAGCCCTCCCTGACGAGCCCACCCCACGCCCACCCCAGGCCTCCTGCCTCCCTGTGAGCTCCTCTGCACCACGTCTTGGCTACTTCATCATGCGTTGGCATAACAATGGAAACCACTGGTGAATGAACACACATGGCTTATGATAACTCTGGAGAGTCAACTTTTATTTTTATTTAGCTTTGTATCACTACCATATCCCATTGAGTCTAGGATGCACAATTTTTTTTTCATTTCCAACATCTCTGAAATTGTCTTATCATCTGCGGCATCCTAGATTTGATGATGTATGCTGTTTCACCTTTCATAGGCCTGTCCTGATTCCTCAGCGAACTGCAACCCCTTTTAGAAAAGAACTCACACATTGTGCACCAGTCCTCCTTTGCTTGCCTGTGAAAGATCCCGCGGACAGCACAGATCCTCCACACTTTCTTGCTAAAGCGGCAACCCCGTCCCCAATTCTTCCTTCTCTCCTGATAAAGGATGAGATCAGCAGAGAGCAGCCAGAGATGTGGGGCTTAATCTTAATCATTTCTCTCCTACAACATCATAAAATTTTAGAATTGGAAGCACACGCCGGCTCCACTGCAATTTCTCTCGAATCTCAGGGTAACACTTGATTCTTGTGCCTCACTCTCTCTTTTATAAAATGGGTCCAACTACACTGACCTTCTCAGACAAGGGTAACAACTGGAACAGAACTCAGTGACGGCATCTTCTAAATGCTGCAGAGGAGGTGATGAATATTATTAAGCACCTGCCCTGGGGGAATGTTGCTTCCAAAGGTGGAAAGAGGGAAGCAGGCTTGGCGATCCTAAGGCCATCGCTCTGCATTTACACAGTGCGTCACCATGACAACGCCCCTTAAGTTTATCCCCTTTCTCTCCATAGTCACTACCCCAGAGTTGCTGGCAAACAGAGAAGTCTTGGTGGTCATGGAGAGAAGGAGAAGAAGGGAACATGGACGGTGAGCGGAGATGGAGGAGGCTCAACAGCAGCCTCACGGAGACACCTTTCTTCATCAGTCTGTGTCTGCTTGTGTGTCCTCCACATGCCCAGGCAGAGTGGAAACAGACATCTTGTCACACGGGCCATCCTGTGTTGCCCAACGAGTAACAGACACAACCTGAGTTGCCAAGAGCAGCTTATCAGAGGCTGATCTTCACATCTGGATCCAAGGTCCAGGAATGCCAGCCCCATTAGGTGGGAGCTAAATGAGCTCTGGACACAGTTCCCTCTGACCGCACCACCCCTTCGAGGCACACGCGTGAACATGCCTGTGACGCCTGCACAGGCCATTTTCCTTCAAGGGGCATTTTGAACAGACTTAGATCGAGCTCCTGCTATCAATCGACTTTTTCCAAAACCAGGGACTCCTGAGCTCCCAGAGGTTTGACCAAGATCAGAAACCAAGCTATAAAGGCAATGAGCCAAAAGCGGATAAAACTGAAAAGCTCAGACATCTCCCCTCTGACGGCCCTCCTTCCCTTCCTTCTCTGGAAAAGTAAACAAATGTTCTATTTTTAAGTTTTTTTTGGGGGGGTTGGTTGGGGGAGGTAATTAGGTTTATTTATTTATTTATCCATTTATTTATTTTTAATGGCGGTAGTGAGGCTTGAACCCAGGACCTCGTGCATGCTACGCACGTGCTCTACCACTGAGCTGTACCCTCCCGCCGGGGTCTTTTTTATTCCCCTTTTTCCCTTTTCTTTTCTAGGCTTACGTTTCTAAACTCTGTTCTTCCTGATAAATGAAGAAATGGAGAGATCATGTCTTATCCTGTGCCCCTCTTCATCTTGGTGGAATGGCCCTCCTTCAGCCTTACCTCCTTCTCTCAGGGCTGTGGGTAGTGACACTTAAGGGAATTGGCGTTTCACAGAGCTTCCTTCTCCAGAGTCTTCTCCTTGTGTCATCCTGCCCCTCAGGGCACAAGAACCAGTGCGACATCTTGACAAAGGCCCTCCGACCCAGAGAGCCCAGCCTCTCTCCAAGAAAGGCTACCTCTGCGAGAGAGCTGGGAGTGGCCCAGGGAGAGCTGGTCTAGTGGGCATCAGCCTGTGATCTGGCGAATCTGTGAAACGTCACAAACCGGACCACGCTGGAGACCCACGATGTTTACTAACATCTTACAGACTCTGAGACGTCCTACTGCAAACCCATCTGTTTAGCTTTGTTTTAACCAGGTGTTTCCCAATCTTTTTTGCTCATGGAATCCTTTTCGACCTCTAACACCTCTCAATGTTCTGAATAAGTAAGTCCCCCAGACCACGTATTATAAATGCTGATCTAGTCCAATACCCTTCTTGTTCTCACAAGAAAAGTAAGAAACAGAGAGGGACATTAACTTCCTTAATCTCGCACATGAACAGCAATACAAAGCAGTAAGAGCAAGCTCTGGACTGAGAGGCCAGGATGTTGGGGGCAGACCCCCTCCCTGCCGCTGTCCAGCTGTGTGGCTGGCAGCACCTCTCCGTTCTAGAGTTATTTTCATCCTTAGCAGAAGGATTTTTTTTTTTCTTCCAAGGATTTCTAAGGCTCTTTCAATTCCCTTTTCTGAGATGCTGAGAGACTCTCACACTTGCTGTAACACCTCCTGGAGCAAGTCCCAGAAGTGCGAGCCTGTAGCTGTTCTAAATTTGAAGTTTAAAAAGCTCATGAGGTTGTCAACCCACACAAAGGAGAAACCAATGGCAGCAGCGCCCATGGTCATGAAGGCGTCCCTGAAAGGAAACACGGGAGAGAAGGAAGGAGTCCAGGTCGTCACCTGTCTGGGGGGATGCAGTCAGAGTGGGCAACGTGGATTCTGGAGTCACCAGGAACCGGGAAGCCTCACCCATGTGCTGCTCCCCTAAGCTTCAGACAGCAGCCAAGGTTGGGGCTCCCTCGGGATTAACCACTGTGCCGAGATCTCTCTCTGGCCACCAGGCACGAGATTAAAAACATGAGGCTATTTCAGCACAGCTTACACGCCTTATGCACCCTGTCTGTGCCTCACCCCAAGCCCAAGGCAATGCTGAGACACCCAGAAACAACATTCATAATCCTCTCCAACCACTTGAGTGTGTAGACTTTCTGTCATCCTTAGAGTCACACCAGATCACAATCTCCATGCTGTCACATAACCCGCCGGCTTGTTCCTCGCTCCGTCCCCAGTGTGTGGCATTCACTGGTAGTCTTTCATATCTGTGAAATAAATAATTATTTCTAAACTGGTAGTTGCTGATTGTTAAGACTCAGCAAACACATTCATCTGGAAGTTCACTGAACATCTATTAAGTGCCTTGCATGTTGTGAGCACTGAGCTGGACATTGTGGGGGAACCAGGAGAGAATTCCCACCAGGCTCTGTCAAAGAAATGACCTAAGACAACACCTGCGAGGACTTAACTATGCCCAAAACTTACCATCCCACTTTTCCTACCCCTCCCAGTACCCCCAGATCTGCTCCTTCTCCTGCTTTCCCCATTTTGGAACATGACCTGGGCCTCACTTGTTCACCTAAAAAAGCAATCATTATTAACATCATTATAGATGACATTTATTGAGTGTTTATTATGTGCCAGGCTAGCAACGCTATGAATTTTGTGCAATTTTTGTCCTGTTTTACAGAAACGCGGGTACCACCACAGACCCACGCCTTTCCCTCTAGCCCCCTCCACCTCACTCGTCTTGAGGTCAGTTGCGCATCACACATGTCTTCCCCTTCCGCCTTGTCAGCTCTCCTGTGACGCGCCCAACCTTAATCGCTATCCTTGCCTGAACTATTAGGGTCACCTTCTAAATGGTCTCTGGCTGACTGACAACCTATCTAACTCAAATCGCCCAAAATGAAAATGACAGAGCCACCCCTCCACCCGGCACATCCGACCACGGCCCCCACCTCCAATCAAACCCTCTCTCTGCTCAGTGCACCTGAGCCTTCGAGATCAGGGACTGCTCAGAGCTGGACGGCCACCACCACGCTGGCCGCTCAAGCTGCCTGCAGTAAGCTCCCCAGCCCTTTCTCTTACAGACCACCCTGAACTTCAAAGTAATCCCGCACCACCTCCTCCAGGAGCTTCCCCTGACTGCTGGCGACCCCCCAAGGCTCCCTCCGGGGCCCCACTGTGATGTTCACTTAGCACTTCCAGCAGACCGTGGCCCCTAGTTACTGGCCCTTGACTCTGAGACCCGAGGGTGGGCAGAGTCCGGATGCTCCCTCTGCACCTTGCGCGCGCATCACCTGCAAGGTGGAGATACCTCCTCCTTTTCTTCTCACGGAATGATGCTTTTCAAAAACGTTACAGGAAAATGGCACACATTTTTCTTTTCTTTCATACACATTAACGGTTAAAGAAATAACTGAGTAGTTTCTTCCAATCAAAAGAGAACGCTCTCATTTTTTTCTCCGATGAAGAAACTGGGGCTTTGAGAGACTGAGTGACTTGCCCAGGCTCACACAACTAATGAGGGACAGAGCTGAGGCCCCAACCCTGGTGACAGGTTCCAACTCAGCAGCTTTCTCACCTCCCTCTGCCTCCCCCCAGGGCTCTCCATTAAAAAACAAACCAAAAAGGAATGCACATGGATATACGGATACACATGCACATACATGTATTTACACTTACACAAACATACAGTATTAACGCATATATACATACGTATGAATATGAGTGTATCCTACTGTTTACAAAAGAGGATGGAGGCTCTGAGAGCTTCAGAAGGGGAAGCGACCCCCGCCCACAAGAGGGGGCCGGCGGGGCAGCACCGCAGACAGCTGGTGTTTGGGTGGTAGTAAATCACCCTGAAATGAGCCTCTTCCGTGGACTCAATGAGGCCCCCACAACAAAGGGAGGCCCAGCTTGCAGCCGGACAGCCTGCCCGCCAGCCCCAGACGCGCATAACAGCTTCATTCAGGAGCCCCACGTCCACACAAAGGCCCCGAAATCAATCCGACATCCCGCCACCCCAGACAATGCCCCGAATCGTCTCAGAATCGAAGGCTCAAACGAGGGGACAGCATTCAGGGGAGATCAAACCGCCGGCCTGCCCCTGAAAGCAAGCAGGGAAGCAGTTTTTCAGAGGAGGCTGGGGAGGAGGCGGCGGTGCGCGCGGGCGGTGGCGCTGGCGGCGATGGTGGCGCTGGAGGCTCCCGCCCACAGGCTTGGCTCGGCTCGGGCCCAGGCGCGCTCGGCTGGCCTCGCTCCGGCCATCGCTGCTGCGCGGGACCCAGTGCGCGACATTCGCCAGGCAGCGCCACCGCGCCGCTTGGCCCCCGGCTTTGTGCAGCCTGGCCCGTGTGAACCTCCGCCGGCCGCATTTCCCAGTGGCCCCGGGCTTACAGTAGGGCGCACACACATGCAAATGCCCCGCCCGAGGCGGCGGCTTAGGGTGTTGACAGTGGCAGCCCCCACGCCAGGCCCGGGGAGCCCCTGTTCCCAGGCAGGGCCCCTCAGGGTACCAGCCTAATCCGGTTATCAGCTGCAGAACGGGCTGCCCGGTGGAGCTGGGGCGGCTCTTGCCGCGGGGAGGGTGCGGGGGGGGGGGTGGGCTGAGGGGGGCGGGATGCGGCTCGAGCCGATGAGGCTGGATTGTAAGTCACCTTTCCCGGGGTCATTGTTAAGGGCCCTAGGTCTCTCCCAGTCCTGGAGACCAAGGTACCAGGGACCCAGCGTCTTCCCTGGATGGCCAGATCCAAACTGGTCCTAGGCGGTAACCCTCCCAACCCCAGGCAGAGGCAGAGCAGCACCCTGCTGAGGGTAGCAGAGCTCCATCTGACTTATCTGTGGGGATACCTGCATTGGGGTTACCAAAGGCATGGGCCAATTATGTGCTGTGGCCAGAATCTCTCCCGAAACTCCAGGTAAGGCTGCCTTAAATTTGACATTCTAAGCGGTCACCATGAAGGCTAAATAAATTCTGGTTGAACACAAAGGGCTGCTGCTGGAGGGCCACTCACTGGGTCCCTACCCTGCTCTCCAGCATCCTGCCTGGGCTCTCCCGCCTCAGCACAGGCAGTGGACAGGGTCTGCAGGCCAAGGCGTGGTTACACGGGCAGCTGCCCATGAAGAGAGCTGAACAAAACTGAGAAGGCATCTGACGCTGAGCCAGAAGCTCCAAGGAGAAGCAGGAACTGGGTGAACCCGGGCCAGCCTTCCCTCAACCCCATATTTTAGCCCGATACCTCTATTTTTTCTCTCCCTAAATTACTGGCCAAACTTCTTCCTGGAATTGATACACCAACAGCCAGCCACTTACCACCACTTTATATAAGAAATCCTGCCCCCCCCTACTGACCCCTCCGACCCTCCTCCCAGAGCTGGAGCCCTGGGCAATATGCAGGATCCTAGGAGTGGGGTAACCGGAGGAGGGGCTGAACCTTCAAGATGCAAAAAAGGGGCACTTTCTGCTTTAGATTCACTGCATTCTCATCGGCTACCACTGGCCAACAATAGTAAATTGAATCCCGTTTCCCTCTTGCAAGGGTCAGTTGTTGTTGTGTGTGTGTTTTTTCCCTTCCCCTTTCCATTTTCTGCTTCTGTAGCTCACCTCCTCCAATCTCCTTCCCTACAGGAGCCGAAATTAAACAAGCTCCCCATATGCCATGCCTCACTTGTTGTCTGTTCCCCTCACCGCCATCTGGCCTATTTGCTCAGCCAAAAAAGAGAAAGAGAGAGAGAGAGAGAAGAGCAAAAAGAGGGAGAGGGAGGGGAGGAGGGGAAAGGAAGGCAGGGGGAGGGCAGGGGGAGGAGGAAGGAGGGAGGAAACATGGGGGAGGGAGGGGACAGGAGGGAGAGGGGGAAAGAGGGAGAGAGACACAGAGAGAGAGAGAAGGAAGGAGGGAGGGAGGGCCAGACACAATGAGGAGGCAGGGGTGATGATACAGCCTCTCCCATCTGCTCCTTGGCCAGAGTCCCGGATGGAGCAGTAATGGAGAGCAACAGAACCAGTGATAATTAACCCAAACACAGACCTGTTTATTTAACCTGCCCAGATAGATCAACTCCGAGGCTGCGCTCTAGCAGAGGGCGCTGGGACACACTCGGGGAGACACCCAGGAGGCCGCTAAGGACACAGAGGCAAGTCGGCCTTCCCTGCAGACATCCTGGGGCGAAGCGTGTGCTGGGTGAGCCGGAAAGAAGAGGCAAAGGAGCTGCTGAAAGAAGTCACTAACACCCACTCAAATATTCTGGCGAGGGATTTTTTTTGGACATCTTGCCCTTTCCTGTGGCCATTATCCCCTTTCATGGCAATAACTGCTTCTGGATGCCAAATGTTGCAAAGCAAAGTTAGCCAATGAGATACACCTGTCTCCTGCATCTTCCCCCAGGGGCCACAGTGTCCCCTCTGGACCACTCCCCACCTTGACATAAGGACTGTGGGCCAGGAGACGGAAACCGAGCTAACCAGAGAACACAGAGACGGGAGCAAAACCACCTGAAGACCTCAGACCGAGACAGTCAGGAGCCAAGGACAAAAGCCAATGGCACCGATCAAGCACAGGGTGACAGGAGTCTGAGGTTCAAGGCCTGGATCAGGCACTTTTGCTACATGCATCACTGTGTCTGCCTGCCTTCTGCCTCCGCTTCCATTTATCTACTTAATGGGGGCAGCAAAGCTGACCTCCCAAGATGTTTCAACCTTCAAAAATTCAAATGGAAAAGTTCATTGTCATCGGTCCATACTCTCTTCCCCAAGACAGAGAGGAGACCACAGCCGTGAGCAGGACCACCAGGGACTGTGGTCTGTTTGAAATGGGCAACGTGCAGGGCGTAGACGGGGGCACTACACCCCCCTACCTCTCCACCCTCGCAGGCCCCAGAAAGAAAGGGCAAAAACATTTTCAGGGCCGAATAACAGCAGACCGGAGTTGTGAGTCTGGGAACCAGACCCCAGGAAGCCTGGCCGAGCCCCAGGGGCTGGTGAAGGAAGGGGTACACTAGCTGGGCTGAAAACAGGAAGCGTCAAGGGTGGCTGAGGAGCTGGCAGGCACCGGGTTCCAAGTGGCTTCACGCTCCTCGGTGGAAGAAATGCAGAGATAATTTGAACATGGCTATTTTCAAGCTCCGCAGCTGAGCTCTTTGCTCTCCCACCCCACACCTCCCACCCAGCCCTGCAATTTGGCAAACCCTTTCTGCTGGCTGCTCTGATACCCAATATGTTGCGTTGCCTTAGCAACTAAGGCAATTATCTCCTTGGAGCAGTTAAAACAATGGCCTCATAAATAATAACAATAAGAAGAATGATGGTAAAAAAAAATAGATCTTAGGCGTCCAGGGTCATAGGTCGACACAGAACTGAAAAGGAGAAGAGTTCCTGATCGGGCCGTCAGTGAAAGCTGGTCTCAGAGACGCAGTCTTATTTTATTTATCTAGAGAAAGAGACAGGAAATACTTAGCCTTTCTTTACTGCCCCACCCCCACCCTCAGGCACTCTTAGGGACAGTCCCTATTTGTTATTGGTTTATCCTGCAGATCTTACCATCAGCCAGACGCAGCAGGAGCACTGAACACTAATTCTTTAATACCCATCTCCTCTCTGAACCAAGAACTCCTTACAGGCAGGAGCCGAGTCCGTCATCTCGGTGTATTTAGCACTTAGCTCGAGACCTGGCACAGAGCAGGTACTCACAAATTATTCACTGATTGAATGCAAATTTTAGATTACACTGAATGAATGCCCAATTTTTGCCAGAAGGTGTTTTTTTTCCTTTTAAAGAAACCCTCTGGGCCAGATCATTTTGAAGTCTCTTCAATCTCTAACGTCTGATGATCTTAGAATCTACTAGCCCATCTCCAAGATACAGTAAGGCGCCACATTGACAAGAATAAAGAGAAATCAAGATGCTAAGTTCCAGTGTATGCAAGTAAAGGTTTCACCTCCCTATAGAACCATCCGGTAGAGTTTTACAAATGTAGGATGTCACTTGAGATAAAAATGCTAAACTTAAAACAATAAAAAAATGAGGATTAAAGTGACAATAGGTCACACAACTTGTGTTCGCCCTACCCCAAACATGTACGCCTTCCACTCGCCACTCCTCAAACTCCAGCCCATGAGTGATCTGCCATTAATTAGTGAAACAGCCACGATGGTGCAGGGTTTGTAACTCAAAACTAAAACTATCCTTTCCCCGTGTCCTTCAGAGATGTACTGCAAACCACAGGATCGGGAGTTGAATTGAATCATCTCAACTCTGCCCTTCCCTTTCTGTTCCACCTTCTTCTGAACTATTGGAAATTCAGTACTTGACCCTTTTAAAGTACATTTCACATCATAAATGGTCTCTATATTCATTCTTGAGATAAGTTGGGCAGGAACCGCTATTTCCAAACAGGACAGAATGAAGTAATCGATGACCAGCGTTAAGCAGCGGCAGCCCTCAGCTCTGCTGGCCCCAGTTCCCTTGCTGTCCCCTTTCCTGTGGTCCTGGCCAGTGTACAAAATGTGCCATGTGGCCAGTAGTGTAAAAGGTGGGATGCACACTCTTCCCAAACGGTCAGCAAAGCACCACGCATATGCCTGTTCTCACTTCAAAATGCCAAAGGAGCTGATGTAACTCTACCCTGAATCCTCGGAGCCCTACTGGTCACAGTCCCCATTGGAGAATAATAACCAAAATTTCAGCACCTCCAGACTCAAGGCCAGCAAAACCTGCAAATGCTTAACCTTGGCACATCTCTAGGGAAGGCTCCTGTCAGGCACTGGGAAGACAGGGTCCAGAGACGCGTTACAACTCTCAGTAAATATGAGTAACTCATCCTCCGGCATTCCAAAGCACCTCTACGTAGACTTCCCGTTTTTTCTTTTTAACCAAAGTCTGTTTTTTAGACTCTATCCTTCCAATTGTCATGAGAGGTTACAGGGCAACTCCACCGCTCCCCGTGTGTGCACCTGTAACTCCATGAGAGTCACCTCATTGCCAATAACCAGAATCACTCCTACCCAGACTTCAGACACCTGCCAAGGTACAATGCGCACTTACTGGACTGGAGCCTAATATACTGATTTTGTAAATTTAATGAACGCACTGCCAGCCTCTCCTGTATCCTTTACCCATTCAATTAAATAGCAAAGCCAAATTATCCCTTTCAGAGTACTTCAAATGCGAAGGACCTGAATCAAAACTCAGATATCATTAACACTGAAGAGCAGATTTTTCAGTACATCTGATGAATGAAAATATTTAGTTAGACTCTCTTACAAATTTACCAATGTCTTATTATTAAACATATCTTTAAAATGTTATGCCTCCAAGAGTTGTACAAATTATAGAGCAGATCTGATTAAACAAAAAGCAATTATTTTCATTTTCAAGTGTCAGTGATTGTGCTTGGGGGAGCAGTCACAGATCAGGGAGGTAAAGGCGAGGTAAGATCATTTTTTTTAATGTTTTGTTAATTCATGTTATTATCGCTACTAAAGTAAGGTGTGGTGGGCAGAATAATGGATGGCCTCCCAAAGATGTCCCCTGTCCCTGTGAATATGTTATGTTACATGGCAAAGGGCAGTTAACATTGCAGAATAATTAAGGCTGTTAATCAGCTGACCTGAAAACAGGGAGCGTGTCCTCGATTAACCGGGTGTGCTGAATATATTTGCAAAGTTCCTTAAAAGTGAAAGAGGAAGGTACAGTCAGAGAGGGAGAGACGTGTGGAAAGGACTCAGACGGGTGCTGCTGCCTTTGAAGACAAAAAAGTGGAGCCATCAGCCAGGGAATGCCAGAAGCTGCCAGAAGCTGCCAGAAGCTGCCAGAAGCTGGAAATGGAAAGGAAACAGATTCTCCCCCTAGAAGGAATGTCCTTCTGCCACCACCTTCATTTTAGCCCAGGAAGCCTCATTTCAGACTTCTGACCTCCAGAACCATAAGGTAACACACTTGTTTTAGGCCATGAAGTTTGTGGTCATTTATTACAGCAGCAATAGGAAACTAATACAGAAGGCGTGTGACTCTCTGTCTGTGTATGTGTGTCTGTGAGTGTGTGTGTGTGTGTGTGCCCGTGCACCTGCACTTACATACGTTCTCCGTACAAACACAATTTTTTTTTTAATGTGAAAATGTGTACTCTTACGGTTTCAGGAAAATAAAATCCAGTAAAATGGAGGTGACATCATAATTCTCCTCTCAGGAATACGAAACTTCAGAAGCATTTTCATGTTACTAAAGATGCTGACAGCACAGACAAGAGGACAGGACTGCAAAGAGTGAACGACAAGGGATCAGCACAGGACACATGACTTCAGAGTGAATGCCACTCTCCAAACATGCATAACTGGACCCTTAAGTGGCGCTGGGGACTCCAGGAAGTGAGCCTCCTGCAGGGGACACAGCCAGGGCAGGACACCACAGCCCCCAGTTCCAACAGCAGTGAACATGGCAAGTCCTAAAGGGCTCCAGGTACCAGGTTCTCAAAAGAGGAAGAGAAAGGACTGGCACATGTGAGGATGTGCAGCCGTGTGCGTGCTTCTGGACGTACAGACACCCCACAACCAACAGGCCTGGGAAAAGAGGACTCAGACACAGTGGGCCATGGGGATGGCGTGCTTACTATCGAAACAGCCACAGCAGGTAATTAATTCACTTGTGAGGTATACACAGCAAAAAATCTAACCCCTCTGCCTCCCTGACATCAGTTTGGCCCACGCTGATACAGTTCAAATCAGCTGAGAGCTATTCCATCTGAGTCCTAGGCTGGAAAGGCCCTCGTGGTCATCTAACAAAACCACACTTTCGAGGCCCAGAAGTCCTGCTCTGAAACACCTCCAGTGGTAGGAAACGCACTGATTTCAAAGGCAATTCCTAGCTTTAACTCTGAGATCATGCCATCCATGCATTCATCCTACAGACAGAAGTTGGGAACAGAGAAGTGATTTTTCTGAAGTAGCACACACACACACAGAGACCAGAGTTGGAGGCAGAATCTGTGTCTTCAGTTTTGACTACATCACGTGGCCTCTTCCAAATAATTACAATGTGTCCTCAAGTCAAATGAACAGTAGGATATGTGTGTGTGTGTGTGTGTGTGTGTTTGTAGACAGCCTATGGGTCTACGTATTATGGAGAAACCGGGCCGCCAGTGTTTCCCCTCCCAGAGCAGATAACCGAGTACTGACCATCTGCGTCCACGTGGGCATATTCACCTTGGCCACCAGTCCACTCACATTTCCACAGTAACACATTGTTTGCTAAGCAGTGAGACAGGAGGGCTGGGTCCTATGGTGTAGTGAAAGCTGTTTCTGCTGGGTCACAAAAGTGGACCTTTCCGGAAGGCCTGACCTAGACAAATTCAACACAGGGTTCCAGCAAGCCAGGCCTGCTGGCCAGTACTCACCAAGCAGCTTGCCAGACTTGCAACTGAATTTGCCCTTCCTTCCAACGCAAACTACCATCTGAGCTCCCAGAGCTCAATATCCACTCATTAATTCATTAACCATTCATTCATTTACAAAGATTTATTAAGTGACTAGTTCATGCCAGACCCCGTGCTCGACACTGGAGTTGTAATTAAGGAGGTCAAACAATTGGAGAGGGAGGGCAACCACGTGTGCAGGAGGGAGAGGCGGAGCGCAGAGAACCGAGTGGCCACGCTTGCCGCGGGCACGGTGGGGGTCAGGGGAGGCTTTATGAGACAGCTCGAGATAGATCTCTCAGTCACACCAGTCCTCTCTTTCCCAGCAATGCCCCCCCATCAAAGAACCACCAACCGTACCAACCCTATGAGAAACAGAATCACAGTGGCAGTGAGTCAATCAACAAACAAATTCCTGGTCAGCATTTGTGGATCTGCATCTTGTTCCAGATGCACTGCGGGTCATGAGAGGACTCTAAGTCAAGGCCTCTGCTCTGACAAGTTTCTAGAGTTACTAAAGTGATGAAACGTACACACAGCAATCCACATAGCTGACATATATGCCGATTTGCAAGAAGAATGAAAAACAAGAGTGAGGTACGACAGAATCTGTATTACCAACAATATGATACAGACAAAGTGAAATCAAAAAAGGGAAAGACTGCAGTGGGTTGAGGTCATCAGGGAAGGTTTCCTAGACAAGACGGTGGTATCCTCCCACTGAGGGTAATGACACCCAAGTGGTCATCGGTCTCTCCAGGTGCTACAGGTCTCTCCAACAGCAGTGTCAGTTCTGTGCTGCTGAGGACCACGTCTTGTTCTGTATCCCCTTTGGGGCCTAGGCAAACACAAGGAGACAATTTATGTTCAAGAAGGAGTTAATACTTACCTTTTTAATGAATAAGGCATTTCTTTTCTTGGCCGTCCCAAAAGACCAGTAGAGTGATCTGCCTTTGAAGGTAAAAATGTTTCCTCTTTATTTCAAGGCAGTACCAGCTGCCATCTACTAAAACAGCACCCAAGAAATATGCCCTTCCTCCCAGCCACAGCATCTGAGGACAGCAGTGTGCATTCCTCAGGCTGATGCAGCCCCGATGTTTTCTGGGAAAGGTCCCCATGAGCAGTCAACAAGAACATCTTTCTGGAGTCTTCCTGAACCTCGGAGTGGCGGGTATGGAATATCTCACGCTATTCTGTCCTCTGGGAAACCTATGTGAAGTCATGGTATATTGGTGAGACTTAGATGAGAAAGAAAAGACCCTGGTAACTTACAGGTTTTATCCAGAATCTTTTCTCAGTGTCCCTGACCCTCCTCATTCTCATCCCAGGAGAACATGGCCACTCCAGTCTTTAACTACACTGTCCCCAGTGCAACCTGCCAGGGGCACCTCTATCTCCTCGCTGTCTCCCTTCTTAACCTTTAGTCTTTGGGGAATTTGGCATTGGTTTCTGCTATGCCAGTTCAGCTGAACTTTTATTTGCTAAAATGTATAGTGTGATGGCAAGCAAGATTAATCTTCTTAAATAATGGAATCTAAGAATTTAGACACATAAAGGACATTTAATAGACTTAATGGAGGCTCAGACCTCGAACCTCAGGCAGTTAATACGACCTGAGTTGGAAGCAAGAAACAGCTGAGCCTCAGAAAGTACATGACTTGCCCGAGGCTGAACTGCTAGCTAGTAAAAAAAGAGGAACTAGAATTCAGGTCTCCTGCTTCCAAACGCAGGGCCTTTTCACTGCATCCTTGCTGTATACCAATGCATCATTCAGATTTAGTCGATCCTTCTTACAGAGTGGTCCACAATTCCTTATTTCAGAGATGTTTCAGAAATAAGTTAAACCATAAATTACTTAACAAATAAAAATATTTGCATTTAGCAAATCCCCGATTATGCACCTAAAACAAGTATTATTGTTCTAGCCCTCTGGTTCAAGGCTTAGTAAAGAGTTTGATGCTATTAAATATGCAGGGGCAGGGGAAACACTTTTAAAAGCCTTCAAGGCTATCCCCCTGCTGCTAGGAAACCATCCACCTGAATCCAAAAAGCCACCTCACCAAACAGCCTGAAATAAGTTACCGACATGCAATTCTGGTCCCACTAAGGGCCACTCCCGTGCTTCGGTTGGCATTGATGACTTCCCCTGAAGACTACTCTGAGCTCCCTGACTTCCTGCAGTCTGTCCCATCACCTTCAAGCAGTTGTTGAAATCATTCTTTGTTCTAGCTGAACATCTGTGTGTTTAAGAGTTGTCACTCTTGAAGCATGTTCCTGAATTTCAACATTACCTCTTCCAATTAATTAAGCACTTCAGTCGTCCACAAAGGGAACATATTCTCCAAAGGAAACTACAGAATGCTGGGGGAGGGGCACCGTTGAATTTCGCTCCCCACCAGACAGAGCACCCTGAAGCCCAAATTCAACCCATAACCTCTCTTGACCTGAATTCACAATCGCAGGCATCCACAGGTGAATCTTGAAGCACATTTCAGCTAAGTCCTTTGCCTCTGTATCAAATCCCCTCTTCGGGTTACCCTTCTCCAACAAACATTGAGAAATTGAGCTTTGACTTTTTAACTTCACAAGGTTTAATTAATGAGCATCTCTACATTGATTTCTACGTGGACTTAAAGGCAACCGCTCTCCTCTCATTCATTGTACAGCAAAACTCCTTAGGCACAGGAATGGAAGGGAACATAATTCTACACTGTCCGGAAGTTAATCATATAGGGCCAATTCGTGTTTACTGAGTACTCACTATGTGCGAGGTGCTAGGCTAAGTGCTGTGGGAATGCCAGGAAATTAAATCCTTTCTGCCCCAAAGAGATCTCCTAATCTACAGGGGAGAAAGCAAGATAAAAAGTAAACAAATGAATAAAATTTAAGTCGGCCGAAAGAAGAAATGTGACAATAGAGACACATTTGCCACTAAGTAACCGACACTGGTGATGGGTACGCTAGACGTTCAAGAAAAGGATGACGCGTGCTGGGGAAACCAGCAAGGAATGGGATTTTTCAGGGCGAGGGGGCTGCTGGCTAGAGAGGGGGCGAGGGGAAGGCATTTAAGGTCATAGTAATGCAAAGAGAAGAATGGAAGTGGGGAAATGGTCAGGGGATGACCAGACCACTCGGAAAGTGCTGAGAGACAGGTCTTTAAATAGCAGTTTGAGTGAAACTGGAAGCCTCTTTGAAAGCCATAGTGAGTTACTACACTGTCTTTTTATGGCTTGTAAGAGTAAAGGCATTTACAAGGGCCTAAGTCAATCCATGTACACTCCCAAGGTATGTAAGAGCTCAAATAGCAGACGGCTAGCAGGGACGGCCCAGGGAAGCAGCTTAAACTAGCACAGAGGAGAGGGTGCAATTAACAGCACACGGACGACAAATCCAGACGCCCAAGACGGCAAGGAAACTCTCAAGCAATAAGGACCACATCTTTCCCTCATAGCCTTACAGTTTGGATTCTTAAACTGTCTGTGTCGAACTTTGTTCTGTTACCTCCTCCTAGAAATGATCTCACCCTGGTGTGTTGCAAAGCCCGCTGGAATAGACCTCCAGAGGCCCTCTGATTTTCAGTTGCTGTTCTTGCCCCATTTGCTGCGATCTGGGATCTGCAGCCCCATCATCACTTGCTCCCCCCACCACCCCAGCTCCACAGAGGCCCTGAACTGTGGCAGGAGTGAGGGGCCTCGACTCTGACCCAGCTGATCAGTGATGTATGTTCTTAGGGCTTCTTCGCCACACATCTGTGGACTCGCCAATCTTTCATAGACCGATCAATTTCCCCATCTACACGTGAAGTTGGCAGGGAAGTCAGAAAGGATGGAAGTGGAGACTCCACATTCTCCAACAGACAGGGGCAGGGGCCGTCCCGGCCACTCTATCCAAAAGCCAATTAATCTTCAGAATTTCCCGAGGACAGCTTGTAATTCACAGGCCACAGTCCTGTGGATGGGGCACTGAAAGAGGGTTTTGTTTTCCACAAAAAGGGAAATTGAGGTTTTTGTGGTAAAAGAGAAGGATGTAGAATCAGCCACGTAATGGTTTATTCACGGCCTGACCCCTCCCCAAAGCCACAGAGATATTGGAACTAAGACTCATCTCTGTCGTGAGTCATGCAGACTTGCACGGGCTTGGTGGCCTTAGGAAAGAAAACGCCGGTCGGCCCAGGGTGCACAAGCATTTGGGGACAAAGATGTGATGCAGTGATGGCGAGATACAGCCCCTTGACTTTAATGTGGAGAGACAGGCTTGAAGGCTGGGCTGTCTGGGTCTAACAGAGCCCACAGGTCTCCCCTCAGAGGCCAGAGTGGCTATCACATTTGGGGCTTGTTATCTGAGCCCATCACAGCTGACTTTTCCACTGACGTCCCCAACTTCCAAATTAATTATTTACTTACCAGAGACTCAGCTTGGCTTATGTCAGACGGAAATAGCAGGGGGATGCTCTAGCTCACAGGGGCGGGCGCTGAAACAGCGAGGCTACACCCTCCAGACCACACGCCCATCTCTCGCAGAGAGGGCTGCTACTTGCCAGTCTTAAAGGTCTCTGCAAGGCCTACCGCTCTCTCTTCATCTAGGTCGGGAAACAGAGATGGGGGGATGTACTGACCCCAGGACCTCCCTCTCTCTGGGAGTTGTTTTTTGATTAATTTTTTTTCTTGGCCTAAAATCAGAATCCTGGGGGAAACTGTATTCTCTGCGTCTGGCTTGTCAGGGTTTGAAATCATAGGTGAGAGGGTGCTGAGCTGCTGGGAGGGCTGGCTCAGGAGGGGGCTCGGCCATCACTGGGAGCTCTGTTTTGCCCGCAGAAGGACAGGTGTTAAGTTACATGCTCGGGGAATGCGAGCGCCAGGCAGGGACCTGGAGCCGAGGCGGCCAGGTCAATACCTCCTTCTGTCCAAGCTCTTCCTGGAGACCAAAAAAACAAACCATCCCTTGGCTGCAGGCTCCTGAAAAGCCCTGAACTGTTCTTGTTCACTGCTCTACGAGGCTGCACAGTGCTTCTTTTCAAAGTCATTTATTTCCCTGAACCAAAGACCTCGGAAAGGCAGCAGAATGCGCAGCGAGGGCTAGACAGGGCGTGTTCACGGAGCACTCATCATCAGCAGTAAGGGTCCAAACAAATGAAACGTACAAGACGGTTGCTCTTGTCAAAGGTGCAAGGGTGAGAAATGACACCGTGTGCATCCTGACAGACATCTTGACTTATTTATCTCCCGTGACACGGGCTTTGGGTTTCCCCCTTTGCTGGGTGCTTGCTCAGCACACCAAGTTCCTGTGGCGAAGAGTTTGTGATCATACATGCAGAAGGCAGCAGGAGCTACGGGGCAGGCAGCCTTTGCAGTCAAGCTGCAGCATGTTAAAAAAAAAAAAAAAAAAAAAAACCAGAATCTTCTGGCCCTGCTCATCTTCAAAGAGCAAAAAGGCAAATATCAAGAAGATCATATTTAGATAGAAATTTCCACCAGTTCAGTTCTCATAATGAGGGTACGTGATCATCTACCTGATGGTAATTAAGTTTCTTAGGTCAGTTCTGAATCTAAATCTTGCATGCAGAGCCCAGCACGCATGCACACTCACACGGGCACAGCACTCATCAGAGAGGTCCAGCCAGCCCCGGCGCGAAACCTGAGAATGCACACCTCACAGATAGACACACACACACCCCGGCCCCTGGTATTTGGTATTAAAGAAAACATGTCGAAATAGGATCACACATGGCATAAGGAAGAGGAAAAACTGTGCAGCCAGACGTTACGGAAACTCTGACTCCTATTAGAGCAAGAAATCAGAAAGGCTTTGGTGAATCTTACGGAGAGTCTAAGCAGACGTGGAACATTTTATTTCATACTGATGACCTGGTTCGCAGGTACGGAGCATTATCCCCATTTGACAGATGAGGAAAGTGAGGTTGGGAGGTCATGTGTTTATCAAGTAGCAGAAACAGGAACTGGACCGAGGTCGGCCTGATGACAGTCAGTTTCAACCCTTTCTCCAGTTTATGGAGAATGTAAGGATTTGTGTGTGCCTTGGGTGTGTGTGTGTGTGTGTATGAGAGAGAGGTGGCTGGGAGAGAGAGAGAAAGAGAGACAGTGAGAGAGAGCTGTTGCCTATCTTCTACAATCAGTGTAACTCCATTCACTCCAGAGTCCTGGTCTAGCAGGTTAAAATATAAAACCAGCAGGACCAGGATTTTAATTCACAGGTCAAAGTTACTCTAAGGTGGGTTCAAAGGAGATAAAGCCGGAGCCAGAACCCAGGCCTCTTGGCCCCTAATTCAGGGCTCTCTAAAGCCACTGGACAAGGGCCTTCCCCACAAGGATGGGGACATTCACACAAAAGTCCCTGAGGACCCTCTTTTCTGTCAGGAACGTATCAGTTAAACAAGTGGTGCATTTCTCTCCGGTGGCCATGTAGGAAAAGCAGGGCTTTGGCAGAACCTAATAATCTGGGCTGGTCTTGGTGACCAGCGTGACCAACGGCACATGGCAGAAGTGGCATTTGTTCATTCTGAGGCTGGGAGGCTGGTGAAGAAGAAGTCTCAAAGCTCCCACCCAACTCCCTTGGAAGGACATCAGGGAAGACACCCAGCTTTGCTGGGAGGAAACTCAGGCCAGTCATGCTGCGAGGCTGTGTGGGGACAGCAGTACCTGGGTGGCCCCAGCCATGCCCAGCAGACGCGACGTCTTTTCATTTTTTTTTTTTTAATATTTTTTCAGGGTGGGTAGGTAATTAGGTTTATTTATTCATTTATTTTTAGAGGAGGTGCTGGGGATTGAACCCAGGATCTCATGCATACTAAGCATATGCTCTACCTCTTGACCTTTACCCCCCCCCCCAAATGGCTGTAGTCTTAATGCCACTCAGCTTCAGGGTGGCTTTTTGTGCAGCGGGAGACAGTGAGAAGAACTTCTGCCTCCTGCATAAAGGGCTCCCAGCATGACCCAGCCATCCACAACTCCTGGGACCCTCTGAGCTTCCTCTCCCACCAGCCCCACCCACAGCCCCAGTGCTCCTCTTGGCGTCCCAGTCAGACCGCTGGGCAATGCTAAGAGAAAAAGAATTAGCTGAGAGTCTAAATTAGAACAAAGGCCAAACAGGTGGAAGGTGTCCAGACAGCGTTCCCCGGGTAGGCAGAAGGAGGCTATGAGAGCCTCCTGGATGCAGAGACGGAGCAACACAGGTTGGGAGCATGTGGAAAGTGCCCGGTAAAGGAGGGTGGAAAAGGCTACAGTCCAGGAGGCAAGTGGAGCAAAGAACACCCTTGAGTCTGAGAGCGTGAGCGGGGCTCCTCGCCGCCTCCCTGCCCCAGCCCCACACACCCCGGCCCCCCTCGTGCCTGTCTCCACACCCAAGCTCACATTGCGCTCCCCGGACCCTCCCTGGCTCCATCACTCGGGATGGAGCTCCCTTCCTGCACCCGCAGGACCCCAGCAAAGTCTGATCTCCGCCTCCTCTGACGGCCTGTGGACGGAGAGCTTAACTTTTCTCTTAGCTTCCCACGTTTGTCTCACCCCTACCACTGGGATAAAAACTGTTGGAGGTCAGAACCTACACTATACGGTTTCCCTTCACACTCCACGGTACCGGGCCCAGACCTGAACACAAGAAAGCAAGTCCTATTCCATATGTGATGCTGTCCAGGGACAGAGACTCAGCACTGCCTGTACACCAAGGGCGGATGATGTCCCAGCCTCCCTCCTCTAGGCTTCTGCAAATGTTCCACGATGTGTTTTCAAGAATGTGAGTCACACGGATGCACAGCTGCTTCTGGAAAGGCTAGTCCAAGCATCAGTTTCTGCCTGCCTCCTTTCCAGGCTTCCGATGCCAAAACTCCACTGAAAACTCTCTCCCAAAAGTCACAGTGACCAACGCACCCAAAGCCCGCGCTCTGTAAAGCACACACTCCCGGGGCTCTTGGGGTTTCTCCTACTCTGGCCCCTTCACTCTTTGCAAAAGATTTTTCCTCTGCTTATCTTTTAAGTGCCTTGAAATCCCCAAGGCTCCCTCCACGGCCCTCAGACTGTACCAGTGACCCCAGGCAAGTTAAACCACACCCCACAATTTCCCCTGAAACTTGAAACTCAACAGGAATCACACACCTTAGCATTCCTTCCCCTAACCAGCTCTTCTTTATGAATAGTGATATCCGTTTACCTAGGAGATGACTTAGATTCCACCTTCTCATTCAACAGCTAAATCCCATTAGCCAGAGTCCTGCCGGCTTCACCTGCTTAATGCCTTTTGAATCAACTCACTTCTGATGACACCTCCTGTCACCAGCGTGTTTCAGGTTTTTATCACTTCTCACCTAGATTATGTTAAAGGCCTCCAACTGGCCTCCCTTCCTCCAGCCTCTCCCCGCCACAGCCTGCTCTCCACCTGGCTCCCCTTGTGGCCTTTCCAGAACATTATTCTGTCCATGTCATTCCTGCGTCTACAATAAATCAGAGTTTTCGGGATAATGTTCAACCTCCTCGCACACATGGCCCGAGAACAGTGATTCAAAGAAACAACTCTAGAGCCAGGCTTCATAGGTTCAAATCCAGCCTCCACCTCTTCCTAGTTCTGTGACGGACAAATGGCTGGATATTTCTGTGCCGGCCCTCCCTCATTTGTAAGGTGGAGATAATAACACTGGTTACCTCCTCGGGTTTTGTTTTGTTTTGTTTTGTTTTGTTTTGTTTTATTTTCTCATTGAGATATAGGCAGTGTACAATGTTGCGTCAACTTCTGGTGCGCAGCACAAGGCTTCAGTCACACATGAACATACATATATTCATTTTCATATTCTTTTTCACTGTGAGCTACTACGAGATATTGAATATATTTCCCTGCGCTCTACAGTATAAACTTGTTTATCTATTTTATATACACCAGTCAATATCTGCAAATCTCAAACTCCCAGTTTATCCCTTCCCACCCCCCTCCCCGCTGGCAACCACAAGTCTGTATTCTATCTCTGTGAGTCTGTTTCTGTTTTATATGTAAGTTCATTTGGCTTTTTTTTTTTAGATTTCACTAATATGAGGTATACACGTGAAGGGTGTAGACCTTGGCCCAGCACATACTAAGGGTGCAGCAAGTATTAGCTAGCTCCTGTCTGCATGTTTCCCCACTGCTCAACACGCTCTTTGCAAACTGGAGCAGAACTATTTGTATTTCCTCTCATGGAACCTGTGTTTTTCCACCCTCTGTCCACGCCATCCTTTCTTTCTGAACGTCCATTCTTCTCCTTGGCCCAACTGATTCCTCTTGTGCCTCAAAACGGCTCCAAGGGTTACCTTCCCTTCCATGCCTGAAGCTTTCTTTTCACGGCATCTAGTGTATTCTTTTATAATTTCCACTTTATTTCCCTATCTCACTCAAGTTTGTGTGATTCTTTTATTATTACTATTATTAAGGTATAGCTGAGGCATAATATTATATAAGTTTCAGGTGGACAACACAGTGATTCACAATTTTTAAAGGTTCTATTCTATTCACAGTTATGATAAAATATTAGCCATGTTCCCTGCATTGCACAACACATCCTTGTAGCTTATTCATTTCATACACAGTTTGCACCTCGTAATCCCCCACCCTCCCTGCTCCCCTCTTCCCGTTGCTTTGTTCTCCATATTGGTCTGTTTCTTTTTTGTTATATTCACTAGTTTGTTTTGTTTTTTTCTAGACTCCACATATCAGTCATATCATACGGTGATTTTCTTCCTCTGTCTGACTTATTTCACTCAGTATAATGGCCTCCAAGTTCATCCATGTTGCTGCAAATGGTAAAATTTAATGCTTCTTTATGGCTGAGTATTCCATTGTGTATATATATATATTATTGTATATTATAAATACATATATGTATATGCATATGACAGCTTCTCCATCCATTCATCAGTTAATGGACACTTAGATTGCTTCCACATCTTGGCAACTGTAAATAATGCTTCTATGAACACTTTTCAAATTAGTGTTTTTGTTTTATTCAGACATATACCCAGCAGTGGAATTGTTGGGTCATATGGCAGTTGTATTTTTAGCTTTTTGAGAAACCTCCATACTGTTTTCCACAGTGGCTGCACCAATTTACATTCCCACCAACAGTGCACAAGGGTTCCCTTTTCTCCACAGCCTCACCAACATTTGTTATTTATAGACTTTTTGACGATGGCCATTCTGACAGGTGTGAGGTGATACCTCATTGTGGTTTTAATTTGCATTTCTCTGATGATTAGTGATGTTGAGCATCTTTTCATGTGCCTGTTGGCCGTCTGTATATCTTCTTTGGAAAAATGTCTATTCAGGTCCTCTGACCATTTTTTAATCAGTTTGTTTGGGTTTTTTTGATGTTGAGTTGTATGAACTGTTTGTATATTTTGGATATTAACCCCTTCTCAGTAATACTCACTTGCAAGTATTTTCTCCCATTTTCAGTATGTTGTCTTTTCATTTTGTCAATGATTTCCTTTGCTGTGCAAAAGCTTTTAAGTTTAACTAGGTCCTATTTGTTTATTTTTGCTTTTATTTCCTTTGCTTTAGGAGGCACATCCAAAAAAATATTCCTATGATTTATGTCAGCTTCTGTGATTCTTGAAAGAAGAATCAAAAATATTTTATTATTTTATATTCTTAACACTGAGAGCTATGACTGCCTCAGAATCCAAATCCATTAGCTGTTAGTGGAATAAATAAATGATCACTCTGGGGCATTAATAACAGGTACCCAGATGCACCTTAAACTTGATTAGTTGCACTTAGAACCAGACAGTGCACCTTTTCCCAAACACGCATGCCTTCTGTGATTTTTTTAATAGACTGCAGATAAATTTAGCACAGAAAAATGTGATGATGTCCAGAGAGATGACCAGTTTCGAGAACCACCAGTTTCTAACAGCGGCTAGCCACTAAGCATCTCGAAGGTTTCTACTTCTCCCTGTCCCCTGCTGCCCTGCTGCCAGGAATAAACCAGACAGCACGACCCAGGAGTTTGAATAAAGTAGCCAAGCCGCGCTAACGTGATCACAGTGGGGAAGACGTGCACGCTTCCGCCTCTCAGAATTAGGATACTCCTAAGCAATGAGTCTTGCAGGAGCGGAGAGAAGACTGCTTTTCTTCCTGAGACGGCCTTCATTCATTCTTTAGACCGGACCTCATAAGTGGCAACAGAACAAACGAGGGAACGCATTAATGCTATTTCTAAGGACCTCCTCTCAGATCAAGTCTCTTTTGTACTGGATACACAAGTGATCTGGGTTTCAGTTGAAGGTCTCAGGAAAGTGTCACCAAATCTCTAGCATAGCCCCCATGTTTTAGGGTTAGACAGAACTAAAAGGTAGGGCTACAAAGAGGAACACTTTGACCCAACAAGGGCGACAGCATGTAAGCCTGGAACGATCCGGCACTGGGAAGGCCACTCACCGCGCAGACGAGGTGGGGACCCCAGCATGGGTCCACTTCACCTGCAAGAATCTAATTTTATGGAGGGAGTCAAGGTTTCACATCTAAAGTGTTCTGAGAGCTTTCTGAAGACGCGTTAGGACACGTACATTCTTGTTCTCATTGGAGGCAGAGGGAACATTCTGGCTCCCTCACATCTTATAGCTGGAACCACTAACAGAGCTCACAGAAAGGAAACGCTGCCTCCTCTCCACTCTCCTGAGCTCGGAGGGGGTTCCGGCCATTCAGCGCACAGGCCGCCCCGACAACAGCACGTTCTCAAGCTCTTCTAAATGCATCTTCATGAGCCACACGAGACATTAAGCAACAAACCTTTAAAATGCCTTAAATGCTTAAAGCCCTTAAAAAAGAAAGGATGAGAAGGCCCTTCAAGATAGGAACCTCTAGAGATCGCACTTACCATTGCCTCTGCTTTTTTAATTGAAGTTTAGTCAGTTTACAACATTGTGTCAATTTCTGGTGTACAACATAATGTTTCAGTCCTACACATACAAACATATACTCATTTTCATATTCTTTTTCATTATAGGTCACTTTAAGATACTGAATATAGTTCCCTGTGCTATTCAGCATAAACTTGTTGTTTATCTGTTTTATATATACCAGTCAGTATCTGCAAATCTCAAATTGCCAATTTATCCCTTCCCCCCCATTTCCCCTCCTGGTAACCATGAGTTTGTTTTCTATGTCTGTGAGTCTGTTTCAGTTTTGTAAATAAGTTTGTCTTTTTTTTTTAGATTCCACATATAAGTGGTATAATACAGTATTTCTCTTTCTCTTTCTGGCTTTATTCACTCAGAACGACATTCTCCAGGTCCATCCATGTTGCTGCAAATGGCATTATTTTATTCTTTTTATGGCTGAGTAGTATTCCACTGTATAAGTATACCACAGCTTCTTTATCCAGTCATCTGTCAATGGACATTTAGGCTGTTTCCATGTCTTGGCTATTGTAAATAGTGCTGCTATGAACATTGGGAGTGCAGGTGTCTTTTTGAACTAAGGTTCCCTCTGGACAAATGGCCAGGAGTGGGACTGCTGGGTCACTTCTCATAATCTCTTACCCCAAAGTGGGTGACAGGAATAAGGACATTGAAAGTATAAAGCTTAAAATATGGCTTTGTTTGGGAATCAAAACATATACACACACACACACATTCCTAGATGCACATCCTGACCAAACATTTGAGTCAAATGTACATAACTCTTCCTGAGAGCTCCAACACTGGGTTACTCAAACATTCCAACCAAACAGGCTTCATTCCAGTCACCAAAATGAACATCCTAGCAAAGGATCTCAAACAGAAGATTTGAAAAGTGAGAATGAAGCATGTTTAGACAGTTGAAAGGAAAAAAAAAAAAAGCTGTTAACATATTCTATTCTTGCGTTTGGATAATGCTTTAAACTCTCCGAGATCCTCTGATAGCCGTCACCTCCACATTCCCTCCTCCTCTCTGAGATCAACAGCTAAAGGCTTTATCTCCCCAGGTGACCCCAGAATGTGAAAGCAGAAACCAGGGTGGGGACATGGCTGACACACAACCATTTAGCCGCGTCCTTTGATCTCGGGCTCTTCTCCCCGCACTGTCCTCAAACCAAATTACGGACCGGAGCACACGGATGTGCGGTTCAAGGCATTTGTTAAAACAAGGCCTTCATGAAGTCTTTGCACATCTCAAAAATTTTAATAAACTTCAAGTATGGGCCATCTGGAATCTAACACTTCCTGAAATTTAAAAGCAATATTGGTATGTATCGATGTAATAGTATGACCTCTAAACTGCAAATGGGAGGACCACCCAGCTCCACGATGAAGAATATGGACTTTAAAATCAGACCGACCTGACCTCAAACTGCTAACTCTCTGATGCACTTGCTATGTGCCACTTGGCAGCTACCTGACCTCCCAATGCCACCGTCTGCTCATCAGCAAATTGGGAATAATAAGACTTACCTCCTGGAGCTGTTGAGAGGATGACATATAAATCTGTATGTAAAGGCCTTGGCTCAGTGCCTAATACACAGAACTTAAGAGAGAGCAATTATTACTCGCTTATTCATAATCTTTTTCAATGATTTCCAACTTTAGGCCCTGTAGCAAAGCAAGGTTTCTATCTTCCTTAAAAAAGAAAGAAGTATCTAGGACTCTTGAAAGGAACTAAAATTCAAAAGCTTGAAATGCCACTTGAAATTAACTTGTAACAATTTATAAGTTAGTTGTTCAAGTTTAAAACTTACACTGAGAATGGCATGGAGTTTTAGGATGGTCCCTGAATTGATAAAGGGGAAGTTCCCTTCTGAACTAAAAAGCCAAAACAATTCAGCAGGGAAGGAATCTTTCAGAGACCTACTCCAAGCTCCCTGAAGGCACCCAGTTCGGATCTCCCCCAGGCTACCCAAGAACTAGGAGAAACCCACCCCCTCTGAAGGCTCCCTCCCCACCCCCAGCCACCATCACCACCCTAGCACCCTTTCTAACCATAGGTTTCTAAGTAAAAAAGGAAACTGCCTAAAATTGAAACTGCTTTGGTCTATTATTGGTTTTGCTGGCTGTGGGAAGAAGATGGAGGGGGGAGGGGTAAGAGATGTTGATGAAAATAATCTGAGTCATCACTTCCTGGAAGAGGCAGCAGCGTACCCCAAGTTGGCCTGGGAGTCAGGAGCCTGAGGCAGGGTCCCTGCTCAGCCACAGCCTCACAAGGCACCGTGGGGGTCGTCACTCAACTTCCGTGGGCTGTATTCTCTGCCATGTGACCCTCACAGCTTAACATCCCAGCGGACAAACCACCAGTGCTGCCCACCATCAGCCTGAAAACCTACGTGAACCTCCACTCCTGGGCACCAAAGCCATTTCTCACCAGCAAAAGCAGGCAGGGCCCCGCAAGGAGGAGGAGCAGCTAGCTCTGGTGGAGTCAAGAAACAAGCGCTTTACTTCCTAACCACGTCCCCACACCCCAGACCACCCTGGATGCACACACCGCGTCTCAGCTCTGCTGCTGAATCCCCTGGGCAGGGCAGGGAAACCCCGCGAGGAAGCAATGCCCTGGGACAGCCTGTCCACTAGGGTTAAAAGCGGTGATGACATTACATTCTCTCTTGGATGCAAGATTAGACAAAAGTGTCCCCGAAACTGTGAGCAGACGCAGATTGCAAGGGTTAGGTTTTGAAAGAAAACAACTTTAACAGCATCGAACCAAAGGTTGCCCATTGCATTAGAATCACCTATTTATGCATTTTTTCATTTGGCTGATGCTGACTCCTCTGGGCGGCTACTAACCCCTCCACCTGAGGCAGGCCCAGGTGACCACGTGCTGGGTGAGTGACTTAAGAAATGAATGCTGAGCTGCCCGAATCAGGAGGCGAAGGAGGAGGCACAGCACACGGCTCCTTGCACGCTGGAGTCACTCTGGCTTCCTGGATAACTGAATAATATTCTCTCCCATTCATCTTCTCTCTCTCCATCCCCAGGCCCCACCCCTACGCATTATGCAGTCTGACTGAACACCACTCAAAATATTTTCTCATTTAGAGGAGAAAACAGGAATTTGCCACTTGTCCGCCTCTATTCTATGGCCTGTCAGCCTTCAGCGAATATTTCAATCCCGGGCCTTTGCCTGCTGCTAACCTTTCTCCTTTACCCTTTGGCCCTGCCCTCTTCAAACCCTCCAGGCTTTACCTTCTCATCTTCCCAGTGCAGACACTCCACCCCAGAGCTGACTTCTCTGACTGCTGTGCTGAACCCTAAAGAGATGAGGCAATAGCCTTAAAGTAGCCAGAGTCAAAGGAGAGATTCTGGGATCTGCCCACATGATCGAAAGACGATCAGACACATGAACACATCCTGGTGACTGGGATTCATCCTGCCACTGGGTATCCACTCTCATCATCCTGAATGCAGCCTCCCCGCCTTCGGGGCCTTTTTTTCCTCCTCTGGCCACTTCCACATCCTAACTCCCTCCAGTGGGCAGGTCGCTGAGATTAGAGGCTCAGGGCTGGCCGTCCGATGCACACAGGATGGAGATGGAGATCACGTCCGCCAGAGCAGTGAGGATGCACAGCTCCTGGCTGACTTTCCGTGTTTGGCCAAATCACATGGCAATTCCCTTCCAAACCCCTGCTCCTCCCTCTCCGATCACTGCCGCTTCTCTGGTTCCAGCTGACCACCCCCACCCCACCGCCTATGTCGGGACCACTGGCACTCACCATTTGCCCCTCCTCACCTGTGTCCCCCAGTATGTGAGCTGCGCTATTCCTGTGGGTTTCTGCCAGTTCGAGGGGGAAGGTGGAGAATATTTAAGGACCTTTTCTTTGGCGACGACCAGTGTGCTGTCTGACAGCACTCCTTCTAACGTAATTAACGGTGCTGTCTCTTGGCTCGTTGAAAAAGGGGACCCCAGGTCCCCGCCAGCATAATGCAGGGTAAATCATGTTTAAGTAACCACGTAACTAGTGGGTCAGTTTTAGCTTTTTTCTTAGCTCCGACCATTATTTAGCTGGGTTCTCAAAGTGCCTGTCAGGGAGCCTTTCATGCCAGGCCAGTATTAAAAGACAAACGTTTTGTCCCCTCCCCACCCCCATGTCCAGCCCCTCTTCTCTGAATGCTGCCTGCACAGGGCAGC
This sequence comes from Camelus bactrianus, assembly GCF_048773025.1. Lineage (NCBI taxonomy): Eukaryota > Metazoa > Chordata > Mammalia > Artiodactyla > Camelidae > Camelus > Camelus bactrianus. The sequence continues at coordinate 7,233,775 of NC_133568.1, read as the reverse complement.
TGGGAAATAAAGGCTCCTTTATCTGATTCTCCTAGACAGAGTCATGTCGGTGCCGGAGGATTCAAGAGAGAAGTGCCAAACTGTAATAAGACGGGCCAGGCAAACAGGCAGGGCAGACGCCCATGCGGGGGCAGTGACTGGCCGCAGGCAGTAATCGGCTGCCCCGGCCCCTTCTTAGCGCCCGGCACTGTGATGACGAGAAGGGGTTCTTTTCTCCAGATTGTCACTGACTGGCCATGTGATCCTGGACGAATCATGAGACATCCGGGTCTGGACTCTGCCTTCGTCTGCAAAGGGAGGATTGCTCTGATGATCTTCAAGGTCTCTTCTGGCTTTAATATTCTCTATGTGCATCCATCAAGCACTGGGAGGCAGTCTGACCCACTCAGATGGCTATGGAGAATGCCCCCTACAGTATAAAAAGAGGTCTTCTGAAGAGATGAAAGCACTGACTTTCTTTATAGCCAGAGTTGGCCCAGCATAAAGGAAAGCGAGAGGAAGAGAAGGGAAAAGCACGCCGTCCTTTCTTTCAAAGGGGAAATTAAGGTGCAGTGTGGCCATGCAAGAGGCCAACATCATAGACAGAATACATTACTTGTGCCGCGAGACACAAACCCAGAAGAACACCCAATTCTGTCCCAGATTCTTACCCGACTCTAGCATCCTTCCTCTAGGATGGTGTGATGATAAGGAAAGGGAGCAGTTTTGCTATTTCGGTTTTTGTAGCTCTGTGTTTGCCGTTTTGCCTGGAATGCCAGCCTGGACATCCTAGAAGTCCAGCACGAGAGCCCTCCTGATCATACGCCCCACACAGTCAATCTCTTGTCTTCCATACTCCCTCGGGCGCCAAGCCTTCAGTGGTCCCTGGACCATGACAACCAGTCCTTCCATGCACAACCTCCAGAACTTCGTTCAGCCCATCCACAGAGCACGTGCTGCTCACGACGCGTCCCTTCTACTCCACGGAAGCTCCCTGCAGACGGGGAAATGGAGGTCCCGCGGCCTTCAGACCCCACGGCATCCAGTGCCCCGCTTGTCTCCAGCAGGGTCACTGTAAATGCTTAACAGAACGAATGCAGGCGAAGACCGCACTATCTTTGACACAGAACTATTTGGTCACACTTAGGGTGGGTCATACCACGTGAAGACATCTCTCTCAGCTTTTAACTAGGATGTAAACTGCCCTTAACATGGTCTGCCCCTTGAAGAACACACACCACCCAATTAAGAACTTAGAAGCTGCAGTAAAGATGGGACTGAAAGCAGGACAGCGGGGGATGCAGAGAAGAAGAAAGGGACAGGTGCAGAGGAAAGCTACTGGAGATGTTGACTAGAAATGTCCGAAAAAACAGGATCTCCAGGATTCCTCCCTCTCCTCCTAAACCCAGAGCCCCCTCAAAGCCAGCTCCCCGGACGTCTATTTCAACAGCATACCAGCACACACACACGTGTCCACACTGAAGCCCTCTCACATACGCATGTCCAGACACCCTCCAGTTGGCAAACAAGTGACAGTAGGCAAGGGATCAGGAGCCACAAAGCGTTGCTTGGGTGGGGGTGGGGAGCCTGAACAAACAAGGAACAATTCTGCAAGCGGCCACAGAAGGCTTAGCATCTCTGCTGACAATGGACACTACTAGCAAGATTTGCCGTAACAACTCATCCCTTCACACCGCTGCCCTGCTTTCCTCCCCTTTCTGGAGGGTAGGGGAAATTCCCCATCGTGGCCATATGCATTTTTGTTCCTTTCTAACACAGAAGAAGTGCATCTTGGTCCCCCTCACTGTGCAAGGGAGGGTCATATTTAAAGGGGTTTAAAAAGGTCTGAGAGGAGGCGACGGGGGAAACAAACATACGCGGGCTTCTTTCCTTCCCACTCCCCTTCACGCCTTGTGTGGAGAAGGGGCGGCAAAGCAGAGACTCGCCGAGCCCTGTACTGAGCCGGAGAACTTAAGAGGAGCCAGAGGAAAGGGTGCGGAGCAGAGCAGAAAGCAAAGTGGACCAGAAACAGACAGTGAAACAGACGGCTGGGAACGAAACTCCAGGACAAAGACGCTGGATTGGGAACCTCTGTGCCTGCCTTAAGCTCGTCATCACGCCAGGCGCTTTTTAATCAGCTTCTGTAAGACACAGTCAAGGGGTTCTTAAGAAAATGACTCAACTTCTCTAAGTCACAGGAATCCAAATGGGGAGGCTGCTCCTTCTCACCTGCCTGAAGGCCCTTCAGGCTTCTCCCAGGCGACAGCAAAGCCCAGCGCGCTTCCTCTCCGCACCGGGCGCTGCCGTGCACTCTGTCTCTTGCCTGCTGCGGACTCGCCTCCCTCTGCTGCTGCTGTATTCTCATCTCCTACAGCAGCTCTCTGCACACTCCCCGGTTCTCTTCTCCCCAGCGTGGGGCTGGGCGGCTCCAAGTCTCTCTCGCCACACTCAGGAAGAAGTCAGATCTCCCTCATCCGCCCTACCCGGGCTTCCACGCGCTCCAGGTTTCCAGGAAGACCCTTCAGGCCAGCCCGTCAGGTCCACGGCATGCCCAGCACCTGCCCCCTGGACAACCACCGCTTCTCTCTCCTGCCTAAAACCCCTCTTTCCCTTCAAGCTTCCCGCTACCCCGTCCCTCTCTGGGGTCTTCACACCCCGGCATCTGGCACAAGACGACCATCACGCTTGGACCTCACCTCCCCAGTAAGACACGGAGCTCAGAGGGTCCTCTGGAGGCCAGACGAGTCCCTACATAGTGAGAGTGATAGCCCCGTGCTTTTCACCTGCCCGGGCGCCCACACGATTTCCCTCCTTTTTCATTCTTAGCCGTCTCTCCTACTGATGTAGCAGAATATGTCTACTTTATTCTCAAATAAATCTGCATTCTATACTTCCAGACAGCTACTCAAAGACCTATGCGTGTTATGTTAATGATTAGACATAACCGAATCCACAGATTAATATGTCTCCTAGTTACGTGAATCAGCTTTGTGGGGGGTTTACTAGGTTATCAGAGTTGGAAAAGGCTTCTCTATCTTCTGTTTCACCATCTTCATTTGAAGACGTGACTCCCTAGGAACAAGAGGAAACACAGGTGGTCAAGGGCAGAGACCAACCTCTCGCGTCCCAGCCAGGGCTCCACTGCATCATACACAGCCTGTCTCTCCAGAGGCCAGACACACACACACACCAAAGCACACCACCCTCTTACACAGGGCTCCTCATGCAGAGCCCATCAGAGAAAGCATGATGAAGGAAGGAAACTGTGGGTCCTTCTCTGGTGGTCCCTAGATTTGACTTGGATTATTTCTTCAAACCTCCGTCCTCCCCTCCAGCTCTTCGCCTCCACTGCCTGGAGGCTGAACCCCACAGGCTGGGCTGTCCTCTTCTGAGAAACACAAGCCCCAAGGACCAGCAATTATCTCCCTAAGTCGAATGAGCCGAGCAGAAGCAGCCCGTGCCCCGCAGGCCCAGACGGGCAGGGCTCTGCTGCAGGCCTGAAATTGGGAGCAAAGGTCGGCTGTCATTTAGGAAGGAAGCCAGAAGAAAAGCCAGACATCCAGAAGTTCAGCACCTGCTCCTCCCTGGAGGTGGAGGGCCAGCTGGCCCAGCCTGGGGCAGCCCCTCTCCAGACCCACCTGCACGGCTGCCCCCCACCCCGGGGGCCGGGGAGGTTATCAGCAGTCACCTCTGTACTAGGGGGAAGCCACCAGCACCCAGAGGGGAGCAGTGCGTACCACTGAGAGGTCCAGAGCCACAGGCCAAGCTCGTCCAGGAGCACCCACTTTCTCATCAGCGGCTCCATCCCTCCTCTGCAAAGGTCACGGGGACTGACGGAGCCTTTCAGAGGCAGCCCCTTCCGCCAGACCCTAACTGACACAGCCCACAGGCACAGGCAGGGTCCCTGACCCCTCCCCCACCACGCCACCCCTCCCCCCCTTGCGGCGGCCAGCTCTCACGTGGCCGCCGTCCTTGAACCTGATCTGCCCCAACACATCAGGTCTTCTGCCTCCCATCTCCTCCACCGATTTTTCTGGATTCTGCTTCCCCTGCCAAAATGTGTGACGTGATTTTTTTCAAGTTTCGGGCCAATCTTGCTTTTTTTCCTCTCTTCTTCTTACTAGGCTGGAAATCTCAAGGACATCCCATCAATGAAACACATCAGTACCGTAAACCACACGTGTCTCGCAGAAGGGACGCCTTCCTTCCACTCAAGTCTCATCTCCTTCTGTTTCCAGGTTCCTTTTTTTTTTCATTAGCCACAGCCTGTCCCTATCACTCAATTAAATCAATCAGCCAACTGCAAGGTATCTTTTGCAAATTCTGACATCCTTCTTCCTACTTTGATTCCTCAGTTCCTGCTTTGACGTAGCCTGCAAATCAGACATTTCCCCACTCAGGACACCTCAGGGATTCTTGTCCTCTTATATCTCCATGACAGCACCTAGCATTCAACGCACAGGGACTGAAGAAAATACCTTTTATTAAATGGGTGCAAAAACTGATGAACGACTCAGTGATGCGGAGGAGAGAGAGCCCCGTGAGGGGGCCGCTGGCATCAGCAGAGGCACCCAAGTCTGCTCAGCTCAGCTCTGTGACCTTCTCTCTGTTGGGGCACCTCCCTCAGGTCCCAGCAGAGCCCCATGTTCTGAAGTCAACATTCCGCCTTCACTACTTCCTCCTGTTTGTCCTGCTCTCTCGTCTCTGGGATCTGCAGCCTCGGGGGAAACCGAGCTAGAAAGGGTCCCTGGCTAAGCCAAGACGCAGCCTGAGTCAAACGGCAGAGCGGAGAGTAGGGACATTCTTCTCCGCCCCAGGGCCCCCCAGCCCTGTACCCGCTGCCACCCAGCCTACTGACCCCGTCCCTTAAAACCTCTCTCACCTAGTCCGATGTGTTTATAAGCTGTCTTCTCTCTCTGAATTGCCTCAGGCAAGATTTGTTTTCACTCCTGGACTGTATTAGAAAGTGAAGGAGACAGCATTTAGTAAAAATTACCTCCTTTCATACAGTAAGATGCTGAACAAGGATTTTATAGGCGAGTTTCAGGAGAAAAGCTGAGAGCGCTGGCCAGTAAATTCACTCTATTTCTTATCACTCACATTAATAGGAGCCTACAATGTATTTTAAGATATTAAAATAAATGCACACGCGAAGGGAGGGTATAGTTCAAGTGGCAGAGTGCATGCTTAGCATGCATGAGGTCCTGGGGTCCATCCCCAGTCCCTCTGCCCAAAATAAATAAGCCTAATTACCTCCCCTCCTGGCCAAAATGATTAAAATAAACACACACACACACACACACATCTTAAGTTATCAAGGAAAATTCTGTATCCTCAGAAGGAAGCAAAAGAGAAACCACTGAACGCCCTCTCCTTCTGTTGTGTTTACTTTATTTCACACTCCATTCTAAGGGGATCCTCCAGCCCCCCACACTCTGGGTCTGGGTCCCAGCCTAACGGTGAGAGGAGAGAGGAGATGGGGTCTTTAAAAACAGCTTGATGGGTTTTCACCAATTTATAGAATCCATCACGTGTTCATTCCCGGACCTCTGCTCTCATCACCATAAAGGAGCAAAACCCACCCTTTGTTTATAAAGGGCCTCACCCGGCAAAGCAGGGGGACAGGAGGCAGGAGAGGGTGCGGCGAGGGCCGGCTGTGCAAGGCCAGAGGCCCCTGAAGCCGCAGGATCGCTTGAAAAGACGTGTCAGAGCATCTCTTAAATCTACGGAGAGGATTTTTATGCATTTTGTGGAACAGGACAGCAAAAGAGGACAGAAGCTCAAAGTTCAGGAATAAAAAGAAGAGCTTATAAAGCTTTCACAAGATTTGGACCAAACTATTCCTCTGGGTTCTCCGGCATCTAGCTATTTGGTTCCAGGTTACAGAGAAATGGAAGTGTTGAGAAGGCACCCCGCCCAAGGTCTTTGGGAGGGCAGGGTGGGAAAGCAAGGGTCTCGGGCGCTGCCTTGGGTTCCAGCTCCCCCGCGCCCTGCGGGAGGACCTGCTTTGGAGCTCGGAGGGCGGACCCGCTGGCACACCAGCTTCCCGACTCTGGGACCAGAGGCGAGCCACAGGGAGGCTTCTGCACCTCACGGGATACATCTGGACAGAGGGAATAACATCTCCACCGGGGTGGTGGTGGGGATTCAGTAGACAACGTACAGCGAGTGCTTGGCTAAGTTCCCAGCTGTGCTAAGTACCAAAGTGACGGTCCTTGCTCTGCTCGGGAAAGCAGTCTGCCGAGCCCGCTGTCCTCCCCAGTGATTCGGGTTTCCCACAAGAGAATGACTCTGCTCTGCCTCTGATGTGAGGCTCTGCTCTCCAGCAGGAAATCAGGAAACATCAGAGGCTGGACACCAAGGGCTCTCCAAGCCGACATCCAAGACCAGCAGGCCTAAGCTTCAGGAACCAGTGGGACCTTGTGTGACTTACGAAATGAGATGAGAACAGGAAGAAATATTCTTGTTAGCAGTCACTTTAATTTTTTTTTTCCGTTTTGTTTTTGCTTTTTTTTTTCACCCCCCGCCAAAGGATTAACGTGTAGGTTCTTAACCAAGGGGGTCCCCGTCTACAGCTGACAGCGGCAGCTGTAACTCTGAGTCTGCTGCAGAATGGCAGGGAATCGAATCAAAAAGAAAAGCAAGTGGACAACCTTTCCTCCGGGAGCACGAAACACAATACCAGCCCTTCGCCAAACCCGGCAGACCCCCAGCTCTGATTGGACGTTGCCTCGGAACAAAGGGAAATTGGTATTTAAAAAAAAAAAAATCTTCTGAAAGCCAACTCAGCAGATGGTTTTTTCCTGGGCTCCATGAGGGGTGGGGGGATGGGGAGGTGGGGGTAAGGGAAAGATGCTGGGATAACACAACGGCCACCAGGATACAGATGACTGAGAAGTGACAAAGATGGGTAAAGAGGGCTGACCTCTCGCCCCAGAATTTCACAAAGGGCAATTACACCATGTGGTGGTGATCTGGACCAGGCTGCGATCGCTTCCAACCCGCAGCTGCCGTTTATCACAGCCGCGTCTGGGGACTTTATCCAACGCAGGGGAAGAGAGAGACAAGGAATGGTGGGTGGGATGGGGGAGGTATTGGAGGAAGCGTGGAAAAGTTTGATTAGAGACTACAGTTTGCTACGAATCCACTATAGGATAGTTCTACAGAAAAGCATCTATATTTCCACTGCACTTTTAACATTTCAGAACCACCTCACGACCATCCGTTCAGGTTATCTTCAATGAAACACGTAAAGAAAAGAGACAGAATTAGTCCCTTGTTAAACATGAGAAATCAGAGATTCACTTGTCAAAGGCAGAGGACTCAAAACCAGAAACCCCCAGCGTGGGGTAGCCATGCTCCCCTCAAGCCTCAGGCCGGACAGTTCTCATGGAACCTTGCTTTGGAGGAGCCTGCGCTGAATGCCACGTTTTCTGTCCAAACCTGGACACTTGAGAATACTTTGTGATCAGCTTCTATATTAAGTCACAGTGAGCCTGTTACCCGGAGCCCTGTCTCCGCACACCGCCAGCCATCGCTTCTTACCATGCCTCGCTGCTTTCCAGCAGGAAGGTGGCTGTGGGTGCAAGAAAGGAGCTGAGGGTCTGCGGGACGAAGCTGCCTCGCCCAGGCTCACCCACAGCCTAGACCAGGAGCAGGCAGCAGGACCAGCCAGGTGAGCTCACAGGACCCAGCTATTCTCTCCCTGAGGATGTGGTACCCGCAGGATCAGCTAAATCCCATCTTTCAATGATCACTTCCTGATGCCAGAAACCAGGAGACTGCGGGCTTGATGAGGGTTGGAGCTTCCCCAACCCCTTCCCCCCCCCCCCCCCCCCCGGTAATCAGCTGTAACCTCAGGGCAAGCCAGCTAAAAGCTCTCGAAGTCCCTTCCTCAGTCTGTAAAACAGGGAGGAACAACAAGCTACTTCACGAACTGTCCTAAGAACAAACCAGAAAGAGGCCGCCGTTGGGCGATGTGAACGCTTCGTAAAGGTGCTGGGCAGACATGACGGCTGCCACCAAGTTTCCACACCGTGCACTCTTTCAAACACTCATTTTGACAGTTTGTTATACTGTCCTGGGTTTTGCCCTAAATGCCCTGAGACCAGTTCTTCCTAATGAGAACTGTCTACACCCCACACAGCATTTATGCTGAACACACCATACGACTCTGTAGACGCGTGTAAAATTGAGATGCTTCAGCTCTGCTACAGTGGATCTGGATGAGAACACAAAAAAAGGCAGCATGATCAAAGGGTTCAGATGCTTCTAAGAAACCAAAGCGAAATACACAGGGCTGACTAGGCAGAAGCTGTTTTGATAAAGAGAGTTTCCCATCAAACTATCTCCACTGGCACAGAGCTACCAAGGCTGGGAGCACCCGGGCTGGGAAATAAAAGATGTAACTTCTGTCCTCAGAGAGTTTACACCACAACTGAGAAAACAGTACCTTACATCCGACACCACACGTCCAACAGCCTTTCACTGAGATCCAAAAAGGCCAAACTGTAAATGAGAAGCCAGGTTCACAGCCGGTGGAGAGCCATCCAGAGACGCCCCGGCCGGGAAGGCACAGAAGAGGAACTCAGAAGACCATCTTCATGTCCCAGCTGCCCTATTTCTGTGCTTCTTCTGCCGGGGCCACAGACCCAGACCAGACCATCTGACCAGTATTTGATTCAGATCCCTGCCGAGACCTGTGCCCAAAGAGATAGTGCAAACACCTGCATTTTGGCCCAAAGAACCCACTGTATGTAGGATGCGATGACTTGGACCAGCAGAAGCAGCACAAGCAGCAGTATGAAATCAGAGCGTCTCCTTGGCCTTGAGCTCAGTATACGCCAGCAGTGATGAAGCTGCTGGAGAGCTGGCACCGCCCGGGGTCCTGTTAACAGAGGCATTACGCTCAGAGCAGAAGAGGTCACAGTCCCCTGCAGGGCCAGACCACCTCCCGGTATTGCCCTCTGCTCGTGAGCCCTCCCCACCTGTGCAGTTTAGGAAGGACAGTGACAAACGGGCATTCCTAGCACAGGAAGCAAGATGCTTCGGTCTCAGGAAACCACAGAATCCCAGGAACTGGAAATACTCAGGCTTTAAAAGATGACTTTAGTGCAACATAAGAAAGAGCTTTACTAAAACCAGAGCTGCCTCAAGAGGTGGCATTGAGTCTCCTCCCTGAGGGCCACTGAGCAGCAGCCAAACAACCATCCATGACGGACTTGGGGAGGTGGTTTTTGTTTGTTTAGGACGGATGCTAAAATGGAAGTGTTCAGAGGCTCGCTCTTCTGACTCTCTGTGAAGTCCGTGATTCTGAAAGTGTGACCCAACTATGGACACATTCCTGTCTTGTGACCCGTAGCTTCTGTGTCTGGCCTTTGCCTGCCTTCTGACCTGGCGCCAGATTCTAGCCTGTCACCTCAACAGATTTAACTCCTGGTTCTCAGTCCCTTTCTGGATCTCCTGAGCTTGGCTTCCTTCGTGACCCAGTGGCACCCACATCCCAGCATGAGGCCAACCTGCCACTTACTCGGTGGCCACAATCCAGCAGGGACCTGATGGCGCGAGAAAAAGCCACACCTCCAGATAAACTGGTGTCTACTCCTTTGCTCCCCTAAAAGGACAAGGATGGAGAAATCACAGAGATTCCCACTGTATGCTACAAACAGATCCCTGCAGCTACACCCAGGATCCACCACGAGAAGCAACTCCTTTAAGTCGGTTCTCCAGGAATGTAGCCCGTTGTGAAAAACGCAGAAACCCCCAAGCTGGGTTCTCATTCCCAGCAACAAACAAACGAACTAACTGGCCCCGCACGAAAGGCTGCCCACACCCCCGGGCAGATTCCCATCTGCAACTGGTTACTCCTTATCGGCAAGGCACCGTGGCCCACCCTGGGGACAGAACTTCTGTCTGCCCATGTCCCTTCAAGAATCCTCTACCCCCTCTTCTCCACCTCTGATCCCTCCCCCTAACTGTGAAACTGGCTACGAGCTTGAGGGAGAGTCAAAGAAGACGATGTGGGGAAAACCCAATAAACAAGGCCTAGAGAACACACTGAAGGAACCGCATTTGATACTAACGATGATTACCGAGTGGCCTCACGGGCCGGGTACCAAGATGGGAACTGCCTGGACTTCTCAGAGTCAATAAAGGCGTGCATTGTTCCCCCCGCTGAGGTCACAGGCTGGTGGGGAGGAGAGGGAAGTGAGTCTGGGGAGGAAGCGGCGGGCAGGAAAAAAAACAAAACAAACCTGGGACTTCAGAGACAAAGGCACACTTAGGTACACGCGGGGGCCCCTGCCTTCACTGGGCGAGACCCAGTGGAGTACGAGGGAAAGTCAGAGGAGCCCTAGGAGTGATGCTGTCCAGACCTGCCCTCTGCGCTCCGGCTGTCCGTGTTCCGACACGCTCTGACAGCAGCCTCAGCTTGCACCGCAAGATCGCTGCTTCACCAGCCAGCACGAGTTCAGACTCCCGAGCACGCTGGGCACGACTGCTGGTCCATGCAGGTGTCTGCATGCTGCGTCGGTCTGCACACCTCCCGGGAACCCGGCGCTGCTGGACTTCTGCCCTCCCCGCTGACAGCCACTGGTTCCCCCTGGGTGGTTGGGTGCCCAAGGCCTTAATGCCACCTTCCAAGGCAAGTCACCCTGAGGACCCAACAAGCTGAAACCATATCCCCAGAGCAGTCTGGCCATGTGCAAACTGTAACATGAAGTCTGAGCTGAGTGTGGATAAACAAACCCCCTACAGACACAAGCCTTCACTGCCTCGTGCCATTTCATTTCTGCAGGTAAGGCAGTCAGGAGCCTGAAGCAAGGCCTGGCTCTCAGAGAACCTCCCTGCAGCTCCCCAGCCCCATGCTCTCCGCCATGGGGGCCCTTAACCAGACCGGGGACTTCCTGACCAAAGCCACTCATGTCTCACGAGCAAGCGAGGCTGCAGGGGGACGTCCTGGGATGCCCTGCATTGTGGTACAGACAGATGTTTTTCACTGAAAGTTGCAGGACTCAGAAGAATCAGAGGATGGGGCAGAGAAGGGCAAAAAGGGATTGTTTCTCTGGCCTTTTATTAAAGAGAAAAAAAAGGCAACGTAATTGAAGGTCCACTGGAAATGCAGCCATGAGAGGACTTTTCGAGGCTGCAGGATTGTGATGGTGGAGAAGGGGGTGACTCTGCAAATGCTGGGAGCGTGGCAGGGGTGCAAGGAAACACAGCTGAACCCCACTTGGTTGTTCTCATGACACTGCTTTGAAAGTTTCATCTTGAGTCATGCTTTGAGCTCAGCAGCGATCCTGGTTTGGCAGATAAGTGACCACAGAGATAAAAAGACCTTTGAATTGTCTCTAAATAAATCCACATAGCAATTCCCACCACCACCAACACCAAAAAAAAAAAAGCATGCTTTCTTAGTAGACGCTTGCACAGGCATCAGACATAAGACACGGGCAATGCCCCCCAGCTAACACAATTTAACACAGCCACGAGCAATATTAAAACAGGATCAACATAAAGAAACACACAGCTTCTGAGACAGCCCACACCTCCTCAGCACTCAGCACCCCCGCAAACGAGTGACTCCATCAGAACGGAAGTTTTCCTGCTTGGTTACTCGGACAGGTTTATCTCCAATGGCATGGCGTTCACCAAAGAACGTTCACTGGAGAAGTCCAAAATGAGACTGATTACCGAGAGGAGAAGAGCCAGCAGGGCGCTTCAAACCCCCAGAGGATCCCAAACACGGGAGGAAGAAAAGAAACCTACCAGGCGGGAAGCAGGGAGCCAGACATTCCTGGAATAGCCTCGTGGAATGCAAGCTTGATAAATCTCACCACTTTTTAAGCTCAAGTCTGACATTCGCTCCCATGATTTCAGGCCTTTTGACACAGGGGCAAAAAAGAAACAATCTGATGGCAGAACAATGGGTCTAAAGAGAGGTCAACAATTTTGTTTATAGTAACTCGTTTTCTTAAAGAGAAAGACTTGCCTCATCTAACAGAATGACTTAAAGTTTCTAGTTTTTAGAACCGAAATCAAGCTTCAGGGGTCAAAAGTTTTTTTTTTTTTTTTCATTCAAAAAAGTTTTTTTTAACATGCAGAAACTAAGATCCAGGAAGGTAAAGCAGTCTTACCGAAATTATTAATAACAGGGGCAAAGCTAGTGCCCAGGACTCCAGTCCCCAAGTCCACTGCTCTTTCCCAGACACCAACTCCTGATGAGAAACGTTACCTGTTGCTCCGTGGATACAGTTACTTTGTGGAGAAGGTCATTCACCACCCTCCACATGGCTTTAGCTATAAAATATAGAGAGAAACCTATCAGGAAACAAAATTCCCAGGGACCCTGATGAATAGATATGAATGTGCTGCTTTAAAAAAAAATCTATAGAGAGAAAACATAAAATTAAACAAGAGGGGAAATTTATCCTCTTGTGTAGAAAAGCTGGCAAGACCGGCTTTCCTAGTCAGGCTGTTGGTGTCGTGGGGGAAGCAATCATACTTTCAGGAGTTCAAGATGCCACATTCCCACCCCTGGAAGAATGGAGGGCAAGTCCTCGGTCAAGCGATGCACCTGGGAGTGACCAGGGAAGGTGCTAAGCAAAACAATGGTGAGAGAGGGACCCCTGAGCCTTAAGAGGGGTGTGGGGCTCTCTGTTTGAGGCTCAGGACCACCTGCCAGAGTGGAGGAGACAGTGACAGCTCAGATGTCCAGCAGTCTGAGCCACCGTTCATCTCCTGCTCAACGCGCCCTCTTAGAGCCCCCTCCAAACTTACAGGCCACAGAGGGTCAGAGATAAACGTGCCTCTCAGCAGTCCACAGGGCAAACGGAGAGCCCTCGTGCAGCCCTCCTCTCTGACAGCTGCGTCTCCAGACAATGCTTTCACGCTTCTCCGCCCCACGTCACTGTCGCCATTTTCCCCTGGACCCTCAGCCCGTCCCTTCCCCAGCTCAAAGCTTGCCAGGCACTCCCATTACTTACAGAATGAAATGCAAATCTCTTTATTTATTTGATATTCCTCATTCTCTGCAATCCGATGCCAGCCTAGCTTCCAGTCTACATTATCCCAAAAGCCTTTTTTTCTACCCACATTTTGAGTATTTGACAAAAAGAAGGTGCTATTTGAAGAATCAGTAAGTGGAGCGTGACCTATCAGACCCCCTGACAGAGGGTCATGCGTGCTCAGAACGGAACACAAGACGGAGGATGCTGGTCTAGGTGGGGTCACTAAGAATGAATGGTGAACGTGTTTCTAGGACCATGGCTGGCACCTGAGGGACGTGAGGCTGAAATTCCTGCCGCTGGAGAAAACAGGTTCTCCTGATGAAGCTAGGGAAAAGGGAAAATGAAGTCCAAAGAAACAAAATGTAAGTTGTATTTTGGTTAAAAACAAGTGAAAATATATACGCACAATAAAGGAAAAAAAAAAAATAAGACCTGTAACTCATGAGACTTTGAAAGCTCTCTCAAACATCCCGGAACACTTGAAGTTAAAGACAGTGAGCCAGGCTGTGATCCTGCCCCGCTAGCCAGGGTGGGAAAGTGGGAGAGAAACACCCTTGTCCTGGGCCCTCACCTCCCAGCAGTCCTTTCAAGTGTGGTCACTCAGGACCTGGAGTCCAGCATCAGCCTTACAGTCAAGAAAAACTGACTTCAAAGCCAACCCTGCTCCTGCTTATTTGAAGCCACTGAGCCTCAATTTTTTCATTTGTTAACAAATAATGTCTACCTGACAGGATCATTAAAAGGACTAACAGAGAAAGTGAATACTAGCCAAGAGTCTGCCCCTAGCTCAGTCAGTTGGAACTATTACTATGATACGTGCTCTGTAAATTACCCACATTTTCCTAAAATCTTCCATTGAGTTATACCGTGTGGAAATATCATCTCCATTTGGTAGATGAGGAAACCGGGGCTTTCGCAAGGTTATACTCCAGGTCCAAAGTCACAGAGCCAGTTGGTGCAGATGACCGCACCACATCTCCCACCCCGGGTCACTGTGCGATGCTCGTCTGTCCAACACATGCTGGTGAACCTGCCTCTTACAAATCCGTCACTGTTGGAACATTCTAAGCTCGCATGTGGTGCCTGAATGTGCTTCTAGAGATTCATCCTCATGTTCTCTGTTGTTTTTATTGAGTGCCCTAGTAGGGAAGTAGAGGATGTTTAAGGCATCACACCACTTACCTGAGTTAAGTCTAAGATGCAACAAGGTGGGTGCTGTGACAGAAACCTGGGTGCATCACGGTCCACCGGCAATGGAGGACCCCCTGGAGGACAGCTCCGAGGCCCTGTAGCATGTCCTGAGCTCTCTTTCAGCCCCTGCTTCTTACCAAATTCTGCTCTGACACCTCCCATAAATCCATTCTTCATATACCTTCTTCCAGATAGCATCTCAACCACCATCCTAATTTTATACAGAAGGGAGGTGACCTGTCCACTGGTTAGAAGAGTCCATGTGCCCTTGAGCCAGTGAGGTGGTGTTTTCATGGGTTCCTCCTAATATCTTACTACAGGAGTGCCCGTGTTATCTGAAAATCTGTAACAAGTCTCCAGTTTGGAGGATCGGACCTATGTTGGAAATTTGGAATAAAGCTCTTAAGGATACCACACAGGTATCTTCACCCCTAAGCAGTAGAACATGTACAAACAGAAACGGCGAGAACTAGCAGTGACACACTAGGTGTAATGCAGGAACCATCATTACCCTACAGAATGCTCTTTTTACAAAAAAAAATAAAAGAAAGATAAAAAAATCATTTGGGATCCAATATAAGCTGTCTTTGCCTAAGGCTGTCAAACAATGACTCGAATAAAATCAATCGGTCTGCAAAAGGAAAATACCAACAACATAGTGCATGATGATTAACACTCATTTTTTTTTTCCCATCAGCCTCAACAGAGCCTTTTCCCAGCTCTGGGCAAAGGCCCTGCATCCCAGGGGCCCCTCAGTGCACACTTCTTCGATGAGCAGCCTCCCTCCCAATGAGAGATCCGGGACTAGATTTTAGAGGGAGACACTGATCTGTTGCTTACAAGACGCCACCCTCATCCTTTTCTCAATCCTAAATCACTGGTCACGTACTTCCCACTCATACCAGGAAATACATTCTGCAAGCCCATGCCCGTGAACTTTTCTATACAAATGGCAGGCGAGGTCGCCACCTCCCCGTCACAGCTTCGGCTTCTGCTTGCTCCTTGTTTGCAAACTTGAAGGGAAATAAAGTTAATATTCTAATTCAATAGAGATCAGAGAACTTCCTATCACCCATCTATCAAGTGATTAAGACCCAGGACTAATAACTTCATTTTCTGGAAAGTACCAGCTCGAGGCGCAAATAAATGTAGGAAGGATAAAGAAATGCAATGTGAAGGAAGCTTCTAAAAGTTTTAAATTTCCACAGATATCCCCATCACAGCACCAGCATAATGCCGCACTGTGCGCTGGATTTCAGCCCTTCCCTTTCCTTTCTTCTCCCTCCCATTGCTGAGGCTCAGGAACATACTTGGGAAGTCACATATTCAAAGAAGAGGTTCCATCTCTCTTTCCAATAAAGCACACAGACAGCATCCAGCTTTTCTGGGGTGAGAATGACCAGCCCAAGAATTTCAGACATGAGAGTGAAGGTCCCTTGCACATTTCAGCTTGGAACTCGCCCCTAGGTCACAAATCCAAGTTTTACCCTGGGGAGTTCCAACAGGCAGAAGGCTGTATTTGGGGACAGTCCTACGGCCTTAGGGAAAGCAGTGCCTAATCAGGACAACTGAAGTCTCTTTCTAGGATAGTGAATGTGGGTTTGCACACCCAAAACTGTGGGCTGTTGATGGAATTCTGGCAGTGGTGAGGATGAAGGGAAAACAGTTACTTCAGTTTCCAAGATTGCCCACCCACACAAAAACTCAACAACACTCTTTGCGCCATCTCAGTAACCAGAGACAAAGATACTCATTTTCAAAGCTGAAGCTGGTCCCAACTCCACAGCAAAGCCTCAGTTTCTAAATGGAGCCTGCTTGCATTGCTTTGTACCTGCTTGCAGGAATCTCAAAAGCTTCCACATGCACCTAGATAACCTTTGGTTTTACGACAGAGAACCCAGGAAGCACTGCAAAGTTGTTTGGGGAGAGGAGAGAGGTGAGCGCTACCTCTGTGCTACGTGAAAACAAACCAGTTTCTGAAAATCCCTTTGTGTTTCAGATGTTAAAGGAAGATGGGCAGCCGGCTCACCCGGGACCAAGGGGGTCCTGGATACAGGACTGTCTCTTTAAACACCAAGCTAGCCTGAGCAAACTGGAAGGTGTTGCTCGCCCTAGAAAGTCTCTTCTAGTCCAAGCTTTTGGATTTTAACTGCAGCAAATCAGCCAAAACACCTAACATAAGGAAGGACACAAGCCCTGCACTAAAGAAACGACATGATTCTTGGCAGTTTTACTGAAAATGACTACCCTGAAAAAACAAACACTGGCAACAGAAATACTAGATTATTCTCGGCCTATACGAAAAAGAGGTTCATTCATTCATACGTGGCACTTTTATCTTCCATCATGTCTAGAGCCCAAACAAACAATAAGATGTAAGAGACAATTATACAAACTCTGGTTAACACCTAACTACCTAGAACCCCAAAGCTCTGCCGGCAAGAGGACCCCTTTCAGAGCCATTCACAAGACTCAGAGATTCTTGGAAACAAAACCTTCCTAGATGAAGGCAGTCCCCCACCATCATAACCGAGTGCCACAGCCCTCCCAGGACGGAGGTCTCTGTAACACTTTGTGACACAAAACAAATACAGTGAAGCATGGATCTGCACGTTCCCAACAAAACAACATCACCAGGCACCTGGAGACGTTTATGAGGAAAATGACAACGAATTAAGTTCACTAAACATCTCATCTTAAAAGTCTACAATGTGTTAGAGAAATATTCAGGTCATTCCCCTGCCCCTTCCCTTTCCCCATGTCCAGCTCTGAAGCTCACCCCTGGCTTCCAGAATAACGACTGCTCAGCCCCCTGAAAGCCTCATTTACTATGAAGACTGGACTTCCTCGGTCAAGTAAGGGACTTGTCTGTTTTAGAAAGATTTACAGCAGTGATTGAAACCAAAAGGAGGTTGTTAACAGTTCTTAGCTGTTCTGATGGACCACAATTTTTCAACATTCCACTCTTGGCTATGAGAACAAGCACAAACATTAAGAAAAAAAAAAAAAGACACTTTCAAAATTCTGTCACAGCTTAGCCAGATCTGACCCAGCCAACTGGCTGCTACAATAAATAGGAATTTTCAGGATCATAATTCTAGTAAAGTCATATTAATTCACTAGATACGATACCAAGGTATCAGAGACATTTCTTCTGGAGGCCCCAAGTATTCCATCAAGGAGATGGGTAATTCATAAGAAAAATAAGTAATAAGCAAATAGACCCTTAAAATTTGAGGATAAACTGGCAAAAAAACAAACAAGCAAAAATCTCGTAAACGGGCTCCCTACCTTCTTTTTGGAGTGGCTTCTTTCCTCCTCCTTCGCGCCTTTGCTATTTTTCCCAGCACGGGACACCTTCTGGTCCCCAGACTGCTTGATGGTGATCTTGATCTCAGGTGGGCATATATAGTTCTCCAGATTTTTGGGGGGTTTCTTGGCCCGCTTTGTGGTCTGAATCTTCAGCTTCAGACTCCCCTCTGTGAAGTTGGCCTCCTTGATAGAAAACTCCTGTTCTTCGAGGCCATCTCCTGCCACCCATTTCTCACTGTCCGCATTGGAGTTGGAATCCACATCCCGCCCTGAGCCCAGTTCGTCCTCCTCCTCTGGCTCCATGCGTTCTCCGCCTCCTGGGATCCCCTTCCCAGTTTCTGGAGCAGAGAGCAACGGTTCCCCTGCACAGCCAGGAGCAGTCGGGGGCTTGGCCGAGGAGACTGGCAGGAATTCCGACTCGCTCCCCCTTTGCCGGGAGCTGCTTAAGATTTCCCTGGACTCCATGACAATCCTACAGTCTTCAGGGGTTCTCAGGAGGGGGAGGGGGGAAAGGGAGAAGGGGAAGGTGAGGAGTGAGGAGAGAGGGCACCTCAAATTCCAACGACAAAGTGGTCCAGCTGCTGGGTTCAGAGTCCCAGGGATGGAGACACGGTAAGGTTGTTCAGGAGAGATCAGATCTGCAACTGAGAAGCAGAGAAATAATTAGCCATGGCAGGATGGCACATGTCCTCAATGGCAACTCAACCTAAGCTGCAGAAGCCCCAGCCCACTTACTGATGGCATCAGGGAAAAAAAATGATTGGAAAGAAATCAAACCAGAAAGGGCATGTTCCCAAATCAGATTATGTTGGAGCAGAGGGGGAAATACACACACACACACACACACACACACACACACACACACAGCCTTTCGTTGAATTGTTATTAATTTTCATGGCTGTGGGCCCAAGAGTAAAGGTCAGAGAGGTAAGTCCTCCTGTCCAGTGACAAACTAGAATTCCCTTACACTAAAGCCACAGCCGGCTGAGTCACCATCAAAACCGACCACGGCGAAAGGAAGTCTAAGGGCTGGTACTCAGGTCTGTGCGAACGGCACCTGCTGGCCTCTTGCACAACTTCCTTCCCACATGTGAGGAACGGTCTGCACAGCTGAACACAACCTCAGGCTGCCTGAACCAAGCTCTCCACCCCCTCGGAGGAAGCAGAGTTGATATCTGGACCATCTTTCTTCATCATTTTTCGTTATGAATTATTTTAATTACGCACGCATCTTATCTTTATTTCTTAAAACAAATGCACAACTTATGTGCAGATCAGTAAAGGGAAAACAAAAAGTTCAGTGGGAGGTTACTTCGAAAGCTGTGACTGATGCCAAACAAACGCTAAAAGTGTTTCTGACACAAAAGATATTTAATCATTATCAATCATTTAGATAAAAATAGCCATTCGAGACCGTTTAAATTCCCTTTCCAGTCCTTAAATAAAGTGACATTTTGTCTACACAACAACAAAAAAAAAAGAGAAGGAGGGAGAGGGAGCCTTTCACAGGCCTTTGGAAGTGTCAGGAATTCCCCACCCCACTGCAGGATCTCCCATTCTGTCTTCCTCCCTCCAAATCGTCAGAGGATCAGCTAAACTACCCTTCACCCTTATTCATTCCCATCATTACCAATTTCATATTCATCATTTTCAAAGCCCAAGTGTTCATTCTCAAGAGAAAACCTAGAGCCCTGGGGCTGCCCCAAACTTCAAGACATCGTGCCCTTTCTCCCCTTGTAGGGTTGTAGGTCAGATCACATCCAAGCCTTCACAAATGGCTGAACACGACAGCATACCTTAGGTCGCTGCCTCGGAGCCCATGAATTTAGGGAATTGACCAGCAAATGTGCCCACCAGAAAATTCCAACAATGTCTGCCAAGACACCTTTAGAACAGCCAAGGACTGGAAAACTGAAGACCAAGCGGGTACTTCCTCCCTCTGGAATCAGTACATTTTCAGCTGATGCCCCATGAGGAAGCCAATCAGCAAGGTAGCCAGGGCCTCACCGTGGACCCTGTCCCTCTCGTCCCCCCCGAGAAGCCCAGGAACAGACTTGGCTCCTGGAAATTTCCCAGCCCTGCAGAAAGATACATTTACAACTGCTTCCACTTAGGGGAAAACCCAATGAATGCAGCACTTCTGCAAAAGGAGAGGCTGCCTGGTGACAGCATGAGCATCGTCCCTGAAGCTGTCAAACTAAAACACTGAACAGTCACCTGTGCCCCATGCTACAAAAGGGACAAAGTCCCCACTGAGGAATAGGGGAGGGCAGTCAGACCAGACAACACTTTGTTTCCTTTACTTGTAAAATTCTTTGTCTCATCTAGACCGATCTGCCTGCCTCCCCAGAGTCTTATATAGTTTTTAAAACATCATATTCAAGTCAACAATGTTCATTGAGGCCTCTCTTACCAGTGCCAGGTTAACACACTAGCTGTTGGAGGCATCAGGGTGCCTGAGAACATGTCCCTGTTTGTCTCTGCTTAGCAGAAGCCCAGCCAGTCTTTCTCAGTTTCTGCCTCAGACTCATGAAATGCAAGCCATGTTTCTTATGGCAGCAGTGTTCAGTGGTTCACTTCCTCTGGCAGGAATCTCCAATGTTACATTTTATTCCCTACTTCCTATCTATAAAACTGTCTCTGGGTCAAACCAAAAGGAGAGCATATTCTCCATAAAAAGTTTCTAAACTAAATCTGTTCGGACCTTTGAACCAGAAGTAGGCCAATATCTAATTCAACTTCTGTGATGGGAGAAAAGACGGCGAAATCTAAAATTTACGATAATAGATAGGAGTACAAAGTGGATGAATTACCAATATTGGGAAAACAGCTTCCATTTAAAAAAATGATTCACTTCACAATTTCTTATATTTAGCGATATAAATTATTAACTGATTAATGTAGAAGACAAAGCTCCAAAACTTAAAACTATCAAATAATGAGAGCCATAAAAATTGAAAATTCAATTTCTTAGTTTTCACATCAAGATCCTAAGACACAATTAGAATACAATTTCTTTCTTCAAGGAGCTTATGCTGCTGAAGAGAGATTTGAAAAACAAAACAGAGCAGACTTTTATATGTCCTGTAATAAAGAATAAAACCAAAGGGAAGAGAAAGTGTCTTCCACTTGGGCGAGGTGTAGGCAGACAGACAGGGACCTACACAGGTAGACCTCAAGACAGCACAGGGTGTGGCTTTGACCTTGAGGGGCTTCAGTAAGTAGAGTGGGAAGGAGGAAGACACGGCAGACAGAAGGAACAGCACGAGGCAAGGCTTGGGCAGGCACGCGCAGTTCTGCTCGGCAAAGAGAGAGCTGAGGTTTGGCTAGGAGGTGTGGTACAAAGGCGACTGGTGAGAGGTACACCTGGAGATCAAGGGGGACAGCCAGATCACGGGCATCCTTGAATGTCAAGCTAATGAGCAGGACTGTATCTTACAGGTAATGGGAAGCCACTTAAGTAAGGGATGGCAGTAAGGAAGCTATGCTTTAGAAGGATAATTCTGGCAGGTGGTGTGATGGGTGAGTTAAGAGAACCTGATGTCAGAGGCAGGGGGAACCATAAAGAACCTCAGCTGAAATTCAGTGCTTGTTGCATGAGGACCAGACCAGGGCAGTGTGAGTGCGACAGGATAAATACTGGAGATGAAACAGTAAGGCAGTCTGAAATAAACCCGTCCAGGAACACATCAACCCCAAACCTTCCACACTGGTCTACCTTGGGAATTCAGTCTTGCGGCTCAGTAGCCAACAAGGCATTTTCCCTGTTCAAGTCAAAACCAGTCCCCACAGTTGCATCACATACACAGAATTCTTTCCGCCTTGATATCTGAGAGAATCTTTTCTTAGAGCCTCGTCCACCGATCTGTGCAATGCCTAGCAGACAATGGGTGTTCTCCAAATGTTCGCTGCATGAAGGAATGAATGAACAAACGAACAAACAGATCCCAGGCTCCACATTTCAAAGTCACACCCGACTCGTCACTCCTCCGTGGGAACACACTGTAAACTCTGGACCACAGCATTCATGCTCCCTGACTTAACACTGCCCTCAAATGTATAACTTGCCACCAGACAGTAGTCATACACCTTCTCATTGGCTCCAGTACACAGATCCTTCCTCGATTGCCATTCAGGCTCAGGCTGAGACCGACTGTGGTCATACAACACTCACAACCGCTTCAGCGCCCAGTGCAGGATGGGGCCCTTGCAGGGCTCCACCAAGCTCTTTCTGAATGAAAATGAATTTGCCCCTGACAGCTCTGCAGAGCCCTGTGGTTCAAACCACTCCAACGGTGGACCCACCCAAGCAGGCGGCCCCGGTGCAATTCACCGTCTGTGCCCCTCGCGTCCACGTGCCAGAAGATTTCCCAAGAAAAAGGCAAAGAAACCTAACCCGTCTGTTTACTTCCCCAGCACACAGAGCTCCTGTTCTCCTTTTGCCTTTCTCCCAGCGCGTACCTGCCACCCCAGGTTCACAAGCTACATTTTTTTTGGTGCATCTGGGTGACCGCTGCGAGTCCTCTGGTAGCGGTGGACCACTGCCCCGGCGCCCGGGAGCACACGTGCGCGATCACGCATGCGCTCACAGAGGAGGGGCAGCCCACGCAAGGTGAAAACCAACCCTGTGCCTTGTCACACAGCAGCGGCCAGGACTACTCCAAGGGGGGCAGCGCACAATGGACACTCTGTGCTGGCTCAGGCCTCCAGGCCGACAAAAATTAACCCTTCTGTGGCTGTCTGCAGGACTTGGGGTGGGCAGGATAGAAATAGTAAAACCTGCTTGGCAAATGACTCCTAGTAGGTCCTGGCTCTGCCTTTCCCAGACAGTGGGATGCCAGACGTCAGTCATCCTGAGTCCCTTACTCCACACTTATCCCAGCAATGAATGGAGTCGGACCAAGGTCTCTTCCATCCTCAAGACTTCGTAATCCACCCTGCACAGCCACAGACCTATGGGACAACCTACAGAATTATCTGTCTCTGGGTCCAGGGGAACCCTGCTTGGCTGAACGTGCTTCATGACCCAAAGGTGTCCCAGGGAGAACCTCCTCTCTCCCCTTCAAATCTGTGAGATAGAAGAATTTTTCCTAATCTAAAGCACATTCTCAGGGGGGAAGGTAGAGCTCAGTGGTAGAGCACATGCTTAGCATGCATGAGGTCCTGGGTTCAATCCCCTATCCCTCCACATAAATAAATAAATGAAAACCTAGTTACTTCCCCCTCAAAAAATATATAAAAAAATAATAAAGCACATTCTCCACCGGCGGCACTGGGGGAACCCTGACTAATCCCAAGGACTTGGGGGAAAGGCAAATTCTCAACCCCCACCTACGGCCCCAGGAGTGAAGCCCAGCACGCTGCCTTTTGATGGACTTAGGTTTTGCCGGCACCATGTGCTTACCCCTAGCAACTGCCTTGAGCAAAGAGCACTGTTATTCTGTGTTTAAAGGGAATTCCTCCTTACAGTTTTATGCCTAGTCTCTTTAGAATAGGCATCAGCTGCACTTTATTCGTCTATGCAACCCCAATGGCTAGCGCAGCACCCAGTGCACACTGGACACTCAAGGCATGCTGGTCGACGGAATCAAGAAATAAACCAACCGCCTTGGACTGGGCTTCCCAGCATCACCCACCTCTCCCAGCTACCTTGCTTCCAGTGCCCCTGCAAAAAGCCACCATCACCCTGACCACTGCTTTCCAAAGGCGCACGTGGTGAAACTGACCCGGCCCTTGGCGGGTACCACAGGAGTCCAAAGACGTGGACCCTGCACCAGAAACTGAAACCTTGTAACTGACTACACCTCAATTAAAAAATAATAATTATATGAAAATGAATATATGTATATTCATGTATGACTGAAAAATTGTGCTGTATGCCAGAAATTGACACCATATTGTAAATTGACTATGAATCAATTAAAAAATAATTTAAAATTAAATTAAATTAAAAAAAAAAAAAGACGTGGGTTCTGGACCTAGTTCTGCCTCTTAGGAGCCCTCATGAGCCCTCTTTCAGCCTCGGTGTCTCCTCAACAAAACGGAGAAAAGCACCTTTCTAATCTTCCTCATTAGGTCACGGTTTTTAGCTTTTTTCCATCCTTTTTTTTCCTAATGGAACTACACGCTCCTTATAATTCTCTTGGTTAGTAACACACACACCTCATTGTCCTGAAGGCAAACATGCAGGAGAGCTTTGCTGCCTCATCCTTGACCTTTCCCAAACTCCCCTCAACTCCTCATCCGCAGCCGTGTCCACACTCTGCAGATCCCAAGAGCCTGGGCACCTCTCTCGTCTCTACACCTAGAAGACACAGCTGACCGGATCATGCTCAAGTCAGAACCTTTTCCCCCTCAGAACCCTGTAGGGTGTCTTCCAGCGTCTGAAGTAACAGGAGAGAAAACGAGGGCCAGCCTGGTTTTGCTTGCTTGGTAGGCAGCTTGTTTGCTGGGGTTCTAACTGAAGATATTTTTTCATTATAACAGAATTTTATTAGTGACAAAATGAGTAGACGGAATGGATCTCACTCCTGTTACCTTTCCTGGAGCACAAGGAGCTTCCTGCGTCTGCAGTGCGGGTTATTTCTAGTTCAGAACTGTTCCCTTCGATGGTTTCTGTTAGTTATTTTCTTGTATTCAGTAGTTCTGGCGTCTTTCTAATTTTTTCTATCACCTCAGTTTAAAGCTCTCATCTCTGTTCTCCATTTCTTTCATTTTCTCTCTCACTGTTTTTATTTCTTTATTTTGTAGTGTGGGAGAGCATTCCCAAATCTAGCGTCCATAGCACCCATTTAATTCTGTTTTACATCCTTCCTCTGCCTCTATTGACATCCTTATGGACTTTTAATTTCACAATGGCACACTTTGTATCCCCGCAATCTTTCTGCAATTTATTCACCTTCTTTCAGCCAATTCTGATGCCTTTTCATCTCTGCACACCCCCGTTCTTGTTGCTATGTGCTCCTGCTCCATGGGGGCTGTGCTTTTTCCTGTTGCAGGTGTCTAGCAGCTCCCTAAAATTCTTATTTTGCTGTTGTAGTAAGTAATTATCACGATGCTGCTCCTTTCTCCTTGTTCTGAGTGTTTTCCCCGCTGAGGTCTTGTGCCAGATTCTCTCTTCATCCACACTCTACTGAGGAAAAAGTCATGCAGGGCAGTCCTGGTCTACAGACAAAGCACTGGACTGCTTCTGACTCTACCTTCCATCCATCTTGAAGTCAGGCAAGTCCTCCTCTCAGAGCAATTGCTGTTATCAGTCATCTGGTCACCTCAGTTCCCAGTGAACGGGAACAGTGCTGTGCTGAAGTCGACCCACGTGGCTCTCTTCCCAGCTCCACTCTCAATGGTATCGAGTTGGTAAGCCGAAAATCAGCTATGGGAGGAGTGTTTATACCACAGGAATCGGCAAACTTAACAAATCAGGGCTTTAGAATAAATCTGGAGAAGAGGGTGTGAAGCATTTACAGACCCGATTTACTACTGTTTTGCTTGACTGAAGGGGGATCCTTCTGTCAGATTCTTTGCAACTCTGAACAGCTGAAGTCCACACTGTGCACCGTCTCAGACTCTTCATGTCCACCTCAGAACTTCCTTGAGGGAACGTCTCTGCCCAGAAGTCAATGCCCGCTGCCACTCTTCCCAAACCTCCCACCTCCAGCCTGGCCCCTTCGTCTTCTGAAAGCTGTAGACGCCTAGAATGTGCATAATGGTTTTAGAAGGAGACCGTCTCTAGTTGTTTTACTAAAGTTGCCCGTGCAGTAGACCTGATGACTGCCTATTATTCTAGTTGATGGAAATTGTGAGGTTCTGATGTTGGCGGACAAGCAACGTAAAAGGATGGTGCACAGCCTATCTGACTACAGACAGGGAGGTGACTGTACTATCAACCTAGGCTCATCGGCTACAGTGATAAGAATCTCTTCTCGCTGTCTGACTTTGGTTTCGGGGGTGCTTGAGCATCCATCCTCCCATACGCCTTCAAAGGTGTTTAGGCAGGGAGTCAAAAGTGGCTTTTTCCTCTTGGGGGACTTTCCATGCTCTGGGCTCCTCTTCTGCCTCCTTTAGCCAACGCCTCTTCATCGCTCAGGCCCAAGTCAAATGGCACTTCCTGAGCATCATAAACCAGACCAGAGTGCTCCCTCCTAGCACTCACTATATTTTATAATTAATGCTTGTACTGCTCTTGGTTTCGACTCTGCCTCTCCCACTAGATGGTGAGCCCTTGAGGGCGGGAGCTGTAATGGAATTAGTGCCGTTTCCTTAGCTCACCATGGGGCCCCAGAGCCCAGCACAGCTCCTGATCAATGGGAACACTCCAAATTATCCACTGAGTCAACGCCGAATGAGAGGCTGTGTCCAAGACCAGCCAGGTGCCATCTGATGCCGGTGCCCACGACTCTGAGTGATGTGTCTCTGAAACCCCATGTACTGCAGAGACACCCACAATAAATGCTCCATAAACACAGATAAAGTGATCCAGCATCCCAGTCCTTACCAGCTCGCAATCAGCGAGGGTAAACGCAGCTCAGCACGCGGCTCTCTGACCCTGCAAACACTCCAGTGTTCTCCAGCAAAGAATGAAGATCAGACTCAATGGCTTTTTTGTACTACTCACCTGTGTGGTACCTTCCTGACCACAGTTCACCTCCTCCAAGCAGCGTTTCCCCAGGTACTGCACCCACCACATTCCCCAGCAGCATCTCCTGAGCTGCAGCTCTCCCCAGATCCCGCTGACTTGCATCACTTCATACGATTCCCTGCTAATTCTTCCAGCTGGCCTGCCCTTTCTCCTTTCTCCACCTGGTTGCCTCTAAGTCATTCTTCAAGAATTGGATCGAGTTGCACCTCCTTCAGGAAGACTGGCTGGACCTTCCTTCTCCTCCTTTCGCCCTTGTGTGTACACGTGTGCACACACACACTCACACACGCTCACAGATGGTCTTGTTCTCACCTCCCTGGGCATTCTGCTACCCCAGCATCCGGAAAGCTGTATTGCAATGTTCCATGCACCACTTTTGTCTCCCACCAGATCAAGAACTCCATAGGGAAGGGGCTGGGTTTTAAGCGGGTCTCTTCCACAGTTCAGAGCACAATGATCACACTCAGCGAGTGTCCAACAGGGAGTGTCCATGTCATGTCTCCCCTTGAAAAGAGTAATGGAATTAGCGCCGATTTGATGTCACAAGTTTAGATTACTTAACTTCTCCTCCCCACTTAGAAATTGTGTTCTTGGAAAATAGATTTAAGCTGTTCAGGTTTCATTTGGAAATTGGGTAATAATCTTACCTCAAGGGTTGTTTTGAGAAGTAATCGAGATTAAATGAGATACTTAGGAAAGATCACGTTGTGATCTCCTGAGTGGGAATTTAAAACTTTTTGGTAAATTTGATTTATTCTCCTAGTCTCATATCCACGCTAGCATTTGGCCAAATACTGCCTTGTCTTCACAGACCCCAAGTAAAGACTGAGGGCTGGGGGTTGCGGACCGACCTTTTCCATCTCCCCACACAGTGGGAAGGACATATAAGCCTGTTGACTTGAGTGCTTTAATGCTGCCTGAGGTTGCTTTCTTCTTGTTCCTAGTTTGTGCTGTGGAGGAAGCAAGGCTTAGCTCAGTCGTGAATTCCGATTCAGTTCCCTGCTCTGCCACTGGGAGAGTAGTTCCTTGTTCTCCCTGGGTCTCCCCGTCTTCGTCTGTAGCTCTGACATCCTCAGGTGCTGAACATTCTCTCCTCAACTCGCAACCAGAAGCCCTTCAAAGACAGAGCTGACACCTTATACCTCTTGATAGGTTTACTGGGTCTGCAGCTCTGCCTGGTTGAGCCTAACACAAAACTGAGGATCAGTCCCTGCGCTCAGGGATGTCCGTGATGGAGAGAGACACAGGATCAAACTTCTGAGGCCTGAGGCTGAGCACACTGTTAACCAACGGTTCCAGCTCTAGCTGCACAAACAGTGCATCCTCTGGGAACCAATAACACAGCACAACACCCTGAGCCTTGGGTCATGGGCCCCCAGGGAAAGGTCTCAACAGCACAGACTGGACCAGTCCTCAGATTTGCAGGGGGAGCTCTGGCTTTGGCACATCGCCCATCCCCTGCATTTCTTCATGCAGTCAAGAAAAGCCCATACTTGTAGTGAGAGAGGGGGTTAAACACAAAAAATGGCCCTGACAGGCATTATCAGTTTAGTCCAGACAACAGCCCTGTGATGCAGAAGACCTGTCCTCATTTTACAGATGTGGGAATTACGCCCCAGGGAGGCTAATAATTTGCTACCTGTGCCAGATCCGCAATCAAATTCAGGCTTATATGATCCCAAAGCCTGTGCGTTTATTTTTACATCATGATGTCTCTAAATTCAAAGTGATGCCAGCTTTTAATCAAACGCTCCCCCAGCTACTTCTACAGATATGAGCTCTAAAGCCAGTCTGCCATCTGACTTGCCATATCCCTTAAAATCTCTGGGCATCAGTTTTCTCCTCTGCCCTCCTAGTCTCTTCACAGACTCTTACAAGAGAAAAAGTAAATAATAGATGTAGAATAGTATCTAAATAAATTAAATATGCAGGATTGACCTGTATCCTGTGATCACAATATTTCCTGTCCAAGTAGATTAGAGAGAGCCACATGGTAAGGAAAAGGACCCTAACTTTGAACAGGGATCTAGTATAAAACAGATACCTTAAGTTTATTCCTTTTTTAATGTTTTTATTATTTTTTTAAGTTTATTTGAATGGATAATCAGGTTTATTTATTTTTAATGGAGGTACTAGGGCTTGAACCCAGGACCTTGTGCACGCTAAGCAGGCATTTGACCACTGAGCTATACCCTCCCCTTGAGTTTATTCTTTGATTTAACCCAGAGATGTGCCCATTTTACAGATAAGAAAACTGAAGCTGAGAAATCTGTTGAAATCACAGAGGTAGTTCTGTCTGACTTCAAATGGCATTTGCTTTCCATTGAACCATAATGCCATCAGTCTTTAAATACCCAGCATTAGTTGTCACTTGAACGCGGATCCTCAACCACGCCATGTGGGAACTGGGGGTGAAAATGATACACCTCCCTGAAGGCACTGGGGCTAAACTGGACAATCGACAGATGATAAACTCCCTAGTCTTTCATTCAAGGTCCCTTAACTTTGACCGCACTACCTGCTCAGCCTTACTTCAAATTCCTTGACTTCTCAACCAGCTGATTCGGCAACAACCTTGTTCATTGTCATTTGAACCTGAAGTGTAACCTGACACTTAACGTGTTTGTGCTTCTGCTACGAAGGCATACCAGAGAACCAAACACCGGCTCCATTTCCTGTCCTTTATGACATTTGTTCTTCAGCTGTCTTGAACTGTCATTTAAATATTGCATTGTTACTGGAATTTGTATATGTCTGTCTCCTGTTATGCACTAACCTCCTGGAACTGAGGACCCGTATCATAGAGCATTTTTGTTTCCTGGGTGGCTGAGCCCCATTCTGAAAGAAGAACTCTCATGCTCTGCCCAGGACCACACGTGAACCTACTCCATGAACACCTGGGAAATGGCTGAATATTTTTATGGTTACTTGATATTGATTGATTCCCAAGGAGTGGGTCCAAGACTTTACCCCCCCTTTGGCAAATGACACTAAAAAGTACTGTGATTTCTTTTAAACTGACCTAAGATGTGTTTGCTTTTTCTTTAGTAGAACACACCAGAAAGAACTGCACTGCAGGTGTCCTAGTAATTGTAATTTATAGTTGCAAACAAAAGCTAAATAAATAAATGTTCAATTATGGGGAAAAGAAATAAAATAAATATGTAGATATAATTTTTGTCCTAAAGATGCATCTTTTGAACTCCAGACTGAAGAGCTGGTGGCTGAGAGGGCTGACGGATGACAGGACAGTCAGACGTCAGGGTTCTCTTGAGTGTGGTGTGTGGAAGTCCTCTGACTGGCACACCCTATGCTCCGCACACCTACTCTCCTCACGCTCTGAAAACTCCAGTCTTGCCTGCCATCTCAGCTCAGGGCAGATGTAGCCTTGGCCAGTTCCTCGCAGGACCCCATCACATCTGTTTGGCTGACTGATACCCCACAGAGAAGCGGTCCCCTTTCTGTTTCTAGATTCTCAAGGAGAATATCTTCCCCACTGTCCTGTACCTACTCCAGGCCATCCCATTGTTCAGGACTCAACCCAAGTCCCACCTGCCCCATGACACTCTCTCTGTTCTGTCCAACCACTGGAGACACCGGCCTTCCCTGTGCTCCCATGGGAGTTCAGTTACTGAGCCCTACACCACTGTCCTCTGCTGCTCCTTCACTGGTTTTCATGAGTTCTTAGGGAGCCTTCCATCAGACTGAGAACAGAGATAACCACCCGTCCATCTCTTGGGGTCCCCACGGCATCCATCAATGTCTATCACATTCATGGTTAAATGTTAACAAGCAAACGACATTTGTTGAAGCAGAAGGTTGAAAAGTTGAAGGGTCTGAAGGAAAACTCTGGGCAGCTAAGACTGGGCCCAACTGGGCAGCTGAGACTGGGTCCTGGCTTTCGTCCTTCTCACTGTTGCCTGAAGACCTCAGACCAGCAAGACGCCTGCTCTGTGCCCTGTGCCTCTAAGTCAGCCAGCAGGGCCCTCCGCACCAGGGCCTCCCTGCTCCTGCCAGATGGAGTACATGTTTGTGATGAGCATTCGTTTCCTTGTGGCAATTCCAAATTCACATTCAAACTTTGTCCCATCTCTGCTCCTGGGTCCCACCAAGAATTTCCCCTTATTCTAGTTCCACCATCAAACCCGAAACCACATCCTCCTTGAAGCCTTCCCTGATGGCTCTCTCGTCCTGATCACTCGAATAGCATAATTCCACTTAGATCATGCTCCCACTTTGGCTGCAGACTGATGCTTTCCATTTGAGCTAAGCCTGTCTCTCCAGATATACACTGTCCATTCTCCAAGGGCAAAAGCCACGTCTCACTCCTGACCTCTCTGGCCCAGTGGTGCCAAGAACAATGGCACAGGCTGCAATGCTGAGTGAGACCTTAATAAACATTTGCAGATCCAAAACCCGACTGTAATCGAGCTCTGGAGAACAAAATAATGAGCAGAGAGAAGGCCCAGAGGGCTTTCACATCAAATCATCCTTTTTAGTCACCATTATGAGTCAATACTTTAAAAAACAAAATCAAAGCTCTCATTGCTCATATAACAATAGGTCACAGAAATACGAACCAAAAACTGCAAGAGACTTGCCACCCAGATTGCGCTATCTTGCTACAAGCACAACAACTGTGCCCCAACCGCTTCTGATGACAGTTCTCATTCTACTCCACTGGATTCATCAAATCCAGCGTCTCCGCTGTTCACATCTTTCCAGGCCCAAGTTCAAACCCCAGGCAGCTTCCTTCCACTGACAGAACCGCAAATCTTTGGCTGATGAAAGGAATAATGAAGAAATTGAGCTTTTTTTTTTTTTTTTTTTACCTAGTTAGGCCTAATTGTCTTACTTGCCTTTTTTTTTTTCCTATCCCAAGTTCTAGAGTAAAAGTAATTGCAGTACCTCAGTAACTTGTAGAGGCTCGCGCTTCCTAAATACCCAAGCAGTGTGCTCCTAGGGGATTCAGAGTGCCTGTGGAATGTTCTCAGGGCCTCAGGTCAAAGCCCAACTTTCCTGATCCCACCCCAACCCAAATCACAGAGGCCGCTGGCTTTGGACGAACGTGGGTCACTACCTTCCATCTCTAAATGCACACACACCACCGCACCACTCGTTACAGATCACAAACCATGGAAGGGCAGGCTCTGCAGAGGGGACTAGGGGACATCCCAGGAGCACAGGCATGGCCCCCGCCCTCATGCCCAGCAGTACCTACACGAGAAAACAATGTCCAGCCCCCGAGATCCATGAGGGCCATGCAGTAACACAGCAGAGATTCCAAGTGCCTTCTGGTCATAGGAAGCAGTAGGGAAGCCCAGACAGAGGACGTAGTCGAGACTTTCCAGAACCCGCCTTTGCTTGCTTGGTTTCCCTTGTCCCAACTCAGTTATTGTACCAAAGGAGACCAGTTTTCAAAAGAAGATGTACAGATCAGCCCTTTTCTTCCTCCCACATCATTCACGATGGTGTTTCCTCACGCTTCCATCACCAGCCCCTCCTCTCCTTTCCCTGTCTTCACCAGGGAGCTTCTCCAGGTCCGAGTCCCCCTCCTGTAACTCTCAGCCACAGCAAACACTTGGCGAAGTTGACCAACCCTCAGTGGGAGCGGCTTGGACAGTCTTTGGGGTGGAGGAGATTT
The DNA here is from genome assembly GCF_048773025.1 of Camelus bactrianus. Classification (NCBI taxonomy): domain Eukaryota; kingdom Metazoa; phylum Chordata; class Mammalia; order Artiodactyla; family Camelidae; genus Camelus; species Camelus bactrianus. The sequence continues at coordinate 7,202,004 of NC_133568.1, read as the reverse complement.
GAGCTTTCAGAAACCTCTGAAAATCCTGGGGACACTTTAACCTATAGTCACAAGAGTTTCAGAAGGGACCCTCCCGCCACAGCAGCCCACACTCTTACTCCTGACCGTGACCCGAGCTAAAAAGCAGGAAGGCCGGGCACCTCGTCCTGCCCCGCGTGCTGACGAGGGGCCAGCCCGGCCCCTGCCTGCCTCTCAGGAGCCTGTCCCTGGAGCTTGCCCTCTGAGCTCACTTCTCTACTCAGTCTTCTCTCCCACTGCAGCCGCGCTCACTTAGTCACCGAGGAGTGGGAAGCACTGGGACTTAAGTAACAAAGACTGCGTGGTTAAATGCCAAAATGAGTGTGCTGGACAAAAAAGAAAAAAAAAAAAAAAAGCCACTGGAATTTTCAGGGAAAGTTAAGAGCTGTGTGTGCTAGTGGTGACGAGGCTCCAGCAGGCACTTAATAAAGATTTGATGATTGAATGGATGAACGGATGAATCAGTGATGGATAGGATGTGCACGCGGTAAAGCATCGTTAACCCCTGGGCTTGGAGGAAGAAGCTGAGAGCGGGCGATTGCCCCGAAAGATAGCCAAAAGTATACAAAGCCATCAACGTAAGTGGTTATTATTCACTGTATCTGCGAGGGCCTCGCTGGGGTGGGTCACCGTGCAGGGCTTTAGTGTTACCTCTTAGAGGACATTCACTTTTAATATTCTGTCTCCGCACAAATTCCCTGATTCATTCATGCGACAGAAGTCATTCATAAGCACGGCTTTGTGGGGGCAAATCTGGCCCCTTCCTTCAAGGACTCACAGCCTGGAGGACCCAGATGCCCGGCAAGTGCATTAGTCCCGAAGTGCTCTGGAGAAGGGAGTGAAGAGTGGAGAGCTGGCCGGATGTCCTAAGAGGCAGACACTGTGGCTAAGAGGGGCCAATCGGGACATCTTCCAGAGAGGAGGCGGTGACACGGAACGAGCAGATCGTGGAGGGGCACGAGTGGACAGAGTGCCCAGGATCAGCAAAGAAACCAGAGGCCTGCGTGCACTACACAAAATGAGAACATGGCAAGGTGCCCGGGGCAGGCTGCTGGGCGGGGAGAGCCAGGAACCATGGGACAGAGAAAAAGGCTCAGTACGGAAGAGTCAGGAGCAAATGGTCCGGGGAGGACTTCCCTGATTCTGCAGAACGTGCTGGGTCTGCCAGGAGAGGTGCAAGCTTGCTATCAGTTCCAGTCTTCAGAGAGGGTACAAATTCTGTCCTGAATGTCACTGCTCAGCCACCGTCGTTCCCTGACGGAAACCCTCCCCCTTGCACTCTCTACCCCTCACCTCCCCTCTCTGTGTGTCGCCATGCCTTTTTCCTTTTCTCCTTCTCTTTCTCAACCAGAAGAGTCTTCAGAGCATCAGTGCATCCTTGAGTCCAAACTGGATACTATCTGAGACTCTTAAGTCTTGGGTGCATACACACAGTAGGCATCCAGTCATTCAACTTACTTAAAATACACACACTGTACACACGTTTTCCCTTTGGTCAACTTGAGAGTAGAAAACAATTATTCCCTGACTGTCGTAAAACGCAAAGGGCCCCTGCAGGCATTTCTGGTCATACCAAGAGGTTACTAATCTCCTGGGCTGTGATGACAATAATTCCAGACACCATGGAAATCCTCTCCGAGTTCAATTACAGAAATTAGCTGGTGTTATTTAATCCCAGAAGCCCCATGAAGTAGGCCGGGTAAGTGTCTCCATCCCTGTATTACTGATTCGTTTACGGAGGCTCAGAGAGGTCGAACAATGTGTCCAGGGACATTCAGCTGGGGAGTAGTAGGGACAGGGTCCACACTTCAGGTGTGGTACTCTTCACATGGCAACACAGCCGTGTAGTCCCAGGTGGGCCGCCAACTTGTATCATTTCAGCAAGTCAGCACATCAATGGTCTCATCTTCTGAATGGGGATAAAATGCCTGTCTGGCCTCCCTCCTTAGAAAAATCTAGGCGGGGAACATGTGGTGTCAAGATACTTCTGAAAAGAACAAAATACCATGCATATAAAAAGGAGTATGTTTTGATGGGAAGAGACAAATTGGGTCAGAGAAACATTTTTCCAAGCTGGCAAAGTTCTGAAACTCTTACCTGCTCACCATTCACCCCCTATGACTCCCCAGCACTGGGAAAGGGGGAAGCCTCTGCCTGCCTGGGGGATCAGCCCCGCTGGCTTTGCCTGTAAGTATTCCTCATGGGTCTGCTGCTCACAATTCATCACCAGCTCCTGGGGGAGGGGTGGCTGCTTCCTCCCAAAGGATTCTGTGCACTTAGGGGATGCTCATGCTGTCCATTTGACCCTGGCATCATTTGCTCTGAACTGCATAGGAAGTGAACTGTGGGTTTTTACGCCAAAGGCTATTTAAAAAAAAAAAACAAAACACAATGTTTCTTCAACCTTAGAGGATACCCTCTAAGGGGGTAAAAAACCAACGCTGAAAGGGAAGCTGCTCTAAGAGCCAGTAACTTTGACTCAGTCATCTAAGGTCACCAGTTTCCCCCAACACTTGGGGCAACAGCCCCAACTGGTGTGTCTAAGGGGACAGAAGAATCTAGCAGAAGACTAAGTGAAAATGGGAATAAACGCTCAGAGCCAAACAAGAATGTAGGTTGGCATCCTTCCCTTGTGTTCTTGAAGCAGTACGCTCTGTGGGCATCTTGGTGTTTACTTTTCTGCACTTATCAAGCATTTGGCTGCCCAGAGTGTCTGCAACTTTATGACGAGTTTGTGAAACACCAGGGTTTCCTTTAGAAACAGTCCAAAGGGAAGCTCCGACCTATGGCAACAGGTCTGACGGTTGTTCCTCACTTAATCCTGGCCCAGAACATCTGGGGAAGGTCACCACGTTTCGCTGGATGCCAGAGGACATCAGCGGAATGGGACTGTCTCGTTCCCTGCTTCAGAGGAACCCAAGGACCAAGCCCCGTGATGTGCAGCAAGGACCCTGTGAGGCTTCCTTTTCTCAGAGCAGTGCGGCTACTCTTCCAGGACGAGAGCAGCCTTCTGCCCCCACCCCACCCCCACTAGACGGCCCTGAGCAAACTCAGTAACAGCATCCCTGCAGCTAACTCCTGACAATGCTAACGTGTTAATAACAATTTACCCCATTCTTCTGGCAGGAGGAAAACTGAAGCAACTTGAAATGCCATCAGCCAAAAATCATTTATTTCCCATTCCTGAGCAGCAGAGAAAACAAAGTTTCATTTGGCCAGGTCCACTTTCAATGGCTTTCTGGTTTCAATTAAAACTTCAAGTCTCCAAAGGAAAAACTGGCATTCTGGGAGGCCGAGGCCCAGCCAAGCTGCAGTGTCTCTATAAGAATCCAGAAAAGACGTCCCATCCAGCCAGCCACTTCTCATCTTCCTCCACATCACATAGAAGCTTCAGAGCAGAGACCGAAGTACAAAGAAAAATAATGACCAGGTTGAAAAAACTCTTCCTATTCTAGGGGTACGTTTTTGTGTCAGAGAACTATTGATTTGGTTCCTAATGGAATTGAAAGTCAAGATAACAGCAGAAATGGAGTCAGGAATCCGGGGAAAGTGCCTACCTACTTATTTCTTCTTCAGCAACTCCTGCCTCTCATCAGTGACCATTTTCAACTACATTTTCTACAAAGATTCCAAGCACTGTTTCCCCACCCCACCTCCATTCCTCATTTAGGTCAGCTGATTTACAAAGTAGCTTCCCATGAATTATGCACAGAGAGGACCAGAAACGCTTGTGGCACCAAAGGGGCTCCTTGGTTCACTCAGGGACACCCCTAGGCTTCCCCAGAACTGGGTCTGCCAGCAGTGCCTTCCCTATGGGATGTTCTGATGTTAATACACAAAAGAGTCGATGACACCTCCACTTGCCTAGCCCATTCATGAACATACAAGGCGGTTAAATAGTTTCTCCCAAGCTATAAGTGGCCCCCTTCCTAACCACATCACTGCTTCTCAGCCACTAACCCTTCTGTTCACTACCAGCCAACCCCTCCCCCACCTCCAGTTTTTTTATTCCAGCGACACGTCTGTTTTCTCTGCTGAGAGAGACAAGTCTGTTTCCCTCCTCTGGCTCCCGAATGTATTTGCTCACCACCTCCTCCCCTCCCAGCCCAGCTCAGGTTACTGTAGTGGCTAGCAGCTCCCCCAGCCTGGCTCTAACACCAATTCAACTTCCCAAGACTTAAGACATTTTTTTCTTAATGGGGGGAGGGGAGATGGTGCGCAAAGCGGCACTTTCTGAGTACCTGGTCTCCTGTCTTCTCAAGCTACAATCCCTGAAGTTTGCAAATATTCTGTGTTTAACTATACTCTTCTGATCTGCTCTAATGCCCTTTTTTGGTAGCAGGCAATTGCAATTAAATTTAGAGGAAAATAGTGCATCTTCAACTTGACTGAAACCTGGGACTTCTAAGTAAGGGCAAAATAGATCGCACCTCCCTCCTGGAGTCTTGGGATAGTGGAAGCCACAGAAAGCAGGAGAAAGGGGGAGGGAGGGACCTGCGATTGTAAACTGGCTACATTTTAAAGTGCTACAAACTTTCTCCTCCTTCACACGCCCCTGGCCAGTTGGCCCCGCCTCCCCATCCCTGCCAGACAACATTCAACTGGGGTGTGTGAAGGAAACTCTCCCGGACCGTCCGGGGCTGGCCCCAGTGCTGCAGATGTGGCCTGCATAGAACAACACCCTTCCTCTCCACGTCCCTCTTTCCTAGCCGACTCCTGCCCCTCCAAAATACATACGCGTGCACGCGCGCACGCGCGCGCGCACACACACGCACAAGTTTTGCAGATGAGGATGGGTTCAGACAGGCACATGAGATTTACCTGTGAAAACCACAGGAGGGTAATGGGGTAGGGCTGCCATAGAGCAAAAGCAACTTTATTAAGTTAGCTTTTTGCACAAATCTACAGGAAAAGAAGAGAAACAGGACGAAGAGTAAAGACATAAAAAAGAAGAGAATAAAACAAAAATTAAGAGAAAAACAAGTAATACTAGTATTTCCATAAAGACCATGGATTCCAACTAACTTTAGGATAAAAGGTGTGGATAGTGGCGGAGGGGAGAGGGAGGTTTGGAAGGGAAAGTAGCTGTGGTAGAATTCCAAAATAAACTGCCCTTTTGGAGGAGAGCTTCTGCAGGGAAAAGAGACACACAAATTGGCCGTTTAGCATTAGATGTCAACCATGAGATTATCAAGACAGTTTATTTGAAGCGGAAACAAATCGGAAATCCTTCCCTCAACAGTCCTCTTAGACCAACACACACACCCTCAGAACCCACAGAGACACACATAAAGGATAAACGCAGCATCACGGGGCAGTAAGACCCCCCCTTCCCACACCCCAGTACCTCTAGCCTCATCTCCTACTTCCAACTGCACAACTTTCCAATCTCCAAAGAAAATATTTCCAGTTGGATCCTATTTCAGAATTGTAACTGGTGTGGGTCGTGGGAGGAGGGGTGTTTGCAGCGTGTAGGGGATGGAGACTGGAAGACAGCATTTCGGTAGTTACTTATTTTTGTAGAGCCAGCATGCTCTACCGATCAGAAATTGCTATTACCCAACAATGCTTCCATCACAAACAGACACCAAAAAACACCACCAGCATTATCACCATCTTGCTACGGATCTGCCCAGTCCAGTTTACCCGACTTTGTCTCTGTGGAACTTCTCGGACAGTATTTTAGTCAAAGAAGATAATGGTTTGAAAGACAAAAACAATAAATCGATACTGAAGGGTTCCCTTTCAGGAGTTATTTCCCACTGGAAAGCACCGAGCGGGGAAGCCTGTCGTTAACTCCCAAGCCCACGACTCCTCTAGAAACACACACAATGCGTGCTTTCAAAAAAGGCATTCGTCTGCTTTTAAGGGAATTCCTGTCTTTTCAGAGTACCCAAACCGGAGAGCACGAGAAAGAGATTCAGATCCATTGATTAAAATTTTAAGAAAAAGACTAACACAGAGCCACGACACAAGCACACACCAACCTTCGCCGGCTGGACCACTTCTTCCCTGTTCTTCTTTCTATTAACGACACGTTAGATTCTGATACATTCCCCCCCTTAAAAAATCCAACTAGATACAATGTAGCTCTCTAGCTCCACTTAACCTGCAAGTTACAAAGAGAGAGAGGAAAAAAATATCCTGCCGCCTTCCCACCCCTTTCCCTACCCCCTCCCCCTCCCGAGTCCACTCCACCAACGCCAAACCCGCCAGCCCCGGCAGCCGGCCGCCGGACCGAGGGAGGGTGCAAAACGCGGGGGGAGGGGGAGGGCCGGGGGGGGTCAGATTAGGCCAAACTCAATAAGGTCCCAGACCTCCAGCCCGACGCTGCCACCATCGCCGCCACCAACGAGCCACTCCAAATCAGCCAGCATCGCCGCTCACCGCCGGCGGCCCGGAATCGCGCCCATCCTCGGCAGCCTCGCCGGGACCCGCATCCCGCCCCTTCGGCCCCGTCTCCCCACTTCCCGCCCGGTGCAAAGTCAAAGCCCTGGCGAGAGAACGTTAACTTTTGCATGCAGGGAACATACACCGCCCCGGGCCCCAGCTGTGCGGGGGCCCGCGGCGCGGCGGGAGAGGCTGGGCGACGGGCTCCCGGGCCAAGGTCGTCGCGCGTGCTCACCCACGTCCCGGAGACCTCCGGCTCCGCTGGCCCCGGCGCTCGCTCAGATCCCGGCTCCTGTCGCTCGCCCGAGCCCCCGAAGGTGCTGCTGCGGCAACTCCATGGCGATGAGCATCTGTCACTCGGCGAGCCGCCGCGGGCGGGCCGCCCTCGCTCGGGGGGCGTCGGGGCCCCCGGGCGCGCGGAGGCGGAGGCGAGCGGCGGGCGCCCCGGCCGGCCCCGCGCTTCCCGCCCGGCGCGGCCGCCTCCGCCGCGCCACCGATTTACGGAGAGAGATACCAAGGGGGAAAATGGCGTCTCCGGAGCCCGAGGAGTCCTGGAGTAATCACACTCACACACACACACGCCCGCACGCACACACTCGCGCACCGCGCGCCGCGAGCCCGGCTAATTTTAGCAGGAGCACCCCCCCCCCCAAATTATATATATCCCCGTCTCTCCAATCAATGCTATTTTTTTTTCTTTTCTTCAAAGGATGGATTGGAGCCTTAAAAAATGTTGCTGGGTTTGGGCTCGCAGGAGGCGGCGCGCGGAGGGCGAGGGCGCTTTTGCTGAGCTGTGCAGTTCGGTCCGCGGCGCCGGGCGGCCCTGCCTGCCCGCCCGCTCGTCCGCCCGCGGTCGCTAGTGCTGCCGCCGCCGCCGCCGCCGCCGCTCCATGGCCGCGCCCGCCCCGCGCCCCCGCCGCGTCCCCTCGCCACCCGCCCGCGTCCCCCGCGAGCGCTGGAGTGGGGTCGGGCCCGTGTGGCTGCCTCCCGCGCCCTCTCCCGAGTCCCGGAGTCCTAGTGAAAGGAAGGGGGAGGGCGCGGGCGGGGGAGGGGGAGGATCGGAGCGGCCGCGCGGCGGAGCCGAGCGGGGACCGCCACCCCGCTGTCGGCCTCGGCGGGGGCGCGGGTGCCCACACCGCTGGCGCAACTGACCGGGGGCCGTTTCCCCGACTTGAGCCGGCGGAGACACAGCCAGTAACCGGCAAGCGACCTCCCTCTCCCTTCACCCTCCCCTGGTGAATTTCTATCAATTGGAGGGAGTGGGGCTCGTGCGGGGGCAGAAGGAAAACAGTTCGTGGGGGCGGATCGGGGCCCTTCGCTGCCCTCGCGCCCCTCCCGCCCCCCAGCGCCCTCGCGGCCCAGTGGCTCCTGCGCGCCAGAGTCCGCCGCCGAGACTGGGCGGCCGCGGGGACCGCCGCGGGCTCGGCGCCGGCTCCCGGGCTCAACACTGCCACTATCTGACCCAACAGGAGCAGTGTTGGGGGGAGCTGAGCGCCGAGGCGCGAGATGTGATAGGCTCTGAAATTGGGTGCATTTTTTTTTTCAATCTGGTAATTACATTTCAGGGAGTTATTTTTTTGTTAAGCGACATGTATGCATTCAGATGCTTTTGTGCATTTTCTCATTATTCACAAAAATTGGACTGTTGATGAGGGGAAAGACACGGAGAGATGACAAATGCTCGTCGGCTTGCAGTTCCCTATCCAGGTTGGTGGAAAGAATAGACTGGAATGTCTTCAGCTTATACAAAATACGGTGATATTTTAATCTCTTTGAGTGTTTGTATTGGGGCTGCAATGGGGGACGTTTTCAGGTCACTCAGCCGCAACCCCAGGCAACTGAGAAAGGGAACCCCTCTGGAACAGGTCTACGTTAGAGGACAATATAGGACAGACACCGATTCAGGAAGGTTTGCAAATGGTTTTGCTTGAAGACCTCGGGTAGAGTTTACTCAAAACTCAGTTTCAGAGAGGACTCCTGTCTACCATGTTTTATGTGAAAGTTTCTGGGCTTTGGATTGAGGGGGGTTTGGTACTGACTGGGAATGACCCCAGCCAACCGCATCAGCCACTGACGACCTGAGTCAGCCCTGGTGTGAACTCGCACCGAACGTCTTCGCTCTCATCACTCGTCTCAGAGGGATGCCGCAGTGAAACGCGGCAAGCGCGACTGGCTCTGAGAACCCCCTAACTCCCATCCGGGTCCATGCCCTGGGTCAGGTGCACTCTGCTTCTGAGCACTGTCTTCTTTTTTTCAGAGGAATATTGATTGGCCAGAAACTTTTCCTGTGTTACTCATCACCGCAAGACCTCTGTTCGAGCAATGTTTCAATAGGTTTTCTGTTATCCTTTATACTGGAGCAATGTTAGTGCCTAATTGGTAAGAGATCAGCAGCGCATATGAACCAATGATCAAGGCACAAAATATAACGTGAAAACAACCGTTTTCTGCGATCACATGACCTTTGCCTGATTCCTTCTGCACCCAGATTTCTGAAGTCCTATACCAAATCCCCCAGACGACTGAGTTGGCCTGCAGGTCATTTCCAATGCTTTCCAACCGAGCTCCAGAAACCAGAAGGGTTTGCCCCTGAGCATATGGCTGGCTGGTGTCATGTGAGCCAGAACCAAAGCTTGTTGTGCAAGTCCTTTCCCTTCTGTAACCAAGGCATATTTACAGGGTCTTCCTTCTTGTGTTGTTGTGTTTTTTTGAAGAGCAGCTCAGAGGAGCACGTGCCCAATTAAAAATTCCCTGTAATAGATAGTAAGTTAGTGATTCTGCCAAACTATAGTGCAGTGAAAGTTCACCTGAGAGATCACCTAGGCAAACTTTATCATTTTGAAGCTGAGGAAACAGACAGAGATGCAGTGGGCTGCCAGAGTCACTAAGTTGAGGCAAAGCCATGAATAGATTCTATGTCCTTTGACTTCCATCCCTGCCTGTAACCCCTCTTTTGAACATTAGAGGTGAGAGGAGGGGAAGAAAAGTGGGGGATCCTTTCACTCTTTGTATTATACAGCTATGTATAAAATACACATACACATGTATTATACACAAATGTATATCTCCATATACTAATACAGAAACTGTATTCAAATCCACAAATGACAAATGCTGGAGAGGCTGTGGAGAAAAGGGAACCCTCCTACACTGCTGGTGGGAATACAGTTTGGTGCAGCCACTGTGGAAAATAGTATGGAGATTCCTCAAAAGACTAGGAATAGACTTACTGTATGACCCAGGAATCCCGCTTCTGGGGATATATCCAGACAGAACTCTAATTCAGGATGACGCCTGCACCCCAATGTTCATAGCAGCACTATTTACAATAGCCAAGACATGGAAACAGCCTAAATGTCCATCAACGGATGACTGGATAAAGAAGATGTGGTATATTTATACAATGGAATACTACTCAGCCATAAAAACCAACAACATAACGCCATTTGCAGCAACATGGATGCTCCTGGAGAATGTCATTCTAAGTGAAGTAAGCCAGAAAGAGAAAGAAAAATACCTTATGAGGTCGCTCATATGTGGAATCTAAAAAAAAAAAAAAAACAAACAAACAAAAAAAAAACCACACACACAAACAAAGCACAAAGCATAAATACTAAACAGAAACAGACTCATAGACATAGAATACAAACTTGTGGTTGCCAAGGGGGCAGAGGGTGGGAAGGGACAGACTGAGATTTCAGAATTGTAGAATAGATAAACAAGATTATACTGTATAGCACAGGGAAATATATACAAGATCTTATGGTAGCCCACTGAGAAAAAAATGCAACAATGAATATATTTATGTTCATGTATAACGGAAAAATTGTGCTCTACACTGGAATTTGATACAACATTGTAAAATGATTATAAATCAATAAAAAATGTTAAAAAAAAAAAAGAAAAGAAAAGAAAAGAAACTGTATTCAAATCCTAGCTAAATATCCCAAACACTATTATCTTCTTTCCCACTTTTTTGGTCCTTTGAGAACCAGATCCTGAAACACTGAAAGTCTGAAGCTGGTAAAGAGGTTGGTTTGAAAATTAGTGCCGTGCAATTTTAAGATACCTATTCTCCGGGTCCCAGGGATCCTTGAGGAGATAAAGGGCCAGTCTCAGCAGCTGCTGGGGATGCAGACAACACACCTCTCTCAGCCCTACACAGCTTCAATGCCAGCATCTTGCTGTCACTTGGCAAATAATGATGTAGCACAAACTGTACCAGACGTGATGGTAGCACCCAGAGATTCAAACTCAGAATTCACAGCCCAGTGGGAAGGAATGCCATGCAAACTTCTAACTATGTCTAATGAATGGAAATATCAGAAAAGAGATGTTTATAAAGCACGTGGAGCACAGGGTAGGAGGGTGAGGTCAGAAATCATATCCTCTTGTGATTTGCTGCACATTTATTTGCTATTTAACATGCATGTTTATTTTCCCCTCTTTTACACACATACCATTTTCCCCCTATAACCTGTTTTTCCAACCGAAGATAAAAGTTTTGAGGACAGGGCTGTGTCTTACACGGACCATGTCAATAAATATGGGCAAGTATAAATTTTCCTCTGATATCATCAAACAGCTGACTTACTGCTGGCCGGGCTGTGACCCTGGTTAGGCACCATGTGCCTAACCTGTAAAATGTGCATAATGATACCCCGTCCCTCACCCCAGGCTCCACGCCAGAGATGCTGCAAGGAGCGGCAAGGCAATCACACCACTACATGGCTTGAGAGCCAGATAAAAGGCATATATACAAGGTAGGTGTAGTTCAAAGTACAAAGCTAGGTCATGTCATTTTCACATTTCTGAAACTACTGGGAGAAAGAAATGAGTCAAACACATCCATTCTTCCTTTATAATAAGTTGAGATCAAATAATAAAATCAAATCCTCAGAGTCAGTCGTCGTCCCTACTTGGGTTCAAATACTGTATTGATTCCCAACTTTTTAGAAAATGAAGTAGTATTATCTAACGTGGTGCTTCTCAACACTCATTGTGAATCAGAATTACCTGGAGGAATTACTGATGCTCAGGACCCATATTGATTTAATTGGTCCCAATAATAAATGCCCTGGATGCTTCTAATATGCAACCAGTATTGATAATCACTAACCCAGCAGGAGGGACATGCCCCCACAATGTAATCAGGATACTTTGAAAGCTCCTACCCTCTTAAGCTAGGTAGCCTTAACGAAGACGTATCTAACTGGAGGAGCTAGCCACACTGAGCTGTAGAGTGATCGGGCCATGTTTGGAGTTTGGGGGAAATTCTGAAAATGAAAAAATTGGCAGTATGTTCCACTGATGTAATAAAAAGGCCACAGCTCATTTTGCTAAGGAGACTAATTTTTAAGCTTATTTGACAAGTCCTCTCACCTCTCTGATCCTCAGAACCCACTTCTGAAAAAGGAAGGGCCTTCTAAAGTCTTTGGAGGAAGAAGCCGGCTGCAGAATTCCCTTCACTTTTGATTCCAGGACACAAGAGAGTCCCAGTGGGGCAGCGAGAATACACTGAGAACAGTCGAAGTGGGAAGTGAACGCCATCCTCACACGTAAGGAAGATGTTAGGGAATACAGGGATTCATTTGCTTGACTCTGCTCTGCAGGGCATTGCAAACCCCAATCAGCTCAGGTAATGGGGAGGCAGATCTCAGCTCAATGTAATGGAAAACACCTTGACTGGACCTCAGATGAGAACAGATCATCTCAAATAGTAATGAGCTCCCTGCCCTGAGAAGTATTCCAGAAAAGACTGTGCACCCTTATTTTTCACTTCCCCCCAACCACAATCTGTGAACTCCTTGAGGTCAAGGATTTTGCATTATACTTCTGTATCTTCACTGGATAAGATTGTACCTAGAGCCAAGTTTAAGTCCAGTTAAGGGTTAGTGGAATGTCAAAAATATTTAACAATCAATATGACATGGGGCCAGTTGGTCAGAATGGACACTGACACATGTCCTTGCTCACCCAGGTGATATCACATTAATTTTTGGATCCATTGGAGATTCAGGGCAGACAGCATGATAGAGGCAGTGAGTCTGGAGTGGTGGTCATTTAAAAATTCTAATATTTTAGCACCATCATGCTTATCCAGGCATATTGGGTGAACATTGGTTTTATATAATGAGTAAATGAATGCATGAATGAATCAATCAGTCAATCAAGTCTTCAGTGGAGAGACAGAAAGTGGTAGACTTGGATTCCAGTCCTGTTCTGCCATTAACTGGCTGGGTGAAGCTAAACACACTATTTCAGCGCCCTCTGCTTTAGTTTCCCCACGTTTGCCCTATGGAATCAACAATCATGACGCTCACAGGAAACATCAGAAATAAAGTGACGTTGCAAAGTTAAACAATTCTGTTCAAATACTGGTCTTGATTATGAATATGATGCGGACATGTCAATGTCTCTCTCCAGATGCAGCCTAGATCTGCCCCCTCTGAGGTGCACCGTGTGTTTTTCTCTCCTCTAGGAAGCAAGAAGGTGATTCCTACTCCCGAGTGCTCCCAGCCCAGCCCCGCTCTGGAAAGGGCTCTTGTCTCCAGTGGCTTCCCCGATGCTACTGCGGTTGCTAAGCAACAAGGAGCCGAGCAGGAGCAAAATGTAATTGTCCCAGGAAGGGAATTCCAGGTCCACCAATGACTGGATTGTAGTTTTGGAATCTTTGCCTCCCTAACTGCAAGAAATTCACGACAGGAAGCTTTCTTGTCACATGGTTCCTCCTACAGATGCTCCAAGAGGGCAGCTTTCACTACTTGAAAGGCAACAAGGTGGGGTAAGGAGCATTCTTCTGGGTTTTCATTTTCTGGCTTCCTGACACATTTTCTTTTTTTTTTCTTTTCTTTTCTTTTCTTTTCTTTTTTTTTTTTTTTTGTCACTGTGACTTCAGAACACCCCGCATCTGCAGCAAGATTTGAAGTGTTCCCAATTCCTAACCGAGCCTCAGAAGCCCAGCTATAAGGAGGTTACAGCACTGTGCACAGCACAGGAGGCAAAAGGAGATCCCAGAGGAACACCATGGGGGATGCAAGTTCCCCTTCATTGCCCCTACAAAGCCACCTGCTAGGGCCACGACAGACAGAGGCATGCACAGAAAGGTGTTTTAAGGACAGCTTGCTTAAACTGGGAGGAATTTATTGAAAGGAAACAGAGGAACCTCATGGAAGGCAAATCTAGGAAGGAGAGTCAGGTCTTGCGGGAACTGGGAAGTTGCCAGGCAGCTCCTCTCTCTCGCTCCCTCTTGGGTCACACTCTCTCTTGTGTGTGCTTCCTTATACCTGTTTCATCCTTTCAGGGACAGATTCTCTCTGCAAGATACTTTATTTTGCGCCTTCACAGTTTTGGCATACAACTGCCTTTCTTCCATGACAACCCTCAGCTGCAATCTTTCCTGTGATCCCATCTCCTCATAGAAAAATATCTGATTGCCTCCTAGGACGTCAAAGGTACCCTCCCGGTACCCATGGCTGAGGCCAGGGGGCTAGCGCACATGTGACCCTCCAGCCTTACGCGTTTCTTAAGGAGGAAATGGGGACTTTGTCTGATGGCGCGAGTGCTGGACTGGCGCTCTGGGTGTATTTAGGATGAAGAGCTGAAACTCTCAGCAAACTTACATGTTTCCAAACCAAGGTCATCTTGCAACGTGGGAGGAACTTGAGTTTTGAAGTTAGGCAGACTTGGTTTTGACACACTCTGAGGAAAACTAGGCAAGTTACTTCTCTGAGTTTTAGCTTCTTCACCTGAAAAATATGCCTACTCTTAGGAGCATCCACTCTTTAGGGTTATGTGAGGGCTAAGCGCAGTTAAATGAGGTGAGGTGTGGCGGCGTCTATATGACCAAGATTATGCTGGATGATTTACAAGCACAGAAGATACATAGCATAGTCTTTTTGTCAATAATCTTTCATAGAGAACTTACTCTATTTGATCTGTACTTGGTACTGGGCATATAGAAACTATTAAGATATTTCCTTGACCTTGAGAACTTTCAGTCTAGTAAAAGAGATCCAGGCAATGTCAGAACCCAACTGTCATTCCACCCTCTTTATTTCTTAGTGAACATGAAGAGCAGATTATGACTTATTCTAACCTCTTGCCCAAGACCAACTCTAGCTGTTAATAGCAGAGAAGTCCTCTGTGCAGATTCCCCTGCCTTCATGCAGCTGGCAGTCAATTTTAGTGGACAAGATCACATGTGAGCCAGTAAGTGAAAAATACAAAAGATCATACAAACCATGCCTGCTACCGACAAACACGAAGATGCAGAAGGGAGTCCCTCGTAGGAAGGAGATTAGGTGGGACACTCTTTAAGGTGCTGTCTGTCCATATGATGCTATGAAACTAAGAGTTGAGAAGAAAGAGAAATCCAGGTAAGCTGTAGTTAAAATAGAAGCTTCTATGGTCAACTTGAACTGCCTGAAAAACAACACAGGACATAGATCAAGAGGAAGCCGGAAGTGCAGTCTGGGTCCCCCAGTTTTACCACGTGATTCATCATAAGCCTGTGGAATTGTTAGCCGGTTATTGCTGGCTGGAGTTGGCTCTTGGCTTGACCGATGTCATAGGCACATTAGAGAGACCTAACGCTCATATGGAGAGGACGGCTTTTAGAATGGTCGGAGAGTGACCGTGGGTAAATGCAGTTTGAGCCATGTGTCTTGACCAGTGGGTTCATTCTATATTTGGGCTGGAATCCACAGAATCCCTATTTGTCCCTTAATAGCCAAGCTATTCGTCTCAGTGCACTATCTAACACAGTGCTACGGTCTTGATACTAGATAGATCTTCCAAATGTGAGGGTTCAAACCCAGTCGCAAAAGACTCAGCACAAGGGCCATGAAAGCGCACCAGCTGAGGAAGCTGAGACAAGCTGCTCGCAGTCACGGAGCCAGGGGTCCGTGGGCCTGGGCTCTGGAGCCCAGAACTCTCGTTCCAGAGCCCACCCTTTTGTTCCCGGATCCAGGCAGCTGCTCTGTTGCAGCACTGCCTAGCCAGGAAGCAGCCCGGAGGCACCTGGATGTTCCTTAAATCACCTCTTTAGAATGTCCTGAATGAGCCAGTTGCTTTCAGCTTTCTAAATAACATGAATCACAGTAACATTGAAACTTTGAATCATAGCACTGGCAGGTTCATTGGAGATCATTTGGACCAAGCAATTCATTTTAGAGATGAGCGAAAGCTGCGAACCAGACAGATAAACTGACTTTCCCAAATTTTCGTGCAGGTGACAAAGTCAGGTTTAGAAACCAGCACATTGGACTGGCAATTCCAGAGCCCTTCCCGTTACAGCCAGCTGCCAGGGCTTGGGTGTACCCTCTGCAGACCAGACCAACTCAGACTAGGAAAAAGGGAACTAGGTTCAGCAAAGAGGTTCAGCAAACCGGCACGACTCTAAACCTTCAAAACAGGGAGATTTGGGCATATTCTCTTTGAGAGGACAACTTGGCATATACTTTTGTGATTGTTCATCTTTGCTCCGAATTATAGGCCAAAGGAAGGAAAACAGGATTGATTGCTTCACAGTTAGACTGATATTCTTGCAGAAATTACTCTAATTTTTGTCTTGCAACAATTGATAGTAAGGTAACATATTAGAGGAAAAGTAGAAGAAAAAATATTTTAAGAAGTTAAGAATAAACCATGTATCATCTTTTGGAGATTGTTACTATTTGTAACTAATACTTTAACCACGGGAGCAACCCGTATAGGGTTGCAGAGTTGTGACACACAGTGTAATGACCTCAAACCAGTATACTCAAGCTTGAAAGAACAAAGAAGTGAAATGAACAATTGATAAAATTTAGCTTAACCTTAGTGCATCAGATAAAGCATTGGCATGTTTATGTAATATTGTTCTTTAAATAAGGGTGCCTCCCTGTGAAAGTGTTGACTAAGCCTTTTCTCTAGTGTCAGACACAAGACTGATAAAAGGCAATTCTATTATTTTATCTAAAGATTCACTGACTTATTAGTTGTGTCAGGATAGGTGTGAAAAGGGTCAGGGCTCAGTGCCGTATCTGTCTGGGTGTGGCAGACTGTGGCGAAAGCCCCCTGAAAGCAGTGGCTCAGCCAAACAGGCAAGGCAGGCTTCCAACAGAGTTATCAGCATTTAGCCACAACTTCCAGGAAGGGTCAAAGATAAAGCTGTGGGTGTGCCGATAAGGAGGCAGAGCATGGTGATAGCGAATCCAGGGCAGCAGAACTCTGCAGGTGGCATCTCCAAGGTCTGTTCACGGCTTGGGAGAAAGAGATTGTGAAAGTAAGGAAGGGACCCAGACTTGGCAAAGGGATTCAGTGCAAATCAGGTCGTCAGAAATGGTGGTTATAATAGAGATGAAAGCAAAAGTGGGGTCTTCTGAACCCAGTGCAGGATGGTGATGTCCAAGGAGGTATCTCTGGCTCTGAGATGCAAGTGGAGGGACCCTGGCAGTCAGAATGGAGCCAGTCACGTCACATGATCAGTTTGGGAACAGACTATCCAGGGAGGAAAGTGAATATTTAGCACCAGGTCCTGTCAGGCTGCCCCAGCATTACTTGCACAACGATTGGGTTCTAAGCAACATCCTATTGGTTCAAGAAGAGATAAGGAAACTACTTAAGTTCTTAAATCAGACTGCTTTGATGACTGGAGGGGTATCGGACTTGCAAGTGGAAATTAATGGATCTATGGAAAGGTGAGGTAGACACCAGCCGAAGAATAGAGGCAGCAGAGTGAAAGATTCTTTTAAAAAGGTCCTTACACATTGTAAAGACTATCTCATTTATATTAGGAAACAACTTTTACTCAAGGTCTAGCTTTTACTTCATTGGCGTAAAGAGTAAATAAATGAAAATCTGTTAACTTAGAAAAAAATTAGAATTGTTTTATCACTTGTATGAATACAAGTGTTCTCTCCTGCCCAGTGGATTTTGAGTGAATCAGGAAGAGAAACAAACATCTTGCCTTGGCAATTTCTAAGTATTTATTGGACACTGACTACTGTTAGAGATTTTCTCTCCTGCTGCAGCTCTTTCCTAACAAGTGGTATCCACCACCCCGCCCCACCCCGCAATCTTCTGCGTGAACCATTTTCTGTATTTATCACCAATCCCGTTCCACAGCGCCTAGGTAGAACACTTGTCTGCATAGTCCTTACTACCTACAGAGGGGCTGCCAGAAACCTAGGGTTCTGACTGCCCCCACACACTAAGAGTCAGGAGGGAAGGAGGGGCCCAGAAAGGAAGAGCGGCCAGATCAGAACACTCAAGGGTTTTCACCAGGGGGGGCAACAACTGGTTTAATGCGTTTCCACGGTGGTGGGTATCAGATGCTTCGCAGCGTCCAGCCAGGTCTCCCTCACCTGCATCCCCCTCTACTCTGTTACTGATGTTCTCAAGCTCTCCCTACCCTTCTTTACATCTCCACTGACCAGGCAGAACTTAAGGTTAAGATTTAGGGTGACTTACGATAGGCTTCTAGTTACATGGAGGGTAAATAGACTTCCACTTCTGGCTCTAATGGAGGGGTTTGTATCATACCTACCCACTGTCTACAAACAAAGAGCATCTTTGAAGGCATCTGAGAGCATCCAAGGAGGACAAACCATGAAGTGTCAGGACTCCCAGGGGAAGAAAATGCATTGAGGAAAGGCTGATACTCGGCCCTGTTTTTTTTTTGTTGTTTTTTCCCTGAAGACATTTGCTGTTTCAGAAGCCCTGTATGGAGCAACAGTCTGAGAAACCAAGTAGAAAGCAGTTAACTGAAAAGCAGAAAAGTTGAGTAGGGCTTGACTATATCATGAGGCTGGGGGGACAAAACATAGTTTAGGACTTCCAAGGCAGTGAGGACGTGAGGAGCCAGTTACAGAGAGAAGGACAATACAGAGAAGTAAGATCTTGTACCGATCTTTCCCCTGAGGAATGTGATGATTCCTGGGGAACATGTCACAAGAGGCTGAGAGGTCATGCAGAAATCTCACTCAGAGGCTCAGAGGATAAACAGAGTTTTCTGCAGCCAAAGTTGTGGGAAGAAAAACATTACAGTTCCAGCCCTACCAAGAAGGAAGGGTTCCAGTAAATATTCTCAGGCTTTCATTTGGAATCCTGGAAGGCACTCACTCGAGGAAGGGTAAACTGGAAACAGACTAGGCCTTACCATATTAGAAGCTTAGCTCCAAATTAATTCAATACCGGGTTCAATTAAGGTGAATTGCTTATGAGAATCAAAAGATCGTTCCATAGGGAGGAAAATAGCATCAATTAGAACTTTCATAATTTTTATACTCATATAAGACATGGCATCCATCAAAAGTTACTAGGCATTCAAGCAGATGGAGAAAAGAAAAAAGAGACAATAAAAAATGAGTAAAGGTTTCAAATTTTGAGATTAGCAAATGTTAACCACTATATATAAAAATAGATTAAGAAACAAATTTCTTCCATATAGCATAGGGAAGTATATTCAATACTTTGTAATAACCTTTAATGAAAAGAATAGGAAAACAAATAAATGTATGTATTATATGCATGACTGGGACATTGTGCTGCACATCAGAAGTTGACACGCATCATCTTTTTTTTTATTCTCAATTTAAAAAACTGACTAAAAGTTGATCTAGATTTTGGAGTTATCAGACGTGGACTATTAAATAATTGTGATTAACATTTTAAGGGAAGAAAAATTGCAGAATTTTACCAGATCCATACTTTTCATTAAAAAAAAATAGAAATTCTAGAATTAAAAAAAAAGCACAGTGACAGAAAGTAAATGGTCTTTGTAAGTGAGTTCAATGGCCGATCAGATAAAATCTAAGAGAGGATTGGTAAACTGGAAGTTAGGTCAGTAAAAGATATGCAGACTTACGCATGAAGCAATAGAAAATACAAAAAAGATACTCATGGAGCATGAACTGTATAGCAATGATCTAACATGTTTCAAAGGATTAAAACATTTTTAATTTCAGAGAATGCTATATGACAAAATGGAATTAACTAGAAATTAATGACAAAGAGATAGCTCAGAGATAACATGAAAGCTCATATGTTTGGAAATTAAATAATGTACTTCTAAATATCTCATGAGTCAAAGAAGTCACAGCGATAGATTAGAGCTAAAAACAACTAAAGTGCAACATATTGAAACTTTTGGAATGCAGCTAGAGATATGCACTGAGTGAAATTTAGGGCGCTACATGTATGTAATACAAAACAACAGACTCTGGAAGACCACTATCTCATTATCTATCTATAGAAATTAGGAAAAAGAACAGCAAAATAAGAATCTACAAATAGG
This sequence comes from Camelus bactrianus, assembly GCF_048773025.1. NCBI lineage: Eukaryota > Metazoa > Chordata > Mammalia > Artiodactyla > Camelidae > Camelus > Camelus bactrianus. The sequence goes on along the minus strand of NC_133568.1, from coordinate 7,182,317 downwards.
AAGAAGGGAATAATACAGATAAAAAGCATAGCAGAAATTAATTTAAAAAGACAGCACATATACAGTTAATTATATTGGCACTTTGAAAAGGTTTAAGTAGTCTCTTATACACTCACATGTAGGCTCGAGATTCATAAATTTGAAATAATTTTCCCAGGTAAAAAATACCTAGGTTTTCTTAACACTGATCTGCATACATGCACGCATTTCTGAGATACTTTGAGTCATTGTTTAAAAAGAGAAAAAATATCTTTGGGTTTTGCAAAAAAAAATTGCTGATGAGAGTATTATCGATTATATATGTTTGGGTCTGTATATGTGTTACATAAACAATGTTCTTTTTAAAATTGAAGTATACTTGATTTACAATGTTGTGTTAGTTTCAAGTGTACATTCAGGTTTTTGGCAGATTATATTCCATCATAGGTTATTTCAAGATATTGGGTAAATTCTTGTTGCTTATCTATTTTATGGATAGTAGCTTGCATCTGTTTATCCCATATCCCTAATTTTTCTTCCCCACCTCTCTCTCCCCTTTAGTAACATTAGTTTGTTTTCTATGTCTGTGAGTCTGTTTCTGTTTTATATATATTCATTTGTATTACTTTTTAGATTCTGCATATAAGTGATATAGTATCTGTTTTTCCTTGTCTGACTTATTTCACCAAGCATAATCTCTAGGTCCATCTATGTTGCTGCAAATGGCAAGCTTTATTCTTTTTTATGGCTGAGTAATATTCCATTTCATATATCTTAAGCCATTCATCTGCTGATGGGCACTTGGGTTGCTTCCATTTCTTGATTATTGTAAATAGTGCTCTATGAACATTGGGGTGCATGTATCTTTTTGAATTACTGTTTTTTTTTTTCTAGATATATACCCAGTCATGGAATTGCTGGATCATATGGTAGTTTTATTTTCAGTTTTTTAAAGAACCTCCATACTGTTTTCCATAGTGGCTGCATCAAATTTGCATTCCCACCAACAGTGTATGAGATTTCCCTTTCCTACACATCCTCTCCAACATTTATTATTTGTAGACTTTTGACAATAGCCAGTCTGACAGGTGTGACATGATAACTCGTGGTTTTGATTTGTATTTCTCTAATAATCAGCAATGTTGAATATTTTTTAATGTGCCTGTTGGCCAACTGTGTGTCTTGGTAAAAATGTCTATTCAGGTCTTCTGCCCATTTTTTAATTGGGTTTTTTTTTTATATATTAAGTTGTACGAGTTGTTTGTATATTTTGGATATTGACCCCTTGTTGGTTGCATTATTTGCAAATATTTTCTCCCCTTCCACAGGTTTTCTTTTCATTTTGATGATGGTTTCCTTTGCTGTGCAAAAGCTTTTAAGTTTGATTAGGTCTCATTCATTTACTTTTGACTTTATTTATTTTGCCTTGGGAAACTGATCTAAGGAAATATTGCTCCAACTTATGTCAAAGAGTGATTCGCCTATGTCCTTTTTTAGGAGTTTTATGATGTCATGTCTTACATTTGGGCCTTTAAACAATTTTGAGTTTATTTTTGTACATGGTGTGAGGGAGTGCTCTAATTTCATTACTTTATATGTAGCTGTCCAGCTTTCTCAGAACCACCTGTTGAAGAGATTGTCTTTTTTCCATTGTAATTCTTGCCTCTTTTGTCATAGATTAATTGAAGGTAGGTGCATGGGTTTATTTCTGGGCCCCCTATTCTGTTCTATTGATCTGTGTGTCTGTTTTTGTGCTAATACCATGCTGTTTTGATTACTGTAGCTTTGTAGTATAGTTTGAAGTCTGGGAGGATTCCAGTTTTGTTCTTTTCCTCAGAATTTCTTTGACAATTTGGAGCTTCTTGTGGTTCCATATAAATTTTAGGGTTATTTGTTCTATTTCTGTGCAGAATATCCTGGATATTTTGGTAGCAATTGCATTAAGTCTGTAGATTGCTTTGGGTGGTATGGTTATTTTAATACTATTAATTCTTCCCATCCAAGACTACAGGATGTCTTTCCATTTCTTTGAATCGCCCTCAGTTTCCTTTATGAATGTTTTATAGATTTTAGAGCAGAGGTCTTTCACCTCCTTGGTTATGTTTATTTCTAAATAGTCACAAATAATATTCTTCAATGCATATATATGTATACGCTTGTGAATGAAATTTCAGTTGGACACTAAGCGTGCAGCTGAAAAGAAGATAGATATAATCTTGACTTTTCTCAAATTTATAGTCTCAGGGTAAAGCTTATATGGAGAAAAAAAAAAGAAGGAAAAAAGAAGCAAGGGGGAAGGGAAGAAGGAAATCTTTTCTTATGCTTCAGAGACAAAAGCAAGAGGAGATAATTACTAAATTATTCAAGCTTTTATAATTTTTTTAGCCTCATAACCTCCCTTTTATGTTACCTGGTTAATACAGATTAATTGTCAATTTTGATTCTGTTTGGACCACATGTCTCAGCTCATTCCTATCTTTGTCTGAGTTTAGAAACTAAACATTTTATAATCTTATATATTCCCTTAAGTTCTTCTTTTGAATAATTTGCATGATTCTTAGGATTCTGAATGGAGTCATGAATCTTAGCATGGTATTAGCTGCAGACTGAGCATTGAATAAATATTTGTATTAAATAAATATTTGATAACTTTGCATCATCTTATATGTTATACACTTTACAGAAAGCTTAAGGTCTTGTAAATTAAAATAATGGTTTTAAAAACTTACAAAATGATAAGTAAATAAAGCATTTTGAAAAGACAGAAACTGAAAATGGAAAGCAATTGTCCTATACGATGCAGCAGGGGTACTGAAGCCCGACCTTACATTCTATGCCATTGCTTGTCATCTGTCTCTTCCCTTGTCTTTTCCTTGTCTTCTCTGCCTGTCTATGAATTTCAGCTTTCTTTTGGGCTTTGCTCAAGCCTCAACTCCTCCCAGAAACCTTCCAATGAAATCTTTACAGTTACACTTGCCATTTTTATCTCTTATTGATTCTTCTAATTTCCTACCTATTTCTGTAGGCATCTTTCTTCACATACACAGCTTGTCTCTAACTGGGAACCCCTTCAGTGAGGATGCATCTATTCAAGATGCTCTGGGAAATAGAAACAAAATGCCTACCCTCCCACCCACCCACATGCACACATGGAGCTCTGATGGCTTCTGCTTGGTGGTGGCCTAATTCTCAGTCGACTTGTGGTAGCTATTGCTAGCTGTGTCCTGATATCAGTTCACTCAATAGTACCCCAAGTAATAGAATCTCCACATTTTTGATGAACGCTAGGAAGAAGGATTTTACTTCCAGCCACCTTTGCAGCCAGGTATGGCCAGGTGATTCTGGCCAATGTGATGCAAGTAACAGTGGTGTATGAATGTTCAGGAAATGGCTTTCCTGATGTTCTTTTTCTCTATTCTAACGCCTAGAATGCAGGAGCTGCCATCTTGGACCACGAGGTTGAGACTGTGCACAGTAAGGAGCAAAGTAGAAGGCTGACACTCGGAGCATTGCACCAGAATCGCCTACTCAGATTTTGATTTTTATGTCGAGAAACTACTCTCTTGCAGTTTCTGTTAGTTTAGGGTTTCCTTCACTCACTGCCTAACCCACTGCTAACCAGTCAGGGCTCTCCGTCCAGATGCCATGCTAATATTTCCGTTCCTCAGTAAACTCATAGTGCAGTAATAATGACTTCTTGGTATTTTAGGTTAGACAGAAGTAAAATATCATTGTCCTTGAATTCTAAAGTCAGTACACGTTTCTCGCTTTTGACTGGTTTTTTAACAAGGAAGAATTCATGTTATTAAAGGACCCTTCCTAGCCCAAATTATGTCCCTCATCAAATGAAATGACTATCCGTAGACTGATTTGTGTTAAGGTGTTGTCACCAGTGGTTGGTTTTCTGTTAAAATATTAGTTGGTGCCTGAATGAATGTCTACCATTTACACCTTAGGTTAATGTCCCAAATGATCTAAAATTGGCAAATGGGGAATGTCAATTTTAGTGTTACCTCTAGAAAAAAGTTTTAGCTCTAGAGTAAAGATAACCAAGTTAGCTGAAGACTTATCTCTTGTGACGGAGTTTCCGTGTTGCAAATAATGAGCTAATCTTTAGGATTCTGGGTAAAACTGAAAAGAAGATTTTTAGGCACCATAAGATCCACTCTTGAGAACTCCTGTAATTGTAAGGGGGGGGTTCCCACTGCAGCTTTCCACACTCCACACCCTTTCCCAGCCTCTTTTCTTCAGCTTTCCAAGGAAAACTAATAATTGTATTAATTAATTCATCTTAGACTGTTAATGACTGCCTGTGTACACGTAAGACTGTTAATTCCTCCCTCTCATTGTGTGGCCCCTGCAGTGGGAAAAACAGAGCGCCGGCCTTGCTCCACTCTGGTCGAAGTATTTCTTTGAACAATCTCTGGGCTCCCGACTCAGAAGCACTTCCCTTATGCTTTGATAGCATTCTCATCAGGGGGATTCCTTGGGAAACCAACACTGGGAAGGAAAGAGAAGGAGTAAAACTGGGGCCAGGCGAAACGTACACATCTGGCCTCACCATTCAGGAGACACTGATTTGCATTAACCTGTAGGAAGAGAAGCAGTAAATGGAACTGAGGCAGCCATAGTCCTGAACATGGCAGAAGGGCTTCCAGAAGCACCTGGCTGACCTGGGTTTGTCTCTGAACAAGAACACTCAGTAAGTCTTGAGTGGAGCCCAAGCAGTTATGGGAAGTGATGGGGAACTTGGGGTTTCTGCTGAAACTTTGTAACATTTACATTTTATGCTTTAAATTCACAGATATTTTAAAGAATGAATAGAATAAGATGAGGGGAGAAATGCTGAGAGTGAACTGAAGAATTGCAGGTCATGATGAATTGTCATTCTGTCCCTGTGTTGTCTTTCGTCTTTGGGTGACTGTCGTATGTATCACATGACCTTCATAGAGACTGACCTAGAGAAAAACATCTGTGAATTTCTCCAGATTCATCTGCATCTCGGGGAAAACTTGGCAAAATAGAAAGGAATTCTTCAGGGATGTATGGGTCCAAATTTCCATTTTATCTCTGACCTTTTACTAGCTACATTGCCATAGGCTCATTACTTAACATTTTTCACATTCAATTTTACTTTCCATAAAAAATATCTGCCTTTATCATTGTTATAAAGTTTAAATAATAAAGTATAGGCAAAACATGTCTAACACCCTGTTCATTTCCTTTTTTCTATTGTTCTTTTTTTTGATGCATAGGTGATTTACAATATTATGTTAGTTTCAGGTGTACAACATAGTGATTTAATTTTTTATAGATTATACTATGTTTAAAATGATTATAAACTAATGGCTATATTTCCCTGTGCTGTACAATATATCCTTGCTGCTTATTTATTTTATACATAGTAGTTTGTATCTCTCATCCCCCTACCCCTATCTTGTCTCTCCCCCTTCCTCCCTCACTGGTTACCACTAGTTTGTATTTTGTATCTGTGAGTCTGTTTCTGTTTTGTTATACATATCTGTTTATTTTATTTTTTAGATTCCACATATAAGTGATAACATAGAGTGTTTGCCTTTCTCTGTCTGACATTTCACTAAGCATAATATCCTCTAAGTCCATCAATGTTGCTGCAAATAGTAATATTTCATCCTTTTTATGACTGAGTAATATTCCATTGTAAATATATTTATGTGTGTGTATATATATATATATGCCATATCTTCTTTATCCATTTATCTGTTGATGGACACTTAGGTTGCCTTAATATCTTGGCAATTGCAAATAAAATTGCTATGAACATTGGGGTACATGTATCTTTTTAAATTAGTGTTTTTGTTTTCTTTGCTTATATACCCAAGAGTGAAGTTGATGGACCATTTGGTAGTTCTATTTTTAGTTTTTTGAGGAACCTTTATACTGTTTTCCACAGTGGCTGCACTAATTTCATTTCCTGCCACAATGTATGAGGGTTCCCTTTTCTTCGCCAGCATTTGTTATTTGTAGACTTTTGATGACAGGCATCCTGACAGGTGTGAGGTGATATGCCATTGAAACACAGTATTCATTTCTAACCCCGTTACAATGTCCAAGTCTTAAACAAAAGCCACTTAGAGCAAGTGTAAGGCTATCTCTTTATTCTATCACCAACCTACCAGGCAGGAACATGAGCAGGCCCTGGTGATGTGTCAGGGAGTTTTCACCAGTTCTGAGGCTGCAACATCCAAGACCATCATCTCTAAACAGGACTGTGGTGAAGGCAGACGTCTCTCTGGGGACATCTAAGTCCCAGCTTGGTGACGGACGGGGTAGATGGTCCCATGAGTTTGCACGTGTCCTGTAATTCTTTGCACAGCAAGTGTTTGCTTTGCTAGTTTGTTCAAACCGCTACAGCAGATCCAACCCAGTTTAGCTGTTGCCATTTTCTCCTTGCAAAAATGAAGTTCAGAGAAGGCCAAGACTATCGTGCTACCTCTATAACTTGCCCTATGTTTCCCTGCCTTCTCCCAGATCTTGTGTACATTAGCACCCCACTTACCCAGGCCCTCTCCATAGCTACTTTGGGTTGGATCCCAGGGCTCTTTTATCTCCACTTGTCACTGTCCAGCCAATGAGCTGATTCAGTGTTAGTTGCAATGGGTGGCTGTCTACTCAATGTGATATGCACATTTCCTCAAAGAGTTTCCTCCTGGCTTCCACAATGGCCTATTTTCATTTGAGTCAAGCTCCAGAGCCTCCAGAAGGCATCTCACAGCTGAAATATACAGATGACCCAGGAGAGACTGAAGGGTGGGGCTATTTGCACAGTGGCTCCATTAATTACCACGTTGGCACAAACTGGTTATCAGATTAGCTGCCTGTATCCTTGAAAATCTGGGGATCAAGCATGGAGGGAAATAAGCAGGATCCACGGCTGGTGAGACTAGATGAGGAAGGGAAGGAAGGAAGACATCTAGGTTTTGGAGCTCAGTCCCAGGTAAGTATCTGCAGTGAGACATGTGAAGGAGCCAATGCCAGCATAAGGCAACCAGTTTCTGGAGGGAGGGACCCTAAGGATGCCATGTTAGAGGTAATTACGGATGGCAGGAATATGGACAAGTGCTCCTTTCTTCTTTATGCTTTTCAACGCCTCCAAAAATATATATAATGTGGCCAATGTCATAGGAGAGAGATTAGCTATACCCTATAGGAATTTTAGAGGTTGAGTTTCTGTGATTGCGTGCCTGGCCTTTTGTGCTGAGTGGAGCAACAGAGTGACTGTCACAGGAATGGTTACAGCCCACTTAGGCTCTTCTGCCTTATGTCCTCGTGTCTTAGTCACGTTCACTTCTCTGCCTCTGCCACACGTGTTAGTGTATCTTCCACTGTCACCCCTCGAGCCCGCTCTGCACCCTTTGAGAAGCCCCCACTTTAGCATGACTCCTTCATTCCACCTTCTCTAGCAGATTTTATTGTATCCGTAATACAATCATGATTAGTTCATCAAAAAGCTGTTCAAAAGACATTTCCTTTTCCTGGGAGAATATCCCAACCGCTGTAGGTTGAAATGGAGCCTCGACCAACCAAGTTTCAGTGATTCATTGCAAGCAGGACTCTTGGCCAGACATCCATAGTTAACTGATTCTGTTCCTCATTATCTTTTTGCCCTGTGTAGACATACGTTGCCTGAACCACCTTAATCAGATAATTCAGGTAATAAATACATTTGACCAGACATAATTGGTGTAGCTATGTCCATGGATCCAAAGCTCTTTTTTCCTTTCTTTCTGCAACAATTGTCTGAGGCTACAAGTTTCTGACTGGCAGTGATTTGGTCAATCACGTTATTTCAGCCAGCTTCAGGCTGAATCTAGGCAGCCCAAGCCAAAACTATGAATTAAGCCAAGAGTTCTAGCTTGAACACCAAGTATCTGGACCTCACAGTTATCTCATCTACAAAACGAGGATAAAATTTCTCGCCTATTAATGACTCAACTTACTGTCAGGAGCAAATTAGGTTATGAATGTTGCGATCTTCTGGAAGGATAAGTGGACAGTGCGTTGATCAGCAGACTGGCCACTGTATAGTCTAATCAGATCAATTCAGATCAATCAGGTCAACCAAGTCTCTGAAGGAGAGAGCTGGTTACCATGTAAAAACAGCCTGCTTACGGGCCATCCCTTGTGTCCAATTTGCCACTTTTCCCCATTTTTGCTCCTGTTTAGTCCTGGAAACGCTGCAAGTGATTTCCATCTGATTTAGGAAAGTAATGGAGCAAAGAGACTATCTGTAAACATAAAGAATACATTGGGAAGCATTATGTGTGTATATAAAGAAAGAGAAATAAAACCAGGCAAAAAACTTTATAGCTCGTCTCAAAAGAATTATAAAATTAGTGGATGAAGGGTATGTTGTTACGCTTTTATATTTGCGTTTTGCCAATGGAAGGCCTCATAAGATTTTTACTGTACTTGTGGACTTGGCTCTTCCGCCTGTCACATGGATTGAAAGCTGAGCCTCTGGCATTGGGGACTGCTGGGAGGTGAGCCGATTCCAGGGATGGGAGACAGCCTGGAGCTGTGATGGGCCAGGCGTTTTTAGCATCTTTGCCTGGTGAGGAGCTGAGCAGGTGCATGGCATCAAGTCTGATTTTCCTGCGCATGTCAGGGCTTCCATCAGACTCTCTCAAAGATGCCCTCCTCCTCCACTCTCCATCCTCCTCCTTTGTACTCCACCTTAAAAAAATGAAAGCAAACCAAAACAAACAAATGTTGACTAAGATAGGGCCTGATGATTCCAACCTTGGTGCTTCTTCTTAATTGCTCTGATACTGTCATTCTAACACTTTTGAACTGTTGATGCCTCACTATTTGATCTAGAGCTGAAGGAATTTTGTGTCTGCATTGCAAATTTGGTTAATTTCTTTATCCAGTTAGCTATGGACTGAAATGTGTACTGCAAATATTCATGTGTCAGAGCCCTAGTCCCCAGTGTGGCTGGATTCAGAGGTAGGGCTTATAGAAGGTAATTAAGGTTAAATGAAGCCATAAGGGTAGGGCCCTAATATGACAAGACTGATGACCTTGTAAGAAGAGGGGGAGAGAGAGAGAGATGCAGAAGGTAGCCATGTGCAAGTCAAGAAGAGAGCTTCCACCAGGAACCAAATTAACTGGAAACTTGATCTTGGACTTTCCAGCTTCCGGTGCTGTGAGAATATAAATTTCTGTGTTTAAGCCACCCAGTCTACGGGATTTTGTTATGACAGCCCGAGTGGACTAATACACAATTAAATTGCTTGGGCTGTATAAATCTCAGTCAATTAAGAAGGATTGGCTTAATATGGCTGTTCGTTTATGAAGTCATTTCTGTTTCCCAAATATGAACAGCCTGCCCTGTTCAGAAAGGAAGATGGTAGTATCCAAAGGGGTTGCATAACTTGACAACATTTACCCAGTGATGAGCACCAAATGAGGACTAGGGGTCAGAGCCAGCTGAGTCCTATTCCAATTTGTTTTTTATCACGGCACAGACTTAGACACCATCAAATCCAGAGCCTTGTCTAAAGTACCCAGATAACCCATCTAACCATGACTCAAAATCCAGAAAGCATAAAGAAAGGATTAATAAATATGATGATGTTGGGAAAAAAAAGATTTCTTAGCAGCAAAAACCAAAGCAAAACAAAACCTCACCATAAGCAAGTCAAAAGACACATAACAGACTAGAACAAAGTATTTGGCAATTCATAGCATTGAGCAAGAACCTGATAGGAAAATGGGAAAAGCAAACGAACAGTTCACAGTAAAAGAAATGCGGACATCTTTTACACATCTGAAAAGATTCTCTCTATATCCCTTAGATTAAGAGAATGCAAATTTAAATTTCACTGACATGTTATTCTTCACCTATCAAATTGGCAAAAACCCAGACTTTGGTAACTATGTTCTATTGCAAGGCTATGAGGGCAACAGGCCCTCATTCATGACAGAAGCACAAATGAGCATATGCCTCTTGGACAGTAAGTCAGAAATACCCAAACTTATAAGTGCATATCCTTGTTGGCCCAGATTTTCACTTATGAGAATTGATACAACTTGCGCAAATGTAAAATAATTTTTGTCTTAAGTTATTCATTCAGCATTGTTTGCAAAAGTCAACAAGTGGAAACAAGCCAGAGGTCCATCAGTGGGTGACTGCTCAAATAAACTATAACCATGCAACAGGACACACTGAAACCAGAAGGAGGGGAATGAGGACCCTCCCCTCTGTCCTGATATGCAAGGACCTGCAGGGTATATATTGTTAGGTGAAAAAGCAAAGGACGAATATTTTGCCAGTTTTCAAAAATGAAATCCTTACAGAGACCTGAATAAATGCTGGGAGATAGACAAGCTTGTCAGTGGCCTCTGGGGATGGAGACTGGTGAGCAACAGGCCAAGAGGGTGAGAGTGAGACTTTTCCCACTTCCAATGTTCATGGTGCCCCTCAGTGTTCAGGGCTCCCTCACGAATCTCCTGGCCGTGTCCTTCACCCTCCTCCCACCCAGTGGGTGTCTGGCAGCTACCATGGGGGCAGGAACAAGAAAAACATCCTTCCTGTTTTACCCTCTCCAAATACAAGTTAGCATGGGGGACTGGGGCGTTCTGGTTGGCGGACAGGCACACGACCCCCTCAACTTCCCAGAGGAAACATTTTATAAAACTGTCATTTTCCTAAAATAATTTTTGTTTTCCAAACATGTGAATTTGTTACCTATTCATAATTTTGTGAAATATTTTTTTTAATTTTGGGGAAGGGTAATTAGGTTTATTTATTGTTTAGTTTTAGTGGGGGTACTGGGCATTGGACCCAGGACCTCATGCATGTTAAGCACGTGGTCTACCACTGAGCTACACCCTCCCCCTTTATTACCTCTTCATAATTAAATGAAAGTAAATAAAACAATATAGAGAGAGAGATTGAGAGAGAAAGAGGAAGAAAAATCTATGAGAGGAATCCCGAATTTCCCTCAGTAACCACTTTGTTCTGTTTCCTGACGTGAAGACACATCTCATCATAGCTATTTTCAGTAGTTTCAGATTAATGACAACTTTATTTGGCAGCTTTAAAAAATGCCTATAGAAGGCTTAGTCACCACATGTTCTGACAGTACAATATTTAAAAGAAGTCTGGCCAAGAAACTGGAAAATACAATAATCCTGGAATAATCTTGCCATGGTTTAAAATGGTCTTAATTGCTAATTATCTGTGTATCTCTCTATAATGGAAAGAACACAGACCTTAGAGACAAGCCACATTTGGGCTCAACTCTCATCTCTGGCACTAGCAAGCTTTGTGTTCTTGAATGAACACCTTTGCTTCTAAAACTTACTGCTCTTAAAGATGATAACAGTGAATCTGCAGTAGCTGTAGTAAGTACCCACTGGGGTCATTCAGCTTAAAGAGTTAGCGTCGGTAGATTTGTCATAGAGGGTAACTATTATTAGATGATTTCTATGTTGATTGTCACTGTGGAAATTCTGCAAAGCCAGTAGTTATTTGCAAAATAAAGGCTGTCTACAGAGGTCAGTAACATTTCGCCTATCTGAAATTTTACCATCTCTAATCTCACTAACCATCAGAACACAGAACACAGAAGAAAAAGAAGCAAACAATGGCTCTCGGTAGCAAAACAAATTCCACAAATATCTGTATGAATGTTTGAGCATTTGACTCTTAGAAGAGCCGTTAAAAGCCCACTGTAGAGCTCACTTGGCTTGGATTTCATGGCGGTGGTAAGAATAGAATTAGAGAAGGGACTGACATAGTTATGCTTGCTGCTCAGTGGAAATGACAGGTCATAGCCTGGGAGGAGAGTTATATAAAGCAAACGCAAAAACTTGAGAGCATAGCAGTTGAGAGCTTTTTATCCAGGGACACACATCTACATACCCCAGTAAGTTGTGAACCTGCTGTTTCAAGTCACGTCCATGGCAAGTATTTATACAACAGATTTGAAAGAGTAGGGAAGAATGAAGACTTCCATTAAAAATGGTTAAAATAAAAATGTATGTGGATGCTTAAATACCTACTTACGTAGAAAACTCAATTCTCTTTAATTATTCATTCCCCGTGTGTTTTTTCATGAACAGCTGAAGTTTTACTGTATGCAGTACCTAAAGGAGCGTTAGAAATAGAAACAAACAGAAAAGTCTGGGCTGAGATGAAGAAAAACGTTTCAATTAACTCAAAACAAGAAAACTGCACAATAAATGAGATACTGTTCTTATGTGCTCATGGAAACCCCAGTAAACAAACAGAACCAAGGTACCTGTCTTGCCTTTGATTTAAGGCTAACGCATGCATAAAGCATAGCCTGTAACATTTTCCACCAGGCTCTCTGCTTGAGTTTATTCCTATTTGTTTAGATTTTGGTAAATCCAAGAGCTGAACAGTCACTTTTGCAAGCTGCAGATTGCTCTAAGGGGAAACACTTCAGTTGTTGTATGTGTAACTTGGTAAATGATACCCTGTTTTGGAGTCATGGAGCTGAGATGTTAATTCCTGTTGAGCTTTTGTTTACAGAGACACAGGCATGATGAGGGGGCTTGCCCTCCAAACTTTGCTGCCATCCACTTGGGATTACTGCAGCGCTCCTCAGCAGCAGAGCCACAAGAAATTCTGCCGAATTTCCAAATAAGCAGCAATCAAAGTGCCAGTGGCACCCTCTGCGTCTCATATTTTGTGGATGACATACGTGGCTGCGTTCTTCTGGGTCAACATTCCTCTTTTATTATGTGGAGTCCCTAGTCACTCTGCAAATACCATGCCACTGCTGTGGCTGCTAACCCAAGAAATTGTGGAACAGAGTCAGGAAATGTGTTTATGATGGAAAGTGACAAGTCACTTTTTAGGTCGTTATCATCATCATTCAGAAGATTAATAATAATGAAGAATCAACTCATGTGAGTTAATTGAATTCTACTTAAGCAGATCCATACAGTTCAGACCCATAGCCTCCCGGTTACTTGAGTCGGTGGTGGGGATGTAAGTGTGTGCGTGCGGCGGGGGTGATGATGCGGCATCATCTGGGGACCTATTCTAAGGGTCCCTATGGCTTTCCTCCATCCCCAATTCATTCGAATGCATACTTGTGAGAAAGTTTTGTGAATTTAGAAAAAAAAGTTTCCCAGCTGATTCTGATATTAATAAATGTATAATATAATAATAATACATTCCATGTAATAGCAAACATTTATTGAACGTGCTCTGTGTGCTGGACCCTTTCCTAAACTCTACCCTTTCCTAGAACTGAGACCTCTTCTCTGTGATTAATACAGTAAGTTGATATTACAGTTTGGAAATTAACTGCATGATGTTACCCACATCCACATTCTTTTCTTATCCCCTTGTAATGATGTCTTATATTTTCATAAGAAAAAAGAGTGTACTGAAGGAACACTTCCTTGTGTGTGGTATGTGACTTTGACTAGAAAACATTTGTGGCACATGAGGCTAATAAAATCTTCTTTGTCTATATTGATATATAATAATTATTATCATCATAGTGAGATGGTTAATTAGGTTCAGAGGGTAGCTAGGAAAGCAGGACATTTAGGGCAACCAAAAAATCAAATTTTGCATACCGCCAGGATTTGGCCATACCTAACTTACATATTTTCAGGGGTAAACTACATGAAATAATCAGTGAACAGGACACTTTTGTGTTACCAATATAGTGCTAAGTTCTAGGTCAAAAACTTGAGGGTAGACCAGTCTAAGACACTAGGAACAAGAAGTGTTAAGAAAGGTAGAGGGTAACGTGGCTTCGATCCACGGAGGAGGCGTGACTGAGTTGGGCCTGGAGGGCAACAGGTGGCGAGGAAGGGGGTACGTTTTCAGGAACAGCATTGGTGGAGGTGAGAAGGGAGACTTGTCCTAAATAATCCTCGTATCAGTCTACAACTTCCAGAGTCAAACTTTTATAAAAAAAAAAATAAAGGAAATAAATGCAGGGTTACATTGCACAGTGAACACCTTTGTATAAGCTGATAGTGTTAAGTAAAGTACGTGCTTCTGTGCAAGGAAGTATCACCTGAGACAAAAGCTCAGGGTTCCGTGTTATAATTCCTGTGCCCTTGGAACACCCAGCATCATTACAATTATCCTGGGAAGAACTCACTTTACATTTGTTTGTGGATTAGAAGCATAAGGCTTGGTTGGAAGCACATGGCGATAGACTTGGAACTCTGGGCTTTGCCGGTCTTGGGCAGAGGCAGAGCTGCAGGGGGAAGGGGATGGGGAGAAAGGCGGTGCGGAAGGGGAGCGAGGATGGCTCCAGACAGCCAGCTCTCCTAAGCTGTCTCCCCGAGGCTTGGCCCTCCTGCTGCCGTGTCGCCCTGAAACACCCACCCTGACGGCTGGCAGGTCTGTGTCTTTCCCACCCACCCCTCCGCCACCCCAAATACCTTAAAAGTAGGCCACAGTTGAGGCTAGGGTGGCGTGATTAATATCAACCGGTCTAGAGTGCACCTCCATCACCTCACAGCCTTCTCATTTTTTTTAGATGCTGAGAAAATGCTTTTCACAGCCATGATGACACAGCCAGAAATATCACCTTTTGAAGACATCATAACTGTGAGATATGACACTCTTCCAGCCGTTAGAAGGTTATTTGCTGTAGCCATTAAATACAGCCCTGTCACTCCCACTCACCTGAGCCATATTTCCTCCCTCAATAGATTATCCATAAATTCGGGCTCAGGTACAAATACAAATAATGAACGTTCACAGCTAAAGAAGACACGAACAGCCAAATCCTGCCAAAGGGCAAAGGTTCCCTCCAGGGAGGAAGCCACCCTTCCCTGGAACAGGCTTGGCCGAGCCCGGAGGCTGGGTCTCGGAGGCTCAAGCCCACGTGACTTCTCCAGTCTCCCAGTAAACGCGGAGCCCCTCCCTCCTAAATTCCGAGGGTGCCTGACTGCCCGTTCAGTGGTCCATCTACTTTTGCTGCTGTTTGGTAATTAAAATGATTCATTAGTAGCAGCTTATCTAACATTTAACTCCAGTTAATATTCAATTTCCAAGGCACTTCACAGGCAGGTGGTATATTCATTTAATCAAATATATTATACATGTATATATATTTATGTATAAATGTATCTATATGTATATATGTATATGTACATACATATACACACACACACATATATAGTTGTTTTTTTTAATCCACTTGCTGCATTAAGTATCTTGTGCATGCTTAGTGCTTTCCTAGGAACCTAGTGAAATACAAAGAAATGTACAAAATATGTAGTAATTTAGCACCAAACTAGGGCCAAATCTTTCACCTTATGGGAGAATATGAGTGAGAGAATGATACTGTGTGATTAAAAGTGAGATTGCATAAAACAAGGGACTACTTCTGAGGTGTTGAAGAAAAGGGTGCTCAACCGTCCCCTGGAATTCTTAGGTCTTTAGTCTGGCTCTGAGAATGGGAAGTCTGCCTCGAAACTTTATCTGGAGTCTAAAACATGGGACGCCTGTAAAGAATTCAGTGAGTCATCCCAAGCAGTGGGTAGAAAGATTAGAAGGCAAGAGTATTCCTGACATATGTGGGAATATTTTCTGGAAGATAATATAACAGCCAACTTGCTCGTGAAACTTCCCAGGCTGAGGGAAATAACCCTGGAGGACTGGCCTTAGAAATAATCTGTGGATTTTGTGTAATGCTGTGATGTGATAATTTCCAAGGATGATCTGCAAATCCAGAAACTTTGCCTGTTCACAAGGGCTTGTGTCCCACATCCTCAAGTAAATTCTCACTCAAGTGAGGTACCACTCATGGGGAAAACCATGAGAGACACAGGACTTCGTCTCATTTCATGGCCCAAGATAGACCTGTCCATCACAGAGAAAAAAATGTTACCCTATTTATGATTTGTGTTTTTGTCCACAAGCCTATTGACAAATTTGATGTTGTATTTGAGTAGCCAAGAAGACACACCTTGTGCAGAGGCTCCTGGTTAATAAAAGGAGATTGCATTTCACCAAAGAGATTCATCTCACAAGTTCATTCCTTCCATTGGTCACATATTTTCATGTGGCAATAGCTCGGTTTGTAAAAAAAGTACTATTAGAACCTTGCTGACACTGGAAGTACATGACATGCATGCATGTAGGCTACATGTTTCACGTACGTCATGAGCTTCCAGATCTTTCGTGTGTTATCTATCTCAAAGCTATTAACATACACATAATACTCATATAAATATGCTTATAAATGGGGGAGTGGGGAGTGGATTTGCTTATATACACATTGCAAATGATTTTGCTTTGAGATCTGGCCATTAGCATGTCAGGATTGGAAGGGAGCTGTGTACAAGAGATTTGATCTGCTCGATTTTGACCCTCCACGTTCTGTTCACCACACAGTAGTTGGGAAGATCCTTTTGGAAGGTAAAACACTTCTTGTCAGTGGACTGCTCGGAGCTTTCCAACGACTTCCCACTGCAGTTAAAATAAAATCCAGAGTCCAGAGGGCCCTACCTGCTCAGGCTCCGGTTTCCTCTTATTTCCTGCTGTTTTTGTTGACTCTACCCATGATGCTCTTCTGCTCTTAAAGGATGCCTAGCACAGTTCTGCCCTAAAGCCTTTCCCCTTGATGTGCCCTCTGTCTGGAACACACTTCCCTCAGATCTTCACAGGTCTCACTCCCTCACTGTACTTAGATTTCTTCTTAAAGGTCACCTCCTCAGGGAAGCCTCCCCTGATCACTCCACCTGAGACTCTTCCTTGTCCCTCTCTGATGCGTTGTCTTATTTTATTTTGCTTCATAGGAGCTAGGACAGCCTGATATTCTATAATACATCCACTTCTTATTTATTAATACATATGTTTCCCAAACAAGGAAGTCAGTTCTCCCAAAGAATGAATTCTTTTTTGTTTTCTTCTGTATCTATGACACATAGAAGATATACAGTAAATGCTTGCTGAATGAATAATTAAAAATAGTAGGATAGCATTTGTTGGCTTATTTATTTTTTTATTTACTTATTAATTAATTTATAATTACCACCCCAAACCCACTATCCAACCTGAGAACTAGAACATTTTCAGAAACTGTCATTTGCCTCTGTTGGCTCTGTTCCTCCCTCACATCCTCTGTCCTCCCATCCAAAATGATACTTACCTTGAATTTTGTGTTATAATTTCCTTCCTTTCACAATATAGTTTTATTATATATGTGTATCTAAAGTTGCGTATTTTTAGACTGAATTGTTTCATTGTATTTAATATTGAATTTCATTTAAAAAGAGTATCATTTTACATGTAATCTACTGGAACTTTCTTTTCCACTAAATTGTATACTATTTGGATTCATCAATTCTACTTTGATATTATTTTGTTTTGATATTTCAATGTTATATTATTTTGATATGTGTCTGTGAGCCATTCATCTTCACAGTGATGTGACAGTATCCCATTTTGCAACTGTAGCACAGTTTATTTTCACATTGTCCTCTAAAGAGTGTTCTAGCATGGTCTTCTCTCTCTGGAGTTGAGGAAATTTGGCAGAGTCCTAAAGTTATTCGTCCAAGGCCACTGAAAGAGTGGGCATCTGAACTCGGACTCTCTATTGCACGTTCTTTCCAGTTTGTAAAGACGTATTGAGGGCATGTTGACTGTGATGCCCTATATTCAGTTGAAACCTGAACATACTTTGTCACCTCTGGACTTCTTTCTTGAGGTAGCTTCTCCTCGCTCTCAGAACTGGGCTCACTTCTGCTTTCTCATTGGTAAGCTCAGTCCCATTTGAGTTTCCAAAGTAAATACGGTTGAAGGAAAAAGTTTATTAATGACCCCAGGTGGTAAGATTTCAAATGAAGTGCCCCTCAGGATCCAATATAACAGCTTCTGTTGCCTGACAGACTCAGGAGTTCGTGTGCCTCACACAGTCTGAGCATCACTATTACTAGCTGCTTCTGCTCTCCTCTTGATCCAACTCTGCAGCCATGGCTCTTTCTTTGTGCATGGTACTAACATCCTGTCCAGGATTCTGGTTTTTCTCTAGAAACAGCCCTCCCCTATGAAACGCAGCCCAGCTTTGTAGTCTTGCCTTGACCTTCCTAGTCTTATCCCCTAAATTCTAGGAAACAGTCTTCTCCCAACACGACAGCTAAGACCTGCCAGCATCTGGATCCTTGGCTCTGGGTCCCTGCTTGCTTGACCAGAACGGCAATACAGACCGTTCTTGGATTTATGGCACAAACCATTGTATTTGTGGATATAAGCCTTTCATTTAAGTTGCACATTGGGAATTAATCCCACATATGGCCAGGAAAGATTTTCTCAATTAAAAAAAAAAATGGCTTAAATCGGGGGTGAGATTTGTTACCAAAGACCAGCCAGCCTGTCTGTCTGGTCCTGATGGGTATAAAATGCAAGTGATATAACCTGAGGGAAAAATGATTCTATGTCATATCGGCAAAGATTTGTGACACAGGGTCACACATTGTTGGAGACAGTGCACATTGAGATAATGCTTTGGAGGTTTATTTTACAGTATTTATTCTTAAAGTGTTCATGGATTTCAGCCCTATACAGTCACTTCTGGAAACATATGCTAAGGACATCATTTTTTTTTCTTTTTGAGTTTTATTAGGTAGAATTACTACAGTTCGACTGCACATACATATTATATTGCATGTAAATACATATATACAGTATACTGTACATTCTTTTAGTTTACATATATGTACTGATCATTGTTTCTAAGAGCAGATTAGATCTTTAGCTTTTTAAACTTACATAGTTATCAAAGGAATAAAGCCAACTACAAAATAAGAATCAACAGAATGTGGTAAGCTAATCATAAAGGACAGTAAGGATGTGCTTACACATATTCAAGAAGTCAAAATAATGATTAGTTCTTTTGTGTCCTTATTATTATTATTATTGTTATTATTTTCTAGATTCCTCATATAAATGATGTCATATGGCATTTTTCTTTCTCTTTCCGGCCCACTTCACTTAGAGTGATGATCTTCAGATCCATCCATGTTGCTGCAAATGGCATTATTTTATTATTTTTAATGGCTGAGTAGTGTCCCATTGCATATATATATATACACCACATCTTCTTTATCCAGTCTTCTGTCGATGGACATTTGGGTTCTTTCCATGTCTTGGCTATTGTAAATAGTGCTCTTATAAACATTAGGGTGCATGTGTCTTTTTGAATTTTATTTTTCTCCAGATATATGCCCAGGAGTGGCATTGCTGAATCACACGGTAAGTCTGTTTTCAGTTTTTTAAGGAACCTGCATACTGTCTTCCATAGTGGCTGCACCAATCTACACTCTCACCAACAGTGTGGGAGGGTTGCCTTTTCAAGAAGAATCATTTTAAATACAAAAACTTTCATGCATAAAGATGTTCAGGCAGCATTATATGCCTCCAAAAAGAAAGATAACAAGCAAGTTGATCATTAGGATAATAAATAAATTAGTTGAATTAAAATAACCATAATTTCCATCAGAAGAATCTCATTAATATTAAAGCTTTTATGCTAACTTTAAAAACACTGACATTATAATGTTTTATATAAAAATTACTTAAAAAATATAGCATAATCAGGAGGGTACAAAACAGCCTTCCCCCACTAACTATGCCAGAAAATAAGACTCATGTAAAGACTCCAAAATATTCAAATTGATGAAATTCTAGCTTGTCTTCTAGTTGAGTAGGTTATCCTGTCTTCCTTTAGGAATATGTTTCACCTTTACAGGAGAAAAAAAATAACCAAACTAAAATAAATCAAACATGATGCCTTGTCAATGATGAACACAAATAAAAGATGCACAGTAGAGAGTGAGAAAGATATCCTCAAAGAGCTTTCAGCTGTGTCCTTCCGTGCATAGATCTCCCACCCTGTTGAGATCAGAGTAGGGAGGCCCTTTCTGGCTGTCTGTGGAACATCTGCTTTAGAGATTAAGTTCAAGAATAGAAATAGATCCAAGGCATAGAATAATTTACTCCATGTTAAAAGTAGACCTTCCAATCAGATGGAATTAGAGGGATCAGTTAATGTGTGTAAATGTATTTAGAACAATATTTGGCACACAGTAAATATTAAAAATAAACTGAGTTATTATTATTGTCATAAATCAGTAAATATTAAAAATAAACTGAGTTATTATTATTGTCATAAATCAGTACATGGCATGTACATCTGTGGCTATCAATTTGGGAAAACAATGATAAAACTTTAAACATTTGATTTTATATTAAAATATATTCCAGATAGATTAGAAAATCAAATACTGAAAAATGAACCCATAGGCAAACTATAAGAAAATTCATCATAGAGAAATCTTTTCTCAGCATAATACCAAAGGTATTATTTAATCTAATCATTGAGGATTAGAATGTCAATCCCTTTATCCATAAACAAGTAAAATTTTCTGTAGAATGGAAGTTAAGAGAAATGGCAATCTGGGGTAAATATTTACAAAACAACCATTTTAACTTGGTTTCATAATTCCTAAGATATCATGCTCATTCTTCTTTTTTTCCCTCATTACAAAAGAGTTAATAACCTTATTATGAAAAGGCTACTTCAGATCTATAAGAAAAGAGGCAGTTATTCCCATAAAGTAAACAGAGTAAAGGGGCCAGTGATGTCAGCAACATTGCTGGAATACACATTCCTGGTGTGCATCCTTTCCTTACCAACAATAATTTTGCATCCATTTATGGATAAATGTGCCTTCCTGAGAGGTTTATGATCCAGGTAGGAAATTGTGAAACTTTGGTGCTGTCCAAGACTGAGAAGAGCTATTTTTAGAAGGCAGGCTTGCAACCAGGGAACTGACTCGCTGACTGTGGTCTCAGCTACAGACACAGAAACAGCTCTGTACCCCTCAGGACTTGACAACAGAACTGTTTGGCTGTTTGGTCTGTAGTAGGTACACAAAAGACAAATAAAAAGGAATGAAAGCATATCACTATGAAAAATAAATAACAAAGAAAGACGAAAAGAAGGAAACAAAGAAACTAAAAAAAAAAGCAGTCAGAAGGCAGTGAATGAAATGGCAATATTAAGTCCTAATTTATCAATAATCACTTTAAATGTAAATGGACTAAATTCTCCAATCAAAAGACATAAAATGTCAGAGGGTTTAAAAAAACCCAAGATCCAACAATATCCTGCCTACAAGGGTCTCACTGTAGCTTTAGGACACCCATTAGGTTGAAAGTGAAGGGGTGGCAAAAGATATTCCATTCAAATGGCAACCTAAAGACTGCAGGAAGTGGCTATGCTTATGTCACATGAAATAGTCTTTTAGTAAAAACTGGTCACAAGAGACAAGGAAGATCACTATATGGTGAAAAAAGGGGCCAAGGGGTCAATTAATCAAGAGGATGTAACAATTATAAATATATACACAGCTAACATTGGAGCAGCTAAATATTTGAAGCAAATATTAATAGAACAGAAAGGAGAAAAGGACAGCAATACAACAATATTAGGGGATTTCAATACCCCACTTTCAACATTGTATAGATCATCCAGGCAGAAAATTTATAAGGAAACAGTGAACTTGAATAATACCATAGACCTAACAGACCTAACAGACCTAACAGACATGTACAGAAAATTCCATCCATCAGCGGCAGAATGCACATTCTTCCCAAGCACATGGAGCTTTCTCCAGGATAGATTGCATGTTGGGGCACAGGACAAGTCTTAACAATTTTAAGAAGATTGAAATAACATCTAGTATGTTTTCTGACCACAGTATAAAACCAGAAATCAGTAACAGGAGGAAAACCGAAAAAAATTCATAGTGGGAAAAAATGTGGAATTAAATAACGCACTCCTGAATAACCAATGAGTCAAAAAAGAAGTCAGAAGGGAAATTAGAAAGTATCTCGAGACAAATAAGATCACAACATATCAGAACTCATGGGATGCGGCAAAAGAAGTTGTTAGAGGGAAGTTTTGTGATAAATGTCCACATTAAGCAAAAGAAAGCTCAAAGAAACAACCTAACATTACACATCAAGGAATTAGAAAAAGAGAAAACTGAGTTCAAGTTAGCCAAAGAAGGGAAATAATAAAGTTTAAAGCAGAAATATGTGAGATAGAGGCAAAGAAAACCCCAAAAAACCCAACCAAACAAACGAAAAAAAAAAACAAAACAGTTAAAAAAAACAATGAAACTAACGTTTTTTGGTAAGATTAACAAAACAGACAAAATATTTAGCTAGACTAAGAAAAAAAGAGAGAGAACTCAAATTAACAAAAGTATACATAAAAGAGAAGACATTACAACTGACACCACAGAAACACAAAAGATCATAAGAGGCTACTATGAACAATTATATGCCAAAAAACTGAGTAACCGAGAAGAAATAAATAATTTCCCAGAAGCATACAACCTACTAAAACTGAATCATGAAAAGCAGTCTTAACAGGCCAATAACAACTAAGAAGATTGAAACAGTAATTAAAAACCCCCAAACAACAAAGAAGCCCAGGACCAGATGGTTTCACTAGTGAATTAGAGCAAATATTTAAAAAATTAATACCAATCCTTCTCAAACTTTTCAAAAAAATTGAGAGGAGGGCATACTCCCAAACTCATTTTAGGAAGCCAGCGTTACCCTGATACCAGCGCCAAATAATGACACTATAAGGAAGGAATAACCCTGATGAATATAGATGTAAAAATTCTCAACAAAACCCTAGGAAACGAAATTCAATAGAGTGTGATTTATTCCTAGTATGCAAAGATGGCTCAACATATACAAATCAATAAACATAATACACTGCATTACTAGAATGATGAATCAAAATCATAGAAACCTTTCAATAGATACAGAAAAAAAAAGCATTTGCCAATACTTAATACCCTTTCATGATAAAAGCTCTCAACAAATTAGATATAGAAGGAGCAAACCTTAATACAGTAAAGGCTGTACATGACTAGCCCACAACTATTAACATTCCATACTGAAAAGCTGAACATTTTCTTCTAAAATCAGGAGCAAGAGAAGTCTCCAACTCTCACCACTCCTATTCAGCATTGTATTACAATTCCTGCTGGATCAATTGCAAGTAAAAGAAATAAAAGTATTTAGATTGGAAAGGAAAAAGTAAAATCTTCTCTGTTTGCAGATGATGTGATCTTATTTATAAAAAACCCTAAAGACTCCAACAAAAAATTGTTAGAACTAATAAATGAGTTCAGTCATGTTGCAGAATGCAAAAATTAATGTAAAAATGTTTCATTTTTATACACTAACAACAAAATATCTAAAAAAGAAATAAAGATAACTATTTGATTTACAGTAGCACCAAAAACAATAAAATACATAGAAATAAACTTCACCAAGGAAGTGAAAGATCTGTCTCTAAGATATTGATGAAAAAATTGAAGACACACACACACAAAATCCCATGTTTGTGGATCAAAAGAGTTAATATCATTAAAATCTCTCTATCATCCAAAGCCATCTATAGATTCAAGGTACTCTTTATCAACATTCCAATGGCTTTTCCCCACAGAAATAGAAAAAAAAAATCCTAAAATTTATATGAAACCACAAGAAACCCTGAATAGCCAAAGACATCTTGAGAAAGAATAACAAAGCTGAAAATATCACAGTTCTGATTTCAAGCTATACTGCAAGGCTATAGTAATCAAAACAGTATGGTACTGGAGCTAAAAACATATACATAGAGCAACAGAATGGAATAGAAAGCCCAGAAACAAACCCATGCATACATGGTTAGCTAATAGTTGATTGGGAAACCAAAAATACTCAATGGGAAGAGGATAGTCTTTTCAATAAACGGTGTTGAGAGTTGGATATTCAAATGCAAATGAATGAAATTGGACCCCTATTTACTTACTCACAAAAATTAGCTCAAAGCGGCTTAAAGACTTAAATGTAAGACCTAAAACTGTAAACAAAATAAACAAGTGGAACTACTTCAAACTGAAAAGCTTCTGCACAGCAAAAGAAACAATCAGTAAAATGAAACGACAACCTACGGAATGGGAAAAACCTTTACAAAAAATATGTATTAAATACTTGATTCATATGCAAAATGTACAGGGTGTTCATACAACTCAAAAGCAATAAAGCAAATAATCGAATTAAAAAGTTAGCTGAGGATCCAAATTGACATTTTTCCCTAAGGAAACATAGAAATGGCTAATGTTTACATGCAAAGATCTTCAACGTCACTGATCATCAGGGAAATTCAAATGAAAAGCAGAGTGAGATGACGCCTCACATCTGTTAGAATGGCTGTTATCAAAACAGTGATCTATAACAAGTGTTGGCAAGGGTGTGGAGAAAGGGGAACATCACACTGTTGATGGAAATGTAAATTGGTACATCCACTTTGGAAACAGTATGACGGTTCCTCAAAAAAATTTAAAATATGCTCCTGTATGATCCACCAACTCCACTTCTGGATATATATCCAAAGGGAATAAAATCACTGTCTTGAAGAGATATCTCTACCCCCATGTTCATTGCAGCATTATTTACAATAGCCAAGACATGGAATTCCTGCCATTTGCCGCAACATGGATTGAATGCATGACCTTAGCATTATGCTAAGTGGAACAAGTCACATAGAGAAAGACAAAGGCAAATACTATATGATCTCACTAATCTTTGTGAACCTAAAAAAAAAAAGCTGAACTAATGGAAAGAGAGTAGAATGGTGGTTTCCAGGGGTTGGAGATTGGGGCAGATGGGGAGATGTTGGTCAAGGGGTACAGACTTCCAGTTATAAGATACGAGATCTGGAGGTCTAATAGCCATCATGGTGACTATATTTAATAACACTGTATTTTATACTTGCCAGCTGTTGAGAGAGTAGGTTTTAAATGTTATCACCACACACAAAAAACTGCAATTTTTTGAGGACCTGTATGTGTTAACTAACCTTATTGTGGGAGTTATTTCACAATATATATGTGTATTAAGTGATGCAGTACACCTTAAATCTACACGATGCTATAAGCCAGTTGGCTCTTGGTAAAAAAACAAAAATGAAGCAAAGGATAAAACAGTAAAACAATGCATGTGTGCTTCTGTACATGTGCATGTTGGGTGTGTGTGAACACACATATTACATATGTATATATACATAATATTTACATTTTATATTCATTAGTAATTGTAGAAATGTGAATTAAAACAACATGAAATGCCAGGCTTTTTTCCACAAATGAATTGGCAAAGATGAAAATAAAAGTAACACTTGATATTTTCAAGATTAGGGTTTGTGCATTGTCCTTTGGGATTTAATTTAAGTCACTGCCAGAAAATTTTTGTTGTTGCTGTTCAGAATTATGGAAGCCACTTTGGTCTATCACATGCCTATGAGAAATGTATTATTTATTTCATAAAATGATACAGAGAACTAACAATATGTATTCCAATGAGAACACAGTACAGAGTTTTTGGTGGGTAATATTTTTCTGTTTTATTTTATAAGAAAAAAGTTCTTTAAGAATAGTTTATATTTTAGAGTGTTCATACATCAGCATGGAGTCTTTCAATTAATTAAATGGTAATAAATCATCTAATTTTAAAAATAGGCAGCAGATTAAATTAAAATCGAACAATTAGGTCTAATAGAAACATTGACAGGATGTGAGGTACTCAAGAAACTTTTACTTGCTCTCTGTCTCCAAAGGAGCATTATAATACTGTTTATGATGAAACGGAAACGCATTCTCATGGGAATGTAAATGAGTAAAAGCTTGTGGCAGAAACTGACAATGTGTAAAGTACTTAAAATTGTAAACATGCTTTGACAGAGAAGTCTCATTTTTAGGAATTTTATCCTAAAGAAATAATCAGGCAAATGTTCAAAGATGTTTGTACAAGGGTGTTCATTGAAATGTTGTTAATCGTATTGAGAATTTGGAAATAAACTTGATATTCAACGGTGGGGAATTTCTTTGAAATGTATACTTTATGGAGTAGAATATGCTATATAGAGTGTTTGAATTTATAAGTATATTTGCTGTGTTGACTGAAAAATAAGTTTTTTTTCCGACTGCTCATGCACACTGTATTGCATGTGAATACATATATACAGTACACTGCACATTTTTTTGGTTTACATATATGTACTAATTATTGTTTCTAAGAACAGATTAGATCTTTAGCTTTTTAAACTTACATAGTTATCAAGGGAATAAAGCCAACTACGAAATAAGAATCAACAGAATGTGGTAAGCCAATCATAAAGGACAGTCAAATGTTCTTAATGTATAAAGTGAAAAATCAGCTACAGTGTAATGTTTAATATGATTCTTTTAACATAAAAATCATACACACACGTGCACCAATAACAAGCAGAATCAACCGCCAGGAATAATATACATCACAAGGCTAACAGAATGCACCTCTAAATGTGGAATTACAGATAACATTTTTTCTCTTGCTTTCTATGTTTCTGCAACACATGCGTCCTTTTTATTCAACTTCAACAGAATCTGACAGTTTCTCATCCGAACTACCACCTTTGTTCAAGCCACTGTCACCTTTTACCTGACATCTTCACTTGGATGCCCCTGAAAGCAGATGCATAGGCACGACCTAGAGGGCAAGAGCCTGGATGTGGGAGGTGATCTGGGGAGCAGAAGGGCCAGTGAAGGAGAAAGGCCAGTGAAGTGTGTACTAACAGACTGGTGGTGGACGTACGCACTGGGCTCAGTCCCACGGCGGTCTGCATGAACGGACTTCTGAGCTGTCCCACTGAGGAACTGAAAAACCAAGGCATTTAGCCATCAAACTGCAATTCTCCTTGGTAGAAGGTTGCCCCCAGGTATCCGATTTCTGGTGGTTAGTACTTTCAAGCTGCCCTGTGTATGGGCTGAGCAAACAAACAGCTGGGTGTGCTGGCCAGGGTAGGCTGGAGGAGTGTGCGTGGGAACTGTCCACTGCTCTTGCTGCTGAAGTCCTGTGTGGGTCTCAGGACACGTCACGGAGGATTGTCTGCCTGGGACCCCTGGATTCCTGTCACAGTGTCTCAAAAGGTCTGCCTGATTTTAACCTCACCCACCTAGTGTCCAGTCTCAGCACAGCCACCGGAGTGATTTTTTTTTAAACTCAAGGCATATCATGCCAGACTTTTCTTGCTCAAAACCCTCCAATGGCTTCTCAACTCACTCACCAAAACAAACAAACAAAAACCCCCCAAAGGTTAAGTAGCCCACGATCCCTGGTCTCCTCCTCTTCACGGGCCTCACTGCAGCCACCTGGCCTCCATCAGTTTTCCCTCCAGTTCTGCGCTCATCCAGGGCCTTTGCACTAGTCCCCTCATTCCAGAAGCTTCTCTCTCCAGATGTGCACTCAGCCCGGGTTTCTGCCCCCATGACCCCTTCTCCGAGCAGCCTTCCCTGACAGCCCTGTGTAAATCGGCAGCTCTCCAACTCTGTTGCCCCTATGTCTATATGGTTTTTCCCCACGACAAATGAAAAATGGATGAATGAATAAGCCAAGAGCTTTTCAGCTTCCAGGGGAAGCACAGAATGAAGTCGAGAACGTTTCCCCAGGATCATTCCTTTGGTATTTTCCGCTAAGGAGGGCCACTTTTACTAACCCTCTATGACCCTGACAGTTCTTCTGAGTCTTATTGGTTGCTTTGCCACTGACATTCTGAAACACAGCCCTCTGTCTACCTACATATGTAATACCTGCTAGTGTTCACCTGGTTAATCCAATCCCAAGTTCTCCAGACTGTCTGGTCCCAGGGCTGCCCACATCCTGGTGTTGCAGGTGGACTGAAGCTCCCATCAAGGGGACCTATCCTAGGCAATCAGTTCCCAGAAGGTAGGGCCAGTGTTCTTGGTAAGTTCTTGGTGCAAGTTCTGATCAGCTCTGTGCTTGTCTCCTTGTAAGGCCAAGGGAGACAACCTGGTGTGCTGGCACTTAGCCTTATAGCTCAGACTTTCTTGACAACGCATCCTCCCATACGCCAAGACAAAATCATCCATCCATCAGCACCTTTCCCAACTTTACTGGTCCTGGATCCCTGCCCCAAACTCCACCCTGCATCAGTGCTTATGAAACATGAGGTCCACCCACAACTCTCTTCCCCCATGATTCACCTGAATTAATAACAAGGCTCAGCACTGAGAAGTGATAATATCTTCTCTCCAAAGAATGTGGAGTGTTTGGAAATGTGCCTGGGCAACCGACTCCCAGGACCCAGAGGCATCAAAGGTCAGTCATCTATCCAGGAAAGTGAGCTTTGGGTTGGAAGTCCCCAGTGTGCCTCACAGAAGGGAGGGGCAGCATCGGCATTTCTGTTTAAATCAGTGGCATTTAATCCCATTGGTGACACGCACTGCTCTTTGGATCTAGTCCATTGCATCACATCCCATTCCATGGTAATAAATGCACACTTAATTATCCACAGCATTGATGCCAAAATCCATTTTCTGATATATTATTATACTGCAGTTCCAGTTTGAAGTCATGAGACCGAATTTTCAAGAGGTATAATTTGTTTCTTTCTTTACCTCTTATAACTGAATTCTGTTTTTAACATGAATCATATGACAACATTAGAAAAAAATAATTATTTCTATACTTATGACTTAACTGTATCCAAACGCCTGCTGGAAGTCTCCTGGGGGCTTGTGGTATTCAGATGTCTTCCTCGTTACTCCCAAGGAGGAAATGATCGATGGATTGCTATATATGTTTACCCTCAAATAATTTGGAGTCTCTATGAAAGTCATACCATAAATTTTTATTATATCCTAGTCCTTAAAGAGATTTCATTTCAGCAATACACGGGCTGTTTGCAATCTTATGCTATGTTTGTGACAACTAACTATAAAATGTGAATTTATATGTATATGAGAAGAGACATTTTCTCAATGTTCGGTCAAAACCACAAACACCGTATTTCACAGAAATAATAAATCTTCCAATAGAATTGTTTATTAACATTATCTACATTCTCACGTTTGTGTTTCTCCTTAATATTATTCAAATAACTCTTCCTCTTCCCTGCCTTTTTCACGAATGCAGCCTACAACTCTGTGTATAAGATTGTGCTTGAGCTTTTGAGACGCACATGAATCAGATACGGGTCTTAATTTCAAGAAAACTACTTGCTCCCTGTTATCAGAGATATTGTTTGTTGGAACCAAGAAACCTCTCTGGGTAGGGTTCACAGCTAATAATAAATTATAATGATTAAATACTCATTTTGTGCTAAGCACTGTGATAAATACTTGGCATCTGTTATATAATTTCATTCTCATCCCTGTAAAGGAGGCTTACCCTGCTTTGCCATTCTAACGTAGCCATCTTCACTCGTATGAAACCCGTTCCTCATCTTCTGCTCTATGCAGAAGTGAATCAGGAGATAGGAGCTGCTAACTAGGAGCCTCAGGAAGCACACAGAGAAAGAAGATTCAAACCCTTTCCCGAGAATTCAAAATATAGTGGTATGTATTATTAGACACAAACTTCTTCCAAAGCAGTGATATCTTAAAATCTTAGCGGCATAGCACAATTGAAGATAGTGACTTCTCACCACACTTCCATATGACGATTTCGGGATTCGGACTCCTTTCATCGGGTGGCGTTGCCGTCTTTTGTGCCTTAGAGCCATTCACGTCTGGCTGGTGGGTGGGGAAAGAGACACAGAAGAGGCCGGTCCAGGCCATGGGGCGCATCATTGCATTCTGTTGACCAGAACTCAGAACGTGGCCCTGTGTAATTTCAGGAGTGGCTGGAACGTGCAGTCTCATTGTGTGCACAGAAAGAAAGGACTCGCACAGCGGTGAGCATGCAGCGGCCTCTCAACCGGCCCACTCATCTGGGCATCAAATATTCCTCACTCCTCCATGGGACACTTATCCCTGCTCCGTGGAAGACAACCCAAAGATCTGTCTATTGGTGCATCCAGCTCAGTGTTCAGGAACTCTGGGTGATGCATGTCCTATCCGTAAGGTCCCTGTGTGCCTCCCTATGATCTGTGACCTGTGAACTCTAGGGACAAGTTTTCTGCCCTCCCATCCCCACCCCACAGTCCCCACTCCACCTCCCCACCCGCAATGTACATTTTAAAGTGGGGCAAGCTAATGGCTGTAAAAACTCTCATCTGCAAAGTTCCCCAACAATTGTGAAATCCTTCTGGGTGGTCCTTATAAAGGCTCTTTGTTGTGGGGTTCTGGATGAGACCTAAATTATGCCTCTGGGAGAAATTCCTGTGTGCACTGTTTTTGGTGGCCTCTCTTTGCACGTTTTTCCTATGACCGCATCTGAAGCTGGTGCTGGGGGTTTGACTTCCTTGAGGACTGCCCGTCATTTGTTACCTATTTTCCACTGGTGCTGATTTGGGGGCTGAAAGGTTGTTTTAAATCTTAAATAGTCGCAGTTTCTTTTACATTTTCCTTAAAAATGTGATAACCTTCCCATATATTTGCTCCTCGTCATTTCCGTGTGTTAGTATCCAAAGGTCCTTAATCTCTTTTCTGTTTTTATCTAAGTTTTCATCTTATTAAGTCTTTTTTTTTTTTTTGGTGGGGGGAGGTAATTAGGTTTATTTATGTATTTATTTTTTAAAGGAGGGACTGGGGATTGAACCCAGGACCTCGTACATGCTAAGCATGTGCTCTAACACTTGAGCTATATCCTCCCCTCCTTAATTTTTCATCTTATTAATCATCTAATTTGTTGATTCTCAAACCCGAGTTCTTTCTTCCCTCTTCCAGATGACTTTCTCTGTAAGCGAAATAGACAGGAAGCGTGAGGTAGGATGGGAGGGAGGACCCAGTAGCCTTAATCTTCAGTAGTTGTTAGAGTTTCTTTGGGTTACAAATGGAAAGGCTTATCAGGCCTTCCCAATCGACGAACTTTCCTTTAAAACACAAAGCACAACAGAATAGAGTAAAACTCAAACGAATCAACAAAAAAGATAACCGGCAAAATTTGAAACTAGTAAAAATGCTCCAGAGCAAGGACGTGTTTATGTTGCTCCAATGTCTCTGACTTGCAGTTGGAAGGGTGAGACCCATCTTGTCTCAGGTTAAAAAAAAAAAAAAAAAAAAAAGGAAAAAAAAAAAAAAAGCCTATATGGAATAGAGGAGTTTATGGAAAGCAGGAAGACCTTAAGTGACTAGTTTTACAGGTCGTTCGTACTCATTCATCATTGTGTTGCAGTGTTTTGCAGACTCATAAGTAAAGAATTAAGACTCATAATTGCAGGAAAGAGTGAATGAACAAATTTTTATTGAAAGATTCTGGAAAACTCATTCCTTTGGGTTGGTAATTCACAAATAGGATCCTGCCATTCCTCAGTCTTGCCTCCATGCACTTAAATTGGTCCCTTGTTACTTTCCCTAAAGTCCTCCTTTTTTTTTTTTTTGCATTTTGGGCAGACAACAGACTTTTGGAAGATAGCACTTGAAGACACCATCATTTAAAAATGCATTATTAAGGAGAAAGGTTTTTACCCGATGAGCTCTAAATCACAGACACTTGCTTTGGAAGTGAATGCGACCAAGTTCCTGGATGGCACATTAACAGGGATGCTCAAGCAGGCCCTGCTCAGGGAACTGAGGCAGCCTGTGTGGCACCACGTGGGTTCAGGGAGGTATCGCAGAGGTGAAGGAGGTGATGGAGTGTTCGATAGTTCTCTGAAATTGAGCCTAGAGATGAGTCTGTCAGACGACACAGTGCAGTAGAAGGAAAACTGATTTTGGAATTGGTAGGTTTTGTTTGCAGACCATATCTGTTTATGAGCTGTGTAACTCTGAGCAAATTACCTAACCTCCCTCCAGCTCGTTTTCCTCATCTGTAAAATGTGGGCTAATGGTGACACATTCTCCACAACATTCTTTGAAGGATCAAATGGACTAATGAATGGGAAAGCAGTTTCAAATACAGTAGTTATTATAATTGGCCCTCAATAAATGCTCTTTGATAATAATGGTCCGTTTCTAACCCCGTTCTCCTTCTCAGGATTGCAGATACAGGGCATCAATCCTCCAGGAGCAGAGGTTGCTCTTGGCATCCTCTCCTACTCAACTCAGAAAATTACAGGAGAACTGAGTGTAGAACTCGCCTCACACTGGCACTCTTTCTCTAGGCAGGATCTTACCCGGTTAGAACTTTGTTCTTGCACGGAATATGGTGTTAGTGTGACCGAGTGCCAAGAGCGCTGGGATGAGAGTTCCCAGTTTCATTTCTTCATTATTGTGTTCATTCGTGCATTCATCCAGCAAATATTATTGAGTGCCTGAGATGTGTTCGGCACTGTGCTAATTTGCTGTAACTGTGGAGTGGAGTATTTTAACCATCCCTCACCCCCATATTAATAGGAACTTAACAGAGTCACTTAAACTCTTAATGCATTGGTTGACTCAACTGTCCACAGTAATCAGCCCTGCCCTGTCTTTCTCATAGTTTATATATATATATATATATATGACAGAACAGCTTGGAGAGTGTGTTGCAGAAATAAAAGACCTGGACGATCATGAGCTGTTAGTGCATTATTAGCATTTCTTTAGTAGCCATCGGTGTAAGACAGTCACAAGAGAAAACTGATCATAAGTAAAGAGGGAAACTGAGTTTAATGGCATTTGGTGGACTGTCAATGACTGGACCCAAGATTCTCTCCTGACTGGTTATGGTGTGAAGTTATGGCCACAAAAAAAGATGAGAGAGTGAATTCGAGGAGAGTAGGAGTAGGTGTGGGAAAATGGGTATAGTGACTGGTTAGAACTTTTAACTTGCTGCCTCATTGGGGTGAGCAGGCAGGGCAAGTCCTGTCTGATGAATACTCTGGGAACCTTAATGTGGGACAGCCACACGAAGTTAGCTTCGGCAGTAATATTAGTTAGCATTTATACCCACACTTTGTTTTCAAAGTACTTCACAATGGTTAATTGGGTAATTACGTCCCTGTGAATGAGGTCAGCATTGTTATTTCTTTCTCACCTGATTAATCTGCTCTTCTCCTTAGCTGGCCGAAACCCTTAGTCACCAAGGCAAACATTCAGCCTTCAGTTAGGTGTGTCCCATGAAACAACGCACTAGCCTTAAAGGGTAGACCTAAGGAATGGGTCAATGATACTCTCGCATCTCCTCCTTTTTAATGTTAAATGCAGTTTTTTTTTTTAACGAAAGTATAAAGTATGGACAGTTACAATGTGTCAATTTCTGGTGCGCAGCACAACGTCCCAGTCATGCATATACATACGTATGTTTGTTTTCATATTCTTTTTCATTAAAGGTTATTATAAGATATTGAATATAGTTCCCTGTGCTATACAGAAGAAACTTATTTTTTATCTATTTTTATATATAGTGGTTAACACTTGCAAATCTCAAACTCCCACATTTATCCCTTCCCACCCCCTCTCCTCAAGAACCATAAAATTGTTCACTGTGTCTGCAAGCCTTATTTATCAAACTTAGGCTTGGGAGATCTAGTTATAACACCTCTGAAGAGTCACTTCCATGCCTCCCCTTTCTTTGCTCGAGTAGAAGCTAGACCACTTATTCTCATACTACACGGACTATGCTAGAAAAACTCTTGGATGCGTGGCCCCGAGAGGTACGTTGTGATGTGGCTTCTGCCGCTTACTAGCTTATTAGATGTGACGATTTCGACAAGCCACTCACACGTCAACAGCCTGTGAAGCTTCAGAGTTCATCTTTGTAAAATGATGTGGAAACACCACTTTCCTTCCTGGTGTTTTTGAGGGTGACATAAAAATCATAATTTAAGAAAGGTTGTGTGGCCAAATAAGATACGTTAGTCTGATTGGTCAGCAAGGTTTTCATGGCATTAATCAAAAGACGGTGACGACATGGTGCCACCATCTCTCCTCCTGCACCTGTGGGCTGACATTACCAAGTGATCATGGCCCTATTTTTCCTTTTCTTTTTTCCAGAGCATAGCTTTTCTACCCACCACTCCAGACTAACTGGAGTTGGTAAGGATACGAAAAAGATTTGCCAAACCCAAATCTAAATCTCTTCTGCTGTTTATTTTGTTATCTTCAGTAGGTTATATATACATACGTTTCTGAAACAAAAATTTTTTAAAAAAGTGAACAGTCTTCTCATCCTCCTCTGCCATTCTAAAGTAAAAATCTTGGCTTATTTACATGCTCTGTTAAATATTGTCTCAGGAAAAAGAAAATTAAAGGGCATCTCAAAGTAAGGTTAGATGGATTAGAGAGTGTGAAGTTCTGAATCAAGACAATTCATTTTATTGTAACTCTTGGAACACCTTGGCTGGGAAATGTAATCAGAAAAATCTAATCTTTTAGTCTGTATTCCATGCTAGGTTAACTGTATGTAAATTAAAAAAGATCTCAATGCTAGTTGAATTGAATCTAGGGGCTCATGTGATTTGCCTATGTTCCAGATTAGCTTCTGTTTTCAACCTCTGAATGCCTTTCCAGTTTGAACTGAATAATAAAAACTCATAGAAATATTAACATCACTAACACCTGGGACGATTGAACCACTTTTTACAAACAGAATCTCTCTCCCTCTCTCTTTTATTTCCCCAGCAATGCTGGTCTGGAAAGGAAAGCAGCCAGGGTCAGGAGCTGAGAAGAATTCTCATTTTCAGTGCTGATGCCCCTATAAGATCTAGGCAGAAGAAGTAGGGACTTAGGGACCCACTTTCTCACTCCTGATCTAGAGGTACAGAGTGACAGATCATTGTGCTGGATTGTATCCGCAGCAAACCTGATATCACCACCACTGCCTTTCAAGGTGTTCTCTGCGTTACAGAGAAGAAGGGAAAGTCTCCCATCTCCAGAATCCCCGCCCCCGCTATAGTTTCAAGTTAGAGTTTATCAGTGAGAGACATTCACGTGTTATTTGTAAACAGGAAAAGAATAAGCAGTCACTACTCTTTGGAAACAGTTGCAGTCAATTTCATGGTCCGATGAGTGATTCGTGGTAACTTCTTGGTGAGGGCTAGAGAACCACTCGGTTTGTCTCTGAGAGCTGAGGGATTTGGTACAAACTTCTCAGGGATTTTTGAGACTTGAAGCAGTTTTCTGGAGAGCTCTTGAAACTCTGTGCTTTGGTGTAAAATCTTTACTGTCAGCTTCCCTAGCCTGTGCCTCCAAGTTCTTGGCAGTGAAGCCCCTATGTCCCGACTTCAGCTCTTTACCTTCGGAATCGAGGGTCTTCTGTTTCTTGACTGAACACTAACTAACAGAGGGTTTTAACTTTTTTTACCCTGCAAGTGGTTGTGAGAATTTAAGGATGAAATTTTCTGATTGATTCATTGATATAAATATAAGGGAAGGCAGTAACAACTTTACAGCCAGTACAAAATGGGTGGTAGGCAAAACAGTCGTTTGCATTATCACTTCTAATTTCCTGGAGTTTATATATTTATAATAGGCAGGACTTTGGGAGGCAGAGTACCAATAGAAGTGGTAGTAACAGGACTTCCTAGTGAAGGTGAAGAGTACAAGGAATGTGGAATGGGGCTGGCTATTTCTGAGAGCAACGTAGAACTTAGAAAAAGAAAGCCCAGGTTTTAAATTAGTTGTTTAAGGAATGGAGTAAGTACCAGAGGCTATGACTTTAATTGCTCTCTTGAAGGAATTCCTTATTTCTTGTCAATATTTTTAAAACCCAACCTAAGATATAATCCTGAAGGTGAGTCAAGTGAAATTCAAAGTGAATATACAAGCTTACTAGGTCTCTTATATTAAAGTTAGAGCATTAACCAAGAAGGAATGGAGCCCTGAAAATCAGAGGAGAGCAGATTTCAAGGGACTGAAGCACTTCGAGCACCTCAGACCTTCCAGGCCTGCCCTGTCTGCAGGAGCAGCACTGTCTTTTCCTGCCTGACTGCCCTGTGGTGCTTTCAAATCAGGCGTCCACCTTGCAAGCAGGGCTGATTCCTTTTAGACCCACAAGCCACCTTTCTTTGCTTTCAGACCCATAATTAGGTTTAAGTCCTGGTAAAATCCAGAAGGGTAGGAATAAAGCGAAACTTACAGGTAGGAAGGAAGATCCACCCCCTCTCAACTGCATATTTTGTCAACTTATAGTGGTTTATGTATGGGACTAGATTACATGTGTTCGACCAGGGAGTAAAGAGTTTAATGTTGCATTGGAGTAATCACAGTAGGAAGTCGTAGCTTCTAACCCAGTTCTCAGACTTAAACTTCACAGACTCCCAAGATTCTTAAAGGGAACGTGACCATATTGAAGAAGGACTCCACTCCACTGCCAACACTGACACCATGCATATTCCTCTAGTTCTTCCTCAGATTGGCCTGAGATTATTAATAAAGGTGACTGTGTCTCTGGAAATACCTAGAATTCCAAGTGATCATTGGACATTCAAACTGATGCTTAAATCTGGAGGATTCAAAATGCCCATTTATCCTACAAATGTCAACTAGAAGCTTATAAAGTTCAGGCGATAAATGGGGTTTTCGCTTAAGTTCCATCTCAAACTGGGTTCAATGATACCTAAAATGCTGGTAGTTATGTTTCTAGTTCCTGAATGAGTAGCTGGAATAGAGGCATTTAGAGAGTGGCAAAACCCTCCATGCCCTTGCTGATCTGCGGAGAGATACCTACAATGGTAAAAAGAAGCAAGTCATAGTTCTCTCCACCAGAATAGAAGACCATAATCAACACAACACACTAGGGGATGTTTTGGAGATTAGTTGTATGATCAAGGATTGAAATATGTATACCTGGCCTGTCTAAAGACAGATGGAATTTGGAGAATAAAAGTGAATTTTTGTAGTCTACCCAAGCAATAGAAATAAAGGCAAGAATAAACAAATGGGACCTAATTAAACTTACAAGCTTCTGCACAGCAAAGGAAACCATAAGTAAAACAAAACGACAACCTATAGAATGGGAAAAAATTTTTGCAAATGAAACCGACAAAGGCTTGATATCCAGAATATATAAGCAGCTCATATGACATAATAAGAAAAAAACAAACAACCCAATCCAAAAATGGGCAGAAGACCTCAACAAGCAATTCTCCAAGGAAGAAATACAAGTGATCAACAGGCACATGAAAAAACGCTCAGTATCACTAATTATCGGAGAAATGCACATCAAAACTACAGTGAGGTATCACCTCACACTAGTCAGAATGGCCATCATTGAAAAGTCCACAAAGAACAAATGCTGGAGAGGCTGTGTAGAAGGGGTAACCCTCCTACACTGCTGGTGGGAATGCAGTTTGGTGCAGCCACTGTGGAAAACAGTATGGAGATTCCTCAAAACACTAGGGATAGACTTACCGTATGACCCAGGAATCCCGCTCCTGGGCATATATCCAGAAGGAACCCTACTTCAGGATGACACCTGCACCTGAATGTTCATAGCAGCACTATTTACAATAGCCAAGACATGGAAACAGCTTAAATGTCCATCAACAGATGACTGGATAAAGAAGAAATGGTGTATTTATACAATGGAATACTATTCAGCCATAAAAATGACAATGTAACGCCATTTGCAGCAATATGGAAGCTCCTGGAGAATGTCATTCTAAGTGAAGTAAGCCAGAAAGAGAAAGAAAAATACCATATGAGATCGCTCATATGTGGAATCTAAAAAAAAAACCAAACAAAACATAAATACAAAACAGAAACAGACTCATAGACATAGAATACAAACTTGTGGTTGCCGAGAGGATGGGGGTGGGAAGGGACAGACTTGGATTTCAAAATTTGTAGATACTGACAGGCATATGCAGAGTAGATAAACAAGATTATACTGTATAGCACAGGGAAATATATACAGGATCTTGTGATAGCTCACAGTGAAAAAAAATGTGACAGCAAATATATGTATGTTCATATATAACTGAAAAACTGTGCTCTACACTGGAATTTGACACAACATTGTAAAATAAAAAAATGTTAAAAAAAGTGAATTTTTGTGAACTAATCAGGTGGCAGCTCCAATGTATATGCTGTTTCAGATAAAGTTTTTGTTTTGTTTTGTTTTGATTTTTACTTGAACAAACCAACTAAACTCCTGAGGGCTGGTATTCAACTGCTGTTCTGCTGATTATTTTTCACTTCTATATCTGTTAGCAAACAAAGCAAAACAAAACAAAAACTCCTACGAACAGCTTTCTTTTACTTGATGTGGAAAGTAGTATATGTTCACTGTCGTGCCTCACACTCGGTCACAGCTTAGCACACAGGGACCTTGATCATCTCACTATTACACTGGGCATGGTGCTAATTTATAACACAAACGACATCATGGTGCTTGGCCATGATTATCATGATGTTGCAAATAACCTAGATGCCTTGGTAAGTCATGTGAAAGTCAGAAGGTGAAAAAAAAAAGCCCATAAAAATTCAGGTGTTTCCCATCCTGAGGAAGTTTTTAGATATTCGTCTGGGGCGTATTGAATATTCCTTGCCAAAGTGAAGAACTAATTGTTGCATCTTGTACCTATTACCTCTGAGAAAGGGCACAACATTTGTGGGCCTCTCTGAATTCCAGAGAAAAACATATATACATGAGGGCATGCTAATCTGACCTATTTATCTGTTGCCAGTTTTGAGGTCGGCCCAGATAAAAAGTCCTATAGAAATTATAAAGTACTCTGCTTATTGAAGTCTTGATTCAAGCAGATTTACTAGTGCTTGGAATGTCTTTAGAAGACAGGGAATGCTTTATAATTGCAACAGGAGGATCATAGTGCAAATTCTTAGGACTTGAGGGGCACAGCTGTGCTGTTCCTCATACAAAGCTATGGGGTTTTTTTTGTTGTTGTTGTTGTTGTTTTTGCAGCTTCTGCTTTCTAGAGGGCCCTGGTAGAGATGAACTTTTAATCATGGAACACCAAGTTGTTATGTGACATGAACTGTCCACCTTTAACTGCTGATTCTCAAAGCCATGAATCTGGGCATACTTGGCTGCACTCTGTCATTCCATGGAAGTGAGATGTACAGGCTTGATCAGTACCTGAATATATAATTTAGGTGTATGAGCACATGACTAAGACTCTATACCAGCTGCTTTTGCTGCACAGCAAGCACCCTCAAATTTAATAGTTTAAAACACAATCATTTATCTTGTAATTCCCATCATGTATGGGTCAGGTCATTCTCCTGGTCTGGGCCAGCTGTCCTGATCTTTGCTGAGTTTGCTCATGTGTCTGCTGCCACCTGGCAGATCAGCTGAATGGTGAGTGATCTAGGACAGCCTCACTCACATGGGTGCCTATTGACAGGCTATCAGCTGGGGCAATGAAAATAAATGGACTATGTATCTCTCATCATTTGGAAGGCTAGCCCAGGATTTTTCACGTGGAGTTTGCAGGGTTCCAAGAAAAGCAAAAGTAGAAGCCGCGAGGATGCTTCAGGTCTGTGTTCAGAACACAAAGCTATTTCTTCCACATTCTGTTTGGTAGGTTGCCTAGACTCAAGAGATGGGGAAATAGTTTCCACCTCTTAGTGACAGGAGTATCAATGTGTCATTGCCAATTTTAACCACATTCATAGACTTTCTATGGTATCTATTATTCTTACTGCACTGATACTGCTTCCTCAACCATCATGTGTGGCTCCATGGGAAGTTCTCTGTTGCCAGAAGATTAAGGAAGAAAAAAAAAAAACAGACCTGTTTCATGGATGACACTGCACAATTTGGTAGAACTGCCCCAAAAGGCGGATGACTGAGTCCAATGGCCTCTCTCAGAAGAGCATTCGTGGATAGTGCAAAAGAGTAATTGTCCAACTGTACAGAACTTTCAGTATTGCACATCTGTTTTTTTTTTTTTTCACTTTTCTTGGGGGAAAGATGGCCAGGAATACACATTCACTCAAGGATGATTAGGCTAAGGGTCATGGGACTTAGTAGGAACAAGATTAGAACTTTGGTAATGACAGTCTGTTGGAGAAGTTTGGAGAAGGGCCTAACAGAATGCACAGAGAATATGGGGATATTTATGTCCAATTAAATGCTTACCAAAGAGTAACTACTGCTGAAGGGGGTTCCCACAGGTCAGAAGAAGTCTTGTGCTGTTTACGTTAGCTAGCCTCTTTCCCCAAATACCCAGGTCATTGTTCAAAAATAGAATGTGGGTCCACGATGGCAGGGATGGAGGTTATGCATGAGCTGAACAGCATGGGCTTTTACTCATTAAGGCTGATCTGCCCACCCCGAGAGCTGAATGTCAAAACCACCTTTAGAAAAGACCAACAACGAAATCCCCATATGGCACCATTCACTGGGAGGAGAGACCGTCACTTGGTGACAGCTGATTAGATTGAACCCCTTCTGCCATAAAAAGAGTAACAATATATTTTCACTGGAATAGATACAGCCTAGATTTGCGTTTTCTTTCTCTGTCCTCCATGGTATGTCCAAAACCATCATTTTTGGACATATAATCATGGAAAATTCTGCCGGCTAAACATTCATGACCAGCTGAGGTGCTAACTGAGGGCAAAGGAAACATGGAATGTGTGGTATAAGAAGGAAGTTATTAAGCCAACACTGGCTACATGATTAGTTACAAAAAAATGAGAACTTTGGGGTTATGCACATTTTCTCCTTGCTTTTATGTACTTTATATCATAACCAATTCTTCCCTCCCCTTTTCCCAATCTCTTATTTTTAATTTAAGATGTGAATACGTAATTCAGGGTTTAAGTTACAAGATACCAAAGGATATTTGGTCTCAGCTTAAAAATGAAGGACATTATTGAAAGATAAAATGGCATACATGGCTTTATGTCTACTTTTTGGGAGGAAAATGAGAAGATCTTTGGTCATATGAGGTATAGTGGTATCATGCCAGATCAAAATGATGTTAATATCCTATTTGAAGGTTAAAATGGCTAAAATGTGCCTAGGAATTCCAAGTTGACAAATAACGTAGTCCATGCTGGACTGTCTATTGTCAGCTTGGAATCAATACCACACCCTCCTAAGGTCTCTCTGCATTGCAGAGGAAAAACCAGAATCTACACTTCCCAGGATATCCTTTCACCCATAGGTTTAGTTTAGCATTTGCCACCTGCATAAGGTCTAGAGGACAAAAGAGAAGGAGAAGCTGCCATTCTCAGGAGGCTGCTGCAGCCAGATCTGTGAGGCAATGTGGAATCTGTAGGAGGTTTCTGGTGAGCTCTGGAGAACCACTTTCTTCACTGCTGCAGACTGAGGTTGTTGGTGGGAGCTTCATGGATTGAAGGGACTTTCTGACAAACTCAATCATTGAGTTTGGCTTCAGTGAACTTGGCTCGCCAGACTCTTCTAAAAGTTGAGCAAGCCCTTCATTCTTATACGAAACCCTACACCCAGAATAACTTGTTTTCTTCCCTAAAACAACAGGAAGGATCTATAGTGAGTCGCTCGATCAGTGATTGTCAATATTGATGGACATGAGAATCTGTGTAGTCTACATCATATGATGCAAATAGAAAGTGTTCTAAATTTAGTAGAGCTTTATTAAAATTAATTTGCATTTAATTAACCATAACAGAATCTAATACACATTAAAATACATTCGAGAAATGTCATTCATTCAGTTTACTGGGAACACATATGGATTCAATGACTCCTTGTGGTTAACCTTGTCTCTCTTAGCTGCCCCTGTATCACCCCATCGCAGAGAAGAGGAAACGAAGGCTGCAAATTTGACAACTGATCTTGTGGCTCAGTACCCTTACTGTTTTAATAAGAAATTTGAAATTTGGGAAAGTGGTTGCCTTTGATTACCCAGCTAGGAGTAAAATAAGAACATTCTCATTCATTATAGAGGATAGTTTCCAATAAAAGCATCCCTTGCCCAAAGTGTCACAACTCTACAATTCTTTACTACTATTTCCCCCATCTCTTAAAATTCATTTTGGGCTTAGAAATGCTCTTTGAAAATGCAAGCACCCTGTGAGATCAAGTAGAGAGCTGTTAGTTACACATGCTTCTGCATAAATTGCTTTCTCCCCAAAACTTAACTGAATTAAGCCAGTGAAAGAATGAGGTGGACCTCACTGGGCTTCAAGGAAGAAAGTGTCTTTTTGGAGCAGTGATCTCTCACTCAAAAGTAATACTTCATAGGGTAAGTTTGGCCTAACGTAGGGGATGAATTTATGGAGCCAGATTTAATTTCAGGTATACCAGATACTGGGCTGTGAAGAAAAAGCCCAGAGAAGAAACTTGGAAAACCTTTCCAAAGGTGTGCTTAACCTAAATTGGAGCTTTGTCCTTGATTGGCTATGAGAAGAGAGATGAATCAATGAAATGATCAACTTGACAACTGTCTACATCGAAGAGTGAAATTATATGCTCATGCCACTCCCTTCATACAAATGTTTTCTTGCTCCTGTCACATTCCAGGTAGTATTTTATGTGTTGAAAGAAACCTAAGATCCTGCAGTCAGGGAAGCAGACAGTCCTGTCTCCCATGCACCTTCTGTTCCAGCTGCTGTGCCAGGTGTGCGAGAAGTAAAAGGTAGTGTCCTGCCATCAGGGAGCTTATAATTTTGGGGGAGACAAGAATCATACACCGCACTAAAGAAAATATAAGAGTAGACAGTCAGTTACTAAACTGAATGGCTCAGATGGCATGAGAAACACAAAGATTTATTTTTCCAAGAAGGAGGTCATGGAATATTTGCAAAGAAAAGCTCATGTAGGGAGCAGGAAGCAGTTGTACAACTGTTACAGGCAGGAATGCCTCGATTTTCATGTTTGCCACAGCAGCCCTCTACATATTGGGGCAAACTGTTTCAAAGTGGAAAGTTAAGTGCCTTGTCTATAGATCAAGTCTACTGTGAGCACATTCTACATAGATACTTAAGGTCAGTTGCTTCTCCGGGGCACAGGCGGCAGCTTGGAGCCTCTGCTTGGTATGGAGTCTAACTTGAAAGGCTAATCAGGTAAGAGGGTGCTTCCAGAGGAATGGGGCAGGTTGAGGGTTCTGTCCACACTCTACAGGTTAACACAGGAGAGAGAGAAAGCCCAAGGTGGATGCTAAAGACATAAGAGGCCAAGAAGCTATCAGCTGGCTAACCAAGCCAGCTCTAGAGTCCCGGAGGTCGGAGAATTCATGAGAGCATCTCCAGGATGCAGGAGATATCAAAACTGAGTTGGTATCCTTGGCTAAATTTATTTCCTTATTTGTTTATTCATTCTTTCAGCTACTCAAAATGTACTGGGCACTGTGCTTACTACGACACCACCTGTTTGGGGAAAGTAACAAGGAGCAGGTCCATTGCCCTGCACCTTGGGAAGCACCTGCGGTGTACCTGTGTGCAGGCTGATGTGGGAGCAAACTGCAGGCGCGTTTATTCCTACTGCTGTGTGGGTGGGCGAGGAGGCACAGGCGTGAGTGTTTGCCAACAGAGGCACCTGGAGAGCCCCCAGGTGTTCGTGCTCCTGCTTAAGGTCGAGGGCCAAGAAAAGGCCTTTGGGATTTTCTTTTGGTAAGTAATTAATATATGTTTCAAGTCAAATGCCAAGAGCTTGAAAAGACCTCACAGGTGCTGTGTTATTATAACATATTAAAATAATGAGAGCCTTGCTCGTTTTGCTCTGCCTAGCTTAGTGGGTTATTCTCCACACTACTTGCAGATTAGAATCACCTAGGGAACTTTGAAAAAAAAATGCCAGTGTCCAGGTGTCAACTCTAGAGACTGGTTTTAATTGATTTAGGGAAAAGCCTGAGGGGTGGGGCGTGAAATAACTCCCTAGGTGATTCTAATATGCATTCAGGGTTGAGATTCAATGCAAGTAACTCGAGGCACTCTTTTTGTCCTAACAGCTTTCTGAGATGCAGCTTAATTCCTGTCTCCTTTGTGAAGTCTTCTCTGCTTTGCGCATTGTTTGTGAACTTCTGGACTTTGCCGTCTGCAATACCTGAGCACTTCCTAACCAACGCTCTCTGCTACTCAAAAGAGCCGGGGCCATACATCTTATGGCCCTTGCAACCTGGAAACTTGACTCTGGGACTTGGCTAAATCATCCAGGCTGTGAATCAGACGTGTAATTGT
Organism: Camelus bactrianus; assembly: GCF_048773025.1. NCBI lineage: Eukaryota > Metazoa > Chordata > Mammalia > Artiodactyla > Camelidae > Camelus > Camelus bactrianus. Next base: position 7,138,337 of record NC_133568.1, on the reverse strand, counting down.
TTTAAACAGCTGCTGATGTTCTACGCAGAAATTAGAACACTTCATAGACTATTAGTGCTCAAAGTGACCTTAACAAACCCTAAGCAGGTCCCCTTCACTGTATAAATGAAAATATTCAAAGGAAAATTACTTCTTTAAGCTCAGAGCCTTGATGTGTGGTTGGTCATGGAACTGTCTGAGTGCCCTCCCTCTGATGCTTTGGAGGCCCTCAGGTTGTATCATGTGGCACTAGGAGAAGACTGGCACAAATTCATACTTTTTCTAGAGTACTGATGCAGGAAAACGGATGCGGGGCGCAAGGAGGGCCGTGTCCCAGGCCTCAGCTGAGCTCCTGGAACGTGCCCCACCGAGTGTGGGTCCTCGGCTTCACGCAGGAAAGAATTCAAGTGCGAGCGCAGTTGAATAAAGGTAGAGTTATTTAGAGAGATACACACCTCATAGAGTGTAAGGCAAGAGAAAGGCAAGGAATGAGATGTGGGAGTTGGGTGTTCAGGGTAAAGTAAAAGTAGGTACACACTCCATAGACAGAGTGTGGGCCATCTCCAAAGAGGAGGGAAAAGGGCCACCAGGCATGGTGTTGCCAGTTTTTATGGGCTTCACACGCCTACAGGTGGGACCATTCCAACTACCCTGGGGAAGGGGCTGGGATTCCCTGGAATTTGGTCACCGCCCACTCTTTGACCTTTTATGGTCAGCCTTGGGACTGTCACGGTGCCTGTGGGCATGTTATAGGTCACACTAGTATGTTACAATGAGGAAATAATGAAGGTCAAGGTCTTCTAGGAGGCAAATCTCCCACCATCTTGAGCCTCAAGGCCAACTGGGCGTTGAATCTTCCACCATTTTGGTGTTAATTGCTGTCATTCCTTGAATGGCTGTGCCCTGCCCCCTTCCCTCCTGTCTCAGTAGTAGCAATGATAAAAACAGAGTGGGAATCAGGCAATGTTAGGCTCAATATTTAAACTGAGTGGATACTCAAGTCCCTAGAAATGTGGATAAAATGAGGAAGTGATGTTCAGACTGAGTAATTCTCAACCACAGACAACTGTGTCCTCAAAGGGCCATCTGGCCGTGTTTGCAGGCATTGTTTTTTTTTTTTTTTTTTTTGCAACAGCGGGGAGGGGTGCTACCTGCATCAAGTGTGTAGAGGTCAGAGCCTTCTACAACAAAAAATTATCCAGTCCCAAATGTCAGTAAGTTGAAAAACCCTGCAGTAGAATGTTTTTGTCAGCTTGAGAAAGACGGCAAAGCCCACAAGAGAGACAGCGCACTGCCGTTTACACACTGGGCCTCTTAACAGAATGGCCAGATCATTCTTCCTGTCAGGGTGATAAGGCGGTGGGATGTCTGATGACAGGTGGGTCATTTCAGGAGCATTTGATGATGAGGTGAACATCTTGATGGACACAGTGATACGTGCATAATGTTCACCACAAGTGGCCTCACAAGGAAGCTCTAAGTGTATCACTCAGGTTAATCCATTGTTTTGCTTATGCCCAAAGGTCCTCTGAAGATGACCTCTGAGCTTCCTGAGTCTGAGAGCCACACACCTGGTCTAAAGCCCCAGCACTAAGCTCAGTGTTATGGACTGAATGTTTGGGTCTCTCCCAAATTTATATGTAGAAATCTTAACCCCCTAATGTGACTGTACCTGGAGGTGTGGGCCTTAATAGAAGTAATTCAGGTTAAATGAGGTCATAAGGGTGAAGCTATGATCTGATAGGATTAGTGTCCTTAAAAGAAGAGACACCAGGGCCCCCTTTCTCTGGGCACTAAGAGGAAAGGCCGTGTGAAAATGCACCAGCCAGGCCGAGAGGCTGTCTCAGAAACTGATCCTTGCCGGAGCCTGATCTGGGACTGGCAGCCTCCAGCCCAAGATACTCAGGAAGCTTGAACAACTGGAAAAAGAACAGAAAATAATAAAGGTCTCCAAGAATATCTCACAAGGGAAATGGCAGGAGAGTGAAACTCACATTCTCCTCCAGTGAATACTCTCGGCGTGGCCCCCCTGCTCCCCCCACCCCAGCGCCATCTCCTAACGGCTCCTTTCCAGTAACACACAGTTCCCACTGACTCTCTGGAATCTCAGCCTCTTGGTTGCTGAAGACTTTTCAACAGAAACAAAACATATTGAATAATACAATTATGAGACATTTAAATAAAAGGAGGGTACATGAAAATTTTGTGGCAAAAGGATTATATATCAGGGACCAATTATTAATAACAAAAAATGTGTTTCCTCAAAGACTTCAGTGCAGTGCTTTTAAAAATTGGGTTTGTGTGAGAATTATTTATAATGTTGGTTAAAGATTCAAATTCGCAGGCCTATCACCACAGATTCTTATTTAGTGGATTTGAAGTGAGGCCCAGAATCTGTTTATAAAACCCAGGGCATTTCTGTAACAGGCAAGCCACTGATCACACTGAGAAGCAAACTTTGTAGCTGGAAAGTTCAGTTCACTTGGTCCCATCATCACTGGCTTCTGAATCCCAGCATTTACTATTGTCTGCAGGGGCAACAATTAGTGTGCTCTGTCCCTTGCTTTAAAACTTGAAAACAGGCTACAGTCCTCTATAGAAACTCTCTTTGGTTCCCTAAGTAGACTTGAGAGAAAAAAAAAAAATCAGGAAATTTAAGTGTCAGTGAGAGGATGGAGATTCTGTCAGCTAACATATTGGCAGACAAGTCCGCAGGCACATCTCACAGTATATTCGATGGGCATATTCCACAGATGTCTGTAACCAGACTACAACAAGAGAATGACCATCTCTGGGAAAACTACACCACATACCCACACATTCTGTGCCCTTTAATTTTTTTTTTTCATTTTTTAAAATATATTTTTATTGAAATATAGTCAGTTTACAATGTTGTATCAATTTCTGGTGTACAGCACAATGCTTCAGTCATATAGGAACATACATATATTCGTTTTCATATTCTTTTTAACCATAAGTTACTACAAGATATTGAATATAGTTCCCTGTGCTATAAAGTATGAACTTGTTGTTTAGCTATTTTATGTATGGTAGTTAGTATCTGCAGATCTCAAACCCCCAATTTATCCCTTCATACCCCTTTCCCTGCCTAGTTTGTTTTCTAACCATAAGTTTGTTTTCTATGTCTGTGAGTCTGTTTCTGTTTTGTAAATACATTTGTTTGTATTTTCTTTGAGATTCCACATATAAGTGATATCATATGGTATTTTTCTTTCTCTTTCTGGCTTACTTCACTTAGAATGGCAATCTCCAGGTCCATCCATGTTGCTGCAAATGGCATTATTTTTTATGGCTGAGTAGTACTCCATTGTATACATATACCACAACATCTTTATCCAGTCATCTGTTGATGGACATTTATGCTGTTTCCATGTCTTGGCTATTGTAAATAGTGCTGCTATGAACATTTGGATGCAGGTGTCTTTTTGAATTAGAGTTCCCTCTGGATATATGCTGAGGAGTGGGATTGCTGGATCATAGGGTAAGTCTATTTTTAGTCTTTTGAGGAATCTCCAAGCTGTTTTCCATAATGACTGCACCAAACTCCATTCCCACCAAAAGTGTAGGAGGGTTCCTTTTTTTCCACACCCTCTCCAGCATTTATTGTTTGTGGACTTTTGAATGATGGCCATTCTGACTGGTGGGAGATGATACCTCACTGTAGTTTTGATTTGCATTTCTCTGATAATTAGAGATAGTGAGCATTCTTTCATGTGCCTATTGGCCATTTGTATGTCTTCACTGGAGAATGGCTGGTTTAGGTCTTCTGCCCATTTTTGGATAGGGTTTTTTGTTTTTTTCTTATTAAGTTGTTTAAGCCCTTAATGTTTATATAAATAAGATGAAATCAGCTTTAAACACTTATCAGTCACAAAAGGGAAATGAGTGGGCAATGGAGATATGGGGGAGTCCACTTACTACCTCAGTGATGGTGGTGGTGGGACCGTGAAGAAATGAAGATTGTGTGTAAGTAGATGGATGTCTATCGCCAATCTTGTGACATGGGAAAGTAGATTTCCCAGAATCTTATGGGAATGTCTGGTACCTTTCTGTGTTGGGTTGTACAGAAGTGAAGTTGATGAGATTTGGGAGGTGAATGTGAAACAGAAGTCATTATGCTTTGAAGATGATTGTCAATGAGAAGTGATGAGAGACACAGAGGTGTAGGCAGGTTCCAATCTGTCCTTTACCTTCTCAGCTGGTGGCGTTGCTGACCAACAGCATCCATGGCCTGCTATCCAACTCTTTCCCTGTAAACTCATGGAACCAAAAACCTTCTACAGGCTTCTGTAGCCCTCGTCACAGTTGGACGACAGCAGCTAGGTGCTCCTGCGTCCAGGTGTACCTGAGAGCTCCAATTCATTTAGTCACACCAGGGCTAGGTAATGACTTTTCTCTGATTTTTCTACTCCAACCTTTACTTCCCCAGAGATGCCCTAAATCATATAAGGTCTAATTCCCAGAACACATTTCTTATTTCATGATACTTGTGCTGACACTGCTTCCCAGACTAAATAACCCTGATTAATACACTCTCAGGTAACTTGCCTCCACTAAGCCTCCCAATGCACACTAGCCTCAAGGCCCTTTGCAGCAAAGGGAATGTTAAGAAAGGAACAATTCTCCATATATCCTAGAGAATTCTTCTCATGATTATTAGTATCCAGATCTGAGAACTTCCTCTTAGTGATTATTAGAAAAAGTTTGGATACTTGTGACAGTGAGAAATTAGAGGCAACCTTAAACCTAATACAAAACCCCAAACCTAAACCTAACTCTAGACACTAACCCTAACCCTAACCCCTAACCATAACCCTAACCCTAACCCTAAACATTATCCCTAACCCTAAAGTTAACACTAACCCTAAATCCTAACCCTAACCCTAGTCCTAGCCCTAACTCTAAACCTAGCCTTAACCCTAGCCCTAGCCCAAGCCTTAAACCTAACCCTAACTCTAACACTAACCCTAACCCTAAACCTAAAAAAAAAAAGGAAATTAGGGGCATCCCTCAGTTTTTAAAGAGCTTGGATTGAGACACATGGGCTTCAGGGATAATTATAAAATCTGTTGAGCCCAGATGACTGTCAGTGACCTTAAGGCTAGAAAGAAGCTTGGAGCACTAGGTGAGGAAGGCAAGTGACAGGAAAGTAGATTTTCCGACAAGCCATTCAGAGAAAATCGCTTTAGAGGAGTGATGGCAAATGCAGAAATCAAAGGGACTGGCAGGAGGCAGAAAAGCGGTAACTTACAAGATAATTTGAGATGCTTTAAAGCCAAAGGGAGACCCTGTGCAGGGCAGATAACATGCTACTGTCCTTTTTTCCAGAGAAGTGGAGATGGCAAGGGCGCCTGCTCACAGCCGGAGTACACCACAGCAAGCTCACGTTCTGGGTCAGTGACGATCGTGGCTGATGTTCTGTGGGGTCTGGCCCTACCATGCTCAGTGGAAGCGCCCACCAGACCCTGCTTTGGGTTAGGGGTCTGGAGAGCTTGGGGGAGATTCAGCACCCTTCCCAGAGAGGAGTGAGATGAGCAAAGAGAGTAGGGACAGTCATTTGTCACTAGGCTTTAGGTGAGTTAGTAAAATGCATCTTTATTTTGTTAACACAACTGTTTCAATGCTTTTATTTTTTCATCTTTTTTTTTTTTTTTAATAGAAAATGTTTTATGGGAGGATTTCTAAACGTACTGAGGCTGAACTGACAAGGAAATTTATTTTTCCAACGTCAGACCAATGGGTAGATGGCGATCTGGTTGCTTCTTGAGGTTCTGTGGCCACAGCGTCGGCTGCCCCTCCTGAGTGCTGGTGGGTGGTGTGGCCACAGGGTCGCGCCCACACGGAGATGGATGTTCAGACTCAGCAAAGGCTGGTTGGGAGTTCCGGCTCCTTCCCTCCTGGTGTGAACCTTGAAGCTCGTCTTCCTCCACTTGTTGGCGCTCTCCGCGGGGAAAAATCTCTCCAGTCCCTCTTTCAGTAAAAGGAAAATTCACCGTCAGTTCACAGCATCTGAAGGATTAGCCTGAGGTTCAAAACTGTGTGTTGACCCCTGCCTTTAACTGCGCCACCTCCTACCCTGCTGCCTGGCTAAATTATCCCCAAACATGAGAATTCTCTCCACCCTCTGAATAAGGCGCTCGCTGAGGGCAACAGCTGGGCGAGCCTGGCAGCTGCTCCGGGAGAGATCAGATCGCCTGTGATAATCACACCTTCCTCCCTCAGAGGCACTGGGACTCGACACTGCCGTGCCTTTTCCTGCTTATTCCTGTAAATAAAGGGAGGGACAAACCTTGATCCCCTGAGGCTGTCAGTTGAAATCATGCTTTAACTGGGAGATTGAAGCTTCCAGACCTCCTTAAAATGCTAATTAGCTGTGTGTGATGGCAGGGGTTTTGGAGGTGGGTTTGCTGGTGTCCAGGGCCACTGTGGATGGTACAGAGTTCTGTCCTTTCATTAAAATGTCTTCCTCTTTAGCCCTGAAGACCGTGGAACTGTTTCTCTTTATCAGACACATGGTGCCACCATCAGGATATTTCTCCAGCCCACTAGCTCCCCACGTAGCCCCATAGAATTGGTGGTGCCATGAAAACTGTGAGGCAAACAAAGCCAGTCTCCTGTGCATTCCCATCAGAGTTGAGGGAGGCAAACGCTTCACAGGGGATGGGACACACAAAGCCAAAAATAGGAAGTGGCAAATATTGGAAAGTGCACCCTGGGCAAGATGCCAAAATTTAGTCTACAAAGAAAAAGCAGTCGCGGAAACCAGGTCAGGGTCAGGTCCCCACAGAGCACAACAGAAACCCCCAATTCCGGGGAGAGTTTGCATTTCTGGGGTTGCTGGGGCCAGAAGCAGCCTGGAGCTTGCAAGGAGAAAGGCATGGGAGTTAGTGCTAGTGACCCTCGGATCAGTTCTCTTGACAGCTCTGCCCTGGGATGGATCTTTTGAGGGCACGCGTTCTCTCTTACCTCAAAGATGCAGCACCTCCAGCAGTCTTAAAGAATTCTTCATCAGAATTCTTCACAGTTTTCTTCGCACAGATTTCTTGTTGTTCTCTAATCTGATTGTTGTCTCCTCTAAAAGGTGGAGTCCTGAGGCTGGAGCACTAAGCTTCTGCTCTGCTCTCAGACAGTTTTCACACTTTCTCTCCCCTTTCCGTAGTCATATCCACCTTGGGCGTGTCGCTTAGTGGTGGGTGCGCCTGCAGGCCCCAGACTCAGAGCTGACCAACTCGCTGAAATGTATTAAGGGCAGGTAAGGGGCTGTCATTCATCTTTGCATTTGCATTTTAATAGAGAATTTACTACTTTCTTCAATAGTCCCTCTGATGCAAGAGGGAAAAATCTGCCCATTTAGGCACCTCTCAAATCCTGTCCTATGGGTGTTATCTGTTCCACCAATGGCCCAAGGACAATACTGAAGTAAAGAACAGAGCAGCGCTCAGCTTAAAGAAATGTTTCCCAGGCCAGTGGAATCAGGCAGTTGGCAGCTCCCAGATCTGTTTGCAGACAGTGCTGAAAGTTGAGATTAGTCTAGCTGCAGGATTGGATACAGTCTTTAGCCTTCCTTGCCAAATATGGGGTAAAATGACTTTGGCTGCTGTAAACTCCAGCTTCAATGGAGACAGAAGAAGCTTCTCTTTCTCTCATCTTTTCTGAACTCCTGGGGCCTAACAGTCAGTGTTTGGCACAGAAAGGAATTCAGTATCTTTTTATTATAGTTTTGATGTCAACCCCAATGCCACATGGGAGGGATTCTTATGTTCAAGGGGCAGCCACAAGCAGAGAACAGTGGTCTGCGTTTTTCTTTTTCTTTCTTTTTTGTCCCTGAGATAATTTTGAAGGAGGCAGTGTTTGTGTTTCCAAATTACCGCTCAACTTCTCAGTTTTTGCATCCCCTTATAAATGCCCATGTATCATTTTCATGGTCTGTGGTCTTAGGCTGTCCTTCCTTCAGGGGAAAGAAATCTGATCATAAGCCTACATTTAACTATTCAGACCTGACTGTATTTTTCCTTTAAAGGCTATTTAGATTTTTTTAAAAGGTTACAGGAAGAGGACAATACTTGAACGATATTTGTCTTACATGGAAAAACATTTTTTGACCCAAAATATAAGTATCAGTTTCCATAACCCAAGAAAAATTGGGCCTCTGAAAAAATTCAACCCTATCTTGGTTGGAGCACTGGTTTACTGCAGCTTCAGTTTATATTGTTGGTATTATTGATACAGAAATGCCTTCTGTGGGTTATCTTCCTCCTTCCCTTCCTTCCTCTTTCCTTCCTCCTTCCTTCCTCCCTTCCTTCTTTCCTTTCCTTCCTTTTCTTTCTTTCTCTTTCTTTCTTCCTTCCTTCCTTTCTTTTCTTCCTTTCTTTTCTTTCTTTCTCTCTTTCTTTCTTTCTTCCTTTCTTTTCTTTCTTTCTTCCTTTCTTTCCTTCCTTCCTTCCAATAATCCAGAAGATTACAGAATTTGAGTGAGAAGTTGAGTTGGGAAGAGGGTGTAGAGCAATAAAACAGAATAAGAGGAACTCCAGAAGGTGGGCATGAATTGTTTATATGGTCGTTGGTCACCCCTGCTGATTGGTGTCAAGGTATAATCAGCGCTGATCACTAACACCTCGAAATCTTTAATCCTTTTACGTATCTATGCAGTTTAAAAGATAAACTTACAAAAATAACTACCACAATACTCTATAAAGTATAACAGTTTTGTTGGAAGATCAATGTTAGTATGGATATTTGTGGGAATATTGTAAAGTAGCGGTTTTAGCTGTTTGTGTCTTTGACGGGACACACAGACCCCAGGGGAAGTGTATACTATGTTCAATGGTAAAAGGCCAAAATGTTTCCACTGCAAATATGGATTCCTGGCACAGAAAATTCTGTTAAGAAAATCTTTTCTGTCAGTAACACGTCATAGTGGTAGCTGATGCTTTGAGCTGGAAGACAGAACCCCAGGGATGTGTGTGGTATGGAAGATAAAGACGTGAATACTAAGAATGCTGCTTTTTTGCTCAGTTGGCATTAGAGAACTTGATTTGTACATCTACAAATCCTTGGATTTTTTAGGGAATCACATGTGAAAGCAGCAAAGTTGTTGTAACGATGTCTTGTGTAAAATTCAATCATTTAAAAGTGTGAGTTCACTTATTCAGCAGCCATTTTTTGTTTTTTTGAACTGGATGGACATGTCTAGCTGTAGCAGAGAGAGTAGCCGTTCATAATCCACATTCCCTTCACTGCGGTGTGAGAATTCTAGTCATCATTATCCGTTTTAGCCATTCTGTACTAATATTTTATTGATTGTATCTTATTTTGGTTTTAATTTGCAATACCCTGATATCTAATGAACATGAGAACTTTTTGATATGTTAATTTGTCATTTGAACATTTGGATTTCAAGAAGTTCCCCTTCAAATCTTTTGCTCATTTTCCTACTGTCTTTCTTATTGATGCAAACAAGTTCTTTATATATGCTGGTCATGAGTCTTTTCTGGATTCATGAACTGCAAGTAATGTCTCACTTTTGTGACTTTCTTTTCATAAACAGGATCCACTATTTATTGTTATTGGCTTTTCATAAACAGAAGTTCCTAAATTTAATCAAGCCCAATTTATCAGTACTCTTGTTTGTTTTTAGCACTTTTTGTATTATGTTTAAGCAATCTTTGCCTACTTCAAAGTTGTAAAGATATTCCCCTGTGGTTTCCTCTAAAACAATTATTGGTTTTCTGTTCATATCAGGAATTGATTTTTTATTTGTGGTATATATTTTTTCACAATTGTCGTTTTTATTGGAAAGCCTGTCTCTTTCCCAAGGTACTATAATGCTATGTTTATCATAAATTAGATGACTTTACAGGCATGAGTCAGTTTCTGGGTTCTCCATTCTGTTCTACTCCCTTCTGTCTGTTTTGCTACCCTTTTGCCAAAAGGACACTTTCTCAAGTATTGAAACATTATACTAAGTTTTGCCATCTGGAAGGATAAAACCTTCAACTGAAGTCCAAGAAGAGGATTTACACTTCTTCAAGATTACCTGAGTTATTCTTAGCTTCTTGCGTGTCCATATAAAATTAGAACAAGCTAGTCAGCTTGTATTCACACTCATGTTGTGATTTATATTTGGATTGACTTGAATCTCTATTTTTTAAAGTTGTTATTTAAATCACTTTATTTATTTATTTTGGTTTAATCAATGATTGCTATTATTTGTTTATTTATTTTTAATTGAAATACAGTCAGTTACAATGTGTCGATTTCTGGCACACAGCACAATGTCCCAATCGTGCATATGCATACATCTAGTCGTTTTCCTATTCTTGCCATTAAAGTTTATTACAAGATATTGAATATAATTCCCTGTGCTATACAGAAGAAGTTTGTTGTTTTTAACCTATTTTTATATATAGTGGAAAACTCAATATTGTAGAGACACTAATTCTCCTCAATTAATAGAGATTTAAGTCTAGACTTAAGTCAGAAACTTTACAATATTGAGTTTTCCAATCCATGGTTACAGTATATTCTTGAATTTATTTAGTTTTTCTTTGATTCCTCTCAATAATACAGCTTTTCAGTATTCACGTCTTACATGTGCATTATTAGATTGATTGCTGGGTATTTGATGTTTTTGATCCTACTATAAATTTTAAATGATGTATTTAAAGGTTTTTGTTTGTTGCTAGTCTGTAGGAGTACAGGTAATGTTCAAACATTGTTTTGCCCATCCTCTTACTCTTCCGTTTCCAAGTCTCCAGTTATATTTGTTTTTACTTAAGTTCATATGCTTCTTTACAGTTTTTTGTACATTCTATTTGTATTTTCTGTGCTTCAGATTGGATGGTATCCATAATCTATATCTCTATACCATCTACCTGTAATCTGTCTAATCCAGTGTTCTGTGTTCTTACTGCTGCTTTAACTTATCCCTTGGGTTCTTATTTTTAAGCTCTTTATTTATTTAATTTCTTTTTAAATTTTATTTTATTGAGTTATAGTTAGTTTACAGTGTTGTGTCAAATTCCAATGTAGAGCACAATTTTTCAGTTATACATGAACACGCATATATTCATTGTCACATTCCTTTTCACTGTGAGCTGCCACAAGATCTTGTACACATTTCCCTGTGCTATACAGTATAATAATCTTATTTAATCTATTCTGCATATACCTGCCAGTATCTACAAATTTCGAACTCCCAGTCTGTCCCTTCCCCCCCAGCTTCCCCCTGGCAACCACAAGTTTGTATTCTATGTCTATGAGTCTATGTCTGTTTTGTATTTATGTTCATTTGGTTTTTCTTTTATTTTCTTTTTTTTTAGATTCCATATATGAGCGATCTCATATGGTATTTTTCTTTCTCTTTCTGGCTTACTTCACTTAGAATGACATTCTCCAGGGACATCCATGTTGCTGCAAATGGCATTATGTTGTCATTTTTATGGCTTAATAGTATTCCATCGTATAAATATACCACATCTTCTTTATCCAGTCATCTGGCGATGGACATTTAGCCTGTTTCCATGTCTTGGCTATTGTAATAGTGCTGCTATGAACATTGGGGTGCAGGTGTCTTTCTGAAGTAGGGTTCCTTCTGGATATATGCAGGATTACTGGGTCATATGGTAAGTCTATCCCTAGTGTTTTGAGGAATCTCCATACTGTTTTCCACAGTGGCTGCACCAAACAAGCACTTTATTTTTAAGTTCTGGAATTTCTATTGATTCTTTACTTTTAAGTAAGTTCTAGTGAAATATTCTGCTTGTAACTGATTTTATCTTTATTTTTGACTATTTAAAAAACATACTTATCATTTTAACATCAGAGTTTTTATTCTTTCCAAAAACATTATCTAGATTATCTGTCAGTTTATTACCTGCTTTTTTCATTGTTCTTAATATTTTTATTGCCATCTAGTTGGTTTATAATGTTGCACTAATTTCTGGTATACAGCATCGTGATTCACTTATACATATGTATATATATTCCTTTTCATATTCTTTTTCATATATATTGAATATAGTTCCTTGTGCTATACAGTAGGACCTTGTTGTTTATCTATTCTATATACAGTAGTTATTATCTGCAAATCCCAAACTTCCAGTTTATCCCTTCAAACCCTCCTAAGATTGTTTTCTATGTCTATGAGTATGTTTCTGTTTAGTAAATAAGTTTATTTGTGTCTTTTTTTTTTAGATTCCACATATAAGTGATATCATATGGTAGTTTTCTTTCTTTTTCTGGATTCTTTTTTTATGTCTGAATAGTATCCCATTGTATATATATACCACATCTTTTTTTATCCAATCATCTATTGATGGATACTTAAGTTGCTCTCATGTCTTGGCTATTATAAATAGTGTGGCTATGAACATTGGGGTGTATGTATCTTTTCTAGTTAGAGTTCCCTCTGGATATATGCTCAGGAGTGGGATTGCTGGATCATATAGTACACCTATATTTTTAATTTTTTAAGGAACCTGTATACTGTCCTTCATAGTGGCTATACCAATTTACATTCCCACCACCAGTGTAGGAGGGTTCCTTTTTCTCCACACCCTCTCCAGCATTTATTGTTTGTGGACTTTTTAATGGTGGTGATTCTGACTAGTGTGAGGTAATACCTCATTGTAGTTTTGATATGCATTTTTCTGATAACTAGCAATATTGAGCATTTTTTTCTCATGTGCCTGTTGACCATTTGTATGTCTTCATTGAAGATATTCAATCTGCCCATTTTTGGATTGGGCTGTTTGGTTTTTCTTTGTTATTGAGTTGTATGAGCTGTCTGTATATTCTGAAAATTAAGCCCTTGTCAGTTGCATCATTTGAAAATATTTTCCCTATTCTGTAGATTGTCTTTTCATTTTGTTTGTAGTTTCCTTTGCTATGCAATAGCTAATAGATTTAATTAGGTCCTATTTGTTTATTTTTGCTTTTATTTCTATTGCCTTGGTAAACTACCCTAGGAGAACACAGCTGAGATTTATGTCACAGAAAGTTTTACCTATGTTTTCTTCTAGGAGGTGTACAGTGGCTTCTCTTATGTTTAACTCTTTAAGCCATTTTGAGTTTACTTTTGGGTAGGGTGTGAAGGAGTGTTCTACCTTCACTGATTTACATACAGGTGTCCAGCATTCCCACCATCACTTGCCAAGAGATTGTCTTTTCTCCAGTGTATTTCTTGCCTCCTTCATCAAATATTAATTGACTGTAGGCGTGTTGGTTTATTTCTGGGCTCTCTATTCTGTTCCACTGATCCACATGTTTGTTTTTTGTGCCCATATCACACTGTTTTGATTACTGTAGCTCTATAGTATTGTCTGAAGTCTAGGAGGGTTATTCCTTCAGCTTCCTTCTTTTTCTTTTGTATTTCTGTGGCTATTCTGGATCTTTTCAGAGCACTCTGATTATCTTTTAACTTCCCACCCTGTGTAGTCTCAGAATTTGACAGATATCTTTAGAGAGAAATCAGACTCATATGAGTTTTCTCAAGTCTCTAATGCAGTGTCTTTTGTCCTGTGAGACCACCAAATATACTGGTTACCTAGTCCCCAGTAGTGGCCTTTTGAGCAGGCAAAGTCTGACCTGGATCCTCCTCCTTTTCCTGTTGTTAGAATCAACCAATGCTCCTGGGGAAAGAGTGGCTGCAGAGCATCACCTCATTTCTCTGTAGACTTAAAGTAGTGAATTTACAATGCAAAATAGGAGGAATGAAAGGGAACCTAAACATTGTGTGTGTGTGTGTGTGTGTGTGTGTGTGTGTGTGTGTGTGTGTGTGTAAAATGATCTCCGCTTGGAAAGTAATTTTACTTATTAGAAGTGAATAGAAAAATATCCAATAACAGTGATTTTTAGAAAAAAGTAATTCAAATAAATTTAAGCCTGGAATGTAGAACCATTAATGATCTGAAGGGTGTAATTTGAAATATTCAGTTATAGTTTACAGCATCGTAAAGAGGAAATTATGTGCTGTTCTGGTGTTCTAGAACTTGGAGCTGCGTATTCCTTCTGATTGTAAATGGTCTTCACCACTGGTTAACTTTCGTTGTTTTTCTGGATGTCTGTTTCTCCAAAAAGATTGCTAGCTCTTTGAAGGCAAAGATTAGGCTGTATACTCTCTCATCCTCCTGCCCTTGGTGCTAAGTTCAAGTTCATAATAGGATATTTGTTTACCTTTGCTTAATGAGGGAGTCATTAATCATGTTCACACTATTTCTGTCTCTCTGCCTTTGAGGTACATGGGAAAATTAAACTTACTGAGCCCCTCATGTTTGGGCCAATTCTAATTCTGGGCAATGAGTTGTGAGAGGAATTGTTGCATGTCACTTCCAGGCCAGAACATTCAATTACCAGTGAGACCCACCCAAGCACACTTTCCTAATGCTGCAGTAACTATCAACTTCCAGGTAGTGACTGTACTGTAAGCCTGGGGCCCGAAGTTGAGCGTGCATGGAGCAGAGATCTCAGCCCACCTGAGATGGGCAAGTAGTTAGTAGGAACAAGAGCAGAAAATCTGTTGCTCTCAGATTCTGAGACTTTTGAGATGTTTGTTACTATGGCATTGCTAATCCATTCTGACTGACACAGTAATAGATTGATTATATCTGATGTTTCAGTTGCCAAACTGCTCCAAGGAAAAAGCAAATATGTGGGGACAGTCATATGACTGGTTCATTTACCTGGATTTGGCCAATCAGGCAGCGTGGACATTTGGTATTTTCTCTCCTGTTCAAAGATATAAAGAATGTTGTTCTGTTGGCAGCACGTTTGCCTAGACAGATGTGAGGCTAAGAACACATGGAGAATAAAAATCCCTCATCAACGTCTCCAAGACTGTATGCCTTAGGATACTTGAGTATCTTTGGGCTTCGTGATGCATATTATTAACAATAAAGCACCTACTTAAGTATTTCATACAGGCATATAGTTTAATGCATTCCTCAGGCATCAGGTATGCTTTCTGGAGGCTACTTGTGAACTTCATATTTCTCCTCTGTGCAGTCTAAATATACATTTCTTAAACTCTGTGTTTTCACATTTCATGGACTAAGTACATTTTCAAGAAAGGAAGCAATCAATTTTCAGGCAGGATAACATGATGTTAAGTATCTTGGTCACATCCTCTCTTGCCATTTCTTCTGTTCTGTTGAACATCCCTATACTTTGCAATGTCTTCGCCTTTTCAGTTACTCTCAGCTTGTTACCGGAGTGTCTCTAGGGCTCTGCTCAAGCCCAGAGATTTCCTGGTTATTACATCTTATTAGATTGTGGCCATGCAGTGCAGACACTGTAGGAGGTTTCTCGGATGGAAATGCTAATGCGAGATTTGTGAAGGTCTAGAAGGTCTCTTCTGGAGTCATTCCTAGGAGTACCCTGAGGAGTAAAAAACATTGGAGGGATACAGGCAACTCCAGAGGGAGTGCAGGCAACACAAACATCTCAAAATTGCATAGGAGAGAAGGGAACATGTCATTTTCAGAGTCCTGTCATCAGTTGTCATTTTTCTTGGTTAAAGTCATGGAAATCCGAGCCTAACCAAGAAAAATTATGCACTTGCTGCTTGGAAGATATTCTTTTGTTTGTTGCTATGTTTATTTCATATTTATTGGGAAGCAAAAAAAATTTGCAGCGTGGTGAGGCCCTGTGGAGAACACATATGAAATAGGAGCTATCAATATTGAGAAACTTACATTATATTTAAGAAAGAATTTCATGCTTCTAAAACAATTATGATATAATAGATAAAACACATCATTCATTCATTCATTTATTCTTTCCTTCAACTATTTCTTAAATTATCCATTAAGCAAATAAATATGGAGAACAACACATGGTGAAAATAGAAAATTAATAATGACATAATAATAATAATATAATGAATCTAATAATAATCTAATAATATTATAATAATGATATAATAATAATGATAATAATTCCTGATGCTAACATTCATTAGGTGTTTCAATGTTAAAGATAATTCTGTTCAAAGACTTTTATAAGAATCAGCTCATTGAATTCTCAGTGCCTTGGTCTCTTCCTCACTTTAGCAAGGAAGAAACTGAGGCCAGAAAGGCTTTGTAGATCACCCAGCGTCCACACAGCATGTCAGTGGCAGAGCTGTGAGGTGGACCCAGAACATATGGCCTCTGATCCTGTGTCCCAAATCTCTACACTCTTCTATATTCTTGTCCTCCTGGAGCTTATCATCGAGAGAATGAGAACCAGGTAACTGTCCCCATGCCTGGAAAGGGTCTGGGGCTTTAAGGATATTGATGGAGGTGGTAAGAGTCCAGCTTCTTCTAAACTTCCCACTTCTGTTTGTATCTGGGATATTGCCATCCAGGGCTTGAGAGGCAGCATCTTCCGCACACTGCTGAATCCGTGAAACTCTAAAGAGGCAGCTAAGACTCTCGGCAGAAAGGAGTTAGCAGTCCTACCCCTTCTTTTTTAATTTTTATTTTTCTATTGTTTATTTTATTTTTTATTTACAATGTTGTATTAGTTTCTGGTGTACATTAAAAGAAATTGAATACCCCTGTGCTATGCAGTAGGTCCTTGTTGTTTATCTATATTATATATAGTAGTGTTTATCTTTTAATCCTAAGCTCCTAATCTATCCCTCAGCCCCTTTCTTCCCTGGTAACCACAGTTTGTTTCCTACATCAGTGAGTCTAGTTCTGGTTTGTAAATAAGATTTGTATTTTTTAAAAATTTCACATATAAGTGACATCATATGGTATTTTTCTTTCTCTGTCGGACTTACTTCACTTAATATGATAATCTCTAGGTCCATCCATGTTGCTGTTGCTGTTGATGGCATGATTCTTTTTTGATGGCTGAGCAATATTCCATTGTATATATATCACATCTTTGTTATCCATTCATCTGTCAATGGAAAGTTAAGTTGTTTCCTTGTCTTGAATATTGTAAATAGTGCTGCTAAGATCACTGGAGTGCATGTATCTTTTTGAATTAGAGTTTTCTGCAGATAAATGCCCAAGAGTGGGACTGCTGTATCATACAGTACATCTATTCTTAGTTTTTAAAGAAACCTCCATACTGTTCTTCACAGTGGCTGCACCACTTTACATTCCCACCACCAGTGTAGGAGGGTTCCTTTTTCTCCACACCCTCTCCAACATTTATTATTTGTATACTTTTTAATAGTGGCTTTTCTGACTGATGTGAGGTGATACCTCACTGTAGTTTTGACTTGAATTTCTCTAACAGTTAGCAATGTTGAGCATCTTTTCATGTGCCTGTTGGCCATCTGGATGTCTTCTTTGTAGAGATATCTCTTTGGGTCTTCTGCCCATTTTTTTTGATTGGGTTGCTTGTGTTTTTGATATGAATCTGTGTGATCTGCTTATATATTTTAGCATTTAGTCCCTTGTCAGATGCGTCATTTGCGAATATTTTCTCCCCTTCTGTAGGTTGTCATTTTGTTTTGTTTATAGTATCCTTAGATGTGCAAAAGTTTTTAAGTTTAATTAGGCCCCATTTGCTTATTTTTGCTTTTATTTCCGTTACTCTAGGAGCTGGCTTGAAAAAAAATTACTGTGATTTATGTCAGAAAGTGTTCTTCCTATGTTTTCCTCTAGGAGTTTTATTGCATCTGGTCTTACATTTAGATCTTTAATCCATTTTGATTTTATTTTTATATATAGTGTTAGAGAATGTTCTAATTTCATCCTTTTTCATGTAACTGTCTAGTTTTCCCAGCACCATTTATTAAAGAGACTGTCTTTTCTCCACTGTATATTCTTTCCTCATTTGTCACAGATTAATTGACCATAAGTGTGTTGCTTTATTTCTGGACTTTCATCTGATTCCATTGATCTATGTATTTGTTTTTGTGCCAGTACCACACTGTTTTGATTACTGTAGCTTTGTAGAATAGTCTGAAGTCAGGGAGCCTGATTTCCCCAGTCCCATTCTTCTTTCTTATGATTGTTATAGCTATTTGGCATCTTTTGGGTTTCCATACAAATTTTAACATTTTTTAATTCCAATTCTGTGAAAAATGTCATTGGTAATTTGATAGGGATTGCATTGAATCTGTATATTGCCTTGGGTAATAGTTCCATTTTAACATTATTGATTCTTCCAATGCAAGGACATGGTAAATCTTTCCATCTATTTGTGTTATCTTCAATTTCTTTTATCAGTGTCCTGTAGTTTTTGGAGTAGAGGTTCTTTGTCCCCTCAGGTAGGTTTATTCCTAGGTGTTTTATTCTTTTTGATGCAATGATAAATGGGATTGTTTCCCTAATTTCTTTTTCTGTTATTTTGTTGTTAGTGTAAAGACATATAACTGATTTGTATATTAATTTTGTATCCTGCAACTTTATCAAATTCATTGATGAGCTCTAGTACTTTTCTGGTGCCTCTTTAGGATTTTCCATGTATAGTATAATGTCATCTACAAACAGTGACAGTTTTACTTTTTCTTTTCCAATTTGGATTCCTTGTATTTCTTTTTCTTATCTGATTGCTGTGACTAGGACTTTCAAAACTACGTTGAATAAAATTGGTGAGAGTGGATGTCCTTTTCTTGTTCCTGATCTTAGAAAAAATGCTTTCAGCTTTTCACTATTGAGTATGATGTTAGCTGTGGGTTTGCCATACATGGCCTTTATCATGTTGAGGTTATGTTCCTGCTATGCCCTCTTTCTGGAGAGTTTTTATCATGAATGGATGTTGAATTTTATCAAAAGCTTTATCTGCATCTATTGAGATGATGATATGGTTTTTATTCTTCAGTTTATTAATGTGATGTATCACTTGATTGATTTGCGGATATTGAAAAATCCTTGCATCACTGGGAGAAATCCCACTGCAACATTGGAGTTGATTAGCTAGTATTTTGTTGGGGATTTTTGCATCTATATTCATAAGTGATATTGGCCTGTAATTTTCTTTTTTGTGATATCTTTGGCTTTGGTATCAGAGTGATGGTGTCCTCATAGAATGAATTCAGAAGTATTCCTTCCTCTGCCATTTTTGAGAATATTTTCAGAAGGGTTGATGTTAACTCTTCTCTAAATGTTGGGTAGAATTCCCCTGTGAATCTGTCTGGTCCTGGACTTTTGTTTGCTGGGAGTTTTAAAAATACTAATTCGATTTCAATACTGGTAATTGGCCTATTCATGTTTTCTATTTCTTCCTAGTTCTTTCCCTCTTGGCAAATTGTACCTTTCTAAGAAATTGTCCATTTCTTCTAGGTTGTCCTTTTTGTTGGCATATAGTTGCTCATATTAGCCTTTTATGATCCTTTGCATTTCTGTGGTGTTGATTGTGACTTCTCCTTTTTCATTTCTGATTTTATTAATTTGGGCTCTCTCCTTTTTTTCTTGTTGAGTCTGACTAAAGGTTTATCAGTTTTGTTTATCTTTTCAAATAACTACTTTTTAGTTTTATTGATCTTTTCTATTTTTTTGAGTCTCTGTTTCATTTATTTCTACTATAATCTTTATGATTTCTTTCCTTCTGCTAACTTTGGGTTTTATTTGTTCTTCTTTCTATAACTGCTTTAGGTGTAAGGTTAGGTTGTCTATTGGAGATTGTTTTTGTTTCCTGAGGTAAGCTTACATCAGTATAAACTTCCTTCTGAGAACAGCTTTTGCTTTGGATGGTTGTGTTTTAGATGGTTGTGTTTTCATTTTCATTTGTCTCTTAAGTATTTTTTTGATTTCCTATTTGATTCTTCAGTGATCCTTAGTAGCATGTTGTTTAGCCTCCACATGTTTGTGGTTTTTGCAGTTTTTTCTTATAGCTGATTCTAATCTCAAAACATTGTGGTCAGAAAAGATGTTTGATATGATTTCAACTTTCTTAAATTTACTGAGGCTTGCTTTGTGGGCCAACATGTGGCCTATCCTGGAGAACATTTCATGAGCACGTGAGAAGAATGTGTATTCTGCTGTTTTTGGATAGAATGCTTTATAAATATCAGTTAAATTCATCTGTTCTAATGTGCCATTTAAGGCCTGTATTTCCTTATTGATTTTCTGTCTAGATGACCTGTCCGTTATGTAAGTGGGGTGTTTAGTTCCTTCATTATTATTGTGTTATTGTCACTTTCTCCTTTTATGTCTATTAAGTTTTCTTAGATGTTGAGGTGCTCCTATGTTGGATGTATGTATATTTACAATTGTTACATCTTCTTGGATTGATCCCTTAGGCATTATGTAGTGTCCTTCTTTGTCTCTTGGGTGACTGTCTGCTTTCCCGAGTTAGTGAAGTTTTCAGTGATTATCTTTTAAAATATTTTCTCAGGTTCTTTCTCTCTCTCTTCTCTTTCTGGGACCCCTATAATGCAAGTATTAGTGTGCTTCATGTTGTCTCAGAAGTCTCTTAACTATCCTCATTTCTTATCATTCTTTTTTTCTTCTTTCTGTTTTGTGGTAGTGATTTCCACTATTCTGTCTTCTTGCTCACTGATCCATTCTTCTGCCTCATTCAGTATACTTTTGTTTCCTTCTTGTATATTATTCATTTCTATTATTATGTTTTAAAACTCTGATTGTTCTTTATATTTTCTATCCCTTTGCTAAAAACTTTCAACTTCTTGCTCTGTGCCTCCATTATCCTCCCGAATTAGCTGATCATCTTCATGATCATTACCTTGAATTCTTTCTCAAGTAAATTGCCTATCTCCTCATCACTTAATTCTTCTGGTGGGATTGTTTTTCTTGTTCTGTTGCCTGGAACATATTCCTCTGCTGCCTCATTTTGTCTACATTTCTTTTTGTGTTTTCGTGTGTGTGGTAGGGTAGTCATGTTTTTTGACCTTGGAAAACTTGCCCTCTGTAGGTGACATCCTATGTGCCCCAGCAGGGCACTTCCCTCTTGTCACCTAAGGGCCACCTGGTCCAAAGGTAGAACCTGGCTTGAGTTTGTGGGCTCCTTCCACAGGCTGTAGGGCTGTTGTTTTCTTGCTTCTAGTGTCTGCCCCTTGGTGGGTGAGACTGAGCTCGAGGCTTGTGCAGGTTTCCTGGTGGGAGGGGCCAGTGCCTACCCATTGGTGCCCACATGGGGCTTGGTCCTGGCCTTCTGGTGGTAAAGTCATATCTAGGGGCATGTCTAGAGGCAGCTGTGGGATAAGGAAGTCTTTTCCCAGCTGATAGGTGGGGATGTGTTCATACCCAGTTAGTTGAGGTAAATTATTTCATAATTTACAAATTATGAAAAGCATCATAGTACTGATAGATTGTGAACATTAGAAACATACTCAGCATATAATTTTCAAATAATGCACAATATAATATCTATTATAAAATGTATCCCCAAATATGATAACATCACAATTATCAGTAGATATATCACAAGGCTCTACATATACTGGAGTGAGGTTAAAAGACTATATTACAAATGGGTCTACTTATATAATCTGTTGTTTTTCTCTCATAATATCCCTGATGAAGAGGAATACTATCTCTGTACTATATCTCTGTACTACACACAGATACTTCAGCTCTGCCGTTTTCTTACTATTCATTCACGCTTACATTATTACTAGTAACTTCAACTGATTTCTTTCAAATAAACTTGGAAGAAATATTTTAAGCTATTGCCTTGTTGTGGAGGTGATGTAGTTAACAATAGACAACACTGCCCACAAATGCACGGAATTGGCACACATGGAATGCAACATGTAACATTACGTGGAAAGCAAAGGAGGTGCCCATTGACCACCACTAGGCTTTAAGAAATGTCTACTCTTTCCTGAGGATTCCTGTACATTGTATGGAACTTGAGCCCTTTGCACATAAGGTTCAATGTAGGCAATTTGTATACTAAATATTGATCAAGTTAATTTCCTAATTTTAAGATAGATTTCAATAAAAATTCTAATGTTTTCTTTCTGTCTCTCACTGGATCACATTGTACAACTCATTTTACAAACAGCTCCCCTTATACTTCTTTTTCACTTATGAAACCGAAGCAAATATATTTCAAAAAAGCATTCCTGTTGACATCCCACAGATCACTAGTTTTGATACTTGGGTAAAATTAGAATTGCAATATAGGTTTTAGAAGTTTACAAGAGAGTGAGATCATTTTCAGCTGGAGGAGTTATGACTCTGCACTGAGGAGATGGGATTCAAACCATTGTTGAATTGAAGGGATATTGATAGAAATGTAGGTATCCCAGGTGAAGGAATTAGAATGCATAACAAGTACTGTTAGAGGACATAAAGAAGAGATTAGGGGCACAATCATTAGTTTAGTTCTAGACATAATGAGTTTGTATTGCAGCTTAGAAATACAGGTGGCAACATCTCTCAAGCCGTTGTCTCTCTAGGGCTGGTGTTTGGAACAGTCCTGATGCCGGAGACATTGATTTGGGAATCATCTTTATAACAGTAGTTTCTAAAGTCATGGAGTGGAGAAAACATAAGGGCTGCTCTTATGCATAATGAATTTACTGAGTGCCCTTTGGAAAGTCTGTTTCTTCTTAGTTTTGGGTTCCCTTCTTTCTGTGGAAAGTTGACATTTTTTGAAGAGCGACTACTAGATCTATGAATCTTTGGAGCAGAATGAAGGTTGTCAAAATTAGTGCTGGATGTGGATATCTATAGCCGTTCCTCCTTCTCACTAGGAAGAAAAGGCTGGCCATGCAGGTGGTGGAGCTAGAACCAGACTGGAACTTGAATTTGAGAAGATAGGTTGAGTAATGAATAATTAAAGTGATGCAATCATGAAAGAAATGGCTTTATATTAATATCCAGGTATGAGATTAAGAGGGCATGCCTTGAGAATACAAACTAGTGGTTGCCGGGGGGAGGGGGGTGGGAAGGGAAAGGCTGAGATTTCAAGATTTGTAGATACTGACAAGTATAAATAGAATAGATAAACAAGCTTATACTGTGTAGCACAGGGAAATGTATACAAGATCTTATAGTAGCTCATGGTGAAAAAGAATCTAAAAATGAGTATATGTATATTCATATATGACTGAAAAATTGTGCTATACACCAGAAATTGACACAACATTGTAAACTGACTATAACTCAATAAAAAAATTTAAAAAAAGAGGGCATGCCTTGAAACATCATGGAAGTAATTTTAAAAATTAAAGTAAAACTCCTACTTAATCAGCAAAACAAATACTGACAGCGTTCCCAACTTCAGCTAGAGTAATAGCATGTGATGAAGCAGTCCCTTCTCTAAAAATGTTTCATACTTTTTTTTTCGAGAAAGACCTTTATTTATTGATTTATTTTAACATTTTTTAAAACTTTTTTTATTGAGTTATAGTCATTTTCATACTTTTTTTTAAGACAGAAGAAAGAGGATGATTTCCTGATAAAATAACAAATATAAGATTGGATAATTAATTGTCTTTGTGATGACAGGGGCAATAATGGCTACAGGTATTTTTAGAATGATTTTCTCTGATTCTCAAATGGTATGTCAAGGAAGGACAGAGGCTGAACCTTGATGAACTGGACTTCCTGTGTCAAACTAATTGTATGCTATTCCATCATCACGTTTTAATGCCAATGCACGAGGCATCTTTATTGTCCAGTTTGAATATTTAGAGTGTTGAAATCCATAATATTAGGGTTTCTTCATTATGCTTTTCAAAAATGTTCTCAGGAAACTTTAAAAATACATATGTGACTAAGAGATAACACGCACAGGTTAACTTTTAGAGGAAAAGATCTGTCGTGTAGTGGAATGAGCATTGGGTTTAGAACAAATGTTCATTTCTGTGCATTTCCAGCCTTTGAACAAGTAACTTAACCTCTTGGAAAAGAATCTTCGTTTTCAAAAGATAGATCCCAGTGTCTACTGTGACTGCCTCTCAAGCTTCTTAAGAAGATGCAGCCAGATCAAGCATGTGCTACTGTGAAAATGGAAAGATGCTAAACCAACATCAGGCAAAATATCAGTTTATGTGCATCTTCCCTTATATGCAAACTTACATGCATATTTTCTCTCTTAAGGAATTTTTTTTTCATCAAACTAAATATTGTTTCCAGCAAGAGAAGCCTTTAGAGTAAGGTTGATATTATTTGTTACAAATTTCATCTTGATTCATAAACATCTTATGCCAAAAATAATGCTGTTTTAAAGACAATAAGTGCCTGTTTTTGCCTGGGGCCACTGGAAGCTCTGCAAAAGAGGCAGGAGGAATTAAAGGCCCTTAATCATATTTTCCCATTTTTAACTGTTAGTTTTTACCCTCTTGAGCCATTTCTCTCCTCTTGCTGGACCCTACCGAGGCCCATAAATCTTAATTAAAGATGCAATTTTTTTTCTTATGAAATCTGAACTGCAAGACACTATTCTTATTTTTTATTTTTAAGACTAGCTCCATGTGTTGGCTCATAAAACAAGTGAGACTTTTAGACTCAAAGGATTTTGAAAGCTGTTATGGCTGCTGTCATGTGGCGCTGGTCCCATAATTACTGTTATTGTTATTTTATTTTATTTTTTTTTACACACGAGCTTCTGATTTTCTTGTACAGAACACAGTGAAAAAAATGGAACTTATAACAGGCTGGTCTTGATTTAAAAAGTAGGAGAGAGGGTTGGTTCATAAAACAGGGAAGGACATGAATCCAAGATTCCAATGGGGACATGAAGATGCTCTGAGTGTTACAGGGTACAGAGGCTTCCTGGTGGAATCCCCACTAAGCAACAATTATTTGAAAGGAATAGTCTCTGGACTGGAGTCTGATAGGTAAGATGAGCTGGGTACCTACGGCTGCATTCCTTCCCCCTTAGACTGGAGGAACAGGCTTGATATCCTTAGCCCCTTGGACCTAATATCCCGATGACAGACCCCAAAGGAGTTTGATCACAGGTAACAGAGGCAACCTGGAAAGGCGTGAGCCCGTTCTAGCCCATGATACTTCTCAGGAATAAAAATGACTCTGATAGTATTATGTAAACACTCAAGGAGGCATGAGGCGGTGCCAGGCACCATGCCCAGAGACCAGACTAGTTAGGTATCAACTTGCCTGTCTTCTGTCGCCCCTTCAAAACTTCAGTGATCTCCCATTGTCCACAAGATTACCCTGAAACATCTCATGACCCCTCTCGTCTGGCCTCAACCTGTCTTTTGAACCACATCTCCAACTGTCATATCCCACTTAACTACACTTATTTCATTCATGCTGAGAAAGCAGGCAGTGTTTCCCAAATAGACCTGATTCTCTAGCAGTTCTGTGACTTTGTGTGTGTTGAGAGGTACAGTGGGAAGGGAGAAATTGCATAATGGGCTTAGTGTAGGTTTTAAAGTTAGGAGCCGAGTACCCACGGGCAAATTACTTAGCTTGTCTGAGCCTCTTCTCCTGCATCTGTATAATGGGAATAATAATTACTTCCTGGTGGTGGTGTGTGATTTATATGAGATGCATGTAGTGCACCTAGTACAGTATCTACAAAACAAGGGGTGCTTCATAAAATGGATGCTCTGTGTCTTTCCTTTTGTTTGGAGTTCACTGCCCCCCCACATCTGTAAGTTCCTGCTCACTTTTAAAGACTCTGTCAAATTATACCTCATTTACAAAGCCCTTAATAAGATCCCTCAGCCACATTAAGATGAGCTAGCATAAATAACTTCGTTGGGAGGAAGGAGGGACGGAGAACAAGCAGACCAGAGGAAACGTTTTTCTCCTCGTGGCCAAAGTGCATTTTTCCACAGAAGGGGCTCCTAGCCCCTTGCCCAGCTCTGTCTCCAGAGGCAACTCTCAAATTTCTTTGGAGGTTTGCTTGCCTCCCCCTCTCTCCCTGACACTTCCCATCCTAAATTTACCCCTTTCATCGAGGATTTCATCCAATGCTCTTGTTTGCTTGTTGACAAGTCTTTCAGCCCCTGGTTTACACCTTGACAAATGAGATATCATTCACCCTCTTACTGCCTTAGATTTTCCATGCGTTTACTGGATTCTGTGTGATTTTGTCTTTTTTACATTCTTGGACCCAAAACTGCAAGGCCTCTTTGCATCATTGCTTCACAGGATTGTAAAGATGGATCTAATACATCTTCACCTTCTTTGTTTTGTACACAAAGAACAGGAAACTCAGAGAAATGAAAAGCCTTTATTGAGTTGACACTAAGATGCTGATTAAGGCTCTGACCCATGTCTCCCTCGACCTTTCCGGTGCTTGTCTGCTGTCCCACACTGACTCCTCTGATCATATGGCACCTTGAAATCTCAGGGAGCTCCAGTTGGGTGAGTGCCAAAATAATGCTCCGTAACTATAAAGAGTATAACCCAAAGCCAGATTCCCTTTCTACACCCCTGAGCCACAGAGGCTTTTTTAAAAATTGAAGTATACTCAGTTACAATGCGTCAGTTTCTGGTATATATGCATGTAAACCACGTTTCAGTCATACATATACAGACATATATTCGTTTTCATAGTCCTTTTCATTTTAGGTTACTATAATAGTCTTTTTCATCAAGTCAACTAGGATGGTGTACACCAAGGACATCCATGACCAGGTGGATGGGAAGAGGTGACTCTTTCGAGACAGGCTGCCCCTGTAGAGACCTGTAGACAATGGGGAGCTGTCTCATGGAGCTGGGCAGGACAGTTCGGAGAAGCATCAGAATTTCCTACCCAATTTGGTTTTCTAACTTTTAATCTCTTCCTAGTTCCAGATGGACACTGATTGTGGTTTTACAGAGATTCCTATCAAAAGGAACTGTGATGGTGTGACCCGGCCTTTCTGTAAGTAATGAACGTGAGAGGAAAAGGGTGAGTATGTGTTGAGCACTTACACAAGGACAGGTAATTTTACATACACGTTCTTGTGTAAATCTCCATAAAAACCTTAATGAAGTTGTGAGAAATTTTCCCATTTTATAGATGAGGAAACAAAGGCTTAGGAATGAGAACTCAGGAAGCTAGAGCCAGATTCAAATTTTGACTTACTGTATTTGGAAAAGATGAAGTGTAGAAAGGCCTCGGCTGAGATTTTGTAAAACTGATTTCTGGACTCTAATTTCCTATTTGTATTGATTTCAACAAGCCTCCTGAGTCCTGCCAATAATTCTTTTCCTTCATTTTAAAACCAGGTGTTAATTCTGCTTTTCTTTCTTACAGGGATGTTGGGAGGTCAGGCGAAACAATAGATTTGACAGTGCTTTGAAAATTATGAAGTGTTACATAAATACAAGTCATTATTATCACTTCATTAAAAAGTAAATATTGAATAGATGAAGAAAATCTAAGAAGTGTACAAATTCCTACATTGTATTTCAAACTGTTTTGGAAGCTAACCAAAACCCAGAAAGACCCTTGCAATTTATTCTGTTCCATCAGTAGATTAATAAAATACCTCAGCTCCATTAACTGTTCTTCAGCTATGAATTAAAATGAGATTACTAAATTCAAAAGTTCTATTTCTTAGTATTCAAAACAATATGACCTCTTGATATTCTATGCTTACTGGTTTGTGTGGGGTGAATGAAATCCTAACATCTACTCGACAACTGCTTTATGTACATTCTTGTATTGTTTGTTTTCTGAGGAGGCGGTAACTGGGTTTCTTCACTGATTTCTGCTTGGAGGAGGCACCGGGGATAGAACCCGGGACCTCCTGGGTGCTGAGCACGCGCTCTACCGCTTGAGCTAGACCCTTCCCCCTGCTTTATGTATAGTCTTCATATTGCATCAGTGATGATGATATCTTCATACCATATTCAAGCTTTTTGTTTAACATTGAAAAATAAAACTAGTAGGACCAGTAGTATCAATTCAGATACTGACCATTTATGTGGACAAGGCAAACTGTTGGTGTTTGGAATTCCATAAGGTTGTAAATGAAGCAATTTTCTGTTTATCAAGACAGAATAAACAATACACTCTTAACAATGAACAAACCTGGTAAAAAGCTTTCCTTTCTGACTTCTGTCTCCACTTGGGTAATGATTTCATCTTTAGCATCTAGGGGCTAAGTGATATTTTTAAGCATAGATATATACATAAATGAGTAGGCATTTTTTTTCTGAGAATAAAAGTATAAAAGATGATTAAAAATAAATTAATATTCATGGAAGCTTGAAGGAAGTCTCTTGTAAACTAGTTTGTATCCATTATTTGTTACTCTGTAAAGGTACAATGGAGTACGTACTGATGCCGGAGCTTAGGTGCAGTCAAGGTGACATTTCTCTCACAAGTGTTCATTTACATGAACAAGTGGACATAGGGACTATGGAACATCCTGTGAAAAAGCCTTGGGAAGTGGAGGTTCTGAGTACAGCATGGCAGCTGAAGCTAGACTTGACCTTGACCTGTGAAAATATGGGCATGTGTATAAACTGAGGGTTGTGTCACCAAAAGTTTTTACATTTGAGGCTCATGGCTCTTAATTTTGTACCTGTTCCTTTTGTACCCATCTCCAGGAGGGTTATAAACTACAGAGGGCCACCTTCTGTGACAGCGGTTGCCACATGGGTGTCTGACTGGAAGGTGGAGCATGTCTGCCCCAGGTCTAGGTCCAGAAGCCCCGGGTTGAGCACCTTCTCATCTTTTCTGGCAGCATCAGGCATAGACAGGAGCCTAATCGAGCTCTCAGGCCACTTTGGGGAGCTAATGGGACCTGGAAACCGTGGGTGATCTTGATTCGGCTGGCTGACTCTTGATAGATATAAGCCTCTTTGGTGATTCCAAGAACTGCTTGAGGGAGACAAAGTCTGGGAAAACCTGGGCTTCTAGCCATGGCGATTTAGTTACACATGTCAGCCGTTCCACATTGTGTTTGCTGGTTAAGAAAGCTGCTCAGAGTGCCAGTAAATAATTAAATAATTCACAAACAAGCTGATGTATAAGTAAACACATTTATTTCTACAAATAATTTCAATAAAATTATACACTGGGAAAACTGCAAAACTACACCCTACAAACTTCTTCTAAAAATGAAGCCGAATTATACAAATTGATAGCAATACTGCTTTTACTACCAGATACCATAGATTAACCTGGGGAGGTACTGGATGTGGCAATTCAAATACTGATTATAATGCAAAGTGGGTGAAGGGGAACGTGGGAGGAGTGAAGCTTGGCCAGCATCAAGGTTACATATGATGATGTTAGAGTTGGAGTGTGGTTACTTCTAGTTGCTTCTGAATTTCAGATATAAGCCCATAAACCTACCCAGGTCTAGAAAGAGGATCAAATAAAGGAACCATTTTGGAAAATGATGTCTTATTAGCATGGCTGAAACTAGAAAATGTGTTCAGTTAAACTCCATAGCTCGTAGTTGTCCTCAGTCCTGGTGAACCAACACAACACCAAAAGCTCAGTGCCAGGAGAAAGGGAAGGGGAACGTTTCTGCATTACTGGACTCCATGGATACTTAGGACCACTGCTGGTCACACTTCACTCATCTCCTGGCAATTATGGACTAAGAGAGAAGATGGACTTCAAATTATTTGGGCCAGGATGAGAAGGAGACTGTCACATCAGTCACACCCGAAATAAAATTTAGTCATAATAAAGAGGGCGAAGGTGGAAGGATTTCAAAGCACCTCTTGGGATAAGTTAGACTCTGTTTGATACTAGTTATGGGATTTCTCCCAGCGAAGCACATCGTGAAGTCTACAAAAGAGCTCCTGAAACCTGCACACCAGCTTTTGTATGTATGGACATATTTGCATTGTTCTGTTAAGAAGGAACATGTCTTTCATTATATTTTCTTTTTCTTTCGTTTTTTTTGTTGAAATTTTAAAATTTCTTTTTCTTTTTTTGGGGGGGAAGGTAATTAGGTTTATTTATTTATTTGTTTCTATATTTTATTATTATTATTTTTAATGGAGGTACTGGGGATTAAACCCAGGACCTGGCTAAGCACACCCTCTACCACTGAGCTACATGTTCCCCTCCTCGTCTTTCATTATATTTTCAAAGAAATCTGTCTTAGTTAGCTTTTCTGGCTGCTATACCAACTCTAAAATCACTGTGGCTTAAAGATTTATTTCTCACTTGTCGCTGACCCTGTTCAGTTGGCAGTTTGGGAGAGTGTGTTCTGCTTCACATGCTGGGGTTGTGAGTATCTGAGAGGAGGACCACAGAGGCAAAGTGCCGTCTTCATTGAGGAATATCCTGGGTGCCGCCCATCAACGTGGCTTACATTGTTGATGGCACCTTAGTCACTTGACTGAGGGAGTGTTCGTTGTCTTTCTCTTCTGTAAAGGTTTTCTTCCTTCGCCACCTGCCCCCTTCCCGTACTCACTCTACTCTTTGGAAAGAAGGCTCCACACGCACCCCCAATGCTTAAGGAGTGGGGAGTTACGGTTTACCGCTCCTGAGGGTGAAGGGTCTACACAAATTATTTGTAATTCTTCTACAAGGGAGATTTGTCTCTTTCCCCCTATTTTTTTATACTCCTGTCATTGTACATTTTTTTTTCTGAGCACTTCCTTACTGGCTCTCCAAGATGCTCCAGGCTCGCGTTGTGTATATCCTGCCCCATTCCTAGAATCAGTGACTTCTCCAAGGGACTCTGGCTCCTTTTAGGACAACAATACTAGAGAATGACATCTGGATGCTAGGTGTGGTGTTGCCACGTAATCTGAGGAAATGTATGTGTACGTACGTAGTGAGCAACTTCTTCTATATGTCACCGTCTGTATCAGTATTACACTAAACATAAGCGTGCACTGCTATCTCCAGTTCTCAGCCATTACCACGTGGATCATTCTAGGCGCCTCCTCCTCTTTATCTGTGACCTCCCCCTCCAGCAATGAGAAGCCCGATTCTCCCAGCTGACGTTCATTTTCTTAACTGTACCATTAGGTATAGTGGAATCAGAATTCTGACCCGGGGGAGACAGCTTTATCAGCAAGAGTTCAATACTTATGTCAATTTTTTTCTTTTTCTTTTTCTTTTTCTTTTTCTTTTTCTTTTTCTTTTTTTTTTTTTTTTTTTTTTTTTTTTTTTGCCTTTAGTCTTACAGATTCTACTCATTTCCAGTTATTTAGGTCAGCATGTTTTGTCCCTGTTCTGTGAGGTTGTTTCAGGTAATATAGTTAGATGGTTTTGCCATATTCTCCATTCTATCCTGAGATTCCTTGACCTCCTAAGTTATATGTAAAAAATTT
This sequence comes from Camelus bactrianus, assembly GCF_048773025.1. Lineage (NCBI taxonomy): Eukaryota > Metazoa > Chordata > Mammalia > Artiodactyla > Camelidae > Camelus > Camelus bactrianus. Next base: position 7,107,267 of record NC_133568.1, on the reverse strand, counting down.
GCATACATTGAGCTCACTCTTTGTGCTGTAAAATGCTATGGGTTTTGGCAATTTCAGTGTCACGTATCCACCAGTACAGTAACATACAGAGTGGTTTCAATGGCTCCAAATGTCCTTAGTGCTTTACTGATTCCACCCTTTGTCCATCCATAGCCACTGATCTTTCTATCATCCCATTAATTTTGCATTTTCTGGAATATGATACATTTTCTACAATTTTACACAAAGCAGCCTCCCTACACCACCCCACAGTCCAACTGGTTTCTTTCACCAGCAACATGCATCCAAGATTAATATGTCTCCTCGTAGTTTATAAATCACATCCTTTCTTTATTGCCAAACAACCTCCCATTACATGGATGCAGCAAGGTTTAGTTATCTATTTCCCTACCGGAGAATAGGCCACCTCCAGCTTTTGGTAATTATGAGTACAGGTGCTGTAAACATTTATGTGCAAATTTTTGTGTGGACACAAGTTGTCAGTTAAATACTTAGGAGTGCAATTATTAGATCATATGGTAAAATTAGGTTTAGCTTTGTAAGAAGCTGCCAAAATAGCTTCCAAAGCAACTGTAACCAGCAATGAGTAAGAGTTCCTGTTGCTTTACATCCTTGTCAGCAATTGGTACTGCCAAATTCTTTTTTACATTTAAAATTTATTTGTGTATTCATTGTACAATATCATATTTTAAAAATTGAAATATAGTTGCTGTACAATATTATGTTACAGGTATACAATATAATAATTCACAATTTTTAAAGGTTATACCCCATTTATAGTTATTATAAAATATTTGTCATATTCCCCATGTTGTACAATACATCCCTGTAGCTTAGTTTATTTTATTTTTTCCTGTAGTTTATTTTATATCTGGTAGTTTGTACCTCTTAATCCTCCTCCTCCGTCTTGTTCATCTTCCCCTCTCCCCACTGGTAACCATTAGTTCCTTCTCTACGTCTGTGAGTCTGTTTCTTTTCTGTTATATTCACTAGTCTGTTGTATTTTTTTAGATTCCACATGTAAGTGGTATCTTACAGTATTTGTCTTTCTCTGTCTGACTAATTTCACATGCCATAATGCCCTCCAAGTCCATCCATGCTGAACACCAGAAACTAACACAACATTTAAAATCAACTGTACTTCAATTAAAAAACAAACGAACAACGAACCCATTTAAAATATGGGCAGAAGGACTGAACAGACATTTTTCCAAAAGAGGAAAAGCAGACGGCCAACAGGAACATGAAAAGTTGCTCAACATCACAAATATCAGGAAAATGCAAATCAAAATCACAATGAGATGATATCTCACAGCTGTCAGAATGGCCGTTATCAAAAAGAACACAAATAACAAGTGTTGGCAAGGGTGTGGAGGAAAAAGAATCCTTGTACACTATTGGTAGGAATGTAATTTGGTGCAGCCACTATGGGAAATACTATGGAGGTTTCTCAAAAACCTAAAAATAAAACCACCGCATGACCCAGCAATTCCCCTCCTAGGCATTTATCCGAGAAAAACAAAAATATTAATTCAAATAGATACGAACACCCTGCTATTAATAGCAATATTATTTATAATTGCCAAGATATGCAAACATATCAGAAGATGAATGGATAAAGAAGATGCAGCATATATATGCAATGGAAGACAACTCACTCATGTAAAGAAGGGTATTTTGCCATTTGCAGCCCTACATTCACTTTTTTTTCACTTCAAAAACCAGAGTTTTATGACTGGCACAAACTTTTCCATTGCATCAAAAATAACAAAATACCTAGAAATAAAAGTAACCAAGGAGGTTACCTGTAATCTGAAAACTATAAAACACTGATGAAGGAAATTGAAGATGATACAAAGAAATGGAAAGATATCTTGTGCTCTTGGATTGGAAGCATCAACATTATCAAAATGTCCACACTACCCAAAGCAATCTGCAGATCCAGTACAACTCCTATCAAAATACAATATTTTTTACAGAACTAGAACAAATAATTCCAAAATTTATATAGAACCATGAAAGACCCCGAACTGCCAAAGCAACCTTTTGTAGGTCTCTTTTTTCCCCCCTCTTTCCTTTTTGTTCTCTTTTCTTATGGTTTGATGACTAGAGAAGTTCCTTTAACATTTGCTGTAAAGCTAGTTTGGTGGTGCTGAATTCCTTTAGCTTTTGTTCATCTGTGAGGCTTTTTGATTTCTCCATCAAGTCTGAATGAGAGCTTCGCTGGATTTGGTATTCTTGGTTTTAAGTTTCCCCCTTTCATCACTTTAAATATATCATGCCACTCCCTTCTGGCCTGTAGACTTTCTGCTGAAAAATCAGCTGATAACCTTATGGGAGTTCCCTTGTGTGTTATTTGTTGCTTTTCTCTTGCTAATTTAATAGTTTCTTCTTCTTTATTTTTGTTAATTTGAGTACCATGTGCGTTGGTGTGTTCCTCTTTGGGTTGACCCCGTGTGGAACTCTCTGTGCTTCCTGGACTTGGGTGGCTGTTTCCTTTCCCAAGTTGGGGAATTTTTTGGTTATTACCTCTTCAAAAATTTTCCCAGGTTCTTTCTCTCTCTCTTCTCTTTCTGAGACTCCTATAATGTGAATATTAGTGTGCTTCATGTTGTCCTAGAGTTCTCAAACTGTCCCCATTTCTTTTCATCTTTTTCCTGTTTTGCAGTAGTGATTTCCACTAATCTGTCTTCTAGCTCACTGATCCATTTTTCTGCCTCATTTATTTTATTCTTGGTTCTTTCTAATGTGTTATTCATTTCAGTGATTTTATTCTTCAGCTCTGTTTGGGTAGTACTTATATTTTCGAACTCTTTGCTAAACACTTCACTCTGTGCATCTATACTTCTCTTGAGTTCTCTGAACATCTTTGCCATCATTACGTTAAACTCTTCTTCAGATAAATTGCCTGTCTCCTCTACACTTATTTCCTCTTCTGGGATTTTATCTTGTGCCTTGGCCTGGGAGATATTCCTCTGCTGCCTCATATTGTCTATCTTTCTATTTGTGTTTTTAGGTAGGTTAGTTATATTTCTTGACCTTGGAGAAGTGGCTGTCTGTGGAAGACGTCCTATGCTCCTCTCTTGTCACCCAAGGGCCAGGTGATGTGCTCATGATAGAATCAGTCACCATACCCCTGAGTGTGTGACCCACAAGCTGAAGAATAATTAAGTCACAGAGGCCCTCCCACAGGAGTGAGAGGCTCCCAGCCTAGGGTTCAGGCACTGGGAGGAGAAGACCCCAAGACATCTAGTTTTGAAGGTCAGTGAAGCCCCATAGGACTGAAGAGACTTCATTTTCTTGGAAAGTCTACACAGAATCTCACATGCACCAGGTCCAAGGGCAGAGGCAGTGATTTCATAGGAACCTGGGCCAGATTTGCCTGGGGACATGGGGGACAGCTGCAGCTCACTCACGGGATCTAAAAGCTGGTGGTGGACTTTCTAGGAGTGTTTGTCTCCATGAGCTTTCCTGGAGGCTGACATCTTAATTGGATCATTAGCACCAAGACCTAGCCCCACCCAACAGCCTGTAGGGAAGCCTCAGGCCAAACAATATACAGGGTGGGAACACAGCCCCACCCATCAGCAGACCTCCTGAGCCACAAACATCTCTAGACACAGCCCCACCCACCAGAGATCCAGGGCCAAACTTCACCCAGCAGTGGGCAGGCGTCAACCCCTCCTGCCAGGAAACCTGCATAAGCCTCCAGTCCAGCCTCATCCACCAGGGGGCAGATACCAGAAATAAGAAAACAACAATCCCAAGGCCTGTGGAAGGAATCCACACACACAGGCCAGACTCTCCACTGGGACTGGCTGGACCCTGGCCCTTGGGTGACGAGTTTAATTTTTTTTTAATGTTTACAGCGACTTTATTCATAACTACCCAAACATGGAAGCAACCGAGATAACCCTCAGTAGGCAAGAAGATACATAGAATAGGGTCCATCAAGGCCATGGTATGCAATTCAGTGACTAAAAGAAAGAAGCTACCAAGCCATGAGGAGTCATGCAGGGACCCCCAAGTGCATATCACCTGTTGAAAGGAGCCATCTGAAAAGGTCACACATCATATGACCCCAACCATATAGGACATTGCCAAGAAGACAAAGTTATAGAGATGGCAAAAATATCAGTGAGTTGCCAGGGTTCTGGGTGAAAAGGAGGAAGAACCCAGGTTTTATTCATCCCAGGAGTTTCCTGCCTCCCTTGTAGAACTCCGAGATCCCTCAAGATGGGTCTTCTTTTGGGTAGAGTGGTTGGGGCAACAGCGTCTAGAGCACAATGCTGCCATTTTCTGAGTCACCCCCAAAACTCAGTATAAGTTTTTTGGATTTTAACTATTCTAATAGGTATGTGTAAGTATCTCATTTTTATTTGAATCTAAAATTCCCTAATATCAAATGATGTTGAGCATATTTACATATATTTATTTGCAATCTTTGGTGAGGTGTCTGTTCAGATATTTAGACCATTTTTAGTTGACTTGTTTTCCTATTGCTAATTTTCAAGTGTTCTTTGTATATTTTGGATATGTCCTTTATCAGATATTTATTTTGCAAACATTTTCTCCCAGTCTGCGGCTTGTCTTTTCATTCTCTTAACAGTGTCTTTTGTAGACAGAAGTTTTTAATTTCAATGAAGTCCAACTTATCAGTTGCTTCTTTCATGAATTGTGACTCAGTTTCTTTTCTTTTCTTTTTTAGTGTCCTATCTCTCCCCATAGCCTCTTTGGAGTCCTCCACTGGATAGTTTGCCACCAGTCATCCAATAGTGAAAGATACACCATAGGGTTGATTCTGTAGGACACTTTAGGTCCTGGCCTGGAAGTGGTTTACATCACATCTTTGCACATTCTATTGGGCAGAACTCATCACATAGCTCCAATTAGATTTTAAAATGTTGAGAATTGTAGTTTTCCTGATGCTCAGAAGACAAGTAAAATGTTTTGGGTAAACATTCAGAATGATTTCTGCTACAGTGTTTATGACTAATAGATGTCTGGAAAACACAGCTTTGGACATTGATCTGTGAAAGAGTCTGTTTTGCAGGGTCCCATAATTTAGGTTACCCAGCCCGCTGGGCCACAGGGAAACACTCCACTGTTAGAATGGAGTCATGGTGGAAGTGTATTTCTTCAAAGTAATCTTGAAAGATTCTGATGTCTCTAGGTGTTTCTACAGAGATCTATGGGCCTTAACTTGTGTTCCCTATCTTAGTTCCTTTGAGGTACTATAGCAAAAATAACTTTGTTGGCTTAAACAACAGAGATTTATTTCTCACAGTTCTGGAAGCTGGGTAGTCTAAGATCAAGGTGCCAGCAGATTCCGTGTCGGGTGAGGGCCAGTTTCCTGGTTCATCTTGCTGTGTCTTCACGTGGTGGGAGAGGCACAGGAGCCCTCTGGGGCCTCTCTTACAAGGACACTAATCCCATTCGTGAGGGCTCAACTCTCATGATCCAGTCACTTCTCAAAGGCACTCATTTCCTAATAACATCATGTTGGGGGTTAGGTTTCAACAAATACATTTTAGAGGGGGACATCTATATCCTTTCATCACTAAACCACCAGGAGAGGAAAAAGAACCACAAATGATAAAGAAAACTCTCCTAGAGATTTTCAAACACCTGCCAATCTCTGAAAGATTAACTGCCCTGAGGACTGTGGACAAGACACCTTTCACAGTTTGTTTCTACATTTTTGGGGGGAAGGGGATGGGTCTAGAATCACCTAAGACTTGAAAGTGAGAATTGAACCATACTTAGAACAGCATTGCCTAAAGGAAATGAGGTGTAACTTGGTTACCTGGCAGCTGGTATTTGTCTCTGTTTGTTCCACAAAAACTTCTGAAAATGTTGGCTGATGTAGCTAAGATTTAGCCATAAAGGATGTCAAGACCTTCTGGTGGGTTTGTGGTTTGTTTTTCCATCAACCCTTAGGAATTTTTCATTTGAATATTGGCAGCATATTCAACTCATTCTGTAGACAGAGATCACAGTAAATATGAATTAGGTTTTATAAAGAGAGGTATAGAGTAGAGTTTTAGGGAACTGAACCAACTTTATCAAATTTCAAATTTATATTGAAAAAAGAATAAAATGACATTAGTTTATAAATGGACATACCTTTTCTATTTTTGTTTCATGGATAATGGTGCAGATCATTAGAAAGCCACTTTTTAAACACTTACTAATCTCAGGTTTTGTATAAACCATTGGTTTCAAAACCTTGTTGATTATATGCCTTACTTATAAAAATTATGATCATGGACCCGAAATGTATGTATGTCCACTAGTAAAATTCATACATGTTAAACTATAGTAATCTATTATGGACATTAAAAAAAACACTAAAGATAAAAATTCTGATAGAAGATATTGCATTAATATAAAGGTTGAAGTTCCAATTATTTCTACATTCCAATGGACGGCCTTGCATGCATTCTGGGTCACACTCACTTAAAGAGTTTGTTAACATAAATAAGACAGTTTATGTAATTTCGGAGTTTTCTAAGCAATGACTAGCCATCACTATAAAACTTTATTTTACAAGAATTTCATCTACAGTTTTTAAGACTAGGTGCCACACAGTCATGCTATTGAAATGGAAAGCTACCAAATAGGTTCCTTTCAGATTCTGGAAGAAAATAATCTAGCTTTCCCAGAAGCCTTTGTCTTTGACTCAGCTGTTGTCAATTCACCACATCTTTAAGCCTCTAATGTTGGAGGGAGAGACATTAAGACCAACAATTTCCACTCCAGTGAGGATGATTTAGAGAATCATGAAAACAAATGTCCCTCTATTCACCTGAAACAGTGAAAGAGTCTGAAGCAAAAAGATGTAAGAGACTAAAGAGGCTCCAGAAAAAAAAAAAAAAAAACAACCAGAAACCATAACAAAAGTAGACTAGTGGAAATTATAGTACTAAGAGTAACAAGAACTAACACTTACTGAATACTTGCTATGTGCCAGGAATTGCCCTTGCTAAGCGATTTACACACATTATCTATTTCACCTTTATAAAAACCTAAGAAATATGTGTTAATTATGATACCTTTTACACAATGAGCAAACTGGCTCCTGCAATGAAAGATTAAAGGAAGAGGGTTTTGTTTCTGGAAAATAAAGGATGTTTAAGTACTTGTCAGTGGTTAGGTGCATCCTTCTGTCAGAAGGATTTCCTGCAAGATGTAGAAAGTTGGATTTGCTTACCTTTTAGATCTTTCCAGCACTGTATTTCTGTAAATATTTTGAACGTACCTTGTACTTAGAATTTGTCGAGATGCTTACCAAGTATTCGATCTTGAACAAGTCACTTAACTTCACTGAGTCTCAATTTGACCATCTGTAAATTGGGGCTATCCTATCTAACTGGCTTTTCTAAGGAAATTCTCATAAAAATCCAACATGGGTATGTTTTGGTGACTCTCTGTGGTGTTCTATCTGCTTAAGGCATCCTTATCATTATTGTTAAAGCATGATGTAGTCTTTGTGCTACAGGTGTTTTTAGCTCATGAAGAAATTTTACTTATAACATAAAGGCATGCTTATAAACAGGGAGCATTTTGGTTTTTTTCCTGTTTGAGTCATATGACCTCAGGTTTGGACAGAGAAAGAACCAGGAATTGATGAGAGGATAATAAGTCTTAATTCTTTCATAGTGATAATAAAGACTTTAATAATCATTTCCATTCAAAGGACTCCTGATTCCTCAAAAAACTAAAAATAGGCTTACTATATAACCCAGAAATCCCACTCCTGGGCATATATCCAGAGGAAACCTTAATTTGAAAAGATACATGCACCCTAATGTTCATAGCAGCACTATTTACAATAGCCAAGACATGGAAACAACCTAAATGTCCATTGACAGATGACTGGATAAAGAAGTTGTGTTGTATTTATACAACGGAATACTATTCAGCTTTAAAAAAATAATAAAATAATGCCATTTGCAGCAACATAGATGGACCTAGAGATTTTCATTGTAAGTGAAGTAAGCCAGAAAGACAAAGAAAAATACCATATGATATCACTTATATGTGAAATCTAAAAAAGAGACAAATGAACTCATTCACTAACAGAAACAGACTCATAGACATAGAAAACAAACTTACGGTTACCAGGGAGGGAAGGGAAGGGGAAGGGCTAAATTGGAAGTTTGAGATTTGCAGATACTAACTACTGTATATAAAGCAGAGAAACAACAAGTTTATACTGCATAGCACAAAAAACTATATTCAGTATCTTATAGTAGCCTATAATTAAAAAGAATATGAAAATGAGTATATGTATGTATATGTAGGACTGAAGCATTGTGCTGTTCACCAGAAGTTGACACAACATTGTAAACTGACTCTACTTCAATAAAAAAAAGAGTTCAAGAAGTGTCATAGTGATACACCCAAGTCATAATATTAGGAATGTAAGGATTAAAATCAACTGAAGCCTTAGAAACAGACAACTACTAATTAATTGGAATATTTGGTCTAGGTTGGAGTATGTTTTAAATGATTTGGAATTAAATACATGCAATGCTTATTCAATTATGTTGTTATTTGAGAATTATAAACATTTATTTTCCTTATTTAAAAGACAATCTATTGACACACTGTAAAATAGTCAAAGCAACACAAAACGGTCTTTGTTCCTGGTCAAAAAAACAACCTTTCAAAGTACTTGTAAATGAACCATCTTGCCTGATCCTCCCAAGGCTTTACCGATGAGGGTGCTGAAGCTGAGCACACGATGTTGCGTGGCCCCAAATGACGCAGTTACTGTGGTGATGGAGTCTAGAATGAAACTGAGCGCTTTCGATTCTCAGTTCCAGAATTAGTTTTTTCTCAGGCTCTTCAGACACTGGAGTCTCCTGTTTGTGCTCCTTCTGGGGACTTTGGTCACCAGCTAGGATGTATCATTTTACTCCGTCAGTTAACACATGGGTTTCATGAGAGTAGTCCCCTCTGTCCCTTCCTCTCTCCCGCCTTTTCTCCCTTCCCTCCAGAAGCAGTTAACAATTTAAGGCTGTTTCATATGCTTGGCACTATGCTAGGTGCTAGAGATTAGTAATTAAATAGAAGTCCTCAGTCCCAAGTAAGACACTTCTTGAAGAGATAAATAAGCAAAGAGGCAATTACAATTTGCTGTGGTGGTGAGACAACAATGGTAAGTGAGCAAGATTTTGAGGAGGAGCAGGGTAGAGACCTGGTCCCAAGGAGGAGAAAGAGGGAGGTCAGGGAAAGCTTCCTGGAGCAGGCACACCCTAGGGTAAGGAGAGTCAGTCCAGCACAGATCATGAGGGCACGCACCGGGGGCCTGCTCCCCAGCTGCCCTTGGTTTGACTGCAGGTGAGGGAAAGAGTGCAGCGCTCTGAGGTTAGAATATTCCTGACCCCCAAATCAGGAATTATTTAGCGTTTTGGCTTCAAAAAGTCAAGTCTTAATTTCTGTGCATTCTCAGTAACTGGCACCCTGAGCTTTCTAGACCATCCTCCTCCCTCGGGCAGCCCTGGGGCAGCTGATGGAGCCGCTGTCCCTCTCTACATCCCAGGGTTTGCCAGTGATTAAGGGCATTTTTTTGTCTGAGTGCCTAAGTACCAGGGCAAACTGCCCAGCTCAAATGAATCAATGGACTGAAAATTGTCTTCCCGGCAGGCACTGCCAAAGCAGCCTCCAGCCAACGCTCCAGGCAAATGAGAAAAGATCCATTGAGCTCAGCAGGAGGTTCTGTTTTGGCTGACTCAGCGCCCTGGAAGCACTTCTCCGGTCATTTATACCTGCTTTCCCTCTCTGAGCCCTGCTCTGGGTCTCTGTTCTTGATGAGATCTGCTTTGTGCCAGAGCAGGAGGGGCTGAGGTTTCAAATGATGGTACCTTATCAACATCTCCGTGTGCCTCTGACGTGCCCATAAAGTAGAAACAGCTCAACAGTGCATTTTCATTCTCTATTAGTTTTAATTCACCTTTGGGTTGGGCCCAAGTCATAAAGGTTTTAGTTCAAGAAAAACATTTTTAAAAATGATGAATGAGATTAATCTTGCAAAAAATCGTGGAAAATAAACTAATATTTGTGGTTGAAACCAGAGAGTGTAAGAAACTGGTGAAAATTCATACAACTAGCTTGTGGAGGAACTCGGCCTAGAACTCATGACTTTTGGCTAATTCCAGTTTCTAAAAATGATCATTTTTCATATTTTTAGAGAACATTAAAAATATATTTTAGTCTTTTGTAATTGCAACCCTACGAAGTAAGTAGGGCACATGCCATTACCGTAGTGGCAGAGAAGAGGGAAATTGAGCAGACTTGTCAGCGCCTCTCAAGGATAACCAATAAACCCGGGAATAGAATGATTTCTGTCTTAGGACCTTTTCTGCTGTGCCACATTGTACAATGTCCTACTTCCACAAATCCCAAAGCAGGATATCTGATTGAGAGATTACAGGTCCAGGTCATGTCTGTCTCTAGTAACCTGCAGGTTTTGAACAAGTTCATCATCCTGGGTCCCAGGATGCTCCTCATCTGTAAAACGTGCAGATTGCGTGGTAGCAAGCTTGCAAACCATCATACCTATAGGAGCTGGGTCTGTGATTGCAATGAGTAACCAGGCCAGCTTGGGCCTTCTTCAGGGGGCAAGCTGCAGCTGGTTGTTGCCGCACTGAAATGCCGGTCCGTAACAGAGACGGCTTTTGATTGTTTAAGAGAAGTTAGAAACTGAGATTTTAATTAATTTTTGTTTTTAATTGTTGGTGAGAGGTTGAAAATTTAAAAAACAAAACAAAACAAAACAAAACAAAAATGGTGCCAAAGAGCAATGCCTAGAGGTCGTTTGTAAGCTATCAGTTTGCAAGGTCTGGACGGTAAGAACTAGAGACTGATGACAGGTCGCATTCCGTGACTCCACTTTGTAACTCAGTTGTGTAAATGACGGTAAGTTTCCACAGAGCTCATCACCGTCAAAATACATATCTTAATACTTGTAATTAGCTTCAGAGAAGCTCAAGTACTAAGCCTTAACAGAATCCAGAAAAAAATAGAAATCTGAACTTACTCTTTTTTGTTTCTCTTTTTTGTTGGCCCAGATGAATAGCTATTTTGCCTTTAAGATGACAATGCTCCTGCGTTACTTAAATTGCTCTTGAATGTGCTCTATCCTCAGCTGGGTAATAGCTTTGTAGACAGCAGAAATTTTATTTCTGCATCTTTTCCTCTTCTCCTTGGCCACCATAGTATGTGAACAGAGTCTGATCCCTGGTGGTCCTCCTTTTGCTTTCTGCTCTCTTTCATCATTTGGTGGCCATGATTCTGAACTATGTGACCCTGTCCTTTCTGATTCTTTCTCACACTGCTAAGCATAGTCTCCTGAGTTTCCTTTTTGACCTTCTCTTTTGCTGCTTCAATCGTCTGTTTCCATGTAGATGACACCAGTTCTTCCTTCCTTCATCCTACTCCTCTAGCTACCTACGTGCCCTTCAGGAAAGCCATCATTTACTTGGTTAAAAACAGCACCACATCCTTATTTCAACTAGCTACATCAGCTTGGAAAGGAGAGGGTGGATGTGAGAGACAGTATTCAAGTGAAATATACAGGACTTTGATGCCTGAAGTGGTTGTGGAGAGTAAGACGGAGGAGGGAGGCACAAATAATTCTAAGTTTCAAGTCCAGACGACGTGGAACCTGGAAAAGTCGATAACAGAAATGATTAATATACTGCATTGTGGTCAGTAAGGGTGAGTCTGAACCTAAATCATTTTAGGATTTAGGATAAAACTAAGTTACCTTGAAACTTCAATTCATAGGAAGCTGAGGCTAGGCCTGGGAAAGTTTCCATTTGTGCTGCCGTGTATTGTTTTTAACAATCCCTCTGGTCTTCTTTGGTTTTGTGATTTTAGCAACACCTTCTTGATCAGGAGGAAATTTATTATGCTTTACCCTGACACTTTTATTTTTATTTTATTTTATTTTATTCTTTTTTATTGAGGCATATTCAGTTTACAATGTTGTGTCAGTTCCTGGTGTACAGCACAGTGCTTAAGTCATACATGAATATACGTGTATTCATTTTCATATTCTTTTTCACTGTGAGCTACTACAAGATATTGAATAAATTTCCCTGTGTTATACAGTATAAGCTTGTTTATCTGTTTTACACATACCAGTCAGTATCTGCAAATCTCGATACCCTGACATTTTTAAATAGAGAAATTTTCTCATCTTCTAACCCCAATCTAGTAAGTCTACCATACCAGTGGATTCAATTCATTTGTCCCCAGTTTCTCAACTTTTCCTCCAAACGAAAGGCTATGGAAATTTGCAAAGTATAAAGCAGGTATATAAGAAGCTGCTTTGTTGAAGTTGAGGTGGGGGTTCTCAATGTCCCCCACCCCAGGCCTCAGAAGCTCTGAAGAGACACATTACAACTGTGGAGTAGGTTACCCTTCTGACCAACTAGAAAATAGGGCAAAAGCTCGCCATTAGTTTTTGGTTCTTTGTGACCTTTGTACCTTAGCAATTTTTTTTTTCACAGAACTCCTAGGCCAAAGGAAATACCTAAACATTCCATTTATTAAATAGTTAGGTCCAAACGGCTTAATAAGTATTTCTGTGCTAGCAATTTGGCAGTCATTTGAATAGCTAAGATACGTATTGGAAGAAATAATATTTTAATTTAATTCTTAATCAACCACAATTACTTGCTGATGGAATATGTATGCTTGTGGGCGCTGTGCAAATACTCAGACCTTGGAATCAGGTGGGTTGCCCTCATCTTCGTTTCCTGTTTCACACTGACTTTTGTGTGCCTCTTGCTTTTAACTACAGAAATAGATGAAAACCGAGCTTCACTTAGGTGTGATGTCATCAAAAGGAATGCAACGCAAGCTAGTTTTGAAACTGTGAACTACCCTGAGCTTGTAGTTTGCATGGTTTCTAACCAATGTCAACTACGGTTGTTTCCCTTAAAAATTAAAAATATCTTACAGCAACCCTGGGAGATCACTGTGGCACTTTGAGGCACCTCGGCCAATACCATCAGGGAACCATGGGAACAGGGCAGAGTCAACTATCTGAGTCATGACTCTAGCTCAGTTAACTACCTCCGACCCTGGGCAAGTCATGTAAGCACGCTTCACCACGGCTTCCTTGTCATAACAGAGGATGTCTGAGTTGGTTCATTCTTTGTGGTTTCTCTAAGCTTTCAATCTATGATTGACTACATTCTTATTTTATCAGCACTGCTGAGGAAGCTTGGAAAGAATTTGCTACTTTAAACAGCAAGTAGTCATTTTCGTTTTGAAAGTAAGGACAAACCTGGTCTTGAATTCAGCCATCTCTCGCCTGCCACCACCCTCCCAACTGCTGTTAGCTCTGTAACCTCAGAATTCTTTCAGAGGAACTATTTAAGGAATGCCATGCATGCTTAGTATCAGGCCTGAGACAGAAGGGGAAGAAATGAGTTTATACGTTCTGACACTTTGAAACAAGTGAAATATCTCCGTGCACACATTCTTGCTTAATGCATCAGGAAACTCTCCAAGACTCCCTTTCCCCTTTGGGGCTACTAGTCTGGGCTAGATTGGGAAGATAAGGTGTTTCCAGCCAACATCTATAAAACCATGTGGAGCTTGGAGAGAATGAAGGCTGACCTGCTCATCAGTTTTGAACAGAAAAAAATTAATGAGTGTTCTCTGGAATTTGGAGCAGGTCAAGTGAAAAGAAGTGATAACAATTTGTTACTTACTACCCAAGTAGTTAATAGAAAAAAATTGCTTTGTCACTGATAGATTTCGTTACACAGAAATTCTTAAAAAAAATTTTTTTTTCTTTCTTAAGAATCAATTTGTTTATTTTTTGTGGGGGTAGGTAATTAGGTTTGCTTATTTTAGAGGAGGCACTGGGGATTGAACCTAGGACCCTATGGACAGAAATTATTAATTGTTTATAAATCATCACATTTTTTGGCATTTGACGTTTTCTTTGAAAAATATTTCCTGTTTCTAGGTTACAAAGTTATTCACTCATATTTCCTCATTATAACCTCATGTTTTATCTTTCATAAATAGGCCTTTAATGTATCTATGGTCCACCTTTGAATGTGGTATTAGATACCTAGTAATTAGTGTATGTACTGAGCCAACTTTCTCAACAGCACCTATTAAATAATCTCCCTTTTCCCCAATCTTTATGATATTTTCCTTATAGTATATTTCATATGTTTATATGCAGGGATATGTCTATTGGATCTTTGTTGATCTGTTTGTCTGTTCTTGACCCTTAAATGTACTGTTTTTATTATTATGGCTTTGTAGTCTGTCTTAGCATATAATAGGGGAAATCTCCATTCTTTAGTTTCCTTTTAAAAGTTGATTCAATCATTCTTGAACTTAGTGGGTGACACAGTATTGGAGAGGTAAGAAGTGGTGGATGGACACAATAGGAACAATAGATTAGATGGCCACAGGGCTCGGAGTCGATCTTAAAAGTATAGTGAGAAGCAGAGCAACAAACAGAATGTGGATACATAATTTAAGAACTTGTGTAAAAATTTAAAATACATGCATTTATATAAAATATTCTTTATTGTAAGAATACATAAAAACAAAAGAAATTCATTGACCATATTAGAAGAGTTACCTTTGTTGAGAGAATAATAGTTGTGTCTTTAAAAAAAAATTTTTTTTTAAATTTTTAATGGAGGTGCTGGGGATTGAACCCAGGACCTTGTCCATGGGTTCAACTCAATGGTAAGCATGTGCTCTACCACTGAGCAGTACCCTTCCCTTAATAGTTGGGGATTTTGCAAAGAAAACTGTAAAAACCCCAAATACATAAAATAAAAACAGATTTATAATACAGGAAGCCACATTTGAGATAACAGTGTAATGATCATTTTTGAAAATAAAATGCCGTAAATCACCTGACTTTTCAAATTGGAATCAGGGAGAAAGCCAGTTCTTTCCATTGCATAATTTTTGGTGGATAATAAAAACGAAAACTGTGGGCAGATCTAAGTCAATTCCAGTTGTGCTTCTCCCAACACATCGGGGAGGACAAGCTGGAAATTCTCACCAGGAGGACCTGGAGTCATCTGATCTTGTCTTTTATGAGTTATTGATATTGTGTGGGATCAGCTGGTAGGAAAATCTGTCCCAGAAAACTCCAGCCTTTGACTCTGGAGGCTCTGAGGATAAACATGCCCAGATCCCTGCCTGAGTCACTCAGCACTCCACCCTGCTTCAAAGAAAAGAGCGCTTTGTCCAGGAGCGCAGTGCCCTGACCAACAGCTAAAAGCGTCCTCTTTCCTAATTGTCAATGATCTCTACACGCCAAGATAAACATTTCTCTTTTAACGTCAGACTGGCCTGGAAGGTTCATTTAGGACAGGGCTATTTGGAGGGCTGGAGGAGGGGAGAACTGGAGGAGGACAGAGGAACCAAAGAGAAAAAGTTTGAAAAACAAGACACAATCTGCTTCTTCCGATACGTCTCAAAACATTCCTAATTAGAGAACGGCTATGTGTTAGCCTGAGCCTTTAGGGAAGGAAGAGGATGACAGAAGGAAGTAAGGCTCCATTTTTAAGAACTGCTGTGGGATGGGGAGTTTTGAGAGAAGATTTTTTTTTCCTTCTGACAAACTCCCCGTTATTTGTTGGTAGACCAGATGTATTTCATATCTCTCTTTTTCTACCTACCTCTCTGCCTTCTCTCTCTCTATCTGTCTCTATCTATGCATGTGTATATGTATGTATAGATACATATTTATTTGAATTTGTGTGTATATATTTCTATATATACACACCAGTGCATGCACACACATATACTTCTAAAAAGAGACAATAGTTTTCCATTTTTGCTAGGAGAGCAGAACATAGCTCAGAAACTTTCCAAAGACCTATTTTTCTAGTTCATTATATAATGAATAGGATTACAAGTGATGTGACTTCAGCTGACAACAAGGCCAGAGATAATCTAATTCATTTCCTCCCCAAACCTGTTGGGTTTCCATGGTTCGAAAGAAGAGGAAAAGAAGATCTAGTAAGAACAGGAACGTTTACTCCTGTGTAGCAGATAAGTGAGGCTGATACTAAGGCTTTTTGCTGAAGTTAAACGTCCAGGGGTGTCTGCTTCGGAGGATACAATAAGGTCACTCAAGTTCCTCTTGCCTATGTCCCCTCCCTTGCATTTTCTCTCGAGTGACCCTTTCCCCTCCCTTCTCTCCCCCATCTACATCTCCCTCTGCCTGACATACTTATATCTGGAAATCGATGTGCTAATTAGTGTGATTATGATCTGCAACCTGTCTGAGGATGCCAACCTTTTCAAGTTCAGGAACAACCAGCCAATGTGAGTCAACACAGGGAGAAGGACTCAGCCAATTTGGGGGAGGGGGTGGGTGGAATCTGTATATTCAAAGTTCAGCGATGACAGGTCACATTCAAAGGGGACAGTCTCTGTGTTAAAATGAGTCAGAAACTTTCTCGGCCAAGCAGAGAGAAGAGAGATTGTTTCTGTGGAATGAGCTGTTAAATGTGGAAGCCCAAGAGAATCAGGAAACCTGTTTTCAATCAGACATGAAGATTATTTCTACTTCTTTCCAGTTCTAGAAATAAGAGTTTTTAAAAGGGTTTGGGGGAGTAGTGAATGCAGGTTGTCCAATTATTAGTCTAGATAGACTGTTAGTTTTGGGATGGTTTTTTGTTGGTAAAGAAGAAAGAAAACATGTGGATTTTTGTTCTTGGAGCCACTGAGTGAGTTTCATCTCCAGTGCTCCTGGCCGTTTGGCACGGTCCTTTGCCTACCAGAGCCCAGCTAGCATTCCATGGGACTCCTTGGAGTTCGGACTGTCGCTGTCACTTTACCCAACACGTGGGCGTAAATAAGGGGGAAGCTCTCTGCTTATTCTGGCTCAGTGACTTATAGTGGCTTAGGTAGGAATAGATTTGCATGGCTGACAAGGACTAATATTAGGATTAATAACTAAATGACAAAGGCCTTTCAAGAAGCAGAATCTCTTACCTTAAAACTCCAGTTACCATTATGTTTCTGGGCTGTCACAGGGAAACTCATCAAGCTTAATGATTCTTTTTTTTTTTCAGTTGAAGTATAGTTGATTTACAATGTTGTGTCAGTTTCAGGTGTACAGCAAAATGGTTTGGTTATATATATACATATGTATATATATAAAATTTTCAGATTCTTTTCCATTATAGGTTATTACAAGATATTGAATATAGTTCCTTGTGCTATACAGTAGGTCCTTGTTGTTTATCTATTTTATATACAGTAGTGTGTTTATGTTAATCCCAGACTCCAACTGTATCCTCTCGGTCTACCCTTTTCCCTTTGGAAACCATAGTTTGTTTTCTGTCCGTGAGTCTATTTCTGGTTTGTAGGTAAGTTCATTCGTATCTTTTTTTTCAGATTCCACATGTAAGTGATATCACATAACGTTTGTCTTTCTCTGCCTGACTTACTTCACTTAGTATATTAATCTCTAGATCCATCCATATTGCTGCAAATGGCATTATTTCATTCTTTTCATGGCTGAGTAATATTCTATAGTATATACATACCACATTTTAAAAATTCATTCCTCTGTTGATAGATATTTAAGTTGCTTCCATGTCTTGGCTATTGTAAATAGTGCTGCTAGGAACACTGGGGTGCATATATCTTCTTAAATTAATTTTCTCCAGGTATATGCCCAGGAGTGGGATTGTTGGATCACATAGTACATCTGTTTTTCTTTCTTTAAGGAACCTCCATACTGTTCCTCATACTGGCTGCACAATTTTACACTTCCAACAATAGTGTAGGAGGGTTCCTTTTTCTTCACATCCCCTCCAGCATTTATTAGTTACAGATGTTTTGATGGTGGCTGTTCTGACTGGTATGAGGTGCTACTTCATTGTAGTTTTGATTTGCATTTCTCTAATAATTAGGTCTCCTGTCCATTTTTGGATTGGGTTGTTTGTTTGTTTGTTTGTTTGTTTGATATTAAACTGCATGAGCTGTTTGTATATTTTGGAAATTAATCCCTTGTCAGTTGCAAATATTTTCTCCCATCTCTCATTGTAGGTTGTCTTTTCATTTTGTTCATGGTTTCCTTTGCTATGCAAAAGCTTTTAAGTTTAAATAGGTTCAATTTGTTTATTTTTGCTTTTATTTCCACTACTCTAGAAGGTGGATCCAAAAAAATATTGCCACGATTTATGTCTAAGAGTGTTCTGCCTGTTTTCCTTTAGGAGTTTTAGAGCATCTGGTCTTACATTTAGATCTTTAATCCATTTGAGTTTATTTCTGTATATGGTGTGAGAGAATGTTCTAATTTTATTCTCTTACATGTAGTTGTCCAGTTTTCCCAGCATCACTTATTGGAGAGACTCGGGCTTACTGATTCTTAATGCAAGTATTCCTTTGATGAATATTTGAACTATGATTATTCATTAGAATGAAATGTTTAGAAAGATTTTCTGTATAATATATGATGTTTCTGAACAGTACATCTATTATTGATAAAGAGATAGTCCAGTGCTCCTAATATTACTTCTGAATATTGGGTGGGTGTTGAACTTATCTGATGATATCCCACAACGCAGGATTGTGAACATTAAATAAGATACCACGTGTAATGCAGCTGTCAAAGAGTGTGTCTTTAATTACCGTTCTTTTCAGGTTTCTTTATCCATAGGCTGAAACTTCTTCAAAGGGATGAACTACGTCTTAACAAAGTTTTATCCTCAATTTGTATTACCGTATCTGGTCCACGGAAGGAGCTCTAGAAACGTGTTTATGGAATTTGTCGTATGATTATGACAGTCTTTGAGCTCAGCTTTTTCCATGGACTTAGAAGTTGCAATCTCTCACATGCTGCATTCAGTTTTTGTGTTTTCTGTTGCTTTGTCAGGTGGATGGATGTCTAACTCCATTGTTTTCTCACATGGTTTGATTCTATTCATGCTCTCTGTTAAACTACCAACCAACCTCTTCACTTGTCTTGATTTTGTCTTCACTAAACCTTCATGGTTCTGAGACTCCATAATGACCACATCTTCTGGTGCTGGCTTCATAAGGCAATAAGCTTTGGCCAACCTATCAATGTGATTAATGTTGGTGTATTAACAGCAGAAAGCTAAAGGGTTCCTTCACTTTAAAAGCAGCCTTCTGGAGGCAGCTCACTGCTTGATTCTGCTGTGGCTCCATTACTGGGATCTCTAGCTCATGCCAATCAGCAGAAGAAGTGTTGGAGGTAGGCAAGACATTTTTTATGCTTCTTTCCTCTTTCCCAACACACACACACACACACATGCATGCACATGTAGAGCTAACCTTTGTTGCTAATTATGGCATAGTTTGTGCCTGGTGGAACAAAAGATGCCAGCCAGGTGAGTCATATTCTGATTTATTGAATAAACATTTTCCGTGTGAGAAGCAGAGAAACAAAATGAAACTATTGCTTGATCAAGCTGGAAAAGACTAGTGTTGCCAAGACACTGGAGTGCAGTTCTGAGCTGGGCTGGCTGCTGCAGGATCACCTGGGGAACTTTATGAAGAAATTGGCTTCCAGGTTCCCTCCCCCGCCGACCCCCTGGAGATTTTCAGCCAAAGCTCTCTTGATGCTTGGGTCTGTGTAGTTTCAGCAACCACTGCTTTCTCCCAATCCTTTAGCTTTATACCAGAGAGTGTGAAAGCCCAGAAAGAATGATTTGTCCAACTCTCTTCAGGGGGTAAGAGGAAAAGCTGAGAGGGAGAAGGAAGAAATGACTGTTTGGTGGATGTGAGAGTTTAATGGAATCCATATTCAGTGCTCTACACATTTGGTCTCATGGCCTTGGGAGAGAGGCACTGGCATTTCCATATGCAGAAGAGAGAATTCAGACTCAGAGAGGTTAAGGCTCACACAGCTAGAAAGTCGTCAAGATGGGCTAAAATAAATCTATCTTATTCCAAAGCCTCCTCAGTTGGCTCTTGTCTCCTGAATCCTAATCCATGATAGTTTAGTAGGAATTTACTTATTTTAAGATAACTGAACTGCTTAAACATGTCACTGTTTCCTGAGCCTCTTCAGAACTGGTGCTGGATCTATTTGGCTCCGTGATTACGTGCTCTGAGTCTTCAGCCTTTGAGTTGTCCACACCAACCCAACTCCCTGCAGCTAGATTCACTTCAAAATATTTTAACAGATATTTATTGAAAAACTACCATGTGCCATGTACAATGTTAGGAGCTTAGAGGTAAACACACAGGACAAAGTTTTGGTATTCATAGAGCCTACAGTCTTAAGGAAGCTATGAGAAAATATTACACAAATAAAACGTGATGGGAGTTATACCAAGGGAAGTAGAGGTGCTTTGGGAATATGTAGCAGAAGAATTGAGCCCAGACTCCGGGCCAACCGAGGGAAGCCTCCCAGAAGCTGACAGCTAGAAGATGAGCAGGAGTTCGCTAGGAGAAATGGGGTGAAGCAGAAGCATGGGAGGGGGGGTGGGATCGGGGGTGGGGGCAGGGCAGATATTTCAGAAGAGGAAATAGAAGGTGTGAATTCCAGGAGCCTAGACGTTGTGTGAAGAATTTGCATTTGACCCGTTCAAGGAACTGAAAGAAGCTTAGTATTTCTGGAAAGAGAGGGAGAGAGACTAGATGTCAGGGGGAGAGGTAGGAAGTCTCTAGACGGAGAAAAGCCATGAAAACCCCATTAAAGTCTTTGCATTTTATTTTAAAGCATGACTGAGCTACTGAAGTTTCCCAATCCTGTAAAAATGATCTGAGGATTAAAACCAGGGTGTTATATAAATAGGTTTATAGTTTGGAAAATGTTTTGATAGCAGTGTTAAAGATGGATTGAGGTGGATTAAACTTGGAGGCAGGGAGGCCAGTTAGGAGGCTATTTCATTTGGAAACCTGTGCTGGATTTTATTCATCCTTGCAGTTTAGCACCAGCACACTGCCAGGTACCTAGTAGGTACTAAGTAAGTTTTGCTTGAATGAATGAATGTGGAAAGAAATATTAGTTAGGACAAATGGATCCCCCGATTTTTCTTGTTCATTTGGCTTCTTATCTTTGTCCAAGCTCTCCCTTCTTTCTCAGGTATACATATATTTTTTCTATCTCAATAAATAATAACCGTGTTTTTAGGTTCAGCTTAAGAATAGCTGCTTCTTGAAGACTTCCTTGACTGTTCTCAGTTGCACTGATTTCCGACCCCCCTCAATTCCAATATGACTTAGAGTCTGTTTAAAGCTTTATGATATCTTGGATGAGTCTTCAACTACTTTTAAATTTAGCTTAAGATTTAAAAAATATATTAAGATGATAAGTACTTATCTATCTCTGTGTGTGTATGTATGTTTGATTAAGGCTAGGAGGCTTGGAAGAGCTAGCCTCTTTCACATACAGTTGTGAAAGCATAAAATTTCTTCCTAAAAAAGGAATATATATACCAGTTACCTTAAAATACCCGTACTATTTGACTCGCATTTTTCTTCTGGAAATCTATGCTAAGCAAGTAGGCAGAAATAATGATAAAGATTTACGTTCAGATATATTTACCTCTGCCTTTTGCAATTTTAAGAAGTTAGAGGCAATATGATTATTTAAATATGGGAGGAAGCAAAGGCTAAATAAATGTTACAATTATATATAAATATTAAGTAGAAATATAATATTTGGAAAAATTCACATAGAATGGCAATTGAAAGGTGACGTTATAACTCTGCAGCATATTTTTATTTTTTACATATTTAAAATTTTTTCACAATGATGATATAGTTAAACTGACAATATAAATGTTATGCTGAAGCACTGTAAAAAAAAAAGGTCTTTTGTTTCCCTACTTCCCGTTGGCCAAGTTGGCCAATGGAGCTACCATCTAGCATTCAGGAAGCCTCTCACCCGCCTTCCTGGCGGTCAGCACAGAAGAAGCAAGCCTCCAAGCCAGGTCCTTCCGACGGGAGGGAGATGCCTTGCTCCTCTTTGCTCCCTCTCCAGGACAGCTTCTGGGAGCTTGCCATCTTCACATTTGCATGGACCGAGTCTGCAACCCCGCTGTCCAAGTACTGGGCTGATCACTTCTGGCTTGCCCACTGAGGGTGTTCTGAGAAGTGAAACCCTCACAGGCCGTGGCCACAGAGCCGGATGACGCAGCAGCCCAGGTGTGTCTCCAGACAGGGTTCCAGAACCCAGGCTTGCCGTATGGTCTGTCTTTGCCGTCTTGGCAATTGTTCGTGCTCTAGAAGCAAGGATCTCAGTCGGGCCCGTATCCTCTCTCCCTCTCTGGAGAACTATATTAGGCTCAGTTCTTATCCTTTTTAACAGCATCAGGACATTCCCATAAAGCGCTCCTCGGGGATGGCCTGGCCTGCTTTGGTCGGGGAGAGATGCTAGGAGAGTTACTGTCACATCCGTAAACGTCTGGGATGGAAGGCCCTGGAATGAAAATGTGTTATGGTCATATTTCGAGAGAGAAAAACTCTCTAATGCAAAAGAGCAGCAGCAGAAACAGCCAGGCGACTCCAGGTAGGACTCCCTTGACCTGACCTTAAGACCTGTGATGGTTGATGCTTGTTTGGGGTCTTCGGGCTGCAACCTTCTTTAGGTCCTGAGTGTATATTCTGACTAGCCTCCCTATCATGCAAAGAGCAAGCGTATACTAGACAGAGTTTTGATATCTAGTCCTGTGTTACTTCCTTTCAGTTTCATAGCAACCTTGTGAACTATGATGACTATCACCTCATAAGTGTAAAACCCGAGAAATTGATGGCTCGAGATCACACCAGTGGTACTTAAGGAGCAGGGCTCAAGTTCTGGCACCGACGCCAACCACCACACTGTACTGAACTAACACATGCAAAGTGCTTACAGCAGTACCTGGCACCTGAACTTACAAAGGAAGTAACGACTACTGTCAACTCATTTTAGTAATTCTGGACAGTGACCAGTGCTCTGTTTCAATTTGATATGCCCATGCAAATACCTCTGTTCTCTGTGGGGAGCTGGAAAAGACCCATCAGTGCAGAAATGGATGCTTGCTAAGCATTCTTGGGCTGAACACTTGGGGTCTGTGTGACAGAAGGAAGTTGACACCATCTTGGATGTCACAGACGGCAGTGTGCGATACGGCAAGGTGGGGCCACCACCCTCTATGTGTTAGTGGACCTTGAAGTGCTCTTGGTTTCTGACTCCAGTCAAGGAGGCCATCGACACAGGAGAATGAGGGGGATAACTGTGAATGACTGAGAAACTACAAGGAGCTTTGAGGCACTCAGCCTTCTCCTTACACCCACCCATGCTTAATTCTTAGGCTGCACAATTTTTACCTGTATTTTTATGAGATTACCTTTCCTCAATATTAATTTAGGCAAATTTCATCCGAAATAAATACATTGAAATTGGGGTGGGACTGAGGGAGAAGCACAGAGTGCAGTGATACCCACCTCCCCCTGAGATATACTAGAGAATATTCAAGTTGAAGTGTTTTTGGTTTTTATGGGGACAGTTATATGTATGTAACAATGTGGGGCAGCCTATCAATTTAAATGCCAAATGTGTCCTTGCTATCATACGTGTTTTTGTAGTTCTGCAGAGCGGTTACTTGATATGCCACTGATCTCATTCATGGAAAAGCATTTTTCCTTGGTGGAAGTAGAGAATTCAGAATATATAATAAAATAGTTTAGGTTCTTTTTTTAAAAATCACCTTGAAAAGGATTTTATTTTAGTTCATTCTTGAAGAAGACTAGTGTGTTGCTTAGGAAAGATCACTACAACACAACACAATCCCAAAATCTTAGTGGCTTAAAACAACAAACGTTTAGTCCCCACTCACTCTGTATTGCTGAAGGATCTGCTCAATCTTACCCTCACTCTGGGACCCAGGCTGGTGGTACAGCCACTGTCTGGTAGCCAATTGCAATCCCAGAGAGAAAGGCAGAACTTTGGAGGGTCTAAAACTGCAGTTAATGCCCTTCTCTGTTTAAGTGACATAAGTAACTTACATTCAAATGTCATTGGCTGGAACATGATCCTAGGAAGAGTAATTCTGTCTTGCATTGGAGGAGTAGAGAAATAGAACATTCGGTGAATACTAGCACTGATGACTACCACAGGTGGACATCGTATTGTTAAGGGAGATGAGGGGGAATGCAGGAGGACCTAAGACCTCCTTGAGAGTCAGTGAGAAAACTCAACCTGCAGAGAAATAAAATGAGCTGAAATTGTAAAAGTGGGGGGCTGGATTGGGAGTCTTATGGCAGGGTAAGCAGTTTTGCCTTTTGCAAATGAATCATTGGTTCCCAAATTTATTTTTGCCAATGGAGAAAATTTTATGGCAAATCCATATAAATCCCAAATGTATAAAACAGAAAAAAAAAGCCAGGATTATCTTTGGTGGAAGAAGGAATAAGAGGACCCTGAAAACCTTTTTACTTAGCCCCCCACTCCCTCTCTCGATGGGACTCCCATAGCTCTTTGCAACAACTTAATAAAAATCACAACTCTAGGAACTTAAAGCACTGTCTAGCACACTTAAGTATCATGGAAGTGGGAAGTCTCCTGTCAAAACCGTGGTTGGCAACTATAGATTAAAAATATTTTAAAAAATAGATTAAGGATAGATCAGAATGAGGGAGAAACTGAGTAGGAAGTTCAACAAAGATGAATAAAATAATCAGAAGCTGGGTGTTGACAAGGGTAGAAGTGTCTCAAAGAAATATTTGACAAAATGGTGGCTGATTAGACCTGGGGATTCATGGAGAGAGCAGAGTCAAAGAAAATGACTTGCACGAGGCTTGTGAACTGGGGAATGGTGGAGCAATGAATGTTAATATCAGGATTGACAGGGAGAATTTTAGGATTAAAAAATTGTATAGTTCCTATTGTAAGATATGGAGTGCTATGGAAAAATGTAAATTTAATATTAAATATATTAGTTTTAGGTGGCAGAAGATTATCTCCAAATGCCTAAGGCAGAGTTGGAAATTTGACATTGGTGCTTGAAAGAACCAGGGCTGAAGGTGTGGTCTGGGAGACGTTCACATAGAAATGAAATGTAGTTCATTAAAATTGATCATTATAAGCATAGGCTCATATATGTCTGATTCAGATTGAGATGCAATGAATGGTGTGAATCTTCTCTTTAGAGTCACTGAATTAGATACTAATCTCTGTAAAGGTTGGTATTAATGAGGGTAGGCAGTGAGGAGGACTTCTTAAACTCACAAACTAAGGTACGCTGCAAAACTCTATTTTACTCCCCTCTGGGTGGTTTGGATTGCAACTTTATCTTTATGGCACTGGGTAAGTAATTCAGAATTCAAATGGCTTAATTTTATTCCTATTTGAGACCCAAGACAGTTCCCCACGTTGGAGCAAAGGGTGCCATCTTGAAGCAGAAGTGATAGTCTTCATTATATGTATTCAATGTAATTTTAGGACTTTATTGGAGTAATAAATTGGCAAACAATTCGGGCCAAAGAACCCATTTATATGTTCCCAGGGGTTAAATTATCAAAGACCCTTTGGAAACCGAACCTTTCCTTCCTCTGAGAGTGAGACTGTTCTCTCTCCTCTGCCCGCCCAGCTTTTCAGCTTGGCTCAGTGCATGAAATTCCTGACACCTCAGTCATCTAATCCCATGAAAACTGAGAATGAAGGGACAGAAACCCAACTTCCCTGGGGGTCCCTTCCATTTAAAATGTCTAACCTTTTGGATTCTAACCCAAGAACTTCTACTGACTCATCCAGGATCATGGATTGACTAATCCATTGATACATGTCCTGGTGTGTGTGATAGCGGGTGCACAGGGTTATCTCCACATGGTTCTATCATTTCACAGTGATGAGCTTGATGGGACTGGAGATTGAAAGTCCTCATTGTTAATACTGTAAAAGCTAATACATCAATAAGTAAATATCAAATATCAAATAAATCATCCAACTCATTACCAGTGAATGACCAGTGATTGCCTATGGGAAATAGAGGAAAACTTAAGCTAGAACACACCCATTTGATTCTGAGTCAAATGATTAACTAGGTTAAGAGTCAGATCATAGAGTGCCAGGAAATGAGAACTTACTCTTCATGGAAATATTATTTTATAGCATGGGTAGCACAGTTTGGGAACTTTTTCCCTTGAGTAAGGAACAAGCTATGGGAATAGATCCATAGGGAAATTAGGGATGTTTAGGATGTGTATGTACCTTGACATGTGAAATCAGAAGATTTATAGTCTTGTCTCTGAGACTTCTTAGCTGTGTCTTTTGAGCAAGTTGTCCATTCTTTGAATTATGGTTTACTCACGTATAATATAAGAAGTTTGAATTAAATAGAATTATTTTCTGAATTATTATTATTCCAAATTAATGTAATTTTCAGATCTGGATTTTTACTATTAAGTACCTAATTTTTTTCACAATTAAAAAAATGAAGTATAGTTGATTTACAATATTGTGTTAGTTTCTGGTGTACAACAAAGTTATTTGGTTACACGTGTGTGTGTGTGTGTATCCCTTTCCCCTTTGGTAACTATGTTTGATTTCTATGTCTGTGAGTCTGTTTCTGTTTTGTAAATAAGTTCATTTGTATCATATTTTTAGATTTCACATATAAGTGATATCATATGATATTTGTCTTTTCTGTCTGACTTCCTTCACTTAGTATAATAATCCCTAGATCCATTCATGTTGCTGCAAATGGCATTATTTCATTCTTTTTAATGGCTAAGTAATATTCCACTGTGTGTATATGTGTGTGTGTGTGTATATATATGTGCCACGTCTTCACATCTTCTTTATCCATTCATCTGTCGATGAACATTTAGGCTGATTCCATGTCTTGGCTATTGTAAATAGTGCTGCTATGAACATTAGGGTGCTATGAATTAGAGTTTTCATCTTTTCCTCATATATGTCCCAGAATGGAATTGCTGGATCACATATTAAGTAACTAAATTCACGTTAAGAGTTTTGCATATATTACCTCATTTGATCTTACAACAATATTCTGAGGACTGTATTGATATCTCATTATAAAAATGAGAAAACTAAGCCTTGGAGAGAATAGGTGACATACAAGGTCACCCAGCTAATACAGGGTTAAGTTGGGATTTAAATTCAGTTTTGACTACAAGCTGCATGCTTTTAACTTCTATGTAATATAGATTCCTCTATGAAAATCTATGAAACTTTTGAAACCACAATCATAAGCAGCATATTCCTTGGTTCTTGTTCCAGTCAGAGATTAGCTGGAGAGATTTTGTTCTTTTGAATCAGAATGCCCTTAACAGTTGCAAGTATGTTTTTTGAACTTACATCTACATTTTGTAGTGTCATAATTTAGAATATCTCTTGACAAATAGGCTCTTAGGTTACCATACCACTATGCCTTTTTCTTCCCCCAAAAAAGTTTCCTCCAGTGAACATTCTAGGCACAGAAAGGCCATCATATGGTCAGCTTTAAAACTGCTCCCAGGTATTCAGTCTCTACAGCACCCCGAGGGAAGGATAACGGAAGCTTTTGCTGCCTCTCTCTTTCCTATGGCCTCCCATCAGTTGGGGGTGATATCTCCCAAAGAGCCCAGTCTTTTCTCAAGGATTTGTTTTGAGCTTTCCAGCTTTGACTGCCTCTATACCTTCGTGGGTATCTATCTGTATCCTATAAGCTGAGGCTTAGAGGAGGCTTTGCAGGTTTGGGTAAAATGGTTTGCTAACCTGCATATTTGTTTGCCCTATAAACTGTTCCCCTTAACAAAAAGACATCACTATTTTATTCCTTGAGCTATAGACCAGACACACCACGGCTTGCTTTGCAAAATCACAAGTTGGAAATGAGAACACCTGGTTTCCATTCACAGCCTAGCTAGTGTGTCCGTCATATTCTATGAGCCAAAAGTCTCTCAGAATGATGGAATCTAGGTTTGGAAAGAGCCTCAAAGATCTTTTGCTCCAACTTTCTGTTGATTGAATATCTTCTACTTCAGAGGTGCTCTTTTTCATGCTTCTATAAATGGAACCTAACCCACCTGGCCCTCCCCAGGGGAACTGTTGAGCACTGAGTTAGGCTGCTGTTTGGGCATTGGTGGCAATGCCCACTGGTATCCAAATTGGAGGAAATGGATGTGATTCAGCTGTGAAAATTACAAATTAGATTTTGGCTTTCATTCCACTGTGTATTTTTAGAACCAGAGAAGACTAAAACAAACATTATTTTAGGTCTAGTAAAGATTACTAATATTACATTCAGGAGAAAAAACAGCTTTCCTGGTTGAAATAACTTTTCCTAAATATAAATTTTTCCAATAATGCTAATTTTCTCCAAGATGATACTATGCATCACTTTTATACATGATCCTCCTTTTTTTATAAAGAGGTTTCTCAGAGGTTAGGAGCATAAATTTGATGAGCTCACTTCATAATAGCTGTAGGATCTAGCTTTTCTAACTGAAAGCTTCTTGAGAGTGGGGATATTTTTCTTCATTTTTCACATCACTTCCTCCGTAGCACAGTGCTGGCGCCCAGTAGGATCATAAAGCTTGTAGAGTGAGTGGAATAATCAGAGAATGTATGTGCTGATAGTAGAAGTTATTGACAGCTGCTGCCTTGCTGTGTTCTCACTTGGCCTTTCCTTGGTGTGTGTGCAGGGAGAGAAAAAGCTGTGGAATCTTCTTGTCTTCTTATTAGGGCATTAATCCCATCGTGAGCGTTCTATTCTAATGACTTCATCTAAATCTAAATATCTCCCAAAATTGCCACTTCCAAATACTGCCACGTTGAAGGTTAGGACCTCAATATATGGATTTTGGTGGATAAAAATATTCATCCCCATAACAGGTTAGATAGTGTTCCCAAAGTCACTGGTGTGGTATTTAGACAAGTAATAACTTAGGATTCAGGACTTCCACTTACCATGCCGAGGATCCCAACAACATGTTTGAGAACCTCCTGAGAGGGAGGTGACTTTTCCTGTGATACCTTCCTTTCCTGGCTCATGGGCATCCAAGCAAAAGGGAAGGCTTGGGGAAGATCCTTTTCATGTTTCTAGAGACTCTGCCACTTGTTCACTCTCTTCCCATTTGTCCAGGCTATTTCTCCATAAAAGTTAGGGTGATTCTTAAGTCCTAAAACTTTTGTTTCCAGGAAACAGACTAATTATTTAAAAATTCCTCCATTTACTTGATCAAAGAATTCTAACCAGGAGACCATTTTCTCCTCTACGAAAATGCAGGGGGGAGCTTGTTGACAATTATCATACTACTACACTATTGGTAGTGTCTCCTTGAACATTTAATTACTGAGTTGGGGAAAGAGAACGATTGGTGCACCCTAGGACAATCATTTTTATCAAACAAATGTTTTACTGGTTTCCTTTGTGGAAATCACCTCCTGAGTTTAATCTCATGTTATTTGATGTGTTTTGTCTTATACCCAGGCCTGGATATTATGAAAGTTTCTTCTAAACTAAAATATTCCTCCCTGCAGAGAGTAATTTGTGGTGAAAAAACATTGCAAGAGTTGACTTTATTCAGACATTTTTGCCTTGGTCTGATAAGCCGTGGTGTCTTAGTAGTCCTCGCCAGAAGGAAAATGAGAATTAGGGGAATGTTATTCCTTCTTGCTGAATCTCACATATCCTTTCCCCTGGCTCTTACTTGCTAATTTACCCTCTTCATATTCCAGAACACTTTATATCCCATCAAAACTTTCCTGTGCTATGACATGAAGATGTAAAATACGACATCAGAAACACAAAATCTAAGGGAGGAAAGTAAAATATACAGATCTTTTAGAATGTGTTTGAACTTAAATGACTATCAATGACTATCATATGACTATCAAAAGTAGATATAGTTATATCTCAACATATATGAACTCCATGGTAACCACAAATCAAAAACTTATAAATAATACCCCAAAATTAAAGAGAAAGGAACATAAGCATACCACTAAAGAAAATAATCAAGCCACAAGGGATAAAAATAAAAGAAGAAACAAATAATAGAGAGGAACTACAAAAACAACCAAAAAACAAGTAACAAAATAACAGTAAGTACATACCTATCTATAATCACTTTAAAAGTCAATGGACTAAATGTTCTAATTGAAAGACATAGGGTGGCTGATTGGATAAAAAACCAAGACTCATTTTTATGCCACCTACAAGAGATTTACTTCAGAGCTAAAGACACACAGACTGAAAGTGAGGGGATGGAAAATGGAATGTTACGCAAATGAAAACTAAAAGGAAGCTGGGGTAGCTATACTCATATCAGACAAAGTAGACTTTAAAACAAAGTCTATAACAAAATATGCAGAGGGGCAATATATAATGACAAAGGGATCAATATAAGAAGAGGATATAGCATTTATTAACATACATGCATTTAATATAGGAACACCTAAATATATAAAGCAAATATTAACAGATAAAAGGGAGAAATTGGCAATTATACAACAATAGTAGGGGATTTTAACACCCTACTTACTTCAATTGGCAGATCATCCAGACAGAAAATCAATAAGGAAACAGTGTTCTTAAATGACACAATAGACTGTTTGGACTTAATAGACATCTACAGGATATTCCATCCCAAACACACGTTCATTTTAAGTGCACATGGAACATTCTCCAGGATAAAGCATATGTTAGGTCACAAAACAAGTCTCAACAAATTTAGGAGGACAGATATTAAACTGTTTAAATATATTAAACAGTTTTTCTGACCACATGTTATGAAACTAGAAATCAATTAAAGAAAGAAAAATGGGAAAAACACAAACACATGGAGACCAATCAACATGCTACTGAAAAACCAGAAATCAAGTAAAGAAATCAAAATGGAAATCAGAAAATACCTCAAGACAAATGAAAATAAAAACACAGCTTCCCAAAATAACTGGGATGAAGCAAAAGCAGTCCTAAGAGAGTAGTTCACAGAGATAGAGGCCTTCCTCAAGAAACAAGAAAGATCTCAAATAAGCAATCTAATCTACCATCTAAAGGAGTTAGAAAAAGAAGAACAAACAAAGTCCAGGGTCAGTAGAAGGAAGGAAATAATTTAGAGCAGAGAGGAAATAGAGACAAAAACAAAAACAAAAACAAAAATAAAAACAAAAAACAACCCAATAGGAAAAAAATAAATGAAATCAAGAGCTGCTTTTTACAAAAAAGATAAACAAAATTGATAAGCTTTAGACAGGCTCATCAAGAGAAAAAGAGAGAAAACAAGGAGAGAGAACTGGGGAGGGGAGGGAAAAAAAGAAAAAAGAGAGAAGACTCAAGTAAACAAAATATAAAATGAAAGAGGAGAAACTACAACCAGTATCACAGAGATACAAAAATATCATAAAGAAATACTACAGTTACATGCAAGCAAATTTGACAACCTAGAAGAAGTGGGTAAGTTTCTATAAACATACAATGTTCCAAGATTGAATCAGGAAGAAATACATAATTTGAGCAGATCAATCACTGGTAGTGAACTTGAATCAGTAATTAAAAAACAAACAAACCAACAAAAAAACTACTTTCAGCAAACAGAACTCCAGGACCAGACAGTTTCACAGGGGAATTTTACCAAACATATAAATAAAAGCTGATACTCATCCTTCTCAAATTATTCCAAAAAAAATTGAAGAGAAGGAAATGCTCCTAAAGTTATCCATTACTCTGATACTGAAATCAAAGATACTACAAAAAAATTACAGGCTCATATCTCTGATGAATATAGATGCAAAAATCTTCAACAAAATATTAGCAAATCCAACAATACCTAAAAAGGATCATATACCATTATCAAGTAGATTTAATCCAGGTATGCAAGGATGGTTCAATATTCACAAATCAAACAATGTGATACATGGCATTAACAAAAGGAAGAACAACAATCACATGACCATCTCAATAGACATAGAAAAAGCATCTGAAAAAATTCAACATCCATTCATGATAAAAACTCTCATCAAAGTTTGCACAGAGAATGGCCATTTATGACAAACCCACAGCTGGCATCATACTCAACAGTGAAAAGTTGAAAGCCTTTCCTCTAAATTCAGGAACAAGACAAGGATGCCCACTCTTGTCATTTCTGTTTAGCATAGTATTGCAAATCTTAGCCACAGCAATCAGACAACAAAAAGAAATTATAAAGGCATTCAAATTGGAAGGGAAAAGGTAAAAGTGTCACTATTTGCAGATTTAGAAATCCCTAAAGTCTCCACCAAAAAACTGTTAGAATAAAGAATTCAGTAAAGTAAAATAGAGATAGTAATTAATAGAATCTGTTGCTTTTTTATACACTGTCTGAAAGAGAAAGCAATAAAACATAATAATGAACTATGAGAAAAAGAAAATAAAACAATCTCATTTAAAATTGCATCAAAAAGAATAAAATACCTAGGAATAAACTTTAACCAAGGAGGTGAAATATCAATACTCTGAAAACTGTAAAACAATGATGAATTTTGAAAATGATACAAAGAAACAGAAAGATACCCTGTGGTTATGGATTGGAGGAATTAATATTGCTCAAATGTCCATACTACCCAAAGCAATCTACATATTTAAGGCCATCGCTATCTAAACACTCCTGATATTAAAAAAACAAAGATAAGAAAACTTCCCATATACAATTCCCTCAGGACCTCAAGGTCTATTAGGTGATAGAAACTGATAATGAACAATTCGGACAGTTTTACTTGCTCAAGTTTTAATTGTTTAAGGCTTTATTGCCTATTCATCAATGGATTTTTAGTATTTAATATTATTTGCATGGCATTGTGCCAGGGGCTTGAGGTGAGGGTGGAGGTTGAGTGAAAATATGAGAAAAGTAGTCTCTGTCATCAAAAGTCATCTCTACTTGAAAAGACAAAGCATACCTTTATGAAATTTAAGTTAATAGAAACTGGAGTAGGTGCCATGATGTAATGTATATCCAATGTGTGATTAATAGCCAGACAAGAGGAAAAGTGATACTATAATACACCAAAGTGTGCAAAATGCACAAAAGAGGTACACAAACGTTGCAAATCTCTAGAAGAACTCAAGAAGTAATCTTAACGGTGGTATGTCTATTTGATGGTTCCTTCAGAACTTGCTGCAGGTATGTACAAAAAGGTCATAAAGATTTTAGTCAGTGGCCTTCTGGTGACCCTCTAATCTTATGATACAGACTGACAGCTAAATCACCCTTTATGCATCATTTGCTGACCTGAGAATGTCTAGTGATGTCTGAGTGAGGTTTGTCAAAAATTTCTCCAGACTTGTTGTCAATAAGAAGGCAGGAGGGAGGCATCAGGCAATGAAGTAAATGGTAGCAATTAACGTCAGCACAGAAAGGGAACCCCTAGTGGGCTAAGGGAGTTAATGCATTTTCCTGACTTGCTATTAGTAAAACCTAATTAAATCAGATGCTGCTAATTTGAAACTCTTGGCTCATTTGGGCAGGCCTGAGCTAAATGTTGCTTCTACTCTTGCTATGAAAGAGTTTTTTAAACAAATTACTGGGGTAAACAAGATTGCAGAGAATTAAAATGCTTAATAGAATAGTAGAGAGTCAATTTGCAAGAAAACAATCATTGTGCTAATTTTAAACTGTTTCTACCTGTTCATTAAAGCAGCCCATTAAGGACCTCTGCTTCTTAACATTTTGCTATAGTAGTTTGAGTTGTTATGTTTACTAGGTAGTAAAGAGAAAATTTAATTCAGACTTCTCTAATTCATACTGGCCTCTTCATAGCCCAGTTAGTTTGAATTAATGAAGTTTGTTTATGTCACCATAAACCTCAGAGAGTCATTTTGGGAAGATCATTAGACATCATTCCTTTCTTTCTGAAAGTTAAATTGTGAGTTTGAAGCAGTCACCTAATAATTTTAGCTGTACACAGATTGCTACATAGTTACATAAAGGGAAAGTTCATGGCCACAATCTGAATAGGAGCAAGTAACTAAGACCTATGATTAAGCATTACCTTTATACATATTTTTGACACCTTGATCCCTAGGAAGAGAATGCAAGGAAAGAGCAGGGTAGCTCTCTGCTAAAGACATTTTAGGTTGTTGTGAGAGAGCCAGGAGCATCTATAGTTAGTACTTTTAAAGTGGACTCCAAGGAGTTAAAGAAATTAGCAAACAATCTCTGGGGTTTGCAAGTTCATTGTTGTATTTGTTTACTATAGTAACAGTACAATTGTTGCTATATAAACAAATACAATTGTTTTAGTCTAATGATATTGATAATCTATAGGAAAGATAAACACCCTGATCTGTTGGATGGCTACTTAATCTGCCCACAGTGGTCACAGCTTTACCTAATTGTGTTTATTATTACACTGATATGAAGAACTATCTAATGCTTACCAGTAATAAGAAAATAACAGAGATATAAGAAGTATATACATGGTGTGTTCCTATCATAAGAAGGCATTCCTGGGAGCTGTGCAAATAAAGATTTCCTGGAATTTGAATAGAAAAAAACTGGTGGGAGAATCAAATCTCCCATGGCACATTGTAATAGGTTTGCTGAACTACACTAGAACAGAACATACCATATATGCATGGTGAGTGGTGCTATAACTCTTAACAGTCACATTTAAATTAATGTTGTTAATTTTAGTTTTATTGGTTTTGTTTGAAATTAGCTCGTGCAATTTGTGGGTTTTACGGTTTGCTATGAGTCAAAAACATAAGGGATTAGTAGGTACCTTTATGTTTATTCATATTTAAGTAACAATATAATAAATATAATTTAAACCAACACTAGGAATCCAAGAGGCATTTATTCTTAAAAGAAAGTTGGAGGGCTAATGACTGATAAAAACATAGATTATTGGAAGTTGAGCACTCCTTGCTGATCATTGTCCAGTGTTGCTGAGACTGGGTTCCAGGGAATTCTGGGCTGGGAGGTGTTCATAGGAAAGCCAAGAAAAACAGAATGGAAGCTTCTGTGATCTACGAGCCCTGGAAAAGCATAGCTGTGTCTTCCTTCCTGAAGACTCACATTGCTCATTCAGGAAATAATGCCTCAGCAAGAGCTACTGGTCAAGAAACCTGTCCAATTTAGCTGAAAGCAGCATTCGCCAATCTTATCAGCACCTGGAGCCCCTGCCATAGATGGCCGGCCTCCAATCTCCAGAAAAATTCTCCAGCAGAACTTCATGAGAAGCACTGCTTATGGTACAGGCCCTTATTTCACAGACTGGGACAGGTAGAGGATGGAGTGGGCTGGATGGTGCCCTCCCCAAAACTCATAACTACCCGGAACCTCAGAATGTGATCTTATTTGGAAATAAGTTCTTTTCAAATATAATTGGTGAAGATGAGGTTGTGATAGTTAATTTCAAGTGTCAGTAGGGCCTGGGGGGTCCCTGGATATTTTGCCAAGCATCAGTCTAGGTGTTTCTATGAGGGTACTTTTGGATGAATTTAACACTTAAGTTGATGGAGTAAAGCAGACTGACCTTCCTAATGAGGGTGGGCCTTACCCAATCAGTTGAGTGCCTGAATAGAACACAAAGGCTAGTCCTTCCTGAATAAGGGGGAATTCCTGCTACCTGACTGCTGTCCACCTGGGGCACTGTTTTTTTCCCCCCTGCCTCAGACTAGAACTGAGACATTGGCTTTCCCTAGATCTATAGCATGCTGGCATTTGGACTCAGAACCCCAGTATCAGGTCTCCTGGGTCTCCAACTTGCCAAGTGCAGATCTGGGAACTTGTCAGCCTCTGTAATCATGTCAGCCAATTCCTTGCAATAAATCTCTTTCTGCATTTATATGCATTCTACTGGTTCTACTTTTCTGGAGAACCCTGAGTAGTAGGGAGGTCACAGTGATTAAAATGGGCCCTAAATTGAATCACTAGTGTCTTTATAAGAAGAGAAAACAGACCAGAGGAAGCAAACGGGGGAAGTGGCCATGTGAAGACAGAAACAGAGACTGGTGTGATACATCAACGAGCCAAGGAAAGCAAAGGGTTGCTGGCAACCACCAGGGCTGTGAAGACACATGGAGCATAGTCTCTTCCAAGGCGCAGGAAGGAACCAACATTGCTGACACCTTGATTTTGGACTTCTGGCATCGTGAACTGTGAGAGGATAAATTTTTTATTGTTTAAGGCTATCCAGTTTATGGTAATGGCAGGCCTATTAGACTAATAGAGAGGAGACAGAGAGAGAGAGGGAGAAAGTGACTAACTCCTACTATTAGGCAAAGGCAGGACTGGAGACCACGTTTCTGACTTGGAAGCCAATACTCTTTTCATTGCATTTATTCATTAATTTCCATCCCTGTCTTGTTCTAGAATAAAACATAAACATACACTTTTTTCTTCTACAAATAAACACAGCAGAAACTAAAAGCAAAACACGATGCAAAGAAATAAAGCCATTTCTAGAAGCATCATAGCGCTAATTATCTATGTACCTGCTATCTCTTCTGCCATAAGAAAAGTTGGATTTCCCCACATGGAAGATGGTATCTGTCTACAGGATGTCAGAACTGAAAGGGACCTTTTCCAGCTTCCGGAAGATGTCCACATTCCTTGGCGTGTGGCTCTGTATCACTCTGACCTCCATTTCTGTCATCATCTCCTTCGCACCTCTGACTCCCCTGCCTCCTTTTTATAAAGATCCTTAGGATCACCTTGTGCCCACCTGCCTAACCCAAGGTAATCTCCCTATCTCAAAATTCTTACTGTTATTTCATCTGAAAAATTTAGTTTGCAGGTAAGGTAACATAGTTACAGGCTCTGGGGGTTAGGATGTGAACATCTTTAGGGCGTCATTATTCGGCTTACCAGAGCTGGCTGGTGTGATTAGAATTCAGAGTGCCATGACCCCCCATGCCGTTGCTTCCTAATTCCGTAACACACGGTGTCATAAAAGTGACCTTGTAGTTCGGGGTTTTCTCAGATTTCCAGGGTGTGTGAAGCACACATAGGAACAATGGTAACAATTTTAACACTTCAAATTGTGCAAAGTGATTAAAACACAGAAAATAGAGTTTATGAAATACATGATTGCAAATTGGGAATTGCTTCAATTCATAACTGACTACTGCTTTAGTCACTGGACAAAAGGCTGGTGCTGGGTCCCACTGCCACTGCTCTGTGACACCCCTGGCCACTCGGCTGTCACATGCTTTTTTAGAGCCCTTGTGAATTTGGGACGGATCCCAGTCCCAGGTTGCTCCTTAAAAATGGAATGAGGATATTTTTGTTTGCTCATAAAGTTGTGCAAGGACAGTGATGCTTATTTAGAAATATTTGCAGGTCGTTAAGCACATTAATGTACACTATCTCAGGCAGTTTTACAATGAGCCTGAGAGGTAGGCAGGAATAACAATTTTAGTCCATTTTAGACATGAGGAAACTGAGGCTCAGAGGAGCTGTGTGAGTTACCCAAGGTCACACCTTTATAAGTCAGTGGATCTGGGGCTCAAATCCAGATTTCCTGACTCTGACTTTCGGGTTGTTCTGAGATTGATAGCCAAGTAAGGCAAACAGAAATTAACCAACCAATCAGGCAGGTCCATCAGAAAGGGGTAATAGATAATAAGGCATGTTACCTCCTAAGTTGAATTAAGAGGCTGTAATTGAATGGCAACTTGGTGTTTTGAGTCTGTTGAAATTTTAAAACTAGGTTAATACCATGAAACTCTTTTAAAGGCAACGGAACTTTTGATCAGACGCAAGAACTATATTATATGAAAACTTAATGCACAAATAATCAACATCTTACACAACTTATGTTGAATATTAAGTTTCAAAATTGGAATTTAAGTTTCAAAAATATGTTTATATTGAAAATCTTATTTTGGCCACATTTTATAGGACAATGGTATGTATACTTTTTTTTTTTTTTGCTAGCAGAAACTGACACTGGGCAATGTCTAATTTATTATTAGAAATAAATATGAAATATAATATACAAGAAAAATTTCAAGCTTTTCTCCCAGTTAGGAAAATGAACAATTTTGTGATAGCCTATTCTTCAGACACAGATTAAGTTCTAAGTGGAACTTCATTGTGGAAGAGTCTGTTTAAAACAGATGTGGGCTAGGGGGTGATTGAGGAAACCTCCTGTAAAAAAGTCCAGATAATGTGGTTTTGATGAGAAAACCTGATCAATTTAGAGTAGAAAGTTGGGGGAGAATAGGTTCTTGCCTCACGCAGGAAAGAATTCAAGAGCAAGGAATGATGGTAAAGTGAAAATAAGTTTATCTAGAGAGGTACAATGTCCATAGACAGAGCGTGGTCTGTCTCACTCAGAAAGGAAAATGCTTAGGAGACACACACTCCATAGACAGAGCGCAGGTCATCTCAGAAGGTGTGTGAGACAAAGCCAGAGCGACCACAAGGTGCAGAGTTGATAGGTTTCATGGGCTTGGTAATTTCATATGCTAATGAGTAGGAGGATTATTCCAACTACTTTGAGGAACAGGAGAGGATTTCCAGGAAATGCCCCTGCCCCCACCCAATTTTTGACCTTTTATGATCAGCCTGGGAACTGTCATGGTGCCTTTGGGTGTGCCATGTGGCTCAAGGATTACTGGAAGTCAGATCTTCTGCCATCTTGGTTCTAACCAGTTTGTCCTGTCCTCAATGACTGTGTCATTCCTTCAGTGGTTGTGCCCTGCCCCCTTTCCTCCCACTTCAAAAGGACTAGCTCCAGCTGCCAGCAAAGAGAACAATTTCCTTCCTTCCTTCCATTACCATGTGCCAAGAACAATACTGGACCTTAAAGTTGCAGAATTAATCTCTTCGGAAATCTTGGAAATCAACCATTCCAATTTGCATAGCTCTCCATATTAGAAAGTTCCTTCTTACATGCAGCAAAGTGGGTATGTCTACAGTTTCTAACAGGTTAACTTAGTTATGTTCTTTGGAGTCACAGACGACAACTCTTTTTCTCTCTTCCTTATAAAAGCCATTTCATTATTTGTGTAATCCTTTCATCTTCTGTCCTCCAGGCTAGAAATCCCGGTCTACAGGAGGCTGGTCTTATTTGACATGTTTTATACCTTTCATTATCTTGTTTTGGTGATTAAAACAAGGTATCCTGAATCCTACCCTTATCCTATATGTGTCCAGTCATCACAGTGAAGTCGGTTTAGATTGTCTTGTGATGTTGGCTTCATAGACATATAAATGTGACTGACCTAAACGTAGTGTTAGCTTTTTAAACACCTCCAGGTTGTGGTCAAATAACACTGTCACATCTTTTGCAAGCAATGTTGCCAAAACAAGCACCATATTCTATCTGTAAAATTGATGTTTTGATCCTGAATGTATGACTTTATGTTGATTTTGCTGAGATGCATCTTGTTGGCTTTGGCCCCAGTGACAAGGTCACAGATAGCCCATCCTACAGTGAGTCACCTTTGCAGAGGAAATTAAAAAAATTTAAAGCTACCCCAGATGTTTTTAAATTCAAATGTTCTCTCCTACTGGCTTTCCACCAGCCTAGATTTACCAGTTTTAAAACTCTTAAGAATATTGAGATTAAATACACTCTTAAGGGTAAGATATCCAGAATTTGGTAGTTTAACATGGAAACATTTAATCAAAAATGAGTGTTCTATTAATACTTTAGTCTGAAGAGTTATCTTATGAGCTAAATAATGGACCATAAAAGGATGGCAGAAGAGAAAGTTACCTTATAATATAAGAATGGAATTTTAAAATGTTCAGGGCAAGAGACTTCCTTGAGGAAGATAGGTCAGTTTCCCTAGGGAAAAACTGAGATGTTATTATTAGATCAAAACCTATTAATATTTAGGTGAAATACATACATATGTAGCCAGAACTGATGTACGAAAATGTTGCCATTACAGTGTACAAAAACATAGAGCAGGCATTGTTACTGTAATTTTACAGATGAAGAAACCGAGACTTAGAGAAAGTAAGTGGTCCAAAATTTTAGGATCAATACGTGGCAGAGACAATGTTTGAGATCAGGCCTCCTTGCCCCTTCTGACTTTTTTTTTTTTAACAAAACTCAAATTCAGCACGTGTGTCTTCTGAAGGAGGCACTAGAATTGATTTAAGGATATTCTAGTCATAAAAAGAGGGACTGAAAGATTGTTAATAAAATAATTTGTCAGGGACTGGTACACTTTGAAATGCTGTGATTATTAAGTTTCCCATTCCATTTCGGTTCACGTCCAAGATCATGACTCAATAATTGGCTACCAGTGTAGCCTGGACGTGGGGGTTTTGGCATAGCACGGGGGAGGTGAGATTGATCTAGTGATAAATACCCTCCAGAGGGGAAAGTTCATTAAAGTTAGCTTTGTAGTGTCAAGTCCGAGAAGGGTTCACTTTACCTTGGATCCCCTACACGGGCGAGAGGCCAGCTGGTGGCTAGCACCAGGATCAGTTCATCTCTGGAATGACTGATGCAGAAAGTGGCTTATTCATTTGCCTGTTTATTCTTCACACAGTGAATGTGCACACTGAGCTAGATAAGTTGAGAATGTCAAGAAGAATAAACTGAGAACCGTACTCTCCTGTGACTTGCAGTCTAAGAAGGGGCCACAAAAAGCATTAATGCTATTCAGAATGTTATAAATATCTCCACAGCCAGCCTCCAGTTCTCATCCTGGCTTTCTGGGCTCTTCACATTTGGAGCCGACACTGCTCATTTGTGCTAATACCCTGGGCTCAACACAGACACACATGGTGTCTTCAGTTGGCTCTCCTCACCAGGTCTCTGACACGAGCATGCTTGGCCCCCTTTTGCTCGCTTCCTTCCTTCCCTTTCTCCTCCTCTGCCTGTCCCTTCTCTCCCTCCCTCCTTCCTTTCTATTTCAACATTTTGGGCATCAACTTTGTGCCACCTAGGGTTTCATCAGAAGATCAGACGTCCACATTTCCTACCCTCCTGGGTTGAATGTCCATATTTTAGGATTTAGCTCAACCCACATTTTCCTTTCTGAAGTCTTTGCTTGATTATTTTCCTTCTGAGTGGTCACTGGCTCTTCTGTAACTAGATAGCTCTTATGTAGTGTGTACCTTGCAACTAGGAATGTACTAATTTAATTTGCAGGAGTTTAAGGAGTGAAGAGTGTCAGGGCCAGGGACAGCCTGCAGATGCTACATGGAGGAGGTCAGACTTGAGATGGGCCCTGAGGAAGGGACAAGTGAATTTGGTGACTGAGATTGAGACAAGATTTCAGTTATGGGATAGCAGGATGGCTTTAAAGGAGAGTAAACCCAAGAGGGGAATTCCTTTCTTCAAGTTATGATAATTGGTTTTGGTTCTAAACTATTGTTTTGGGAAATTGGTTAGGTGACAGTCAGCATGGAGTCACCATGGAAGGCTGTGCTTAACAAAGAATAGTCTTACTTATTCTTTTATTCAGACCCATTGGTCACCAAATTGTAAAATTTCAGAATTGCCATCACTTTTGGGGCTTCAGAACAGAAAGCTCCCTCCCCTGGCAGCAATGCATGAGAGAGGGTCCCTGACAACCTCTGTTTGAACAGTGACTTCTGCTTGCTGTGCTCATAAAATAGTTTGTTCCATTCATTGGAACAGTCCAGTGAGTACAAAACGCGTTCCCACATGAAGCTGAAATCTGCCTCAATGTTTTTCAGCCATTGAACTTAGGTTTTTCCTTCTAAAGCCAGATAAAGTAAGCTTGATTTCTCATCAACACGAGGGTTTATTAAATATTTGTGAAAATAGTATTGTGCACTTGGAAAGTAGCTTGGGTGATTCATTCCCTTGGAACAGGTGGCTTGAAACTGTAGCTTAAGACAATGAAGCAATTCGGCAGAACACAGGAAGGCGATTGGCAGGGCATTAAAAGTGCAGATTCTAGTCTTGGTTTTAATCTTTGCTCTTCCACTTACTGGCTCCTCCCAGGGCCTCAGGCTTTTAACCTGTTAAATGAGGATTGTAATAGCACCTACTTTATCATTCTGTTGCAACGGTAAAATGAGACAATACACAGAAAGCACTGAATGCAGTCTCTGGGTCATAATAAGTGTTGAACGAAAGCTGAGAGGAAAGTGGTTGAAGAGTCAATGAGAAAACACTTGGGCAAAATTCAGTTACTTAAAACCTGGCTGACTGAAGCCATCGGGGGTGACCAGGCCCTATAGGAACAATTGTGCCCAAGCTAAAGTGCGGACAAGACTAACCAAGGACACCTTTGCTTGTGTCCCTTGCTACTGGTAGATATCCCGCGTGGTACATTCCTAAGTGCTCTGTCTGGTGTGGGATTCCGTGA
This sequence comes from Camelus bactrianus, assembly GCF_048773025.1. Lineage (NCBI taxonomy): Eukaryota > Metazoa > Chordata > Mammalia > Artiodactyla > Camelidae > Camelus > Camelus bactrianus. Next base: position 7,065,049 of record NC_133568.1, on the reverse strand, counting down.
TCTAAGAAGTAGAATAGTAAATCTGTCCCTACAGAGAATATTTTGTGGTTTACCAAGTAGCTCTTTAAAAGTTTTTTCCCCCCACCATCTACTTAAAATTTCCCATACTTTTTCCCATCCTTCTTAGTTCTAAGCCATTGATTGATGTTCAGTGATGTGTGTCTCCCTTTAAATTCCAGATCTGTTTCTCTTGCTGAAGACTGTGGAAACGGTGACCCAGTGAGAAGGAAATCCCAAAACCCTCAGAGCAAGTGGCATTTCCACGGCATATACTTTCAAAATATACTTTCCCATATATTATGTCATTTGATCTTATTAAATTATCCATAGTAGGTGTTTGGAGCATCCAAGGCTATTTCCATTCTGTAGATGAGGAAATTGATGCTCAGAATACTGGGGGGCCCAGGCCCGCAGCAGGGTGCAGTGTGGGCAGCAGGGAAATCTGGGGAATCAGGATGGTTGAGCTCTGGTTTGGCTGTACTAATTTGAGCTTTCATATTCTCATCCATAAAATCAAAAGTTTGAACCAACTGATGATCCGTTTGGTGCTCATATGCCACGATGATGACAACAAGACCAAGACTGTGCAGCAATTTAGAGTCCAAGGCAGGACCTGAGCACACGTGTCCCACTCTGAACCCACAATGCCAAGCTGGTCTGCGAAGCCCTGTAAGTCCCAGCCTTCCCACCGACCCATCGCCCTGCTTCTGCTTTGGCAATTATTATGAAGTAGTCTCCCAGAATGATTATGGGTGTCGATAGGAAATTATTTCTCTTCCTCTCCTGTGTGTTCTGGCACATGGATATGTTTGGGCAAGCTGTCCCTGTTGTGATCATTATGCACTTAGCTATTTTTGTTCCAGTGCCCAGAAGCCCGTGGGGCATGGATGCCTCGTAAAAGAATTTAGAGCCAATTTAGTCCACCTGAATTAAGTTACACCATCAGCCCAACTGCAGAAAGTTGGTTTCTGTTTCCCTAAAATCTGTTGTTCCTGGGGATCAGCTTGGGCCATTGTGAGATCATACGGCAGACATGGAAAAGAAAACCTCTGGCGTTGAAACTGGAGTTCAAGGGGTTTCACTCGTGATTTAACGGCATTATAGTTAAATGGGCTTAAAACTCTGGACAGCTATTTACTAGCTGTTAAAGATTGGATAGAGTGCACTCTGTGTTCTAGTTATCTGCAAGATGGGTTTAACACTGTGGCCCATCTCATAAAAAGGAACGGATGAGACAGTACATGTTAAGCATTTAAAACCGTGGAGTTCCTCGTAGTTCTAGCTATTATTATCATTTTAAATCATTTTATTTTTCTTATTTTAAAATGATAAAAGATGAGATCCTAAATGATCTCTTACCCGTAATCATGCCAGATTCAGTAGTGTAATCTCAGTGAAAACTCAGCCGTCCTTGCTAATTTCTTTCCACTAAGATTTCTTTACACCTTTCTTTCAATAATGACTTCCTATTTGGGGCTCAGGTAGTGTTTATAAGTGTTGTAAGATATAGAAAAACTGCTGTCAGCATAAGCTGTCCATCTATTTTTTTTCTCTTTCTTCCTTTCTTCCTTCCTTCCTTCCTTCCTTTCTTTCTTTCTTTCTTTCTTTCTTTCTTTCTTTCTTTCTTTCTTTCTTTCTTTTTCTTTCTTTCTTTCTTTCCTTCCTTCCTTCTTCCTTCCTTCCTTTCTCTTTCTTTCTTTCTTTCCTTCCTTCCTTCCTTCTTCCTTCCTTCCTTTCTCCCTTTCTTTCTTTCTTTCTTTCTTTCTTTCCTTCCTTCCTTTCTCTTTCTTTCCTTCCTTCCTTCCTTCTTCCTTCCTTCCTTCCTTTCTCTCTTTCTCTCTTTCTCTCTTTCTTTCTTTCTTTCTTTCTTTCTTTCTTTCTTTCTTTCTTTCTTTCTTTCTTTTCTTTCTTTCTTTCTTTCTTTTCTTTCTTTCTTTCTTTTCTTGAATAAAGGTAGATTTATTCAAAGAGATGCATATTCCATAGAGAGAATACAGGCATTTCAGAAGGCAAGAGAAAAGCCACAAGGTGTGGGTGTTGGGTGCTCAGTTTAAAGTAAAACTAGATACACACTCCATAGACAGAGTGCAGGCCATCTCACTGAGAAGGGAGAGCGACCACAAGGTTTGGGAGCTGTTGGAGGATCATTCCAACCTGGGACTGGGATTCCCAGGAACTGGGCCACTGCCCACTTCTTGTCCTTTTATGGTTAGCCTCAAAACTGTCATGGCGCCTGTGGGAGTGCCATTCACCATGCTAATATATTACAATGAGCGTATAACAACGCTCAAGGTCTATCAGAAGCCAAATCTGCTATCTTGGGCATGAGGCCTGCTGGGTGTTGAATTTTCGGCACCTTGGTGTTAATTGCTGTGTTATTTCTTGAATGGCTCTGCCCTCCCCCTTCCTTTCTATCTCATTCTCTCCTCAGAGATTTTACTCCCATAATCTTATGGAGGTGCAGAGGGGTGATGGTCCATCTTCTGAAACTACCTTAGGGCTGAGCAGGGGCGTTGACCCTGCCTATCAGGCAGAAAAAAACTCTCTGGATGTCTAATCTTGGGGTCCCAAGGGCAGCTGTCCATCTATTTCTAAGGAAAGTCTGTTCAACTAGTCACCTCCAGTGGTTCTGCAGGAATTCTGTGTGCCACATCCCAGGTGCAACTCTATTTCTGTTGCTCACTTTGTCTCTGTGGGTTAAGAGCTGCCAGGTGGAACCTGCCTTTCTGGGATCCCACCTTTCCAAGTGAAATTAGACAGCCCGTGTCGATGGCAACATATCCCATCATCATCCCTGGTCTACAGAGGACAAATATCACAACATTTTCCCAAAGTGGCAGTGTCCCCTCCCTTATACGTTCCTCTGTGTCTGCTCTGGACCCTCGTGGGCCCATAGTTGGTGGATGTTGGGTGCTCAGGCAGTGTAGGCTGTACCATTTTTACTTACTGGCCCTGTAACTTTGGACTTTACTGAGTTAGAGGCCTTGATTCTCAACGGAGGGGTGCTTTCACCAGAGGAAACAATAATTTGATTGAACTGAAAGTTGAGGCTGACACACTTACGCCACAGAACCAGCAGGCAAAGAATAAGGCTTCTTTTACTGGTTAATTTGATTCACCCTGATTGACAAGGGGAAAAAATAATTGCTTCCCTAGAAGAGGACAGAGCAGAATCTATCTAAAACTCAAGGATCTCTTAATGCTTTCATGCAAACATTTCATGCCAAATGTTAATGGAGACCTCAACAAGCAAATAAAGACAGCATTCAGATCCCTCAGGAATAACACCTTAGTTTACTTTACCCCCACGTAAAGGATCCCAATCAAGGGTGGTGCTGGTTGAGGGTAAGTAAAACAGGGAATAGGTAATGAATGGTGAGAGTTGTAATACTGTTTGCTGGCATGACTGCTCATAAACACAATCTCTTCCGCGCTTGTTACTTAACAGTGTTACATAACAACAATACATTAAATATTGTCCCTTCTCCCTCCCCACTACTTTATATAGGAAGTATTGATTGTGGTTAATTTATAAACTTTATTCTGTAGGCAGCAAAATAAGGTAGAAATGTGATTTAACTATAAACAGAATTAACATCACCTGAAGGTAAGAATGTGATTGTTAGGACTTTGTGTCAATCTTTTTTTTTTTTTTTTTTGAGATGAAGTTGAGAATATATTTATTTGCATAAAGGATGGTTACATCTCATGTGGTGTAAACATGGTGTTACTGTCACAGTTTAGAAGATTAAATGTGATTAGAAGTGTGTGAGTAACTAAAAAGGATGGACTACGCTAGTTTTAAAACTGTTGTTTCTCAGCCAAAATGGACCTGTTCATATTCTGCCCTGTACTGTTAGGGCGAGGACCCTGCAAATCACATTTATGTCTCCATTGCCAGGCAGCTCCTTATTAAGCTCTCCAGTAGGAAGGACTGGTGGAGAGATCGGAAGGTAGAGAAAGAGAGAAGGTTCATAGAGTGGGCATTATTACGCTGATCTCATTAATTTCTGTCTTGGGCTCACATTTGCATTACTTATTTCATTAGTTTGGGTTGTTATTCCCAACTGTCTTCAGATGATTCCTATCTTTTTGCCATTCCGATCTCAGTTTCCATATCATCCCCTCAGAAAACCTTTCCCTGATCCCTTAATCTAAAGTAGTCATTCTTTTTGATGACACCCATTCTGATCTTTGCGAGGTGATATCTCATTGCAGTTTTGATTTGCATTTCCGTGATGATTAGAGATGCTGAGCATCTTTTCATGTGCTGTTGGCCATCTGCATTTCCTCTTTGGAAAAATGTTTTTTCAGTTCTTTTGTCCATTTTTCAGTCAGGTTGTTTGTTTTTTTGATGGAGCTATATAAGCTGTTTATATATGTTGGAAATTAACTCCTTATTGGTCATATCGCTTGCAAATATCTTTTCCCATTCAGTATATTTTCATTTTGTTGATGATTTCCTTTGATGTGCAAAAGCTTTTAAGTTTAATTAGGTCCCATTTGTTTATTTTTGCTTTTGTTTTCTTTGCTTTAGGAGCCATATTGAAAAAAAAATATTACAGCAATTTATGTCAAAGAGTGTTCTGCCTGTGTTTTCCGCTAGGTGTTTCATAGTATCCAGTCTTCCATTTAGGTCTTTAATCTATTTTGAATTTATTTTTGTATATGGTGTTAGAAAATGTTCTAATTTCAGTCTTTTATGTGTAGAATTTCATTCTTGTAATGTAATGTGGCTGTCCAGTTTTCCCAGCACCACTTACTGAAAAGACCGTCATTTCTCCATTGTATACTCTTTCATCCTTTGTCATAAATTAATTGACCATAAGTGCCTAGGTTTATTTCTGGAATCTCTATTTTGTTCCATTGATCTATGTGAACAAAATAGCACAAATAACAAATGTTGGCAAGAATGTGGAGAAGAGAAACTTTGTATACTGTTGATGGGATTGAAATTGGTGCAGCCACTGTGGAATACAGGATGGAGGTTTCTCAAAAACTAAAAATAGAACTACCACATGACCCAGCAATTCCATTCCTGGATAGATATCTGAAAGAACCCCAAAACACTAATTTGAAAATATGCATGTACCTTAATGTTCATAACAGCATTATTTACAATTGCCAAGATATGGAAGCAAGCTAAGTGTCCATCAACAGATAAATGGATAAAGAAGACATTCTATATACTCAACCATAAAAAAAACAATAAAATGTTGCCATTTGCAGCAACTGGGATGGACTTGGAGGGCATTGTGCTAAGTGAAATAAATCAGACAGAGAAAGACAAACACTGTATCACTCACAAGTGAAATCTAAAAAATACACAAACTAGTGAATAAAACACAAAAAGAAGCAGACACAGAGGGGAGGGTATAGCTCAGAGGTTAGAGTGCATGCTTAGTATGTATGAGGTCCTAGGTTCAATCCCTAGTACCTCCGTTAAAAAAAAAAAAAGAATAAATAAATCCAATTACCTCCCCTCCCCACCCCAAACCTAAATGGGCAATAGAATATTGAATAATTGTTGAATAATTCAACAAAAGGAAAAAAAAAAAGCAGACTCACAGATATAGAAAACAAACTAGTATTTGGTGGGGTGGGAAAGGGGGAGGGACAGTAAAGGGGTACAAGAAAAAAGGTTATTATGGGATTATATGAAATCATCCATGTAAAACTTTGAAAAATTGTAAAGCACTATAGAATTTAGAGAATTTTTAATTCAATAAAAACATTTTAAAAAGTTCAGAGAACAAGTAGAAAAATTTCCCTTTACATAAGAAATCAATATTAATATTTTGATGTATTTCTTTCAAACTTTTGTCTCTGAATATTTTTCACAATAGAAACATGGTGTATATAAAAAATTCTATTGTGACTTAATATTGTAATGTTCTCTGCTATAAAATTTTGGAAACTTTTTTTGGCTGTATAATTTCCCGTATTATAAATAAACCTGGTTTTATATTACTATTTATCTTTGCTGCTTATTTATGTGATTTCCAATATTTTCAGGAATAAAAACAGCTCTGGGATAAAAATAAATACATAAATAAATAAAAGATTTTCAAAAAGTTTCCTGTGCATTAAAAATATAGTCATTCTTTATCTTATTTTAATTCTCTGTAAGGCACTTATCATTATGTGATAAATTTTTACTTACAAAACAATCTATTTAAATTCATTTGAATGAAAACATCACGTGAATAAGGAGTTCCTTGCCACTTCCCTCCCTCACTTTCTTCCTTCTTCCTTTTTCTTCCTTCCTTCCTTCCTTCCTTTCTCTCTCTCTCTCTCCCTTCCTTCCTTCCTTTCTTTCTTTCTTTCCTTCTTTCCTTCTTCTTCCTTTCTTTCTTTCTTTCCTTCTTTCCTTCTTCTTTCTTTCTTTCTTTCTTTCTTTCTTTCTTTCTTTCTTTCTTTCTTTCTTTCTTTCTTTCTTTCTTTCTTTCTTTCTTTCTTTCTTTTCTTTCTTTTCTTTCTTGCTGAATAATGCCTGGTACAAATTGGGTCCTCAATGGAGATTTGGTAAATAAGTTACTAGGCTAATTAATAATTTGCCTTTCCTATTACTTTCCATTTCTCCAAAACTCCAAACTACAACTTCACAATTTCCTTAGGGCAGCAAACAGAAGTTATCATTTCCTTTATTATTGGATTCAACAAGTAGGAAACCCTTCTACTCCTGCCTATGATGGTATGACTGGTACCAAACAAAACGTTCCACCAGGAAATTTATGAGTTAGATTTGGGGGTGGGGAGGAAGAAAAGCAGTTCTTTGAAAGCAGTAGAAAACAACTAAGACAACCAGGCATTAAGGTGCAAGCTCTTGAAGAGAAATGAATTGCATTGAAGTGAGCTTGGCATTTATGGCTGCATTTTCCCCTCAGGGCCTGTGCTAAGTCACAGATTATGGCACCAAATCTAAACAGAACATGGCAGCCTAGCACTTTTGGCAGCCTCACAGGTTTAGGGAGACAAACCTGGAGTTCAGAGACACCAAGACAGACATTACTTGAGGAGGAAGATCCCATAGAAAAGGAAATTACAGAGATGAACCTGCATCCTTTTTGGAAAACTTTCTAAGGCATTTATTTTCTCTAAAATAGTGTACTTACTGGGAAATACTCTCAAAAATGCAAAAAACTGTTGCTAAGAGGTCAAAAGTTTAGCAGTGGCTTTGTGGTCTCATGTCAAGGTTTAGCATTTAGAGTCCATCAAGGGAGAGCTACCCTGGTGAACCCCTTAGGCTTTATGATGAGTTACCTGAAAGTTACTCAAGAAGTAAAGGCTAATCTGAAATAGGCAAGCTCCAACTGGACCAAGCTTATAGCCAATGCTCTGCCTATCTAAAGAAAGACAACACCATATAGAATCACCATTATATTTTTGTAAGAAATATCCTGTATTCAATCAAAAAGTTACCAAGTAAGCCAAGAAACAAGACTGAATGAGTGAAAACCAAAAGCAAAAATAGACAATAAAAAGAGAATCACAGGTTAGAATGATCGGACATGGACTTTAAAATAATTATGATTAATAAATGTAAGATAAAACTATAGATAATATAACCAAAAAATTAGGATCTGTAAAACAGAATGAAATGGAAATATTAGAACTGAAAAGTACAATAACTAAAATTAAAAATTTAATAAGTTGATGTATTTACCAAGGAAAAATAGCAGAGAAAGAGACTAGAGAATTAGGGAACTGTAAATAGATATTAGAAAATACCCAGACTAAACACACAGAGGGAAAAGAAGGATAGAAAATAAAGAAAAAAAAGTTTAAGAGATATGTGTTATGGTGAAGATGTCTAACATATGCTGGTATCTCAGAAAGACAGAAAAGAAAGAGTTGGATAGAAAGAATATATGAAGAAATAATCTCTAAAACTTTCCCCAAATTTGCTAGAGACATCAAATTCTACATTCCAAAGTGATATAGTCCCCAACTACTTTGTGCTAATGGTACACTGGGCAGCATAATAGGCAAGAAAAACATAAAGAAAATCATACGTTGGTGTATTCATTTCCAAGGGCTGCTGTATAACACAATATCACAAACTGGGTGGCTTAAGACAATGGAAATTTATTGTCTTACAGTCCTGGGAGCCATAAATCTGACATCAAAATGTTGGAAGGGAAGGATCTGTTTTATACCTCTCTTCAATCTTCTGGTAGCTTCAGGTACTCCTTGGCAGGTAGATTCATTTTTCTAAAACTCCTTCTTCACATGGAGTTCTCCCTGTGTGTCTTCACATCTGTGTGTATCTGTCTCTGTGCTCAAATCTTCTCTTTTTATAATCAGCCATATTGGATTAGAACCCTAAAAGTTCTAAAAACATGATGAAAAAACAAAGACTAGTGAGATATCAGGAGATACGGATTTTTTCTGTTAACAACTTTTATTCAACATTTTGCTGACAGTCCTAGCCTGTGTGATAAGGAAAGAAAAAGAAATGAGAGAAGTAAAGATTGGAAAAAAAGATATGAAACTGTCCTTATTCGCAGGTGCTGTGATGTTGCATGTTTGAAAAAATGATCAAATTATCATCTGCTCGGCTGGAGTGCTGCTGGTGCTGTAGCCCTCTGGCTATTGGGAGCTGTGATTAAAAACCTCCTCCACAACTCAGACCTACAATGAAACAGGTGAGCAAATATTGACAGACCACATTAGGCACGTGATGTGCTGCCTTCAGCAGAATCTATTTTCACTGATTACTACTGACAGCATGAATAAAGAAGCAGCATTTTAGTGGAGGCACCTGAATGTGAATAATTTAAATAATAGGTTATGTTATTTACTACAAAGCTCTTCCAAGTCATCTTTTTATTTGAGTCTCATAGAAAACTTGTAAGTTGGATGCGAAAGATATTGCTATTTTCCTTTTCAGATGAAAAACTGCCACTCAGTGAGTTTGAGGTGTTTTTCTTAAGTGACACTATTAATAAGTTTTGCAACTGGGAGCAGAGACTAATACTATGAGTCAAGAATTTTTTTTCTGAAATCTTCACTTATTTGTTGTGTGAATCAATCCCAGTTTTCCCAAACCCCTCCTGAAATATGAAAGTTAACTAGATGAGTATAATGAAAGATTTTTGTTGAAATTGTTTTATGTCTAGTTAAATTGCCACATGTGGGATCCAAAAGAATGTTGTTTATGAAGACATGAAAGCCTAGAAATAAAATATAAAATTAAAAAAGTCACCCAAAGAATATCTTCTTTTCTATATCTAAGACTCAATAGTCTCCATTACCTTTGAAAAATAACTTCAGTTTCTGCAACCATTATGGAAAACAGTATGGAGAGTCCTCAAAAAACTAAAAATAGACTTACCATATGGTCCAGCAATCCCACTTCTGGGTTTATATCCGGAGGGAACTCTAATGCAAAAAGATGCATGCTCCCCAATATTCATAGCAGCACTATATACAATAGCCAAGACATGGAAGCAACCTAAATGTCTATCAACAGATGACTGGATAAAGAAGTTGTATATTTATACAATGGAATACTACTCAGCCATAAAAAAGAATAAAATAATGCCATTTGCAGCAACATGGATGGGCCTAGAGATGGTCATTCTAAGTGAAGTAAGCCAGAAAGAGAAAGGAAAAAAACCATATGATATCACTCATATGTGGAATTTAAGGGAAAAAAAGGACACTATGAACTCATCTACAAAACAGAAACAGACTCACAGACTTAGTAAACAATCTTATGGTTACTGGGGAAAGAGGACAGGAAGGGATAAATTTGGGAGCTTGAGATTTCCAAATGTTAGCCACTATATATAGAAATAGATTTTTAAAGAATATTTCTTTTGTATAGCACAGGGAACTATGCTCAATATCTTACAATAACCTTTAATGGAAAAATACAAAAATGAATATATGTATGTATATGCATGACTGGGACATTGTGCTGTACACCAGAGATTGACACATTGTAAAATACTGTACTTCAATAAAATAAATAATATAAAAAAAAAGAACTTCAGTTTCCTAATGCTATCTGAGGACCCTGTGTGTAATTCAGTATACCAAAATTGAAAATTTTATAAATATTTTATTTAAATAAAGTCTTCATTTCTTTCTTTTTTTAAAGTATTTTTATTGATTTATAATCATTTTACAATGTTGTGTCAAATTCTAATGTAGAGCATGATTTTTCAGTTATACGTGAACATATATATATATTCATTGTCACATTTTTTTCTCTGTGAGCTACCATAATATCTTGTATATATTTCCCTGTGCTATACGGTATAATCTTGTTTATCTATTCTACATTTTGAAATCCCAGTCTATCCCTTCCCACCCCCCACCCTGTCCCCTTGGCAACCACAAGTTTGTATTCTATGTCTATGAGTCTGTTTCTGTTTTGTATTTATGTCTTTTTAATTTTATTATTTTTTTCTTATTCCACATATGAGCGATCTCTTATGGTATTTTTCTTTCTCTTTCTGGCTTACTTCACTTAGAATGACATTCTCCAGGAACATCCATGTTGCTGCAAATGGTGTTGTGTTGTCGGTTTTTATGGCTGAATAGTATTCCATTGTATAAATACATCACTTCTTCTTTATCCAGTCATCTGTTGATGGACATTTAGGCTGTTTCCATGTCTTGGCTACTGTAAATAGTGCTGCTATGAACATTCGGGAACAGGTGTCATTTTGAAGTAGGATTCCTTCTGAATATATGCCCAGGAGCAGGATTCCTGGGTTATATGGTAAGTCTATTCCTAGTCTTTTGAGGAATCTGCATACTGCTTTCCACAGTGGCTGTACCAAACTACATTCCCACCAGCAGTGCAGGAAGGTTCCCTTTTCTCCACAGCCTCTCCAGCATTTGCCATTTGTGGACTTTTGAGTGATGGCCATTCTGACTAGTGTGAGGTGATACCTCATTGTAGTTTTGATTTGCATTTCTCTGTTAATTAGTGATATTGAGCATTTTTTCATGTGCCTATTGATCATTTGTGTGTCTTCCTTGGAGAATTGCTTGTTGAGGTCTTCTGCCCATTTTTGGATTGGTTTGTTTGTTTTTATCTTATTAAGTCATATGAGCTGCTTATATATTCTGGAGATCAAGCCTTTGTCGGTTTCATTTGCAAAAATTTTTTCCCATTCTGTAGGTTGTCTTTTTGTTTTACTTATGGTTTCCTTTGCTGTGCAGAAGCTTGTAAGTTTAATTAGGTCCCATTTGCTTATTCTTGCTTTTATTTCTATTGCTTGAGCAGACTGTACTAGGAGAACATTTTTGAGATGTATGTCTCAAGTCTACATTTCTAAGTGAATCAACTGGCTTTATATCTAGAAGACATATAAAAATGAACACAATTGCTTATTTTTTACTTTCTTTTCAGCTTTGAAGTTTTTAAAATTTCACATCCTTAAAATTTTCAGTGATTTTATATGCATGTTTTATATATAAGATGCTTAACTGTTTGAGCATGCTTCTTGATCAAAAGCCCAGCTGGAAGGGTCTGACCCAGAGGAGAAACATTATGACACCTCCTATAAGGATGCAGTGGTGCAACTCGGGACCAAACCTCACATCATCCCAGTGTCTTGCTGTCAGACACAGATGTAAAGGTGCCTTGTTGGGCCTTAGGGGGCAGGGAGGCTCTCCCCTTGTGGAATGAGAGGGGACACTGGTCTAAGTGAGCTTCCTCAGAGCAAAGAGCCCAAGGCACACCGGAGGGACCGAGCGGCTACCACCTCCTCTGTGTCGGGTTCTGATCTTGGTTTCTGGCTTACTCATCTTGGAGTTCGTGTGATCTGACTTCCGTTTCCCATGTATCTGAGTAATTTTCAGTAAAGAAAGCTTTTTAATGTCAGCGTTGACAACTGTAAAACCACTTTTCATATTTTACTCCAGATGGCTTGATACTCTTGCAAATTTACACAAAGAGATTTGAGATATTATCACAACATTGTGTGCACTTAGTAAATATTTGACCAGGCTTAAACTGTACAGGTGATGGTTGTGATTGTAATTGCAGACCGCACAGCTGCAGCTGGGAGGCTGACATCAAGTTGAGCAGAATATTTATTTTTTTTTGTCTTTGATAGCTCCTGGATTAAGGGCAAGATATTTCGAAGAATATATCCTATTTGCACCTCAGCTGTGAGATAAATGTTATATTTTCTGGCACCAATGCATAGCCTTAAGGCTTGAAGAGTAATAAAGAGATGAATTTAGTGGCAAAGGAAATACTAACTTGCAATTCAGTGAATTTCTATATTATTGTAAGCTCTAGAGACACGCATGAGCCCAATACATATGTGAGATAACGAACATTTGGCAAAAGAGTGAGGGACTAACTTGACACAGAGATTCCTGTTCTCAGTACTTCAGGAAGGAAGGAACAAGGAGCCAAGGAGTAGAAACAAGGTGAATGAACATGAGACACATTTGGGAAAATATCAAGAAGAGTTTTGCTGGCCACATGAACTGGCAGACGATACCTGGTTATCATTCTGTGCTTGTGATGGAAAGCACTATTAGCAGACACTTTAATTGTACACACAGTTGAGTTCGGCTAGCGCTTCAGGCTGGGGTGAAGTTAAGACTTGGACAGCCTGAGGGGACGAACAAGATTGTACGTCAGACTCTTGGAAGAACAAATATTTTGGAAGAAAATATGTCAGGAGGAAAATGTAAAAACTGTTCAGCAGCTCCCAACTTCCTCTTCTTTCTCACATGTGTGGATAAACCGGTTTTCAACAAGAAATAGAAAAGAATAGATTGCCTTCTTGGAAGTGTGAAGATAATGATTTAGAGCAAATTAAAGAGAAGCCCTCAGTCAACAGGTACCATCCTCCGTATGCAAAGAACGACATTCACTGGGACACGCACTTCATCCTTCTTTATCAGAGCAGTGTGATGTGGAGCTGCCCCTTGGCAGACATTTATTGGTTGACCAGGGTTAGGTGTTTAATCTCTGGCAAAATAATCTTATCTATATGCAGTCACTGAGCCCATGATTTTGCCTGTCACTCCTGAGTGACACTTAAGGTGAAGAGAAATAAACAACACGTCTGTAATATATTAGAGGACTTGTCTGGCTACTGAGGGGAGTGAGTGAGTATAAGGCAAGGTGTTGTCCTCGATGATCAGAGAAAGCATGATAAAATGATAAACGTATCTGAAATGGGCAATGCGTGTTAATTATTAACTGGTTCTAATTCCAACACTATGCCAGGCACTGAAGTTACAAATCCGGTAAAGTCCTTCCTCCCTGCTGCCTAGAATCTACTGGAGAATGCAATCAGAAACCTGGAAATTCATGGTGATGTGGGGAAAACCCCAAGTTTGTGCCTTGGAATCAGACTCACCTTGGGCTGATTTCCTGTTCTGCTACTGGCCAAGAGACTTAACCTTCTCTAGCCTCATTTATCTCATCTATTCACTTCAGTATGGGTGTTGGAAAATCAAAGATGATCCTATGATGTGTTTAAAAAAGTATCCAGCACAAAGTGGATCCTCAAAAAAACGAGGAGTAGTGAGGTAAGGGTTGAGGTATGTGTGAAGACACTCCAGTGGTGGGGTCTCCACAGAGGTGCTGGACCTCTTCCTCTGTCTCATGAGACAGGATACGTATGGATGGGTGAGATGGCAGGATGGCTGAGTCTCTGCAGAATCCCAGACCCATTCTCTTCACACGAGGGCCATTTAGGATGGAAGCACACTTCTTTTACGTTGAATAGGCTCTGCCAATAATGAGGAAGAAGAATTTCGCAGACTGGAACTCAAGATTAGTGAGCTCCGATGAGGTGCAATGGGAACAGAGCAGCTTTGTGAGTGGTACTGGAAACAGGCCAGTGGGAAGGCACAGGGTGTCTGGCTCTGTGGGCTCCCTCAACAGGAAGTACACGTGTTAATCGCTGAAGCTGGCAGGAACACTGTCAAAGGAAGGGAAGGGAAGAGTAAAAAGAAATTTTGTCTCACAAATTTGAGCTTAAGCCTAAGCACCATTAACATTATTATTGACAGAAACAATAATTACAACAATATAACTTTGAAAAGCAATCATTTTATGACTTTTAAAGCAGTTCCACTTTTTGGATTGCTCTGGTTTCTCTCAGGTCTCTGTGGAGGGAGAAAGGCACCCCCGGGACCGTTAACTCCATTTTACAGTTGCACACACTGAGGTAGACTGCTGTGTCTCTGCTAAAGAATTGTCACCACCTGGTGCCATGTGACCTGAGGAAACACATGTAAGCCTAGAGGACCTTAGATCTCTTATCTTCCAATAAGGAAATCAGGAAATCGCTTAGAATTCTTCCAGGTTGAAGATGTGTCATCTTTATGAATGGCTATGATTAGCTGCTTCCTAAGCTGCCTCCCGTGACTGCTCCCTGCTGATTTTTGGAATCTTCTATAATCTGCTCCCCTTGTGTGTGAACTGGACCTAGAGACTTGCTTCTAACAAGCAGAGCACACTGAGCACGGTAGGATGCTATTTCTGAGATTAGATTGTAACTCATGCACCTTCCCTCTTGCTTGGTCTCGTTCTTTGGCTTGCTATGATGAAGCAAGTTGCAGAGGCCCTGCTGGTGAGGAACTGGGAGCAGCTTTTGGTCAACAGTCAGTGAGAAAATGAGCCCTTCAGTCTGAGGACCTGCAGAGAATTGATATCTTGCCAGTGATACTGTGAGTGAACTTGGAAGGAGACTCCTCCTCAGTGGAATCTTGAGATGATTGGAAGCCTGACCAACATCTTGATCACAGCCTTGTAAGACCCTGACCCAGGCCTCTAGCCTCCAGCTAAGCCGCTCCTGGGTTTTGACCCACACAGGAACTGTGAGAGGATAAATGTTGTTTTAAGTCACTAAGCGTTGAGGTAATTTGTTACACAGCAATAGATAGTTAAGGTCAAATATTGAATGAGTGTTAGAGGCCAGAACCGATCACAGATTTCTTTTCCCTGAATTTTGTTTCAGCATTTCCTGAATACTCATTAACACATTAATGAAATAAAATGCTCTGGGTGGGAAGGGTTCTATCGTCAAAACACATTTGAGAAATGCCTCATAGTCTTTCTTTTTCTTGCAAATACATAATGTATATTGTATATTAAAGACTCAGTGATGAAGAAACTTAATTTTGTTGAACCCAGCATTTCCCAAACTTGATTGACCACGTAACACCATTAACATGAGGTATCTAGTAATAAATACTCCATGAAAGTTATACACTGTAGAGCACAATGAACAGATTTTAGGAAACACTGACGTGACCATTTTACTGTCTTCTGAGCATCCTTCAGAGAGCTGTCCCTGCCACCAAGAAAACTGTGCAGAATGGAGCAGTTTGTGGTGTGTACAGTTTGTGTACCATCAGGAGAAAAATACACCTGGATGATACTTCCAGTGGTGTGAACATGGATACCTTTTGTTCCCTTCATGGCACTTCCTGTTTTCCATAGTGGGCACATATTGCTATTTAGATATGACAAATTTTATACAGTAGGCTTTGTAGCATTTTTTCAACCCATCATGCTTTGCTAAGTTTCAAGACTGCGCTTTTATGTATGTATGTGTGCATATGAGGGGCTGAGGCATAAGACCGAGATAACTCTGGTGGCATGCGTCACTTCTGTCTATATGGGTGGGTGCCTGGTTATCTATGCTGGATGAGTTTTAAGCTCTCCTAGAGGTTACTCGTTGCACCTGCTAGGAGGACCTGTGCATGGCATGCCTTTTGTCGCTGCCATTTATTTATGGGAGGCTGGTCATTGGGTCTGACCCATTTGTCCCAGCCCTTGCTGGTTCCCCACCAACAGAGCCCAGTTGTTAGACCATTGCCTTTATGGGCTGAACCAGATCCCTGCTCTACCTTCTCTCTACAGTAGCAAGAAAGGCTTTGCTATATATGTCCCGAAGCCTCAGGCCAAAGAGAAGGGAAAGGTGAGGAATGAAGTTATTTTCCTGTCCAAGTGCACAATGCAGCCCTTAAAGAGAAATTCTAAACCCAGAATTTGGGGGAACCCAGTTATGGCAAGATCATGTGATAAGGTACCCCAAGATCATGGGCGTGGAGTGTTTCTTCTGGGGTGAGGGTTCAGAGAGTGAGTTAGAAGAGCTTTTGCAGCTGTGGGGACATGTTCTGGACCACTGCTGAGAAAGAGTTGCAATTACAAGCCACTCTGAATCTGCAGCCAAGCTGTGACCACAGGACGGTTTCAAGAGCTTTTTGCCTTCCTGTTCTCACTTGCTCCCCTCCCTCACCCCACCAACCACTGCTGAGCTACTTTGCATCCTTCCTCCTCTCCTGTGTCTTTTCATCACTTTAATTTTTTTTCTTGTCAAGGACCTGTTCAAGAATGTGATGAAAACTGAGGGCTTTTCTTCAGATAAGTGCACCTACATATGTTTAAAGGTTTCCTATCACTCCTCACAGGAACAGGAATGAGGAATCTGATGTTGAAATGGAAGCTTTGCTGTATGTCCAGAGCCCACATGTCCTGAAAGTTTATCATCAGCTTATTAAAGGTTCAAGAGTTCCAGATTTCAAACTTCTACTGTATAACCCTGCTCCCAGCTGAAGGTTTGGATAGAAAATGGTCTATTTGAGGTGTATAACAGACATAGCTTCAAATTTCTCCTAATAGAGAGATGGTGGGTTTAAAAACTCAAAGGAAAGAGTCTTGAGTAGTGGGGTTACAGGCCTTGAGGGGTGCAGTTGGGGGAAGAAGTCTTAGGTGCACATTTGACACCCCCCCAAATCACAGACTAAACTTCTGTGGATAAGCCAGGGTGGCTCTTACACTTTGGCTTCTTGTCTGGACAGCTAATGTACACGTAAGTCTGTGACAACCAATCCTGAGTCAGACTTAAATGGTGAGGTGTCGGGCTTGGAACCCTTCAATGGCCCTTCATCTGAAGCAAAGAAGTCTTCATTTACATGAGTCATCATTACAATGGGGTTGACTGATATCAAGAGTGAAATTTCTTAGCATTAAATCTTTTTTCTTATACAAGATGCTTTTCTTTCACAGAAATTATACATCATTAAAAAGAAATCAGGGTAGGGAACGGTATAGCTCAGTGGTAGGGCACATGCTTAGCATGCACAATGTCCTGGGTTCAATCTCCAGTGCCTCCATTAAAAAAATAAATAAATAAATAAACCTAATTACTTCCTGCCCCAAATAAAATTTAAAAAATTAAAAATTTAAAAAAGAAATCATACAGTCCTTGTGCTTAAGGAGTACAAGTCAGCTTTCATAGGTGTCTTCTACCAAATATCTCCCATCCCACCTGCAAAATCTCTGTTCCCATAATTCTTTGATTTAAAGCTTTGAAAGCTGCTAAGAAAAATGCAAATGCTATTGGAGGAGGCTAGCTTTCTACAGCTATCATCATTCAAGAGCTTCGTACTCTAGATTAGTTCGTTAGATCAATGATTTTCCGGGGTAGGAGACACATGTCTAAAAGCTAGGAGGCTAGTTTGTGTATTTTGGAAATTAAGCCCTAGTTGGTCACATCATTTGCAAATATTTTCTTCTATTCCATAGGTTGTTTTTTCATTTTACTTATGGTTTCCTTTGCTGTGTAAAGGCTTATGATTTTGGTTAGGTCCTATTTGTTTATTTTTGTTTTTATTTTACCTTGGGAGACTGCACTATGAAACATTGCTGATTTATGTCAGAGAATGTTTTGCCTATGTTTTCTTCTAGGAGTTTTATGGCATCATGTCTTAAGTTTACCATTTTGAGTTTATTTTTGTGTATGGTGTGAGGGAGTGTTCTAACTTCATTGATTTACATGTAGTGTCCAAACACCACTTGCTAAAGAGACTATAAAGCTTAAATTTTATAATAAATTGTATGTAGAGTCCCTCTCTTGCATATGCACCTGTCACAGAGCAGATGCTAAGTGCTTGCTCTTTGCTCTCCCACCCACCACCCCCCTTACTAGGTTATACCCATAGACAATAAGAAGTAATTTTAAGGATCCTGAATAAAACAAAAAGCCGAATTATTAAAAAAAAAAAAGCTAGGAGGCTAGAAGAAAAAGGACAAGAAAAATTAGCAAATCGTATCATTTTTCTGAGGTTTTGATGTGTGGGAGTTTAGAGTGGAAAGGACTTGCAAGGATATCTGAGTTTAGTATAGAGCTCCTCATCAACAATGGGTGTGCATGGGAGGGTAGTGGGGCGGTATCAAGGGATACCTTGGAAACTCTCAATAAATGGAGGGAGTACACCTAGGGGATGTACCACACTAATAACCCTGGCAGAGTTTGGAGAATCAGATCAGCACTTTTGTCTCACAGGCATGTCAAGGATTCTCCTGGGGCTGGTGATCAGAAGGGGAAGTTTACTCTCACTGTCATTTAGGCATGACTGCTTATTTTCCTAGGTGAAACTTTGGGCTTGGGGAAGGTTGATGCCTTTGGCTAGTTCTCAGTGTCAGAAATAGAAATGAGTTAAGGGTACAGACCATTCTGTTTGTGTTCTTTTCTATTTAAGTTGCTTTTTTCCCATAGGGGTATCTTTTAATTAAATTTTCCCAGTTTTATTGAGAAATAATTGACACACATCACTGGATAAGTTTAGGTGCACAGCATGATGGTCTGATTTACATATTTTGTGAGATGATTACCATAATAGATTTAGTTCACATCCATCATCTCATATAAACAATAAAAAGAAAAGGAACAAAACATTTCTCCCTGTGATAAGAACTCTTAAGATTCACTCTCTTAACAGCTTTCCTATGTATCACACAGTTATGTTAACTACAGTCAGTATGATGTCCATTACGTCCTTAATATTCACTTATCTTATAACTGGAAGTTTGCACATTTTGATCACCTGCCTCTAATTCTTCCTCCCCCAACCCCACACCTGTAGTAACCACAAAGCAGATCTCTTTTTCTATGAGTTTGATGGTTTTTTATTTTATTTTGTTTTTGTTTTGTTTTGTTTTAGATTCCACATAAAAGTGATATTATACAATATTTGTCTTTCTCTATCTCACTTATTTCACTTAGCATGATGCTCTCAAGGTCCATCCATGCTGTTGCAAATGGTAGAATTTCCTTGTTTTTTTAAATAGCTGAGTAGTATTTCATTGTATAATTATACCACCTTTTCTTTATCCATTCATCCATCAGTGGACACTTACATTGTTTCCATGTCTTGGCTATTGTAAATAATGCTGCTGTGAACAGGCGGGGTATGTATATCTTTTCAGGTTAGTGTTTTTGTTTCCTTTGGACATATTCCCAGAAGTGGAATTTCTGGATCATATGGTGATTTTATTTTTAATTTTTTGAGGAACCTCTATACTGTCTTCCAGAGTGGCTGTACCAATTTTCAACCCCACCAACAGTGCACAAAGGCTCCTTTTTCTCCACACCTACACCATCATTTGTTATCTCTCGACTTTTTGCTGATGGCCATTCTAACAGGCATGAGGTGAAATCTCATTGGGGTTTTAATTTACATTTCCCTGATAAGACTAGTGATATTGAGCATAATTTCATGTACCTGTTGGCCATCCATATGCCTTCTTTGGAAAAATGTCTATTCAAGTCCTTTGCCTGTTTTTAATGGGATTATTTGTTATTTTGCTACTGAGTTGTATGAATTCTTTATATATTTTGAATATTAACCCCTTACCAGATACATGATTGCAAACATTCTTCCCATTCTGTAGGTTGTCTTTTCACTTTTTGTGGTTTATTTTGCTCTGTAGAAGCTTTTTAGCTTGACATAGTCCCACTTGTTTATTTTCGATTTTGTCACTTGTGTGTCAGGTGTGATGTCCAAAAAAAAAATCATTACTGAGACCTATGTCGAGATTTTCCCTATGTTTTCTTCTAAGAGTTTCATATTTTCACGTTTTACATTTAGGTCTTTAATCCATTTGGAGTTAATTTTTGTGAGTGGGTAAGGTATAAGTCAAATTTTATTATTTTACATGTGAATATCCAACATTCCTAGCACTACTTATTGAAAAGACTGTCTTTTCCCCATTGAATATTCTTGGCTCCTCTGTCAAATATTAGTTGATTATATCTGCTTGAGTTTATTTTGGGACTCTCAGTTCTGTTGCATTAGTCTGTTTATCTGTCTTTACGTCAGCACCATACTGTTTTAATTACCATAGCTTTATAGTATAGCTTAAAGTTAATGCTTCCTGACTTGTTCTTCTTTCTCAGGATTTCTTTGCCTATTTAGGGTATTTCGTGGTTCCAAATAAATTTGAGGAATTTAAAAAAATTGTGTAAAAAATGCCATTGGAATTTTGATAGGAATTGCATTGACTCTATGGATGATTTTTTGGTAGTATTATTAGCATTTGAACAATATTCTTCCAATCCACGAACACAGGATACTTTTCCATTTATTTGTGTCTTCTTCAATTTCTTCCATCAATGTCTTGTAGTTTACAGGATAAAGCTCTTTAAACTCCTTGGTTAAATTTATTCCTTAGTTTTGTTTTTATTGTTTGATGCTGTTGTAAATGAGATCTATTTCTTTATTTCTTTTTTCAGGAAATCTGCTGTTTGTGTATGGAGACACTAGAGATTTTTATATGTTAATTTTGTATCCTGCAATTTTACTAAATTTGTTGATTAGTTCCAACATTTTTTTTGGTTGAAATTTTGGCTAAAAATTTCTAGGTAAGAAATGCATATAATGCCAATTTAGAACTCTGTGATTTCTGGAAGGACTTGTGGAGATGGAGAGGGCTTATATGTAGCCCAGGTGTTTGAAGAGTTGTAGGAGGAGGCATACAATGAGACGCTAGGTTTAGATCATGATTCTTCTGAGCCTTGTGTCTAGTCCAGGTTAGATCATGTCATTATTTTTTTATACTTATATGTGGTAGATTATTTTCAAAAATGACTTCAGACATTCCTCCTATGCTCCTTTGCAGCATGACTTTGTCACTCTTCAAATCAGAAGGTAAAGTATATTTTCCTTCCTCCTTGAACCTGGACTGATCTTGGGATTTGCTTTGACCAGTAAATAGAATGGCACAATAGTGCCACGTGACCTCTAAGACTAAATCTTAAGAGACCTTACAGTTTTTGCTTTCACTCTTAGAACTCTAAGAGCTCCGTGTTCTGAAGAGGTCTAGCCTATCCTATCGAAGAATGAGAAGTCTTGTGAAGGAGGCATGACAGATGACAGCCAGCACCAACTTTCAGACAAACCATCAGATACTACAGCCATATGACTGATTGTGACCAGCAAAAATGAAGCCATCCAGATTGACAACCCACAGAGTTGAGAGTGATACTAAAGCTTTGTTGATTTATACCTCTAAATTTTGGGGTGATTTATTGCACAACAATGAAGAACAACAAAAAAATCATACAGTACTTATATGACAGTGCTACAAGTGAACTTTCGTATGTTTTATCATCGTCACAGGTTTTTCACATAAAACCTTATTTCCCTGAATGCACAAGGCAAATTTGTTTTCCAACTCGGTAGAATAGCTGTGAGAGTTTCCTGTTCTGTTTTGATTTTTAAACGTTACTATACAGAACGTGTATAATATTCCCCTGTATTATAGATGAAGGATCTGAGGTGTAGAAAGATTCCAGGGTTTATCCACAATCACAGAGGTGATGAGTGAGCAAGAGAGGCTCAAACAGAAGTCGCTTCCCTCCAGATCTGCTCTTTGCCTTGTACTAGGCTGTATATACTACATGCTGTTTCTTGAGAACACACATGAATGGCCGGTGAAAGCCAGGGGAATGATCCCAGCTCTGACAAATCTCAGAACATACAACCATGATATGGGTGGTTGTGGAGCAAGGAAAGCTGCCTTGCCATGGATGTAGGTCACGGAGGAATCCACGGTGAGCCCAGAAACCTCGCTTTGACTGCCATGCTAACAGATCTCCTGTATCCTCTAATAACATCTCAGCCCAGCCCGCAGGGGTTCATTAATTGGCATGCATCTATGACATGTTTTTGTAACTGCCAGTTTTAAAAATAAATAAAGTAAAATATACCCTAACTTGCCACAGTCCTAAATTAGCACAGGACTGCACTGCCCTGTGGAAACAGGGGTGGAAGCTCTTGTCTATTATTTCTCAGGTAATGGCCATGCCAAGTAAAATAATTATTTTTCCACACCTACCTCACTGCCTTTCAGCTTAGGCCCTCGTTTCTCACCTAGATTGCTGTGAAAGCTTCCCAACTGGTATTGGTGCTTTAACACAAGCCTCCCTTCCCTTCCAACCACATTGCACGTTGGCATCAATTCTGTATCCTGGAGACATCACATGTCTAGGCTTATGAATGTAAGTGACATTGTAACGGTATTGGCCATTACTTAAAACAAGTCTTGAAAAGTTATAGAACTTACCATTTGTTGAATTAATCTGAAAGCCACAACACCATAAGCACTAACTCGCTATCTGATTCTAGCTCTTGCTGCATCTCCTAGTTCACACTCATGGTAAAAGGAGCAACGTTCATTTCTATGGGAAGAGGTGGGTTGCCATTTCTTTTGTTCTCCATGCGTTTGCTCACAGTTCGGCCTCTGTCTGAAACCTACCCCTTTACTGTCTCCTTCTTCATCAGTCTAACTTTTACCCATAGTCTAATGTGAAGTTAGGGTCAACTCCGTTGGCAAGCTGTGGCTGTGCTCTTCATTTCTCTGAGTAGAATCTATCTCCTAATTGATTTTGAGTCTATAATAGAGACAAGTCTCAAGCAGTTAGATACATGAAGGCTATATAAACAAGAATTCTATGTGAGGGAGGCCAGTGTGGTCACATCACCAAGGTGTTTACGAAACACAAGTTACAAATCTACTGATTTAATCTCTTCATCCATAAATGATAACATTAAGCTGGAAGTCAGAGGTAAGGTAGAGTATGGTGGTGGGGAGAAGAGGTGGGGTTAAAATCCATTTCCTAAGGTCGAACAATTAGGTAATGGGAGAAGTACTGGAGGAGAGTACAGATCCCTTGTGTGTTAAACCAGAGTATTTTCAGATCAGTCAAGGATGATTATTTGTGTGAAGATGATTAAAACTAATCAGTCTTTCCAAGTAAAGAAGTACATATTTTTCATGAAAAATACAAAACAATCCATCTTCATGGCATTATTGGATCAACCAATTGAAGTTCATTAACCATTAAACACCTAGAAATTCAGACAAGCAACTGATACTTGCCACTGAATCAATGAGTTGTTTGATTTCAGAGCCTAAATAGTCCAGTCATGTGGGTAGTAACCCAGCAAACAAACAAACCCAGGGGAACCACATACATACAGGCTGGCTTCCTCACATTCCCCACCAACTGAAGCAGATTAAATTAATAAATTTGCTCTCTTTACAGACATTATAAGCAGTGTAGGCATCTCGAGTGACAATCAGCCAGGCAGAGAAACCAATTAACTAGTGGATCTAAATCACAAGAAAAAGGAGCCATTTCCTAAATGACCTGGATGCATTCCTGGTCTAAATTACTAAATTAATTAATGAATAAATCCTAACTCTTTGTTGGTTCGCAACTTCAGTCATTCATTTATCAAATTTTATTAAACAACCTCACTTTCTGTCTTAGACATTGAGAAACAGTGAAGTGTCCAAAGTTCTTACAACATAACGAGAGACAGAGTAGCTCCAAGTCGGTATTTTTAAGCTGATTCTTCTGAGCATTCTTTAGATCCAGAATCCTGGAACGTGAAAGAGAACGAAGAGGGAAGAGAATTATCTTCTGTCAAACCCGATTATACCTACCTGGTGATTTTACATACAGAATATTTGGCCCTGGGTGAAAGAAGATTAAAAACAAGGGACTCATATGGGTCACACATCTTTGGATAGCTGCGTTTCCTTCTGATGCAGCAGACAAATTAGATAATAACTTCTTACACTTACCCCAGTGCTTTCCACAGCACTTCACATATATTACCTCATCTGACTTTCATCTTCCCCCTAAGAGAGATAGAGCAAGCATCGTTATTTCAGTTTTAAAATGAGGAAATCAAGGTCTAGAAAGTTTAACGGATTCTCCAAAGCCACATAACTTAGTGTCATTTTTTGCATTCCTTTTAAAGGTGTGCTAATCCTTACACTGAGACACTTTTACCAAATGGAGATAATTTCTTTTTTTAAAACATCTTTATTGCAGTATAATTCCTGTACAGTAAACTGCACATATTTCAGATGTACAATTTGATAATTTTGATAGATGTGTACACCCATGAAGCCACCACCACAGTCAAGGTAGCTAACATTTCCATCACTTCCCAAGAGGTGCAAATTTCAAACTCCTGATTTATCCCTTCCCACCCCCTTTATCCCACAAGTAACCAAAAATTTGTTCTCTATGTTTGTGAGTCTGTTTCTATTTTGGTTTGGGTAAGTTCAGTTGTGTCCTTTTTTTTTCAGATTCCACATATAGCGATTCATATGGTATTTTTCTTTCTCTTTCTGGCCTACTTCACTTAGAATGACAATCTCCAGGTCCATCCATGTTGCTGCAAATAACATTATTTTATTCTTTTTTATGGCTGAGTAGTATTCCATTGTATAAACATACCATTTCTTCTTCATCCAGTCATCTGTTAATGTACGTTTGGGTTGTTTCCATGTCTTGGCTATTGTAAACATTGCTGCTATGAATGGTGGGGTGCATCTGTCTTTTCAAATTATATTTTTCCCCAGATATATATGCCCAGGAGTGGGACTGCTGGGTCATATAGTAAGTATAGTTTTAGATTTTTAAGGAACCTCCATACTGTCCTCCACAGTGGCTGCACCAATTTACATTCCCACCAACAGTATAGGAGGGTTCCTTTTTCTCCAAACCCTCTCCAGCATTTATGGTTTGTGAACTTTTTAATAATGACCATTCTGACTGGTGTGAGGTGATATCTCATTACTTTGATTTGCATTTCTGTAACAATTAGTGATGTTGAGCATCTTTTCATGTGCTTGTTGGCCATATGGATGTATGGAGAAACGTCTATTTAGG
Source organism: Camelus bactrianus (assembly GCF_048773025.1). Classification (NCBI taxonomy): domain Eukaryota; kingdom Metazoa; phylum Chordata; class Mammalia; order Artiodactyla; family Camelidae; genus Camelus; species Camelus bactrianus. The sequence goes on along the minus strand of NC_133568.1, from coordinate 7,040,072 downwards.
TCTTCTGTCCATTTTTTTTTTATTGTGTTGCTTGTTGTTTTGAAATAAAGTTGTAGGAGGTGCTTGTATATTTTGGAAATTAATCCCTTGTCAGTCTCATCATTTGCAAATATTCTCTCCCCTTCTGTAGGTTGTCTTTTTGTTTTATTGATGGTTTCCTTATCTGTGCAAAAGCTTTTAAGTTTAATTAGGTCCCATTTGTTTATTTTTGCTTTTACTTCCATTACTCTAGGAGCTACTTCAAAAAAAAATGTTGTTATGATTTATGTCAAAGAGTCCTCTGCCTATGCTTTCCTCTAGGAGTTTTACAGTATCTGGTCTTACATTTAGGTCTTTAATCCATTTTGCATATATTTTTGTATATGGTGTTAGACAATGTTCTAAGTTCAGTCTTATATAGGAAGCTGTCCCATTTTCCCAGCACCACTTATTGAAGAGACTGTCTTTTCTCCATTGTGTATTATTGCTTCCTTTTGGCATAGGTTAATCAACCATAAGTGTATGGGTTTATTTCTGGACTTTCTATCCTGTTCCATTGTTCTATGTGTCTGTTTTGTGCCAAAATCATATTTTTTTCTTTTAATTGAAGTGTAGTCAGTTTACAATGTTTTGTCAATTTCTGGTATACAGCACATTGGTTCAGTTTTGATTACTATAGCTTTGCAGTATAGTCTAAAGTCAGGGAGCATGATTCCCCCAGCTCCATTCTCCTTTTTCAAGACTGTTTTGGCTATTTGGGTTTTTTTTTTTTGTGTGTGTGTTTCCATACAAATTTTAACATTTTTTTTTTTTATTATTCCAGGTCTGTGAAAAACATCATGAGTAACTTGATGGGGATTGCACTGAATCTGTATATTGCCTTGGGTAGTATGGTCATTTTAACAATATAGATTTTTCCAATCCAAGAACAGTGAAACACTTACCAAATGGAGATAATTTCTTGATTGAACAATATTCATGGACATTATCTGGATTTATTTAGGATAATGATGATGAATAGGCTTCAGCCTCTTTACTGATGCTGAATAGAGGTTGTATCAAGATTTTTGCTTGGGCAATCCTCTGCATTGCCCTCCCTCCTTCTCCTTTCTTTTATTCAACCACTGACATCTATGGCAGGTCCTTGGTGAGCCACGAAGCCTCACGTGGCTTCTCAAATCTACATTGCTCAGCAACTTCTCTGAATTCCTTTAGCTTTGCAAAGGGGAGCAATATTTGAATATTTCATTTGTTGTTTTATTTAGTTATTAATTAAGATACTATGCTAGGTCTCAAGGCAAAGAAGGAAGAGTAATGTTTCTTTACTGCTTAATCAGAGCCTGCCATCTGGCAAGGCAGGGCGAGTCAGGGCAGCCCACTGTGCAGGGCCAGGGAGATGCTTTGTTGGAGTTCCCAATACGATGGGGGCTCTGAAGGGGAAAGACCCATTCTGCACAGGGAGTGAAGAATATAAAGACTTTCAACAATTTGTTCATGTATTTCTTTAGGCTACTGTCTAATATTTCATTTGTCTCACTTTTATAATCCCTGCTTGAATGCTGCAAGCTAGAAGGATTTCCATCCAAGGGAGTGTACCTGGTCTACTGGTTAAGGGCAAGCACAGGAGAGGACAAATTATTCAACACAGAATAAAGTAAGCATCAGCTATCTACCTCCTAAAGGAAATATCTACACGGGAGAGAAACAATCATCAAAAGCAGCAATCTGCTGGGCTTTCCACAAGAACTCCTTTGAAGGGAATAGCATTTATTTGAAGGGAAAAGTCCCAACACATTTATAAGAATCATTCACATTGTCATTTTTCATATGACTTCAATGCTGTGCCAAATCCTCATATTGACTGAGGATGAAGATGGGGTGAGAAGGGAGTAGGGGTGGGCAGAAACACAAAAAAGAAAATGCACAATCTGTAGCCTTTCATTTTAATTTGGAGACATGGATATGCTAGGGATAAAATTAAGTAACAGTGACAGGTAGGATATGACTTAGGGCCAAAGAGTCATCTGTAGCCTGAGGGATTCAACTAGAGAGGAAATCAGCTTGGCATTTTCAGGAAATCTTCATGCAGAAGGTAGAGCTAATTGGACATTGAAGAATAGGTTGAATTTGGCCAGTTAGACAGTCAGGGAAGGGTGTTAAGGAGAATCCACACTTACCCAGCAGCCCTTGTAAACAAGAACCCTGGGGCTGTTTCCAGGATCGCATAGAGAGGGTTTTTCCCTCATCCATGACCCTAAATGACCCTTGTGCTCATTAGCACCAATTGAGCCAATCAGTCCAGTTATGTGGGACACAGAAGACCCTGTCTCTGCCCTCACAGTATTTACTATATAATTAGCCAGAAAATGTGAGGGTAAGAGAAAGAAAGAAATGCTTCTAAAGACAAAGTGATTTGAGGGGCTTGGGGAGAGTGGCTATCTACAGGGATTAACAACATAGGTAATCACCCAATTCTCTTTCCTATTTGTCACAGCAGATGTGGGCTTGGCCTCAAATTGTAAATTGCCTGAAAGACGCTTCCTGTTGTCATTCTCTGTGCTTGTGCTCTTGCCCCTCTGTAAGGTTAAGAACAGCTGTTCACTACCCCATCCACATACTTGGAAAACAGCTGTAATCAATGTGGATAACTTTAATTGAGAAAAATGTTAGTTCAGCCTCAGAGGCTGCCTGGTTCAGGAGAAAGAAGACGGATGGACAGTATATTTGGAGAACTGATTTGCCAATACCCAGTTGTGTGATTTTAGGCAATGTCCTTGAACTTATCCGTGCACAGTGGGGAATGGTAATAATCACCTACTTATCTACCTCCTGGGGCGATTACAAGGGCAAAATGTGATCATAGATAAGAAAACATATAGGTACCTACAAAACACTATACATGCTTCAGGGAAATTTAACCTCAATTGCCCAAAAAGCATGGAGCAGCTAAATGCATTTACTTTTTCCTTTGGCCACGTACTTAAGAAGGAAGAGTGGGTCAGGGAGTGGGTGGATAGGAATAAAATATCAAGATTTTTATCTTCTATTCTTAACTACATATTTGAGGTACTATAAAGTGTGCTTCCATTTCCAACCATACATACTTTGACGTTTTCCATTTGCAAAGTGAGAATTCTAACTGACCCTTACTGAGGAAGAAGAAATACCACATTTATAAATTAAAGGGAAGATTTTTCAAAAGAAACCATGATTAGTATTTATTAAGCACATACTAGGTGCCCAGATTTATGCTACAAACTTAAATGTGCACAAAAAGTGTTTAAAAATGATAAAGAAGAATAAACTAGCAATTCATTTTGCAAAATAACATAGAAACAGTAAGAGTAATACTCTTAAAAATTCTGTCCAATGCCTATAATTCTTTTCTGTTGCCTGTACTAAATTATATGTACTAAAATTTTGTAGCTTATGTTTGCTATCCAAACTCTCCATGAATATTCAACTAGAAAAGAAAAATACAGTGATCTTTTTACTCTTGGTAAAGGCAAATTATTGTTTTTGGAGGATGCATTGGATATTTACAAACAATGATCATCTGGAGACAAATATGGTAAAATTAGTTTTGTTGAGAATAGAAGGACTATTACTCGAATGGCAATTCTCTAGAAAATTAATCTAGGATATATGTTAAGTAAATGGAAAATAGATTCTATTTCACTGGCTTTCGCTCTCACCCATAAATGGCAGCTCCTCATTTTCTAATATCACAGGATTGAAAACTTGCAAAGATTTTTTAGCTTCCCTTACCCTCACATTCAATACCTATACTCATGTCTTTGAAACGTCACTAATATTAATTCTTACCTTTCTGTTTTGACTTCCATGAGTACATAAGTTCCATACTACATAAGTTCTAAGAGCTCCAAGCTCTTTTTGAGATAATAATTAGCTTATTATTTTTGCAAGAATTAGCATGAAATTATGTATATAAAGTTTCTAGCCATTCCTGACACCATAAGCATATGGTGAGCATTCAAATATATCAGCTATCATTTATTTTGCCTTATACACACATTATTGAAACAGCCTCTTATCGCTCTGTCGTGTTTCACAGTCTTCCATCGTTAGTACATCCTGGACCCTATCATCAGGTGAGCTTTTTAAGTTAATGCTTTGCTTATATGACTTGCCTGTTGTAGAAGACTTCTCTGCATTGATTTCAGAATGAGAAGCAGTATTTTTGGAAGTCATTAATAATGTATCCTCAGCATATTTAGCTAGTCTTATTTTTTATGAATCCCTTATACAATACATTTCCTTTAACATGTCTGAATCCCCTTCTTCTGCTTGAGTGTAACGCTGTTTCTGCCACATTAATAACAACAAAATTCAGCATATCATACTTAGCCTTCCTCCTCACCTCTTCCACCCTCCCCACCCCACACCCCACCAAAAAAAAAAAAAAAGCAAAAGGAAAATGACACAGTTTTATCTCTGGAGGGGCTTACAATCCTACAAGGGTCAAGCCTAAAATAAGCTTAAGTCTAAGCACGTGTGAAATAGAAAACAAAACAAGTCAGCAGAACTCACACATGCATGAACACATCAAATATTGTTGAATGCCTACTATGTTAACCAATCAGAAGCTCACTACATTAGGCATTCATATACTAAAGTGATCTCTGAGGATGAGATAGGAAAAGAGAACCCGGAGGAAAGTCCAGACTTAAACAGAGCTTGTAAAATGTCCAGATTTTAAGTTGGAAAAAGAGAGAGAAGAGGATAAGTAATAAATAAAGAAGGCAGAGAGGACATGTGTACCAAATACATCCAAGTGTATTTTTTAAATTGAGATATAATTGACCTACAGCATTATATTGGTTTCAGTTGTAGAACATAATGCTATGGTACGGTTATGTATTGTGAAATTCACAGTGAGTCTACTTAACATCTGTTATTATAGATAGGTACAGCTTTTTTTCTTGTGATGATTTTTAAGATTCTACTCTCTTACCAACTTTTAAGTATGCCATATGATATTATTAACTATAATCACCATGTTGTGCATTATATCCCTGTGACATTTATTTTATAACTGGGAGTTTGTACCGTTTGACTCCCTTCACTCATTTTGCCCATCCCTCACCCCCACACCTCTGGCAACCACCAATCTGTTTTCTGTATCTACAAGCTTGGTTTTTTGATTGTTGTTTTTAAAATTCCATATGTAAGTAGGATCATACTGTATTTGTCTTTCTCTGTCTGACTTAGTTCACTTAGCATAATATCCTCAAGATCCACCCATGTTGTTGCAAATGTAAGATTTCCTTGATATGTGATATATGATATGTATAAGTGATATATATGGTATATAAATATACATGGTATATAAAAATGATATATATGATATATAAAAATGTATGTGTATATATGTGATATATGTATTATATTTTCTTTATCCATTCATCCATCAATGGACACTTAGGTTGTTTCTGTATCTTGTCTATTGTAAATAATGCTGCAATGAACATGAAAGTACATATATTTTTTTGTTAGTGTTTTCATTTCTTTTGGGTGAATACCCAGAGTTGGAATTGCTGGATCATATGGTAGTTCTATATTTATTTTTTAAAAAATTTTTATTGAAGTATAGTTGATTTACAATGTTGTGTTGTTTTCTGGTGTAGAGCATAGTGATTGATTTATACATGCATACATATATTTCTTTCCATATTTTTTATTAAAGGATATTACCAGGTATTAGATATAATTTTCTATGCTAGACAGTAGGACTTTGTTGCTTATCTATTTTATACATACTTGTGAGTATCTACAAATCCCGAACTCCTAGTTTATCCCTCCATACTCCCTTGCCCCCAGTAACCATAAGTTTGTTTTATAAATCTGTGAGTTTGTATTTGCTTTATAAATAAGTTAATCTGTGTGTTTTTTTAATTTAATTTTATTTTTTAGATTCCATATATAAGTGATATCACATGGTATTTTTCTTTCCCTTTCTGGCTTACATCACTTAGTATGATGATCTCCAGGTCCATCCATGTTGCTGCAAATGGCATTATTTCATTCTTTTTTTCTGGCTGAATAGTATTCCATTGTATAAATAAATAAATAAATACACACACACAGACACACACACACACACACACACACACACACACACATATACTTATATATGTATATGTATATATCACAGATTCGTTATCCAGTCATCTGTCACTTAGGTTACTTCCATGGCGTGGCTATTGTAAATAGTATTGCTATGAATTTTGGGGTGAATGTATCATTCTGAATTAGAGTTCCCTCTGGATATATGCCCAGGACTGGGAATGGTGGATCACAGGGTAAGTCTATTTTCAGTTTTTTAAGGAATCTCCATACTGTTTTCCATAATGGCTGAACCAAACTACATTCCCACCAGCAGTATATGAGGGTTGCCTTTTCTCCATATCTTCTCCAGCACTTATTGTTTGTGGACTTTTGAATGATGGTCATCCTACCTGGTGTGAGGTGATACCTCATTGTAGTTTTGATTTGCATTTTTCTGATAATTAATGATACTGAGCATTTTTTCATGTGCCTGTTGGCTATTTATATGTCTTCACTGGAGAAATGTTTGTTTAGGTCTTCTGCCCATTTCTTGATTGGGTTTTTTGTTTTTTTTGTTATTGAGTTGTATGAGCTACTTATATATTATGGAAATTAATCGCTTGTCAGTAACATCATTTGCAAATATTTTCTCCCACTCTGTAGGTTGTCTTTTTGTTTTATATAAGGTTTCCTTTGCTGTGCAAAAGCTTGTAAGTTTAATTAGGTTCTATTTGTTTATCTTTTCTTTTATTTCATCCTGTTTTTTTCCCCATCGTGGCTGCACCAATCTACATTCCCACCACACTTTTGAGTTGTATAAGTTCTTTATATGTTTTGGATATACGATTTGCCAGTATTTTATCCCATTCAGTAGTTTGCCTTTTCATTTTGTTGGTGGTTACCTTTGCTGTGCCATGCAATTTGTTTTTTCATTTTCACAGACAAAACCTTAGTCCACATAATAGACATCTCTCTCAGATCACTGTATAGATCTAACTTGTCCCCTTTCTTCCATTACTGTCACCTCTACAGTCCATTATTCACATAACTGCCAGAATGGTACAAAAATGGAAAACTTAGCTCAACATCTCCTACTGTCCCCACCCACATAGAATACAGCCTATGTCCCTTCCTTTGGCTTATAAACTCGAGGTAATCTAACCCACTCCACCAACCTCTTTCCCTTCCCTTTATCCATTCTTCCTTTTTCTTCAGCCATACTCACCTGCTTTCTCTAGTGTGGCCACAGGGAATTCATTCTCACCCTAGTGAAATTAAGCAGGACCCTGTGGGGTCTTCCTAGGGACAGACTGAACCTCTCTTTCATCTTGTTCTCTGTCTCTTTTTTGTTAAACAGGAAAAAAAAAGCTTTTGTATCCTAAGCCTTCCTCAAGTTCCAAAGAGCAGATTTAATCAGAGAAGTGAGAAAGTGCAGAAACAAGAGAAAACATTCAAGCAAGACAAAATAATAATAGGGGAGCGATAAACAAAGTCAAGACCTTCATTTCCTCCTTCAGGGCTATACATACTATCCTGAGCAATACCCTTGTGTTGTTTTGCTGATACTAAAACCCCCACCAGGTGGAAGAAGTTAACTGCATGTCAATCACCAGCATGTAGATCCAAGACTGGTTGGAACCAGAAGGTTAATGATTGAGATTCTTGAAACATCACCCAGTACATCACCATCAACCAATCATAGACTTGTGCAGAAGCTGATTACGTACCCTGTGACCCTCTCCCTCATACTGTCTTTAAAAACTCTCCTGTGAAAGCCATTGAGGATTTTCATTCTTTTGAGCATGAGCTGCCAATTGTCCTTGCTTGGTCTGGCAATAAACGCTGTACTTTCCTTCACAACTCGGTGTCAGGATACTGACTTCACTGTGAGTCGGGCGAGTGGACTCAAGTTTGGTTCAGTAACAGTAGGGCACAGTTGGTCTCCTGGCTTGAAATGCATTCTCCAAATGTCTGCATGGCTTGCTTTTTCATTATTTAGGTCGCAACACAAGCGCCACATCCTCAGGCAGGGCTCTCCTACTCACTAAGGCTAGAACAACAGTCTACCTTCATGTCACTCTCTATCAGCCTATTCTGTTTTATCTTCTTCATAGCACTTTTTCAGTTTTTCACATTTTTCTTGCTTACTTGTTTATAAAGTACAATGGTCCCTCAATATCCACGGGGATTGGTTTCAGGACCCCTGGATACCAAAATTCACGGATACTAAAGTCCCTTATATAACATGGTGTAGTATTTGCATGTAACCTGCGCACATCCTCCTGTATTCTTTAAATCATCTCTAGATTATGTATAATACCTACTATGATGTAAATGCTATATAAATAGCTGGATATACAATGTAAATGTTATATAAATAGTTTTCGGCATGTGACAAATTCAAATTTTGCTTTTTGAAAGTTTCTGGAATTTAAATAAGTATATTTTTGATCCACCATTGCTTAAATCCATGAAAGCGGAACCCTTGGATATGGATGACCTACTGTAATTGTTAGTGTCTCCTACTAAAATGAAAGCTCCTTGAGGACAAGAATTCTTTCTACTTTGTCCCCAGCTGTTTTCCTAAAGCCTAGAAGAGACCCTGCTTCACAGTAGCTGATATGGGTTCAATAAATATCTCTGGACCCTTGTGGACAAGTGTGTGTGTGTGTGTGTGTGTGCGTGCGCACGTGCGCATGTGTGTGTGTGAACCTGGGCTCTGAATAGATGGAGAAAGAAGGTTGTAGGATGGAGAAGAAAGGACAGTTGTTGGACAAGAAGATCACAAGGTGATTAAATTTGCTGCAAGGACATAAGGGAACAGAATATATATATAATCTCTATCTGCCTATCTATAGCTGTATCTATCTATAACTCATATACATCTCATATCTATCAATTCATCTACACACACATATTACACACACTCAGGTAAATGAAATGACAGTTGAAATGACTAATCAGTGTAGCTGAAGAGATATCCATAGGACATACTATGGACAGGTTTGAGTTTCACTGGAGGATGAGATTATGTTTCAACATTCGATAGACAGCCATTTTGAATTTCTGAAGCTAGGAAAATGTGGACTTGAAAGAGGGGTTTTTACTTAAAGACTAACAAAAATGTATTAAAGAACTTTTTGCTATCATTCTAAAGACATTATAATACAATGACCAAAATTTTAGACTCTGAAATCAGTTAGGGCAGGGTTTGAATTTTGTCCCTAATGTGAAAACCTTAGTTGCCTCACTTTTTTATGTGGAGAAAAAAAAGTAACATCTGCTATATAGAGTTGTTGCAGAAATAGAATAATATGTGTAGAGTGTTTAGCATGGACTCCAGCACTTAGTAAATATTCAGTAAAAGATAATCATTCTTATTTGTATATGATACAATGATGTTTTATGATACTTACTTTAGGAGATGGAGCAGAGAGAAAGTATTTGAGCTAAGAGCAATTAGAAATATTTTTGAGGAATCCAGACATGGGATTTAGAGTGTTTATCTGGGGTGCTGGATGATTGAAAATGGAAGATAAATGATAAGGCTCAGGGATAGTGTGAAACTACAAACAAGTGGTCAAGATTCAAGTTAAAATTTGAAAACCTGATAGTGATGCCATTAACTGAAATGGAAATTTTGAGAATGTTCTTTAGACTATGAGTTATCATAAAAGTGTTAGTTACCATTATGTTGCCTAGTAAATTATGGTCTTCTGGAAAGATCTGACTTTGAAATATATCACCAATTTACTGGTAAAGGTATCAACTGAAAAAATATTGTCAGAGTCTTATTCCATGTACTGTTCTCTGAAGAACTAGGGAAGAAATTCTTTCTCCCTTGTCAAAGTCTAGCACTGAAGAGAACAGCGACAATTCTTTGCAAACTCTTTGTTTGGGTCTTTTAAGTCTTGTCCCTTCTTTTGGGCAAGATTTACACTAGCTGATCAGGATAAACACTGGAGAACTTGTTTATACAATTCCAGTTTCAAATCGGATTTATTTCTGAAATCAAACTGAAGAAATTTTATATCCATTACTTGAAAACTTTTATATCTAAAAATTCTATTCCTATGTATTAGTGTAAGGAGTTATTGTACATTATTGTCTTTTTTTCTTTTAAAAACCACACAAAGTTAGGGTAAAAGGACTACTGATGTGTAATTTTGACAAGTTATCCACCTCCTGATCTGTATAATATTTGTATAATTTTCAAAGTAAATTTGTACTTCATGTCGATATTGTAACATGGAAATTATTTTTTATTGGTTAGGACATATTAAGCTACAGTAACAAACAGTCCTCCAAATTTCAGTGAATTAAATATTAACAATCGTCTAGGGCTAATGTTAGGTTGGCAAGATGACTCTTTTCTACTCAGTCATTCAAGAGCTCAGATTAAGGGCAACTTTGCCATCTTCAATCCATGGCTTCTAAATTGTTCTGGTGTCATTTTCCCAAGGAAGACATACAGATGGCCAATAAGCATACAAAAAGATGCTGAACATCACTGATCATTGGGGAAATACAAATTAAAACCACAATGAGATATCACCTCACATCTGTCAGAATGGCTATCATTAAAAACACAACAAATAACAAGTGTTGGCCAGAATGTGGAGAAAAAGGAATCCTTGTGCATTGTTGGTGGAAACATAAATTGGTGCAGCCACTATGGAGAAGACTGTGGATGTTTCTCAAAGATTAAAAAAACAGAACTCTCATACAATCCAGCAATTTCACAACTGGGTATTTCTCCAAAGAAAATAAAAACACTAATTCAAAGTGATATATGCACCCCTCTGTTCATTGCAACCAATAGCGAAGATATGGAAACAATCTAAGTGCCCACTGGTAGATATTTAATACAATAGCCAAGATACGGAAATAATCTAAGTGTCCATTGATGGATGAATGGACAAATAAAGTACATATTCCATTATGTATATAATAGATACATCATATATAATGGAATAACATACAGCTATAAAAATGAGGAAAGTTTACATTTCTGGACCTTGAAGGCATTATGCTAAGTGAAATAAGTCAAAGACAAACACTGTATGATCTCACTTACACATGGAATCTAATAAACAAAACAAATGAACACACATATATGAACAGAAACAAAGGTCATAGATACAAAGAGTAAACAGGTGGTTGCCAGAAGGAAGGAGGCTGGATGGGGTGTGAGGAGGAGAGAAATAGCTGAAGGAAATTGAGGGGCACAAATTTTCAGCTACAAAATAAATGAGTTGCATGTCTTATTCTTTCATCGGTTTTTGTTCTGTTCCTTCAGTAAAATAACTCTTCTTCGACTTTCTGCTTCATTTAATTGGAAAACAAAAATTCACCCCACAGACTAGTATTTCCAGTATTAGAAAAAAATAAATCACGTTCTGGAATGAGGACTGTGCCATTCACTTCCAGAGACCTTGGATATAATTGAAGATCTTTTAGGATCTTCAGAGAAGTCTTTTTATTCTCCTCTAATCAAGTTACTTTTCCTCAAGCAGTAGTATTCAGACAAAATTAGATAATTTTTAATTATTATGATGGTCATAAAAAAGAGTGAAGTAACACATAATGCCACAACTTGGATGGACCATGAAGATATTTTGCTTAATGAGAGAAGCCTCAAAAGTTTACATATTGTGATTTCATTTATAGAAAAGGTCCAGTATAGGGAAATTTATAAAGACAGGAAGTGGATTGGTAATTGCTTAGGGCTGGGGGAAAGGAATGAGGGGTGGGGGATAGGAAGGTGATAGCTAAAGGGTATGGCCTTTCTTTCTGAGATGATAAAAATGTTCTAAAATTGACTGAATTGTTGGTTGCACATGCTACTGTGCATGTTAGCTGCATGTGAGAACACTAAAAATCACTGAATGATACACATCAAATCAAAGAATTGCAACATGTGTGAATTATATTTCAATAAAACTGTTTAAAGAAAGCCAAATATTTATTAAGTGTTCTGGGTATGTAAGATATTGAGTGAGCTATGTATATAATGTTGATTCACTCGATGAATTATTGAGCAATTATTTTTAAATGTACAATTTAGAAGCCTATAGGATAATCTGAAAATACATTTATGATTATTTTAAGTGAAAAACAATCAAAATACAAAATGTATGCACACTATTATATAAACAGCACAAATAAATAATGAGCCTGTACATAGAAAAAAAAGTCTAACAGGAAACATGCCAGAATCTTAATAATGACTGTATTTAAGCAATGCAACTATGGGCCATTTTAACTGTTTAATGATTTCCATATTTTAGTATTTTCCAAAAATTTTTAAATAAATATATCATTTTCTGGAAAAAGGTGTGTTTTGGTGTGCCATCAGTTGGAAGGTGGAAGAGCATATAGGAAGTTACATTTTAGGGTGGAGGTAGCACAGATTATTTCCATTCCCATTCCACAGGCTTAAATCTCAGTCACATTGTTACTGAGTCCAAACTCGTTCTGCTCGCTGCATGACAGGCCAATAAATTGGGAGATGAGGTGTTGGGGCTAGGAATAGTGACTTTATTTGGAAAGCTGGCACACCAAGAAAATGGCAGACTAATGTCTTGGAGAACCATCTTACTCAAGTCAGAATTCAGGCTCCTTTTATACTAAAAAGGTGAAGGGGTGTGGTTGGTTGTTGCAAACTTCTTGGTGTAGGAATTCTTTGTTCTTGTAGCTGTCCATGTGGGTCAGGTCATGGTGCCCCTGTAATCCTCCAACAGAACAAACATTATTTTCCATTCTGCAACTTGCTATCTTTTTATAAATGCAAAAGTGTTAATATTCTCAAAGGTCAGAGCCTTGAGAACAGGCTCTCCTGTATATTTCAGGCTAAGGGCAACATTCTTTTGCACAAGGTGCAGAGCTGGCAAGACTAAGCGTAGAAAACAGGGCACAGGGTTAAAGTCAAAGAAACAGATCTAATACGGAGTCAGATTTGCTCTTTTCTGTTACAAGATGAACACATGTAACTGTAAAGGTAGGTTTGGAAATGTAATTTACTTGCATCTCCAGGGAGGAGAGGAAGTAGGAGGCGGTGAATTGCTAATAGGCACAGCCACAGTCTTTTATGTATTTATCAGAAACACAGTATTCACTAACGCTAAGATAACTGTAAGGTTGCCCACCCAACTAGTTTGTCACAGAGCTAGGTCCAGGATTTTGGCAACCTGTCTTATTTTTTTAGCACTTTTCCATGAGACAGCGTGTGTTGAGGAGGACAAGACCACTGGTGTCTCTTACTCCACCTTTCTCAAGGAACAGGTGGTTAGATGGCTATGACTTTTAGAGTTTTTTGAGGGTTTCCTTCTCATCTCATAAAATGGCACCCATTTTTCCTTTTCGATTTCTTCCTGTTTTACCAGATTCTTATTGCAATATTTTAGTTACGCTTTGCAGAATAATTGGTGGATGGAAATTGTCTCCCTGAAGAACTATTGATTCTGAGTGGTTGTTGATTTGATACAGTTTTCAAGACACGTAATAGCTAGCCTGATATTTTTGTTGGTTTCAGATAAATTATCACAAATCTGAGGTGATTTTAATTTTTCATTAAGTATGAAATGAACTCAACAACTTTTTACATTATCCAGGATCGATCTCATTGATCTCACACTCTTCTATTGTTCAGAGCTCAAAATTTTAAATTAGAGAACAAATATGTCATTTAACAATATGATCAAATGTCAGGTAGTATCTGCCCTGTGCACATGAAGGGGGTCATCACTTCGCAAGCCTTCAAGGGACAACAGCATTCTGGTACAGATAAAAGCAAGTTATGGCAGAGCTGAGCTTGTGTAAAAACCCATGCCCCATTCGTTTCGATTGTGATATACTATGTAGATTTGGGCAAGTGATATATTCTTCTTTGGCTTCAAATTTCTCATTTGTAAAAAATGAAGTGTTGGTCTATCTACAGATTCTTAAATTCCTAACATTTTCCAAGGCAAAAGTTAGAGAGACCTAAGTTCTACAGCCTAATTGGACTTTGATGAAAAAAGGTCAATATGATAAAAAATGGCCTAGGGAAATCTTTCAGGAGGGGCAAAGATTTAATCAGGGTCTTGGGGACTAGAAAAATAAACAGAGAGAAGGAAAATAATGTTCATTTTAGAGAAAAAAACACACAAGCAATTTAACTTATTGTTTCAATAAATACTCATTCACTGTGTGCTAGATCTCCGTATTGTGCTGGGTGTTAAGGATATGAAAGAAAGACAGTCTTTGGCTGCTGCCTTTATGGAGATTATAGTCCAGCAAATGAAGGAATTGTGCATATATAACAGTGAGGCATTTTGCCTCTTTAAAGAGTGTTAATGTGGAGACAATAAGAGGTGAGACTGGAGGCACGGAAGGTGCCTAATAATAAAAGTCTTGGATCCCATGTGGAGGAAAATTTCAGTTTTTTGTATAGGCTGCTATAGGAGATTTCTGAATTGAGGTGAGATATGATAACAGGACTATTGAGGGAAAAGCAATACAGGATGGATTGGAATATCTTTTCCTTGATTTTAATTTTTAACATATTGAACTGCCCTGGCACTTACACGTGCAGGGTTTCTCAGAGATTTATGCAGTGACTTCCAGTGGTCACGAACCTCTTCTTGTGTTCTCTCTACCCATCATCCCTTAACCACCGAGTTATGACTGATAATTTACAGCTTGGTCAGTATTAGGCCTGCTGTTTGCAATCTGCAAATATGGCCCAGTAGGCAACTGCAATTCACAACACAAGCCGATTGATCTGTTTCACTGAGTGGAACCACACATGTTTCATAGCAAAGATCAGAGAGTGATTCAGCATTCATGAGAAAATGTAGCAACAAAAGGTTAGTAGAACAGGCCTAGGAGTGGAGCCATATTGGGAGCAATTGCAGAAGGAAATGGTCTGGATTTATTATCTACATTAAAGATATTGTGGGTCCCATGGAGACCAGGAGTGTCATGGAGATCCAGCTAATAGGTTTTTTATTGGATTATTGTCAGACGGCTGCACCTGCTTTGAAAGAGGGAACGTTTGCTTCGTTTCCTGGCAGAGACTACAAGCTGTGAAGCCGAGAACAATCACTGGGGTTGGAAATGGAGCTGATTATTTTTTAGAACTTGTGCAAGGATTACAGGGCTGATCTCCCAACTGTGGAAGTATATGCGAAATGTAAAAATCCAGAAAATAAAAAAAGCCGCTTAGAAGCTCACATTATATTTGGGATTCATAATATTCACATAGAAGAAGAGTGTCTGGATAAGACCCTGAAGCACTAAATTTGGTCAGCCAGTCCATGGAGTTTTGAACACATGTGATTCCGCTCCATCCATCTTCCTCGAACCCACCCAGATATTGATGGTTTGATTACTCTTTGCATTTTGCGGATAGTGTAAGACATGAGTCAGTTTTGGAATTTGGGGTTTAATAGGGATAAAGGTTCTGACACAAATGAACTGGAAGTCTGGAGTTTGTGCAGTGATTCTAACATCAGTCTAGAAAAATTACAAAAGTAATTGTAGCTTTAGTCTATGAGGTAATCAACTAAGCCACCTAATCACCTGAATGAGGTGACAGCTCAGATTCCACGTTCTTCTCTTTCCTTTTCACTAATTAACAGAAATATTATTGTAATCCATTGGTTCAGTGGATGAATCAGTACAGAAATAAAGAAGGGTGTGACAAGACGGTGCCACTGAGATTGGCAGCTGCAGATCATTACAAGGTAATATACACCTGTATAGTTATGACAGACAGGCATGATGACTTTCTAAGTCATTTTCAGGCTTAGCCACAAACCAGTGACTTGCACCTGAAAAAGGCTAATTTCGAGTGAGGCACCGATACAGTGACAGTTACTGCCCACAGGTGGCCGTGCAGCAGTAGGAGAGCTCTCAGGTTTCTGCTTCCTGTGGGCTCTTTCTGCCCCAGGAGGAGGCTTCCAGGGATCTGTGTAGGCTTGCAGTGACAGGATTGTTGTTTCTGGAGCACTCTTGCCGTTCAGGTAGGTGACTCTAACTAATTTTGCTCTTTAATAACCTCCTCAGACATTTAGAACGATGGCGTTTTGGACTAGAACATACATCAGAGCTCCTTTGCCACAGCACAGATTTAAAAAGCTGATTCCAGAAAGCCTTGTTGCAGTGGCAAAGCCAAGTCTGATCTCAGGGCTCCTGGCTCCTGGCTCCTGGTTGAGTGCAGTTCTTCTACCATGTAATTCACTTTGCTACTTTTCTCCAAATGCAAGCATCCTTCTCTTCATGCCATCTATAGGGTGACTGACTTATCCTAGTTTGTCTGGACTTTCCTGGTTATAACCAAAAAGGTCCATGCTCCAGGACTGCAAACCCAGATGGTTGGACACCCTACAGATGGTTGTCTGTGATGTCACCATTATGCTTTATTCAGAATTGCCTGCCATTCCTGAAGATGAAGCGTCTATTTTGCATTTGTGCCTTTGTACCTGCTGCTCCTTCAGCCTCAGATACCCTCCTTATGTTCTTTCATGGTCAGCTTCTCCTCATTTCTGAAAGCTCAGTCTGAGCATCACTTCCTTAGCGGGTGCAAACAGTTCTTGGGGCATTTTTAGGTGGCTGTCATCTGTTTTCTCAGAACAGCACTGTGAGCATATCACCATTAAAATGCTTTATTGTGTAGTGTTGTGATTATTCACATTTCTTTCCCCTGCTTGGATGAAGATCCTTGGACTTGAGAGCAGAGACCATTCATCTTTTTCTGCTACTACCCTTTTTTCCCAGTAGCCTCTGCTTTCTTGTGTTTACCTCATTTCCCTTTCCAGAGAATTTATGGTTCATCAGGAGGTTCTTAAAAGACAAAGATCTTTTAAGAATCAAAGGAATCATGTTTCTTATTTGAAATTTAGATCTATTGATTTGACACTGGTGGGATGCTTTGGGGCAAGAATGCCCACTCTGTGAGCCACACCATGGGAGGGAATTTCCCACTCATACTTATTCTAAGCTGGGTACAGGTGAGTAGAAGGGACAAATTTATATCATATTAATCAGTCATGATAGGCAGCCCCTCTCAGAGGCCCCAGATGAGCAGATAAAAGCAGGCTTTCTGCTTTATGGTCTGCACTGAGCCCATCTGCCTGTTTATTTGGCATGAATCCTACAAACACTGTGAGATGCCCTGGAGGGTCAGCACTCAAACCTGAGTCATGGGAATGGCTCTGACACAGAACTTGGGGTCATAGACTCCTAGCCCAGAGGCCAGCTTTGGAGCAGTGCCTTGAGACTGGTTTCCAGCTGTTATTTGTTAGATCGAAGTTTTCCTGTTGACTTGATTAGAGAGCAATGAAGGCAGTTACTTTGGTGTGTCCTTTGACGCCATACGCCTTACATGGTGAGGAACGACCACTGGATAGGAAGTCAAGAGTCTTGCATTCTGCTACCCAACATGCCTCCAATCAGCCCTGTGGCTTGTGGCCAATGGCTTCATTTTTCTAAATCCAAGGTTCCTTGTTTATAAATTGAGTGGTTGGCTTTTTTTCTTTCTCTGGTATCTTCTAATGCAAAATCTCTCTAAAAGATGAGTATTGTGGACACAAAGCTACAGGAATTTAAGAAGTCAACTCACACTCTTGAATATGGTACCTGATCAAATTGGAAAGTTCTGGGAGGAAGGAACAAGCCTGCATGTGATGATTGCTCTGCCAAGCTCTCCAGCCACTTGTTGACTACTGGACTTTTGCAATCAGCGCTGCCCTGAACTGCTCAGGATATTCTCTGGGTGAGTGAGCAGGTGGATGTGAAGCACCTCCTCACTGATTGTGCTGCCCGTTAGAGGGTGTGCACTCTGATGAGGGTCTGTCTTTTGAGAAGGAAAATCTCCAACCAAAGACATGGATGAGAGCTCTGGGGAGAAGCGCTGGGAGTCAAGAGCACCAGCAGCTGAGTCTGTCCCAACCTGCACAACCGTCCGGTGTTCTCGGGCAAATCACGCAGTCTCTGTGACATCCAGTTTCACATGAAGAAGATACCATATGGGCCACAAAGTCATTCGGAAATTAAAGAGACATAAAATTAGTCAGGAAAAAAGGCTGAAATGCACAGGGAAGCATCAATTAAAAAGACGAAATTAGGAAACCCTTTAACCAGAAAAAAAGGAAAAATTCCCCAGCCGAAATTTAAACGGGTGGATGTTGTGAGATTGGAAACACATCACAAGGAAGGAAAAAAATTTCTCCTTGGGTTTAGTAACAGTTTCAGTCTGACTCCCCCTGCATTCTTTGTGATTTGTCATTGTGTGTCCAGTGCTGAGACTGGACCTGGCTCTGGAGGCCACAGATGGATTCAGAACCTCCTGACTAGTTTTAAGGGAATTTGGACACTGTTAACATCCCAGAAACCCCAGGTGTTCAGGGGGAAATTCTTGTCAGACATTAAAAGTTCTCTGAAGGTTCTTTTTTGTTTCTTTTGTATTTTTTAATTTCCTCCTTCTCCTTTCCTTTCGGAAAGAGTTCATTTAGCAGAGACGTCATCAGACGGGAAATTTCCACAGGGACTTAAGGAGGAGATGGCACGCCGCAGGAAGTGCAGTGTAGAGAAAGGTTCACATCAGAGCAGGCTGTATGTCGAGGTGACCTCATGGTCAGTCTGAAGCTCCACGGCTCAGCACCGCCATCCCCGCTCTGGCCACTCACTCTCCGTACACACTAGCAAGGGGTGGAGAGGCCAGTGCCATGTAGGGCCTTCGCCCTGGGGGTTCTCTGCCATCCAAAGCCAACATAAGACCATACCTGATAAAATTTACTTTCAAAATGCCCAAACCAAGGACATCTCCTTTCCTTCAAAACCCACATTTCCCATCTTGCTCATTAATGCCAGCATCTACTCAATTTCCCACATCAGAAACCTGCCCAGGGTTTTAGACCCCTTCCCTTCCTTATACCCCATGGTTTAGTGCCTTTCTCTTCTGTTCATTTACTTCAATTCTCAGCACAACACCTTAGGTCATGTGCTATTTCCAATCCTTTTGACTTAGATTATTGCCACAAAGGGGATGGAGGTGGGAGCTGGGAACATACTTACAGTGCACCATCCACTTCTCATCCCTTCTCTCCCTGAGTTCTCAGACAAGCCTGAAGAAGGTGCTAAACGCCTCCATTCTATGATTGCAACGATAGTGGAACGAATACTTACTAAGCATTACTCATGTGCTTGGCATTGCACATCATTTTATACTTATTATTCCTCCTGCCTTGTTTCTTGCCCCCTTTACTTTGCTGTCACACTGAGTCTTCTTTTTATTGAGGTATAGTCAGTTTACAATTTTGTGTCAGTTTCTGGTGCAGCGCAAGGCTTCAGTCATCCATGAACATACGTATATTCATTTTCATACACTTTATACCACAAGCTACTATAAAATATTGAATATATTTCCTTGTCATACAGTATAAACTTGTTTATCTATTTTATATATACCAGTCAGTATCTATAAATCTCAAACTCCCAGTTCATCCCTTCCCCCCCGCAACCACAAGTCTGTATTTTATGTCTGTGAGTCTGTTTCTGTCTTATACACATGATCATTTGTCTTTTTTTTTTTTTTTAGATTCCACATATGAGTGATATCATATGGAATTTTTCTTTCTCTTTATGACTTACTTCACTTAGAATGACATTCTCCAGGGCCATGTTGCTGCCAATGGCATTATCTTATCATTTTTATGGCTGAGTAGTATTCCATTGTATAAATATAACACAACTTCTTTATCCAGTTATCTGTCTGGACATTTAGGTTGTTTCCGTGTCTTGGCTGTTGTAAATAGTGGTGCTATGAACATTGGGGTGCATGTATCTTTTTGAATTAAGGTTACCTCTGGATAACCTACCCCAGGAGTAGGACTGCTGGGTCCTATGGTAATTTGTCACACTGAGTTTTATATTCAGTTTTTGGTGGTTTTCCCACAGCTTCTTTCCTACACCCTCATTACAGGGAAGGCAAGGGGTTCCATCCATAATCTAGCCCCTGAAGACACCTTCCCCGTTTGATGCCACTCCCCAAAGCCCAGAGCAGCTTCCTTTCCTTCCCTCTTCTCTTACACCCACTGTACTAACCTCTTATTTTCATTAAAATATTTTCTCTTGTCCATTTCCTCGCAGGAGTTTTCTCCCAGCCTGTTCTGTTTCCCCTTATAGACACCTGTTACTTGTTCTGCCTGGCAGCATTTTCTTGCTTTAGTGATAAGACGCTGGTGTTTTCTATTTTTAAGGAACTCCTATTCCTCAGCGGGAGCAGTCTGAACAAGAGTCTGTATGGTGATCTGGTCTCCCTGGAAAAGGGGTGGGCATAGAACTGAGGTTCAGCAAACAAACTCTTTGCAATCTGTCGTAAAGTGGAGTCATTCCAAGGACCAGGAATGATTAAAGCTGAATATTCTGATGATTCCTTCTCCTCAAATCCGTGGAACAGACTTTAGACTTTGCCCTTAACTTTCTGAGGCCGATTTTTGGTCTCCTGAGGCTTCTCGAAGCTATTCAGGTAATCCCAGCCCTCCCTCCCAGTGCGTAATGAAGCCAGAATTCACTTCTACTGTTTGCAAAGAACTCTGATCGACACAGTGTCCTCCTCTGAGTGAAACTCACATTCTCTGCTTGTTTGCCAGTGGCCCAGATAGCATTCTGATCGGCTGACTCAGTCCTGTTCACCCTCCTGTTCTGTTGTAATTCTGGCCCTAGAGAATGCTCCTTCTTGAAGGTATAGACCAGTGCCACAGCGGCAAGCCTGGGCCGCCCTCTCTTCACTCCACTCACAGAATACCAGAGCCAGAGGGGCTGCTGGGAACGTCTGCACTTTCCAACCAGTGCGGTAAGTCCCTGGATCCCTCGGTGGTCTCTGAGGCGCTCACTCCACTGTCCCCTCCCAGGCCACATTCCCAGAAGTGCTTGTATCAGTCCTGCTGAAGGGATTCAGATCCCTGGAAATGCAGTGCAATCGGATAGCTGCTTATTTCTTTTTGTAACTATGTTCTTTCTTAAAATCCTCCATAGAAAGCTTTTTCTGTAACCACAGTTTCCTAGAAAGAGCACTGACCCAGCTCTGGCCCCAGGGGACTGGATAATTAATTTCGCCTCTAGAAGTCTCAGCTCCCTGTCGGGAAAAAGGGCTAAAATGAGCCATATTATCAAGATGGCGACACAGGTTGTTCCTGACTTCACTCCGCCTCACACGATGAACAATGAACAACTCTTCATGAACAAGGTACCCCTGAGAGAATCCTAGCACATGGGGGTGAGGCTGAAGTACCCCCACATGGCAGAGACCAAGGCGTACTCTTAAAAAAGGGACAGTAATAACTGTTGATACTGTCTCACACATTTGAAGGTGAAAGGCCAGTGTTACAGAGAATAGAAAAAAATTTCTGGAAGCAAAGATGTGGTTATTATTGTCATTACTGGTTCCACTCCCCGTATCCCCACTCATCTGAGTTTACAGCATCCATCTCCATCAACATCTTTGTGAAATTGAATGGCTATCCTTATAAAACAGACCTGAGAGTGCAGGGAGCCTCTGCGAGCTTTACTTTTCCCATCCCCTCTTGTTTTCTTCACCCAACATTGGCCAGGGGACCAGTGCTCATAGAAACTCAAAATGCCAATTCTGAAAACTCATCATTCCCATCTCAGCTCCTTCATAACCTTTTGGTATAAGCGGAGGGTAAGTCCAGTCATTTGCATCAGCTTGTTCAAGACATAAATCCTTGCCCTACCTCTTTCTTGGCTTGGAGAAAGAACCTTAAAGGGGTGACACAATCCATGCTAATGTTATTAAATGTCAATGCTTACAATTAGCACCTTTACCTGAACTGGTTTCCTAGTGTTGTCGTAACAGAGGACCACAGACTGGGTGGCTTAAATAACAGAAATGTATTGACTCACAGTTCCAGAGGCTGGAAGTCTAAGATCAAGGTGCCAGCAGGGCTGTTTCCCTCTAAGGGCCATGAGGGAGAATGTGTTCCATCCTTCTCTGCAGGCTTCTGCTGGTTGCTGGTAATCTTTGGTGTTTCTTGCCTTGTAGATCTCTGACTTCATATTCGCGTCGCATCCTCTGTGTGTGTGTGTGTGACTGTGTTCAAATTTCTCTTTTTTATAAGAACATCAGTCATATTGAATTAGGGGGCCACCAGTATGACCTCATCTTAACTAATTATACCTGCAATAATTTTATTTCCAAGTCAGGTTACATTTTAAAGTACTGGGGGTTAGAACTTTAACATATGAATTTTGGGGAGGACATAATTCAATCCATAACATTACCAGTTGTCATTATTAACATCTTTGCAAGAAGTTGATTTGTATAAATGCTTAAATTCTCAGGGTCTAGTTACATGCCTTCTCTATGCTTCGGAGGGAAGAGAATCAGTCTCCATCATGACATGGGCCAGCTCACTCCTGGTGCACTTTATTTCTTTCTTTTTTTTTAATTGAAGTACAGTCAGTTACAATGTCTCAGTTTCTGGTGTACAGCACAATGTCCTAGTCATGCATGTACATACATATATTCATTTTCATATTCTTTTTCATTAAAGGTTATTATAAGACATTGAATATATTCCCTCTGCTATACAGAAGAAACTTGTTTTTTAATCTATTTTTATATATAGTGGTTCATATTTGCAAATCTCAAACTCCCAAATTTATCCCTTCCTACCCCCTTTCCCCCAGTAACCGTAAGATTATTTGCTATGTCTGTGAGTCTGTTTCTGTTTTGTTGATGAGTTGGTTTGTCTTTTTTTTTTCTACATTCCACAAATGAGTAATATCATATGTTATTTTTCTTTCTCTTTCTGGCTTCATTTAGAATGACAATTTCTAGGTCCATTTATGTTGCTGCAAATGGTATGATTTTATCTTTTTTATGGCTGAGTAGTATTCCATTGCATAAATATACAACAACTTCTTTATCCAGTCATCTGTCAATGGACATTTAGGTTGTTTCCATGTCTTGGCTGTCGTAAATAGTGCTGCTATGAACATTGGGTGCGTGTATCTTTTTGAATTAGAGATCCCTCTGGATATATGCCTGGGAGTGGGATTGCTAGATCATATGGTAAGTTAATTTTTAATTTTTTGAGGACTCTCCATACTGCTTTCCACAATGGCTGCACCAAAATACATTCCCACAGTGTAGGAGGGCTCCCTTTTCTCCACATCTTTTCCAGGATTTATGGTTTGTGGATTTTTGAATGATGGCCATTATGACTGGTGGGAGGTGATTCCTCATTGTAGTTTTGATTTTCGTTTCTCTGATAAATAGTGATATTGAGCATTTTTTCATGTGTCTATTGACCATTCATATGTCTTCATTGGAGAATTGCTTTCTTAGGTCTTCTGCCCATTTTTGGATTGGGCTGTTTGTTTTTTTGTTATTAAGTTGTATGAACTGTTTATCTAGTCTGGAAACTAAGCCTTTGTTAGTCGCATCATTTGCAAATATTTTCTCCCATTTTGTAGGTTGTCTTTTTGTTTTGCTTATGATTTCTTTTGCTGTGCAAAAGCTTATAAGTTTAATTAGGTCTCATTTGTTAATTTTTGCTCTTATTTGTTATGCCTGGGTAGACTGCCCTAGGAGAGCATTGCTAAGATTTATGTCAGATAATGTTTTCTCTATGTTTTCTTCCAGGAGGTTTATTGTGTCTTATATTTAAGCCTTTAAGCCATTTTGAGTTTATTTTTGTGTATGTGTGAGGGAGTATTCTAACTTCATTGATTTACATTCTGCTATCCAGTTTTCCAAACACAACTTGCTGAAGAGACTGTCTTTTTTCCATTGTATATTCTTGCCTCCTTTGTCAAGGATTAATTGACCTCATAGGTCTGTGGGTTTATTTCTGGGCTCTCCATTCTGTTCTATCTGTTTTTATGCCAATATCATGCTGTTTTTATTACTGTAGCTCTGTAGTATTTTCTGAAGTCTGGGAGGGTTATTCCTCCAGCTTTGTTCTTTATCTTCAATATTGCTTTAGCAATTCTGGGTCTTTTGTGATTCCATATAAACTTTGAGAATGTTTGTTCTTGTTCTGTGAAAAATGTACTGGGCAATTTGGTAGGGATTGCATTTAGTCTATAGATTGCCTTGGGCAGTATGGCTATTTTAACAATGTTGATTCTTCCAATGTAAGAGCATCAGATATCTTTCAGTTCCTTCAAGTCATCTTTAATTTCCTTAATCAAAGTTTTGTAGTTCTCCATGTATACATCTTTCACCTCCTTGGTCAGATTTATTCCTAAGTATTTTATTGTTTTGGATGTGATTTTAAGAGGGATTCTGTATGTTTCCAGAAACTTATCCATTTCTTCTTGGTTGTCCAATTTGTTTCTATATAGTTGTTCATAGTATTCTCTTATGATATTTTGTATTTTTGTGGTATTAGTTGTAATTTCTCCATCTTCCTTTCTTATTTTGTTTATTTGTGTCCTTTTTTGTTATTTGTGTCTCTTTTCTTCTTGGTGAGCCTAGCCAAAGGTTTGTAAATTTTGTTTACTCTTTAAGAAAAACAGCTCTTGTTTTGATTTTTTTTAATCTCTATTTTATTTATTTCCTCCCAGATCTTTATTATCTCCTTCCTTCTGTTGATCTTTTGTTCTGTTTACTCTTCTCTTTCTAATTCTTTCAGGTGATATGTTAGGTTGTTTACTTGAGGTTGGTTTTTTTTTTGTTGTTTTTTTTTTTTTGAGGAAATCCTGTATCACTATGAACTTCCCTCTTAGGACTGCTTTTGCTGCATCTCATAGATTTTGTGTGGTTGTGTTTTCATTGTCTTTTGTCTCAAAGTATTTTTAAATTTCTTCTTTGATTTCATCATTGATCCATTGTTTTTTTTTTTTTTTTAGTAGCATGTTGTTTAATCTCCATGCTGTCTTCTTTTTCTCCTTTATCTCCTTTATTTTTCTGTGGTTGGTTTCTAGTTTCATGGCATTGTGGTCAGAAAAGATGCTTAAAATAAGTTCTATCCTCTTAAATTTGTTGAGGCTTCTTTTGTGCCCAAGTACATGATCTATCCTAGAAAGTGTTCCATACGCACTTGCAAAGAATGTATATTCTGTATTTAGGGCTGTAATGTCCTAAAGATATCAACCAAGTCCAACTGTTCTATTGTGTCATTTAGTATCTCCATTGCCTTATTGATATTCTGTCTGGAAGACCTGCCCAACAGTGTTAGTGGGGTATTAAAGTCTCCAACTATGATTCTGTTCTCATCAATTTCTCCCTTTATGTCTGTTACTATTTGCTTTATGTATTTAGGTGCTCCTCTGTTGGGTGCATATATGTTAATGAGTGTAATATCCTCATCTTGTATTGCTCCTTTAATCAATATAGAGCCCTCCTTTATATTTCTTTATGGCTTTTGTTTTAAAGTCTCTTTTGTCTGAAATCAGTATTTCTACTCTAGCTTTCTTGTCATTTCCATTTGCATGAATATCTTTTTCCATCCTCTCACTTTCAATCTATGTGTGTCTTTCATCCTAAAGTGGGTCTCTTGTATGCAGCATCTTATAGTTTCTTGTTTTATTATCCAATATGCCACTCTATGTCTTTTGATTGGAGCATTTAGTCCATTGACATTCATGGTAATTATTGATAGATGTGTGTTTATTGCCATTTTGAACTTAATTTTCCAGTTGATTTGGTATTTCATCTTTGTTCCTTTCTTTTTCTTTTACTTTTTGTGTTTTTGATAATTTTCTTTCATATTAGGTTGGTTTCTTTTTGGTTTTTGTGACCCTATTGTATGCTTTTAATTTGTGGTTACCCTATTTTTCAAGTATATTAACCCATTACTACATCTGTTTGCTTTAAACTGGTAGTCATGTAAGCTCACACACATCCTAAAAAGTATGGAAAAAAAAGAAGAAAAATATCCTATATTTTCTTAGTCCCCTCTCCCACCTTTAATGATTTTGATGTCCTCTTTTATATCTTCATGTTTATTCTATTGCAGCTCCTGGTAGTTATCACACTTCCAATTATGATTTTCTCCTTTCTGTACCATCCTGCTTCTTTTCTATTTAGTAGATCTTTCAATATTTCTTTTAGCATAGATTTATTATTGCTAAATTCTCTTAGGTTTTGCTTGTCTGGGAAATTCTTTATCTCTCCTTCTATTCTAAAGGATAGTCTTGCTGGTTAGAATATCCTAGTTTGCAGCTTTTTCTTATTCAGAACTTTGAATATATCTTGCCAGTCCCTTCTGTCGAGCAGTGTTTGTGTTGAGAAGTCAGCTGAAAGCCTTATGGAGGTTCCCTTGTAACTCTTTGTTTTTCTCATGCTGCCTTTAGAATCGTTTCTTTATCTTTAACCTTGGCCATCTTAATTATAATATGTCTTGGGGTAGGTCTATATGGGTTCTTTTTGTTGGGGACCCTTGTCATTCCTGTTCTTGCATATCTAGTTCCTTCTTTGGGTTTGGAAAGTTTTCAGTCACGATTTCTTCAAGTACCTATGAATCCCCTTTGCTCTTTCTTCTCCTTCTGGGACCCCTATTATGTGTAGATTGGCACACTTTACATTATCCCATAGGTCCGTTACATTCCTTTCGTTGATTTTTACTTGCTTTTCTATGTGATGTTCTGATTGGGTGACTTCTGTTGTCCTGTCTTCTATGTCACTTACTTGTTCCCCTGCATTTTCTGTTCTGCTTTTGACCCCCTTTAACTTGACTCTTGTCTTAGCCACTGAGTTTTCCATTTTTAATTGGCTTCTCTTGATAGTTTCTATTTCCTTTTTATGGTGTTTTCTGTCTCTATTCATAGTCTCTTGTTTCCTTCTGTGCTCTCATCACTCCGTTTTTGAAGTCATGATCTAGTAGACTATTGAGGTCTAGTTCATTGATCATTCTTTCAGGGGACTTCTCTTGTTCTTTCAAATGGGGGTCGTTCCTCTTCTTTATTTTGCTTGTATCTCTCTGGCACTGTGGATTATGGAGAATCAGTTATATACTCTGGTCTTGAAGGGTTTTTCTTTTTTTTTTAAGAGGATGTTTTCCTGTGTAGACTGTGCACCTCTAATGACTTTGTCACGAGGTCTGTTTTTAGTATGGATGTTTGCTACGTCTGTTTTCCATGTGTGTTGGCTGTTATCCCTTTGACTGTGGGTGCGGCCACTGTGGTGATCAGAGCCTGCCTTGGTTGTTGAGTGTGGCCTCCTTTTTGTTCTGTGGTTGTCACAGCCCTGACAGGGGGTCGGATCTGTTCCCGTGTTGTTTGAATGGTGGCTTCCAGACCAGTTTCTGAGCTGTGGTGTGTGGTAGGATGGGTTGGAGTGCTTTAAGTACTCTTTGTTGACTCTGCCCTTGTCTCTGCTTTAGCTGCAGGAATGTCAGTGTTCTGCTCTGGTGTCCCCCAGGTTCTCTGCCTCAGAGCTCCCAGTGCAGTTCCACCGACTTCTGAGTCACATGCTTAGATCATGGCACACTGCCAGGTCAGCACCATCCCCAGTGCCAATCGCTGCTCCTGCACTCTTCCCGCTGTGAAGTCTGCTGGGTCGTCTTAGAGGCCTGCACTGGTAGAGACCTCAGCCCTGCAGTGAATGTGTGATCACACTGCCAGGTCAGCACCATCCCCAGCGCCGTGTCTGCCTGTGGTATTTAGGCCCATTGGAGACAGCTGCATGTGCCCGCCCCCTGCTGTGTGCCAGAACTCCACTCCTTGCTTGTTTGTCTCAGAGGTGAGGGTCCTCAAAGGCACCGATAGAGCAAATTGTTCCCCTCTACCTGGGGCTCTAAACAAATCTCATTCCCACCTCTGACTTTGTGGAGCCCCTGTGTACAGATTCAGGTTTCAACCCCACTTCCACCTGGAAATTGCATTCCAGCAGTTACGGTGGCTATGGCCAAACCCCACCTCTCTTCTCCAGAGAACATACACCAGTGATGTTGTTGCAGGCCTGTGGAGCAGAGGCGAGGTGCACCCCTCCTACCAATGTGCACTTTCAGTGTTGCTTTCTTTCTTTCTTTCTTTTTTTAATGGGGGACCCAGGCTATTCTGTTCTGTATACCCTCCCAGCCATGGCGCACAACACATCCCAGTCCCCTGAGGCTGCTTCTGTGCAGTAAACCTCAGCCCTCTGCCTGGCTGTGGCAGCCAGTCCTGGCCCACCCCTGCTGGTTTGGATATGGGGCTGGGGATTGCAGGGAACATCTGCCCATTTTCCTTAGTTCTGTTGGCCAAGGACTGCTGTGCACTCCTCTGAGACTTGGAGGATCCCCCTCTGTCCCGCTGACCTCCGTGTTGGAAAGGGCATGGTCCCAGCGTAAGAATGCTATTCCTCCTTTGCCACTCCGTCCTCACTTTACATGCCCTACATTAATTTTTTTCTTCTTTTTTTTTTCCCCTCCTACCAGATTTGTGAGGAATTTTTGTCTTTTGAGGACGGTGATGTTCTGTCAAAGTTAAGCAGGTGTTCTGAGTAAATGGGTGTGTCCGTGAATGTCTCTTTTGTTTGTATTCATTGGAGAGGATGAGCTAAGAACGTCTTTCTATTCCACCACCATGGCCACTCGTGGTGCGCTTTCCTGTCACCACTGAATTGTTTTGAAATATAGAAGGTAGTTCATGAAAACGTTGATGGTGAGCCACGTGAATATGAGATGTGGAGACCTGGATTGTTAACAGCTTGTCAAGGATTTATTATCCCTTCCACCTCTAAACTTCTATGATAAGAAGGTGGCCACCCCTCACATGGTGCAGACTTCTGTGGTACACACTGTGGAGGTGTTCATGTGGAGCTTAGAGGCCCTGTTTGGGCTAAGTCTCTTGATTTCCAAACTGAAAAATATAGTTAGAACTGTTGGGGTTTTCATGTTAATGTGCACTGGAAAACCGTAAGAATTAATTTCTCTTTTCTGCCCCTTGATTTTTAGAGCGTTTCAGTTATCTCCTACTTAGAAGGCCCCATGGCCAGAGTCTGCAACTTTAGAAAACACAGATGAACTCAACCCACTCAGTGGGTTCAGAAACTGACAGCCTGACAGAAAATTGTGGCCTGCAGATTTTGGCCAATGAGTCATTGAAAGTGGGAACATCAACCAGAGGGTGGGGGGAGTGTTTTCTCTTTCAGAGTACAATTTAGGGAGGTGGTATGATTGCCGTAATGGGTATCTTTGAATGAGTGATTTAAATAATTTTCCATAGGGAATGATGCCTATGAGTATTAAGCAATGCTGTTTGCATATTTTTTCTTGTATTAAAAGTCCTTCACAAATTCAGTAGAAAGAGAAGATGGACTAGGCTGTAGGATAGGAGACACAGATTGTATACATTATCAAGACGATGATAACCAATGCATACTTTTAAAAATGAAAGTATACAAAGCACTGAATATGTCATACGTAACTCTTAAGTGCTTTGTGAAATGGATCAGGGTGAAAATACAGAAAATGGGCAAACACATGAACAAATGAATAAAATGAAAAACAGAAGTATAAACACTTGCAAAACCCACCCACATGTTCATAGCCATACCTATCTCTCCCTTTTTTCTATTCCACATTCATCGTACTCTTTTCCTATCTAATCTCTGGTTTAAAGTTGCCAAGAACAATCTAGAACCCAGGACATTGCTAAATCCAAGATAGTCTTATAGCTCTGCAAATCATTATGATGTTTCACTGAAAAAAACAATTTTAGCAGTTCACTCTGGGATTTTCCTAGACCATTCAAATTCTGTTGGGAAGGCATTTTTGCCCATCCATTGTCTAACAGCAGCCTCCAGGATGCCCTGTGTTTTGTTGTACCTAATGTGTGTTTCCGTGCATTTCTGCTGTGTTATGCTTGCCCGGGCCCCTGG
This sequence comes from Camelus bactrianus, assembly GCF_048773025.1. Classification (NCBI taxonomy): domain Eukaryota; kingdom Metazoa; phylum Chordata; class Mammalia; order Artiodactyla; family Camelidae; genus Camelus; species Camelus bactrianus. The sequence goes on along the minus strand of NC_133568.1, from coordinate 7,010,206 downwards.
GGCCCTGGCTCACAAGCAAGTATCCAATGGCTTAATCCCATGCTTCCTCTTTGTCACAATGTTCAAAACATGTACACAGACCATTTGAATTCATCTAAACAGTTATGGGAATTCTTTCCAATGAGTCCTTCTGTTTTGAGTGACCCTGTTGGAAGCTCTCACCTCCCAGCAGGGTGCTGACTGTCTCCAGAGCCATGTTTCAGTCTACTCACTTCTGTGCACAGTTCCCAGGATATTAATCAATTTATATTTGCTTATTGCTTTGTGGATGTGCTGAAGTTTTCCTGCCCTGTCTTGGCTCTGCTTTCCTCATATACTGCCTGTTTCAATTCCTCTAAGGAAAGAAGATGCCTTCTCTTTCTCTTTCAACCCCTGCCCCCTTCTCATCTTCCTAACTTTCCCTCTCTCATTTCCCCTATTGTCCCAGACCCTCAGTTTCAGATCCAGAAAAAGTCATTACATCTCTCACAGTTCAGTTACAGAAAACAGAATCTACTGTAGCTAACTGAAGCAATAATGAACTTATGATGAGCACAGTAAATAACTTATAGAATTACTCAGAGAGTTGAAAAAAACAAAACATATGTCAACCTTTCAGGAAAAGCCTCCCAAGCCATCATAACTGTATTTTCCTACCAAGGAAGTTGCTGCTTCATCATGACTGACATGACCTGTAAGCCACCGTATGCAAACTGCTATCACTCAGAAGCTGTTACTGTTGCCAGAGCCTAGGACCACAACTACACCCGTTGTAACCTGCATCAGCAAAATGCGAGCCCTGCTCCCCGACTCTAGACACCCATGAAGCGAATGGACTAGACCCTGAGACGTCTGCTAAATGCTGACATAAAAGAAACCCAAGTGCCTCCATGGCTGTGTTTGCCAGCAAAGTAACAAAAGCAGGCAGTGTGGCCTCCATTCCAATGCTGCTTTCAGATAGTGTGCAAATTCATCTAATCGATGAAATCTGTATCCTCTCAGAACACTAGTAGCAAGGGCCCCTGGGAAATGTGGTTTTCCGTTCTCCCATCTCTGTAGACCAGGAGATCACATCGGACAGAGAGTGGAGTGGGGGATTGTGAAGTGGACGTGCCACGCTTTCCCACCATATCTGTTACGGTCGTCTTTCACCTCTCGCTCAATTTTATCTTTTATGATCAGTTGGCCACCCACTGTCTCCGAGTTCTGTTGATTCTTTTCAAAATATATACTGTTTTCTTCCCTTCTACCCCATTTTTCCTTTTCTTAGTTTAGCCTCTTAGCTCTTCAAATCCGTATTACTGTAGCAACCTCATTACCCGTTACACTTCCAGTATCTCTCCATTAAATCCAATTTGTTTCGTCTAATACATTGTTCTCTCACCTGTTCATTCATCATTCTTTGAAAGTCTACTATGTGCTAATAATTGTGTGTTCAGAGTCAAATTAGCAAGGTAACTGCCTTCAAGACAGTGACGGTGGTGGTGGTGATGGGGTCCTGGGGACTGAGACAAAGTTCCTCATAAAGTTTATGTTCTAGTGGAGGGAAATAGGAATAAACAAGCTAGAAAATAAATGATTGCTCTTCTGTCACACTGATCCTGTGGTCAGGAACCTCAATGTTCTCCTTAAGAACTGAGTAAATTCCCCAAAGATGGCATTCAAAATCCTCTTTTTCATGGTCCCAACTTATTTAACCACCATAGCACTTGTCAAAAAACTCGTCATTGTTAAAACACAACTCAGGACACTGTAATCTCTTGCCTGCTGTACCGCATTCATCTTCTAGGAGTTCTGTCTACTTCTATTCTTGATCCTTAAAGTCAATTTTCCATTTAAGCACCAGTTTGCCCTCTTAAAAATATTATTCATATCATATCAAGTCTCCTGCCTAAAACACTCCATTTTGAGAACAAAACTCACGTCTTTATTATGTGTCTAGATGCTGTAGGACCATCCTAGACTACATTTCTGAGGTCATCTCATAGCACCGCTCTCCTTGTGCCTCTTTTCCCGAACCACTAAGCTGAGTCCTCCTTCTATTCTGTTCTTCCTTCATGAGATCCTGTCCCCTGAGGCCTTTCCCTGTCTGGCTCCTTTCCATCACTTAGGTTATAAATGCCTTAGGAGACACCTAAGATCCAGTACCAGTACCACATCAGTCCCTTTGTATCTTATTGTCTCCTTTTATTTGGTTTGCAGCACAAGCAAATATCCAAAGTTATTTATTTGTCAACTTGTTTACTGTTTATTTTTTCTACACTGGAGTAGAAACTCCATGAGGGCATTATTTTCTTCTGTTATATCCTCAGTATATAGAGCCATGTCCAGCATTTCATAAACATTCATTGAATTAATCAATCAATGAAGGCTACATCAGTTCCTTCTTTATCTCAAGCTCTGCCTCTGATCATACCTACCTGCTGTCCTCCTCTCTGAGCTCTGAACTTCCCCCCACTGGACATGCCTTGTATTTTGAATTCATTTGAGATACTATCTAGTATTATTCTCTAACTGTGTTAAGTATCCACATCTTGTCTCCCCAGTGTTAGAGGTTGCTCTTTGGGGACAGTCACCAAGAATTATACTTTTGTACCCCCCTCAGTAAGACCGTGTCACACTCAGCCCTTTGAAGAGATGGGTACTATTCTGAGAATTGGGCTAATGATATGCTCTTACTTCTTTGAGTTATTTTGCCTCTTCATGTATGAACATTAAGAATAAAGTTGCCTGATTAGAGACCAGACACTCTGAGTACTGACATGAGGGCCTCGTAAGACACGCTCACTAGCTTGGCTCGTTGCTTTAGACAGTCGCGGAGGAACCTCTAGTGCGTGGACCTCTTTTTGCTGCGGCGATGCCCTGTAGGTCCCACTGAGCTCTCCTGCCTCAGTCTTCTATCCACAGCCCTTGCTGCTACACTGTAGACTTCCCACATGAACATTTAGTCCCTTGACTTGCCCATTTGCTTTTCTCAACACAAAGCACATTTCCTATGATTTTAACCCCTACGCTAGCCATCGAGACAGAAAGTTAACAGATACCAGTTGTGGCCTGGCCTAGGTTTTATCCCAAAGGACGCAGATTGGCATCTGGTAGATAGTACCATCATGCAGACCCATTTCACCTGGCCTAAACTGTGTTTTACAAATTTGATACACTATTTAATAATTTGACTTCTCTTGAAAATTTAGATATCCAGTTTGTGTTGAAAAACTAGAAGTTCTAGCAAATTTGGGTTCACAGTTCCATACGCCAAAACATGGCCGAAAGTCAGGAGCAACAGCAGTCTTTAAATTTGTCTCACAAACTAATTCTGAAAGGTAGGTTCAATCTCATAACGCATGTCTAACACTTGCAGCTTGGTCCCAACAGGCTTTTGGGTTTGAGACCTAGAATAACCATGGAGCTGTACTGCGGGTGGGATACTATTGTGGAGTTTTGCACAGGAGAGTGATAACCATCTGACTTGCATTTAAAAGTACTGCTCTGAATGTTTTGTGACTAACAGGATCTATTGTGGCAAGAATGGAAAACAAGAAACCAATACTTCATACCTATTCGAATGAATTAAGATAGGGAAGGGACAAATTTGGGAGTTTACGATTTGCAAATGATAACCACTATATATAAAAATAGATTAACAAATTCTGTTAAAGCACAGGGAACCATATTCAATATCTTGTAATAACCTTTAATGAAAAATAATATGAAAATGAATATATGTATGTATATGCATGGCTGGGACATTGTGCTGTACACCAGAAACTGACACATTGTAGCTGACTATACATCAACTAAAAAAAAAAGGCAGGCCAGGATGACTACCTGAAAGCCCCAGTCTCATACCTGATCTGCAGTGATTGCCTGCTCCATGCTGGATCCCGGACAGTATCAAAGGCAGAAAATTGGTGTTCCTGCTTTCATACTTTCTCCACTTGTGCTTATGAGAAAGCTGCAAATGTTACCACCTCCTGCTCCTGCTTCCTCTTCCTCCCCAAGTATTACCTTCTTTTCACCTCTGCTCCATCCTCTGCTTCGATTCACGGTGGGCTGAGATGCTCCCTCCTCTGCCTTACACATCCCTGCTCTCCAAGGCTCCTGCTGGCCTAAGTCATGAATGCCTTTTGCCTTTTGCTCAGCTGAGATGAGATCAGCCTTTGACAACCTGAGACAGTCTGGTCATGGCGGTCTGGCTGGCAGCAGTGCTTAGACATACAGGTGTGTTTTCATTCTCCACCTCAGCCCTATTGGGTTCGTTCAGTCTGGAGCACACTCACTCACCCGGTTGCCACCACACTCTATGGACGATCCACTCCCTGGATGATCCACTCTCTGGATGCTGCTATCAAGCCAAGAGCCCAACTGCTTCCTGTCACATTTACTGGAAGGTCTCTTTCTGGTTTTACATCAGCCTCTGCCATGTGATGAACTGCTCACTCAGTTCCTGATTCCCGCCAGAGTCTTCCCTCCACTCCCCAGCCTCACGAGTCCTTTCCAGCACCTCGTCAGGTGCCATCTCTCCGTCAGTGCCCTTCCAGAATCCCACTGCTTCTGTTTTATGTAGGCAGGGTCACAAAATCACTCACCAGCGGTAAGAAGAGGATTATTCTCAATGCGTCTATTTACCTTAAGGCTGGGAACTTAGGCAGCCCCTGTGTTTAACAATGAATCAAATTGCTGTCTAAGAGATACCATTTAATAATGATTAAAGCAATAGTAATTAAAGGGAAAAGAAGGCTCTGCCCATGCATATGGAGCATGAGTTCTCTCAACTAATCAACTCATTATTATTAAATATTTACTGAACACCCACAGCGCAGGAGGCATGAAATTCTGAGAGAACACACCAAAGACATGGTCCTGGCCCTCTGGGAAGTTGGGATCTAAAGCAATTTAGACTTCAACTCGTGACAATATGCTCTGGCTGAGACTCTGTAGATAAAACAAAGGCTGGAATTCAAAGCAGCTCTGAGCTCCAATTTAATCTACTGCTCAGTACACTACTCATATTTCAAATTCTCTGCTTTACTGTCTGCTAGCTGAACAGTGAACGGTCCTCATATCCTTGAGGACTAAGCAAAAAGCGTGCCTCTTCTGTGGAGCCTACCCTGACCCTTCCAGCAGGATTGATGCCTTTTTTTCACACATTCAACAGCCCTATTTGTGTCTGTTAAACTCTTCATAACATCATTTCATAATTCATCTTATGCATATTTCCTCCCACTACCCATAGACTCTGACTTTTGAAGACTTAAAACACATTTTTTTTTCCATCTTTGTATTTGTAGTGCCACTTCTTGCCGACTAGATCTCATTCTTGAGACTCTGATTCTCATCTGATACTCATCAATTCAATAAGTTGGAAACCTGTTCTGTGTTAGGTGCTGCCAGGTACATACCGATGCACATAGCAGACCCTTTACCTGCTAACACTACAGCAAAGGGGTGAAAAGATAAGCTAGAATCAAAGGCGGCTATGGTGGCTCTTTTGTCAGGACAAAGGGTCTTCCTGACTTAAGTGTCATGCGAAACCATCCTGCCAAAGCCATGTGAAGATGGAAACTAGTGGGAACAAGGCAAGAGGCGGAGGAGTCAGAGCTGTGATCTGCGAACAGGACACTGAACTCTGAGGGTCTGGAAAGAGGAGATGGTCTTGGCTACTGTTCACAACCCACAATATGAGACTCACCCATTTTATAGCCTTGCTTACATTTAAAAAAAATACGTATTAACCTTTCTTAATTATTTTGGTTAATGTTTGTGAAAAATGTGGAAATCCAAGGCAATCGTATTACTTTTTCCCCATACACATCCACTCTGTTCTGGATGGCACTTTGCTTTCACAACCAGCAGAGTCAAAAGAGAATTCCAGTGTAGACGCCTAAGGCCACTAGGATTGGAAAAATGAAAAAATGAGGCTGCTCTTATCTGAGACAGAGAGACCGAAGAAAGGAGCCAGCAACAGAGCCTGATTCCCATGGGTCTGCCTTTTGAGATTAGACCTTTCATTATTTCCTCCTCTTTCTCGCTTTTTCCTCTCTTCATTCCTGAAGGGGACAGCAGCTTTGGTATGTAATTCACCGTCCCTGCCATGATGCACATTGCATGGACTTCGGGACTGTTACAGTGCCCCGTTGGCCAGCCTGATGTAGAGCCTCCCAGTGAAGTTGGACTCCTGCCCCTGCCCCCAGCTGCCCCTTTCTGATGCTCGAAGGGATCATCTCTTCATAAGTCGTGCTGTGCCTAACGCTGTCAAAGATATGAGTCCTTCACCACGACACAGCAATTCAGTTACACACCGAACATTTGGGATTGTGCAAAGGAAGTCAGCAAATCTCAGCACCACCGAGCGTGCCCCCTCAGCCCTGTTGGGTACTTTGTAGCAAGGATTCTTTGTTGTATCTCTCCATCTGGTTCAGGATCAGGAGTGCAGGATTGGAGCCTGGGATTGTAGATCAAGCCATAGTCTGAGACTCTACCTTCCAATGAATCCTTGAGGAAATGGACCTCATGTGTGTCCATACATGCTTCACCACCTACATTGATACCCTAAGTGATGCCGTGTGGCATCCTGGCTGTCAGTGATACAGAGCACGACCACCATGAGTGCCATTGTCCGCCACTTAGAATACCTTAAACAGACTCAGAAAAAGTCATCGGTCTCAGCTGCTGCAGACCTTGTAGCTTTCAGCACTCCTCCCCAGTTCTGTCTTATATTTTGATTTACATATTTCATTTGTGCTATCTTTTTCTTCCCTTAACTATACCGTGACCATGTTGTAAATTCAGAGATTGCATCTTATGCTTTCTAATAGTCTATTTTGCATTGAGCACTGAGTTCAGCACACTTTAGATATCTAGGAAATATTTTTTTGGTCGGAATAAATTAATAGGTACAAATTATAACAGGAGACAGATGAAATCATTTTAGTCAGCTCCTATTTCTTTTTTAAATAAGGAATTAACTTGGATAGCACATTCCATGGAATGTCTGTGTCTTATCAACACTGTGCAGTCATGTCGGGTTGCACCACACATATAGCAACCCCAAGTCAAGGCCATTTCTGAGGCAATGCCTTATTTAGTTTCGAAAAGAAGGCATATGCCCCAGTTTGTTCAGACAAATGTCTCAGGTCCCCTGGCTCAGATTACAGAAGTGTTTTTCTGTTTTGTTTTGTTTTTTTCCTTGAGAGAGGCAGCTCCTATTTGAGTCTGTCTTCACAGTAGGGAGGCTTGAAAGGACTTAAGCCTTCTAAGTGACTGTTTGGAAGATTTTTATTTTCTATGTTTGTGTAATTACAGAATACTTGACAATAGGGGTAACACATGCACTTTTAAATTGAGAAAGCCATGGCTCAGAAAGGTTAAATAACCAGCTTAACATCACACAGCAACACATGGCCAGGTCATGAACGTTCTTCAGGTTTTATCAACCCTCTGCATGGATGCCAACTGTTGAACAAAACGAACCTGTGCTCTCTGGAGGCCTCTGGGAATAAACTTCCTTCTTGGCTGTGTCAGGCTCAAGGTTTCACACATTGTTCCATCTTGTCTTGGAAGGTGGTTGTCACTGCAGCCCCTTCCAAACTATCCCTGTAATAATTTCCATCCTAAATCCCAGAAAAATTGAGAACATGGGGTGGGACTCTGTCCCTCCTGCAAAGCTCCAGGCTTGTTGCTATTTACTTAATGATTAATCCTTCAGCACTGCCTTGTTAAACAGAAGGGTAATATTTTCCTTCTGTCTGGACTGGACAGGCTCCCAGCTCCAGTCAGGTACCTTCAGGCCATGGAGCTGAAGACACATAATATGCCTTTTGTGTTGGCCTTTGGAAACTGAGCTTGGGTGGAGGGAAGGGAAGGATGCTCCTGGCAGTGGACTTCCTTCTGTTTCTCAGCTCTAAGGTACAGTAGGAGGTCTTTGTGTAAATTTTAAACTTTCAAGACAGAGAGAACCAAGAGAGGATAGAGTATTAACAGCCTCATATGTGTGTATATTTATTTTCCTTACATACCTTAAATCACTGAAAAGTCAAAACTCCCTAATTATTACTCTTGTGGCTGCTGACATTGTAAATAATAATTTCTAAAGTGGGAGTTATAGATTAATTGTCAGTATCTATAGTGTGGCTGCATTTGTTATAAATAATTCCAATCTGTACACCTACAGATTCCTTTCCAGTTTAGAGTTAATTGATTGCCAATAAGAAGGTAGAGGAAGAATAAGAAAAAAATTAAAACCACCAGCAGTCCTTGAACTGGGACCCTTAGTTACATGAGGAAGAACAAAACCTAAACCAGGCCCAGGTGAGGGGAGATTTTCTAATGAGGAGCGTGAGCTTTTTAAGCGAATATTGTTGTATTTTGCTTCCAATGAGAGTGGAAAACTTCAGTCAACTTTGGAGTATTTTCATGCATGCATTGGCTTGAGGGTGGGAGTCTGTGTGTCTGGATTGTGTGAGTTCGTAGGGTTTCCATGTGAGTAATGGGCTTCCTTGAACATTCTGTCTCTTTGTCCTTCTTCACCTTTGCTCACCCCCACCTTTACAAGCGTGGGTGCTGCTAAGAATCAAACCTTCCAAATGAGTCTCCTTCTCATTTCATATGTTCATTATGGACTCAGTATTGTTCTTGGAGAATTTCCAAAACCGTTATAAGCCAGGTACTTATTTTTCTTGTCTTACATATGTAAACATATTTCTTTAACAAAGTAAGCAGAGTAAGACAAAATATTTTGAAAATGTTGTGTCTCCTACAATACCTAGCACAGAATCATGTACATTGTTTTTGTCTAGAAATTATTTATGATTTTATGGTTTGGTTGAGTTCTAAGTCACAAAAGGAATAGTGTTCAGATTTCAAAATGCAGTCAATCATAACTTATTTTGTCCCAAATATTTGCAGAAGTTTGTGCAATATGTGGGGATATAGTGAAAAGTAAATGACATGATTCCTGCTCTTAAGGGAAAACTGGGAAGGTGAGTGCATTCTGTGTATTTTACCTGCCCTTAGAGAAATAGCTGTAGACTTAGCTAAAGAATTAATACATTTTTAAAAATTTGTATGTATTTATTTATTTTTGTGGGGGTACGAATCCTTTTTTTTTTTTTTAAATAAAATGACCTATTATTACTGTTGGGTCAGTATTTCTCTTGGTAGCCCTCGGGTTTGTTTAACACAGTGAAATCAAGTCTGTTCATTTCAGCAGAGGTGCAAATAGCGAGAACCTCCCAATGAAGAAGAAACAATTCCACTCCATTCCGTTTGGCCTTGATATATTTAAATATTTGGTATCTTCCCTGAGTGAGTACCCCATGCCAGATATTAGGGTAGATACTGAAAACCCAATATAACTAGACTACAATTCCCTGCCTGCATAGTTAATCAAGATACTTTAGTAGGCAGTGAATTTTCCTGCTTAGTTATGCTTTGTAGAAGTAGATGCTGAGCTCAGCTCGTGGGGGTTGTCATAAGCATGATGGCTACCCTGGGAAGACTTTGTTAAGGGTCCCTGGGCCTCGGTTATCTTATTTATCAAATAGGGCTTACGATGCCTGCCTCCCTCAACCAGTTGGATTATTGTCAGGGGGATGTGAATTGGATAGAAGCCAAGGCTGTCTGAGAGGTTGACGGTGTTCTCACTTGGAAGGCAATGTGTTTAATTGTTCTCTGATTCCCACTCCATTACACCACCTTTTCAGAAGCTACTCTCTATGGAGGAATGGGTGGTGGCTTTTCGCCCCTGAGACGCCGACATCTGGAACTGAATGGATCCCAGGACCCACATTTGGCTTGAGTCTAACTTGTGGCCTTGGAACAAATGAGAGGGAGCAATACTCCCCGTTTTAAGGCCCATGGCCTTTCTGTTTCTCAAAAGTTCTTTGGCAAAATTCCCTGGTGGGAAGGGTAAAATCAGAGACAGCCCCTGAGCAGACAAAGTGTACATCTGTGTGTAATGTGATGTAATTCTCCAATTTACATACCTATCTGGGATGCGTAAATGTTTCCAAACCACACTGGGAGAAGGCTCACAGGTTTTAAACAAAAACATTAGAGGGCCTCCTCTAGAAGGTAGAGCTATGTAGCTGTGCGTCCAGATTCTGTGTGTCCTTACCCTCTCACTCTGTTAACTGCTCTTTCTGTACTACATAATTAGCAAAAACAGACACGTGTCAAAGAATGGCAGCTTGCTTTCTGGGCCTGCTGTGTTGGCGTGCCTATTGCTCCATGGGCAGTGGAGGACCTAGATGTTGAAAAGCTGGGTGGTCCAAAAGTGAGATCACCAGCTCCAATTCTTTCTTGGGCTGAGACCAGGGTGATCATTAAGAATCTCAGGGAAGGGTGGAAAAAGCCTTCTATCACCTGCTCAGCTCTTAGACAGCCCCCCGCTCTCTCTGGCAGTGAGAACATCATATGGATTGCTTAATGCACTCTGTTTACCACCTCCTCCTCTTCACCCTGGTGTTATGACTCTATTCCATGAGCTGCTTTCCTCTCCCTCTGAGTTTTAGGTAAAAGGTGTCCTCTCCATGTGAAAGGCCAAACTTATAAATCTGGGCTGTTGTATCATCTTCTCCCTGCTTCTAAGACCTAGCTCTGCCCATCTTCTTCTCTCTTTTTCATTTTCTATCCTGATTTCTTATTTACGTCTCTTAAAACATGCTTTTGTTTTTCTTAATGTGAAAAAAGAAAGGAATTACCCTTTAGAACTCATGTTTACTGATGTCCTGCTATTTTATTGGCCCTCTTGGAGTGCTCTCTCTATATTAACTCACTTAATCCTTACAGTAGGCCTTGAAGTGTGGACTATTATCTCCCTTTTAGAGATGGAGAAACGGAGGGACAGAGAAGTAATCTCTGTCTGCCAAAATCAGGGAGCTGGTGAGAAATACTCACACCGGGATTTGAATCTGGGCAGTCTGGCTCCGCTTGTGATCACACATGTGGAGAGCTTTACCCGACTCCCGTCGCACCTTCCTGGTTTGCATCTCTTCATATCCTCAAGCAATTGTACTTCTAGCCCTGACTTTCATACCACCCCCTTATAACACTGTATCATCTTGTACCCATTACCACTACTCTCACCAAAATCTCTTTGTTCAAGTGATCTGTGAAATTTGTTGCCCATTCTCACACTCAGTCCTGATCCTTCTTCACATATCTGGGACATTAGCCTAGTTCTTCTTTGTAGTTACTTTTTCTTCCATCTTATCACTATAGGCATCCCTCTAGGATGCCTTTGGCAAATTATGCCTAAAACAGTATAATAAGAACTGGCCTGTCAAGAAGTGCTCGGTGGTAAGCTATTGAACTACAATTTGGTTGGACTTGGTGAGGGGTCATGAGGAGAAAAAGGAGTCAAAGATGACTCCCAGGCTTTGGACATGGGTCACAGAAAAAGTGTTATAAAGTTAGGAAAATTAGTAAAGTCTAGAAAAAGAACTGACTTGGGATATAAGTTAAAATGTTTATTATGTAATCTTGAAGTACTGGCAGAACACCCAGATGAAAATGTCCATCAAGCAATTGAAAGTATGAAGTGAAAATTTATGAGGAAATGGGGGAGGGTACAACTCAAGTGGTAGAGCATGTGCTTAGCATGCACGAGGTCCTGGGTTCAATCCCCAGTGCCTCCATTAAGATAAATAAATAAATAAATAAATAAACAAACAAACAAACAAACAAACAAACCTAATTACCTCTGCCCTTAATAAAAAGGCTAAAAAAATAATTATGAGGAAGAGTAAAGTGGAGATAGAGACTAGCATTTTGTCTGGAGATGTTTGCTGAAGCCATGAAAATAGGTGAGATTGTAAGAGAGGGAATATTGAGGACAAAAACCACAAAATTCATAAAATGACTCATTATATGAAAAATATGATACAAAATAGTCAACTTAAAACTTAAAGGCTTTCAAAATTTGGCAACAGACTTTTCACTTCAATCAGTTCAACGATCAAGTACTTCTTTTGTCAATAAGGGAGATAAGAAATAGAGACAGATTTATTAGTCAAGATCCTTGGTTGCAAAAAACAAAGACAAACTTTGTGCAAATTAAATGGAAAAGGAATTTTATTGGAAAAGATATTGGATAATTCCAAGAGTAGTTCAAATGCTCAAGAACAAAGCTCAGAAAATAGGCAAGTTTGCCAGAATTACATCCAAGAAGATGCTGCAGAATAAATTTGACCTCCAGCCCCAGGCTTGAGCATTGGAGGTTGCCACTGACGCTGTTGCCAAGAGATGCATGTTGTCGCTGTTGCTGGGAGGCTTCCCAAATTCCTCCATGTCTTTGCTTTATTTGTTCCCAGTTAAAGTCCCAGGGAAAATATCCAGTCGATTGTGCTTCAACGAAGTAAGTACCTGTTGTCTAGCTGCCAGGAGCTGGGGAAGACATATTTGTTCTTCTCCAGGTCAGCAAGTTCAAATACTGGGTAGCCCCAAAGGGCAAATATCTATTACAGTTGTCCCCTTCTGACAACTTACAGACAACTTACAGAATAAGATGGCCATCTATTAAAATGTGATCAGTAAAATACATGCTATACAGAACATCTGGCTTTTTTACATTTTGACCATCAGATCACAGTTATACTCTGTTCAGTAATAATGCAGCCATTTTTTCTCTTCACTTCCACCTGTGAGAAATCAATCTTACCCTTAAGTCATAGCACATAACATTACACATTCACTGAAACCTACCCTGACTATTCCAGCTATCAATGATCTCCTCCTCTGTGATTTTTTTTGGTGACAATTTTATGACACTCACTCCAAGGAGAATAAAATTGGGCTGCATGTCTCTTACTTTTTTTTGTGTTAACGCAGTGCATACATAACACGAGTGTTCAATAAACATTAGTTAGGTGATAAAGAGGGATGCAAGATTGTCAAATAAATTGTCAAATAAACCAATTAATTGCACAATTCTTAATCCTCTCCCCTACAACATTATAAAAGAATTGCTCATTGGAGGGTACATTTTTTTAGAGGGCATATAGTGTGCCTGTCCCTTACTGTAAGCCAAGTAAAAAGGAATTTGAGGAGGCTCCTTAGAAAGGTTAAGGTACTAATCACACCAACTTCCCCATCTGCAGGCTTTTTTGTTTGAACTGAGGGAGATGTTTTTATTTTAAAGGTGGTTTGGAGTTTTATGAGATTGGACATTTTAATTACTAAACTGAGACTTGTATTGCTAGAAGGGACTAGCGAACAGTTTGCTGAGCAAAGTGGGATCAGTAAAGTTCCTGCCCAGAGTGAGAGCGGTGGAGAAAAAAAGGTAAGTGGACTTTAAGTGGAATTCTGATTTCTTAAGATAATGGTTACCTTTGTCATCAATAATTTAACAACATTCATGGTTTTGGGACTCTGTAGTTGGATTTTGGGCAGAAAATAACCTTTCTGGGGTTATATACATCATGATTCTTCTTTCTCACCAACTGTATACTTTGTTCATGGGTAACCCCATGGCTAAGCCCTTTGTCTGAATGCATACTGTGTTGTAAACTCTTTTGAGTTTTACCCTGTTGGACAGAGAGACGGACTCGGCTGGTGTCCCTCTTTCTGCTGAGCTGTGGTTCTAACTTCACATGTCCTCTCCACCAAGGGTGACTTCCAGGATTCTGACACACTTTTTTGTTGTCTCTCTTGATGCCAATTTCTAGTTTCATTTTGACACCAAGAAACCATTTTACTTCCGCATGGCTTCATGAGCCAATAAGCATTTAATTCTGAAAAGGCAAGAGTGGCTCCCCATGGCATGTAGGCAGCTACTTCTTGTGCCATGTTTGCATAGTCATCTATGTAAATCAATGTTTGATCAAGAACTTGGGGGATGCTCAAAGCGGAAGAATTGCTAAGGGTCATTAGGCCACTTGTTCTTGACAATGTTGAGACATGTGGAGGAAATGTGAGATGTGTCACAAGTCAGTTCTCACTAAAAAGAGGTAAATGCTGAAGTATATGGGTGTTTCCCCTTTTTAATACAATAGAGCATTTGAAGGTTTTCTCTCTCAAAACAGCTCTCGTATTTTCTTGCAATTCACTGTTTGCTTTCTTGGATGGAAAAGAACAGGATGCGTGGCAGCTCACCTTTTTGGAATACCTGTAGGTTACAGTTCATCTTATCTATGCTTTAGGCATAATGAAAACTGCTGATAATAAACTGTTCAACACCATCCTGCCGTTCCTATTGCAAAGACTTCCCAGACCACCCTTGGTTGCACTGCACCTGTATTCTCTTCATTTCTCACTCTCCCTGCTTATTTAATACATCTGACTTACACTATACTACTGTGTGATAACTTTTACCTTCTTAGCTTAGGTTCTTCAGTATCAGTGAGAATCTCATATTTCTGTATCATCTCCATTGGACTGAAATTCTCTCAGTGGTTAAGATCAATCATTTGTAATATTTACAACCCTACAACTATGTAATTAGTTCTTGAATAAAGTTAGGAATCAGCTAAGTCCTTTGAAAATTTCTGGTAAATATATATATTTTTCCCTCTTCAATTACCTTGATAGTCTAGCCTGTGTTACTGCTGTGGACAATGAAAATATCTAAGGAGTGACAGGAGCAAAAGTAGTCTTGTGCCCCTTGACATCCCTGACCTGGCCCAACGGAGAAGCCAGGGATCTCATTATGTTTTGCAAAATTCATCCTTCAAGAGAAGGATCTGCTTAAGTAATTGAATTTATATGCAAAACTTAAATATTTATCTTTTCTGGTTCTTTTCTTCAGATATATCTTGCCCTATGGTTTCTTTTTATCATAACAGTAGCACTCAAGTTCTATCTTTGAATGTACTGTCTACACAGATGGAATACCAAAGTAAATACTTGCTTGGTGACCTGGAACCAACTAACTGGATACCTTAATAATATGACCCTGGTTCTTCCAGACTTAAGTTTTATAACTAAGTGGAAATGTCCTAATAAAATCAACTATGTGTTGCATTCACATTCTTACATTCACAGTCAGAGAGGGAATACTGACTCTACCACTTAGATGTATAATCCAAGACCTCACCAATTCTCTAAGCCTCAGGTTCCTCATTCGTCAAATGATTATAACAGCACTTGCCTTACTGGATTATAATAAGGATTAAATAAGATAGTCATGTGTAAAACACTTAAATACCAAATGGCAAGTGCACAGGTAGTATCAATGCAGAATGATTATAATTTTTTTATGGGAGAATATCAGATTTTTATTTTTATTTTTATCTATTTAATTTATTTTTTCCAGTTTTATTATGTAGAATTATTACAGTTTGAATGCACATACACATTATATTGCATTTAAATACATACAAACAGTATACTACACATTTTTTTAGTTTACATATATGTACTATTGTTTCTAAGAACAGATTAGATCTTTAGTTTTTCAAACTTACATAGTTATCAAAGGAATAAAGACAACCACAAAATAAGAATCAACAGAATGCAGTAATCCAGTCATAAAGGACAGTCAGATGTGCTTACACATATTCAGGAAATCAAAATAATAATTAGTTCATTTGCATCCTTATTATATTGTTATTATTTTTTAGATTCTTCATATAAATCATGTCATTTTTCTTTCTCTTTCTGTCCCACTTCACTTTGAATGACAGTCTTCAGGTCCATCCATATTGCTGCATTATTTTATTCTTTTTTAGGGCTGAATAGTGTTCCATTTTATATATATATATTTTATATGTATGTATATATATATATATATATATACACACACACACACACACACACACACACGCACCCCACATCTTCTTTATCCAGTCATCTGTTGATGGACATTTGGTTGTTTCCATGTCTTGGCTAATGTAAATTGTGATGCTATGAACATTGGGGTGCATGTGTCTTTTCAAATTTTATTTTTCTCTTGATATACGCCCAGGAATGGGATTGCTGGATCATGTGGTAAGTCTATTTTCAGTTTTTTAAGGAACCTCCATACTGTCCTCCACAGTGGCTGCACCAATCTATAATCTACAGAACGATTACAATTAATGATAAAAACATGCGATAGTAAAAGAAAATTATTTTTCTCATTTTAATAACACTACCAACTTAGCTTTGACTTCTGTTAAATGTTTCATTTATGTATTTTAATGTATGCTCACATTTAACATATTCTATTTAATTTCTTCTCCATAAATTATTCTAGATCAAGAGAATGCTTAAAACAGTAATCCAGGGTCTGGTTTTGATGACAGTGGAAAAGCTTGTATTGAACTAATCCTTGAGCAGATGATAATTGAAACCTTTTGGAAAAGTATTTTTTAAATCATGGTAATAATTGACTTAGATGAGAATCATTAATAAATGCTAAAATAAAAGGTTTGATGAATAAAATCTCTCCACAAAATACTTTTGAATTACAATGAGAAAATCTATTAATTTAGTAGGGGAGAAACCTGGCAAGGAGCCATGTCAACTAAGTAGTCAAAATTAACATCACAGATAGTGAAACAAATCAACATCTTTGGCCTTCTAATATGATGCACTGAGAAGAATACAATGTCACTTCTGAAATTTTCCTTCCAAAAATTCAAAATCCACATCCAGTCATGAAGAAACATCCGGCAAACCCAAATAAGAGAAATTCTATGAAATGATTGGTCTTATCAAAAATATCAAGAACATGAAAGTCTAGAGAGACCAGGAAATTGTTTTCCCAAATTCCACTGTTGAATTAGGAGCCATCAGTCACACATGGCTATTTAAAATTTTAAATTTATTAAAATTAAATAAAATTAAAAAAAATAAATTTCTCAGTCACACTATCCACATTCAAGTGTTCAATAGCGACATGTGAGTGGAGGCTTCCTTTTTGGGCAGTGCAGATACACATTTCTCTAATCACAGTAAGTTACATTAGTAGCTCAGTTTTAGATTGAAAGAGACTAAAGAGAATTAACAATGGAAAAAACACACTTGATCCAGAATTTGATTTTACTATAAAGGATGTAATTGGCAAAATTAACAAAATTTGAATAATATTTCATCATTATAAATTTCATGATTTTGATGATAATGCTTTGGTTATTTGTACTTTAGGAAATGTCCTCTGAATGAAGCATTTGGTGGTAAAGAGGCATCATGTCAGCAAATTTCTCTCAAGAGATTTAGAAAAAATTTTATGTATACAGTTGACCATTGAACAATGTGGGGACTAGGGACATTGACCCAATGCACAGTCGAAAATCTCTATATAACCCACAGTTGGCCTCCTATACCCAAGGTTCCTCTCATCCTTAAGTTCAACCACCGCGGACCAAGTAGTGATGTAATATTTACTATTGAAAAAATCTGTGCATAAGTGGACCCCTGTAATTCAAACCCATGTTGTTCAAAGGTCAGCTCTGTGTGTGTTTATATGTGTGTGTGTGTGTGTGTGTGTTTGTGTGTAACATTTATAAATAAATACTGTATGATTAGGATCACAGTTAATAAAATAAATGCATGACATCCACACTGAAACCTGTAAGATAGGCCTTAGGGGAACTAAAGAAGGCCTAAATTAATGGTGAAACATGCCATGATCATAGATTTGAAGAGTCAATATTATGGGTATTTCTTCTGGTTGATCTATGGATCCAACAATTCCCAGTAGATTTTTTTTTTTAATTAAATAGTTTAGAAATTAAATTTATTATAAAATTTATATGGGAATACAAATGCATAAAATAGCCCTTAAGATACCTTGGAGGAGAAGAACAAAGTTGGAGTATTTAAACTGTCTGATTTCACATCTTACCACAAAGCTACTGTAATTTAGAAAGTGTGATATTTGTATACAAATGGACACGTAAAACAAAGAAGCAGAACAGAGAGTCTACATTTAGACCCACATATATACAGTCACTTGATTTTTGGCAAAGATGCTTGTGCAACTTGGTAGGGAATTTAGAGTCTTTATAACAAATGGTGTTAGAACAACTGGATAAACTCATAGGGGAAAAAGTGAACAGTAGCTAGTACCGCACACCATACACAAAAATTCATTCAAGGTGGATCATAGATCTAAACATAAAAGCTTTGTTTTCTAGAATAAAAAAGAATATTATCTTCATGACCTTGAGATAGGAAAATTTTTTTTTTTTTTAGAAATGACACCAAAAACACTAAATACAAATTTTGATACATGGAACTTTGTCAAAATGTAAAACTTCTACTCATTGTGAATTTAGCTTCGTTTCAGAGAGAATACAACAGGGAGAGATGACTTCTATGAGACTGTGGGCATATAAACGGAAAGAGACTGATTTGACACCAGTTGCTCAGTTTTCTATCATTATTGGAAATGGGAATTGAGATTTAGCTTGAGTTATCAAGGAATAGAATTATAGTTTTACATATGACTTTTGAATTATTTAGACTTCAAATACATTATTTGAGCTGGCAGAATCTGAGAAATAAACATACTGAGGTCAATTTTGTTTAAAGGGTACTGCTTTGGGCTCAGAATGTGTGGTCCATTTTAAGAGAAAAACCTATTCCCCTGTGGCTTTTTCTTGCCCAATATTCTGGAAATACATGGTCAGTTTACCTAAATTTTTGTTTCTTTCTTTATCAATATGAAGTGAGTCCCAGTTTTACTGTTTATCTGGCAGTGGGTATGTGTCAAAATGGCACTGGAAATCCATTTTAATGCCTAAAATTTCCATGTGAAAAGCCGTAGGTGTCTGACAGAACATAGTCAATTAGTTGCTTTAGCATCTTTTTCCTAAGTTCTTTTTTAAGTATTCATGTTTTTGCAGCAATGTAATAATCTAAATTTAAGTCTTTCCCGGGGAGTTCAACTGAAGACTATGGTCTTAAGAATTATTTTAAAATTTTTTCTCTTTTTAATGTCCTTGTGACCTTAGGCAAATTAAACTTTTGAAAGTTTCTTTACTCATTCGTAAAACAGCACTGTTATTCTCTGGGCTGACCTATTCACAGGGTTCATGGTGTCCCACACATTCTGCCAGACCCTGGTCCCAGGACCTGACACTTCAGATTTGGGTTCTGTCTTCACATGTCACTTTCTACAGGTGGATAAAGATGAATTCTTAATTTCAATGACCATTATTCTGTCCAGAACTGGATAATACTTGTCTCATAATCATTGTTCTCCATTGTTTGGTCATTTATGTGAGAGTTCATTTTTTTCCCTCTTGGGAATCTGAAATGTTTTATTTCAGGGACATAAAGCTTCCTTTGAAGCTCTCCTTTTGGTTATATCCTTTCAGATTATTTTTCAGTTGCAAAATGTTTTGTTACGGGTGTAATTACCTATTCCCTTAAAGACTAACTATCACCTAGTTTGTGGGACAACTGAGAGTCAATTAGATGAGTTGTTTGTCCTTATTCTATGTTGTGTGGGATGTAGGTACAACTCATGATGCCTCAGATCTTGGAATGTATACCAGTGAGTCAGGTTTCAGATGAACTCAGTAATTTTTCTATCTGGTAGCAAAAAAAAAAACAAAAACAAAAAAACAAAAAAAAAAAAACCAAGCAGCTTTGTTCCATTTCTGAGAAAATATACAGCTTTTTTGTATCCTCCTTCCCCATGTCTCCTCTCCTCTGCCAGCTGTCAGTGTGATTTCAGTGGCCCAGGGCTGCCTGAGACATCACAGCCTCGGGAAGGTTGGGCCTTGTGCTTCTAACACTCTCCCTCGTCAGTTCTTCCTTTTGATATTCACAACCCTATGTCAGTATGGACATCCTTCCTAGTTCAGATGAGGAAACTGAGGATTCAAGGGACAATATAAATTCTCAAATGGTAACAAATACGTGAGGAAAATATTTATTCTAGAGCCCGGATCTTTGATTCCTGGTTTAGGACCTGCTTTTCCATAGTCAACAGATTCTAATCAAATAGCAAAACAACAAGTATAAGTAAATTAAAAAAAAAACCCAAATTAATAAAACAGTAACACCTTAATTTGAATGCAAAGGCAAACAACAATTACAACAACACGGTTAAGATTCTTAAAGCTCTCTTAGTAAATTGATAATATTC
Source organism: Camelus bactrianus (assembly GCF_048773025.1). Taxonomy (NCBI): domain Eukaryota; kingdom Metazoa; phylum Chordata; class Mammalia; order Artiodactyla; family Camelidae; genus Camelus; species Camelus bactrianus. The sequence continues at coordinate 6,990,207 of NC_133568.1, read as the reverse complement.
GATAACTTCTTTCAGATAAGTACATCTTATTTCTACTCTTCTACTTAAGTGCCATTCTCATTTAGTCTCACAAATAACATATTCTGTTCATACAAATATAGCAAGAAACACTTCTTGTGATTTTCTCTTTCCTCTCTCATGGTTCCTTTTTTTTTTTTTATGATTATGGCAACATTGACAGCTGTGTTCATTGCAATCTATGGCTGGCTATACCTTTAAGTACCTAGCTTGGAAATCATTTTGTCCCTCTAGGTTTGAAAAATTATACCCCTGTCTCCCAATTCAAGATACTCAGACAGAACTGTGCTGTCTGCAAGAATATTAGTTCTGAGAATAGGATTGCTGTTTACACCACATACTCCACTCTCTTGCCAGCAATAATCAAAGCGAGCTTGTATTTCTTTAATGACAAAGCCTCCCAGTGTGTTAATTTGGTTCTCTGTGACACTACATCTTGTCGGAGGAGTGAGAGAAATAGGAAAACATACATTAATATCACTGTCAGCCAAGTGGTACATTTTCCCGTGTAATCCAGATCTGGAAGGTGAGGGTCTCTGACTCTCCTCTTCTCAGAGGGTTTTGGAGTTCCGAGAAAGCTGTGGACTCACACTTTCCATTATATCCAAGGGGAGAACTTTCCCTCATGACTACTTGCTCTGGCCCCAGAGCAATTGTTTTTCTGCCATGAGAAACCAGTCTGCTGTAGAGTGTCACCTTTCCACCATTCCCTAAATGATCACCCCATGGCCCAGAGGGAAGAGGAGAGGATTTCCCATCAGATGGACCTGCCCCTGACTGGCTCTGTGATGGTGGAATAGTCTCTCCAACCTCTGTACCTTCACTCGTAAAACAATGACAATGGTAGTTAATCTGGCAGACTAGTGAGAGGATTAAGGAAAATAATGACACAGTTTGTAGTCACAATTTTCACCCTCTCCTCTTCTCAGACCTGCTGCTGATTTGTGAAACAACAAAGTAATGACTTAGCTTGGAGGTGGTCATGAAATACAGTTCTAGGTATTTCAAAGTGGGGCTTACGTGGGCCCTGAGACCAGGAGTGTCATCCCAGGGTAGTTCCTGAAATGTCTGTCCACTCATCGTGGGCGCTTCAGAACTAGAGAGTCTTTCAGCTCAATCTGTAAACGTTTCAAGTTCTGTTGCCATGATGGTCGTGCGTGTTGCCGGTTGATTTCAAGCTACCAACATTTCCCAGGGTTTTGTGGGCAGGCTTCTTTTGCCTCTTACTCTTAGGCAATTTCTGCATCTCTCAAGCTCGCATTCAGGACTGGACTTCTTTTTCAGATGGCGGAGCTTGAACTGACGGTGGTTGGTTCTAGAAATCGTTATTATTCCTTCTAATGAGCAGCTGCTTCCCAAATGGCTTGCTAAAGAGGAACTGGCACTTTCCTTTCCTCTTTCCTTTCTGATCACAGAAACCACGAGAGCCTGTCAGCATGCCCGTCATGACTACAGACCAGCTCAGCTGAGGGGAGCGCTTGCGGGAAGTTCTCAGGGCCCGGGTGTTTGGTTTGCCTCTTCCTGTTTGCCTTGTATCTTTAAATAATGTGGTTGCTTCACAACCACTTGTTTTTTGAGTAGAGAACAGGGCATATTTTTCTAGCAGATAAAATGACTTCCCACCATTCACTCTTTGTTATTTCCCCTTTCTGAAGGGCGGTCTGATGAATGCAGGGCCGTGTATAATACACGCTTTCCTGTTTTCTGCTCTTTCTCCATTGGGCTTGTCAGTCAGTCGTGGGTTTGGTTCTGGGGAGGATGTGGCCTTCACGAGAAGGATATCGAAGAGAATTTGCGTGCATTTTCCTTCTCAGAGAGTATATACTCTAGTTCTCTACTGGAATCGGGTGCCAGTGGCAGTTAATAATACCCAAGATGCTATGCGTCTAAGTTAGGCGTTGAGAAGTCAGTCACTAATAAAAGCAGAGTAATAGAAATCCAGGATTATATCACAGTTTCATTAAATGTCATATTGTATACCTTTGTAGTAACTCACTGATGAATTGTGTGGTTGGTGAGGCGCTAATCAGGAACTTATATTGACTTTGGAAGAAAATTGAGACAATAGTATGTTTAAGATCAAGACCGTTTTGGGCAAATGCTCTTTGACCATTTGTCATTCTTGATCTCACATCCTACACCCAAAACTTCTCTCTATATCACTGCTTTCATAGTCTTTGTTGAAAGCTCAGGATCCAATGAGCATGTCTCAGTTTGGCATTACCCTTTTCCTAGCAAATTTGGATCTCCCTTTTCTTCTGCAGACCTGCGAATGTCTAGTGGTTGCTGGGAGGAGACTGATGTTGGCCATCTGTTCCATGGCCAGTGACATTGAGAAGAAGTAACTGTTTGAGTAGCAACTTACGGACATGAATTTTTCTTCAGTGCTGTATTCATAATGACAATTTTTCTCAAAAATTTTATTAAAAAGAATTTTTATTTAGCTTTAACTTATTAACTCTAAATGAGCTGGAAATAAGATATGGATGTGTAATAAATTCAGGCTATGGGTATTTCTGTTATGTGATGTATAATGCCATTCAGGGAGACCCTGCATAAGAAAGCTTTGCTTATGTGGTGGGAGCTTAGAAGATCTTTTAACTCAGTATGTCAAATAACAGCCTGCTTAGTTTGCCATCATAGCCGTCCTTCAATTTGTTCTGAAAATTTTTTCTTTAAATAAAATATTTATGATTAATGTGCAAATATTTTATTATAAGTTAACATCTATTTGGGAACAAGGTGAGAATGGAACCTGATACACATCAGACAGTGATACAGGAGAAGGATATTGACTATAAAGATGGTGGTGTACTGGGTGAATCAATTTTGCCTACAACATGTATTTCCCAATGTCCTGTCCCCTTGACATACCTTGGCAAGATAAGTGCAATGTGATAATGTAACAGGACCTGGAACCCGAGGCCCTGGCTGAAGAATCAGGAGTCAGCTATTGGTTGTGCACCTTATTAAGTCAGTTCTTGACCACAGTGAACAGTGAAAATAAACCCCAAACATCTTCAGAGGCACCAACTACTTCTTTTACCAGCTCTTGTGTAAAGAAGCCACATTAACCAAGTAGAACCATCTCCTCCTGCTTTCCTGACAGTCTTTTCAGCTAGGAGGAAAGTCATTTGGCCCTTGGGTCAGTCAGAGTAGATGCTAGGCTTTGAGAATTAGACGTCCACAAATTTGCAAAGTCACTCTGTAGAGCTTCAATGGTGTCAGCAGAAATGGTCTACAGGAAAGAGTAAGCAGTAAGGTAATGTGTCAGCCTGGTAGCAGCTCTTAGATTGAATGCTCAGGAGCCTCCAGAATTTTCCCACTTCTCCTCTTAAGAGCCAGCACAACACACTGGGGAGAATGACCCCTACCATCTCCCACTGAGAATTTCACAAAGGCCACAGAAGTTGACATAAAGAAGCTACATAAGGGCTTATCTACAACTGGAAGGAACATGGACTGCAGCAAAAGCAGCTCTTATTCTGACTTTATTCCTCTGCTTAATGTGACAACAGAAAAGGATGTAGATCTTCACATGTGGGCTGGGGTACAAATGGGATCATACTTCAGAACGATTCAGCATCAGGTAAGAAAAATGATATTTGTTTAATAACCCAAAGCAATCTTCCCAGTATGCATTCTTATGTGGTACTGGGCATGGGAGAGCTAAAGAAGATACCTCCCTGACTTGAAGTTACATATAGCCTGCCTGGGGATTTGAAATCATGCATAGGAAATAGTTTGTAGACTAATAAAAAGCAACGTATTACAAAGAAAGATTATTAACACTCCAAATAATAGCAGCAAGAGTGTGAGGAGACCAACTTTGTTTTGTTTAATATTTTTTGGCATTTCCCCAAATAGCAAAAAAAGTAGTAAGTAGGAAAGGAGTGGGAAGAATATAAGAATGAATGGTAAGAACGGCAAATTTTAATTGTTCTTAATCCCTCGCCTGTGAAATTCTGACCAATAAAGGGAAACTTCCTCTAACTTCCTGGCACCCAAACTGCCCTTCCTTCTCTCCTTCAATCATCAAAAAGTCACTGATTCTAAAAGATCTTCAGCAAGTCCTGTATTTTCCATGAAGACGGGGTTTATCATTCCAACTCACAGACATATTTTTCTTATCTGAACTCCTTTCTCATTTGTCATTTTCTTTATCTTGTTTTGAACCCCTTCTAATGGTATCAAGTCTGTCAGTGGAGGGATGTGGAAGGGTGTCTAGGATGAGAGAGAAGCTGAAAGCCACAGGAGCCATCAGTGAAGCCACTGAGGTTTGACATCTTTGTGAAGGCAGGGCCAATAGGGAATATAATCATTCAAGAGTTAATGAGTTGTCATGTAGAAAAAAAAAATCTCTATTTTCCCAGTACACTAGGAACTAGGGCTAACAAGTAGAAAATGTTGGGAAAATATTTCAATTTGACAGAAGAAGGAAAAAGAATTATGAGCTAGAAGATCCCAAAATAGGACCTAGAGTAGTGGCCACCCCTTCATTTGCAACACTCAGGACAAGCAAATTTATCATCCATTAGGGACACTTTGTACAGGGGATTCTTAAACTGGTCACGAGGATGGACAAAGGTTATCTTAATGAATCCTTCTAAATTTCAGACTCTACTTTGTTAAACCTAAAGCATAAATTATATACATATTTTGCAAAAAAATCCACATTTATGCTAAAAATAAAAATAAAAATAAAATAAAATAATCACTTGTATGAATCATTCAAAATTAAACCCACTTACACTTTGTATAAATCTTTCTAGAAATTTATTTCTATATAAATTTCTTCAAGAATGGATTTATATTCCATATATTATTCTCCAGGCTGCTCTCCAACCTTGTGAGTATGGCATGAGCATCTTACTATTTCAAAAGATTAGACATGTCATTTTAATAGTTGTATATTAATCAATTTCTTATTGTTAAACATTAAGGTTATCTCCTATTTTATACTTATGTAAATAAACAATGGCACAATGGAAGGCTTTGTATATACACATTTTAAAGTATGTCTAATTATGTGTTTAGAATATCTTTGATAAGTAAGGCTATTAGGCCAAATTTATGCACATTCTTAATACTTTTAAGATAAAAGGAGATAATGCCTTCCAGAAAAGTGAGACAAATTCCAACCTCAGCATCTGTATATAAGAAAGCTTGCTTACCCAAACCCCTGCCCAGACTGCACACTACCTTTCTTTTTTTTTTTTTTAACATTTTTAATTGATATAATCATTTTACAATGTTGTGTCAAATTCCAGTGCAGAGCACACTTTTTCAGTTATACATGAACATATATATATTCATTGTCACATTTTTTTCTCTGTGAGCTACCATAAGATCTTGTGTATATTTCCCTGTGCTATACAGTATAATCTTGTTTAAACTTTCTACAATTTTGAAATCCCGACTACCTTTCTTTTTGATCAGTTTGACACGTGAAAAGTTACATCTGTTTTAATTTGTTTTCCTTTCATTACTATGAAGACAGCATTTTTTCATGTATTTACAAGTCATGTATAATTACTCCTCTGTGAATTGCCTACTTATATCCTTTGCTAAATTTTCTCCTGGAGCATTCTTACTGATTTATGACAACTGTATGTGAATGACATTAGCCATTTTTATTTATGTTGCTAGTGTTATTTTTCATTTTGTTATTTGCATTTACATATATATGTCTATATTTTTTCCCCTAGATAAATTTTACGTTTTTATTTGGTTGAACTTCTCAGTATTTCCTTTGATAATTTCTGCTTTCACACCATGACTGGAAAGTTCTTTTTACTTGGAGGTCTGAACATTAACTTTTAAAAGCAAGATTTGTGTCATTTACTTCTTTGTATGCCCCCAAATGCCCCATGCAGCTCCAGACGTACGCTCACTGATTGAGGAGAGGGTCACTGATGAAAACACACATGAGCAGAATTTTTTGCTCTTTCTGATCAGAGCCCTTTTTTAATCTTAAATAATTTTTTATTGAAGTATATTAGATTTATAATATTGTGTTAGTTTCAGATGTACAACAAGGTGATTCAGTTTATATATATACATATATATATATATAAATTTTTCCAATATGAATTATTATAAGATATTGAATTTTGTTTCCTGTGTTATACAGTAAATCCTTGCTGCTTATCTATTTGTTATATAGTAGTGTGTATATGTTAATCTCATACTCATAATTTATTCCTCCCCCTCTTGCTTTTCCCTTTGGTAAACATAAGTTTGTTTTCTATGTTTGCAAGTCTATTTCTGTTTGGTAAATGGATTCATTTGTATTATTCTTTTAGATTCCACATACAAGTGATGTCACATAATATTTATTTTTCTCTGTCTGCCTTATTTCAATCAGTATATGATAATCTCTAGGTCCATTGCTGCAAATGGCAACATTTTATTCTTTTTCACTGCTGAGTAAAATTCCACTGTGTGTGTATATACACACACATATATGCACATATACATATATGTATATATATGCATGCCACATATTTTTTATCCATTCATCTGTTGACGGACACTAATGTTGATTCCATGTCCTGGCTATTGTAAATAATGCTGCTATGAACATTGGAGTGCATGTATCTTTTTGAATTAGAGTTCTTTTTGTTATCTATATCCTTTATATGTACCGTCTAAGATATGGGTCTAGGTAGACTTATGAAATGAATCTCTCTAAGAAAGTTTGCATTGTTTGAAGAAAAGGCTTTGTCCAGACTACTTTTATTATTACAGGATGGAAGGTTCCATATTTGTGAGTGTGAGTGTCTGTGTGTGCACCCATATAAGCATTTGCACACAAATACACTCACTCATACCTCTTAAACTTATCCTTGTTTTCTCAGTGTTACCTCTAAGATCTTTGGATTTCTAAAAACATTGCAAGTTCATTTGCAGTAACCACCTTCACTGATTCCCCTGTAATATGTAGGCTTTGCCAGTATATGTGGGTATCCATTTGCATTATTTAATAAATCTTTATCATTGTAATTGTCGTTAACAAAGTAATTTATTAAACACCTTTTCTCTAAGAGTTACTATGTAGGCCATCAAGGAGATAAAAAGGGAAAATACATAATTTTCTGGAAGCAGAGATGAAATATAGTGAAGAGGGAAGTTGCTGGAGTGTATGAAGTCATTGGAGTGGTCAGAGTAGGAGGAGACGAAGACCTGAAACACAGCATGGCCACGGCCATGGGAGAGAGGAGAGGGGTCCACATGAGCTGTGCTTCAGAAAGAGCCATGTAAGGACTATTAGGAAGTTGATTTCAAAGCAGAAGGGGTCAGGCCCATATGTAAAGGAAAAGAAAAATCATGCCATCAACAGTTAATAATGGTCATGCAAGGAAAAGTGTGGTGAAAAGATGAGTATGATTTTTGATGCATTCAGTTGAATGAGAGCAATGCACATTTGGGTAGAGGATGGTACGTGTTTGTCTGACTGACTCTAAAGTCTGGCCTTTAGCATTTAGCATCACACAAGGAAGAACAAACTCCCTACAGTCCCTGAAAATTTATACAATACTAAAAGAAAAACTTTGCAAAAATATTGCCTATAAAAGTGGAATAGGAATTTTCTAAGAGGAATGAAGGAGAAATCGTTTTCAGATTAAAGTTATAGCATATACTAAGGAAAGTTTGAATGAAACTGTGGTTATTCAAAGAGCTATAAGCAATTCAATATTTATGAAATGAAAAGTAGGGCTAAGAGAACTTTGAGAGCTGTAACTTGATTTTCTGTCTTCCCCCACAAGAAATTAGAGGTCATATGTTTAAGATGGCAGCACCACAAGGTGGAAGGAACCTAAGTCTTGAGTCATCAATTGGCAGAAAGCTGCAATAAAGAGCCTCTCGACTCTTAAGAGATGTGTAACTATTTATGTTACACTGCGGAGATTTTAGGTTTGTTTCAACTGCTGGAGTTGAATACCAAACAGAAGCCCTCACCTCATAAAGTTTTTTTTAAGTTTAAAAGTGATAGCACATGCTAAACGTTTACTATATTGCCTAATACTAGAAAATAGTTCTCAGTAATTGTGTAGTAATTATAACAATTTTAAGTGTATATTATCATGATAGACTGTATGTCATACATATGTATATGTATATGTATATGAATGACATGACTGTTGGTTATCTATTCTAGGACAACTGAAAAGTGGAAAAGTAAATAAAATCCAACGCTCACTACTCACTTTTTTCCCCACAATCTGAGTTAGGAATTCTCCCTTTGCTACCATCCTTCATCAGGATTGCACTTATTTGTTGACGTGTACAAGCTTCACACCAATTAGACTGTAATGCATTGAGAGTAGACTCTGCATTTGATATATATTCATTTCCCTAGAGTCCAGCATGAAGTCTGGTACAAAGGAGCAGGCAATAAATATTTGTTAGATTAGTAAATGACTTCTAAACATGGGGTGGTGGACTTGGATGAAAGCACAGAGATCAGCAGCCAATTCTTTTTATTTAAAAGATGAAGAAACTGAGTACAGAGACATTAGACAATTCATGCAGGGTCATCCAGCTGGTTAGCTGAAGAGCTTAACATTGAGTGAAGTTTTCTTGAAATGCAGTCCCTACTCTATGACACACTTCCTCTGTCGAATTGGACAAGGACATTTCAACAAAACAATCCATCAGTGAGATTTTGCTCTCTCTGAAGGTTTCTTTGAGTCAGAGTCTTCCCAGTAATATCCCTTAAAGTTCATAAATTTGCAGGAAGAGGAAGGGCAGCTTGCAGAACACCACAGACAGGAGTAGAACATGGAACCTATCTTGAAATTTGGCAACCTCGTATATGCCCCTGCAATGCAGCATCAAGGAGACACTTAAAAACCACAATACATTTCCCTCTATTTTCTCTTTTTTAAGGTTGGTTTCTGCCTGTAGTTATGAGGAATAAATAGCTTCTAGGAAAGACTTTATGGGCTAGTAGAATTTCAGAAGCCCAAACCAAAATCTACCATAGAGAGAGGGTCTGGGATAGATTTGTCAGCGCACAGCTGTGACAGGAGGCTTCTAAGGAGAGAGACAAAATTAAGAAACAACCCTCTTCATTTACCACCAAGCCCTACTGATTTCAAATATGCTGAATTAGAGTGAAATTTAAGAAACATATCGAACTTTGGGGAGCTATAAGGAAATCAGAACACCACAGAGGTGATCTGGGAACACTCCTGGTGGGGTCCACAAGTAATTAGGTCACGATGTGTAATGTGTCCAAAAAGACTTGTCCGCGAAGGTAAACACAGACACACACTCTCAAGTTCTCTTAACCTCAAAGCCAGAATCTTAGAGGTAGACAGAAGAAATCTATCCTCCCTTCTTCACACATACGTACGCACATGTGTGCATGCATGCACAAGCACACAGATACAGATACCCTGGCCAACAATTCAAGGGAAAGAAAAACGGTAAGGCTCTACGGTGATCCTGTTATGCTACAGTTACAGTGAAATCTGCTCCAGATAAAAGTGAATAGTGGGGTTTTGAGATGAAAGAGAAGGGGGAATTTCGTAGACCACTAATGTGTTGTGAATTTTACTTTTTAAGAAGTCTAAGTAGAAAAGCTTCTTGTGTTGTTGACTCCAACACCTGAAGCTTGTTGGTTAATTCTGGAGTGAAGGATCAGATGTATGAGACTTGCCTCTGAGAGACATGTACTTATGCTGGGAGTTTAGGCCCCACCATGGGGCCAATATGGGTAGCCTCAGCTTTAAGCAACTGTCCTATGTAAACACTTTGTTTTACAAGAATATCAAATGTGGAGCGTCACCCTGTCTTAACTCTGGTAATGGCTTGTTGTGTGAATGTGATGTAATGTAAACCCACTGTGGAATTTATAAATACTATATAGAATTAAGGCTTAAAGCTAAACTCAGACTGTTTAAATTGTAAACTCAGATCACCTAAATTATCTTTATTATCTCCCCTCCCTATCTTTATTTCACTCTTACTTTTTTCATATCCAATTAATTCATCATAGAGTTAGAACTGTAATTCAAGATAAAAGAGTGTTATTTTTCTCAGCTTTGTGCTGGTCAAAATTATATCTGAGGCATTGAGTCAGGTTCTTGGAGCGTCATTTTAAAATGCATTGCTACCACTAGCAGCCAGAATAGTGGAAAATGTAACCATTCAGTTGGAATAAGGAAAAAACTACCTTCGATTATTTGAATGGCTTATGTGAGAGAATTTCAGGGGAGAAAAGCCAGTGTTTAAGAAAGAGAATTACTGTCTCAAGTCTGACTGGAAATTCTAAGCGATGTTTCTACCCGAAATGCTGACTTATTAGTTTTTTAGTAATTTTTGAATTATACACTTATTTGCAATTAACATGCCTGTCTTTACAAAAGAATTTAATTGAGTGAGACGTCTGTTACAAGACTGATTTAAACTCATGGTGGATCAAAATCTCATCTCTGTGAAGACAATTTTGCAAGGGTGAGGAAGGAAAATGACAAATGTAGAGGATGTGCCATGTCAGTGTACAACAATAAAACAGAGCTTGGGCGGGTCAAAGAAGTCTCTGTCTGAAGCAGCATGAGTCTTGGTCATGGAGACGGCTCTCACCGGCAGCATATGGGCAAGCTATGTCCACGAAATCAAAGCGGTAGTAGTAGCAGTAGCAGCAATAATAGTAGTAGTAGTAATAGAAGTAGTTGTAGTAGAATAATAGTGATAGCAGCAGTAAGAGTCATAGTAGTAGTAGAAGTCGGAGTAGTAAGAGTTGTGCTTGTAGTAGGAGTAGTAAAGTAAGAGTAACAGCAGTAGTAGAGTAATAGTAGTGGTAGAAATAGTAGTAGTAGTAGTGAGAATAGTAGTTGTAGTGTTAGTACTAGAGCATCAGCAGTAGCAGTAGTAATCGTAATAGTAGCAGCAGTAAGAATGGAGTAGTAAGAGTAGCAGTTGTAGTATTAATGCTAGAGCAGCAGCAGCAGTAGTGGTAGTAAGAGTGAGAGTAGTAGTATTAGAGTAATAGTGGTGGCAGTAATAGTGGTGGTAGTAAAAGTAGCAGTTGTAGTATTAGTACTAGAGTAGCCATAGTACTAGTGGTAAGAGTAGTAGTAAGAGTGGTAGTAGAGGAGGAGGAGGAGGAGGAGGAGTGGAGTGGTAAGAGTAGTAGTTGTAGTATTAGGAGAGAGCAATGAGAAAAACCGACGAAAAGAAGCTGACGATCTCAGATTCAGAGCCTGTGCTCTTTATTTTAACTTTGCTTTAAATTTAGCTTAATTCTCTGAGGATAGAGACTCCCTTTTGGGCTTCAAACTCCACTGCAGCATGTGACCTTACTTATAGAAACAGATCTGGGATGTTTTCCAGACTGCAAGATTCTTTTCTTTCTCGGAAGACTAGTCATTTGTCTACGTTTTACTATGTCTATGTCCTACTGTGACTGTGTAAAAACACAGAGAAATTAAAGTAGGCAGATCGTGGGCTCTTTAAAACTAGGGTGCTCTGATCAAGAGTCTGGTAACAATGGGGAGTTTTAAATGTAGGATTTTCCAGAATCTGAGACCTTCATGGAAACAATTATTTTAGGAATTCTCCTTCGCCCTGGCATGACTTAGATTCCTTTTTGCCACTCTCTCTGTGTATTGTATCTACTGTTATCTCAAAAACTACATCCGTTGTTTTGTTCTATTTTGTTCTTTGCTGTTTTGTTCTTTGTTCTTTGGCTCTGCTGACCTCCAGTTCTGAGTGTTGGTCTTTCTTAGGTTTATGGCATAAACTGTCCACTGGCACCCACTGTTTTTCTCTGGCACAGATTACTTTAGTTGTATTTGCAAGGAGGGAAGAGGCCGTGACAAAGCCATGACTCAGGATCTCAAATCCAAGCACTCAGCTTTATCTGGTCAGCTGGGCATGATCACAGGCAGGTTTAAGAGAGAGAACGATGAAGTAAAATAGGAAACTCATGTATGGCTTCTTATTCTGCAGCTTTGGTTCCAGACTTCCTGAGCTGGATTGGGCTGTGTCTGAGGGGTGGGTAGCAAGGACTAAATGCAATCATCCCTGTCCCCTTCCCTGAACCTTGAGGATTTCATGCTCCAACAAATAGAAGCAGCAAACAAAACCCAGTGGAAAGCTCACCAAGGCATGTGAGTGTTTCCTCCCAAAGTATCAGCAGCTGATTTAGCCATCCACTACCTGCCCTTTGACCTCCGTCCTCTTCCTGGTCTGGTTAGATATTGCAAGTGCCAGGACCCTGATGTTCTGTCTGCTGAAGACCTTGTGTCATATTCATCACCTTCTGCTTTATTCTGCTGGACATTCATTGTGAATAGATTTGAATCTGACCAGAGAGCAAGGGAAATTTCAGATGAGAGGAGTGTCAAAAGAGAGTCAGTATATAAATTAATGTTTTTGCAATCTGTAAAAACAATTTCTTTTGGAGAAGGAAATAAAAACTAAACCTCAGCATGTGCAAGTCGGTGATTCATATATTCCACAGAGTGAAAACGTTAAATTCTGAAAGCCTTTAGGCTGTGATTTTCTTGTCTCTCCCCTGTAACTTAAAATAGATGGAGGAAAAAAGACAGCAGAGAGAAGGAGGGGGGATTAAATGAATCAAGAGGGGAACTGTCAAAGCTGCTATAAAGTCTGCAGGAAGGCAACAGCAGTAAGGAAAAGTAAAAAGGCTACAGTCATAAAGATGATGGCATTTGTGAAGCAGTGGAAAGAAATGTCAGGGGTTGCTTTCTAAGTCTGAATAATACAGGACTTGGACATTTCACATTCTAGATCACTTTATTAGTTCAACCAATCCACCTTATGCTAAATTTTGCATGTGCCGATAATTGAGTATTCCAATAGAAAGCCCTCAGTGGCTTAGGTAATCCATTTATCTATTACTCTACACCCATCAAGAATTATTACAATTTTTTTAGATTGTATGTTTCATGGTTTATCAAAATTTGATGATCCTCTAAGACTGTGGTTTCCTAGCCTATTTGTACTTTGTGTTTCTTGGGAAATTTTTAAAAATATACATTCCCAGGGGCTATCCAAAATCAAGTGGATTCAGAATTCAGAATACTGGAGGTGGAATACCTGGGAATCTGTGACATGAGTATCTGTCACATTTGGGGGCTATAATTCTGAAGCAATGTAAGGAAATGTATCTATTACTCATAATTTTCCAATACTCTAACAAGACAAAAGTTGTATTAAGTAATTACTACTTCAATATTTAAGAACAACAAAAGAATGAGCATGCAAAAGAATAATTACACTTAACCCTTGAACAATGCCAGGATTAATTTGCATATAATTTAGTCAGCTTTCCATATCCAGGGTTCCTTAGCATCCTCAGATATAACCAACCACGAACCGTGCAGTACTGCGATATTTGCTACTGAAAAACACCTGCATATAAGTGGACCCCTATAGTTCAAACTTGCATTGTCCAAGGGTCAACTGTTTTTTTTTTGTTTGTTTGTTTTATTTTATTGTTTGCCTGATGTTGAGGTGTAAACTATCATTAGACTATAGATTTGGTTAACATAGATTTCCAAGTATTCTTTGAGAAAAGATAATTGGACATGGATTAAAAAAAGATAAGAGTAGAACCTACAAGTTAAAATGAAAAAGGAAAAGAAGCACCATGAGACTAGAAATCAGAACTGTGCTCAGCATCATCTTTAAACTGGAAACCAGCTCAGCTTCATCTTTTGTAAAACAAGCCAAATGGATTTTGAAAAAAAATCTGCCTCCTCAAATTCTAACATTTCATAATTCCATGATTCTCTTGTATTTTAGAGACAGTGCATGTTGAAATAATAACTTATTTTGATATATGAATATACATTAAATATCTTTTAAATTAAATTTATCAGTGATAAACATCACTTTGCTTCAGCTATATATAAAGGGTGGCATTTCCTTCTATTCCGCCAAGCTTTGAACTAAAAGCCTGTCAGAGAGGCTAATATGTTTTTTTAGTTAAAAGTACTTTAACTAAAATTGTGCTCTCAATTTTCTGTATTTTCATATTTTTGCTACAATTTATTTACATTGTATTATTTACTGCTACACTATAGTAATGAATGAAAATGAGCCACCTGTTTTAATGTGTTTGTTCATTCATTCACACATTGGTTCAATAATGTGGAATGAGTATCTAAAATGTGCCAGAACTGTGCTGGGTACTAAGCAAAGAGTAGGGAGTGAAATCAAATGTGGTCCCCACTCCTTCAGAGTTTTATGGGCTAGTGGGTAAAAGAGATGTTCATCACATGATTTTACAATTTTCCAGCTGTGAGAGACATTTAGAAGAAGAAGAGAAATTTATGTGGAGAATTAAGAGTTAAGTGTGTCTTCTGATGACTCGGCAAAGAAAGACAAGGAAATTTAAGGCAGAGGAATCTGTATCAAAGACCAATAGCTGACAGTAATGTAGAAAGAATGAGTGACAGAAAGAGCCCTGAGGACTGAACAGAGACTGAGGACCAGGGAACAAGAGAGAGATGCTTTAGGTTCAGGTCTGAGTGCAGCTGGAGAGGTGAGTATGCAGACTCTGAGGGCTGCCTGTGGTGGTCACTGCCATTCACCAAATTGTCCGTGATAGGATGGTACTTCCCTGCCTGGTGGTGTTTAATGAGGCCCCTCTGAGCTTTTAGATGTTCTAACAGGTATGTACTGGTGTGATATTGTGATTTTAATTTGTGTTTCACTAATGAGTAATGACATTGAACATTTTTCATGGTTTTATTTCTCATGCTTATATTTTCTTTGGTAAAGTGTTCAAATCTTTTGCCTGTTTTTCAGTTGGGTTGTTTGATTTCTCATAATTGTGAAATTTCTTTATATATTCTGCATACGTGTCTTTTATCAGATGTGTTTTACAAATATTGTCTCTTAATCTGTGATTTGTCTTTTCATTTTCTAAATTATGTGTTTTGACAATCCAAAGTTAATAATTTTGTGAATAATTTATCAAGGTATTATTTTAAGACCTTATTTATAAGAGAACTGAAAAGGTTAAGTTCTCAGGTATTTATTTAATAAGAAATGTATAATATCTGTATGAGGAAAAATTTATTTCCAAAAGAGACACAAGTAGACTTGGACAAATAAGAAGGAATTATTTTTAATAATTTTATCTGAGCTCTGTTTGGAATTTATCCAGGTATGGGGCTGTGTTTTTCCCCCTGTGGGCAGGGCCAGGCCCCAGAGGATTATGGGGCTACTAGTTGCCTGAAGGGTGAGGCTGTTTCCTGGGGCTAATGCTGTTCCTCTGGTGGGTGGTGCTGTGTCTTGGGACCTCTGGCTACAGGGCCCTGGGGTCCCAGAGCTGACCCCATGGAAGATGGAACCAAGTCCCAGGAAGTCCTGGGGCTGGTGCCTCCGCACTGGTAGGTGAAGCTGATCCCAGAGCTAGTGCTGAGCCACTCTTGTGTGGGTCAGAGTCCTGTGCCCCCTGGCGGACTGGGCCTTATTCCAGTGTGACTATGGGCCAGGGGGTCTTATGTCAGCCAGCCTGCTGCTGGCAGGGCTGTATCCCTGCCTGGCTAGTTGCTTTGCCTGGTGTCCCAGTTTATGTGCTGACATGCTGGTGGCCAAGGGGCTAGGTCCTGGTGCTAATAAGCTAGAGGATTCCAAAATGATGCTTAGTAGCACCAATGTCCTTGTGGCAGATGGCAGAACAAGCTCCCCAGATGGGTGCCATCAGTGTCTGTGTTCCCATGGTGTCAGGTGCTTCCTGCTTTTCTGGGAGGCTCTCTAAGCTCAGCAGGTGGACTTGACCTTTCAAATGACTGCTTCTGTCCTGAGTCCCAGAGTGTGTGAGATTTTGTGTTTACCCTTTAAGTGTGGAGTCTCTATTTCCCATACACCTCTGACGATTCCAAAAGTAATCCTCCTTGGTCTTCAAAGTCAAACATTCCAGGGTTTCATCTTCCCAGTGAAGGACCCCCAGGTTGAGAGCCCAATGTGGGACTCACACCCTTTGCCCCTCGGGAGAACTTTGGTACTTACCCTCCGATTTGTGGATCACCCACCTTGGGGTATATGTCTTACTGTACTGTGTCTCCACCCTTCCTCCTCATCTCTTAGTGATTTCTTCTTTATACCTTCAGCTGTAGAAGACCTGTTCTGCTAGTCTCTGGTCCTTCTCATCAGTAATTTCTCTGTTAATAGTTGTACCTTTGGTCTGCCTGTGGAAGAAGGTGAACTGAGGGTCTTCCTACTCCTTTCTTGACCGCTTTCCCAATATCTTTTTCTTCTATGTTTCCTTAGGAAGTTAGAAGATTGTGCTTCAGCAAAATAAAGGACGACAATGTTGCATTCATGAAGTTAGGGATTCAACACTGGAGAGGGCTAAAATGAAGTTCCAGGGAAACAGCCATACTCATAGGGGAGCCAGTTAACTAGAACAGGTGGATCATGGGCTGACAGAAGGATCCGCAGGGTAGAAACATTTAACTGGTAGATACCTTATTGCATTTGAGAACTTGAAGTTCATTACTGAGTAATTAGTGATGACTTTTTCAAGGTATTTAAATATTTAGGAAAAATGGCGGCAGTTACATAGAAAACAAGGCAAATGAAAAAATTGAAACAGTGGCTTCATGATTTTGTAAGTGGTTTTCCAATTTGGTGATCGTTCAATAATTTGGCAGCTGTCCCCTCCATTTCCTAATCTTGTAACTTTCTGATCACAACAGAGATAGGAACAAACTTGGGGACTTGTTCTACAATGAGGTTTTGAGTTTTTCTTGGACGCTCAGCCTATGGTCTATTTCTTCAGTCTTCCTCACAACTTTGTACGTTTGTTAGTTCCCTGTAACAACTTCTTTCTGCTGAAAACAATTAAACTGACTGCTGCTGTCTACGACAGAACCTTGACTGACACAGAAAGCCAATTTTAGGATATGAATGTGTGGAAACCAACAAAGGGATCAGAATGGCTATTCACTGTGAAGAGGGGAATATATGTTTTCACGTTGGGCTTTGCTTTCTTAAGATGAGGAAATGGCCTCAGAAAGGAAATAGCTGTAGCTTTGAGAATGGATATGTACACTTGAATTTATCTAGTCTTTTTCCAATTAGATGCCAAAATAGTGTATTTGTTATTCAATGTTACCCTAGCAGTGCTAATATAATATAATATAAAATATAATATATATTGATATTAGCAAATTTAGTGCACATCACAATATTCTTAAGTCACAGGAAATCAATGATCAGGATAGTTAGAAAGTTGTGAAACAGAGTATCTCACAACAGAAGAATTTCTTCTTAACAATGAAAAATAATCATGAAGCTGCAACCAAAGTAAATTTTCAAGAGGCTCATCTGTTGCATAAGCAAGAAAAAAGTGTTTACTTACAGTGAGTTAATTAAATCATGTTTGAATGCAATAGCCAAAAAACTGTACCCAGAGAAAATAAACTCATTTAAATCACTAGCCTTTTGGTGAAAAGACTTGCTTAAGGAGTTGAAGACATTTGGAGTAACATCCACAGTCAATTAAAAAAATAAGATAACATTTTTGAGTTGTTTTCCTTGGTTCTTGGAGAGTTGACAATTATACTAATACTGCTCCGCTGTTTGGCTTAGAAGACAATGCTGAATTTAAAGTGACTGAAAAACTAGTCTCTGTGAAAAATCTTTATGGAATATGTACAAATTTAAAGAAAAAATATTTTAAAGAATTTGAGAAAGCACTAATTCAGTAAAACCTGAAGTGGAATCTGCTAGGATGTGTTACAATTGAAAGTGGCAAAAATATGTATGGAGTAGGAAAAAGCACAGTTTTCATAAAAATATAAGGCATTTAAAGTCTATGGTTATTCATTATATCATTCATCCATAGATATTTTGCTGGAACTATTTAATCTATTGTGTGTTATTGAACTGGTGGTCTCAGTGATGAATTTCATTGACTTTGTGGGAGTTTAACCATCAATAGTTTGTAAATTTTTATTAGAAATAGAAGCTGAATATCCCAACTTGCCCTATCATACAGCAGTTCTATGGTAATAGTGATTATATTATTTTATTTATTCAGAGCTGAGACTGAAATTTTTCTGAATGAGAAACATCTTCAGCCATTATTATTAAACACTACATGGCTTTGGAAATTAGCTGTTGCTGAAGACTTTATGACATGTTTTAAAAACTAATCCTAAAATTACAAGGCAAAATAATACTTAAATGTGAGATGTATACTGTGGTAAATTCATCTCAACAACTACTGTTGCTTGAATCACAAGTAATGCTAAGCTGCTTTATATATTTCCTACATTGTTAAAAGTTAAAACAAGAAGTAACATATCTAATTCCACCTAAATTTGCATTAGATATATTTTTTTGAACTTTAACTACATTTGTAGAAGAGTTTTTTCAGACCTCAACACAAGGGCAAATAAAACTTCCGTATTTCAAAATCCATTTAATGCCAAAATTGAGGAGCTTCTACATAACCTTCAATTGAAAGTGATTAGTTTACAATGTAATGACATGCTAAAAGGCAAACATCAAGAGAATACTCTAATAGAATTCTATGATTCCTTCTAAATGATGAATATCCTCAAGTAGAGTCATATGTTCATGAAGTGATATCAGTGTTTGGCAGTACCTATCAGTGTGAAAAGACATTTCCAAAGTTGAAACATGTGAAATCTCATTACACAGCACATTAACAGATAAACTTTTGTAATTTATTTTGACTATAGAAAATGATAGCGTTGAACCTCATTTAAGCATAATGTTATCTCTCTCAAAAAAGAATTACATTCTTATAAGCAGACATGTATTATTAAAAATATTAAATTATTATTATATTTTGAAATTTTGTCCAAATTTGTGGAATTTTTTTTTCTCTTGTTATGTAGTGTCTACATAATGTCTCTATTTTTGCCTCTTGGTCTATAGAACTGAAAATGTTTAATATCTTGCCCTTTACTGAAATTTTGCTGACCCTTGCTCTAGTTGGTTTCTTTAATCAATATCTGATTTAGGTACATGCCTATCCTGATTCATATGGACCAAAGTGTGTCTTGATTGAGGTAGCATCCCCAAACACACATTGAAGATTCTTCTGGAAGCAGAAAAATCTTCTGTGCGGGCAGATTAAAGTGGACACTCCTCCTCACCTCATTTCCAGCTGCCCTTAGTGCAGTTATTTCACTTCAAACAAGCCTTGTCTGGAAACAATGACCAGTTTCAGGACAGCTCCCCCAACACTGAGAAGTGGCAGAATAAAAGTTAAGTAGGTAGGAAAGAGTCCCTGGAAACTTGAAAACAGAGGAAGCTATGATAAAGTGCCCTGTTTCTCTAAGTAAATGCCAAGGTATTTGAAGTAGACCTGAAACTTCCCTGCAGTGCTCCATCCATTGCAAGTGCAGTGTAGAATTGTCCTGACTTCCTGAGGACTCTGCCTGGTAGCCAGAACCTACTCTCCTCTGCTCCCTGGGAGGCTTGATGTGCCGGAGAATTAATGCCTTATGAGAGCAACCCTAGGCCAATGATTCCTCTGGTGGGGTGACTCTGGGACGCATAAACCATGATCACTTAGAGTTTCAGTGTTTATTCTTTAGAAAAAGTTCTATCTTCTACCAAAGCATTAAAATATGGGACTAGTGGTCACATAATGTCCTTGTTCAGAAATCCACTAGATCTTTAAAAAAGATAAACATACAAAAACTGAGAATCTACATTTTCCATCATCTCTCCATAGTTAACTACTATTAATTTCCTTACGATTGTTTCTACATAAGCAATATATATATGGAAAGAGAGAAAGAATATCAGTTTTTTTATTGAAAAGCTAGCTAATAAAATTAAATAATAAGTTTCTTTAAAATTTGCTTAAAACAATGTCTATTTTCAAATATCAAGTAAAGTGATATGCAATTTATACAGGTATATTTAAATGGTATGATAATGTTCTGGTCAAGGAACACACCATGGATTAGCTCAGTTAACTAACCAGTAAAGATCCACATAAAATCTTTGCTAGTTAAGGATAGTGACTAGCACTGAAACTCTTCACAACTTAGGGAGAATATTTACGAATGAGCCTGTTAAAATTAATGTATCTGAAGTTATCAATCAGTATTTTCAATGGTTTTTGAGCTATGCTTATAAAATCTTTTCAACTCTGACATTATTAAGAAAAGTCTTGGATGCTGTTACTATTTTCTTCTTTCATACTTAAATCTTTGATTTTGCTGATACTTATTTTATAGAAGGAATGAAGTAGAGAACTGATATAATTTGCTATAGATGGCTTCTGCAGCTTTTCAGGTGGACCACAGATTAATGGGAAGAAATAAGACATAAACAAAGAAGCCCCTATGATGTTTTCAGAAGATGAGTGGTCACCCAGGACAGGAGAGGCACATGCTGTTCACAGGGGCTTCCCTTGGCTTTCAGAGGCTTTAAGGTTATCAAAGAGCTGTGTATGATTTATTCCTCACATCAACAGGGCCTCCTGAATCTGGAATGCTTAAATAGTGCCAAGCCACAGACGCTTTTAACTTCACTTCCTCTGTGTCAGCTCCATGTCGGCTGGTCCACATTATCACCTGGGGAGAAAAGTGAGGTCAGAGTCCAGGTGCTCCTGAGCAAAGCATCTCAGCTCCACATTTCCCATCACACTGGAAATCCATTTCTCCTCAGCTATCTATTTGTCTCAATAGGATATACTGACTACAAGTTTCCCCCCAATCATTTGAATCATCTCTTGTATCAAAGACAAAATTCCCATGGGCATTTAAATTAACTTCTGAACTCTATTCTGTTTCATTTTTTTTATGTCTTTTCCTAAATTGGTACCAAACAATTTTAACTGTGATTGCTATTTATTATGTTTTTCCCTCTCATGGGCTAGTGTTATCCCCTAAACCTTCCTTTTTTAAGGTTTCTTCGTATGGCTGCATGAATATTTCCCCTATATAAAATGGTTTGAATGCCCTTGACCAAGGTTGATTCGTTAATACAGCACTTGATTTCTCCAGTTTACAGTCTTAGTGATGAAGCTTTTAGTATTACAACTCTGCTATATGCTTGTTGAGCATGGAAAGATAAATCTGTGATATCTATATCTACGTATCTTTGGAGTGTGTGTGTGTGTGTGTGTGTATAAAACCTCATTAATTATTTTTAAGAGTTATTGAGAGGCCAATAGAAAATTTGGTGAAACTTAGGAAGTACAAGGTGAAAATCAGAAAACACTTTATAGTAAGCAACCATATGTGTAATTTAAAAAAAAGCAAATTGTATTTCTTTTTTGAACCCTGTTCTTGAGGAGAATGACTCATCAAGACTCCAAATCTATCTGGGTTTACATAAGCAGGTTGGGGTAGGTACTTGGGGAGGCTAAATTTACTCCGTGTAATTATAGATGAAATTATGTTGGAGGGTAGAGGGTAGGGATCTGGGAGACAGGAACCAGCAAGGGGGGCATTGGATCGACAGAGGTGAGTTATGAGACATCTTGGAGACAGTACAGTCCCCAAACCAACAGCAGACCAATAGTATTACATTTAAATTATTAAATTGTCAATGTTAAACATTAACACTACTCGGTGTGCTCTAGCATTGCTCTCCCACTTGTCACCCTCAGAGTAGCTCTATTAGAGGCTGCCTTGCTTCCTCTTTGTGTGTGTGTGTGTGTGTGTGTGTGTGTGTGTGTGTGAAAGTGGATTTATTAGCACAAAGTTTAAGTGAGTAGCTGTGGTGGGATTGTTTGGATCAATACAAGACCAGATTATGCCAGAACTGTGGAGCTGAAGACAGAATACATCTTAAAAGTATAATGCCCTGTGAATTAGCAAAAATTCCTGGGAAAACGTCAAATTTTCAGGGTTGTAGAATTAATGGTGTCAAAGCTAAGGATGCCAAGGGGTGAAGCTGGACATGATTTGTATCTGGGTATGGGAATAAACAGAAAAATGTACTAAAATATATATGTATATATATATATAAGATATGCTCTAAATTTGGAGTTGGAAAATAGTGAGACCCAGAGAAGGGCAGAAGGATTTAATAGTCCAGGATGTGCTGTAGGGTTTGAGTTGGGGGCGGAAGGGACTGGGGGCTCACCTTCCACTTCTGCCCCTCCTCCACCCTTGGAGGTCATTTGTGACTGTCCTTTGGCTCTGTGATACCAGCCTGGCCCTCTGGGCTGGAGCATACATAAGCATACATAAGGGTCAGTGCCCAGTGCTCCTTGCTGCCTTAGGTAGCCGGACCCTGAGGTAGTGGAGCATGAGACAGACTTTTATCTTCTGAACAGCCACAGCACCCCCTGAATGAGCTCAGGCTTAACGTCTTGGATCATTGTATCTATTATATTTTTCTTGTGTGCTATGGAGCAATTCCATCTTTTTCTGTATTCCCTCTAGATAAATCTATTTGCAGAAAAAGAGGTAGACTTGAAGTAACGGAACCCTAGATCCAACCCCCAGTGCAGATGAACTTGTGTATTGCCTATTCCGCTTCCCACTTTACTAAATCAATTATGTTTACACAGGCAGCTATCGGAAATGAGCCCTCTCCAGAAAGATGAGGACATTTTCCTTCTGTAGGGAATAGGGTGAGCAGGGAAGAAGGTTCTATACCAAGTTCACAGATTAACCTATCTGGAGGTGGTAGAGGACTCCAGGGTAAAATCTCAGACACCGTGGTTCTCTGATCCTTGAATGAATTGTTAAAAGAGTGTAGCATATGTCCAGAAACAGAGTTAGACAGTAACAGTCCATCATTACCTTTCTATGACTGATGTCTCTGAGCCAATCATCAGCCTTGGGAAAAATTCATAGAGCAATTATGAGCCTCCAAAAGTCCTCTAATCAGATGCTTAACACTGAGTTTTGGTCTCATGAAGCAGAATTCTATCTGGTGGAACATATGTTCATTTGAGCTCAGATTCTACACTTGTCCTCAACAGAGGACTATTGACTGGAAAATCTTTCTAAGATCACAAACAGGAAGGCTTTCTTTTTGAGTTTTTCTGAAAAGGAGGAATAGAAAATGCATTTACTCTCTTTAAAAGAATAACAGGTAAGGAACATAGAATCCCATGAATTCAAGTTAGAAAGTCACGTAATTCAATAATAATGATGGCCTGCCATTTGCCAAAAGAGAGAAGAATGAGAACTAGGTCCCCAGAATCTCATTCTTTTAGGATCTTAGTAGATTTGAGGGAGGGAAGGATGTCCTCACCTGATCTTTTAAGAAAGCACTCTTTCACTAAAGTAGGCCACTTATGGATCCCACTGAATCATTTGCCTGCCATCTTCCACTACTTAACCTCTTTACTTGATCATGACGTATACTACCTTAATGATGATTGAATGTAAATTGCTTCCCTTTAGAACCCTCCTACACTGCTGGTAGGAATGCAGTTTGGTGCAGCCATTGTGGAAAACAGTATGGAGATTCCTCAGAAAACCAAAAATAGACTTACCATATGACCCAGAAATCCCACTCTTGGGCATGTATCCAGAAGGTACCCTACTTCAAAAAGACACCTGCACCCCAGTGTTCATAGCAGCATTATTTACAATAGCCAAGACATGGAACCAACCTAAATATCTATTGGACATGTGACTGGATAAAAAAGTTGTGGTATATTTATGTGGTGGAGTACTATTCAGCCATAAAAATGGCAACATAATGCCATTTGCAGAAACATAGATGTCCCTGGAGAATGTCGTTATAAGTGAAGTAAGCCAGAAAGAGAAAGAAAAATACCATATGAGATCGCTCATATGTGGAATCTAAAAAAAAAATAAGACAAATGAACTTAAATATAAAACAGAAACAGACTCACAGACATAGAATACAAACTGGTGGTTGCCAGTGGGGAAGGGAGTGGGAAGGGACAGGCTGGAAGTTTAAGATTTTTAGATACTGACAGGTATATATAGAATAGATAAACAAGTTTATACTATATAGCACAGGGAAATATATTCAAGATCTTGTAGTAGCTCATGGTGAAAAAGAATATGAAAATGAATATATGTATATTCATGTATGACTGAAAAATCATGTTGTATACCAGAAATTGACACAACATTGTAAACTGACTACAACTCAATAAGAAACAAAACAAAAACAAAAATGAAAACAAATTGCTTCCCTTTCTATTGAACAGTGTCCCAGTGGGCTTTTCTCCAGAGTGTCCCAGTGTGTTGGGCTCTTCTCTTCAGCATTTTAACCCCTGGGAAACTCATGCCTCCCCACATCAGCTTTCTACTGGAGGCAGTTATCTGGAAAGAGATTTTTCTTTCACCCCACACTATGTTCTCCATAAAGAGTGTTATTTCTTTTAATGTTCACAGTTCTTTTTCTGGAGATACTATACAACCAGGCATATGAAGGCCAGTAGATTCTTTATGCTTTAACTTACTGTCCTGGAGCACCTGCAGACCATGAAGAAAATGGGCATCCAGATGTATCTGGAGAAACAAGAAGAGGAGGGGTCATTTCTGAAACAGCTGACACAAGGCTATGAACTGAACTCTGGAGAAGTCCTAGACTTGCCAGTGAGCAGAACACTCTAGCCCTTCATGCCTTCTGCAGAACTGAAAACAAACCACAGCAGTTGTGCAAAGAAGCCATCAAGGTTTCCACTGGTCACAAATACCAACAGAGACACATCCTAAGACCTGGTGATCTTGGAAGTTCCCAAACTCAAAATGGAGAGCTGAGCAGTCCAGGGTGTCCAGACACTGAGGAACGCCCTCTACCACCAAGAATGCTGGAAGTGAAAGATCTGGGGGAAGCATATCTAAAATGCTATCTTGGTAGAGTCAGAGTGACAACCCCAGGGATGGGCTCATGGTTATGCTGCTAAAGGGCTCCTGGCTAAGAGAGTTGTCCTCTGAAGACTCAGAACCCCAGGCTCAGAGCCTGTGTAGAGGAAATAAGACAGCTTTCCAGGGGCATTATCTGAAAGGGCATAGGGAGCAAACTGGGATGGCAGGAGCACTTAGACCCTTAAGGTCCAGGTCCCATTAAGGGACCAGCACAAAAATTTACTCTCAGTTGTAGACAAAAATGATCCTGAGAAACTCTAATCCAGAATAGGATGCAGGTTTAGAGAACACTCTCAGCAGAGAGGTGATGAGACACCCTTCCCAGGATGGAGGATTAAGACAGAAAATATTGACCAAGACATCCCTGTTTCTGCCCTAGAAGGGACAGGATCCTCAAAAACAAACAAACAAACAAACACCCGAAACTCAGGCAAAGGATGAGTTGTTTATTACAGTGCATTTGTCCCAGAAGAAAAGGGATAAATCAGAAAGTTCTCCTGACACGAACTGGATCAATGCCAGTCTCCTAGCAACTGTGCCTAAGACATCCTCCTTCTCTGCCCCCCAGCGAGCTTGCGTTTCCATCAGGACCCATCGAGAGGAGCCAAAATTCCCATGTACCACAGGGCACCATCTACACAGTCTTCTCTGTATCATGGGGGGGGGGTAGTCTCCTCCACTCAGTCAAAACCTCCTCCTTCATGTGTGTGCTGTGTTCTCTGTTTTCCCTACCCCCATTTTTTTTTCTTTAAAATAGGTTTGTTTTTTGAAATAGGAGAGCGGCATCTTCTGTCTCCGGGGCACTGAGGCTGAGGTTTAGGGTAGCTCAGTGGCTTGGGTTTAAACAAAAGAAGGAGGAAGCTTTGGCTCCTGTTAAATTCCTCTAAAAGAAGACACTCTTTTGCAGGGATAGTTTTTCAGGAGGCTTGATTTTGGCCAAAGCTGGTAATTTTTTGTTCCTATTTTTATCGAAGGTGCCACAGTGGCAGAAGCCTAGTTTTAAAATTCCTTGTTGGACATTTCACATGGGAAAAGTAATCTATCTAAGTCTAGAAGACTATTATTCCCAGGGTTTTGGGGAGGGATCAGTGGCAATGCCATGCCAAACTATACTAGAAACCAGTTCCTGTAAGATGCTCCAGAGAGATCGTCTAGTTGCTTCCCATCCCTGTGCCATTCCTTACCTAGTTCTGGGGACCAGAGGTCCAAAATCAAGGTGTCAACAGGGCTGGCCTCCTTCCAGTGGCTCTCGGGGGAGAGAACCCTTTCTTTCCTCTTTCAGGGTTTGGTAGCTCCAGGAGCTCCTTGGCTTGTGGCTCCATCACTCCGATCTGTGTCTCTGTGCTTACTTGGCCTTCTCCTCTTCTCCCTCATCTGGTCGTTAAGCAGAATATGCTCCATCTATTGGGGTAGATCGATCTGGTGGCCTCTGGGGAAGCAGGCATCTGAAGTCACCTGGAGCAGAGCCACACCAGTGGGGACCCTATCACACTGACAGGAAGCTGCAGCATGGCCAGCTGCAGGCCAGTGAGTGACCTCAGGCCTCACACTGCAGAGCTCGGAAAATTCACTGCCTATTTGGAAAAGAAGTCAGTTTGTGCTAAAAATATGGATAAACCTGAGTTATTATTAGCTCGAGTCTTTACTTCTCATTCCAAGAATGTACACATAGTCAAGATGTTTGTAGTAAAGCTGGCAGAATCACATTTGCAATAAGTCATCTTCCTCCAGGGTTTCAAGGCTGATCTACAGGAATGAATTCAGTCTACCCTCTTACATTCCAGAATTGCAGATCCTGCTTCTTTCGGCCAATGTTTCGTCTTTCCTCTTCTTTCCTACTAGCAACAGTAACACAGTAGTTGGTCAGTGAGCATTCGAAGATGGATGGAATGACTCACTCACGAAAGCTAACTCTGTTGTGTGATCCTCTCTCCTCTCATTGCTTCCCAGAAACACCCGCCAAGTTTAAGATGTGAAGCACTGGGCCTTGAAGATGGTGAAGATTTTCTAGGGGAGAAAAGGTGGTCACCAGTACCTCAAAAGGCAGATGGATGCCGGGGTGATGTGCTTCTCAGGGAGGCTGTCCTAGCCATCCTGCTCTAGCTGTGTTTTATGCAAAGCAATCTCTGCTAAGCAGTCATGGATCAAAGGGCTCCTGACAACAAATAAAATCAGAAGATGACAGCAATCTGTCATCCTCCCCTTAAGCTGACCCCCATGAAGTTAGCTCATTAATATAAGAAACCTCGGAGGAGCCAGAACCCAGGTCCCAGCTTGGACCGGGCGGTCAGGGGTGTTAGTAAACAACCCTCGGGTCCTCTCTCTCTCAAAATGCCCCCACTGGCCAGCTGCTGCCTAATATTCTGCTATTGAGGGACCAGCCTGTTCTTTATGTTTCCAGATAAGTAGTTTCTTAAGAAAAAGCAACTGCTTTGGGGAAGTTACTGACCTATTGTCATTCACAATTTATTCTGGATTATATTTTCAGATTTTTTTTTTCAAGATGATGACTGAACAGTGTGGAGATAATCTGAAGACTGAAAGTATGGAGCCATGACCTTCCCAATCGGGGCAAGAATGAATAGAGTGTCGCACGGTTTCTGGGGACACAGGAAGACAGTGGGGGAGGGACACTGGAAGTAACACACAAGATAAGAGGCAAGCCAGTTATGTCTTGACAAACCAGATAAGCAAGCTGGAAGGGTAAAAGAGAGGAAATACAGTGAAAGAAAGACAAGGGGATATGAGAGGACAGGTGGAGAAGCAGGGATAAGAAAGCCAAAAAGGGGAAGTCAGTTACAGTGCAGGGTCCTTTCTACATATGCATTCTCATGTGCATTTTATTTCATTTAATTTTTACAGCAGTACTGTCAGGACTTTACCATCTTCCTACTGTATAGATGAAGAGCGTAGACTGATAGAGGATGGAAAGAGCTTGCCCAGACGTGGCATGGGATAAGCAGGGCACGGTGAACGGTCAAATAGAGCCGCTTTCATACTGGGCACAAAAGGTTCGGTTTGCAGATTGTGCTATGGGGAAAATTAAAAAAAATTTTTTTTTGGAGCATAAAAATCCTTCCTAAAAACTATAGTTATTTGATTTCTAACTTAGTATGTAAATGTTCTTCTGGATTTAAATGTAACTTTAAAAAATTGAATATTAATAATGTTTATTAAATTTAATTTCTTAAATTTAATTTCTTAAATTCAATTTTGATGAACAAAAGCCAAATTAAGTAAAATATTTTAAATTTGATTTAGATGATCTAATTTTTCTTTTTTTTTTTTAACAGACTTTATTCTTTTAGAGCAGTTTCAGGTTCACAGCAGAATTGTGCAGAAAATACAGAGAGTTCATACATAGCCCTGCCCACCCACACATATATACTCCCCTACCCTCAGTGTCCCTCATCAGTGTCGCATATTTGGTACAATCGATGAACCAACTTGGACACATTATTATCAACCAAAGTCCATAGTTTACATTAGGGTCACTCTTGATGTTGTACATTCTATGGGCTTTGACAAATACATAATGACATGTAGCCACCACTATAGCATCATACAGAAAAATTTCATTCCCCTAAAAATCCCTTGTGCTCATCTATTCATTCCTCCCTCTGTCCCTCTAAATGTAACTATTATAGGTAAGGGCAACACTTTACTTCAGATAATTTAATTAGACTAACTCACTGTAGTATATAAAAAACTTCGTGATACTTAAGCTGAGAATAGAAGGAAAGCTAAATTTTGATAGAGGAGGGAATATGGACTGGTTTGGAACAGTGAGTGTGGCTGAAGCCAGGCCCAGAGAGACCCCACGTGGCTGGCACAGAACTGGGAAAGGAGCCACTGCAAAGAGGCTCTGTTACATATAGTGTCGTGCTTTTCAGATTGTGAACTGTGACTTAAAATATGCAAAAACATTCAAAAGTAGAATATAAGATATTAAACTATACATAGTAAAGAGGTGTCATTACATGAAACTTTGGTTTCAGTTAGGGATACTTACAGGAGCATCTATACTGGATCATAATGTTATTAGACACATTTTATGGTCAGATTTCAGTGACCATGAGATTTGAGGAGGAACTCATTAAAAATTCATTACTGAGCCCCACGTTCACTGACCCAGGAGTTGTGGGATGAGTTCCAGGAGTTTGCATTTTGTATAAGCCCTTCAGAAGCCACACACTGAGAAGGTGCTGAAACTGGGCCATCCTTGGAGGCAGGAATCTCCTTGAGGATTCACTGCAATTCAGACCCACAGAGAGGAGACAACTAAATATATGCCCATCTGGCATTTACTTTCGGGGAATTTCTTGTTAACTTGCTACATATTATATTACACTTAACACTCTCACAGACATGTGTGTGGCTAAAGCTTTTTCAAAGGTATCATGAGAGACAATTTGAGGACTATCAGAGTGGTCTCTCCTAACCAAAAATACTTCTGCCTGCATTTCCTACCCATTGCTGGCCCAAGACACTGGGTAACACTTCCAACAGTTAGACTGAAGGTTCAAAGTCGGAGACCAAAGGCCCAAAATTTACTGTTAAGGTCTTGACAAAGCCAAGAGTTCAAGAGCTAAGTAAATGCAGAAATTAAGTGAGAAGCAAAAAAAAAAAAAAAAAAAAAAAAGCAGAGAAAGAAAGGATGGAAAGAAGTATGCTTTCTGAAGAAACCACTTTTTAAAAACATTATTTATTTATTTATTTATTTTTAAATTGAAGTACAGTCAGTTACAATGTGTCCATTTCTGGTGCACAGCTCAATGTCCCAGTCATGCATATACATACATAGAGTCATTTTCATATTCTTTTTCACTAAAGGTTATTACAAGATATTGAATATAGTTCCCTGTGCTATACAGAAGAAATTTGTTTTTTTTAATCTATTTATATACATAGTGACTTACATTTGCAAACCTCAAACTCTCAAAAACCACTTTTTCATCCGTCCATCCATCCATCCATCCTTCCAACCATCCATCCATCCTTCCAACCATCCATCCTCACAATCCACCCATTCATTCATTTCTCAGTTTGAATGCTGTTAATAGTTAGGAATAGGGACTCTGGACTCATCTAGCCTGGGTTCCAATCCAGATTCTATTCCTTACAAACTCTGTGGCTTTAAATTTTTTTTAACATTTTTTATTGATTTATAATCATTTTACAATGTTGTGTCAAATTCCAGTGTTCAGCACAATTTTTCAGTTATTCATGGACATATACACACTCATTGTCACATTTTTTTCTCTGTGAGTTATCGTAACATTTGGTGTGTATTTCCCTGTGCTATACAGTGTAGTCTATTCTACAATTTTTTAACATTTCTTTACCTGCGAAGAAATGCGAACGAAGTTAGTACAAGTACCTTTCTCATGGGGCTGGAGAAGATTAGGTAAAATTCTATATGTAAAGTGCTTGGAGAATTGCCAGGCAAATGGCAAACACTCAGGAAATGTTGCTATTACTCTGACTGGAGCATTCATTCACTGTTTTTTGTGCCATAAACCTTGGATTGGAGATGTATATGGTGAGTCAGAATAGCCTCCAGGCATGTGGTTTGAGTGGACAATCAATGCCTCCCTATTCCTTTTTATTTCAATTGAGTTAGAGTCAGTTTACAATGTTGTGTCAATTTCTGGTGTACAGCACAATACTTCAGTCATACATGAATACACGGATTCATTTTCTTATTCTTTTTCACCCTGAGCTGCTACAAGATCTTGTATATATTTAGCTGTGCTATACAGTATAAACTTATTTATTTGTTCTATGTATACCTGTCAGTATCTACAAATCTCGAACTCCCAGTCTGTCCCTTCCCACTCCCCTCCCCTCTGGCAACCACCAGTTCGTATTCTATGTCTATGAGTTTGTTTCTGTTTTGTATTTATGTTCCTTTTTTTTTTTTATGATTCCACATATAAGTGATCTCATATGGTATTTTTCTTTCTCTTTCTGGCTTACTTCATTTAGAATGACATTCTCCAGGTCCATCCATGCTGCTGCAAATGGCAGTATTTTATTCTTTTTATGGCTGAGTAGTATTCCACTGTATAAATATACTACAACATCTTTATCCAGTCCTTATGGATACTTCCTGATCACCCCCCAAGACGTTCCTTTATTCTATTATCCTAAGGCCCTCCAAAATTTTATATTTTGCTTACTGTTCAGGCTGATTCTCCTTCTACACCTGTTTTGCTATTGTAACTACAGTACTTCTTTCAGGACTGAAACCTTAGTTTATGAACATCAGATAACTTATTCTATTCCTTCCTCTCAAGTCAATTTAATTCAATGATTTTGCTGTCTAAGTTGGCTATTAATATCTTAGCAATTTATAATGTCAAACTCACTTCTGCCTTTATCCACCCCTCTTTTCTCTGTTTCTGGTCTTTTCCCTCTCATTCCCACTTTTTTCATCACAATTTTTTTTTTAGCCAGATGTGGCTTTTGACAGGGGGAAAATAAAAAAAAAAATTATGGTGGTTGGGGTTTATTCAGGCAATATTCAACTTTATTCTGACTCCCCAGCAAGGAAAACACAGAAGTAGTGGCTGGATCTCTTTTTATCCACACCAGCTCAGTGATTTCTTTACCACCTCTGCTTTGGCTAGCTTCTGTGCCCCTTCCCATGGGGGTAAGAACCAGGTTGCTCTTCAAAACTCCCTGAGCTTTGTAGGGAATTGGTGTTGTGATATCCCACCCTCTCCATCTTCTCTATCCCCACTCTCTTCGCCTTAGCAACTGTACCATGTTTCCTTTATGCTCCACTGACACAGGTATCTTCATGAGCTCCACACTTTCAGAAACCTCTGCAGTAGAGAAAGAGCTGGTGAGTGTGTACCGACACCTTCTGACCTCAAAGGGCATGTCCAGCATGCTTCCATCTGCATGAATCTGAGAAACAGGTCCCTCACATTTTCCCAAAATTACCATTGTGGTTGCAAAAACTACTAAGCCTATTTAGATGTTCTTGGAACTTTGAAACAGACATGGTTTAGCACCATTCTTCCCTTAAAATATTCCCTTAGAATTTGGCCATTTGAATTTGAGCATCTTTTTTATTTTCAGCTATCATGTCCCATCATAGTGATCCATGTATCTTCTGCTTAGTTCTTGAATGTGGCCAATGGGGAGCTGGGGAATAAGAAAAAAGGGGTAATATTGGTTAATATTGTTATGTGAAATTCTAAGTGTCTATAAGACAGGAAACATAGCATATTTGTCTTTGAATATCTCTCTAGTTTGACCAGAATGTCTGGGGAACATTTGGAATACAATAATGATTTATGGAATAAAAGAATGTCTTGAACCCTTAGGATTGATTTCCCAAGAGAATATGTCCAGATTTAAGAGGATCTCACTCAACTTTCACCATCAGTGATTGAAGCCAGAGGTTGATGCAAAAGAACAGATCCCACTGTTGGTGGTTTTGGAACAATAATGCCAGACTAGAAGCTAGAAGTACCGTGGCCACTGATTAATTAAGGAATTTAGGGAAAAGATTTCCATTGTTTCTTGCTCTCAGTTTGTCAAATGAATGGTGACATAAGATATTTCTAAGTGTCCCTTCAACATTAAGTATTTCATGAACATGTTGCTCACTTTTTACTAGTTCTTTGGCTTAAATGAATTACCAATAACTAACCACCTCGGGTATTCAGCTCAATAGTGAAGGAGCTGAAGCTTGTGTTTACGTATTCATTCTTCCATTCATTTATTCAACAGCAATGTCTTGTTTGCCTAGTAGGACTTCTGCTTCAGAGCCCTGACCAAAGGGGGAAAAAAGAAGCTGAGTAGGTGTGGTGAGTTTGAAGGACTATAATTAACAGTTTGACATTAATCTATCACTTGGGTGAGTGCGACTTTTGTCCTGGTGTTTCAAACTGGTGTTCTGACGAAGACAATGTGTGCTACTCTGCACGTGTTCCAGGGACACAGAGGATTGTTTCAGAGGCAGACTGTCACGAGATAAGACTAGGTATAGACTCTAGATTGTGTGCCACAATCCAGTCAAAATTGCTACACTTTCTATTGGCAGACCCTTGTGCTTGGAGTCACTCCAGAAATAGCATAGCTGGCAAGTTAGAGAGGGGCTGTCAGCAACATAGACATTAGCTCAAGACCTTGTTGGTACAGCTCCCCTAGGTTAACTAGTCAGTTTCTTCTCCAGCAGACCCTGGGGGGGTGTGGGAGCTATCTTTCTGGAGCTTCTGCTTTAGGGTCCTGGGGAAGAGTGTGCACCTCCCCCAGGCACTAGGAGACACTCTTCTTCATGCCACTTTGTCACAGCACTTTTGTTGTCAGCTCTTTCTCAGTTGGATCCATGGTGACCAACCTCTCGGTCAAATATTTATCGAGCTTTATTATGTGCCAGGTACGATGCACCGTAGTGACAATGGTGGAAGCAAAATGTACAATCGGCTTCTTCAAGGGGCCCACAGCAAGAAATAGAGAAAAATGTAAACAGACAGCTAGGTTATAATGGGAGAAGTACTGTAGCAGAAGTCTGATCAGAGGGTTGTAATGATGCAGAGGGCAGGTTTGACCAAGAAGATGACAACTAAGTGCTGGGTTTTGCATAATAAGAGCTTTCCAGGAAGAAGACACATGAAGGCACATTCTGGATCATGTGTAAAGAAGGGAACCGAGCGTCTGGGCCAGGTGACCTCAGCACACGATGGTCAATGCCAGGACCTGAACTCAGGTCTGCAGTATCCAGTCCATTTGTCTTATTAGTAATAATAATGTCACATTCATTTTTTCTAACAAATAAATGGTAGTTTTACATGCACCATTTAAATAGGATAATTGTCAATTAGTGTAGGTACAGCAGCCATATTTTATTTTTACAAAATAAAACTTGGAAAAATGTTTCAAATTAAAATTTCACTTAATAAAATATTACTGCTAAAAGGAGTTTTAAGGACAGTCTTCAGCCACTCCTTGATTTTATAGATAAGAGCCCTACATAAGCCAAGTAGCTTTTAAGAAACAGGAATCATGTGAAATGCTCATGGTTACCCTGTTAGCCTGGTGTGCAGAATCCAGATCCTGTGATTCTGAGGTTTGAGAGATTTTCGCTGGACAACCTCGTCTCCAGGGACAGGGCTACACTGCTTCTATTCTAAGACAGACATTCTTTAAGAACGCATGACAGCAGGTGAACAAATTAAATGCTGCAAAATGCCTTTTTGCTTTTTTCTCTGGTGCGTTTTTGCATTTCTCCAAATGTCCTGATTTGGAGAAAAGATGAGAGCAGAGCTTGGGGGAGCAGGAATTGTGCAGGAAGCAGCTCAGTCAGCACCTCCGTGGAGTAATGCCTGCTGATATCCCCACTTTCAAAATCAGCTCTTCTCATCTTCCACCTTGGCCAGTGGAGTAGCCAGACAGTGAAGAACTTAATTTAAATTATGTTCTCATCTCACTGAGTATGGGACACAATTCTCTTGTATTTTTTGATAGGGCTGATAATGAAGCGATCAATCTGTAGGATTCCCAAGTGGCAGTGAACTTGCATTTGCATAATGATATTATAGCGTCTGTCGAACCCGCTAGCAGTGATCCGTCCATATTGAAGAAATATGGATCAGCAAAGATGCAGCAGCAATGAGAGAGGCAGGGCTACTCACTCATTAGAGTAAGAAAAGTCTCCTCTCTCCTTTAGCACAGCATGACGGAAATAAATGCAATGGAATGGATTAGGGATTCTACTGGCTTTTGAACGATCAGAGGAGATGCATCCATTCTGCCTCATGGTTTAAATTCAGTTCAAAGTCTACTTAACCCTTTTGCTTCCATTGACATAGTATCTCTCCTGCCCTTAATCTAACTCAGAAAAGGAAGCGCGCTCTAATAATATTATGAGGCATCAGCATAATGGATGCCGTCTGATTGGGGAGAGGGTGGAATATAAGGAAATTAGTTACCATGCTTCTCCTTTGTGTAATCTGGTCTCTAAGATCTGTGAGGCTTCCAGCCCACACATGTCATTCAGTTTGGGCCTTTTTATCATTCTGTTTATTGTCTTTATGTTCATTTTGGCACCTCACTTATTTGCTATACTTTTTCTGTGCTTTTCTTTCCACTCTGTCTCTAAATCATGTGTGCAAGACAATAAATTTTGTTTCTCTTACAAGAATTGTACATTTGCCATGGCAAATATCTAGTTTTGTTTTTCTCCCCTAGAAAGCACTTATCATAGCACCTACGAAGGCTACACACATGAAAAGGCTTCTAAGATTCCATTTAATTGAATTAAAATTATATCACCATAGAAATAATTTCAAAGAGGCAAAGTCACCTTAAGAAATCACAGATCATCTTAGAGAACTACAGCATTTGGAGAAAATGGCAGGATACTTTATCCTCAAAATTCTAGCATGATATGCACATTATCTCAACTTAAAAAAAGTAACTCTTCTAATTGTTATTTTAACTCATCTTAACATTTTTATCATTTGAAAATATGTGCTCCATCAGTATGTCGAGAAACTCTGATTATCCTCTAATGGCCTAATGGTTGTTAACAAATGGAAATTGATTTTTATCACTGTCTGCATATGGATGAAATGAGAGAAAGGATAGTACATATGAGAAAATATCTATTTATTGGCACATTCCTTGTGTGACTACTGTATTAAATTGACATGCTAAAGCACTCTGAAGGAAAATACACAAGCAAAACACACAGATAGAATGTATCTACACTCACGTACACACATACTCGCACATCTCCCTCACCAGGGCAGCTCGAGTGACCTTCATGGTGAGGACATTTCGGTACAACTGGAAGGGAGAACTTCTTATTGCCTGAGAGTGACTTCAGTTTGACGATTTTGTGGACAGATGATTTGAGGTACACTGATTAGCGCAGGGTTGATTTCAAAGGTAAAACACTAACCCCCCCCCAAAAAAAATAAAAACCCAAACAACCCTAATTTTTGGCTGAAACTAGCAGGACTATTCAGCTTTTAGTCAGTTTGTGGCAAGGGAAGGAACTTGAGGTTTGACCGTTTCCCAGGGACTCTGCAAGCGGGATTACCCCAAATGAAAGAGTTGGACGAGGATGGATGTAAGAGTTTATTTCTCTTCTGGTTTAGACCTCAGGCTTCTTTGTTCTTCATCTCTGATCTTTGGGCTGCCGTCCATTGTCTCCAGGCTCTGCAGCTCTTGCCAGTCTGGCTCTTGGCCACAGACTGGAGTCAATAAAGAAAATGCCTGAACCTAAGAACAGCCAAAGCCAAAATGCAATAAATCACTGCCACTGAAGGAGAAAGAAATTGTATTTTCCCTTTCTTAACTATGACTGAAAATCTTTTATTGCCTGCCCATCATACTGAACTATGAGATCATGGCTTGGAATTAGGCATTTCGGCGTGTCCTGCAGCCATTGTTTCCGTGGTGGTGGTCAAAGTGTTTCTACTCCCCTTAACCCACTTTGCTGACCTAGGGTCTGGAATCACTATCTGCTGATAGCAAGCATTTGTGAAGCATTTGGCCAATACAACTTTGAATGTGATGTTTTTGTTTGGAATAAGAAACATGCCGTCCCTTCGCCACTTTCCCCCCAAAGCTTCAAGAACAATATGCATTAGATTATCATGTACACAACAACCATGTGAGACTGCAATGACTGTTCCTTTAGTCTGATTGCCTTGTTTTAGAGAGCAAATGGACAAAAAAAAAAAAAAAAAGAGATTTTAATGCTAGTGAAACCATCTGTTTATTGATTGCCTAAAAGACTTAAGCACTTGCCCCAGAATCTTGGATAGAAATGAAACTCGGAAATTCCTTGTTGTTATCTATTCTGTGTCAGTATTTTGTAGTGACTAAGATGTCACCATTTTTCTTGGAACAATATCCTTCTGATGTCATTTGATTTCTTTATTTTAACTGATGATTTTCATTTCTCATTTTGTTTCCAACTACTTCTGACAATGTTTCTTATCTAACAGATAAGAACTTTGTGGGAAGTTATTTGGTTTATGGGACTTTTTCTTCCATGCTCCATTCGGTTTATTTAGAGGTAGTGGAATGTGGGAGAACACGATGGGAGTCTGGCTCTTTTTCACTAATCATTGCCTTGGTATTTTGCAAGATTGATGGCTTTCTTTCTTCAAAGGCATTGCTGGCCTACTTTCACAAAGGCAGTTAAGTCTGACTCTAGACTTAAAGAAATCTCAGTGACCTCATGACTCATTCCACTTCCTTCTTGATCTTCTTGCTGTTATGTTGATCTGAGTGTCACACACTGACATTGGACAAGGAATTTGTTACCGTTGTCATAAGTTTAACCCAAATGCCACAATTTATTCCCTCATGATGCAACATTGACCCATTTTGGATATATTCTTTTTCCATCTTCATTTTGATTTGGACTTATGTAAAAAGTTTAAAACATTTTTCAAACTCAGCTTCTGGAGCAGAAAACATTTGATACTAAAGCATACCCTTGCTTTGTGTTTTTGTTAGTTTGGACTTTTTGGAAGTAAGTAAGTGGGGGTGGGAGGAACTTGTTATATTTAAACTGTCATGGATTTGAAGACAACTAATTAAAGCACTTATTATGGCATTCAGTTGAGTAGTTTGTTGACATTTAGCCAATTTCCAAATTAATTTCTATGTTTTTTGTGGTGTTTCTGTCTTTTTCTGTAAAAACATGCAACTGAAGAAGCATGATCAATAAGTTCCTAAAAAACTATCCTTCAAAAAAGAAAGAACTGTTCACCTGTGACACTTAAAAATACAGATAAGTACAAAATAGAAAAGAAGTTCTGAGTCCAATATGTAGGCATGGACAATGGCTACAGTCTGGCAGATCAAACTTTCCTCTTAGCTTTTGTGGGTCAAAAGGCAAAATCAAGACTATCGTGTAGTTATTTACACAGCAAGAGATAAAATCACTTTTCAAAGTTTTATGATAAAACTCAAAAATTATTAGAATAATTGAGTACATTTTTTAAATAAAATAAATATACTTCAGTGGGTTGAATTGTGTGCACCAAAAAGATATTTTTAACTCCTAACTGCAGGGACCTATGAATGTGCCCTTATTTGGAAATAGGGTCTTTGTAGATGTAATTAAGGTTCTCAAGACGGCATCAGCTAGATCAGCATAAGCCAGTAACTTGTTCCTTTTATCAGTGAAAGGACACAGATATTCAGACCCATGGAAGGTAGAAGCAGAGATCGGAGCTCTGTTGCAACAAGCCAGGAACGGTTAAGACCCCCCAGAAACTGGAAGAGGCTAGGAGATTCTCCCTTAGAAACTTTAAAGAGAGTGTAGCCTTACGTGCACCTTAATTTTGGACTTCTGACCCGCTAAAAGGGTAGGCATTTGTGTTAAGTCACCCAGTTTGTGATATCTTGTTATGACAGCCCTAGCACACTGAACAGATTTAATTTTTTTAAACATTTTTTATTCAGTTATAGTCATTTTACAATGTTGTGTCAAATTCCAGTGTAGAGCACAATTTTTCAGTTATACATGAACATACATATATTCATTGTCACATTTTTTTTTTGCTGTGAGCTACCACAAGATCTTGTATATATTTCCCTGTGCTATACAGTATAATCTTGTTTATCTATTTTGAATATGCCTGTCAGTATCTATAAATTTTGAAATCCCAGTCTGTCCCTTCCCACCGCCCACCCCCTTGGCAACCAGAAGTTTGTATTCTATGTCTATGAGTCTGTTTCTGTTTTGTATTTATGTTCATTTTTTAAAATTTTACTTTAGATTCCACATATGAGTGATCTCATGTGGAATTTTTCTTTCTCTTTCTGGGTTACTTCACTTAGAATGACATTCTCCAGGAACATCCAGGCATTATGTTGTCGGTTTTTATGGCTGAATAGTATTCAATTGTATAAATATACCATAAATATACCTCTTTATCCAGTCATCTGCTGATGGACATTTAGGCTGTTTCCATGTCTTGGCTATTGTAAATAGTGCTGCTATGAACATTGGGGTGCAGGTGTCTTTTTGAAGTAGGGTTCCTTCTGGATATATGCCCAGGAGCTGGATTCCTGGGTCATATGGTAAGTCTATTCCTAGTCTTTTGAGGAATCTCCATACTGTTTTCCATAGTGGCTGCACCAAACTGCATTCCCACCAGCAGTGTAGGAGGGTTCCCTTTTCTCCACAGCCTCTCCAGCATTTGTCATTTGTGGACTTTTGAATGATGGCCATTCTGGATGGTGTGAGGTGATACCTCATCATAGTTTTGATTTGTATTTCTCTGATCATTAGTGATATTGAGCATTTATTTATGTGCCTATTGATCATTTGTATTTTTTCCTTGGAGAATTTCTTGTTTAGGTCTTCTGCCAATTTTTGGATTGGGTTGTTTGATTGTTTCTTATTAAGTCATATGAGCTGCTTTTATATTCTGGAGATCAAGCCTTTTTCGGTTTCCTTTGCAAAAATTTTCTCCCATTCCATAGGTTGTCATTTTGTTTTACTTATGGTTTCCTTTGCTGTGCAGAAGCTTGTAAGTTTAATTAGATCCCATTTGTTTATTCTTGCTTTTATTTCTATTGCTTGGGTACACTGTCCTAGGAGAACATTTTTGAGATGTATGTCAGATAATGTTTTACCTATGTTTTCTTCTAGGAGGTTTATTGTATCTTGTCTTATGTTTAAGTCTTTGATCCATTTTGAATTTATTTTTGTGTATGGTGTAAGGGAGTGTTCTAGCTTCAATGTTTTACATGCTGCTGTCCAGTTTTCCCAGCACCATTTGCTGAAGAGACTGTCTTTATTCTATTGTATATTCTTGCCTCCTTTGTCAAAGATTAGTTCACCAAAAGTTTGTGGATTCATTTCTGGGCTCTCTATTCTGTTCCATTGGTCTGTATGTCTGTTTTTGTACCAATAGCATGCTGTCTTGATGACTGTAGCTCTATAGTATTGTCTGAAGTCTGGGAGAGTTATTTCTCTAGTCTCTTTCTTTCTCTTCAGTGATGCTTTGGCAATTCTAGGTATTTTGTGGTTCCACATAAATTTTATTATAATTTGTTCTAGCTCTGTGAAATATGTCCTGGGTAATTTGATAGGGATTACATTAAATCCGTAGACTACCTTGGGAAGTGTGACCATTTCAACAATATTGATTCTTCCAATCCAGGAGCATGGGATATCTTTCCATTTTTTAAAGTCTTCTTTGATTTCCTTCATCAGTGGTTTATAGTTTTCTGTGTATAAGTGTTTCACCTCCTTGGTTAGATTTATTTCTAGGTATTTTATTACTTTGAGTGCTACTTTAAAGGAAATTATTTCTTTACTTTCTTTTTCTGGTAATTCATTGTTAGTGTAAAGAAATGCAACTGATTTTTGAACATTAATCTTGTAACCTGCTACCTTGCTAAATTCTTTGATTAGTTCTAGTAGTTTTTGTGTGAACGTTTAGGGTTTTCTATATATAGTGTCAGAAGGAAGGAAATAATAAAGATCAGGGAGGAAATAAATAAAATTGAGTTTAAAACAACAATAGAAAAGCCAATCAAACCAAAAGCTGGTTTTTTGAAAAAGTAAATAAAATTGACAAACCTCTGCCAAACTCACAAAGAAGAAAAAAGAGAGAGCACAAATAAGCAAAGTAAGAAAGGAAAATGGAGAAATTACAACAAATAACATAGAAATACAGAATATCATTCAAGAATATTATGATAAACTATATGGAACCAAAATGGATAACCTAGAGGAGATGGACAAGTTTGTGGAAACATACAGTCCACCAAGACTGAATCAAGAAGAAACTGACCACTTGAACAAGCTGGTCAGTAGAAATAAAATCAAATCAGCAGTAAAAAAAACCTCCCTACAAATAAAAGTCTAGGACCAGACGGCTTCACTGGAAAATTCTACCAAACATACAAAGAAGAACTCTTACCAGTCCTTCTCAAACTCTTCCAGAAGATTGAAAAGGAGGGAATACTCCTAAACTCATTCTATGAAGCCACCATCACCCTGATACCAAAACCAAGCAAAGACACTACCAAAAGAGAGAATTATAGGCCAATATCACTGATGAACATAGATGTAAAAATCCTCAACAA
Organism: Camelus bactrianus; assembly: GCF_048773025.1. Classification (NCBI taxonomy): domain Eukaryota; kingdom Metazoa; phylum Chordata; class Mammalia; order Artiodactyla; family Camelidae; genus Camelus; species Camelus bactrianus. The sequence continues at coordinate 6,949,309 of NC_133568.1, read as the reverse complement.
AATATTAGCAAATGGAATCCAACAGCACATGAAAAATATTATACATCATGACCAAGTGGGGTTCATCCCAGGGACACAAGTGTTGTTCAACATACGCAAATCAATCAATGTAATACATCACATCAACAAGCGAAAGGACAAAAACCACATGATCATCTCAATAGATGCAGAAAAAGCATTTGATAAAATTCGACACCCATTTATGACAAAAACTCTCACCAAAGTGGCTATAGAGGGAACATAGCTCAACATAGTAAAAGCTATATATGACAGACCTACAGCCAGCATAGTACTCAACGGTGAAAAACTCAAATGCTTCCCACTAAAATCTGGGACAAGACAAGGCTGCCCACTAACACCACTCCTATTCAACATAGTCTTGGAAGTCCTAGCCACAGCAATCAGGCAAAAGAGAGAAATAAAAGGGATCCACATTAGAAAAAAAGAGGTAAAAGTGTCACTACATGCCGATGACATGAATGGATTTAAGTTTTTAGAGCAGAATAACATTTCACAGAATCGAGGTGCAAAGCTAGTGTTTCCTATCATCAGATCACTCACCGATGCCCGTCCGGAAAAACAATTACTTCACCAGCCATTCTTAGAAAAATGGCAGTAAGCCAGACTTAGCCCATGGACCTTAACATACCTGTTACAGGAGGTCACTTATTTAATTCACTAGTTGTTCATATTCTTTGTCCAAATATAAATCTCATTTCAGCTCTAAATGCTATTCTTCATAAATTATTTTTTCTCTTATGAAAGGAAAGCAAAATTGTTAAACTGAAGAGCAAGGTATAGAAAACAAAAATCTGCAACACTCAGGAAACAGTTTAGGAATGGATATGTGGAGGAAAGGAAGAATGTGGGCTTCTAGGTAGAAAATAAATTCCTGGGGTTGGAATGTAAGAATGAAGATACTGTAAAGACACTTTTGCCTGAAGTTAGAGCTGTCCATGTACCAGACATCTTTCGGCCCAAAAGTTTGGTGTTTTGACCAACCTCCAACTTTACCTTCCTATAGTTTTCCTCCTTTCCCCTCAAATTTGGAAGTTCCTGCTGACTTCTCAGGGCTTCTTTATTACCGAGGAACACCTTCACTGAAATGGCTGCAGAGACATTTTTCTTCCTAGTGAATGTGGGGACCACCGATGCAGGAAAAACGGATGTGCAGCATGAGGAATGCTGTGTCCCAGGCTTCAGTTGAGCCCCTGGGACGTGCCTCGCCAGGTGTGGGTCCTTGGCTTCATGCAGGAAAGAATCTAGAGCGAGCCACAGTTGAGGCAAGGTAGATTTATTTCGAGAGATACATCAAAAGGCAAGAGAAAGGCCATGAAGTGTGGGGGGTTGGGTGCTCAGATTAAAAGTAGGTACACACTTCATAGACAGAATGCACGCCGTCTCTGAAGAGGAGAGATGGGTGGTGGTGAGGTGCTGTGTTGCCAGTTTTTACGGGCTCGGTAGCTTTATATGCTTATAAGTGGAATGGCCAGTCTAACTAGCCTGGGGAAGGGGCTCGGATTCCCAGGAAGTTGGCCATTTCCCACTCTTTGACCTTTTGTGGCTAGCTTTGGGACTGCCATGGTGCCTGTGGGTGTGTTATTCACCATGTTAATATATTACAATAGGCGTGTAATGAAGCTCAAGTCTATTAGAAGTTAAATCTCCCACCATCCTGAGCCTCAAGGCCTCCTGGGGGTTGAATCTTCCACTATTTTGATGTTAATTGCTGTGTCATTCCTTGAATGGCTGTGCCCTGCCCCCTTCTTGTCTGACCACCAGTGATTTGTAGGAGTTTACTTGGTGCCTATTACCACTGTGAGGAAACGATCCTATCCTGAGCACTAACATTGCTCCCTTTATCCTCAAATTACGCTAATAAAAGTATACTGTATAGCACAGGGAAATATATACAAGATCTTGTGGTAGCCCACGGTGAAAAAAGAATGCAACAATGAATATATGCATGTTCATGTATAACTGAAAAATTGTGCTCTACACTGGAAATTGACACAACATTGTAAACTGACTATAACTCAATAAAATAAAATTTTTCAAAAAGTAAATTTACTGTTTTACTTTCTGAATAGCACAAGGGGCTAGTTTTGAGTGATTTGTAAAATTCACTATCTTTGTTTTGGATATTCTTTAATTCCACACTCCTCTCTCCACCTTTTTGTAGAGATCTACTTGCTTAAGCTACTTATCAGTCATTCCCACTAAGGTAAGGTTGTTGGGACAATTCCATAACCCAGAATAGGTCATGATGGCCATATATTTGGAACAAGGAGACAGTTCCTGGGAAGCAGAAATGTAAAAAAGGCTAGAGGTTATTCTACAGGAAGTCATTATTTAATCTTAGAGGTGAATGCTAGAGAATCCCAAAGCCTAGAAAAATAAAATATTAGGGGAAGGATGTCAGGGAGAATAAATTTTCAGCTGCAAGAAAGTGCAAAATTTGATTAGAAAGACCTGTGAGGACACATCTTTGATCATGGGATAATGGCAGCTGTTAAATTTGAATCACTAGATTAGGGCTCCTGGATTTGCTCTCTTAAGGACTAAAAGGGAGTGGAGAAAATGTAGGAATGGATGTTAGAGGAGACCAGATGACAGGCCAGTAAACAAAGCTGCACTGTTGGCCCACTGTGCAGTGCAAGAGGGGTGGGTTAAGAGCCTTCCATCAACAGGAGCTGGAAGACAGGTCCTGCTACTCTCTGGTAAGGAATACCCATGTGCTTCAATGTTAAAATGTATTACTTATGGATGGAATCTATTTGTCTATCTATCTATTCATCCATCCTGTGGTGCCAAGATGGCAGAGTAGAAGGACACAATAGCTTATCCCCTCCCATGAAAACACCAAAAATTACATCTACAGACCCATCAATTCACACAAAACAACTACTGAACATTGGCAGAATATCTCTTACTTCTAAGTACAAGAAGATTCCTTACAAAACCTGGTAGGAGGAGGGGAAAAAAAGAAAAGAAAAAGAAAATCAGTGTGGGAACTGTCCTGCGGGGAGGGAGCAGCAATGGAGAAAAGGCACCCTCTGCCATAGGGAGATCAGTGGTAACAGAAAAATCTTCCGAGGCTCAGAAAAGAAAGCAGCAGCCACTTGGCAGACAGAACTAAGAGAAATCAGCAGAGAAGTTCCCTGCCATCCTTAGCCTGAAACGTGAGCTGGTAGGGGTTGGCCAGGACTGGCTGCTGGAACTTAGCTTGGTCACAGCCCTGGGGAGAGAGCTGGAGCCAACTGTACAGAGGCAGCCTCAAGGGGCTGGAGTATGATGTGGGCTGTGACTGCGAGTGTGCACAGAACAGACTAGTCTGGGACCACTCCCCCCAGAAAAAGCAACAGTGCTGATGCACATGGTGGTGGGGTGCACAACACATCCAGGCCATAACTGCTGTCTCCACCAGCCCAGAGGGCATTGCTCAGCACCATTTTTGGAGGGTGTGTTCTTATGAGAAGACAAGCAGGGCTCAGTCATAGCCATCACAATGGTTGGTGTGTGGCTCCCGGGTGGAGGCAGGGCTGAAACCTGGATCCATACCCAAGGGCCCACAGCTTCACAGACAAGACTGAGATTTCATTATAGCCCCAGGCAGAAGGGGCAAATTTGCTCTGCTGGGGCCTTTGTGGACCCTTGCCTCTAAGACAAACTAGCAACGAGCAGAGTACTAGTGCAGGGCAGGGGCAGGTTTGGTGTTAACAGTAGGCCTATGTACCATGTGTGGACATGGGGTTGAGTCTGCTCTGGAACTGTGGTTCACCACAGATCCAGGTGTATGACTGCACACTCACTATGGTGTGTCCCAGTGCCTGATATTGGTGGATCTGCACTGATCGCTCTGTGGACACAGAACCTGGGGCACACCAGAACAAACAAAACAAAAGTCAACAGAAGAAAAGAAATAATAAATATCAATGAGGAAATAAATAAGAGATTATAAAAACAATAGAACACAATCAATCAAATCAAGACGTGGTTTTTTGAAAGAGTAAACAAAATCAACAATCCTCTGGCCAAGCTCACAAAGAAGAAAAAAGACACAAATAAATGAAATAAGAAAAGAAAATGGAGAAATTACAAACAACATCACAGAAATACAAAAGAACATGGGAGAATATGATGAACAACTATATGGAAACAAATTGGAAAACCTAGAAGAAATGGACAAGTTTCTAGAAACATGCAGTCCACCAAAACTAAATCAAGAAGAAGCAGATTGCCTGCACAGATCGATCACTAGGAGTGAAATAGTATCGGCAGTAAGACATTTCCCTGCAAACAAAAGTCCAGGACCAGATGGCTTCACTGGGGAATTCTACCAAACATACAAAGAAGAACTCATACTGGTCCTTCTCAAACTCTTGCAAAAGACTGAAATGGAGAGAGTACTCCCAAACTCATTCTATGAAGCCACCATCACCCAGATACCAAAACCAGACAAAGACACTACCAAAAAGAGAAAATTACAGGCCAATATCATTGAAGAACATTGATGCAAAAATCCTCAACAAAATATTAGCAAACAGAATCCAACAGCACTTAAAAAGATCACACACCATGATTAAGTTGGATTCATCACAGGGACACAAGGGTGGTTCAACATATGCAAATCAATCAATGTGATACACCACATCAGTAATGAAAGGACAAAAATCACTTGATCATCTCAATAGATGCAGAAAAAGCATTTGAGACATTCAATACTCATTTATGATAAAAACTCTTACCAAAGTGGTTATGAGTGAACATATCTCAACATGATAAAAGCTATTTATGACAAACCCACAACCAACATAGTACCCAACAATGAAAAGCTGAAAGCCTTCCCACTAAAATATGGAACAAGGCAAGTATGTTCCAATACTTCCAACATAGTATTGGAAGTCCTAGCCATAGCAATTAGATAAGAAAAAGCAATAAAAGAGATCCAAATTGGAAGAGAAGAGGTAAAATTGTCACTATATATGGGTGACATGATATTATATATAGAAAACCCTAAAAGCTCAACCCAAAACTACTAGAGCTGATAAAAAATTTTTGGCAAATTAGTAGAATACAAAATTAACATCCATACATCCATCCATCCATCCAGGCAGACTTGTGTAGTCACTGAGAATATAAAAAGAAAATCAGATAAAGCCGAGAGAATATTTCAGTAGACTCAATAATAATTGTAGGGACAAAACTGGAAGATATCACTCACATCAGGTGTTCATACCTTCAGGTTCTCTGAATCAAATACCTGAACAAAGCTATGGTGCATCCCTGTTCATTATCTGACCTCTTAATATCAGCCTTGCTTCTATATCTTCTTTCTACTCTGAGATCAGTGGCAATTAATGCAGAAGAAAAATCTGCCCATCAGGGATGAGACTGAGGGAAAATGGTTGAACAGCATCAGGGTCAAGCCATGGCCATATCTAGGGACACTGTCAGTTGTGATTTATGACCCCTAGTGCTTTTCTGTCTTTTATTAAATGCTTTCAAACTATTTTTGATTTGACATAAAAAGAAATTGAATTTAGATATCCTGTTTATTTTTTATTTAAGAGTCAGGAATTCACGATAAGAGAGATTGACTTTTCTAAGTAGCTAGAAGTCCAGCATATTATAAGCAAAACTGCATGTTGAAATACTGCATTAAAATATTTTAAACAATGTGTTCAAAATATTACACTTTTATAAGCCAATTAAATATCCTTAAATGATTACAAGTGTAATTAATTCTAGAGAATGACTTGCTAAATCATCAAATAATTTTAAACATAAACATATAGGGTCTAATCTTCATTTTTCAGATTAGGCAACTGAGGTCAAAGAATTTAAATAACTTCCCAGGTACAGGTTTGGCCACTAGTTGCTCTTCTAAACAGAACTAGAACTCAGGGACTCTAGGCTTCTAGTCCTATACTTCATTCCACAACTGGCGGTGTTGGAGTTGGAATTTAGACACAGGCAGTGAGGTTCCAGATCCCATGTCTTTAAACCGCACCTTCTACTGCCTCTTTGAATACAGCCTGCCTTTCTCAAATCCCAGGACTTTTTTCAATTCACTATAGACTTCTTTCCCTTTGATTGTGTAGTAGATTTTCAGCTTGTCCTTATTAAAAAATCAACAAACAAAGCACAAATATGAATTGCCAATAAACTGAATCTCCACCCAAAATAGACACAGCTTAAAAGGTTCAAGATATGGAACAAAAATACCAGATTTGCAATGCTTTCTTATTTGAAATTAAATTGTTGGATGGTCTAATGAGCCCTTATACTGGTGCATGGCGGATGTTATTACAATAAATGACTGGCTTATGCTGAACAAGTTCACTGGCTTCAATAAATCATAACATTTCTTAACTCTTACTTTCATTAGGCACAAATCGCTTCAGTATTTACAGAAGAAAGGAGACTGAAATCTCAGAATAAAAATTATTTTTAAGTTGAATAGTTTTTTCCCTTCCTAAAGAATGCAGATTAATTTTTCATTAAGTACATATCAAGATATCCTGCAATGATACTTTAGAAAACCCAATAGGCATAAGATAATTTGCCTCTATCATCAAATGAAAATCAAATGCTAGTTTGGGAACCAAGAAAAATAGACTAACACCATTGAATTTTTCACTTTTGAAGGTTTCCAGTTGAAATGTTTTGCAAGCTTATTTGCAGCTGGGTTGCAGCAGGCTCCATCCGCATCTGTCTAATGAAACTCACGCTGAAAATCTCAGTTGGAAGTTCAGGGAATCAGAGCCATTCATCAAACCTCGTCATAATTATTTAATAAGCAACATTAAATGTTCAGTCAAGTCTTTAACTCATCAGTTCAGTTATCACAGTTTAGTGCATGCAAACATCATTTACAAGGTTTCCTGCTGAACGACAGAGGATACAAATAAACCTCATAAATTAAACTAGCCCTCAAAATAACCTTCCCCTTCCTGCCTGCCCACTGCCTCACCTTTTCTATGCTTAAAAAGGGCTCCTTAATTGGACTTCCTCACTAAAAATATGGGCAGGTTGGGAGTTCATTTAACTGGTGTCAATTTCAGTGTGTGTGTGTGCGCGCGCGCACGCAGGCGCGCACGTTCCCACATGTACATATGGTTGAGCCAGCAAACATTCACATTTTTTCCAAAGCTTCAGGTGGCTTACTTCTTTCAGAAAGTCTGTCTAGCTGGTACCCATATGCCCATTTCAAAGAGAACAAGTAAGCATTTTTTGAACACCTGGATCTTCCTTCTTTTTCCCAAGATGATCAGTGCACACACGTGACCTAAAAGATAGAATTATCTGCAGAGACAGCACAGGAGAGGGAAGAAAATGAAACTGTAAAGAGGAAACGGGGCAGAAAAGTGAGAAGCAATCCTCAAAGTAGGATGTCCCAAGCAAGCTCTCGGGACACACTGAAGCGCTGTATGTTGTATTATGTGAGGTGTGTCGCAGGTAATTTGCTACATAATTTGTAATCTACTCATAAAATATCATGATTCAACATTATTCCTATTATAGCATCATTCACTCGCATGGATTCTGTTGTGCTTCCTTAGGAGGGAGAGAAAGTTTTCGATTACATTCATGGCAGCATCTTCATAAAGCTCTGACTCTTTGTCTAGGCTGTAGCCCTTGATGTGCTGGGTACAGATATCTTCCTGTGTGTGGTGTGTGTGTGTGGTGTGTGTGTGTGTGCATGTGTGTGTGTGTGTGTGTAGAAGAAAACTGTTGTCTTAGGAGACTTATCAGGAAGAGATTGGATGCTCAAACCTCAGCTTTCTTGGGCATCAGTGTGGAATGAAAAATGTGGATCCATGACAGCTCGATTTTCACTCTACTTTTTAATATTTACTGGCTGTGTGCCCATCTGCAAGCCTTGATTTTCTTTTTTTTTTTTTTTTTTTTACTTTTAAAGTACTTAATTATATTACAATTATTTGCAATTTGATTATTCAAAATGATAGAGCCAGTACAACTGGTATATTTAATAATCTACAAATTACATGTTTGACTGAGGTATAGTCAATTTACAATGTTGTGTTAATTTCTCATGTACAGCATAGTGATTCAGTTATACATACATATAGTTCTTTTCATATTCTTTTGCATCATAAGCTATTGCAAGATATTGAATATACTTCCCTGTGCTATACAGTAGGACCTAGTTGTTTACCTATTTTATATACAGTAGTTATTATCTGCAAATCCTGAAACTCCCAATTTATTCCCCTCCATACTCTTTTCCCCCTGGTAACCATAAGTTTATTTTCTATGTCTGTGAGTCCATCTCTGTTTTGTAAAAAAGTTCATTTATGTCCTTTTTTATATTCCACCTATAAGTAATATCACATGGTATTTTTCTTTCTTTTTCTGGCTTACTTCACTTAGTATGACAATCTCTAGGTCTATCCGTGTTGCCACAAATGGCATTATTTTACTCTTTTTATGGCTAAGTAGTATTCCATTGTGTGTGTGTGTGTGTGTGTATATATATGTGTATATATATATATATATATATGTATATATATATATATCATAACTTCTTTATCGAATCACCTGTTGATGGATATATAGGTTGCTTCCATCTGTTGGATATTGTAAATAGTGCTGCTATGGACATTGGGGTGCATGTAGAATTTCAAATTAGAATTTCCTTCAGATATATGCCCAGAAATGAGATTGCTGGATCATAGGGTACATCTATTTTCAGTCTTTCAAGGAATCTCCATACTGTTTTCCACAATGACTGCACCAAACTACATTCCCACCAATAATGTAGGAGGATTTCCTTTTCTCTATGCCCTCTCCAGCATTTATCATTTGTGGACTTTTGAATGATGGCCATTCTTACTGGTGTGAGGTGATACCTCATTGTAGTTTTGATTTGTATTTCTCTGCTAACTAGCTATATTGAGCATTTTTTCAGGTGCCTATTGGCCATTTGTATGTCTTCCTTGGAAAAATGTTTGTTTAAGTCTTCTGCCCATTTTTGGATTAGGCTATTTGGTTTTTGTTATTAAGTTGTATGAGCTGTTTCTTTATTTTGGAAATTAAATCTTTGTCAGTCACATCATTTGCAAATATTTTCTCCCATTCTGTAGGTTGTCTTTTTGTTTTGTTTATAGTTTCATTTGCTGTGCAAAAACTTTTAAGTTTAATTAAGTCCTATTTTGTTTATTTTTGGTTTTATTTCTGTTGCTTGGGTAGACTGCCCTAGGAGAACACTGCTAAGATTTATGTCACAGAATATTTTGCCTCTGTTTTCTTCTAGGAGGTGTATAGTGGCTTCTCTTATGTTTAAGTCTTTAAGCCATTTTGAGTTTATTTTTGTGTATGGTGTGAGGGAGTGTTCTACCTTCATTGATTTATGTGCTGCTGTCCAGCTTTCCAAACACCACTTGTCAAATAGGCTGTCTTTTCTCCATTGTATATTCTTTCCTCCTTTGTCAAATATTAATTAACCATAAGTGTGTGGGTTTATTTCTGGACTCTCTATTCTGTTCCTTTGATGTATTTGTCTGTTTTTATGCCAGTACCACACTGTTTTGATTACTGTAGCTCTGTAGTATTGTCTAAAGTCTGGGAGCATTATTCTTCCATCTTCATTCCTTTTCTTCAGTGTTGCTTTGGCAAATCTGGGTCTTCTGTGATACATAAACATTTTAGTGTGATTTGTTCTATTTCTATGAAAAATGTCCTGGGTAATTTGATAGGGGTTACATTAAATCTGTAGATTGCTATGGATAGTATGGCCATTTTAACAATGTCAATTCTTTCAATCCAAAAAACATAGAATATCTTTCCATTTCTTTAAATCATCTTTAATTTCCTTAATCAGTGTTTTATAACTCTCTGCATATAAAACTCTTACCTCCTTGATCAGGTTTATTCCTAAGTGTTTTTTTTTTTTTTAATGCACTTTTTAAAGAGATTTTTAAAAACTTTTTCCTTGGCATTTCATTATTAGTGTAAATAAATGCAACAGATTTCTGTATGTTAATCACGTATCCTGCTACCTTGGGGAATGTGTTTATCTGCTCAAGTAGTTTTTGTTTGGAGTCTTTAGGGTTTTCTATGTATAGCATCATGTCATCTGCATATAGTGACAATTTTATCTTTGTGCTCCAATTTGGCTCCCTTTTATTTCTTTTATTGTCTGATTGCTATGGCTAAGACTTCCAATAATATGTTGAATAGAAGTAGTGAGAGTGGGCACTCTTGTTCTGGATTTTAGCAGTAAGACTTTCAACTTTTCAATGATGAGTATTATATTAGCTGTGGGTTTGTCATATAAACTTTAATTATGTTAAGATATGTTCCCTCTATGCCCACTTTGGTAAGAGTTTTTATCAGGACTTGATTTAATTCCAATTGGGGTGATAAATTTCTGTTAAAATTTTATTAAATAAGTTCTTAAATCAGAAATGCTTTTAAAAATGCCCTTCAAAATTTAAACTGAAAGAGAGACTATATCTATATATTTTATACATAGATGTATCTACATATTTTAGATATAGATTTACATATACTGGATACATAGAACTGTATCTTCCATATATATATATATAATTTACATAGATTGGTTTTATATATCTACATATAGATGTATAGAAAGAATATATCTATCTATCTATCTATCTATCTATCTATCTATCTATCTATCTATATCCATGCTTGAGGTAGAAACTAGAAACTTTAGAATTTATAAATTTACAGAGTTCTAATAAAAAGGAATTATTAATACCTTAACACTATACTTGCTATGATTATCAACTCTTGGAATGGAGATGCTTTACACGAATGATGTCAATTGAATATTCATAACCTCTCCATGAATGATCATAGTGCACAGAACAAAAAATTAATATTCTGTATATAATACTGGGATTGATGGATATACTATGATGGAAATGTACTCTTGGAATTGTTATTCAAATAATTTCAAGGATTTATCAATTCTGTCATATGTTTCTTTGCTTTCTATGCACCTGTCTCACTAGGTCCCACTGGATTTCCTTTAACTGTTCCTCAGAACTTGACCTCTCCACTTACAGGGTCTTCTAAATATGCTGTTCCCTCCACCTGATCTGTCCTCTCTAATCCCTTCCCAAACACACATCTGGTCACCTTGCAGTTATGTTTGAGATCACATACCCATTGACCTTCCTGAACAAGTCAAATCTAACCCCCAACCCCTCAGTTTTCTGCTGTTACAACACTGTTTTCTACTTTTTAGCATTTATCACAATAGTAACCTTAGATTTGTTTTACTTCAACCATAGATTTTTCTCCCTTACTAGTCTGTTATAATTGCCATGAGGTCAGAGAGTATGTCTGCTTTGTTTCCTCCTGTATTCCCAAAGCTTTACTCAGTACTTAGCGTGCTAGAGGAGGTCAGTGAGTGTTGGTGGAAAGAATGACTTGCTCCTGCTCCCCAAGGGTCCCAACTGGGGTCATCCAAAACAGTGCAAGGTTTAAGGAGATATTCATTATCCAGCTCACTCAGCTCATATGCATCTATTAACGTCCCTGTTTTAGGCCAGATCATGGGATACAGTCATTTGGTGAGGGACAGATCATTGTGATGAAATCAAGATGAGAAGAATTTAAACCAGTAGAGACAAAAATCAGAGCACATTCTAGGTAGAGGAACACATCAGAGAGACAGGAGAATTTAAAATATAATCCAGTGATAATGCTTCAGTTACTTTAACTGATAAAACAACTCAAGGGAAGTGATGTAAGATGTATGTAAGAATTTATGTTGAAGTGTGTGTAAGAATCATACTGCACACAGTGTTTTACAAAAACATAGAGTAGTTGGTTGTAACATTGTAGGCAGTTGAAAACTGTTGGATTTTTGTTCTTGGTCTTAGAACTTGGAGTTCTTTATAACTGTATTTGCGATCTTTCTATCCATAGTCTCACAGATGTGATATGTGACATCCTCACATCAGCCTTTGGGGGTCTTACAGCTGAGGAATCTGAAGTTCAAGGAAGTGAATTAAGTTAACCTAGGTCCCTGTGTAGTGAAGAGCAGAGCTAGAAGTTGAATCCATGTAGTGTGCCTCCAGAACCCATGCCCTTAGTTTGAACATGGAATTAGTAGAAACCATTTCCACAAGAGGACCAGAGGCCTCATCACTTTACTTTACACTGCAGAGCAGATCACAGCGTCTGTACATCTTCTGGTCACAGTTCAGAACAGACTTCTATTTCTGGAGGAATTGTAAACTTGGCTTAAAAATTTATGTCTAAAAAGAACATGGTTATATAAGTTTGTGAAAATTACTGTTTTGCCCCCCAAGAGAAAAGGAGCGACAGACCTCACTGGATTAGGAATCATTAACATTCATCCTAACTGTTGCTGTTATTACCTGTGGAACTTGGGCAAGTCACTGCTCTTTGGTCTACTGTTTCCTCACCCACAAGGTCAGGTTCAGCTAAAACATCTCTAAGGTCCTGTATCACACCCCTGTTGTGTTTCACTACAAAATCTTGGTTTCAATTCTAACTCCAGACTCTGCTACAGAGGCACCCGGGCTTTGATTAGCTTTATGCAGGTGTAACACCTTGGAGCCTTGCTTAGTACTTCTCCCTTCCTACCTTAGGACTTTGTTTCTACTAGAACATGCTTGAAGGATCCTCCTGGCATTCAATATGTGCAGCCTCAAAGTCCCCTTTTAACACTTGAATGATGATTCTGAATGCAATTCACAGGCTCCCCCATGGTTCCTGCAGGATTAAGTGAGTAGGTGACCCTCTGATGGCCAACTCAACACATTCTTTATTGACTTTCCCTCCATTCATGCTCATTCCCCCATCTCTCTCATTTCCTACACTTTACCCTCATGGAAGCCTTTGTCTAAGGTTCTGGTTTTAGGTGGGGGCACATCACACAGGTTAAGAGAGGCTGCTTCCCCAATCAGGGTTGTTGACTTTATGATCTAGCAGAGACCACTCTATGAATATCTTCATGGTGGGAATGAGATGTCTAGATGAATTCCTGAGAGCTTTTCCAGACTTTGCAGTAAAACTTGTGAAAGTTGCTAAAATAATTGTTGGATATCCTTTTAGTAAGACTTATATTTATAAAAAAGTCAGGAAGAATGAAAAATACTTAAAAGGAGTATTCTAAGAGCCATCAGCAATGACAATGTCACTTTCTAAAATCAGTTGGGAATAGATTGTGAACTAATTATGTTATTTCCAAGGTTTATAATCTTTAGCCGAAAAATTCAAAATATCTAAGAAATTTATATATTCATATTATTTTTCTTAGAGATTATTTCCCAATAAATCTATACTAGTGTGAGATTTCAGAAGCAAATATTCAAAATCTAGTTTGATGAGGTGGTAATGAAGTTAATGTGGAGAACATATGAAGAGGGAAAGGAATGAATGGGGCTTAAGAGAAGGTGGTAAGAAGATAGAAGGAACATGATTCTGTTCAGGGTTCCGGAATTCCCAAGATAAATCTTTTTTTTTTCTTTTCTTTCTTTTTTTCTTTTTTTTCTTTTTTTTCTTTTTTTTTTCTGTTGAGGCTTCATTGACTTAATTACATTGCTGTTATCTCCAAATACCAGATAAAACCACCCGTATAAGTAAGTCCTCAAATACATTTCACAGCAAGGCGGGGAAGTGGAAAGCACATTTGCATTGGATGACATTAAATTCATGAACCTCTCTTTACTCATCCGTAAAATGAAGGTGTTGCATCGCTAAGAGTTCTGCTGACACTCCAATTGAAGAACCAGATACTAGAAAATGAAAGAAAGTCTGTGAGCGAAGACATCACTGCTTTCTGCTGCCGGTGTTTTCACATCACAGATATTTCCTGGTGCTTGCACAACCTTGAACAACCTTGGTATTTACACAACCTACTAGATCAAACCTGATAATTTTGATGATCCATTCTTGCAGTTTGTGAGGTGGTTGTAAAGATTACATGAAACACTTATGAAATCATGCCTGACTCACAGAGGACTTCATGAATTTTAGCTTTAAACCCCCATTGTAAGATAAAATATAAATGACAACTGTCTACGGTATTCTTCTATAGTAAAGATGGTCAGTAAAATAAAATTAGCTAATTATCAAAATTTTTGGCTCAATATATAAAGTTGCTATTGCAAGTTATTTGAAAAAGTGCATCATGTTTTAGTTGATGATAAACTAGCAAGATTTAAGAGTATGATATAGAGGGTAAAAAATGGTCATTGTATTGTAAATTTTTCCCTTCATGGTATAGGATTGATGAGTTAAAATTCATCAAGGGCCCACAATGTGTCAGACATTGCCATGGAAATATTTTTTGTAATCCCTACAATGACCTTACAAGGTCACTCTTACTGTTATCCTGTTCTCAGAGCAAAAGAAGTGAGACACAAGGTGGTTAAGTGACTTGCCCAAAGTAACTACCAAGTTTGGAAGCTTGGCACTCAACCTCAGGAATCTGGCGTTAAGAGAGGTACCCTCAACCAATATTCTGTGCTAAATCTAAAGCTGGCCAAATGGAATTTAACAGCGTACTCTAGTGAGTGGAACATATTACTGCTCAATAACCAAACTTCAAGTCGCATTTCCAACACCACCTTCTACTACTTTCCAGCCCCACTCAATGTTCCAAGAAAAAAAACTTTTAAACAAACTTGCATCTACTATTCTTAATCTATGTCTTTCCAGGACTTTGCCTCAAGTGTCTTTGGTACTTGTTCTGCCTAATCAGATGAGACCTATTCTCCAATTCCTGCCGCCAGCCCAGTTCTTTCAGAAAGCGTTCTCACACCGTTTTAGCCAAAACAGCCCTCAATCCCCACTGAGCTCCCGCTGCATTTTCAGTTTGCACTGATTTGTTAAAGTGTTCTACAGGTCTTAATTTCTAATAGGACAAATAATAGTCACTACAACCGGTATGAACAAAAATCTCTTCGGGTCTTTTTTTTTTTTTTTAAATAGAGTAAAGTGTTCTCAAACTGAAAAATGAGAAAAACCACTGTGGATTAGTTTTTGCCCCATGATAGGTTCATTTCTTGCTATGATCTCATAAGAAGTCATTGTTAATGGAACGCTAAGCACCTACGTAAGTCTCTGGCTCTTTTTTGGTGACGGGAGGGATTTTGACTGAAATTAGCTTATTTTCTCCTTGGCTTTCTATTTTGTCTTTTTTTCCCCCTTTTTTCCTTTTTTCCTTTTTTTCTTTTTTCTTACTCCCCCTTATTATCTTACTTTTCTTTTTAATTTATTCTTTTGCTTTCTTTTTCTCATTTTCTTTATTTTTAATGACTATTTTTAGAACAGTTTTAGTTTTACAGCAAACTTTCTTTATTCTTTTGTTTTTATTTTTCTCACATTTTTTCATGTTTTCTTTATTGCTTTTTTCCTTTTCTCACTTTTTCTTGATTCTTTTCCTCATGTTTTTAGTTTGTTCATTTTTATTTATTTTTATTTTGTCTGATATTGTGTTTTGTACCATTATAATGATCAGTTCAAGTGGACTTTGGACCTGTTTTTCTTTTGAGGTCATTTGGAGCAAGCATCTCACCTGAGCTTTTTTCAGTTTTAAGCTGATCTTGAGATACTTTCTTTAGAGAATGGAGGTAAGGAAACTGTCATAGTGTTCTCTCAAAAAAGCTTAAATTAAGAGGACATCTGACATCTCCATGGCCTTCAAATACATTGTTTCAAAAATCACCACTGACCTTAAGTTCTCAAGGACTGCCAAGAGACTCCTAGCAAAAGAGGAAAAGTAAAGCTGGCCCCATGTGCCACCAGGCCCTTGGCTGAAACCTGGGGGACAATTCAGAGACTGAATTATTTTCCCTGCTCTTCTCTGTCCCACTTTCTGAAGTCAATAGTGGAAGGGAAATGGTTCTTAACCTTGTTTCCAAGTCTTATGGTAAAATTGATGCTCTGGGAGGTTGTACCATGAATATTCTGCTGTTTTGCATCCTACCTGTGCAGAATTAGGACTGCTCATATTCCAGTCTTGTAAAAACATGTGGTAATATAGTATTTGGAGCTAATTAGAAAAACACTAAATGAAAAAAAGTGGCATGAAAGAATAATCACTGTAACCCCCAACAGCAACACATTATAAAAATTGGCCCTAAGGCATATTTAAAAGGGATATTAAAAGTGGCTCAGAAGGAGCCATATTGTGGGCTGGACATGCAGAAACTCAGTATCACCTTCTTACACAAACTCCCCTAACAGTTTTGGAAGGACCAGTGGGAGCTTTTGATCCTGCTGACCTGTGTTAATTCTGGCCAAGAAGTCCACAACAGGATAACAAAGTCCTGTGAACCAGACTGCCAGGAGTCAGAAAAGTGGCGTAAATGTGGTCGCCCAAAGCAGCTTTGGGGGTCACTTTGATGTGTGGCCAAGTTTCCTTGACTGTGTAATGCAAGAGTTGGACCATTCCACTGTGATTGATTCTTTTCTTTTTATGACAGTAGAATGGAGCAGTCACTCTAAGAAGCCTAGCCAACGTATGAGCTGTTTAGACAGTCTGATGTTCCAAGGGATGCTCCGTGGCAAGCCAGATATCTTGGGGTTCTCAGAGTAAGGATTTATGACAAGAAACAGTGTCTCAGAGGGACTGAAGGAATGGTATAAAAGGTGGCTTTTAAAATCAGGTTCCAGTTTCCTAATCACTGGGTAATTCCATTTTAGGCAGTGAATTTATGATTTCAGAAACCCATTAGGGCTTCTTCATGGGAGCCTAAGAAACATCCCAGGAGACCCACAGGTGTTGATAATCCCCAAATCACCCCCACTCTGGGCCCCCCACCTTTTATCATCTTGAAATTACGTATTGTTTTGCATCATTCTAAATGCATTTTATAAACTTTATTCCCTCCCCTCACTTGGATCAAAAAGTCATTGGGTTTAAAATCAAGCTTTATTCCTTTATGTCCAAAACTTTGCATATCTGTAGAAATATTTAGGGCTCAATAAATTTTGATGAATTAATCGATCATACTAGCAAATCAAAGGTAAAAGATTAAGTAGTTATTAAAGTCTTGAGCTGGGTCTTTGAAGAATAGAGATAGAGAATAATGGGGGTACTAATTTAGAGGAACTTATCAAGAAGACCTCTCTGGGGAGGGAAAATCAGAATGGAGCCTTGGCTGAACACCTTGCTGTTGTCTAAAGGAGTGTCTTGTAGGCAGAGAGGTGGGGGTGTGCTTGGCAGAACATCAGGGAAGCCAGCAGGACCAAAGTGGAGTGAGCGAAGGAGGAAGATGTTGCAAATAAGTTTGGAGAGTTGGGCAAAAGTCAAATAATCTGATCCCTTATTATCCATGGTGAAATATATTCCTATTTTTTATTTTATTCTAATTGTAATAAGAAAGCATTGTAAAACACGCAAACCATTATCTGATTTATGCTTTCTATGATTCAATATGGCTGTTCTGTAGAGACAAGATGATGGGGCTGGAATAATGGGGGGGACGTCAGGGATAGCAATGGGAACAAATAGACTGGTTGGGAGTTTTGTAGTGGTCCAGGGAAGAGCTGACGGTAGCCTGGCCTAGAATACTAGTAATGAAAAACTTAATATAGGTTTAATTATATTTTAAATTTAGAGTCAGTAGGATTTGTTGATATATTGGTTTTAGGAGATAAGTCAAAGATGACTCCAACGTTTTAACCCTGACTGAAAGACTGACAGTGGACTTTTCTGAGACTGAAAATTACTGAGCTAAAACAGGTTTGGAGTGATGAAAATCAATTGATTGAGGTTTTTTTTTTTTCTTTTTTACTTTATGTACAATGAATCTTAAGTGTAAATTTACTAAGTTTCGACAGTTGCATTCATTTGTGTAATCCAAATTCCTGTCAAAACATTGACCACGACTATCTCCCTGGAAAGCTTCCTCATCCTTTTTTCACTTCATTCCATCCCACCTCCAGAAACAACCACTTAAATTTTTTTCCCCACTTTTCTCCTTTTGCCTGAACCATATCTTCGTATTAATGATATCATGTGATTCCACTTACTTAGTTAAAAGTGAGTGATTTTTGAAATGATATGCTCAATATCTTTACTAAATATCCATGTGAAGATGCCACACAGTCAGGAACCAAACTCAATACATGGGGGTGGCCAGTAAGGCATCTTAGTGACAAAGGTACTGGATAAGGTATCAGTGAGTGTGTAATTGAGGGGTCCTGCTCAAGGTGAGTTTTGAGTATAGTTTTTAAAATGGTGCTTTTAATAAGTAGATTATTTGGGAAATGACACTAGGGTGATAACACAGTTTAATTTGTCAGGAATTTCTTTTAGAGAGAGAAAAAAAATTGGGTAAGCCTTTCAGTTACAGGTCTTATAAAAATAAGTTTCAGGAGACTGAATTAAAGCTATTAGACAATGTCAGTAGATCCACAAATTACTGTTTGGGAAGCTTACACTTGCAAGGTTCTATTCTAGCATTGATTTGATAATTTCAGCCTAGTGGTGGAGAACCAAACTCAATACAGGGAGATTTGTCCTTTCAGTAAGGACTTGTAAAATCCTGGTGAGAGCCTGAAGTTTGACTGTGCTCTTGTAAAAG
This sequence comes from Camelus bactrianus, assembly GCF_048773025.1. Lineage (NCBI taxonomy): Eukaryota > Metazoa > Chordata > Mammalia > Artiodactyla > Camelidae > Camelus > Camelus bactrianus. The sequence goes on along the minus strand of NC_133568.1, from coordinate 6,930,740 downwards.
AACTTGCAATTTTTAATCACTTGCCTTGGGTGAAACAGTGACTAACTGACTCAGAAGAAGAGACCATTGTTATTTGTTGCAGTTTGTGGGTGGTCTGTCTGCTTGACACACTCAGATTGACTGGAGCTCTGAGAGTAAGCCAGAGCGACATTCCCCCCTCTACCCCCACCACCTTCTTTCCAGAGGGAATCGGAGAGTGGGTCCCAGTCCTGGAACTGACATCACAGTGGGTTACCACTTTGCTCTTTTCTCTTAAAACACCAAAGAAAGTCTATTTAAGACTCTATTACTCATTAGACAGATACCTAGGGAGTAACTTGAAGGGGATTGGAAAACTCTTAAGGCCCAACATGTCTCCTCCTCCTTGAAATGTTTTGTGTTTTACCCTGGAGTGTGAAGGCTTTGGGAATTCAGAAAGTCTCTGCTGCCTTGAAAATAAATACCTTTGGGAGAGTGAATTATTAAACTCTCAACAGTTTTTTTTTTTTTTCACTTGAGGGCAAAGCCCTGTGGGAACAGAACACAGAAGGGAAGTAGTGATGCTAAAAAGGGGAAAGAATCTTGGATTGGGGGCTGTTTATAAGGCGGTGCCCCTCAGAGATAGCATTGACTTCAACATTCACCACGGTCTAGATCTGCCCATTTCACTGCACTGGGGCCCCCTTTGCAGGCCGTTCACTTCTCTTTAATGTGCTCCAGGCTGTATCTCTTAGCCTTTATCTGAAGCACCTATGCACACTCATCCATCAGGAAGCGTCCCTTTCTCTCTTTTGCCCTCTTTCCATCCTTTTGGCTCGCCTTCTTTCTGCTCCATTTAGAAATGTTGACAAGGCATTGTTTGCTGCTGACTAGTTTGGTTTTTAAGTTTAGTTATTAAGCGATTCTTTTGTTATTGTTGCTTTCCACAGCACTGGACCTTAATGGCTGCTGAACTGCAAGTAATGAAAAAGGCAAACAACTAGAAAAAGAAAATGTTGAAAAGTGATATTTCCTAAATAATGACACCTGAGTTGACTGAGCAGGAGGCATTTCAGTAATGTGGATTACAGAGAAGATGACTGTTACAATCTTTGAAGCTGGAATTCCGTAGAAGCAATGGGGAATTAGGGAGGTTATGTGTTTGCTATTTTTAGTGGAGAAACTAAGGGATTGTAAAAGCACTGCCTGGATATACCTTTGAGGCATTCATTGGGCTTAGTAAAGAGAAGTGTTTAAGTGGAGAATGGTACTGGAAAAAGGGGGCAAAATTTGTGGTGTGTAGCGTGGAGGCATCTGGGCTCAGTGGAGAAAAGTGGTGATGAGGATCCTTTTAAAGATGATAGTAGTGGTAACACCTCACATCTTACATACTTCCCCATTTGGCTCTGGCTAAAGACGAATAGGTCAATATGGAGAATGAAAGTAGGTCTTAATCAGTTTAAGAATCATGTTTCTATTCAGCCTTCACCCTCAAAATGTCATTTTGTGATCATGAATTATAAATAGTTTTTGGGATTTTATGAGCCACATATTCCACATTAAGGAGAAAGGCCCATTATTCAAATTTCTGACCAGGGTAGAGTAATTGAGGATAGCAAGAAGAGGTTACGTACAAACTTTGTTACTGAATCTAAGCTGGTACTGCTCACTGCACGACCAGCCAATAAATCAAGAGTTGAGATGTGGAGCAAGAAATAGCGACTTTATTCAGAAAGCCAGCAGACTGAGAAGGTGGTGGACTCGTGTCCAAAGAACCATCTTACCCAAGTCAGAATTCAGGCTTCTTTTTTCCTAGAAAGGGGAGGGTGTGTGATTGGTTGTTGCAAACTTCTTGGAGTTGGAATCCTTTGTTCCTGCAGCTGTCCACATAGGTCAGGTCACGATGTTCCTGTAAACTTCCACCAAGACAAAAGTTATTCTTTGTTCTGCAACTTTTTTATCTCAATATGAATGGAAAAGTATTATACCCTTAAAGATCAAAGCCTGAGAATGGACTGTCTTGTACATTTCAGGCTATAGACAGCATTCTAGTACAAAAGGTGTGGGACCAGCATGACTAAGCGCAGGAAACAGAGTACAGGGTTAGAGCCAAAGGAAGGATGTAATATGGAGCTAGAGTTGTTCTTCTCTATTACAACATGGTTACAATCATAACTGCTCTTCCTCAGCTGCAGAGCATTACCAGCTTTCTGTAGCTTGGCATGGGATGATTGATAGCTGACTAACTGTATCAAGTACTGGTTTTTGATTCAGAATTGTTCTAAGTCTGGAATTGGGTAATCCCAGTCATGATTTCCAGGCTAAGGAACATTGGACGTTATCCCTTAAATATTTAGAGTTGTTGTAAAACAGGCTCATGGTCACCCTGCTAGCCTCAGCTAAAGATCGGTCTGCTACCCCAATATACCTTTGGAAAAAAAGGAAAGATATTTCGAGGCCCTGGGATTAGTTGGCTTTGTCTTAATGCTGCTTGCAGGTACCCAAAGGATCCAGAGTCAGAGATCTACAAAATGACACTAATCTTCACCTCTGTGAGACTGAGGACTATGATAGGATTTATTTTCACAGAAACATACAGCTGTACTAAAGCCCATATTACCTTAGGACATCTGGCTGAATTGCAGAACCTTGGGACAGCAGGAGATGCAGATTCTGGGAGCCAGATTCGAATGGGACTTAACCATGAAAAGTAGAAGTATGAGCCAGTTTAACTAGCACTTTTATGTGCCAGACACCATGCTGGGCTCTTTATGTATATTTTATCATTCAATTCTTATAATCATTTATGAGACAGGCATTATGACACCCATTTTTATGTTAAAGACACTGGCATTCAGAGATGTCACACAACTTGTCTACTTAGAACACAGTTGCTAAGCACTCCTACCAGGACTGAAATCCATTCCTGTATGACCTGAAAAATCATGTTATTAACCACAAAGTTGAGTTTTTCATCAAACGAAAGAATTACCTTTATATGTTTAAGTTATTCACCTTGGGCCAACAACTTGGGAAACACTCTGCACAATGAAATTGTGTGCCACCTTCTGTGAGTTAATGCTGACCATTTATGCAATTTTAGTCAGTTATATTCCAATTCATCTATCATAATCTTTCCTGGAGGAAAGAGGGAGGGGTGGTTGGTGGAGGGAAATCCCTCATTTACCATTAATTTGTATAAAAAATTTAATTTGAAATGTCTAACAAACTGAATTAGATTGAGAAAGATCATCAGAGTTTATCAGTTGAGGTCATCGAGATGGCAGTAGAGAAAGTAGTTAGGAAGCTGATTTTATATTAACTGGAAAGCCAGCCAGGTCACTCTATTAAAATTCCAAGAAAGCCTGCATTACGTTGCTGTTCAATGTGACAACTAAATGTAACATGTAATTTCTTCCACTACCCATTATACTGATGGTCGAAGCAGCCACTCAAAATGAAAGCTGTAGGAATAATGAATATCTCCACACCTGGTGCAGCACGTGTGCCATGGGACCATGTGGTTTATTTCATTACAATATATTAGTCCCTGCTATTTCCCTCTCCTTGGTGGCCCAGCCTCAACTTCATTATTAATACATTTATCCAACATTGTTTATCATTCACACATAATTAACAATTATGTCTGACTCCCCTGTTTCTTAACCATGATATACTATCCAGTCATTCACATCTCAAGGGCACCATGCATAGGGTTATTTCACTTGGCAGTTTAAAGTTACATATGTATTTATTTTATCTTGAGGAAGTGCATGAGCAAACTCTTTGAAAGCCCTTTGTATGAATGGTCCATTGGCTTGACTTGGAGTCAAAGCGTTTTTCATCTTTTTTTCAGCTATGTGATTTACTGGATGTAGCATGTGGAGGCAGGCATATCCTCCCCCTGGGATTTACGTTGCTGTCTCTAACAAGGGATATTTCCCTGGCTAGTTGCAAAAGGCTCTCTGAAGTGAGCAACCAATGATCCTTGAGTCTAATAGATGAACATATAATCAAGGTGTCCATTCGGTTCCAAGTAATAGGATTATATATGGAAACAAAACTGGAATTTTTTGAATGATTAAACATAGGAAGTTAAACTCCTAAACTGGACATTTTAATGGGAGATATTGGACTAGGGCAAGTATCGTTAATGAGTACTCTGAGAAAATAGGGGTAAAGTGGACACACCAGTCTGTGTGGGTGTCTACATCATAGTGTATGCATATGTTCCGGTTAGGTGAGGAATGCCAAATTGTTTCCCAAGCTGTATGGATCAACTATGTCTAAGAGTTCTCTGGCTCTCCATTTTTATAAGGATATTAAATGAGTTAATCCTCTGTTAATTACTAAAATTGACAATGTTTTTTTCTGTTTTTTAAACATTTATTGGTTATTAATGTTTCTTCTTTTGTAATAATTACTTACACAATAACTATAACTTTGCCTATTTTTCTACTAGAACGTTGGCTTCTCTTTTCTTACTGCTTTATAGTAGTTCTGCCACTGACGAAGTTCCCTTATATGTGTGGATGTATTTCTCAGCTCTTTATTCTATTTTATTGGTCCATTTGTCTATCCCTATGACGATACCACACTACCTTAATTACTGAAACATTATAGTAAATTTGATGTTCTGCAATTTTACTATGATATATATATATATCCACTTATCTTGCTAGGGATTCACTGTGTTTTCTGAGTCTACTAATATTAAGTACCTTTAAATAGTTATGGAAAATTTTCAGGTAATATTTCTCCAAGCATTACCTCTCCATTATGCTCTTTATCTGAAAATACAATTGGATGTATGTTGGACCTCTTCAGCCCATTCCTCCTCTTTTATTGTCTGATAATATTTTCCTTTTCTCTAACTGGGTAATTTCTTCAGACCTCTTTTAGTTCATTAATTCTCTTTCCATCTGTGCCTAATCTGCTGTTTTAACCTTCCATTGAATTTCAGATTTCAGTTCTCATATTTTTAAGTTCTAGAAAATTCATTCATTCCTTTGCCAATATATCTTATCATTTAAAAAGTCTCTGATTCATTCAGAAAAATGTGTCCCTTTTTATCTCTTTAACTTTTAACATGTTTACTTTATATGACTAATGTGATAATTCAATACCAATAGCTTTTGGAGATCTGATTAGTATGTTTGTATTTCTGCTGACCCTCACCCATAGCAAAATGATTCATCACGTATTGTGAATTATGATTGTGAAATTTATTCCTAAACTCATGTGAGAGAAATGTTTCCCTAACTTTCTTGTTCTCTGTTTCATATAAAAGAAAAACTGAGAGAGGCAGGTTTTCTTTTATGGGCAAGCGTTGTGTTTTTATAATTCACCAGTAAATATGTCACCCTTCAAGTTTCCTAGCTTTACTCAGAGATTTATAACTCAAAATCCCTTGGGCTGCAGGCTTTCTCTCTTATTCCTGGTTTTACATCTTTTATTAAAATTCAGGCAAATTCTGGCTCCAGCTTGCTAACTCCACTGAAATCACCCTCTTGTCTGTTTAAAATGTACAGAATGTTGCACTCAACAATTTCAGAATACATCTAGAATATGTTTAAAAACATAATGATATATATTGGCAATAGACCAAATCTCAACAAATACCAGTGGGTTAAAAATCACAGAGAGTATGTATTTTTGATGACAGTGAATTTAAGCTAGGAATAAACAAAACAAAATAAAACTTTATCTATAAAACCCACAATAACTGGAAGTCAAGCAATACACTTTAAGATAACTACAAGTTAAATAGAAAGTCATAAAGAAAATTGGACAAGAGTTTTAATTGAATGGTAGAATTTGACATATCAGATCCTTGGGTTGCCACTAAGGCTATGACTAGAGGGAAATTTAGAGCTTTAAATGCATATATTAGGAAAGAAAAATGGATGAAAATCAGTAAGCTAAGCATTTATATGAAGACTAATTAAGTCTAAATAAAGGAGAGAAATAATAAAAATTAATAAAGAATTTAATAAGAAAATATATTGGAGTGAATTAAAAAATTAAAAAATTGGTTTATTTAAAGACTAAATTGATGAATTTCTGAGGAGACTGACTAATAATACAAAAGAGGGAATGCACAAATAATGTTAATGGTAACATTATTATAGATTCTTTGTATTTTAAGATGTTTTATTATTTAAAACATTTATTTTACTTAATAATATTTAAAATATCTTAATCTTTATAGCAATAAATATGAAAATTTAGATGAAATAAGAACATCCTTTAGGGGAGGGAGGCAAAAGTAATAAAATACACAAGAAGAAAGTCAAAACCTAAACAGACATAAAGTTTGAAGAAAATTTATCCATAAATCATCAGCTAATTATTCCAAATAGTTAAGAAATGAATAATATCAATGTTACTTAAAACATTCAAGATAAAATAAAGTAAAATTAATCTTCTCTCCTCTTTTTAAAATGAGATTGAGATAACCTGTAAATGTACTACTGAAAGAAAAGTAAAAGAGCAATCTCTTTATAGATATAGATTTTAAAATCTTAAATAAAATATTAGAAATAAAATCCAATTACATATACAAAAATATATCACAAACAAGTTGTGTTTAATCCTAGGAATTCAAAATTGGTTTAATACAAGAAAAACAATCAATATATTGTACTTTATTGATTAAAGGGGGTAAAAATACATAATCATCTCAACAAGTGCAATAAAGATATTTGAAAAAATTCAACAACCATTCACATAAAATAAACTATTAGCAAATTAGGAAAGAGTGCTATTAATATGATAAAAGATATCTACAAAATTCTACAGAAAGCATCAAGTTAGTACTGAGATATATATTAAAAATTCTTTGAAATTGAAGAGTAGACAAATAAATCTAATTTTTTCACTTCTATTCAATGTTGCACTGAGGTTCTAGCCAATGTACTAAGCTGGAATAAAAACAAAAAGGTTTGAACATAAAGAAATAAATTGCCATTATTTTATGGATGTCATGATTGTATCTATAGAAGGTCTCAAATAAGCTACAGATAAAGTATTATAGCTGAGATTATAAATTTGCTTTAGTCTTTAGGCTAATTAATATACAAAAAATTGTGTTTCTATGTATCAGCAATAAGTATGTAGAAAAGAAGATTGAATACTTTTTCTTTATACTAGCACCAAAACAATCAACTAATTGGGAATAAAAGTAATAAAAGATGTTCAAATTCCATATGGACATCTAGAAAACATTTTTGAGAGAAAATTAAAGGTGACATAAATATATGTCCATTAATTCAAAAAATGATATTGTAAAGATATCATTATAAGTTTCCTATAGATTCAGTGCAATTCCAGTCAATATTTTAGCATTCTTTCTGAATTTGATATCTTGATTCTAAAATCCATAAGGACAGACCTCTGGTTTCTGGTCTAGCATGTAAGGAACTTGGAAGTTGTCAGTCTGTTCTAACAACAAGCAAAAAGCTTAACAAATCTTCTGAGATCTAACAGAGAAGAGAGGTCACAAGGCAAACTGTTGCCCCCAAAACTGGAGAGAAAAGCTGAATACAGAGATTCACATCCTATAAGTGCAGAAAACCAGAAGCAGAAACCTCCATGTGAACCAGTGCCAGGGTAGGAAAACTTGAGCTGTAATTGATGGGTTGCTGGAGGCTCAAACTGGACAAGCCTAGTAGATAAAAACCCCAGGGGACCCAGCTGTGGGGACAGTTCTACAATTTTGTGAATTTGACCTCCAGGAGCTCTATCAGGTCCCTACAGTGAAGATAAGAAAAATCTTCTCCTTCTTCCAGCAGGCAGAGGTAAAAAGTAACCATCTGGAAATATACCAGAGCATCCAGCTCTTCTTAACAAGGCCTACTCTTAAAAGAACTATTTTGCTAGGTCTACCTGATTGGGCTTTTTTTCAGAGTCTAACCAACCTGCAGTAAGGGAAATATCCACCTCTATCCTGTTCCACCTGAGAGGGGAGAAAAACCTGAGAAGCATTCAGGAAGTTCACAGTCCTAAGGCACAGGCTCAGTAAAAGACTGAGATCTAATCTCAGGTCTACATAACTATAGATTGTAGGATACAAAGTTAATCCATGAAAGGAAACCACTGTCCTATATACTAGCAATAAACAAGTGAAATTGGAAAATAAAAACTCAATACTAACCCCTAGCAAAATACCCATGACATTTTTCATGGAACCTGCTCACATAATCCTGATTTATACAGCCCACAAACAACCCTGCATTGCCAAAAACGATCTTGAGAAAAACGAACAAAGCTGGAAACGTCATGCTTTCTGGCTTCAGACTACACTACAAAGCTACAGTAATCAAAACAGTCTGATGCTGGCGCAAAAACAGACACACAGATCAGGGGAACAGAATAGAAATAAATCCACACACTTATGGTCAATTAGTCTATGACAAAGAAGGCAAAAATATACAACGGAGGAAAAGCAATCGCTTTAGTAAGTTGTGTTGAGAAAACTGGACAGCTACATGCAAAAGAAAGTAAAATATTTTCTCACATCACATACAAAAATAAACTCAAAATGGATTAAAGGCCAGAAACCATAAAACTCCTAGAAGAAACACTCTTTGACATAAATCTTAGCAATATTTCTTTGAATCTGTTCCTAAGGCAAGGGAAACAAAAGCAAAAATAAACAAATGAGACCTAATCAAACTTAAAAGCTTTTGTACATTGAATATAACTATCAACAAAACAAAAGCAACCTACTGTATAGGAGAAAATATTTGTAAATGATATGTCTGATAAGGGGTTAATATCCAAAATACACAGAGAGTTTATATAACTCAATGTCAACAAAACAAACAACCCAACTGAAAAATGGACAGAAGATCTGAATAAATATTTTCCTAAAGAAGACATACAGATGGCCAAACATGCACAGGAGAAGATGCAAAGGCAACAGACGAGAGCAAAGATAGTCTTTGCAACAACAGGTACTGGAATACTGGATTTTCACACATGAAAGAGTGAATCTGTATACATAGAAACAGACATTGCACCTTTCACAAAAACAAACTCAAAATGGACTGTAGACCTAAACGTAAAATGCAAAACTATAGAACTAGAACATAAAAGGAGAATAACCTTGGATGTAGAAACAACTTTAGATACACCACCAAGGCACTGTTTCTGAAACAAAGAATTGCTAAACTGAACATCATTAAAATTACAAACTTCTGCTCCATGAAGCACATTGCCAATAGAATAAGGAGACAAGTCACAAACAGGGAGAAAATATATGCAAATGGCATATTTGATAAAGGGCTCACCTAAAATATATAAAGACCTCTTAAAACTCAACAGTAAGAACATGAATCAGACCTGATTAAAAAATGGCAAGAGACCTGAATTGCATTTCATCAAAAAGGATATACAGATGGCAAATAAGCATAAGATACTCAACATGATATTTCATTAGGGAATTGCTAATTAAAATGAGATACCACTACATACCTATTACAATGGTCAAAATCCAATACACTGACAACACTCAGTACTGGCAAAGGTGTGGATCAACAGGAACTCTTATTTATTGCTGGTGGGAATGAAAAATGGCACAGCTACATTCAAAGACAGTTTGGCAGTTTCTTAAAAAAAAAGTCATCCAAGCTAGCAATTATGCTCCTTGGTATTTACCCAAAGGAGTTGAAAGCTTATGTTTACACTGAAACCTGCACAAGAATGCTTACTGAAGCTTTATTTATAATTGCCAAAACTTAGAAGCAACCAAGATGTCCTTCAGTAGATGAATGGATCAATCAATTGTGGTATACCCAGTCCATGAAATATTGTTTGGTACTAAAAAGAAATAAGCTATCAAATCATGAAAAGACATGGAGGAAATGCAAATGCATATTACTAAGTGAAAGAAGCCAATCTGAAAAGGCTGCATAGTGTATGTAGATTTCAAATATGTAACATTCTGGAAAAGGCAAAATCATAGAGACAGTAAAAGCATCAGTAGTTGCCAGACGTATGGATAGAGGCAGGGATAAACAGGCGGAACACAGAGGATTTTTAGGGCAGTGAAACTACTCTGTATAATATTACAATGGTGAATGCATGTACATTGCTCACAAAACCAGCAGTGAATCCTTATGTAAACTATAAACTTTGAATGATAAGAATGTGCCAATGTAAGTTCACTGATTTTAACAAACGTACCACTCTGGTGTGGTATTTTGATAGTGAGGGAGGCTATGCATGTTTGGGGGCACAGAGTATGTGGGAAATCTCTACCTTTCTCTTAATTTTCCTGTGAACTGAAAATGTCTCTAAAAATAAAGGCTATTAAAAAATTCATATGGTTAAACAAAGGGGTCAATGTTGAAGAAGAAAAAAAAAGAAAAACACTCTACCACATATTAAAGTTTATTATAACCTTTCACTATTTAAGACTGAAATTGGTGAAAGGATAGATAATTAATATAGTAATCAACATAGAGAGCTCAGGAAGAGCCCAAGCATAAATGGACTCACAACATACAACTCTTACAACAAAGGTAGCACTGAAGAAGGGCTGGAAAGTCACTCTTCTCCATAAATTGTGGTTCAACTAGAGAGCCATAGCAAAGCCAAAAAAAAAAAAAAAAATAAGTCTTGAAACCTACTACATGCTAATAAAAAATAAGCCTCTGTGTTGTAAATCTAAATGTGAAAGTTAAAGTGAAAAATATTTTATAACAAATGAGAATATTCTCATGAACTTGAGATAAAGACTTCTCAAGTAGGTTATAATAAGGTATAATTGTAAATGAGAAGATTGTCAAAAGTAAGCTAGATTAAAACTGAGAATTTCTGATCATGCGAAGACTTTCAGGAAGTAAAAAAGAAAATCACAAGAGAAATCACAAGAGCAGGAAAAGTTATTCAGCAACACAAAATATATAAGGAAATTCTTCCTATTATTAATGGAAGTCCTGACAATCCATAAAAAAACAGGCAAGAGATCAGGCTTTTCACAAGAGACCTGTATGATCGATAAATATATGTTTCAACTCATCTGTCAACAAACTGAAACTCCAATGAGGTACCACTACACAGCTATCTAAGCAGCTGGTTAGACTGTAAACTGGTGTATTCACTTTGAAATACTGACATTTTCTGCTAAATTTGAATATACATGTATATTATGACCCTTTAATTTCCTCTTAGGTACATATCCAACAGAAAAGTGTGCACATGTGTAGCAACACACAAATACAAGAATATTCATGGTAGCACAATTTTTAATAGCCCCAAACTGGAAACATCCCTGATGTTTATCAAGAGTATAACGGATAAATAAATCTGGTATATTTACAATTGATTCCTAAACAGCAATGCAAATGAACAGATGTTGCAACATGCAAAAAAGATGAATCCCGCATTTACATAAAACTAAAAAAAAAACAGGCAGATCTGATATATGCTTTAGAAGACAGGAGAGTGGTTAACTTTGGTGAGATGGAAGAAGTTCTAATTGGGAGAGGCGGAGAAGGGAGCCCTAAGTGTTGATAATGTCCAAATTTTTTACCTAGTGGTATTTTTGCTTTGTGATAACTCACTGAGTCATTCGCATATGAATTATGTGCTTTTCTCTTTACTTGTTTAACTAAAAAGTTAGACCAATGAAGCAAATCAATTTTTAAAAAGGTTATTTGTTACTGGCTCAGTCAGTATCGATTACCAAATGCTCTATTCTATTATCGTCACCAACGTCACTAAAACACTGGTAACCCGGGTGGTATCAATGCTTCATTTGAAAAATAAAGAATTACAAACCAGACTTTTTGTTTTCTTGTAGTCTAGTCAGGGGCAGAATCATAATGTAATTTAAAATGTCCACCTAATTCTTACTGCGTTCAAATTCTCACGGTTGCGTAAATGTCTACATGGCAATGCAGCCCAGGGCTACATCTCTGACAAGTTCTCTTATCTCTCTTCTCCTCGTTCACGCCTCTCCAGCAACACTGGCCTTCCAGCTGTTCCTCAAACGTTCCTTGTTTTCCCTTCCATCTGGAACGTACTTGACTCAGATATCAGAATGTCTCGTTCTTTCACATCATTCGATTTCTTCCCTAACACCACCTTTGAGGAGGCTTTTTGGTTAACCCTTCCAGGCCAGCACTGTTCCTGTTCCTATAGCCCACTTTATATTTTTCACTCTAACAGTTAAGACTACATGAAATCATATTACATATTTATTTGCGATTGTTTATAATCCCTCTCAAATGTAAATTCCATGGACAGGAACTTTGCTCTTTTCATTGCTATGTCTTTAGCACTCAGAACAGTTTCTAGTATGCAGTTGGTGCTCAGTTATTTAAACGGGTGAATGAATGAATGATTCCTTTTCAGTAAGGGCCAATGGAACAGCACATAGACAAATTATTGTGTTGACTGGTGATCATTTATTTGAACTAACAGCATCAGATTCTGGTAAATTTGGTGTTAATCTACCTTTGGTTTATTTGGAACATCTTAAACCCTGGACCCTGACTTGACCAACCTCCTCCTTTATCCAGCTGTGCATATGCTATTGAATTGCATGGTCCCTGGCAGGGGAAACATTAAACAAACAGAACTAGGGTTGCTACGCTGTTAAAGCGAGAAGTACATCATTCATTATGTGAATAAAATACATAGAGAATAAAAAGGCCACAGAGTGATGGGAGTTTTATTCTCTCTCTATTCCATTTCGCTCCCTCTCTATTTTACTTACATTATGAAATGAAGCTCCTGCCGCTGGCTGATAAATGTTGATTAATCTGATGGAGAGTTGGATTTGTTAGCGGGCAAAAGCAATGTAAATAAATTGAGCAGGTGAACTGGAGTTCAAGTGTCATTTCTGAGATTAAAGAGCCTGTCTAGCCCTCCAACCTCACTTATTACAATCAGGATGCATGCTCTTCTTGTAAACAGACAGAGCGAGCCCCTTCAAGGAGCCCAACAGACCTCCTTTTGTGTTGTCTACTGCTGCCCGTCCCTTCAGCAAGCTTCATCTCTTGGGAATTGCCTATATTGTCAACTTTTGTTTCTCTTCCAGGGGCTGCGAGTTGCGGGGAGGGGAGGCTAGAGAAAGTAGATAGGTTCATTTTTTTTCCAAACCATCCAGTCAACTAGCCAATAATTGCACTTGTAATGTGCAGGAACTTACAATATGCAAGACTCTGAGCTAAATGCTTGCAGAATAATAACAATAAAGAGAACAATGAAAGCAGTAATATTAATTAACTCCTATATAGCGATTTACTGTTTATAAAGCACTTTATTTTTCATTATATTGATTGATGCTGGAGGTAATCCTACGCATATGCCTTATTGTTAAGTCTAGGTCAGCTAGGTGTCAGCTGGGTCACCCTTCCTTTGAATGCCCTTATGCACTTATGTAATGGATTGATTTTTTCATGTTGCAAGTTCTGAAGAAGGTCTTGCCTTCCTCAGAATTTGTTGTGAGTCTGTGGGAAGCTTATGGTCTTATCGTTTCTGGCTCTGGTTATTGGCTCTGCTGAAAGATCTACTCCTCCATCTCACCACCCCAGATCCCCAATCCCCATAACTCTTCTCCAACAATTGTTCTCTTTTCTCCTGTTCCATGCTGGCTTAGATGTTGAACTCAGACCTGTTTCTGCAATTGTCCTCCAGGTAATAAGCCACACCACTGAACACCACTGAACACAGCTCTGGCATGTATTCACTACCATACATGGAGGTTTGACATCTACTTCCCTTGAAGTTTCTCATGGCAGTTTGTAAAGACAGAAATGTTTTTTAGTTTTTATTTGGTTTTTTTTTTTGTTTTTTTTTTTTTTTTTTTGATGTCTGATTCAAGAGATCATTGCCAAAACCAATGTCAGGGATTTTTTTGCCTATATTTTCTTCTAAGAGTTTTATTGTTTCAGGTCTTGCATTTAAGTGTTTGATCCATTTCAAGTTAATTTGTGTGAGAAGTATAAGATTCGGGTCTAGTTTTATTCTTTTGCCTACAGATGTCCAGTTTTCCAACACCATTTATTGAAGAGACTGTCCTACTCCCATTGTGTGTTCTTGGCACCCTCGTCTGATGGGGGAAGGTATTTGTAAAACATATTTCTGATAAATGGTTCATGTCCAAGATATATATAAGACTCATACAACTCAGTGGCAAAGAAGCATGTAACCCCATTAAAAATAGGCAGAGAGCTTGAAGAGACATTTTTCCAAAGAAGACATAAAAATGGCTACCAGGCACATGAAGAAGTGCTTAATTAACATCACTAATCATTAGGGAACTGCAAATCAATCCTCACACCTGTTAGGATGGCTGTTATCAAAAATACAAGGATAACAAATGTTGGCAAGGATATGGAAAAAAGGAAACCCTCTCAGATTATTGTTGGGAATGTAAAATGTTACAGTCATTAAGGAAAACAGTGTGGTGGTTCCTCAAAGATGACTCATATATGACCATCGTATGTAATCCAGCAATCCTACTCCTGGGTATTTAGTTGAATGAATTGAAATCAGTATCCGGAGGAGACATCCAAATATTCATATTCATTGTATCGTTATTCACAACAGCCAAGATATGGAAACCATCTAAATGTCCTTCAGTGAATAAGTGGATAAAGAAAATGTGATATATGTATTATATATATATGTATAAAATATTCCATCATATACATAATATTATTCAGTCATTAAAAAAAGGAAATCCTGCCATTCACAACATGGATGATTCTGGAGGGCATTATACTAAGTCAGATAAGCTAAAAAAAGAAAGAAAAAGCTGTATGGTGTTGCTTATATGTGCAATTAAAAAAAAGCCAACTTCATAAAACAGAAATGAATGATGGTTGCCAGGGCCCTGGGGTAAGGGAAAAAGGGATGATGTAGGTCAAAGGGCACAAATTTTCAGTTATAAGAAGAATAATTTCTGAGGACATAATGTATAGTGTGGTGACTAGACTTAAAAGTACAGTATTGTATACTTTAAAGTTGTTGAGAGTAGATTTCAAGCATTCTCACCGCACACACAAAAAGTTACCTGTGATAACTCTGTGAGGTGGTAGACGTGTTAATCATTTTCATCTTGGTAGTCATTCTACAATGTATATGCATACCAAATCACCACACTGTATACTTTAAATGTATACAATTATATTTGTCAGTTATTCCTCAATACATTTTTTAAAAAACACAGCTATGTTAATCCTAAGGCAAGAGAGGTCATCACTGTAGTAAGAAAGAAGACAGTCTTGACTGTAACAGGTTCTGCTCATAAAGATACTGCTGCTGTATATTATTATATTTTGGTCCTAACTGTTGGTCAGACCTTGATGTCCAGAACTTTCCCCCTGTGAACTTGTTTTAAAAATATGGCTGCAATGCAGTCACCACATATTAATAACTATACTAGGATGTAGCAGAAGTTTTAAAATAATTTTTTTGTATTCCTTGAGCTAGGTAACACTCCCAGGAAGGGTAACCCACGTCTTCCCTCGTGAAAACTTACAGTGGCAGCTGAAATATGTTGGTTAAGAGGATGGTTCTGGTGTCTGACATCTTAGGAAATTTTAGCTCCACCGGTCCATTGTGACCCAAGCTCCCATGTAATATTGTTAAGGTTGTTTCCTGAACAAAGGCTTCCAAGCCAAGGGTGAAAATGGGGACAGAAATATAGTCTGAACTCTAACCACTGAGACATCAACCTTGATATAAGACTGGGCCAGCAAAGAGGAGTAGACTTTTAGTAATTAAGTGAGGGGGCACTTTTTCAACAAGGCTCTATACCTGCGGGCACTGGCCCGAGGGTGGCCTTTGCTAGTGACTTAACTTCTCTCTGCCTCAGTTTTCTCATCTATCAATGGGATTGTTGTGAGGAATAAATGAGTTAATGTATATAAAGTGCCTAAGGCTGCGTATTACTGAAGCACCCATTGTTGGTTGGCCGATTCCTCAGCTTTCTCTCCTGGTTCCCACTATTTCCCTTACAGCCACCTTACAGCCACCTTACAGCCAGTAGTTGCCTGTTGACACAGTTTTACCTGGTGTGCTGTAACGGAAAGCCATTTACAGCACTCCCATCACAATGGACAGGCTTGGCTGACATGCTCCTCCATTTGTCATTTATCTTCTTCCTCCCTGGGATGTGCCTCTGGTGCCTGAAGGTGCAGCACGTATGTTACAGCCTAGCGGAGAGAAACCACACGCTAGTGTTGGTAGAGGGGGAAACAGGAGGAGCCCATGCCTTCAACGGCATGGCTGAGACACAGAACCATCCGTGGGAAGCCTGCTCCTGGAAGTCTCAGTCAGTGAAACAGATTGCATATTTCATACAGACTACATATTACAGTTACACCTTTTGTATTTCAGTTACGTTAGTGGGGTTTCCTGTTACTTGCAGCTGGATGTATTCATAATGGGTACAGCTAAATTAATGATTATTGTTACTATTAATATTTTCTGTGAGGAAAAGAGGACTGATCTGTGTAACCAACCTCCAGAAACTGAGTAAAGTAACCTGCTTCTCTGGTTACACTTGCTTTACAGGTGGAGAAACTCAGTAGGTTAAATTGCCCAGATTTAATGACTTGTAACCAATAAAGATAGAATCCACATCCACGTACCTGCCAGCAAATGTGTTGCTTTTCTGCAATTGCCTGCTGTTGCCAAGTTTCCATTCTATGGCTGCACTTTTAACATATCATCGAATTAGATTTAGATTTAAGGGATTAAAGTCTTTTGAATTTAAACCAGTTTGTTCTATGTCAGCCAGTGTGTTGAGAAGGAGCTGAACCTTGAAGGTATCATGTATATTTTAAGTACAAATTCTAGTTATATAGCATCTCTGTATTTAATCCAGGACCATTCTAATGCTTTATGCAATAGTTTAAAATTATTGAACAATGCAGGGCCAAACTCTTGAGTCTTGAGACATATGATCAGATAATAACCTAGTTAAGTTGTAATTCACATTCAGAGACTTCCTCCCAACCAGATATCAATGGATTGATTGTTCCCCATTTGTTTACCAATGTTATTAGAGTAATAATAGCAAAAGTCTTCTTTGTACACTTTCTGTGGGGCATGCGCTTGTTAAAGTGCTTTATATGTTTTATTCAATGAATCTTCGCAGAAACCCATGAAGTGGACCCTATCATTGTTTTCATTTTTCAGGGAGAAAACAGTGGGATGGATGCTGTAGATCCCCAGGTAAGCAACGGACTAGGTTATAATGCAGGCATGCTCTCAATAGCTCTCAATACCTATACAGGGAAACACGTTACGCTGGAAGCGAGAGCATGATAGGAAGTCCCCTTCTAATGGACTTCTTTCAGCAGGGAGGCCTCCTGAGGTGATGCTGATATGCAGTCCCTTGAAGCTGGGCCAGGGCATTCTTTTCTACATGCAGGGCAAATAGTGCCAAAGTTCTTGTAACAGATACTGGGAAGCCTTAGGGAAAGCATGTCCAAATCACGTCCTGAAGAAGGAGCTTCACCCCAGCATCACACTAGCATTAGAAGAATACGCAGGGAGTGTCTGGGGATCTGATTCACCAGGTCCTACAACCACATCTTCCCTCTTCTGCCCTTTGCTTCCCTTCCTGTGTCTATGTCCCTTCATGTTTCTAGCAAGGGCACCACTCTGGCATCTCTCCCCCTTCTCTCTCTCTTTCTGAGCAGATTTACTGAATAATAATTCATATCATACAGTCCATCTTTTTAAAGTATATAATTCAACATTTTTTATTGTTTTCACAGATGTAAGCAACCATCATCAGAATTTTAGAACATCACCTCAAAAAGGAACTCCATACCCTATAGCTACCATATCCCTAAACCCACAGCCTCCTAGCCCAAAGCAATCAGGGACCTGCTTTCTGTATTTGCTGGTTCTGGACGTTTGATATAAAAGGAATCATATGATATGTGGCCTTATTTTGGGTAATATTAGAATGATGTGGGAAGTGTTCCTTCAATATTTTGGAAGAATTTATGAAGTGTTGGTATTAAACAGTGAAGCCACCTGGGTCTGAGCTTTTCTTAGTGGGCAGTTTTTTGATTAGTAATTCAGTATCTTTATTTGTTATAGGTCCTAATCGTTAATTGTATGTGTCAACCTAACTGGGCCATGGGATGCCCAGATATTTGGTCGAAAATGATGCTGGGTGTTTTTGTGAGAGTGTTATTCAATGAGACTGACATTTAAATCAGTAAATTCAGTAAACAGATGGTCCTCCTGATGTGAGTGGGCCTGGTCCAATCACTTGAAGGCCTGAACAGAACAAAAAGGCTGACTATCCCCTGAGTAAACGAATTCTTCCTAACAGCCTTCAAACTGGAACAATGGTTTTTTTGTTCTTTTATTCCCCTTGCCTTTGACCTAAACTGAAACATGAACTTCTCATACAGTTTGTCAGCCTTTGGACTGGAAGTACACCAATTGCTCACTTAGACTGCAACTAAATTATCAGCCCTCCTTCATCTCTAGCTTGCTAACTCACTCTTCAGACCTTGGGACTTGCCAGCCTCCAAAATCATGTGAACAAACTTCTTATTATAATTCTTTTTTTCTCTTTCATCTAACACATATATATTCTTTCATATATATATGAAAGAGAGAATTATAATTATAATGTAAATATAATTCTATGTATAATTTCTCAATTGCACATGGAAAATATCTGATATATATATAGACACATATATCTTGAAAGGTGGGTCACCTATGAACAGATGCTGTCAGTTTTTGTTTATCTAGAAATGCCTTTTTTTTTTTTTTTTTTTTGGTGGGGAGTAATTCGGTTTTTACTTATTTATTTTTTAATGGAGGTTGGGTATTGAACCCAGGACCTCATGCATGCTAAGCATGTGTTCTACCACTGAGCTATACCCTCCCCCTGGAAATGTCTTTATGTCACCTTCATATTTGAAAGATAGCTTTGCTGGTATAAGATGAATGTTTCTGTTGTAGCTCCTGTTGTAGTGTAGCACTGAGTGCGATGCCCACTGCCTTCTAGTCGTCTCTGTGGTTTTGAGGAGCAGTCAGTGCTAATCTCACTGGAGCTGCCTCGTGAGAGGTGAGTCATTTTCCTGTCTCTGCTTTTAAGATTTTCTCCTTCCTTTGGCTTTCAGCATTTTGTATGGTGATTTGTCTGTTTATGTATCCCTCTTGTTATCTTACTTGGAGTTTGTTGAGTTTACCATATGAGGTTACCGTTTTTCTTACAATTTTTTTAACATTTTTTATTGATTTATAATCATTTTACAATGTTTTGTCAAATTCCTGTGTAGAGCACAATTTTTCATGAATTCGTGTATTCATTGTCACATTTTTTTCTCTGTGAGCTACCATAAGATCTTGTATATATTTCCCTGTGCTATACAGTATAATCTTATTTATCTTTTCTACATTTTGAACAATTTGAGAACTTTTTTACTATTATCGAATATTTCTTTCTACCCTTTGCTCTCTCCCCTCTGCTTCTGGAACTCCTAATATGTATATGCTGTTATATTTGTTTGTGTTCCACATTGCTGTAGACGCTACTCATTTTTTATCCTCCTTTTTCTGTTCTCCGAATTGGCTAGTCTATTGTTCAGTCTTCACGTCTGCCTATTCTTTCTTATGTCAGTTCAAATGTGCTGTCCAGACCCTCAAGTGAATTTTTTATTTCAGTTTTTATGCTTTTCAACTCGAGTTCCCGTTTGCTTCTTTCTCAGTTTCCATACCTTTATACTTTCTGTTTGATATGACATTGCCAACATACCTTCCTTTACTTCTTTGGCCATGATTTCCTTTAGTTATTTAAACATATTTATAATGTCTACTTTGAAACCTTCTCTTTTAAATCCAACATCTGATCACTCTCGCAGGTAGTTTCTGTTGCTTACTTTTTCCAGTATACGGGTCATGCTTTCCTATTTATTTGCATATTATGTACTTTTTTTGTTAGGAAATGGACATTTTAGATAATATATTATAGAACTGGGTACTAGAATCCCTCTCCAAGACTTGTTATTTTCTTGTTTATTTGTTTAATGACTGGGAAATATTTTACTTCTTTTTCTCAGTTATTGTCTCTCCCACTAGAATACGTGCTATCTGAGGGCTAGACTCTATCTTACTTTTTTTAATTAATGCAGACTCAGTACTTAAAAGAATACTCAGCATATTGTAGGCAGCACATAGCGATCGGTTGAATGGCTATTAAATACTATGGAAGCTTTGCACGTGAATCCTAGGAAGTGGTCCCAGTTCTCATAACTGGAATTTAAAATGTTCCTAAAGTCCACTTGATGAGTGAATTGGCCCTTTTGTGCCTTATCAGACATGCACTGAGAATCTTCCTTTCCTTCTTTTCCTTTTTTTCTTTCTTCTCCTCTTTCTTTCTCCTTTTATCTCTATTTTATTTTATTTGCTTATTTTCTCTGCTGTACAAGTTATTTTCTTTAACATCCATTTTTAGAATCTTATTTAGAAAATTTCCTTCTACTTCCTGTTGAATCATATACTCAAGAATTTGGGAACACTTCTTTTTATGATTTCTCCCTGAATCTTTCAGGAAAATTTCCATCCTTTCCTAAGACCTCTAAAAAGAAAAATTTTAAATATTTTAATATTTTCATCTTTTTCATGTTTTATCTCTTTTTCTATCTTTATTTGAAGAAGCAAAAGGAAACACTACTTGGAATTGGATGCCTTTAAAGGTTGTTATCTAAATCTTCAAGTCCCCAGGAATCCTGGTTTATCCTGATGGATGGTATAATTTTGAAGAGACTGTAGAAATGTGTAGATTAGGTAGATTAATGAAACCTGACAACCTCTTTGTCACATTCCAGGTTAATCTTTTAGGAAAAAAAATTTTTTTCTTTCAATTTGCTATGTCAGGAGAAAGTTACCAGCCATCATTATGCTGATTTTAACTTGGCTTATTTTAATTATATACTTTCCTTCTAAGAACTAACACAATAAAACAGAGAGAGAGAGTAAGATTTTGATTGATGGAAAGAAGAGTAAATTTTGAATAAGCAGCCTCAATTGCAGAGGACGGCTGGGTGGAATCTCTGCCGTGAGGACTTTGGGCTAGACTAATGGTTGCATAGGTGAATGGACTCTCAGGGCACCCAGGACATCATCTATGAGAAGAAAGCTGAAACAGAAGGGCAGAGGACTAAAAGGAAGCTCTGCTGATGGCACGGCTCCAACAAGAGCCGTCACTGGTCTGTGCGTTCTCTCAGAAACAGTTTTTCCCCCTCAAAACCCAATGGAGACATTGTATAGTTAGGGTTAAGTCACTTAATTATAATCTTTTACTTGTCATGCAGTTTACACACTTCTGCAGCGATTGTGCAACTGTGCCTACGGCATCTTCACAAATGGTGAAATAATAGGCAGTAAAATAATAAACTATAAGCTCCCTCTTTGTCACATGGTTGCATTGTTTATCACATCTGTTGTCTTTTTTCCTGAATAGTGTGATGATCAATTATTCATGACAGAATGATAGCAGTTTCATAATAATCTCACTCGAAGATGAAATCACTCTGTCCATTGAGGTGCCCATAAACTGTGCATCACTAGAGTAATAAGTCACTATTAAACATCTACCTGCTCTGAGCACTACTATCCATCTTATTTGTCCAGACATTTAAAAATTACAAAAGAAGAATTCTGCAATAGTCACTAAAGAAGATTACAGCTCTAGTTACCATGCCATGCTTAATAAATGACCCCACTGCTATGTTCCAGAAAAGTAAATATAAATATACATATATAAAACAGAGAGAGAGAGAGAGGGAGAGAAACTGAAACTGGAAACACTTGGAATTATTTTTATTTTTTCAAAAGGGTGTAAATGTCATTTAATTATCCCAGTCTCAGTTGGTTGGTCAGGTATAAGGTAGAGGTAGGGGAGAGGTCAGAACTTCATCTCTGAAGAAGCAGTGACTAGCTCAGGTTCACAGTTGATGGATGTGTAATGTGCCACAGGAAATAAAGCTGATTTAGGGGGAGACAGTGAGGTCTGGTAGAGTTCAGGGTAATTCTTCAGGGATCAGGAGAATCATCCTCATGCTAAATTAAATTGAGGTTGGAAACAACCCCAGTGATGGGGGTAATGCACCTTATTCTGAGGGAATACAGACTACAGCTTGAGGCATTTTGAAATTTCTGATTTGTCTTTATGTTTTCTTATCTATTTGGTATCAAATCTGACCTTTCCAAAACTGACATTTCCAAACCTGACCATAGTAATTACTTAAACCATTTTTCCTGATTTTTCAATTAATCTTGTGTTTGAATATTCAGTCATAAGCCAGTCTTGTAAAATCAACATCAGAATTTGGGGGCTAAATTTCTTCTATGTGCTATGGCCGTATTTCTGGGGTTTCTGATACTTGACCAGCTCGGGGCTTTGGGGAAGGGCTGGTACTAGGTAAAGTGTTAAGTTGACGAAGCTGCTTTGGATGTTGAGACTTTTGTTTTTGTATTCCTTCTACCTTGTTCATACTGTGCATCTTGGGAACCCAGAGGCTTTCTATCTACAATTAAAACTTATTCCCAGACACTTTCATTTTCACTAAGGTCTAATAATACAATTACAACATTTCCAAGTTCTAGGATATCACAGAACCTATCATCTCATGATGGTCATAACTAATATAACATAAAAGGTTACTCTTTTTCCCAGCAACATCTGTGTTTAAATACCTAAGTGACAAAACCCTGATAATGGAATTTTAAGAAAACTGAGAAAAAGTTATTCTTTACATAAAGCTTCCTGAAGCCCTTTCAGTATTACCACGTAGGAGATCCCCTGCTGACAGCTAACACTGATGAGGGGTTTGAGCTATAAAAACCCTTGACCTCAAATTATAATTTTTTTTTTGAAATTGACTATCCAATCCTTGGTTTCTGAATTTTGCTTGTCACTAATTGAAAGTCATTCCTTCAGGGATTCTTTCTCTGAGTGTTAGAAGAAATTTCCATACCATCTTCCATCCTACTACATATCATAAACCTTTAAGATTGCTTGTTTCCAGTATTAAAAAAAAAAAAAAAGCCCATTTAAAATCTGGTCAAAAAAAAAAAATATCTAGGAATAAACTTAACCAAGGAGGTGAAAGATTTATACATTGAAAACTATAAAACATTGATAAAGGAATTGGAGGTGATTCAAAGAAATGATATCCCATATTCTTGGATTGGAAGAATTAATACTGGCAAAATGGACATACTGTTTAAGACAATCTACAGATTTAATATGATCCCTATCAAAATACTTCTGATATTGTTCACAGAACAAGAACAAGTAATCTTAAAATTTATATGGAAACACAAAAGATCCAGAACTGCCAAAGCAATCCTGAGGGAAATGAACAAAGCTGGAGGGATAACCCTCCCAGACTTCAGATGATAGTACAAAGGTACAGTAATCAAAACAGTATGGTACTGCCACAAAAACAGACCTATAGGTCAATGGAACAGAATAGAGATCCCAGAAATAAACCTACAGAGTTATGGTCAAACTAACCTCTGACAAAGGAGGCATGAATATACAATGGAGAAAAGACAGTTTCTTCAGCAAGTGGTGTTGGGAAAACTGGACAGCAGCATGTAAATCAATGAAGTTAGAACACTCCTTCACATCATACCCAAAAAATAAGCTCAAAATGGTTTATAGACATAAATACAAGACATGACACTATAAAACTTCTAAAAGAGAATGTAGGCAAAACATTCTCAGACAAAAATTGTAGTAATGTTTTCTTAGGTCAGTTTCCAAAGGCAAAAGAAATAAAAGTAAAAATAAACAAATGGACCTAATCAACCTTAAAAGCTTTTGCACAACAAAGGGAACCATAAACAAAACAAAGAGACAACCTAAGAACAGGAGAGAATATTTGCAAATGATATGACCAAAAAGGGATTAATTTCCAAAATAAACAAATAGATCATACAACTTAATATTAAAAAAAAAACCCAATCTAATAATAGGCAGGAGGCCTAAATAGACATTTCTCCAAAGAAGACATGCAGATGGCCAACAGGTATATAAGAAGATGCTCAATGTTGCTAACTATTAGAGAAATGCGAATCAAAACTACAATGAGATATCACCTCACACCAGTCAGAATGGCCATCATTAAAAAGTCTACAAATTATAAATGCTGGAGAGGGTGTGGAGAAAAAGGAAACCTCCAACACTGTTGGTGGGAATGTAGGTTGGTGCAACCACTATGAAGAACAGTATAGAGGTTCCTTAAAAAACTAAAAATAGAAATACTATATAATCTAGCAGGTCCACTCCTGGCCATATATTCAGAAAAGATGAAACCTCTAATTTGAAAAGATGCATGCCTCCCAACAATGTTCACAGCAGCATTATTTACAATAGCGAAGATACAGAAACAATCCAAGTGCCCATCAGCATATGATTGGTTTAAGAGAATGTGAGATATCTGTATTTATCTATCTATACAATGAAATATTACTCAGCCATTAAAAAGAATGAAATATTGACATTTGCATCAACATAGATGGACCTAGAGATGATCATACTAAGTGAAGTAAGCCAGAAAGAGAAAGATAAATATCATGTAATATCATTTATGCATGGAGTCTAAAAATTAATACAAATGAATCTATATGCAAAACAGAAACAGGCTCACAGACAGAAAACAAACTTATGGTTACCAAGGGGAAAGAGAGGCGAGAAGGGACCATTTAGGAGTAAGAGATTAACAGATACAAACTAACATACAGAAAATAAACAAGCAACAAGGGTTTACTGTATAGCAGAGGAAACTATTTTCAATGTCTTGTAATAACCTATAGTAGAAAAAATGTATGTACATGTATATAAAACTGAATCACTTTGGTGTGCACCTGAAAGTAACATAATACTGTACATCAACTATGCTTCAACTGAAGAAAAAAACACTGCTTGTTTCCAGGAATGCAAACGGGTTTTACCTGACACACCAATTTCAGTACATTAGTATTAACTTCCTTGAGTGATGTGTTGGAATAGTGTCATGACACAGAAGGCAGAGAAAAGGATGGACAGAGACAAAATGGGAAAATTATGGTTCTTTTACATCTTGGTCATGGGAAAGTTTTGGTCTGAAAGAGTGAAAATATGAACAATTTTAAATTCAGTTTAATATGAATGTCAGATGTCTTGAAGGCTTAATGCTTTCTTGATTCACTACAGAAGTCTGTCATCACCTTGTAAAACACAGAGTTTTGAACCCTTATACTGGAAAATAAAGAAGCTTTAGGAAACATGGATTATGCTTTATCCTGACTGACACCATCTGATGCATCCAGCCCAAGGCAAACAATATCATTACAATATTCCTTGAATAAACAGCATGGAGAGGTATGTTTACCCTGATGATTTGTTATTGCCCCTTCAGAGTGGTAAGGAAATTGAAAAAATTTGAAATATTACCTTATTTCCTCCCCATAGCATTGGGTAATATTGTCTTTAAAAGCAAGGAGTCACAAATGATTGGCAAATGATGAAAATGTTATCATTGTGGGTGTATTAACATGTAGGTATATTAACATTAGATAAATGAAAAAAAAAACTTATCTGTCATATTGAAAACTCCTAGGATGTTTCTAAACATTTTGTCTGGGGATAAAAACCAAATTTAGATTAAATAGTGATCATAAATGTTTAAAAATTGAATGAGAACAGGTCTTAATTGCATTGTCATATCTTTAAATCTCTATTCAATGTGTATTTCTTTGGGCATAAATCATTTCCTACCATATTTAGGTATTTGAATAAACTGTTTTTGAAATAGAATTGAAGAGTATGATAGACTTTTTTGTAGACTGACTTTTCAAATCATGTGGTCAAGATATCACTGCTCATTCAGAGGTCATGTTTGCCTTACAAACCTAAATATACAGAATGATAATTATAGCATCCAATCAGAATGAATTTTTAAAAAAAACTCAGTGAAATCTACAAAACAGCTGTTAATTAAAATATACAATTAATTAAAACTTTTAGATCTATAACACAATTATCAAACCATCTAATTAAGTAAATTACAGTGCTCCATTAAAGGAGGAATGAAGGAGAGCGGAGCTGCAGTGGAGCTGCAGGAAGAGTAAGTTCCAGAAACCCTGAAAAGAAATAATCATGGAACAGGAGATTGCGCTACTAAGGAAGATTATGACCTTCGTATTTGTCAACGAAGCCTCAAGAAAAAATATTCAAAAACATCCATCTGGAGACGCATCTAGATCTCTTGATATTTCTTCCAGCCTAAGAATTCCACCATCTCAGAATTTAAAATAAAGATTATTCTGAAAAGTGTACTTTAGAATAACATTATGATCACGCATAGGAATAAAATTTATACTATGCCATATTTATTCACAATTGAGTTTCATAATCCTATTGGGTTTCATAAACTGAGGTTAATTTGCATATTCTTACAGACAAATAAGCTTTTAAAGTTAGATGATTTTAACCATTTGAGGGGCAGAGCCAAAGTAGACGCTTCATGGCAGATCTGCCCCTCATGGCAGCTATGCTGGGGCAATTTCCAGAGTTCCACCTTGGCCCAGCCACATTTAGATGCGACTGAGCCTAGCGTAATGAAAGCAATAGTGGAAATTCCATACGGGTTCCATTCTGATTTCCTGGAACGTCACTAACAGTTATTTCCTCTATGAAACGGATCAGACTTTGTTTCCAACATCTCTGGCATTTCCTATGAGGAAATTGATGCTGAAAGCACAAATATTTAAGAATTCTTTATCAAGTTTGTGTGAAAACAATAAAATCACGGCATTGGTATGATTCCTTTCATATTGTCATCTGGGGCCAGAAAATAGCTACTCTTTTTCTTCAACTCTCCCTTCGTGCCTGCTGACTGGTCAGTGAGAACTAATAGCTTGAAAAGGCTGTAAACTGCAGAGGGAGGTTGCTCCCACACACCTCATTAGGCCTTCAGCACATTTGACTTCGCCTTTCCCCAGCACAGCACATATTATAATTAGAAGCAGTTGGGTACTTCCTATTCTTCTTTGAAAGGTGTAATTGGGTAACCAAAGAGCTGCCACTTTCTGGACATTGCCAGCCCGGCCTTTGGAGGTTCAACTTACTGGCTATTTCTTTAAGAGGTTTTGACTCACGGAATGTTCCATCTTGAAAGGGCCCAGCAATCTTTTGCTTAATCTCTCTTATTTTACAGATGAGCAAATTGAGGCTGGGAAGACTAAATGTCACATACACGAGAACACAATTGTTAGATTTTATCTCAAGATTCCTGGCTTCAGGGTTAGTTATCTTTACACAATAAAAATCTTTAATATATCCATTATACTTTCATTTTCTCCTAACCTGATAGCTTCATGAGTCTAACAGTTAAATTGGTCCATTTAACATTTAGATATAATATATACCATTTAGATATAAAATGCAATACAGATAGGGGAACCAAACTTTTATGGGAAAGTTCTGCATTGCGGCTTCAGGAAATTATCTGCTCTTCACCTTGCACCACAGGTTTAAGATACTGTTCTATAACCATAATAGGGGGAGGAAGTAGGGCAAAAGAATTGGAGGGTACATGCAAGTTTTAGTCCAGACTGTCATCCCCTTGAACACTCCTCTTTGGTACCACTATGTTGGAGCAATGGCAAGAAATCTGTGCTCAGACTAGAGAGTCTAATGTGCTCATCTTGCAGCGTGTCTAACAGAGTCTGTGTGTCTATAAACAAGACATTTAGCCTTACTGGTTCTTGATCATAATATAGAATATCATCAAATTTCAGGGTGTGTTCATAGCTTAGGTTCTAAGCACCAGGGAAATGGGCAAATACTGGGAGCTTCATGTGAATTCACTGACTGACTTTCATCTAAAAAATCATAATTCATGGAGCAACATCTAAGAAGGCTTAAGCTTTGGCAAAACTGAGTTGTAGGATTGTCTTTGAAGGTCCTCACCTCTGTTTTCTGAATCATCCCTTCTGGCACCATTCTTCTTCTGTCTTCTCTCTATACATTCGTTTCTCGCATAATTCTACCTCACTCCTACACCTAAGCCTCCTCTCTTGTAAGTTTTCTCCCTGTTTATTTCCTCATGACACTTAATAAGGACCTATTAGGAGTCCGTTATTGGAAAACTCCTGATATAATGAAGTGCTGACTCTCACTGGGACAGGCAAGGTTGACATCAGAAGTACGAGTAAAAGTAAAAGACACAAAATGTTCATTTAGTTCTCTCCAGACCCAGTTTGTAGCAAGGGTAAACAGTAGTAGTAGGTGGAGAAGGTTTGTCACCCAGTGAGAAAGACCTCAAACTTGCCCTTCTTACCTCTCTCCTTTCTGAGCTATGATTCCCATTATATCCAGAATTTAAGAAACACAGGGCTTCTACACTTGTAGGAGCCCCACATACAAAATCAAGTTATTTTGAGGTTGAATTTCTGCTTTGAGAAGTTTCAAGATTAACTGAGAAATATGACCATTACTTTAACACACTTTTTCAATAACCTCTAAGCTCCATAGCTCTCTTCCTGCACTGTAATGCAATCTGTATTCTCCTGCTGTATCAAACTTCTTGAAGTACAACTTTAATTTTATCACTTGATGTCTTCAATGACTTTCTGTTGCCAATTTCATTAAGTCTGGAGTTCAAGGTTCTCTGTAACCTTTCCGGCTGGACTCATCTCCCACTACTCTTCTTTGCTTAATCTAAGCACCAGTCAAACCAGGACATTCTAATTTTGTTGAATAAATGGCCCATTTCTTCTTCTTTGCCTTAGCTTATGTCCTTCCCTCCTTCTGTAATGACCTCTCTCATTATTTTCATATAATGATAGATTATTTTTTCTCTATGAGCCCTAGATTTTACTCATCTGTAAATAGGGATAATACTACTGCCAACTCACAGGGTTGCTGGTACCTAGGACAAGAGATTGGTATATAAAGGGATACTTGGCATCCACCGAGTGCATTACTGGTGTCTCTGTCATCATCATCATCACCATCAAAATATTAGCCACATTTAAATGAAATTAACCCTTCCATGTATCTTTTCCTTTTTAAAATTATTTTTTTATTGAAATATATAGTCAGTTTACAATGTTGCATCAACCTCTGGTGTACAGCATAATGTTTCAGGCATACATACACATACATATGTTCTTTTTCATATTATTTTTCCTTATAGGTTACTACAAGATACTGAATGTAGTCCCCTGTGCTATACAATAGAAACTTGTTGTTTATCTAGTTTATATATAGTAGTCAGTATCTGCAAATCTTGAACTCCCAATTTATCCCATCCTAGCCCCTTTCCCCTGGTAACCATAAGTTTATTTTCTATGTATGTGAGTTTGTTTTTGCTTTGTACATAAGTCCATTTATGTCTTTTTCTTTTCAGATGCCACATATAAGGGATTTTTTGGTATTTTTCTTTCTCTTTCTGGCTTACTTCAGTTAGAAAGAGGATCTCTGTCCATCCACATTAGTGCAAATGGCATTATTTTATTCTTTTTTATGGCTGGGTAGTATTCCATTGTATAAATATACCACAACTTCTTTGTCTAGTCATCTGTCAGTGGACATTTAGGTTGTTTCCATGTCTTGGTTATTGTAAATAATGCTGCTATTGACATTAGGTTGTGGGTATCTTTTTGAATTAGAATTCCCTCTGGATTAGAGTAGCCCAGACATGAGATTGCTGGATCTTATGGTAAGTCTATTTTTAGTTTTTTGAGGAATCTCCATACTGTTTTCCATAATGGCTGCACCAAACTACATTCCCACAACAGAGTAGGAGGGTTCCCTTTTCTCCAAACCCTGTCCAGAATTTATCATTTATGGACTTTTGATGATGGCCATTCTGCCCAGTGTGAGACGACTGTGGTTTTGATTTGCATTTCTCTGGTAATTAGGGATACTGAGCATTTTTTCGTGTGCCCAGGACCATGTGTCTTTTCTACACGTATTCCACAGATCCTTCTTCTCCTACACAATGGATATATTCTATATTTATTTTGAGCCACTCTGAAATGTGGTCTTATTTCTTTCATGCCCTAACTTGAATTGTATTTGTGTTGGTTTCCTCAGGTCAAGGTTGTTGTCTTAGTCACATCTGTTACGCTGTCAGAATCCACACAACCCAGCTAATCAATCTACCTTTGGGAAATCACACAGCCATGCTCTGTGGTCTGTGTGACTGCTGACAAGATGCCCACCCAAGGTTTCCTGCGTCTGATTGTGACATGTTGCTCTTCTGAGCGGTCTGAAGAACCATTTCTTGTTTTGGACACACCCTTCTTGGGTTATCTGTTTTGGAGAAATCTTTCCTTGCTCTTTCATTTCTTTTTACACTTGCTTATCATGCCTGCTCGTAGCATTTATCTCATTTTAGAACCAAGTCTGATATTATATCTTTCTCAAGCCACTTCAGCCCCATCTCAACTCCCACTGTGCCTCTAGTTCTCAGACGTACAGCTCCTTTCTGGTTCAGTACGTAGCACATCATCGACGTGAAGTAGCTATTGAAGCAGTAATAACCCTAATAGCTAGTATTTATTGAAGACATATATCCATCAGGCACAATATATCTTTTTTAATTTCCACAACAACTGTGTTGGAAATATAAAAAGCCCCCCTCATGGAAGTGGATTCTGTGACTCAGAGAGAAATAAAATACATTTCCAAAATCATAAAGTTGATGACAGCATTAAATTCTCACTCTCGGTCTGCCTCCAAAATCTGTGCTTTCAATGGCTCTGCTCTCCTGCCTCCAAATACGTGGGACTTGGGAGAATTTAAAAATTATATTTCAAATATGTGAGTTCCAACTATTTCTGACATAATGCACAATTGTGGCAAAAACATGTTTTTATTGGTGTTAAAAGGAACCCGTGCCCATGTTAGTGATGAGTTCTAAAACTGTTAGCATTTTGGCATAGTCTGCATTTGGGGTCTGAAGGACTTGTCAGTGTCTCTTTAATAAGATCACTGTTTTTTTTTTCCTTCAAACTGAATCTCATTGTCTCTAATCACTGGTTTTACTTGTATGTGTAGCTTCTAGTCTTCAATTTTCCTAAATGTCATGTGGATATAAATTTAGGACCCAATTGCTCAGCTCGAGGTTTTGTGTCTTGACAGACAGTTAGGCAGGGGAGGCAGAGAACACTTTAGGGTTGGGTTTCACCCTAATTTTGTGGATATTTTGTACAAATAAGAAGTTAAGTGTATTTTTTTCTTGTTTGTTTCATGTATAAATATCTCCAGAGGAGCTGAAAATAAAAATACTCAAGTCCATGGCTTCAAACAGAGACAAATTATCTCAAGGTAGACCTGGTCAGGTTGCATATAATGACTGAATTACAAGGTTTTTTGTTTTGTTCTGTTTTGTTTGGTAAATTAATATCAATATTGACTAGAGGAACTTTTTGCTTTCAATACAAAAAAAGCTCAAATTAGAAGAGTACATTGACATTTTCTAAAAACTCACCATGAGGAATGCCTTATGCCCAGATCGTGTAGGTGCAACTGCAGTGCAATTAAAGAATCACTGTGGAGATTCTGTCCAGGCAAAATGTGTTTCTCCCTGCTCTGTGACACCGTTGAGTCCAATTTTAGAGCCTAAAGCTTCTGGCCAAAATAATTAGCCTCCTGGGTTCTTTACTACTGTAGAACAAATTCTGGGGAAGGATTTGCGGATTGAAACTTCTCAAATTCGTTATTGTTTTAGTTGGGGTTAGAGTCTCAGAGCTTTTCTTGACCAGTAATTGAATGTTGGAGAAGGGAGAGAGGGATGGATCCTCTCTCAGGTGCCGGTATCTGTGTTTAAATGGGGGGGAGAAAGGAGGTTGAACACGGCTTGGGCAATCTTCCTGGGCTTTATTAAAAGGATAAGAAATTCTGGGCACATAAGATTGAAGTCATAGGCGTGCTCACTGGTAAAAGCATCCCTCTTTTAGTCTCCACTTCCAGAAAGTTGGTGCTTTGTATTGTTATCATCACCTATGCCCAAGGATGACAGGTTGGGTTGACTGACATGTTATCCAGGGCCTCTGTACTGATTTAGGTCTTTCTAGTTTCTGCCTTCTTGATGAAGAAAATGCAGTCATTACAGCTTAGAAAGTCTCAGAGTTTTTGGTACTTGATGCAGTAGCTCCTCTTCCTCTCAGATGCTCTGGCCAGCTAAGAATTTGATTGCTTGGAAGATACAGAGATATTCAGCAGGACAGTTTTCTCTTCCATAATTTTTGCCTAGATAATAATTAAAAGTGAATTATATTTGTGGGATATAATTTCAAAATTGCCCCCACATTTTTTTTTTAATTTGATGAAAACTTGCACACAGTACATACTTCTTGTATTTGGAGCTCAATTTCCTTACTTGTGAAATAACTTGTTGACTAGGTGACCTCTGAAGTTCTTTTTATTGCATTAATAATTTGTATTCTAAGTGTGTGGGTTCCTAAGTCTGATTACTCAGATCCCAGGCAACCCTGAAGAACAAGATTTATGGGTACTCAAGGGAGCCAAGATTTCATCAAACTTCTTTTAATGTACTATTTTAACGTACTTTTTGAACTTTTTGAAAAATGCACCAATAAAAAGGAAGGTTATAATATGCTTACAAGTTTCTAATTATTGGAATTAATAGAAGGCATTATGTGACTTCAGCAGCAACATACATCTGGAATTAGAAGATCAATACCATGGGAAAAAATTAGAAGGTGTTGTCTACAGGACCTGAGGAGCATTACTCCAACTTCAGAGTGGCTTTAGAAGCCATAACAGGCAGCCTCTACGCTGCATGTAGAATTGCAGTTCAAGTATGGAAGGGATTGAAGAAATTATCTAGCCCAGCAAATTATTCTGCATCATGAAACTGGGCTCCAAATATAGAAAGTCCTAGAACCAGGTATCTCAACTTCCAGTTTGGGAGTAAAGTTGAGAATTCAGAGTTTTCTTAAATAATTCTTTTGGTGTATGCTAAAATTAACATTTGGGAACAGAATGAGATGACCATGGTCTAGAGGGGAGAAATGGAAGAGTCAGAAAGTTTGAGCTTTGTGAATTTTGCAACAGAAGCATTGGGAACCCCATTTTCCCTGAGAGTGGGGGAGATCTCTGCATCCAGCTGTGCTAAATAAAGCCCTTGGCTGGGATGAGCTTTGTGAATGAGTCATTTCACTAGATTAGAACTAAGACTAGAGTAGAGACTTCATGGGTTTATAAATCACTAAGCGGCTGTTGAAACCCACTTTTCCCTCTTACCCTCGTTTCCTTATCTGAGAATTGAAGATGATGATTCCTTCCCTGTCTGCCACACAGAGTTGACACTGAGATCAAAGGCAACAGTCTATGTGACAGTGTATTGAATGTGTTTTAAAACATATACAAATAAGAATATTATTATTTTAATACTGTTACTCCTCATCAAGTCCTATTCTAACCTGAACAAGACCATTTCTTCTTGGTTCAGTGTCTATGAAGTTCTCTTAGGGGACCTGCTTTCTTTCTTCACCTGTACTGCTACTTCCTCAGGGATGTTCAATAGGCTCTCAGTTATTTAAGTCCTTGGTTCTATTCTCAGCTTTGCAAGAGGAGATGTGTGCCCTTGGGAAACCCATATAAATTTTTAGACACTTCAGGAAATGCCTCAGCCTCAGAGTGCCAACTTGTCTAAGGTTTGTATTCCTTCTGAGAGTGCCCAACATCCAATGACTGATCACTGTAGGGGCATAAAAGGCTTTGTCCTCTTAGCCAAACAGGAGGAAACTCTGAAGTGCCATTATAGTCACACAACTCTATAGATTTGGCCAAGCTATGTTGGCCAAGTCTTGGATTGCTGATTGATTTTTCCTTCCTTCAGAAGATTGCTGAAATCATACACACTAGGAAGCCAGGTCCATGTCAGTTGGTGATCTAGTTCAGTTTATATTGAAAAGGAAGGTGAAGTTTCTAGTGTTACAAGGAGATAAAGACTCTATGCATATTAGGTTCTCACGATGTTTAATGGAATTCAGATCTTTTTTCTTACAGATTAAAACTGTTTTCTTAAACTCTATGCTACATAAGTTTTGAGCAATTTATATTTTTATTTGGCATCTTCAAATATTGTCTTGCACCTTGTGTGCTGAGGGATTCAAAAGAATGAGAAAGTATGGGCTGCACCTAATAAAATCTTTTAGTTTTGGAGACTGGCCAAGATGGCAGATTAGAAACACTGAACTCGCTTCCTCCCATGAGTACACCAAAATTACAACGATTTACAGAACAAGTATCCATGTAAAAGACTAGAAACTACCAGAAGAGACCTTCTACAACTAAAATTATACAGAAAGAACCACAATGAAACAGGCAAGAGGGACAGAGTCACAATAAAGTCAATCCCATGCCCCCAAGTGGGCAATCCACAAACAGGAGAACAATGACAATTGCAGAGACTTTCTCCAAAGAGTGAGGGGTCTGAGCCCCACATCTGACTCCCCAGCCTGGGGATCCTGCACTGGGAAGGTGGGCCTTCAGAACTTTTGGCTTTGAAGACCAGTGGGGCATACTTTTGGGAGTCTCAGAGGGTTGGGGAAAATAGAGACTCCATGCCTAAAGGAGGCATACGAAATCTTCTAGGCTCCAGGACCCAGTGCAGAGCAGTAACTTGAAAGGAGCCTGAGGCAGGCTTACCTGCTGGTCTGAGGTCTCCTGGAGAGGCAGAAGGCAATTGCAGCTCACAATGGGGACAGACATTGGTGGCAGCCATTCTTGGAAGCTTGTTCTACCACATGGACACAGCTGCTGGCAAGCACCATTTAGGAATCTTCCCTCTAGTTTCTAAGCCTTGGGATCAGGCCTTGCTTCTGCCCAACAGTATGTAGTCACAAGTACTGTGATGCTTCTTGAGCCCAAAACCACCCCTGGTCATGGTCCTGCACACCAGATAGCCCAGGACCTGGTCTCACATACCAGTGCACAGGAACAAGACCCAGGACCTCCAGGGTTCTGCAGGTAGAGACCATAGGATCCAGCTCCATCCACCAGTAGGCAGGTGCCAGCCCCCAAATTTTTGCACCTGCACACTTGTGAGCCAGCTTTAATCTTGGGACCAGCCTCACTAACCAGTGGGTGGACACAAGCTGCAAGACATAGCCCCAGAGTCTAGAGACTCTGCCCATCCACTAGCAGGCAAGATCTTGCCTTGGGACCCACTGGGCTCTGGCCTTGCCTACCAGTGAGCCTGCTTTAGTTTGAGGACCAACATCACCTACCAGTGGGTGGAAACCTGTTGCAAGACAAGCATAGAACCATAGCCTGTGGACCAAGCCCACCTATCAGCAAGCCAGATCCTGTCCTGGGACTGGCTGGGCCCTGATCCTTCCAATTAGCAGGCCAACACAAACATTGGGACACCCTGGCCCCTGCATCTAGAAGCCATCTCTGCCCCCTAGAGTGCCAGCACTAACCCCAGAGCTGGCTTCACCCACCAGTGTGTGAGCACCAGCCTTAGAGTCTCTAGGACCCAAATATCACCCACTAGTGAGTCAGAACTGGCCCCTAGGACCCCCAGGTTTCTGCAGCCAGCTGCCTCATGACCTGGTCCTGCCAACCACTGGCCTCTGTACAAAGCAGGACCTGGAGACCAACTGGGCAGGAGGCCAACTAAGCCTACCACACCACCCATACTAGTCAGCCAACCATAATAAAAGCACCCAAATCACATAGGGGACACCCCTAGAGAATATAAACCTGGGGGTGAGAGGGGAATGCACTGCCAAGGCATATAGAATATAGATGTGGTCTCCAAGGTCAGGAAATGTAACCAACCTACCAGATACATAGAAATAAAAACAGAACATTAGGCAAAATGAGGCAACAGACGAACATGTTCTAAATGAAAAAACAAGATAAAACCCCAGAGGAATAACTGAGTGAAGTAGAGATAGGCAATCTACCTGAGAAAGTGTTCTGGGTAATGATTGTAAAGATGTCCAAAAAAAATCAGGAAAGAATGAATGCATAGAGCAAGAAATTAGAATTTTTCAGTGAAGAGTTAAAAAATATAAAGTACAACTAGAATAAACAATACAATAACTGAAATAAAAAATACTCTAGAGGAAACCAACAATAGACTAAATGAAACAAAGGAGTGGGTTAGTGAGCTGGAAGACAGTATAGTGGAAATCACTGATGCTGAACAGAAAAAGGAATGAAAAGAAATGAGAATAGTTTAGAGACCACTGGGACAACATAAAATGCACTAATATTCACATTATAGGAGCACCAGAAGTAAAAGAGAGAGAGAAAGAGGCAAAGAACATATCTGAAGACATAATATCTGAAAACTTCCCTAACCTCGGAAAGAAAACAGACATCCAAGTCCAGGAACTACATAGAACCCCATACAGGATTAACTCAAAGAGAAGCACACCAAGACATATTGTAATTAAAATGGCAAAAAATTAAAAATAAAGAGAGAATATTAAAAGCAGTAAGGGAAAAGCAGCAAGTTAAGTACAAGGAAACTCCCATAAGGCTATCAGCTCACATTTTAGCAGAGATTCTGCAGGTCAGAAGGGATTGGTACAATATATTTAGAGAGATGAAAGGGGAAAACCTACAACCAAAAATAACCAGGAAGCCTCTCATTCAGATTTAATAGAGAGAGCAAAATTATTATAGACAAGCAAAAGCTAAGAGTTCAGCACTACCAAACCAGATTTACAAAAAATGTTAAAAAAAAAAAAAAGACTTTACTAAGCCAAAAAGAAAAGGCCACAACTAAAAACATGAAAATTACAAAAGGAAAAATCTCACTGGTAAAGGTAAATATACAATAAATGTAGTAAATATCCATGCACAAAGCTAGTAGGAAGGTTAAAAGAAAAAAGGCAATAAAATCATACATATACCATAATAAGCAGTTAAGGGATACACAAAATAATGAGTTGTAAAATATAATGTCAAAAAGAGTAATGGTCAGGGGAGGAGAGTACAAATGCAGGGTTGTTAAAATACATACGAATGTGTATCTATCTATCTATCTATCTATCTATCTATCTATCTATCTATATATATATATATATATAGAGAGAGAGAGAGAGAGCATGCTGTATATAAACCTTATAGTAATCACAATCCAAAAATCTATAATAGGTACACAAAAAGTCGAAAGGAATCCAAATGTAACACTTTAAATAGCAAATCACAAGAGAAGGGAACAAAAGAAGAAGGTGGAAACAAAAAACAACTACAAAACAAGCTCAAAACATAACAAAATGGCAATAAGAATATACACGTCAATAATTACTTTAAATGTAAATAGACTAAATGCTCTAGTCAAAAGACATAGAGTGGCTGGATGGTTATAAAAACAAGGCCTGTATTTATGCTGCCTACAAAAGACTCATGTCAGATTTAAAGACACACACAGAGTGAAAGTGAGGGGATGGAAAAGTTACTCCATGTAAATGGAAATCGAAAGAAAGCTGGGGTAGGAATACTTATGTCAAACAAATTAGACTTTAAAACAAAGACTGTTATAAGAGACAAAGAAGGACATTGCATATTGATCAAGGGATCAATCCAAGAAGAAGATATAATAATTATAAATATATATGTACCCAACAGAGAAGCATTTAAATACATAAAGCAAATATTAACAGACATAATGAGAAAAATTGACAGTAACACAATAATAGTAGTGGACTTCAACACTCCTCTTACATCAATGAACAGATCATCCAGAAAGAAAATCAATATGGAAACACTGGCTTGAAATGACACATTATACCAGATGGACTTAATAGATATGTAGAACATTCTATTCAAAAGCAACAGAATGCATATTGTTTTTAAGTGAATATGAAACATTCTCTAGGGTCGATCACATCCTAAGCCAGAAAACAAACCTTAGTTAATTTAGCAAATTTGAAATTATATTAAGCATCTTTTCTGACCACAATGCTATGAGACTAGAAATCAACTATAAGAAAATAAAACTGCAAAAAGACACAAACACATGGAGGCTAAACAATATGTTACTCAACAACCAATGGATCACTGAAGAGCTCAAGGAGGAAATTAAAAAATACCTAGAGACAATGAAAATAAAAACACAATGATCCAAAATCTGTGGGATGAAGCAAAAGTAATTCTAAGAGGGAGGTATATAGCAATACAAGCTTACCTCTAGAAGTAAGACAAATCTCAAGTGACAACCTAACCTTACAACTAAAGGAGTTAGAAAAAGAACAAACAAAACCCAAATTCATGAGAAGGAAAAATATAAAGATCAGAGCAGAAATACATGAAATAGAGACTAAAATTTTTTTTTAAAAATCATTGAAACTAAGAGTTGGTTTTTTGAAAAGATAAACAAAATTGATAAACCACTAGTTAGACTCAATAGGAAAGAGAGAGGGCCTAACTCAATAAAATCAGGACTAAAAAAGAAGTTACAACCAATACCCCAGAAATACAAAGAATCATAAGAGACTACTACAAACAACTATATGCCAATAGAATGGACAACCTAGAAGAAGTGAACAAATTCCTATAAATGTACAATATCCCAAGACTGAATAAAGAAGAAATAGAAAATATGAACAATTGCCAACAATGAAATTAAATTAGTTATTAAAAAAACTCCCAAAAAACAAAAGTCCTGGGTTATACCAAACATTTAGAGAATAGATAACACCTATCCTTCTCAAACTATTCCAAAATATTTCAGAGGAAGAAATTCTTCTGAACTCATCCTGTGAGACCAGCATAACCCTGGTAAACCAGCAAAGATATTACACAAACAAAAAATTACAGGTCAATATCACTGATGAAGATAGATGCAAAAATATTCAACAAAATATTAGCAAATCAAAACCAACAATACAATACAAGGATTTTCTCACATTCACAAATCAATCAATGTAATATATCACATTTACAAGTTAAAGAATGAAAACTATATAGTCACCTCAATAGATAAAGGAAAAGCTTTGGCAAAATTCAACATCCATCTATGATAAAAACTCTAGAAAATGGGTTTAGAGGGAGCATACTTCAAAATAATAAAAGCAATATATGATAAGCTCACAGATAACATCATACTCACTAGTGAAAAGCTAAAATCATTTCCTCTAAGATCAGAAACAAGGTAAAGATGCACACTTGCCACTTTTATTCAACATAATATTAGAAGTCCTAGCCACAGCAATCAGACAAGAAAAATATGTCAAAAGAATCCAAATTGGAAAGGAAAAAAAATAAAACTGTAATTGTTTGCAGATGACATGATATTATACGTAGAAAATCCTAAAGACATCACCAAAAAAATACTAGAGCTCATCAATGAATTTGGTAAAATTTCAGGATACAAAATTAATATACAGAAATGTTCCCTTTTTATATACTGACAATGAAAGGGAAATTAAGGAAACAATCCAATTAACAATCACATCAAATGTATAAAATACTTAGAGAACAAAACCTACCAAAGACGTAAAAGACCTTACTCAGAAAACTATGACACTGATAAAAAAAAATTGAAGACAACACAAAAAGATGGAAATCTATACCATGTTCATGGATTTGAAGAATTAATATTGTTAAAATGAACATACTACCCAAGGCTGTCTATAGATTCAGTGCAATTCCTATCACAATACTCATGACATTTTTTACATAACTAGAAAAAATAATTTAAAAATTTGAATGGAAATACAAAAACACAGAATAGCCAAACAATCTTGAGAAATGAGAATATAAATGGAGGTATCATGTTCCCTGACTTCAGACTATAGTACAAAGCTACAATAATAAAAACAGTATAATATTGGCACAAAAACAGACACATAGATTAATGGAACAGAAGAGAGAGCCCAGAAATAAACCCATGCACTTATGGTTAATTAATCTATGACAAAGGAGGCAAGAATATATGATGGAGAAAACAGAGTCTCTTT
Organism: Camelus bactrianus; assembly: GCF_048773025.1. Classification (NCBI taxonomy): domain Eukaryota; kingdom Metazoa; phylum Chordata; class Mammalia; order Artiodactyla; family Camelidae; genus Camelus; species Camelus bactrianus. The sequence continues at coordinate 6,890,828 of NC_133568.1, read as the reverse complement.
AATAAGTGGTGCTGTGAAAACTCAACAGCTACATGTAAAGGAATGAAAGTAAAACATGTGCTCATACCATAAGCAGAAATAAACTCAAAATGGATTAAAGACCTAAATGTAAGACCCAAAACCATAAGACTCCAGGAATAAAACATAGGCAGAACACATCATTGACATAAATCATAGCAATATTGTTTTTTGACTCTGTCTCCTAAGACAAAGTAAAATAAAAATAAACAAATGGGACCTAACTAAACTTAAAAAATTTTGCATAGCAATGGAAATCATTGACAAAATAAAAATACATCCTCCTGAATGGCAGAAAATATTTGCAACTGATGGATAAGAGGGTAATATACAAAATTTATAAACAATTCATACAATTCCACAGAAAAAAAAAATATATCCAAACAACTTGATTTAAAATGTGGGCAGAAAGAAAGAGGCTGGAGGAATAACTCTCCCAGACTTCAGACAATACTGTAGAGCTACAGTCATCAAGACAGCATGGTATTAGTACAAAAACAGACATATAGACCAATGGAACAGAATAGAGAACCCAGAAATGAACCCACAAACTTTTGGTCAACTAATCTTCGACAAAGGAGGCAAGCATATACAATGGAATAAAGGCAGTCTCTTCAGCAAATGGTGTTGGGAAAACTGGACAGCAGCATGTAAAGCAATGAAGCTAGAACATTACCTTATACCACACACAAAAATCAACTCAAAATGGATCAAAGACTTAAACATAAGACAAGATACAATAAACCTCCTAGAAGAAAATATAGGCAAAACATTATCTGACATACATCTCAAAAACGTTCTCCTAGAACAGTCTACTCAAGCAATAGAAATAAAAGCAAGAATAAACAAATGGGACCAAATGAAAGGAAACCATAAGGAAAACAAAACGACAACCTACGGAATGGGAGAAAATTTTTGCAAATGAAACTGACAAAGGCTTGATCTCCAGATTATATAAACAGCTCATACAACTTAATAAGAAACAACCAAACAACCCAATCTAAAAATGGGCAAAAGACCTAAACAAGCAATTCTCCAAGGAAGACATACAAATGGCCAATAAGCACATGAAAAAATGCTCAATATCACTAATTTTCAGAGAAATGCAAATCAAAACTACAATGAGGTATCACCTCACATGAGTCAGAATGGCCATCATACAAAAATCCACCAATGACAAATGCTGGTGAGGCTGTGGAGAAGGGGGAATACTCCTACACTGCTGGTGGGAATGCAGTTTGGTGCAGCCACTGTGGAAAACAGTATGGAGATTCCTCAAAAGACTAGGAATAGACTTACCATATGACCCAGGAATCCAGCTCCTGGGCATATATCCAGAAGGAACCCTACTTCAGAGTGACACCTGCACCCCAATGTTCATAGCAGCACTATTTACAATAGCCAAAACATGGAGACAGCCTAAACGTCCATCAACAGATGACTGGGTAAAGAAGGAGTGGTATATTTATACAATGGAATACTACTCAGCCATAAAAACTGACAACATAACACCATTTGCAGCAACATGGATGCTCCTGGAGAATGTCATGCTAAGTGAAGTAAGCCAGAAAGAGAAAGAAAAATACCATATGAGATCGCTCATATGTGGGATCTAAAAACAAACAAACAAACAAACAAACAAAACAAAGCAAAAATACGAAATAGAAACAGACTCATAGACATAGAATACAGACTGTGGTTGCCAAGGGGTCAGAGGGTGGGAAGGGATAGATGGGATTTCAAACTTGTAGAATAGATAAACAAGATTATACTGTATAGCACAGGGAAATATACACAAAATCTTATGGTAGCTCACAGAGAAAAAAGTGTGGCAATGAATATATATATGTTCATGTATAACTGAAAAATTGTGCTCTACACTGGAATTTGACACAATATTGTAAAATTATTATAAATCAATAAAAATGTAAAAACAAACAAACAAAAACAAAACAAAAAAATGTGAGCGGAAGACCCATTTGGAATAGATATTTTTCCAAAGAAGACATATAGATAACCAAAAGGCACATTAACATTGATAATCATCAGAGAAATGCAAATCAAAACCACGATGAGATATCACATAACACATGTCAGAATGGCTATCATTAGAAATACCACAAATAACAAATGTTGATGAGGATATGGAGAAAAGAGAACCCTCATAGGAATGTAAACTGGTGCAGCCACTGTGGAAAATGTTATTTTTCCCCCCAAAACTAAAAACAGAACTACCATATGACCCAGCAATGCCACTCCTGGGTATATATTCCCTCAAAATGAAAATGTTAATTCATCAAGACATACACACCACAACATTCATAGCAGCGTTCTTTCCAATAGACAAGATATGGAGGAAATTTGAGAGTCCCTCAATAGATGAATGAATAAAGATGATGTGATGTGTGTGTATAAATATATATGTGTGTGTGTGTGTATATATATATAATGGAATACTACTCAGCCATAAAAAATAATTAAATTTTGCCATTTTCAAAAACATGGATGGACTTGGATGTTATGCTTAGAGCAATGTCAGACATAGAATGACAAACACTGTATTATATCACTTACATGTGGAATCCAAAAAAATAAAACACACTAATGAATATAACAAAAAAGAAACAGACTCACAGAGGTAGAGAATAAACTAGGAGTTACTAGTGGGGAAACAGGCAGGAGGAGGGGCAAGATAGGGGTCGGGATTAAGAGGTACAAACTTCTATGTATAAAATAAAGCATATACAAGGATATACAGCACAGGGTTTGTAGCCAATATTTTATTATAATTATAAACAAAGTAAAACCTTTAAAAAATTGTGAATCACTATGTTGTACATCTGAAATGTATATAACATTGTAAATCAACCATATATCTCAATAAAAATTCTTATAGTTTTGTTCAGGGAGGGATATTATAGATTGAAAACAAAATATGTCACCAAAATAGTATATTTTCAGATACATTTATACTATGGATAATATTATAAAAGTAATATTATTTACTCTTACTTTTTAGCAGTTGTTTAGTATCATGAAACAGCCAGCACAGTGCCACTTATGGTCATCCTGCCTGGAATTCTCTCTCTCTCTCACACATTCTTTGCCTAACTTGTGTTCATTTACAGTTCAGGTGTCATCTACTCCAGGGAGCCTTCCCTGACTTCAATAGTCTCTTTTCCATTCCTTTCCTCACTTCTGCATACGTGCTCTTACTCTGTTCCTGAATAGCTGTGTAACCACACAAGTAACTTTTAAAGATACCTACTTACCTATATCCTGGTCTTTCTTATTAGCCTATGAATTCTAGGATTGTTCTTTTTCTGTATGTTAATGTGTAGTGAATTTCCATGCTTTCAGAATCTGGAAAGGATAGGAGTCTATTGGCTTGTCCTTAAGTGGGCGTATTATTACCTCTATCACCCTCTCTCTTACAGATGGAGAAGTTCTGTGGGGATGGCCAAATTTAATGCCATGTGTAGACAGATGAGAAACAGCAATAAAAAGGGCATTAGAGGCACGTCCTCAGCATGAACTCATCCCTGGAAAGTCAAATAAACTATGGAGATGTGAGGGGTTCTTTTAAAATACATTTGTTACATTCAAAGCATCAATGTTTAAATATTAATATAAGTTGAAAACCATAAACATGTCTTACTTTCATGGGGGTGTGCGAGGTTAAAGAGATGACCTCTAAAATCCTTCCATGCCACAGTGAGCCCTCTACCAGGCTTGACTTGCCTGTATTACTTCTAGGTAAGCTGATAATCATGTATCCACAAAAAAGTTCCATTTCAAACTGATTCCAAACATTATAAAAAAAAACTTAAAAATGCCAAAGTATCAATAATTTTAAGGAACTTTGAGTAGAAATTAGCAAATAGATTTTACAAATGTTAAGGGGCTCTGAACATTAGACATCTTTCTAGAGGTAATTTTGAATCTAGAGTTGAATATTGCAAACCGTGCCTCCAGTCTCACATGAAGCTCCTTAAAACTATCCCACCGTGATATACTTTTAGGAACTCTTGCCTACAGTTTCCCCCCCCCCTTGGAATTTCATCATGTGTTTTAGCTATTAAACATTTTGCCAAGCTCTACAGTAAAATAATCTGTTAAACTTTGTTTAACCTTTTTTTCCAAACTGTTTTGATCTCAGAATTCTTCTTTTGTGTGCATTACTAATTAGAATTCTATAGAATTGGAATTCTATGGAACACAGTCTGGAAAAGGCTGGCCGGGGTCTTTGTTCTGGTGCTCTCTAGTAAAATGCTACACCCATGTCTGGAGGCCAATATTTCTCTCACTCCTGCCAACCTCTTCCTGAAGACTTTTGTATAGAACAACGTGGGGGTTGGTACAGTGTCCATCTTCTACTTTAGATTTTGGCTTTGAAGAAAATTTCCGGAGCTCCTTTTTTTAGGGCATAAACAATTGCAGAATAACAATCTCTCAGTCTGAATCTGTAAGGGACAAAAGGAAGTGAAAGAGACAATCTTTGCTGGAAAGAAATAACTAGTTATATAAGCAATAAGAAGAAAATAAAATTGAGTGATGACATCAATTGATACAGAGATACAAATGACAAGTGCTGTTGGAATTTAGAGAGAGAACAACCAGTAAGAATGAGAGGGACGAGGGAAAGCTTCCAGGAGACGAAATTTGAGCCGGATACTGGGACATTTAGTTAGAAGGATGAGCTAGATAAATGCAAAGAAGTTAACCCAAGACTGTCGTAAATGATGACTTCAACTAGGTTTATGTTTACTTTCATATGGGCTGTCACTTAGCCAGCAAATAAGTAATATGAAGGAAATACATGAATGCAATTGTCAATCAGTGTTTATGGCTCTCTCATGTGTCCTGTGTTTCTTAGAGACAGTGTGCTTGGACAGAAGTTCATCTGTCTCAGGATCCCACAGGAGTGAGAATTTTCCCAGTTCGGAGGAGCTCAGAGCTGCAGGCTCTCTGTTTCTCGTCTTTTATTAGAGTCTGGCAAAACCACATCAGTGGGCAAGAGTCTAACTCTTACCATGTAGAAATTCTCTAATAAACCACAGCTAAGAGTTTTCATGTTTTATTTCTTACTACATCATTGGACTAATAGCAGGTTGGGCCATAGCCTCTCACTGAGTTGATGGAACGTACTAGAAACAACAAAAATAAGGTATTGATAAAATCGAGAAACATTGAAAAGAGCATTTATAAGACCAAGTACTCCTATTCTTTAGGTGCTTGAATTGAGAACCACGTGCATTTACATTTGCTTGTTTGCTCCTTTATTTAGAACTCAACTGACTGTCACCTGCCTGTGGAATTAAAGGGAGAAGAGGGAGGAGGCAGTTTGAGCTGTTCCAAAGCCTTAGACAGAACGATCACATCCCTGTTTGAATTTCCCAGGTTCTCATGCTAGCAGAAGCCTGCTGGAGAAAATAAACTGTCCCCATTAAATCTTTATAATTTAAGAAAGGGATTTGGTATATGACCTAAGCCTTCACCAGTGGGTTTTTAAAAAGAGTGGATGAGGTTTTTCTTCTGCATGTTTTATAAAGTTATCTAGTCTGCATTAAATATGGATCGTGTATGTTCTGTTATTTCACACCAACAATCTGATGGTGGCTCCCTGAAGTTCCACACTCTGTCCCTCCTGAACAGTGCACAGCCCCCTCTGGGTTCCAGGGAAAGTTGGGCAGCTCTGCCATTGACATGATGCATTTCCCCAAGTCTCATTTTTAAGGAGGCTTTATCAGGCTTAATTAGACAGCTGCCATCTCTTGTGGCTTACACTGTATATTTAAGGAGAGAAACATGAGTTGTCCTTTGTGAAATGAAAAACAATGCCATCAAAACTATTTCTCCAATGCGCTGCTGACTCTTTACCCACAGCCTGGAAACACGTTCAAGCTCCTTCCAGTGCTCTGTGGAGAGTTCCTTGGTAAATATGCACAGATTGCGTGTTAGCTTTGATAGCATTGTTTTCATAGGGAAATGTCTAAAATGGAGTGAAAGAAATGGAAAGGAAATGTTTAGGCACAAAAAGAGCAGAAAGGTTTGCTCTGGAGTGTGGGAGAAGCTTGACACAAGAAATACAATGCAAAGGAGATTTTCCATCCTCCATGCAGTTCTGACGGTGAACACTCATCCAGCGCATGCACGTTTCATAAAGGAAGTAGGTGAGTGTGAGAGCAGGTGGGGGAGCCCACAGTAGAAGAAGAAGGAGGTAGTGAAAGAGGCTCTTAGTGGATTGAAAATTCCCAGCAAGGCACCCCCTACTCATGCTTCAGTGGCTCATTGTCCTTTTTTATTTTTTTACTCATGGCTGTCCTTGATGGTAACTGTTTCCAGACTTCCCTGGATAGCAATGCTGAGCGGCGGATAGTCCAGTGGGTGACGTACCTGTCCTCTTGCCCATTTTAGCTCTAGTACCTGATGGAGACGGCCCCACTGATACTTTTGCTTTGGTCTGGTTATTTTTCTTATTTAGTTATTTATTTTTGCTACGCTGCTGTCATTTCCACTTGTGAAACAAACTGCAGCAAGACAAATGCTTATTGGCTCATTTAGTTTCTATTTTTCCAGCAATATAGGGGGTGGAAAAGCTTCCAGGAATCTCTAATCTTCCCTGAAGAATGACTTGGGGATGCCTGAATTCCTCTATTGTCCCCATGAAGCTGAACAAATCTCTAACCAATATTTTAGAAATTGGATGCAAATTAGCTTTTCTTCCCAAGGTCTTTCATCATTTTGCTCAGTCTTGGCTTCCACACGCACCAATTTGCCTGATGTACTGTTCCTCCGCAGAGCCAGGAAGTGCCAATTAGGAGGATTGTGACTGTATTCTAGACTTTGATGTCACCCGAGTTCCAGACATTCTAGTGGTGAAATGTAGCAGAAGGGATGGGGGCCTGGGACTTATCGGGCTTAAGTCTGAATAGTCAAAATTGAACAAGTAGAAAGTGGAGAATCACTAAAGTGTCTATGGGTAGCAATTTTTATTGTTTACAACCTGCCAGTTGCTGTGATAAATTCTCTACGTCAACATTTTATATAATCCTCAAAAATCACACTAAGAGAACAAGTTGATATAAAAACACGTGACTACAGAGTCAGTCCATATGAGCACATACTTTACCATTCCTACTAGCTATGTACTCTTCATGACACCAGAAATATAAATCAACTGATTATTTTGTCAAACTGTTTGGACCTCACGTTGGAGTAAGGCATCACTTATTTCTTCTAAAAATAGGGATGATATGTGTGTCATTGGATTGTTGTAAGGATAAAATGCGATGTGGCAGCCTGTAGGACACATTCAGCAGTTGCTAAATTTCCTTCTATTGTATCACTGATTAATTGGAGAGTATGATATTAGCATATAATTCACAAGTTGAAGATTCAAGGTTGGTGACAATTTCTGATCTTTATTTGGAAAAAGTTTATTGAGCAATTTAATTTTGACTTTTATATATAACGCTAAAATGAACTCTATACAAGGATTTTATGATCTGGTAGATTAAATAAGACATCAAGAAGCATAAGTTATCTACTGACATAAAGCCTAAGATGCAAAGAAAGTGGGACTCAGGGGTCATCACTTTTCAAAAACGGATCTGATTTTTCTCATAAAACATCCCCACACAACTTTTCCCTGAGTTTCCTGTGTGTGTAAGTTTGCACGCACATGGATGTGCACACAAACAGGAGTTTGTAAGAGGAAGAGGAAGACAAAAAGTAGAGCATTCAGACGTTTTGGTAAATGACATGAATGACTCCATTGCTTGGGGAGGAAGGGAGTATTCTGGTCCTTTTACAAGTATAGGTTAGTATCCTCTGAAGAGTGTTTTGCTTTTTTTTTCCTCTCACCTCTGGCTGGTCTGCTGGCGTCTGTTGCTGACAGATGCAGCACCCGAATTCAGCACTGTGTGCTGTATCTCCTCTCAGCTCCTGGTGGCACTATAGACACACTTGAATCACAGGCACAATGTTCATCTGAGTTGCAGGGTGACCTTGCTCACTTCTCCTCAGATTAGACCTAAAGGCATGCCCACTGTCCCTCAGTGTCACATCAGGGCCATGTGGGAGGACGGGTGAAACTTCTGAACACAAACTCCCCTTCCCTGAGCCTGCAGATGCTGCTCTGCCCTCGGAAGCGATGCTGGGTGTGCCCATGTTGGTGCAGGGATGCTTGTGGCACAGGTTCCCTCCAGTCCCTGCCCTCTGTCTGATGCTGTCTTTCCTTCTTTGGGGCTTTGAGTCATTTTGGTAGGGAGATTAGGACTCACATCTGATCAGCTCCTTTCTTGTTTCTCTCTACCAAATAGCAGACTGAAAGAGTGGGTCTCCCTCTCTCTACGTGTGACCCTTCCTACTCCAGTAGGAAGCCTTATAAAGTAGCTTCTGTAATGGAAGAACTGGTGTCTCCATAATTCAAGGAATTTGGTGATCTGTTACTTTCAGGCATAGTTCTTTAACTAGGATCCACATAATATCTTGAAGCAAATGAGTCTTGGTGATAAAAAATATTACTAAAAATACAATGTGACTTATGTAAAGAGTAATAGTACAAATGATAATGTAATAAGTTCCATTTAAGCATCGTAAAGAAGTACAAGATTTCAGGGGAGATGAAGATCATTTCTGATATGAGGAATCCTAGGACTTTTTCCTTAGAGGTTTGATCTTGTTCTGAAAAATGTAGATATTAACATAGTGGAGGAATGAATGATGGAGGAATAAATTATTTCAATAACTGTACTGAGTTGTAGTACAGAGACACGGTATAATTGAATAGCTTTAAAAACCACTTTCTCGTGCACAAGATGTGAATGTGATATCACACTTTTTTCCAAATACGCACACATACAAATCACAAATGTAGATGATATAGAAAAAGAAAATTAAAGATAAAATTAAAAACAAACATTTCCTTGTATCAGAAGTTCAGCAGAAATACAAAGAGGTAAGCAAGACTAGAGCTGTGAGCCTAGTGGGATCTGACGCATGGAGGCGACAGAGTTTTTCATTAGTGGGAAGTGAAACTAAAGTGTTCCTCCCGAGGCTGAGCACCAGAAGTAGCTTCACTGCTGGAAAGTCAGCAGTTGATGTAGGGCTGTATTTGCTTAACAAGGGGGTTAAAAAACTGATAATGATGTACTGCTGAGAGCATTTTGGGAGACTGGTTCCTAAGCAAGCAGAAGGATGTAACCATGGCCAACTGGTCCCACTCTTAGATTGCAACCCTCTTCAATATGAAAACAGAGCAGGGCATTGATTGCATTTATTATAGCTGTTTTAACACCTGCCTCTGTCAATTCCATCACCTGTGTTGGTTCTATGTCTTTTTCTATTGACTAATTTTTCTCCTGGTCATGGAAATGTTTCCTGCTGCTTCATATGCTTATCATTTTTACTTGAATTCTAGATGTCATTATTAGGTTGTTGAATGCTGGATGATGCAAAATCCTAAAGCTTTTTCTTCATGTGATTTCCCCCTTCTCAGGATCTCATTCCCACAATTTCTACATGCTTCAGCACTTTTTGCTTTATTTTTAGCCACTCTAGCCCATGTGCAATGATAGCTCCTTATAGTTTTTATTTGCACTCCTTCATTATTAATGATGTAAGCATCCTTTGATACAACTATTTGCCAATCATTTATCTTTGTGAAGTATCCGTTCAAATCTTCTGCCCATTTTTAAAGTGGGTTAATTGTCCTCTTGAGTTTTGAAAGTTTTTTTTTTCCAAAATAGTTTTGTTCTTCTAGATCCTTTGCATTCCCATATGCATTTTAGAATTGCAGACATCTCTAAAAAAAGAAAAAGCCACTAGTATTTTTATTTACATAAAATCTACAGGACAATTAGGGGGAAACTGTCATTTCAACAATTTTGATTATTTTGATCAATCAATATAGGCAAATGATCTGAACCAACATTTATTCTTTATCTGGTCACATGACCATTTGTGAACAGTCCTGCATTGTGACAGCAGCTCAAACTGTGAGTCACACTTTATATTTGAATATTCACTGCCTAGCACTAGGTCAGTGCTAAACGGTGTTTATCTGCCCACAAAATGGAAAGATAATAATATCATTTGTAACATAGTATAGATAACAACACTTTTGGAAAAAGATTTATTTAAAAATATATACATATAGATAGACGGATCTAGATAGATAAATTGTAAATTGTTTGTGATACTTTTGGTCCAATTCTCATATCTGAGCATACCTTCAAAGAAGACAAAAGAAGAATGTTAAATAAATTTTGATGTTGTGATTCTCCATATATCCTCTTCCCAAATACTTCGATGTACGTCTCTAGCAGATGAAAGGTTTTTAAATCCTTATTTATTTATGTTTTATTGAAGTATGATTGACTTACAATATTATATTAGTTTCAAATGTACAATATAGTGATTTTATATTTTACAGATTGTATTCCATATAAAGTTATTATAAGATGTTGGCTATATTCCCTGTGTTGTACATTACAGCTTTGTATTTTACTTAATTTATACCCAGTAGTTTGTATTTCTTCATCTCCTTCACCTATGTTTCCCCTCTTCCCCTAACTTCTCTCCACTAGTAACTGCTAATTTGTTCTCTGTGTCTCTGAGTCTGTTTCTGTTTTCTTATATTTGTTTTGATTACTGTGGCTTTGGAGTATAGTCTGAAGTCAGGGAGCATGATACCTCTGAATTTGTTCTTTTTCTCAAGTTTAATTTGGCTATTTGAACCTTTTGTGGTTCCAAACAAATTTTAGAGTTATTTGTTCTACTTCTGTGAAAAATGTCTGGGTATTTTGATAGGGATTGCATTAAATCTGCATATTGCTCAGGGCGGTATGGACATTTTATTTATTTATTTTCTTTTATATATATATATGTGTGTGTGTATATCTATATATCTCTAAATATATATATCTATATATAGATATATATATATTTATTGAAGTATAACCAGTTTAAAATGTTGTGTCAAATTCTGGTGTACAGTACAATGCTTCAGTCAGACATGAACATGTTTATATTTGTTTTCATATTCTTTTTCACAAATAGTTACTATAAGAGATTGAATATAGTTCCCTGTGCTATACCGTACAAACTTGTTTATCTATTTTATATATAGTAGTTAGTATCTGCAAAACTGGAAATCGAAATTTATCCCTTCCCACTCCCTTTCCCTTCTGGTAACCATAAATTTATTTTCTATGTCTGTGAGTTACCTTCTGTTTTGTAAATAAGTTCGTTTGTCTTTTTTTTTTTTTTTTTTAGATTCCACATGTAAGTGATATCATAAGGTATTTTTCTTTCTCTTTCTGGCTTACTTCACTTAGAAGGACATTCTCTAGGTCCATCCATGTTGCTGCAAATTGCATTATTTTATTATTTTTTATGGCTCAGTAGTATTCCATTGTATAAATATACCACAACTTCTTTATCCAGTCATTTGTCTATGGACATTTAGGTTGTTTCCATGTCTTGGCTATTGTAAACAGTGCTGCTATGAACATTGGGGTGCATGTATCTTTTTGAATTAAAGTCCCCTCTGGATATACGCCCAGGAGTGAGGTTGCTGGATCATATGGTAAGTCTATTTTTAGTCTTTTGAGGAATCTCCATACTCTTTTCCATAATGGCTGCACCAAACTGCATTCCCACCAACAGTGTAGGAGGGTTCCCTTTACTCCACACCCCCTCCAGCATTTGTTGTTCATGGACTTTTGAATGATGGCCATTCTGACTGGTGTGAGGTGATACTTCATTGTAGTTTTCATTTACATTTCTCTGATAATTAGTGATTGAATTTTTTTCATGTGCCTACTGGCCACTCGTATAGATTCATTATAGAATTGCTTGTTTAGGTCTTCTGCCCATTTTTGGACTGGGTTGTTTGTTTTTTTCTTATTAAGTTGTATGAGCTATTTATATATTCTGGAAATTAAGCCCTTGCTAGGCTCATCTTTTGCAAATATTTTCTCCCATTCCATAGGTTGTCTTTTGGCTTTGCTTATGGCTTCATTTGTTATGCAAAAGCCTATAAATTTAATTAGGTCCCATTTATTTATTTTAGCTTTTATTTCTATTGCTTGTGTAGACTGCTCTAGGAGAACATTGCTGAGATGTATGTCAGATAATGTTTTGCCTGTTTTCTTCTAAGAGGTTCATAGTGTATTGTCTTAAGTTTAAGTCTTTAAGCCATTTTGAGTTTATTTTTGTGTATGGTGTGAGGGAATGTTCTAACTTCATTGATTTAGAAGCAGCTGTCCAGTTTTCCCATTATCATTTGCTGAAGAGACTGTCTTTACTCCAAGGTATGTTCTTGCCTCCTTTGTCAAAGATTAATTGACTAAAAGTTTGTGGGTTCATTTCTGGGCTCTCTATTCTGTTCCATTGATCCAGATGTCTGTTTTTGTACCAATACCATGCTGTTTTGATTGCTGTAGCTCTGCAATATTGTCTAAAGTCCAGGAGGTTTATTCCTCCAGCTTCATTCTTTTTCTTCAGTATTGCTTTGGCAATTCTGGATCTTTTGTGATTCCATATAAATTTCAGGATTATTTGTTCTAATTCTGTGACAAATGTCCTGAGTAATTTGATAGGGATCATATTAAATCTATAGATGGCTTTGGGTATTATAGCCACTTTAACAATATTAATTCTTCCAATCCAAGAACATGGGATATCTTTCACAATTCTTTAAGTCATCTTTAAGTTCCTTAGTCAGTGTTTTATAGTTCTCTGCATATAATTCTTTCACTTCCTTGGTCAGATTTATTCCTAAGTATTTTATTTTTTTAGATGAAATTTTAAAAGGGATTGTTTCTTTACTTTCCTTTTGTGATATTTCATTGTTAGTGTAAAGAAATACCACTGAATTCTGTATGTTAATCTTGTATCATGCTACCTTGCTGAATTCTTTTATCAGTTCTAGTGGTTTTTGTGTCTTTAGGGTTTAGGGCTTTCTATGAGCAGTATCATGTCATCCACATATAATGACAATTTTATCTCTTCTCTTCCAATTTGGATCCCTTTTATTTCTTTTTCTTGTCTAATTGCTATTGAGATAGGACTCCCAATACTATATCGGCTGGAAGTGGTGAGAGTGGGCGTGCTTGTCTTGTTCCAGATTTTAGCAGAAAGGCTTTCAGCTTTTCACCATTGAGTATTATGCTGACTGTAGGTTTGTCATAAATAGTCTTTACTGTGTTGAGATATATTCTCTCTATACGCACCTTGGTAAGAGTTTGTTTTTTTTTTTATCATGAATGAATGTTGAATTTTATCAAATGCTTTTTCTCCATCTATTGAGATGATCATGTGATTTTTGTCCTTTCTCTTGTCGAAGCGGTGTATCACATTGATTGATTTGGATATGTTGAACCATCCTTGTGTTCCTGGGATGAATCCAATTTGATCATGGTGTATGATCTTTTTTAATGTGTTGTTGGATTTTGTTTGATAATATTTTGTTGAGGATTTTTTCATCTATGTTCATCAGTGATATTGGCCTGTCATTTTATTTATTTATTTATTTATTTATTTATTTATTTATTTAGGTAGAAAACCTGTCCATTTCTTCTAGGTTGTCCAGTTTTTTCCATAAAGTTGTTCATAGTATTCTCTCTCTCTCTCTTTTTTTTTTTTTTTTTTTTTTGTATTTCTGTGGTATTGGTTGTCATTTCTCCATTTTTTCTTTCTTATTTTGTTTATTTGTGTCCTCTCTCCTTTCTTCTTGGTGAGCCTGGCCAGAGGTTTGTCAATTTTGTTTACTCTTTCAGAAAACCAACTTGGTTTGATTGATTTTTTCTTATTCTTTGTAGCTCTATTTCACTTATTTTCCTCTTGATATTTATTACCTCCTTCATTCTGCTGACTTTAGGTTTTGTTTGCTCATCCTTTTCTAATTCTTTAATGTGATAGGTTAGGTTGTTTATTAGAGATTATTATTCTTTTTTGAGGAAGGCCTGCATCACTATGAACTTTCCTGTGAAGAGTGCATTTGCTATATCCCATAGATTTCATGTGGTTGTGTTTTCATTGTCATTTGTACCAAAGTATTTTCAAATTTCATTTTTGATTCCATCGTTGACCCATTGGCTTTTTAGTATCATGTTTAATCTACATGCTGTCATTTTTTTCTCCTTCATTTTCTGTGGTTGATTTCTAGTTTCATGGCATTGTGGTCAGAAAAAATGCTTGAAATAATTTCTGTCCTCTTACATTTGTTGATCCCTTTTTTGTGGCCAAGTGTATGATCTATCCCAGAGAAAGTTCCATGAGCTCTTGAAAAGAATGTATATTCTGTTTTGGGGAGTGTAATGTCCTAAAAATATCAACCAAGTCCAACTGTTCTTTTTTGTCATTTAGTATCTCCATTGCTTTACTGATCTTCTGTTTGGAAGGTCTGTCCAGTGATGTTAGTGGGGTGTTAAAGTCTCCTACCATGATTGTGTTCCCATCAATTTCTCCCTTTATGTCCATTAGTATTTGCTTTCTGTATTTAGGTGCTCCTATATTAAGTGCATATATATTAATGAGTGTAATATCCTCATGTTGTATTGCTTCTTTAATCATTATATCGTATCCTTCTTTATGGTCTTTGTTTGAAAGTTTATTTTGTCTGAAATCTGTACTGTCATTCCAACTTCTTGTCATTTCCATTTGCATGAATATCTTTTTCCTTCCTCTCACTTTCAATTTATGTGTGTCCTTCACCCTAAAGAGGGCCTCTTGCTGGCAGTGTATTTTAGGTTCTTTTTTATTATCCAGTCTGCCACTCTATGTCTTTGACTGGAGCATTTAGTCCATTGACATGCATGATAATTATTGATAGATATGTGTTTATTGCCATTTTGAACTTAGTTTTACAATTGATTTGGTATTTCTTCTTCATTCATTTCTTTTTGTTTTTCTTTTTGTGGGTTGATTATTTTCTTTTGTATTATCTTGCTTTCTTTTTGGTTTTTGTGACTCTGTTATTTGCTTTTGATTTGTGGTTACCCTGTTTTTCAAGTATATTAACCCATTAGTATGTCTTTTGGCTTTAAACTGATAGTCATATAAGGTCAAACACCTAAAAAGAATGAAAAAAGAAAAGAAATCTATATTTTCTTGCTCCCCATCCCAACTTTAACTTTAATGATTTTGATATCCTCTTTTACATATTTATTTTTATTCTGTTGCAACTCAGTTTAGTTATTGCACTTTCAATTATTCTGTTCGTCTTTCTATAGCATCCTGCTTCTTTTCTATTTAGACCTTTCAATATTTCTTTTAGCGTAGGTTTAGTATTCCTGAATTCTTTTAGTTTTTGCTTGTCTGTGAAATTCCTTCTCTCTCCTTCTATGCTAAAAATAATCTTACTGGATAGTGTATCCTAGTTTGCAGCTTTATCTCATTCAGATCTTTGAATATATCTTGCCACTCCTTTCTGGCCTGCAATGTATGTGTTGAGAAATCAGCTGAAAGCCTCATGGGGTTTCCCTTGTAACTAACTCTTGTTTTCCTCTTGCTGCATTTAGAATCATTTCTTTATCTTTCATTTTTACCATCTTAATTATATTGTCTTGGTGTAGGTCTATTTGAGTTATTCTTGTTTTCAACCCTCTGTGCTTCTTGGACTTGAATATCTGACTCCTTCTTTAGGTTTGGGAAGTTTTCGGTCATGATTTCTTCAAATTACCTTTTCAATCCCCTTTTCTCTTTCTTCTCCTTCTGGGACCCCTATTTTCATAGGTTGGAACACTTTATATTATCCCATAGTTCCCTTATATTGCTTTCATTAGTTTTCATTTGCTTTTCTGCCTTTTGATTTCTGTTATCCTATCTTCTAAGTCACTTACTTGTCCCTCTGCATTGTCTAGTCTGCTTTTGACTGCTTTTCGTTCAGCTCTTATCTCAGGCATTGAGTTTTCTGTTTTTAAGTGGCTTATCTTGATTGTTTCAATTTCCTTTTTATAGTATTCTCTGCCTCTATTCATAGTCTCTCTTATTTCCTTCAGTGCTTTTACTACCCGCCTTTCGAAGTCATGATCTAGTAGACTATTTAGGCTTATCTCATTGATCATTTTTTTTTTTCAGAGGATTTCTCTTGTTCTTTTCAGTGGGAATAGTTCCTCTGCTTCATTATTTTACTTTTATCTCTCTGGCATGGTGGATTATGGAGTATCAGTTATCTACTGTGGTCTTGAAGGATTGTTTTTTTAAAATGTGCATTCCTGTGTATACTGTGTGCCTTTAATAATGTTGCAAGGTCTGTTTTTAGTATGGATGGTTGCCACATCTTTCTCCCATGTATGTTGTCTGTAATCCCTTTGTTGGGGATGTGGCCTATGTTATGTTAATCAGAGCCTGCCCTGGATGTTGAGCAGGGACTCTTTTTTGTTCTGTGGTTGTCACAGCCCTGACAGGGGCTGGATCTGTCCCCCTTTTGTTGGGATGAAGGATTCCAGACCCCTTTCTGAGCTGTGGTGTGTGGTAGGCATGTTTGGAGCGCTTTAAGTATTCTTTTTTTCACATTGCCCTTGTCCCCGCTTTAGCCATCAGACTGTTCAGTGCTTTGCTCTGGTGTCGCCCAGATTCTCCACCCTCAGAGCTACCAGTGCAATTCCACTGACTTCTGGGTTGCACACCTGGATCATGGCATGCTGTTGGGTCAGTGCCATCCCCATTGCCAAATGATGCTCTTGCACTCATCTTGCTGTGCACACTGCTCATTAATCTTAGAGGCCTACACTGGGAGAGCCCCCAGCCCCACAGTAATTGTGCCATTGAGCTACCAGGTCAGCACCATCCCCAACACTGCATCTGCATACATTAGGTGGGCTTGTAGAAAATGACTGCACCAGCCCTCGCCCTTGATGAGTGCCAGAATTCTGTGCCTTGCTTGTTTAGCTTAGAGGCGTGGGTCCAAAAAAGGCACCCTAGGAGCAAAATGTTCTGCTCTGCCTGGGGCTGAAATAAATCTCAGTCCTGCCTATGAAATTTTGGAGCCCATGGGTAGAGTCAGGTTTCAACCCCACCTCCATCTGGGAGCTGTGCACCAGCAAATATGGTAGCTATGGCCAAGCCCTGCTTCTCTTCTCCAGAGAATGTGCCAGTGATGTTGCAGAGACAGAGGCCCAGCTGCATTGTGCCCCTCCCCCAGTGTGTACCAGCAGTGTTGCTGCTTTTTTTGCTTTTTTTTAATTGGTGACCAAGGCTATTCTGTTCTGTATACATTCCCAGCCATGGCCGACAGAACACTCCAGCCCCCGGGGCTCCCCTGCACAGTGGGCTCCAGCCCTCCTCCTGGCTCAGGTAGCCAATCCTGGCCCACCCTGATGGCTGGCATCTAGGGCTAGGGATTGCAGGGGCCCTTTGTGCCAGTTTCTCTCAGTTCTTTTGGTCAGTGGGCTGCTGTGTGCTCCTCCAAGCTTCAGAGGTTCCCCCTTGGGCCCTGCTGACTTCTCTGTCTGCTTCCCACTGTAAAAGCACTATTCCTCCTTTGCAGCTCCTCTCCATGGGACAAGTCCCACACACATGCCCTTTCTTTTCTTCCTTTTTTTTTTCCTACCAGATTTGTGAGGAATTTTGTCTTTTGAAGACGGCAATGTTCTGTCAAAGTTCAACTGGTGTTCTGAGTGAATGAGTAGTTACATGCATTTCTCTCTTGGTTTATTCATGGAAAAGTGTGTGCTAAGAGCATCCTTTCACTCTGCCATCTTGGCTGCTCCTCTAGACTGCTTGAAGATAGCAATTTTGATAGGTGTGAGGTGATATCTCATTGGTGCTATGATTTGCTTTCTCTGATGATGAGTAATGTTGAGTATCCTTTCATATGCCTGCTGATCATCTGTACATCTTCTTTGGAAAAATGGCTATTCAAGATTCTGCCCGTTTGGTTTTTTTCTTTTTTAACACCTTTATTATGGTATAATTCCTGTACAGTAAACTACACATATTTCAGATGTACAGCTTGGTTAATTTTGATTGATGTATTCACCAATGAAACAACCACCACAGTCAAACTAGCTAACATTTCCATCTTTCCTCAAGAGGTGCAAATTTTGAATCTCAATTTATTCTATTCCAAACTCTTTACCCCTGATAACCATAAGTTTGTTCTTTATGTCTGTGAGTCTGTTTATATTTTGTAAATAAGTTCATTTGTGCCTCTTTTTAAAAAAATTTTTTTAGATTCCGTATGTGAGTGATATCAAATGGTATTTTTCTCTTTTCTTCTGACTTACTTCACTTAGAATGACAATCTCCAGGCCCATCAATGTTGCTGCAAATGGCATTATTTTATTCTTTTTTAATGGATGAGTAGTATTCCAACCATTGTAAATATATACCACATTTTCATATGACATATATATATCATATTTTTCCATCAAATCTGAATGAGAGCCTTTTTGGATAGAGTTTTCTTGGCTGTAAGTTTTCCCCTTTCACTACTTTAAATATATCATGCCCCTCCCTACTGGCCTGTAGAGTTTTGCTGAAAAATTAGCTGATAACCTTATGGTAATTACCTTGTATATATGTTATTTGTTATTTTTCTTTTGCTGATTTTAATATTTTCTCCTTATCCTTAATTTTTGTCAATTTGTTTACTCTGTGCCTCAGTGTGTTTCTCTTTGGGTTAGTCCTATGTGGAACTCTCTGCACTTCCTGACTTGAGTGACTCCTTTCCCATGTTAGGGAAATCTTTGACTATTGTCTCTTTGAATATTTTCTGAAGTCCTTTCTGTCTTCTCTTTCTGGGAACCCTATAATGCAAATATTAGTGTGCTTAATGTTGTCCCAGAATTCTCTTAAACTATCCTCATTTCTTTTCATTCTTTTTTCTTTTTTCTGTTCTGTGGTAGTGATTTCCACTAATCTGTCTTCTAGCTCACTGATCCAGTCTTCTGCCTCATTTAGTCTATTCTTGGTTCCTTCCAATGTATTATTCATTTCAGTAATTGTATTTTTCAATTCTGTTGGTTGTTCTTTATGTTTTCTAACTCTCTGCTAAAAACTTTTCTCTGCATATCTATACTTTTCCTGAATTCTTTGAACATCTTCACCATCATTACTCTAAACTCTTTCTCAGATCGATTGCCTGTCTCCTTATCACTTATTTCTTCTGGGATTTTATCTTGTGCTTTGGACTGGAAGATATTCCTCTGCTGCCTCATATTGTCTAACTTTCTATTCATATTTTTAGGTAGGTTTGTTACATTTTTTGACCTTGAAGAAGTGGCCGTCTGTGGGAGATGTCCTATCCATCCTAGCATTATATTTCTTTCTTGTCACCCAAGGGACAGGTCCAGCCATTCATAGGGTAGAGTCTGGCCTGCATTTGCGGATTCTTTCCACAAGCTTTGGGATTATTGTTTTCTTATTTCTTTTATTTTCCCCATGGTGGATGAGGCTAGACTAGAGGCTTATGCAGGTTTCCTGGAAGGAGGAGTTGGTGCCTACTCACTGCTGGGTGGAGTTTGGTCCTAGCCCTCTGGTGGGTAGGTCCCTGTCTAGGGGCCTGCCTAGAGGTGGCTGTGGGCTCAGGAAGTCTGGTCATAGGTAGGGTTGTGTTCCCAGCCAGTATGTTTTTTGGCCTGAAGCTTCCCAGCATGTAAGCTTACAGGCTGTCGGGTGGGGCTAGGTCCTGGTGCTAATGATCCAAGCAAGATGTTAGCCTCTAGGGAACCTCATGTAGATGAACACTTCCTTAATGTCCACCACCAGTATTTATGTCCCCAGGGTGAGCCACAGCTGTCCTCTACCACCCCAGGAGGCATTCCAAAACCAGCAGGCAACTCTGGCCCAGGTTCCTATGAAGTCACTGCCTCTGCCATTTGGCCCAGCTTACACAAAATTCTGTGTGTGTGTCCCAAGAGAGTAAAGTCTCTGTTTCCCTAGTCCCATGGGGCTCCTGGCATTAAGCCTTCCTGGCATTCAAAACCGGATGTTCTGGAGACTCCTCCCCCAAATGCCAGAACCCCAGGCCGAGAAGCCTGACGTGGGGCTCAGAATTCTCACTCCTGTGGGAGAGTCGCTGCAATTTAGTTATTCTTCAGCTTGTGGGTTGCCCACCTGAGATGAATGGGGCCCAGATATGTTGTAAGCATTCCCCTCCTGCCGTTCTGCTGAGGTTTCCTCTTTGTTTCCAGTTGAAGTGGAACTTTTTTTTTTTTTTAACTAGGTTCCAGTTTTGTTTTGTTTTGTTTTTGATGGTTGTTTGGTAGTCAGTTGTGGTTTTGTTTCAGTCATGAGGAGAGAAAAGCGCATGGTCCTATTACTCCACCAATTTGACTGGAACCCTCAACCTGCATGGCCGCGCTGGCCTGGACCTCGGGAGAGCAGACTCTGTCCTGGGTTTGGTGTTGGGCTGGGCCTAAGCCTGCTCCAAGGCTGAACCTGTGCAGGATTTCCAGGAGGCTCCTACAAGCATCAGCTCCAGGCTTGACCCAGACATTGGCCTCCTTGTCTCCAAGGTTCTGCCCACTTTTTAAGAGGTTGTTTTTTGGATATTGAATTTTATGAGCTATTTATTTATTTTGGATATTCAGTCCTTATTAGTCATATGATTTGCAAATATTTCTTCCATTGAAGAGGATGTATTTTCATTTTTGTTGATAGTTTCTTTTTCTATGCAAGAACTTTTAAGTTTCATTCGGTTCCATTTGTTTATTTTTGCTTTTGTATACTTTGCCTTAGAAGACAGATTAAAAAATATATTGCTACAATTTATGTCAGAGTGTTCTGCAGATGTTTCCTTCTCAGAATTTTATGTTTTCACATTTTACATTTGGGTCTTTAATCCACTTTTGAGTTTATTTTTGTATATAGTGTGAGGATATGTTCTAATTTTGTATATAGTGTGAGAATATGTTCTAATTTTACTTTTTTTACATGCAGCTTTCCTGTTTTCCCAGAACCACTTATTGAACAGATTGTCTTTTCTCTATCATATATTCTGGCCTCCTTTAATTTTTTTAATTTTTAATTGACTGCAAGTTTGTGTCTATTTCTGAGGCCTCTATTCTGTTCTACTGATCTGTGTCTCTTTTTGTGCTGTATCATACTGTTTTGAGTACTATAACTTTGTAAATAGTCTGAAGTTGGGAATGTTGATACCTTCAGCTTTGTACTTTTCATGATTGTTTTGTCTATTCAGAGTCTTTGTGGGTCCGTGTACATTTTATGATTATTTGTTCCAGTTATGTGAAATATGTCATGAATATTTTGATAGGGATTCCATTCAATCTATAGACTGCTTTGGATAGAATGAAAAATTTTAAAGTATTAATTCTTCCAATCCATGAACACAAGGTCTCAAGATTTATTTGTATCATCTTTAGTTTCCTACATCAATATCTTATACTTTTCAGAGCGTAGGTTTTTCACCTTCTTGGTTAAATTTATTCCTAGATGTTTTAATCTTTTTGATTTGATTTTAAATGCAATTTTTTTCTTGCTTCTTCTTTCTCACAGTATATTTTTTTAGTTTATAGAAAATCAATAAACTTCTAAATATCAATATTCTATCCTGCAACTTTACTGGATTCACTTATTAGTTCTAATAGTTTTTTGGTTTGCTATATGTAATGTCATGTGATCTGTAAACAGTAACAGTTTTACTTTTCCCCTTCCTATTTGGATGCTTTTTATTTCTTTTTTTCTCTGATTACTAAGACTAAGACTTCCAATACTATATTAAATAGAAATGGTGAGAGTGGGTATCTTTGTCTTTTTCCTGATTTTAGAGGAAAAGATTTCAGCTTTTCATCAGTAAGTATGATGTTAGCTGTGAGTTTGCCGTAAATGACCTTTATTATGTTGAGATATGTTCCGTCTATACCAATTTTAAGAATTTTTATCA
Organism: Camelus bactrianus; assembly: GCF_048773025.1. Classification (NCBI taxonomy): domain Eukaryota; kingdom Metazoa; phylum Chordata; class Mammalia; order Artiodactyla; family Camelidae; genus Camelus; species Camelus bactrianus. The sequence continues at coordinate 6,868,951 of NC_133568.1, read as the reverse complement.
TGAAATGATGCTGAATTTTGTCAAATTATTATTCTGTATCTGAAATGATTATGTGATTTTTACTCTTTGTTTTGTTAGAATTGTATCCTGCAACTTTACTTATTAGATATAATAATGTGAAATTATTACTGTGGTGTATCATATTGACTGATTTGTGATGTTAAATCATCCTTGCATCCCCAGAATAAAACCTACTTCATCATAATTATGATCCTTTTATGTTTTGTTTAATTCAGTTTGCTAAAATTTTTGTTTATTTTTGCATCTATATTCATCAGAGACATTGGCCTTTATTTATTTATTTTTTGGTAGTGTCCTTATCTGGTTTTGATATCAGGATAATGGTGGCATAGTAGAATGACTTGGGGAGTGTTCCATCCACTTATGTTTTTTGGAATAATTTGAGAAGACTAGGTATTAACTCTTCTTTATATGTTTTGTAGAATTCCCCTTTGAAGCCATCTGGTCCTGGACTTTTGTTTGCTGGACATTTTTTTACTATTTTAAATTCAATTTCACTACTAGTGATCAGTCTGTTCAGATTGTCTTTTTCTTCCTGATTGAGTCTTAGAAGATTGCGTGTGTCTATAAATTTGTCCGTTTCTCTTAGAATATCCAATTTGTTGGCATAGAATTATTCATATTATTCTCTTATATTATGTATCTATTTATTTTTTTATTTGGATCTCCTCTCTTTTTTTTCTTGATAAACCTGGCTTAAAACCTATCAATTTTTTATTAAAAAAAAAAAAGCTCTTCATTTCATTGATATTTAGAATTTTTAAAAATTTATTTTCTCTCATGTTAATTATTTCCATTTTCTGCTTATTTTGGGCTTTTTCCTTCATATTCTGATTACTTTAGATGGTAGGTTAGGTTGTTTGACTTTTTTTTCCTTGAGGTTGGCCCACATTGCTGTAAAATTTCCACTTTGAACTGCTTTTGCCATTTCGCATAGATTCTGGAACGCTATGTTTTTATTTTCGTGTGTCTTTCGGTACTTCCTGACTTGCACCTTAATTTATTCATTGACCCATTAGTTTTACTGCAGCATGTTCTTTAGTCTCCATGTGTTTGTGTTTTTTAACATTTTTCTTCCTATAGTTGATTTCTATTAACATACTGATGTGTTCAGAAAAAAAAAATGTTTGATGTAATTTCTATTCTCTTAAAATTTTTGAGACTTGTTTTGAGGTCTAGTATGTGTTCTATCCTGGAGAACATTCCATGTGCACTTGGAAACAATGTGTGTTTGGGGTGCAATGTTCTGCAGATCTACAAAGTCCAACTGGTTTAATGTGTCATTTAAGAACAGTTCCCTCATTCATTTTTTGTCTGGTGATCTGTCCATTGAAGTAAGTGGTATGTTTAAATCCACTACTATTATTGTATTATTGTCAGTTTCTCCCTTTATGCCTGTTAATATTTGCTTTATATATTTATTTGCTTCTATATTATGTACATATATGTTAATGAGTATTATATCCTCTTCTACATTTACCCATTTATCATTATACAATGACCTTTGTCTTTTGCTGTAGATTTCATTTACAGTCTATTTTGTCTGATATGGATATTGCTGATTGCTACCTCAGCTTTCTTGTCATTTCCATTTGCATGAAATATATTTTCCAACCTCTCACTTTCAGTCTGTGTATCTTTGGCTCTGAACTGATTTTCTTGTCTGCAGCAAATAGATGGGTCTTGTTTTGTACTCAATCATTCACCCTGTGTCTTTTGATTAGAATATTTAGTCCATTGACATTTAAATTGATTATTGATAGGTATGTATTTATTGTCATTTTGTTACTTGTTCTCTGGTTGCTTTCATAGTTCTTCTCTCATTTTTTTTTCTTATTTCAGTTTCTTCCCATGTGTTTGATGATTCTCAGGAATTTACTTTTTAACTCCAGTCCCCCATATTTTATGTTTTTGATGTCATATTTTACCTCTTTGTGTTTATCCTGTTACCGTTTGTTATTATAACTAGTTTCACGTTTTTGTTTTTGTTTTTGTTTTTTTGTATTTTAATCTTTATACTAGCTTATTTAAGTGGTTCAGTCACAGCCTTCACTATATATCTGTCTTTAGTAGTGGATTTTTTTTCTATAAATTCTTAATTCTTGTAGTATTTGCTTTTCAACTTGGAGATGTTACTTTAACATTTATTTTAAGGTAGGTTTAATATTGATAAACTCTTTTAATGTTTGCTTGTCTAAAAAGTTCCTTATCTCTCATTCAATTCTAAATGGTAATCTTTCTGTTTAGAGTAACCTAGGTTCCAGGTTTTTCCCTTTCAGCAGCTTGAATATATCATGGCTCTCCCTTCTGGCCAGCAAAGTTTCCACAGAAAAATTAGCTGATAGCCTTATGGATTTTGTTTTGTTTTGTTTTACTTGCTGCCTTTCAAATCCTCTTTATCTTTGACTTTTGCCATTTTAATTGTAATATATCTTTGTGTGGGTCTGTTTGGGTTTGTCTTGTTTGGGACCCTCTATGCTTCCTGTACTTGGATTCTGTTTTCTTCCTTAGGTTTAAGAAAATTTCAGTCATACTTTCATCAAATAGATTTTTGACCACTTTCTCTCTCTTCTCTTTCTGGGACCCCTATAATGCAAGTGCTGTAATACATGATGTTTTCTCAGAAATCCCTTAAATTGTTCTTAGTTTTTTATTTTTCTTTTTGCTTTGAAAATGGGATGATTTCCATCATTATATTTCCCAGGTCACTTATGTGTTCTTATGTATCATAAACTCTGCTCTTAACTTCTTTAGTTTTCATTCTAGTTACTGTATTCTTCAGTCTGACTGATTCTTTTTTATATTTTCCAGTTCCTTGATGAAATTCTCACTATGTTCATCTATTTTTTTTTAATTTAGCATTGTTATTACTAGTACTTTGAACTCTATTTGGCAAATTATTTCTGTTTCATTAGTTGTTTTCTTCAGGTATTTTCTCTTGTTTCTTTATTTGAGATGAATTCCTGTCTTCCCATTTGGTTAACTTTCACTGTCTCTGTGAAATTAGGTGAAACAATTACCTATTCTAGTTTGGACGAAGGAGTGCCCTTATGTGGGATCATCCTTACACAATAGTCTATACCCAGTCTATACAGTCTACTGCCCAGTTTATTTGGTGGGAGAGCTGACTCTGATGCAAACACAAGACATATCTTCCCCCAGGGTGTGCTAGCACCTATCACCTTGGTAGCTGGTGGGAGGAGCTAGAGCCAGAGCCAGGTGTGAGCTGGAGCTTCTCCTCTGCTCAGGAGCCAGCTCCACCTTATTGTGGGTGATGGGAGTTCTCAAGTCACTGGGGCAGAAGCCCTGATTGTCAAATTCTAGCTGACTCCACCTTCTGTAACTGTGTGCAGTCTCCCCTCCCTGCATTGGCACCCTCAGCTCAAGGGGAGCAGTGCTAGAGAAAGAGGGGCTAAAGCATGTGCTAGGCATGGGTCACGGCGTGGGCTTTGGCAGTCCCACCACTAGCTAGAGTTCTTTTGATCTTCTGCCTCCATAAGCAACAGAAATGGCTGCCTTGGTCCCTTTCCAATATTGTGACAAGTCTGAGCTGGCTCTATTTCTCACAGCTATGTACCTTCCTCATCTGTGACAGCCCTCATCCTAGTGCAGAGCAACACCATGGAAAAGGGGGACCAGAACAGGCATTCAGTATGGGTCAGGGCATAAGCTGTGGTGGTCCCAGCACCAGCCAGAGTCCTAGACTGCTCCTGATCTGCCATCTCCATAAATGCCAGCAAGGCTGCTCTTGCCCTATTAAAATACAATGCTGGATCCAAGCCAGCTCCATTCTTTACAACTGCGCACTCCCTTAGCCGTGACCACCCTTGCCCTAGTGCGGAGCAAGCAGGGCCAGAGCAGGTGCTCATCACAGGCTGGGCCCATGTCAGGGCAGTTGCAGAAAACTGGCCAGAGTACCAGGCAGTTTCAATATGAACCCTTTGTCTTGGGAGTAAGTAAGCACACGCAAGCTCTTTACAAGTGGAATCTAGGTTTCTTACATCCTTACTGTAAGTACCACTGGTTTTAAGTGGACTTGTCTTCCTGGTGTCAGACCTCAGGGCTGGGCCATCTGATGTTTTTTGGACCATTCATTCTCTAGGGAGGATCTCCAAGTCCATGTAGCGCCCCCTCTCTTTTTGTGTCCCCTCCCAGGGGTGCAGTTTGATTCCAACTTGATCATTTTTCTTCCTTTCCTACTTGACTCTTTGTGGATTTGTCTTACAGCTTTGGTTGTGTAAGAATCTTTCTTGTGGTCTTCAGCTTGTTTTCACAGTGAGAATTCCTTGAATGTAGATGCATTTTTGATGTGTTCATGGGGGGAGATGAGTTCCCTGCCTTCCTACTCTACCATCCTGATCTCCCTCCTCCATCCCTTTAAATTTTGAATGACGGTGACCGCCAGTTTCCTATAAATTTTCCTTGATTGCTTGAGGATAGAACCACATAGTCTCAATCATTCCATCTAAAAATCAATACTTGTTTATCAACCAGGGAGTAGAACTTCATTTACAAGAGTTTTAAACACTGCAAGCATTTTGCCATAGGGACCAAGTCCATCTCATTGACCATTGTATTCTCAGAGCCGATTGCTAGACCTTCAGCCCTTTTGCAATGGTCTGAATGATTGTGTTCCCCCAGAATTCACTTGTTAGAATCCCAACATACAATGTTATGGTTTTAAAAGGGGAGACCTTTGGGAGGTTATTAGGTTATGAAGATGAAACCCTCATGAATAAGGTTAATGCCTTATAATAAAGATCCCACAGAGTTCCCTAGTCCCTTCCACCATGTGAGAATAAAACAAAAAGTTTGTGACTTTAGAGAGAGGGCCTTTACCTACCCATGCTGGCATGCTGATCTCAGACTCCCAGCCTTCAGAACTGTGAGGAATAGGTTTGTTGTTTGTAAGCCTCCTAGTCTGTGGTTATTTTGTTATAGCAGCCGAAACAAACTAAGACACCCATATTGAATGTACTACCTTCAATGAAGAGTTGATGGGCTGTAATTCTTATTTTATTCATATCCAGAAAACTTGGTTTCATTAGAATCTGAAGATGAATTTTGTTTAAACTGCTCATTTAGAACCTTATAGGAAATACTGACTAAAGAAGGTTATGAGTTTTTCTTGATAGTTCCACAATAGTAAGTCTTAAGATCACTGCCATTTGTTGAGATCTACCCTATCTCTGATTTACTGAAGTAAAGTCTTTTCTCACTACCTCCCTTAATTATTTCTAGGTACTACAGAGTGGCACATAACTAAACATTATCAAGGAGGTTTTACAGCCCTTAGACTGCTATTACTGTGTATTATAGTCTGCTGTAATCATTCTAATGGTCTAAGATGTTGCAACTAATTTCCTCAAGGCCTGAGCATCAGAAATGTGGAAATTGAGAGTTTTATTCTGTATCCAGCCATTACCATGAAGAAGGATGTATTACTTTTCATTTCTTTACCAGTGTCAGTGCAAATCCAAGTATCAAACAAGAGTTGAACATAAAAGCTTTTAGATTACAGCAATTATTACAGATTTTACATGAGATAAAAATGTAATTGCTTCGTTTCTTTCATTCGTTCTCACCCTCAACCACTGCAACTGCATATTTTAGACCTTTCTGTTCGACTACCAGGACAGAACTAGCACACAAAGACATCGGTCATTAGACAGGGGAGCTGGAGTGTTTCTTTTCATAAGAAATGAAACGCTTGAAATTTCTCTTCCAAATGGGTCACAAAATTTCCATTGTCATTTCCATTTTTAAACTCTTTTATGTCTATGTAAACTCATGTGTTGTCTATGGAGGAATGATATTTCTAACCATTTGGATAGTTACAGAAAATGAACTAAAAGTAGCTATCCTTCACAGGCAAAGTGGTACACCTACTTTTCACTCTGCTTCCTTTTCACTCTTCCATACTCATTCACTCTTTTTAATTTTTTGAATCTCTTCTGTTTTTTTTTTCTCAGCCCCTTCTTCTTTCCTATTTTACCTTCTACCATTGTCCCTAATTCTTTCTCTTCCTTCTCGTCAGAGTTGGTTATTTGTATATCTGTTCATCATTCTTTTTCATATGGATTCTCTCTCCTGTAGGTCCTAAGACATTTATACTTTAAAATTTACCCTGTGCTTAACAGGACATGTTTATAAGCCATTTGGCTGAGAAGGATTATTGCCCAAGCTAACAAAGATGTCCTATTGGGAGTGTCAGTCTTTTCTCTTCCACATGCTCAGAGAAGCAGTCCTCATAGGAATTCTTCCCTCATCCCCAGAATGTGGCAGACCCAGGTTTTAAGTTCTTTTACCCTTTGCTAAGTCTATGAGTTTAAACTAGATTTTAAGCTCTTTGTCATTAGTTCTTGATTTATAAAGTGGCAAGATATTAGTTCTTAACTCTTAGGATTATTGTTAAATAATAGATGCAAAATATTTTGTACAGGGTTTGGCCACATGATGAACACTCAATAAATGTTAGTTAATATTATGTTTTGCCAGCTCATATAACTCAATAACAATAACAACAACAAACAACTCAACCCAGAAATGGGCAGAAGACTTAAGCAAACATTTCTCTAATGAAAACATACAAATGGCCAATAGACACATGAAAAAACTTCCCAGTATCTCTACTTATCAGAGAAATGCAAATCAAAACTACAACAAGATATCACCTCATATCAGTCAGAATGACCATCATTACAAAGTCCACAAATGATAAATGCTGGAGAAGGTATGGAGAGAAAGCAACCCTCTTACATTGTTCATGGGAATGTAGTTTGGTGCAGCCATTATGGGAAAAAGTACGGAAATTCCTCAAAAAACTAAAAATAGACTTACCCTATGATTCAGAAATCCACTCTTGGGCATATATCTGCAGGAAACTCAAATTCAAAAAGATAAATGTGCCCCAATATTCATAGCAGCCTATATACAATAGCCAAGACATGTAAACAACCTAAATGTCCATCAACAGATGTTTGGATAAAGAAGTTGTGGTATATTTATACATATATATACAACTCAGCTACTCAGCCACAAAGAAGAATAAAATAATGCTGTTTGTGACAACACAGATGGACCTGGTGATTGTCATACTACGTGAAGTAAGCCAGAAAGAGGAAGAAAAATACCATATGATATCAATTACATGCGGAATCTAAAAAAAATGACACAAATGAACTTATTTACAAAACAGAAACAGACTCACAGACATAGAGAATAAACTTATGACTACCGGGGGGAAAGAGGTGGGATGGAGGGATAAATTGGTCTTTGGGATTTGCAGGCAGAAACTACAAAATATAAAATAGATAAACAACAAGTTTTTACTGTATAACACAAGGGACTGTATTCAATGTCTTGTAATAGCCTTCAATGAAAAAATATATATATATTCCTTTTATATATATATATATGTAAAATTGAATCACTATTCTGTACCCCAGAAACCACCACATTATAAACTGACTATACTTCAATTAAAAAAATGAAAAAAATTTTCATTTTGCTATTCTTATGTAAAATAATATGGCAGAAATTAATTTCCATTTTCCATTTCCATTAGTGCCCATTTTCTGCCAAGTTTACACAGGTATATTTCCTAGATTACCTTGCAAATGTATGACCATATAACTGCATTTGTATAGTGAAATGCAAATAGACACGTGTTTGTAGCTTCTGGGATGATCCCTGAAATAGAGGAGGAACACCATTCTTTTCCCCCTGTTCCTTCTTGCTTCCATTAGTCCTTGTATGATGGCAGAAGCTACCATTGAGACAAGAGTGAGATGGAACAAACTGATGACATCGTGGGTCCCCATAGTTGTCCTGGATTGCCTATATTTGGACCTTAAAAGTGTGAAGGTAAAATTTTTATTATGTTTAAGCTACTTTTGAAAATTACTGTATTCTTTTAATCTGTACAGTTGAATCCAATCCTTACTGAAAAAAAATTAGATTTTTCGAATCCCTGCTTCCACCTCAGGCACCCTTCCTGCTTATCTGAGGTCTTAGCATTATTCATTTTCTTGTCCGTTTGCCACATGTCCCTATTTCCTGGGGTATTTATTTTGGCTTTTGCCAATAAGGAACGTCTTAGTGTTGGCACATAACTAGTCCTTTCTGTTGGCTTTTTTTTTCTTCTTACCAATTAGCTGACTTCTAGGATTAATAGTCTGTTATAATTTCTGCTTATCTGCTTGACTTTGATCCATGTCATGCTTTGCTTGTAAGGTATGTCACAAAGTAACAGACATACCCTTGACTCTTGGGTCTTGTTGGTTTATTTGAAATTTTCCATTGACATTTCTCATATGCAACTCAAGGTCTTAGTGTCTCAATTTTTGTTTTTGAGTTTACTGTGGCCTCTTTCACATTTATCTTTTCCTTTTTAAAAAAAAAAGTATCACTTCTCTTTCTCTCTTTCTATTAATATTTTTTCCTGTGTGTTCTATGCTCATTAGCAACCTACGCTTTGTTACATACTCAAAATAAAATGCTGAACGTTTTCATTTACATGTATCATATAGTGTCTTACATCGGACAGTTTCACCTTTCCCAGCACTTCTGGTGAAGGCTCTTTAGAATTAGAAAGAGAAAATTTCCACCTAATTACAGTAGTTTACATATGCAAATGTTATCAGATTTAATAATCACATTTCCCTAGAAATGATGAACAAAGCCACATGTATTTTAAGTAGATCCAGTCTTGTTGATTAAGTTACTGTCCTGAGTCATTATTTGTAAAGAAAATAATTCTAAACTGCACCTTAGCCTGCTGGTTAAGCAGACATTTCTGTGTTTAAGATGTGGGCATGGAACACCAGGTAGAAAACATTTCAGGGAAGTTTAGAGAAAATAATCACTGATCAGATATTCTTTCAATTTTAGAAAATTGTTACTTTGGCCTAAATTTCATACCTTAATAGTATGAACTCATTTACATTGAAGATAATCTTTAATATGGATTAGGAATAAGGAAATTGTAGTATCTTCTGTGATATGTAAACACTCAGGTTTAGATGAGTAAACAAAATAAAGCAAAAAAAAAAGCCTTCAATTTCTCACATGGCTTGATGAAACTTGGCTCTCCATTCATTTCTCTACAGGGAAAGAAAGTCAATTGTATTAAACAGAGCAATGGCAATTAGGGAGGACTTGATTTTAGCACTGGAATGTTGCATCGAAGAAAACCCAATAAATTTGAAAACAATGAAAAATTGAGTTCTCCAGGAAAAAGTTCAAAAGTGGATTATTCAGTGTGAATTGAGACTCATTACAATATATCATGTTTACAGTGTGTACTGGAGTTGAAAGAATACATTCCACAGATTTTCTCAATATAATTGATGCAAAAACCTAGGGAAAGGTGTAGCAAGTATACCCTTATCTCCATTATGAGGCTCAAGGAGATAAGTCACTGGGCATTACAAAGTAACAAATGAGACAAGAGAACTGAGTCCGGGTTTTCAGACTGAACCATGGCAGCTACACTGAGCAGTCAACTGAAGGAGACAGTATGCCTGGGCAGAGGGCTACCATTTGGAAAGGGGAGAGCTCCTTTTGCACAGATTTTCAGTTCAATTGGCATACCCAGAGTAATTGAACAGGATGGTCTAGTGCTCTGCCTTCTAAAATATTTAAGATTTCCTATTATTGATGCTCTTAAAAATACTGTCACTTCTGGAATCATTAGATGTGAATATTTTATCTACTTAATAGCACCTCATATTATGCTTTTGCGTTTCTTTTGAAGGCTTAAGAGTTCTCATTATACACACTCAATATAACTGATACAGGGTTTTGGAGGCAGGAAATTGGGCAATTGCTTTAATCTGGGGTATAATCAAATTTAAGAATTTAAGCATGGAATTCTACATTGCTAAAATGAATCCAGATCTCCATCTGCCCACACATCCATCTCTCACTTCTTTTTCTTTGTACCACTGAGAAGCACAAAAATTCCCTTATTCATCTTGCACATTCCCAAGAGCATACTTTTTTTTTCCTAGGGAGAATTTTATGCCCTAAAATATTGTATTCCATATATAAGACTCAAGCTTTAAAGCTTTTTACTGGAGACCCCATGGTGATAGTTAAGTAACTTTTAGGGTCATCTAGACTACCATCAGATTTTATCCTGAACCTCACTAAAAAGGCAAGGTCATAAAATACCAGAAACTCAAGTCAACAAAAACAATTTTAGATCATTCCCAGGGACACATTTTCCACCTGTTTCCCCTGCTATTTAAGGGGAGGAAGGGTCACAATTATGTCTGATTTTTGGCTGAGTACAAAGATGTTATATAATAATAGTTAAATAACAATAGTTTTCATATATTGTTTCTAATCCCCAAAGGCACCTTTTAAAGTAGGTATGGTAATACTCATTTTACTAATTTAAGTAACTCCAAACCTCTATTCATTGAAAAGATCCGGTCGAAGCTTGAGAATGAATACAATTCTGTTAATATATGTAGGACTATTCATACTTTATGTTTTCTGTCAGTTTAGGTTAGTTGTTGAAGGGATTCACTACTTTTATGTAATTTGGCTAATTATTATTATAAAATGATTCATAGAATTTTTCTCTAGGATCTTTTACGTTTACTGTATTCCAATATTGATCATTCTTGTTAAGTATCAATCACATAAATCTTTCAAGTTACCAATTTTTGGCTTTTAAAATTATCTTACTTCTTTTTACTAATTTCAGTTTTTCAATCTTTGTTTCTTTCTGTTGCTTATTTTGGTTTAAATTTGCTTGTCTTTTTAAATTATCTTAGGATGTAAACATAGACAATTGATACTAGACCTGGGTTTTTCCCTAATATTAGCATAATGCTACAACTGTACCTATACATACTGCAAAGCTGGATCCTACAAATTTTGCTATTTTGTGAGCTCATATCATTCAGTTTAAAATATTTTCAGATTTACATTGTAATTTCTTCTTTGACTCAGGTTATTTGGAAGTCTATTTTTTAAATTTCCAACATAGAAAGCTTTTATTCATTTAATTTTAAAAGTTATAAGTTAAATGTATTGTTTTTTAAAAAGCAACTCTTTATTACAATCTTTTGAAATTTATAGATACTTGTTCTATAGCCCAGTGTATGGTCTCTCAGTCAGTATTACACATGTTCTTAAAAAGAATATGTATTCTACATTTGTAAGGTGTGCTGTTCTATAAATGTCAGTTTTGTCAATGGAGTTGCTAGTATTACTCAGACTGTTTTCATCTCATTTGTCTACAAATTATATAAATAACTGAGCCATATTAGAGTCTTCAGCTATAATTATAGATTTGTCTATTTTCTTTTTAATTTTTATTTTGCTTTATGTATTTTGAGTCTCAGTTATTAGACACATACTATATATAATTGCTATGTGTTTTTGATGAATTGACCTAACACTAAGAAATAGGACTTTTTATCTTTGCTTATATACTTTTCACATTTTGCTGTTAGAAATATAGAAATATATTCCACTTTCTCATGCTTCTGAATGCACAGTATATAATTTCTACATTTCACTTTCTTGTTTGGTCTTTGTTCGTATCATTTTGTCTTTTTGTACGCTTTATTTTTAAAAATTTTTATTCAGATGTGCTATGGATATAGAAAAAAAGTAAATATAATTTCCCAAACTGAACAAGCCCATAAAAACTGGCCCCTAGATCAACAAGGAAAATGTTAGCAGCCCACAAGGCCCCCCAAGCATGTTTCAAGTCACCATCTCTCTCGAGATAATCAATATCCTGAGTTTGATGCTGTAGTTTTTCTATTTGTTGCATTTTATATAAAATGGATCATGCTGTTCATATTATCTATGATGTGTGTATCTTCTTTGTTAAACAGTATGTTTGTGAGATTCATTCATATATTGCTTTTCAGTTGTAGATATTTATTCTCGTGTCAATGTCTTATCACGTTGGTTAAATATGCTAAAAGATACTTACCCATTCTGTTATTGAAGGGCATTTGGTGATGTCCGGGTTTTGTTTGTTGTTGCTGTTGTTGTAAATAGCGTTGCTATGAACATTATTGTATGTATCTTTTGTTGAGCAATTGTTGGTAGTTCTGTTGGGTACATACCCAGAAATTGAATTGTGGTGTTATAGAAAATGTATATATTTAGTAAATGCTGTCAAAGAGTTTTCTAAAATGGTTGTACCAATTTACCCTCCCACCAGCGTGTGTGAGATTTCTGACTGCTCCCTATCTTCAAAAATGCTGGGAATTGCCTTTTTCATTTTAGTCATTCTGTACATACATGTGGGGCACCTTGTGGTTTTGATTTGCATTTTCTTAAAGACTAATGGAGTTGAGAAATTTTTTATTGATTATTGGCTATTTGAATGTCTTCTTTGGTGAAAAATTTAAGATCTTTCCCCTCATTACTTTATTTTGCCATCTGTCTTTTTCTTATTGATAAGTAGAATCTCTTCAGGTATCCTAAATCCAAATCCTTTGTTTGATATGTATGTAAATATCTTCTCCCACCCCGTGGCTCACTATGCTTTAATCATAATGTATTTTAAAGATAAAAAGGTTTAAATTTTTATGTAGCACATCTAGTCACTGTTTTCCATTATGGTTAGCAATTTTTTTGTATTTTAAGGAAAACTCATTAAACTAATATCAAAATGGTGTTCTCCTGTGTTTTCTTCTAAAATTTTGTCAATTTAATTCTTACAATTAGATTTGGAATTTAACTATAAAGAATTTTTGAATATATGTAGAGACCAAGACATATTTTTTCCCATTTGGATAGTCAATTAAACAAACAGCATTATTAGAAGACCAATATTACACTGTTTAAATTAGTATAATTTTATAATAGGTCTTGATATATATTGGTATTTAATTTATCCAGTTTCTTTTCTTCTTTAAGACTGCCTCTTCTATTCTTGGCCTTTGCAATTCCATATGAACTTTTTAACATCATTTTAATTTTCTTATAAAAATGTTTTTGTTTCTTTTTTATATTGAGATTGTGTTAAATCTATAGATAGATTGGCTAAGACTGACAACTTTATCATATTGAGACATCCAATAAATTCATATGGTATTCATTCATTTATTAAGTCTTCTTTGATTTGCTCATTAATATATACTCTTGAGAAGATATTTCATTTTTCAGTAATAAGTTGTATTTTTGATTAAATTTAGTTTTCTTTTGTTTGTGGCTTATATACAGAAATATAATTCCTTTCTGTATCTAGTAAGCTTGCTAAATTCAATGATTAATTCTAGTAATTTTCCATATATTTAAATTGAAGTAGTATATTTGTTTGAATACTTTATATATACAATCACCTTGTCCAAATAGTTGATTTTACAAAAATTTTCTTTCCAATCATTATGACTTTTGTTTGTTTTTCTTCTTCTATTGCCACGTTTGGAACGTCTTAAAATACTGAATACAAGGGATGATTTGTACTCATGTCTCATTCACAATCTCAGGAAGAAAGCAATCTATATTTCATCATTAAATATGATGTCTACTGTAGACTTTTATATTCTTCACCAGTTAAATTCCCTATTTTTAGTTTACTGAAGTTTTTTTTAAATCATGAATAGGTATTTCAACTAAATATCTTTTTAATGATTCTATAGAGATAATCATAATTTTTCTCCATTTTTCTACTCATGTCTGAATTACTTTTATTTTTCATTCTAAAACACCAGTACCTTTCCTCAATAAAACTTACTTGATAATTATGCATTATCTATTTAATGTAGTTCTGAATTTGTTTGTTTACATTATCTTTAGGAGGTTTGAATCTATTATTATGGGAGATTGTTCTGTAGTTTTTTCTTTCAGTGTTTCTGTCTGGTTTTGGTATCAAGGCTATACCTGTGTCATAAAAAGAGTAGAATTTATGTAATATAAGCATCAATTTTTAAAAAATGTTTGGAAAGTTTTATTATTAAATCTATCTGAGCTTGAGATCTTCTTTGGAAGTTTTAAATAGTGCTTTCAATTTCTTCAATGGATATTGGGATATTATGATTTTCTATTTCATTTTCTATCAATTTTCAGTGGTTATTTTATTGAGAAATTTGTTGATTTCATCCAGACTCTTAAACTGAATGACGTAAGGCTGTTTGTAGTAACCTCTTATTATCTTTTTTCTTTTTCTTATTATCTTTAATGTGTGTAAAATTAGTTATGATACTTTTCTGCTTTTTCTGATGTAATTTGCAATTTTTTTCCTTGATCACTTAGTAGTTTTTAAATTTTGTTAATCATTTCAAAGAACCAATTATTTGACTCTTTTTTTAAAAATTGAAGTTTGTTGATTTACAAACTCTGTTAGTTTCAGGTATACAACATAATAGTTCAACATTTTTATAGATTATACTGAATTTAAATGTATTAAAAAATAATGGCTTTATTTACCTGTACTGTACAATATATCCTTATTACTTATTTATTTTATATGTAGTAGTTTTTAATCTCTTAATATCATATCCCTATCTTGCCCCTATCCCCTTCCCTCTCCCTACTGAAAATCATTAGTTTTTTTTCTGTAGGTAAGTTTCTGTTTTTTATATACATTTTTGCTGTATTTTATTTACACTCCACTTTTAACTGAAAATATGGAGCATTTGTCTTTCACTGTCTGACTGATTTCACTAAGCATAATACACTCTAGGTCCATCTGTGATGTTGCAAATGACAGAAATTCACTATTTTCTATGATTAATATTCCACTGTGTGTGTGTGTGTGGCCACTTGGGTTGCTGCTATATCTTTGTTTTTTATACTTTTATTGAAGTACCCTCAGTTTACATTGTTGTGTCAATTTCTGGTGTACAGCACAATGCTTCAGTCATACATGAGCATACATTCGTTTTCATATTCTTTTTCACCATATGTTACTAGAAGATACAGAATATAGTTCCTGTGCTATACAACATGAACTTGTTTACAATTCTATATATATAAGTTAGTATCTGCAAATCTCTAACTCCCTGTTTATCCCCTACCATCCCCCTCCCACCTGGTACCACAAGTTTGTTCTCTATGCCTGAGTCAGTTTCTGTTGTGCAAATAAGTTCATTTGTATTTCTTTTTTTTTTAGATTCCAAATATAAGTGATATCATATGGTGGTTTTTCTTTTTCCTTCTGGCTTATTTCACATAGAATTACAATCTCTAGGTCCATCCAGGTTGATCAAATGGCATTATTTTATTCCTTTTTAAGGCTAAGTAGTATTCCATTGTATAAATATACCACAGCTTCTTCATCCAGCCATCTGTCAATGGACATTTAGGTTGTTTCCATGTCTTGGCTATTGTAAATAGTGCTGCTGTGAAGATTGGGGTGCATGTATCTTTTTGAATTAAGGTTAGCTCTGGGTAAATGCCCAGGAGTGGAATTGCTGTATCAAATGGTAAGTTTATTTTTAGTCTTTTGAAGGATTTTCATACTGCTTTCCATAACGGCTGCACCAAATTATATTCTCTCCAACAATGTAGTAGGGTTCCCTTTTCTCCACCCTCTCCAGATTTTATCATTTGTGGACTTTTGAATGATGGTCATTCTGACTGGTGTGAGGTGATAACTCATTGCAGTTTTGATTTGCATTTCTCTGATAGTTAGCTACATTGAGCTTTTTTTTTTCATGTGCCTGTTGGCCATTTGTATGTGTTCAATGGAGAAGTGCTTGTTTAGGTCTTCTACCGATTTTTGGACTGGGTTGTTTGTTTTTTAATTAAGTTGTATGAGCTATTTATATATTCTGGAAATTAAGCCCTTGCTAGTCTCATCTTTTGCAAATATTTCTCCCACTCCATAGATTGTCTTTGTTTTGCTTATGGTTTACTTTGCTGTGCAAAAGCTTGTAAGTTTAATTAGGTCTTGTTTGTTTATTTTTGCTTTTATCGCTTTCGCTTGGGTAGATTGCCTTAGGAGAACAGTGCTGAGATTTATGTCAGATAATGTTGTCCCTAAGTTTTCTAAGAGATTTATAGTGTCTTGTCTTATGTTTAAGTTTTTAGGCTATTTTGAGTTTATTTTTGTGTATGGTGTGAGGGAGTGTTCTAACTTCTTTGATTTACCTGCTGTTGTCCAGTTTTCCCAACACCATTTGCTGAAGAGACTGTCTTTACTCCATTGTATGTTCTTGCCTCCTTTGTTAAAGGGTAGTTGACCAAAAGTTTGTGGATTTATTTCTGGGCTCCCTGTTCTGTTCCATTGATCCAAATGTCTGTTTTTGTACCAATAGCCTACTGTTTTGTTCACTGTAGCTCTGTAATATTGTCTGAAGTCTGGGCAGATTATTCCTCCAGCTTCATTCTTTTTCTTCAGTGTTTCTTTGGCAATTCTGGGTCTTTTGCAATTCTATATAAATTTTAGGGTGATTTGTTCTAGTTCTGAAAAATGTTCTGGATAATTTGATAGAGATGGCATTAAATCTGTAGATTGCTTTGGGCAGTATGTCCATTTTAACAATGTTAATTCTTCTAGTCCAAGAACGTGGAATATTTTTCCATTTCTTTAAGTCATCTTTAATTTTCTTAGTCAATGTTTTATAGTTCTCCACATATAAGTATTTCACTTCCTTGGTCCAATTTATTTCTAAGTTGTTTTTTTTTTTTTTTTGATGCAATTTTAAAATGGATTTTTTTCTTTACTTTCCTTTTCTGATATTTCATTGTTAGTGTAAAGAAATACCACTGATTTCTCTATGTTAATTTTGTATCCTGCTACCTTGCCAAATTCTTTTATCAGCTTTAGTAGTTTTTGTGTGGAACCTTTAGGGTTTTCTATATGTAGTATCATGTCATCCACATATACTGACATGTTACCACTTCTCTTCCAATTTTGATCAATTTTTTTTCTTTTTCTTGTCTAATTGCTATGGCTAGGACTATATTGAATAGAAGTGGTGAGAGTGGACATCCATGTCTTGTTCCAGATTTTAGTGGAAAGGCTTTCAGCTTTTCACTGTTGAGTATTATGCTGGCTGCAGGTTTGTCATAAAAGGTTTTATTTTGTTGAGATATGTTCCCTATATATCCACTTTAGGAAGAGTTTTTTCATCATAAATGGGTGTTGAATTTTATCAAATGCTTTTTCTGCATCTATTGAGATGATCATGTGATTGTTGTCCTTTCTCTTTTTGAAGTAGTGTATCACACTGACTGATTTGGGTATGTTGAACCATCCTTGTGTTCCTGGGATGAGCCTAACTTGATCATCATATATAATCTTTTTTATGTGTTACTAAATGTGGTTTGCTAATATTTTGTTGAGGATTTTTGCATCTATGTTCATCAAGAATGTTGGCATGTAAACACCACGTTTTGGTGTGTATGTTTTGGTAGTGTCTTTGTCTGGTTTTGGTATCAGGGTGATGGTGGCTTCATAGAATGAGTTTGGGACTATTCCCTCCTTTACAGTCTTTTAGAAGAGTTTGAGAAGGATCAGTGTGAGCTCTTCTTTGTATGTTAGATAGAATTCCCCAATGAAGCCATCTGGTCCTGGACTTTTGTTTCCAGTGAGGGGGGTGTTATTGCTGATTCTATTTCACTTCTAGTGACTGGTCTGTTCAATGATGTATTTCTTCTTGATTCAGTTTTGGTGGTCAGTATGTTTCTAGAAACTTGTCCATCTCCTCTAAGTTGTCCAATTTATTGCCATATAGTTGTTCATATTGTTCTCTTAATGGTTTTTTGTATTTCTGTGTTGTTGGTTTTAATTTCTCCATTTTCATTTCTAATTTGTTTGTATACTGTCTCTTTTCTTGGTGAGTCTGGCCAGAGGTTTGTCAACTTTACTTACTCTCAGAAAACCAGCTCTTGGTTTGATTGTTTTTTCTATTTTTTTTTTATTCTCTATTTTATTTATTTCCTCCCTGATCTTTATTATTTCTTTACTTTGCTGACTTTAGGTTTTGTTTGCTCCTCTTTTTCTAATTCTTTTGGTGGTAGGTAAGGTTGTTTATTTGAGACTGTTCTTGTTTTTTTGAGGAAGGCCTGTATTACTATGAGCTTTCCTCTTAGGACTGCTTTTCCTGCATCCCATAGATTTTGTGTGGTTGTGTTTTCATTCTCATTTTTCTCAAAGTAATTTTTAATTTTGTCTTTGATTTCATGATTGACTCATTGGTTTTTCTTTAGTAGCATGTTGTTTAGCTGTCATTTTTTTTCTCCTTTGCTTCTCTGTGGTTGATTTCTAGTTTCATGCCATTGTAATTAGAGAAGAGGCTTGAAATAATTTCTATACTGTTAAATTTGTTGAGGCTTCTTTGGGCCCAGGTATATGATCTATCCTAGAGAATGTTCCGTGAGTACTTGAAAAGAAGGTATATTCTGTTCTGCAGGGATGTTATGTCCTAAAAATATCAACCAAGTCCAACTGTTCTATTGTGTCATTTAGTATCTCCATTGTTTTTGTGATTTTCTGTCTGGAAGACCTGTCCAATGATGTTAGTGGAGTTTTAAAGTCTCTGACTATTGTTGTATGCCCATCAGTTTCTCTCTTTATGTCTAGTAGTATTTGTTTTATATACTTAGGTGCTCCTTTATTGCATGCATATATGTTAATGAGTGTAATACATTCATTTTGTATTGCTCCCTAGATCATTACATTGTGTCCTTCTTTATCTTTCTTTATGGGCTTTGTTTTAAAGTCTATTTTGTCTGATATAAGTATTGCTACTCCCTCTTTCTTGTCATTTCCATTTGCATGAAATTTCTTTTCTATCTTCTCACTTTCAGTCTATGTGTTTCCTTCACTCTAAAGTGGGTCCCTTGTAGGCAGCATATTGGGCCTTTTGTTTTATTATCCAATCTGCCACTCTATGTCTTTTTATTGGAGTGTTTAGTCCATTGACATTTATAGTAATTATTGATAGATGTGTGTTTATTGCCATTTTGAACTTTGTTTTTGAGTTGATTCATATTTCTTCTTTGTTCTTTTCTTCCCACACCTTTGTGTGTGTTGGGTGTTTTGATAATTTTCTTTCATATTAGCTTGGTTTCTTTTTGGATTTTGTGACTCTGTTGTCTGCTTTTGAATTGTAGTTACCTTTTATTCAAATACGTTAACCCTTTACTATATCTGTTTATTTTAGACTGATAGTCATGTAGGATCAAACACATCTTAAGAACAATGAAGGGGGAACAAAGAAAGAAGAAAAAAGAGAAAGAAGAAATCTATATTTTCTTACTCTCCTTTCTCTCATTTTGTGACTTTGATGTCCCAAAAAAAGTCCTTTTTTTTTTTCACATTTTCATGTTTATTCTCTTGCAACTCATTGTAGTTATTGCATTTCCAATTATGGTGTTCTTGTTTCCATAGCTTCTTGCTTCTTTTCTATTTAGAGTAGACCTTTCTCCCCCACCCCAGTAGTGGTACTTTTTTACTGGGGTCCCAGGCTGTCCTGTTCTGCACACTCCCCTAGTTAGAGCTCACACTACCCTCCAGTGCCCTGAGGCTGCCTCTGCTGCCTGGGCTCCTCACCCATCTCTAGCAGCCAGTTTTGGCTTCTCCTTGATTGCTTGCACCTAGGTTTGGGGATTGCAGGGATCCTCTGTGTCAGTTTTCCTTAGTTCTGTCTACCAAGTGGCTTCCACTTTCTCCCTAAGCCTTGTAAGCTCTGCTTCTGTCCCCACTGATCTCCCAGCTAGAGAGCAGGCATCCCAGCATGAGGGTGGCTTCTTCTTATGTTACTCCCTCCTGCAGGACAGGTCCTGCACTGATTTTTCTTTTATCTTTTTTTTTCTTACTGGGTTTTTTTTTGAGAATCCTTCTGTATTTTGAAGCAAGAGACACTCTGCCAGGGTTCAGTAGGTGTTCTGTGCAATTCAGTGGGTTTGAAGTTGTAATTCTTGGCGTATTTGTAGGAGAGGGTGAACTGTGACACTCTCTACTCCGCCATCTTGGCCAATCCATATCTTCTTAAAATCTGCGGCTATATCCTGGATATGTAAATAATGTTGCTATGAACATTGGGGTGGATGTATCTTTTCAAATTGTTGCTTTTGTTTTCCTCAGATAAATACCCAGCAGTGGAATTGCTGGATCGCATGGCAGTTATATTTTCAGTTTTTTGAGGAACCTCTGTACTCTTTTACATAATAGCTACACCAATTTACAAACTCATTAACAGTTAATCCTAATTCCCTTTTCTTCATATCCTCATCAGCATTTTTAGATGATAGCCATTCTGAAAGGTGTGAGGTGATATCTTGCTTTGATTTGCATTTCTTTGATGATCAATGATGTTGAGCATTTTTTCATGAGCCTGTTGGCCATTTGTATATTATCTTTGGAAAAATGTCAACTCAGGTCTTCTATCAAAATTTTAATCAAGCTATTTTTTTTTTTTTGGATATTGAATTGGGTGAGCTGTTTATATATTTTGGATATCAACACCTTATCAGCCATATGATTTATAAATATTCTCTTGTTCAAGAGGATGTCTTACCATTTTGTCAATGGTTTCCTTTTCTTTGTAAAACTTTTAAGTTTAATTAGTTTGCATTTGTTTAATTCTGTGTTTGTTTCTTTTGCCTTAGGAGACAGATCCAAAAATATTTGACTATAATTTATGTCAAAAACCATGCTGCCTATATTTTCTTCCAGGATTTTATGGTTTCCAGTCTTACATTTAGGACTTTAATTCGTTATAAGTTTATCTTTGTATGTGATGTAAGAAAATGTTCTAATTTTATTCTTTTAAATGTAGTTGTCCAGTTTTACCAGTGTCACTTATTGAAGACTTTCTTTTTTTCATTGTATATTCTTGCCTCCTTTGTCTTAGATTAATTGACCATAAATGGTTGGGTTTATTTCTGGACCCCATATTTTGTTCCTTTGATCTATGTGACTGTTCTTGTGCTATTATCATGCTGTTTTGATTGCTGTAGCTTTGTAGATAGTCTAAAGTCAGGAAGCATGACACCTCCAGGTTTGGCATAATTTCTCAAGATTGCTTTGGCAACTCAGTGTCTTTTGTGATTCCTAAAATACACATTTTAGGCTTATTTGTTCTAGTTCTGTGAAAAATATCATGGGTATTTTGACAGGGATTGTATTAAATCTCTGGATTGTTTTAGTTAGTATGGACATTTTGACGTTACTCTTACACTTTATGAACATGAAACACCTTTCCATTTATTTGTATAATCTTTAAATTCCTTGATCAGTGTTTTATAGTTTTCAGAGTGTAGGTCTTTCACTTCCTTGGTTAAGTTTATTCCTAGGAATTTTATTGTTTAAATAGAATTTTTAAACAGGGTTGTTTTTTCCTTTCTCATTCTGATTGTTCATTTTTAATGTATAGAAAAGGAACAAATTTTGTATGTTAACCTTATATCCTGCAACTTTTCTGAATTCAGTAATTAATTGGTGGAGTCTTTAGGGTTTTCCAAATATAGTGTATGTCATCTGTTTGTAGATGTGACAGTTTTACCTCTTCCCTTCCTATTTAGATAAATTTTCTTTCTTTTTTCCCCTGATTGCTGAGACTAGAATTTCCAATACTATGTTAAATATAAGTGATGAGATTGGTCATCCTTCTCTTGTTCCTGATTTTTTTTAAAAAAGTCTTTAAGTTTTTCACCATTGACTGTAATGTTAGCTGTGAGTTTGTCATAAATGGCCTTTTCTATAGAGATATGTTCTCTTTATACCAACTTCGCTGAGAATTTCTATCATGGACAGATATCAAATTTTGTTGAATTCTTTTTCTGCATCTGTGATTATTATGTGAATTTTATCCATCATTTGGTTAAATGTGGTGCATCAGAATGATTTGTAAATACTGCATTCCTTGAATAAATCCCCCTTGATCATGATGTATAAACCTTTTTTGTATTTTTGAAATCAACTTGATAATATTTTGTTAAGAATATTTGCATCTATATTCATCAGACATATTGGCCTTTGAATTTCTTTTTTCTCTTTCTTTTTTCAGTGTCTTTGTCTCATTTTGGTATCAGGAAAATGTGGCCTAATAGAATGCATTTTGGAGTTATTTATTGTCTTCAGTTTTTTGTAATAGTTTGAGAAGGAGGTGCTAACTCTTCTTCATATGTTTGTTAGAGTTTCCCTGTGAGATCCTCCAGGACTGGACTTTTGTTTTCTGGGTGGTTTTCTTTTTTGTTGTTGTTGTTATGTATTCAATTTCATTACTAGTGGCCAGTCTGTACAGATTGTATATTCCTTCCTGATTCATTCTTGGAAGGTTCTGTTTCTTTAAATTTGCCCATTTCTTCTAGAATGTCCAATTTGTTGGCATAGAAATATTTTTGTATTCCCATGAGTTGCTTGTATCTCTATCATATCAGTTGTTATTTCTCCTTTATTTTTTTTATTAGAGTCCTCTCTCTTTCCATTCTTGTTGAGATTTCCTAAAGGTATATTAATTTTATCTTTTCAGGAACCAGCTCTATGTTCTATTCCTCTTTTCTATTTTTTTTGTTTGTTGTTATTGTTTTCTATATATATTTTCTATTTTTTTCTTTTTTATTATTTCCCTCCTTCTTCTGACTATGCACTTTGTTCTTTTTCTAATTTTTTAGATAGTAAGTTAGGTTGTTTATCTGAGATTTTTCTTATTTCTTGAGGTAGACCTGTATTATTATAAACTTACCTGTTAGGATTGTTTTGGTGCTCCCCATAGATTTTGGAAAGTTGTGTTTTCAATAACATTTTTCTCAAGGTATTTTCTGAATTCTACTTTGATTTCATTATTGTTTATTTAGTAACATGCTGTTTAGTTTCCATGTGTTTGTCTTTTGCTTTTTAATCATTTTTTCTTGTAATTCATTTCTAGCTTCATTCCACTGTGGTTGGAAGAAGTGCTTGATGTAATTTCTATCTCCTTTAATTTGTTGAGACTTGTTTTGTGACCTAGTGTGTGATTTATCCTGGAGAACATTCTGTGTGCACTTGGAAAGAGTATGCATTCTGCTGTTTTGTGATGGAGTGCCCTATAGATATCTATTAATGTCCAACTGGCCTATTGTATCACTTAAGACCACTCTTTCTTTCTTGATTTTCTGTTTGGATAATTTGTCCATTAATGTAAGTGTGGTGTTAAAGTCCCCTATTATTATTATACTATTGTCAGTTTCTCTCTTTATGTCTGTTAACATTTATTTTATATATTTATTTGCTCATGCTAGGTGCACATATGTTAACAACTATAACATTCTCTTTTGTATCGATCCCTTTATTATTATATAATGACCTTCTTTGTCTTTTGTTAAAAACTTTATTTTAAAGTCTGCTTTGTCTGCTATAAATATTGCTATCCCTGCTTACTTGTTATTTCCATTTGCGTGACATATCTTTTTTTCATCTCCTCACTTTCAGTCCATGTGTGTCTTTAGTTCTGAAGTGAGTTTTTTTTTAAATAGAATATAGGTGAGTATAGTTTTTATCCAATCAGCCACCTTATTTCTTTTGATTGGAACATTTAGTCCTTTGACATTTGAAGTAGTTATTGATAGGTATGTACTTATTGCTATTTTGCTACCTGTTGTCTACTTGTTTTGTGGTTTTTCTCTATTCTTTCCTTCTTTTAGTTTCTTCCCTTGTGGTTTGGTGATGTCTTTAGTGGTATGCTTGTGTGTTTTTTTTTTCTCTCTAATTTTTGTGTATCTATTCTGTTTTGACTTGTGGTTACCATGGGGTTCATATATGTAGACCTATAACTATATCCACTTGTTTTAAACAAGTAGTCTTTTCAGTTCAAACACATTTTATAAAATCTGCATTTTTTGCTTTCCTCCCCCACATTTTGTGTTTTGATGTTATATTTTACATTTTCATGCTTATCCTTTTACTCATTATTGTAATTGTACCTGATTTTACAATTTTTTGTCTTTTGATCTTTGTACTATCTTATTTAAAAGTTGAACCTCAGCATTTTGTTTATATTTGCTTAACTAGTGGGACTTTTATTCTTTCTTGTAGATTCTTACTACTTGTTTTAGCCTTTTATTTTCCACTTAAAAAAGACTCATTAACATTTCTTTTAGGGTAGGTTTAGTACTGAGGAACTCTTTTAAGTGTTTACTTATCTGAGAAGTTATTTATCTTTCATCCAATTCCATCTTATATTTTCTAGTTCCTGTTAAAATTATCACTGTGTTCATCTATTATTTCCCCTTGTTCAGTTAACATTCTTATTACTAATGCTTTGAACTCATTAGCTGGTGAGTTACTACCTTCAGTTTCATTAGTTGTTTTCTCAAGGGTGTTTTCTTGCTCTTTCAACTGAAACAAATTCCTCTGCCTCCTCACTTTGCTTAACTGTCTCTGTCTCTGTGAAATTAGGTGAAATAGTTATTTATTGCAGACTTGAAGGGGTTTCCTTATGTGAGCATCTGTGTGGGCCCAGTGACTCCGATGGGAGAGCTCAGTCTGATGTGAACACAAGTCACATCTTTCTTATGTTTCTCTGGCATTTATCGCCCTATAGGAGTTGGGGCTAGAGAGCGAGAGCCCAGGGCCAGAGCCAGGTGTGAGCCAGGGCTTAGCCTCTGCTCCGTGGCCATCACTGTCCGATCAGGGATAATGGCAGTTCCCAGGTTGCTGAAGAAGTCCTGACTGTAGGTTCAAGCTTATTCCTTTCCCTTTAAGTGTGTGCTCTCCCCTCTTCCAGCACCCTTGCCCCAGAGGGGACCAGTGTTGAAACGAGAAGAACTAGTATGAGCACTTAGTGTGGCTCTGGGTGCAGACTGTGTTTGTCCAGCTGCAAAAAAAGATTGTTACTACTTCTGACGGATTGTTTGTGTATCAGTAATGGTTATCCCTGCCCTGATAAGATAACCTTTTTGAGTCTGAGCTGTTTTTGTGTCTCACAGTTGAGCTTTATCCTTAGCTTTGGCAGCCCTCACTCCAGTGATACTTATACAGTGAAGCAAGCAGAGCCAGCCACTTATTTTCAGGTAGTGAGAAATTTCTTTTTGTCATTGCTTTCCAACTTGGTTTGTTAACGGTTAGAAAACATACTTTAAATATTTTAAGTCTTCTGAAATTTTCTGAGGCTTTTTTTATGGTACAAGAAGTAACTGACTTTGGTAAATATACCATGCATGTGTGAATATAAAAATGAACGCTCTGTTATTGTTTACATGTAGTGCTTTTACATGTCGATAGGATCAAGTTTATTTTGCTTGTCATATCCTTTGTATTTTATGACTTTTATTGTTTTTAATCAACTAGGAGATGTATTAAAATCCTCCTTATGATTGTGAATTTGTCTATTCTCTCAATTTTTGATATATATACTTTGAGTGTCTTTTAATGTTTTCCTTCAGATTTAGAATTGTCATATCTTTCTAGAGCAATGATCCCTTTGGCATTAGGACATGTCCCTCTTTATTTCTAATAATACTTCTTGCATTAAATCTTACTTTGGTTTTGTTAGTATTTGAATGTTATTATTCCTCAATATT
Organism: Camelus bactrianus; assembly: GCF_048773025.1. Lineage (NCBI taxonomy): Eukaryota > Metazoa > Chordata > Mammalia > Artiodactyla > Camelidae > Camelus > Camelus bactrianus. The sequence continues at coordinate 6,843,496 of NC_133568.1, read as the reverse complement.
TCCCCAATTTTTATGTTATTATATTTAAAGTTCAATTTTTATAATTTTAATAAATTTAGTAATTGGAATATTCAGTTGATTTATGCAAGTGTAATTACTGATGGAATTGACTATATATACCATTTAAATGTGTTTTAAATATAACTACTTTAAATATTCTTTTTTCCTTCTTTCTGAGCTTTTTTGTATATTTTCAGATTATTCAGAGTTTTTCCCATTTAGCTTATCAGTTATACATTTTGCTCTTCCTTTGCTGATTAACCTAGAAATTAAAACATGTAGCTTTACTTTTTATGCATAATACAGTAATTACTTTTATTGTTTCCCCAACAATGCTAAAATTCATGGAGATTTTAATCCCATATAGTTACCTCCTTTAACTTTATATTGTCATGAGTTTTGGTTCACATATATTTTATGCTCTATAAAGCATTCAAACTTGTTATACAGTTAATATTTATTTATATTCACGAATGTATTTTACTTTGGTGTTTTCCATTATCTACATTCACGTTCCTGGGATTCTTTTCCTTCTGTTTGTAGAACTCCTTTCAGGTACTATCTTTATTTCAGCTCTACTACTGAAATTTTTAATTTATTTGAAATTGTCTTTATTTTACTATTGTTTTAAGTTTGTTTTTCCTAAGTATAGAATTCCAAGTTAGCAGTTCTTATTTCCACTCAGCCCTTTAAAGGTGCTAATCTATTATCTTTTACTTTCAACAATTCTTCGAAAATGTTAACTCTGAGTCTCACTGCAGCTTCATGAAAATTACTATCATTTTTCCTCTGGATGGTTTTATGATTCTTTTTCTTTGCTTTTCATCAGTTTATTAAGGTGTGTGTATTTATACATACACACTTTTCATTTATTCTGCTTGGGGAAATTCATTAAGATTGAACTTACGAGATTTGTTCTAGCAGCATTGAAAAATTCTATCATTTTCTGTTTTGAATATTTCTTCTTCATTATTCGCCCTCACTTCTCCTTCTAAGTACTCCAACTTCATGCTTTACATTCTTAGTATGTTCAACACCTCTATAGTTTTATTTTCTTTCCTCCTATTTTTTTCCTGTCTCTTCTTCAGTATAGGTGTTTTTAATGGACTTACTTTTTAAATGCTTATTGTGTCAATTATTCTATAAGACATACATTTGAATTTTTATTTCATGTATTGTGTTCTTTACTTATAAAATGTAATTTTATTTTTGTAGGTACCAATTACTTAGAAGGTTTATGCTTTTTAATCCATTTTTATCCATTTATTGTATTTTCTACATATTAACCATAGATATTTTAAAGTCCCTTTCTGCTAAGAAGCATTGAGTTTTGGTGTAGTTTTGTTAATTTAGGCTACCTAGATTAATATAAAATTGATTATTTCCCCACAGAGTTTGTAAATTTGGTTGGGAGGTTATTTTGCTTTTATAGCAGAGATTGTATGACTCATTTGTATTAGATTATGGAAATACAGAGAAATATTGGATTATCTTCTTGATGGAAACTCCAGGGGATTCACCAGTTTTTGTTTTTCTCTGGTACTCATGTCAATACTAATATGTCAGAGAAAACAAACTTATAGTTACCGAGGGAGGTGGGGAAGAGGGTGGGAAGGGATAAATTGGGAGTTTGAGATTTGAAGATACTGACTACTATGTATAAAATAGATAAAGAATGTTTATACTGTATAGCACAAGAAACTATATTCAATATCTTATAGTAACTTATGGTGAAAAAGAATATGAAAATGAATATATGTATGTTCCTGTATGACTGAAGCATTGTGCTGTACACAAGAAATTGACACAACATTGTAAACTGACTGTACTTCAATAAAATACATATATTAAAAATATTGATATGTTAGTTTTGGAATAACTGCATGAACAAGGTAGAGGTTTATGCTTGAGTGTTTGTTGGTTTGTGAGAGAATTTTTTTCCCATCTGGAGCCCTAAACAGAGGCATCCTTCCTTTTTACTTACCTTGAATGAAAATTTTTCTAATGTAAGTATTTTTCTTTCTTTTCACTGAAGGGGCACTGCTTCCAGGATCTCTACTTATGCAGGCTTCTCAGTGACAGCTCTATGCCTTCCCTAGTCCAAATCTTTATTTTCTTTCACTGTGAATATTAATTTCCAAGTTCCCATCTCCTAAGACATGCTTTAGCTTTAGTTTTTCTACTCCTGGCACCTGATAATTTCAATTCATTTGAGCTTATTTATGTAGTTGCATTATTATTTGTTTATTCTCTATGTGTTTATAGTGAAAACAAGGTCCATGTTAAATTAGTCTGTCATTTGCCAGGACTCAGTTTCATTTTATGTAATTCCTATAACATCTCTGGAACATAAATATCATTATGTTCAATTTTCAGTTGAGAAAACCATTGTTTACAGATGTTCATTGACTCTATCAAAGCTTTACAGCTAGTAGAGGATAGAAGAATTTTAATCCATTTTGGGCTGGCTCTAAATCTTCCATTTTTCCAACAGAACAGGAAAGAATGTTAAAATCCTGATTAGTTTTTCTCTGAATATGTGCTTTAGACTGTCCAGTGGTGAGTGCTGTTGGGGTGTGTCCTATTAAAGGTCCATTATAGGACATAAGTGGCTTTGCATAGAGTCCAGCCTCATTCTAGTAATAAACATCTTCTTTAAGATTGAGCTCGTCTTAACTATTGCTTTAGTGAACGAGTGATGGTGAATTATTCTTACAATTTTGCCTAGGCATCCGTTTCCCAGGGTTTTGCTGCCCTTAGTAATGGTTACAAATTTACTGTTATTTGTGAAATATAGTCATGGTTCTTTGCTTTCACTCTTCAGCTCCCTATACTGTTACCTCCACAGGATTTGATTTATTCTTGAGTGATAGTGCTTATTGCATTTTTCTTTATAGATTTTTGTTTATCTGTCTGACTGCCCTTAACTCCCAGTGCAGACTAAAAGGTACGAACCTATCTGATTATCATAGCGTTTAATCACCCCAAACACATAGAAGAAAACTTTTGTTGTGTGTGCAATCCAGTGGAATGCTGGTTGCAGACTTGACCATACTTGAAACCCTTACCAAGAATTACCCTTGGTGGAAGGGATTTGTCTCTTCCGAAATTACTCCTTCGTCCTGGGAAAAACTACATCCAAAGCTGACTGACTCAAGTGTAAAAGTTTCAGGTCCCATGCCTCTACTGGAACATCATTCAAAGGCTGTCCTAGAATCAGGGTACCCATGGGATTGACTAAAGCCTCCCTTGTACTCACACACTGATTCAAGTGCTCCCTCTGCCCAGGCACGATGCTCTGAATAACATGCCCCAGTAATCCTTCCACACTCTCATCTCAGAGACCTAGAATCTGATTCTAGGGCAACCAACCTAAAACAGACTTGTTTAGAAGAGGTATTAAATTAAATATTTATCTTAAATTGAATAAATTTGACTGATGCTGGACTATAATGGCATAGAAATGAACATAGGTTAGTAACCTATAAATCTAGGCGTCCACTTTCTTTGGGAAGACTCTCTAATGTGACTTCCTCCTGTTGCCACTACAGCACTGAGTCATTTCCATCATGTTTCAGGTGTTGGATACTTAGAATTATTATTAAGACAGTCACCACGAATTACTAATGCATATTGTTTATCTCACTTACTCTTCACTTTAAGCTTCCCTGTGTTTGCTTCTAGAGAACAGAGCATCAGTTGGACCTGGTGTCATTACTCTCTATTAAGAAGTAAACACAAACAACAGTGGTATCTTTGGGTGTTTTTTTCTGTTATAACAACTTTCTATGTAAGTTTAAAATTGTTTTCTAAATGGTAGTTTTCTAAGTGGAGGTAAGTTTCTTTTTACTATCATATCCCCTTTGTGACTAATGAGATACTTTGCACTGAGATAAGGCACAGTAACCTTGCACTGAGTTGCTGATAGATCCTATTCAAGTCTTAATCAAAAAAATAAAAAATAATGATGTGTATGTGTCATGATGTCAGACTCTATATATTTAGAGAACTTAGCTTGGCAATATGCTGCAAATATTAAATAAACAAAATATGAGTTATGTACTATAAGAAGAATTATAAAATAGTGAAATCCAATATTTTGGCTAAAGAAATGCAACTTAAAGTCAAGACCATAGAAGAAAGAAAAAAATCAATGTGACTACAGGAGAGCTGCAACCTGAGTGATTCTAGTAAATTCTGTTATAGCAATGCCCTCTGGCAGGATATTTCATGGTGTTGTCATTCATTCCTTGGGCTCAAGCTCTTTGGGAGACACCGGAAAGCACCAAATGTGGGTCAATATTTTCAGAACAAAGGAATCAACTAAACAATCAGCAGATATATTTGAATAAATGCTCTTGCTCAGGTCAAAGTGATGGTTCAGTGTATCCCTCTTAGACTGTATTCCAGAAGTCAGAAATTTCACAGGAGGGACGTGGTTAGAAAAACTTTCTGGAGTTTTCTTTTTAACATGTAATAAATTTTACATTTTAGAATAGCTATAGATTTATAGAAAAGTTGCAAGAATATTGCAGAGTTTCCATATACCCCACAACCGGTTAAATGGTTAATATTTTTTAAAAAAGTTGATGATGAAGTGATTCTGCATAGGTAAATGGGAAGAAGATATTTATGACGTTCACAGTACTGAAGAGGTACCTGGCATAAATTAGATCCTCAATAAATATTTCGGATGTGAACAAATGAAATGCAGATTGTGCCCAAATATTATAAAGCCTTTGATGCTGAGGTGAAGTAAGATGTTTTTAACACATTCTGTAGGCAATGGGAAACTATTTTTTAAAGGATAACTTTATACCCAGAAGGAAAGGTGGAAATTAAAAGCTCTTGAAGAATTGAGTTATTCACATTTATCTTGGAAAAACACCAAAAAAGAAACTCAAAACAATGTAAAACCTTAATTTATACCCTGAGACTCAAAAGACCAAAAGTTCTACTTTTATTTCATGAATGTGTGTGATGATATCTGTAGTCACAGATGCTGAATCCAATTAATCGCAAATAGGGATAGAATGTGATTTGAATTTATTTTCTAATGGTTAGCATAGTTTGGATGAGAAATATATTTCTTCTAGTTTGTTTTCAGGTCATGAACAAAGAAACCATTTGGAATTTGTGTTGGTCTTCCTACAGCATAAGAAGTAGCACTCCACATAGCATTCTTAGGGTCATTCAGAGGTCTTCCCAGCCATCAAATTTCCTCCCAGTGTATGAAATGTGAGATTTTTGTAGAGAAAAGAAAATCAGCCTCTCATTATTTGTCCACATTTTAGGTACAGAACTGGTTGGAGTGTGGGAAACACTTTGTGGGGGTTTATTGATAATTGATAGGGAGCTGATTAAGCCCTGCACCAGGTCAGGCTAAACATATGGGAACAGGTAGCAAGAACTCTGCATTTAATAGATGAATTACATTAGGCTCCACTCTGTTGGGGAAAGAATGAGAATGACGAGCTGTCAGAACTATTTTGCTTCATGGTTCCCAAGAAAAACGTGCACGTAGAAGAAAAGGCCAGGCAACTCCTATCCCATTTGTTAGTATAAGACTTTCTCCCCAAGCAGTGTAGGCTCCTGATGAGAGGCGCTTGGCCACGTAGAACTTGTAGGGATCCTAATGAGACTAAGGCACTTCCTTTCCCATCAGAGTTGGCCCGGCTTCTGAGCTTCTGATGGCAATGGCTCTCTGACACTTCCAAGGAGTCAAGCAGCATTAATGTCAAAGCAGGTCAGGCAGTCTCTGTGACTGCAGAGAGATCTAATCAAAAACCCTATGGAAGAAGAGCAAAAGGGGAAATCCCAAAAGAGCCCCCCAAAAGAAACGTTTTCATCAAACATCCCAGCCCTACCTCTGGAGACTCCTCCTCTACCCACGTAGACATCTAGTCAGTTCCTCCCACTCTCCCTCCTCCTGTTAATGGTACCCCAGTCAGCGCTTTATATTATAAAGGCCTTCTGGCCTCTTGCCTTTATGATTCAGGCACAATTTCTCCACCATTTCTCAATCTAATGGGTGCTTTCCATTTTACAGAAATCATGCTAGCCTGGAATTCAGTATAATAGCTTCCTAACCCCACCATTTCAAAGTTATTCCTAGAGCCTAGAGTAGCACCTTACATGTAATACGTTCTCAACTAATAGTTAATGCCTTGCTGTGTTAGTGGATGCCCTTCTCCCCATTCTAATCAAGGTTCTTTTCTCCTATCTGTATAATACATAAAAACATAGCTTTGATTCTCCAAATTGAAGAGCACCTTATTTGTATTGTATTTCCACTTCTTTAGTCACATTTTTGAGACTAAATCTCTCTACATTTTCCCAAGGATTCTAATTCCACTACATTGACAAGCCCTAAATTCTTCTGCTCTTACTTTGCCCTCTTTCTGAAGTTCCTATGATCTACCTCTACACCAAGCTCTTCCTGTGAAAATTCTCTTCATACATTCATAACATGCCTATGTATTCAACATAATTCAAAAAAAGTTGTTTTTTTTTTTACATTTGTGTCCCTCTTAACATATAGTATGGTGCCTTACACACTTATTAGTCACACAACCTATTAATTGAATCAACATTGATTTCAAAGACTTCAATAGAAATATTTTCACACACATAGAACACATAGGACAAATTAAGACACATTTTCAGTGATTCACAGGGGTTGACAGAAAAGAACAATATCAATATAGACTGAAGCCACAAAACAAGTTTCCTGAAAGAGGTGGTTCTTGATGTGACCTTTGAAGATAACACTCTCCCCTTCCTAAGCAGTAAGCTAAATTAGTATGGTAATGTCACTGTTCTACTTCATAAACGAATGTTTGCACAGCATAGGAAGATTCAAAACTGGGAAGATTCATAGGTATTTTTGGGAGCATAGGAGGAAAATGGAGAGAGAAGTCGGTGCTACAGGAAAGTCCAGGTAGGGAGAAGAATTCCAGGCACCTACAGAGAGGGAGCACTGGACATGAATTTGAGGCTGCCACCTCCATCAAATCACACCTTCAGCTGGGCTTTGCTTGTCTCACCTGTGCAACAAATCCATTTAACTATATGTCTCTAGGTCTTTCGGCTGTAAGATTGTTGGGATTTCCTGATGCCAACACAGGTAAATAGAGAACTTAAGAGAAAATCATCCTAGAATTTTTTTCCTACCAGGGACAATTAGAGACAAATCATTTGAGTTGTAAAAAGGCTTTTGCCCTTTTGAAGCTTTCTGAACATTTCCACATTCTTAAGACTCTTTTATACACAGTATGGAAGTGAGTGAAGGTTTAAACCATTATTTGCTGTTAACACATACTGCCCAAGAAATAAAATGATCCCTAACTATGATTTCTGTGTATAAACTCCTTGTAGCTATTATTGAGCTTGCAATAGGTTCTCCAAACTTCTATTAAAATATCAATAGTATTTTTTCAGAGCTTAAATCGAGCGGTGATTTTATTTCAGGCTGATCCTATAAACCACTCTTCTTCGAAGATTCTCTTGTTGTTGCTAAAAATGAAAGCCATTCAAACGAGCAGTGATTGAAACAGTGAGAAAGAAGGGGGAAAAATCAATATCACATTTTCCAGGGCAGTATCTCTGCTTCTGAAAAGACACCATTAATAATGTGCTTACAGGAGAGGCAGCCAGTTGCTCAAAGTGCATTCAGGGGTGAGCTGAACGGATGGATTTCTGGGAAGTCTCTCTCTCTCTCTCTCTCCCTCTCTCTCTCTCTCTCTCTCTCGATTTGCTGAGAAGTCAAAGCTCACTGGTGGAATCTGCGGCAAGCTAACTCAAGACACTCTCAGGACCTGAAGCTAAATGGACTGCTTTTACAGCCTTGGAAGCACTCTCTGCTATACTTTGAGTCCTGAGACAGAATAGTATGGGGGCAAAGAGGGAAGACTAGCTATCAATTCAGTGATTCATGGGCTTGTTGTGTTTCCCAATCTGGTCCATTAAATCAAGACCAAACTCATCAGCAGAAGACCCAACCCCTTTAGGGATGCGGTGATGGCCTTGTCTACATTCAACTTCCAATTCTTACCAGTGCTCCATCTCTGCTCCAGGATATTTCCTAGTCATAAGGAAGAGAAAGTTCTAGGGAAGAAAAAGTCTGTGGTTACACTTGAAATGCAAGAGATTTAGAATTAAAGCATGTTTTGTAACTGCTAGCTGATGCCTCCCCTCTAGTGAAGGAATTTGAGAAAAGCTATTTTTTAAAAAATAATTTGTCTTATTAAAATGCAGGAAGGATTCCAATACACGAAAGAAGATGCCAGGTAAGAATGTTAAAAAGAAGGGGCTTTTGAGAAAATAGAGGGGGAGTCAAAGCCAAGAACAAGAAGGATGTACATCCATCATGGGGAGGAGAAGGAGTAGTACAGATTCATAGTCACAGGAGGTATAAAACAGACTTGGGGCCAAGAAGAATGCAATGTCCTGTGCTCTAAAGAATGACAGGATTTAAAGGTGCCAAAGAATGTCAGAGCCATTGTTACTGACCCCGAAGGAAGAGCTGTGCAGTGAGCATGGCCATTTCCTCCTGAGATAAAGGAATATTTTGACATGGATAACCGAAGGGTGAGTGCCCTATCAGTCCCACCGATGGCTATGTATTTAAGTCGTTTTGATTCCAAGAAACCTGACATATCTCCTAGCTCAGCAGGAATAAAAGTAATCATTACCTTGGCCACGTGAGTTTGTCAGCTCTTAGTCTGGATCTGAAAAGTAAAGTGTCTCTGAGTTAAAATCCCAGCTCAGCACTAGTTTAGTTCATTAGGTGACCTCTGTGAATTTCTTGACTTCATTAGGTCTTCTTTATTTCAAATGCAAAATGAGCACCACATTGTGAAGGGGAATAAAGGATATAATGTGGGCGCATACGTCCAGCCACCGATTAACGTGTTTGAACAGTGCTCCTGATACCCTCTGCTCTTTCACAGGGAACCAGCCTCTCCTGTAGTCTTGTCCATAACAGTTAGTGGCAACTCCTCTCTTCCAGCTTTTCGGGGGAAAGCACCCAACAACAACAACACTAACAACCACCACCAACAAAACAAAAGTCGCATCAAAGCTCTGCCTGCAGAATATGTCTAGAATTCGACCACTGGTGTAGGTGGGGTCCAAGAGGCAATCACCTCTCCTCGGTGTCTGGGTTGTCTTTTTATTTCCATGCTTCTGCTCTTGCCTGCCCATTATCTGACCTCAACACAGCAGCCAAAATTATTAAAAAGTTAAAAAGTGTCAAAAGCTGTTGAATCACTGTTCAGCAACCTCCGGTGGCTTGCCATTTTTAATTAAATAAAGGGCAGGGTTCTGTTACCTCTCTGACTTTGTTTGTGGGCATTCTCTCTTCGTCTCTTCTTCTCTAGCCCCACTAGACTTCTTTGCTGCTCATTGAATAATCTGGGCACATTCTGGCCTCAGGGTCTTTCATACATAAGCCATCCTGTCTAGAATTTTCTTTCCCATATATCTGCAAGACTAACTTCTTAACTGCCTTTACGTGTTTACTCAGTAGTTAATGTCTAGGTGAGTTTTTCTCCACCTGCCTGCCTAAAATTTAAAGCCTGCCTCACCCACCATTAAATGATATAAATTCTGCTCTTAACTTTTCCTCCTTTTTAGAGCACACACTAATACACTGTATATTCTAACTTATTGTCTTCCTTCTTTACCAAAATAATGGCAGAAAATGTAGTTTATTTATTGTTTTCACTTTTGTATTCTCAGTGCCAAGAAGAGTGCTGGCAAATATTAAATGCTCAATAAAAACTTGTTGACTATATATATATTTTTTTTCATTAGTATGATTTTTGACATATAGTAAGCATTCGTAAATGTTGTCTTTTATTATAATGAATAAAATATACTCCTTAAGATGTTACTGAATATCCCATGATAAAGGGATTTCCAAACAATTCAGACATGCTGGGTTAAGCAAAGTTATCCTTTTTAAAATTATACAGTTGACTACAATATTTTGTTTGTTTCAGGTGGTTCATTGTTTTTGTGTTGACTGAAGGATGTCTGCATTTTTATTTGGGGCATACAAATCTACAAAATGGGACTATGCTCTTCAGCCTTTCTCAGGCTTCTGTAACCACAGAAAACTTTTTGAATGAAGCATCTTATGATACATTTATGGTGCTCCGAAATGATTTTCTAGCAACTTTGGAGTCATACATAAGAAATGAGAATACAGGTGGATATTGCCTTTCATTTGGAGTCACTGTTTAAAAAGTGAAGGAACTTGGGGTAAACAAGCAATTGGTATATAGAAGGATTTCTGGAGCATCATTTATGAAATCAGAAAAAAAGACATGCAGCAGGGGGTGGAGGGCAATTTGTAAAACTAAAAAGAATGTCTGGCAAAAGTCAACTTAAAAAAAAAATCAGCAACAAGAAACTTGTAGGGAAGAAAGAAAATGCAGAAACACAACTGTAGAATGGGCACCATAGTGGGGAGCGGGGATGACCAAGGAAGAATGAACAATGGTGTTGCAGTTGACCACCAGCACTGAAAATAATAGAAGAGATCATTTTGACTCAACTGTGCCCTGAGTGGACAGAGTGTGAGCAACAAAGTGACTGGAAATAACTCATACTTCTAAACATCTCAACAAAAGGAAGAAAATTCAGTCTCCTGAATGTAAGTGAGGTGGTACTCATGGATAGGGCTGAAATATTGAAGAGAAACAAGCATAACAGAAAGAGAGGGGACAATTAAGAAAAGAAATGTGTAAATAAAAATTCAACACTTGAGCTTTTTCTTAGAGGAGAGGATTTGGATGGTATGAAAGTAGACAGTACAAGTAACTGCATTGCTGGAAGGAGATTCTCGGCCACCAGCATGATGCATCATCAGCTAAGAAAGAGGTATTCATGGTAGAAGACAGATACATCCTGTGCTCAGACTGTGGTGGTGAGTGGTAGTGTCACGGTAGGTCACATATCTGGATGGCTCTTGGTAGTCTCTGCGAAAAGAAGAATTTGATAAATTCTGGACTTGCCTTTTTGACATATTTAGCTCTTAGGAAGGTAAAGAGGCAACGTGCAGAACTGCTGTGATGAAATTAATTTTGACTAATAAGGAAGAACAACCTGGTGAAGCAGGTAGAAGTGAGAAGTGAGGGGCACTCAGGAAGGAAATGACCATGTCGTCTCAGAGGTCATGGTAATCGAGGAAGGGAAGCCTGGGTGAGAGGACATAATCACAGATCTTACTCAAAGATATTTCAGAATATTTCAGAACGCATGATCTGTGAATGAGAAAATAACTACCAACATAAGAGTGTGAAAGGGAAAAACAGATAACAATAACTATACTAATTAAGTTTAAATTAATTATATAAAAATTCTTATAATTTATTTATGTACACATTATTATGCACACATTATATTATATATACACATTATAGTATATATTATATTAGCATATAGAGTGGATAGTGGTTTAGGTTGCTTATAAATTTAAAGAAAACTGAGGTATGTATTTTTTTTTTTTTTTTTTGCTATTTATAAATTAAGTGATTGCTTCTCACATAAATTAAGGGATTGATTCAAGGTCATTGGGTGCCAAAGTTGAGTCTCATAACTATACCTCTTGCCCTTGAAAAAGCTTTTCTCTTTCTATAAACAATACTGCCTCTCACATACAATTTTATGATTACCTAGAGATATCTTAGAAATAAAAACAACATACACAAAAGACACAAAAGGATAACATAAAATGATAGTAAATTGTCATAAAGACAAAACTGGAATGAATTTGGGCTTATAAAAATGCCAGGGGTAATTAAAAAAACATTCAAATTTCTAAATAGAATAAGATAAAGAACACATAAAAGAGAAAAGCCTACTGCTTAAGAACAGATGGTGTCGTGTTAATAAACACCAGAGTAAGCAATGTCATTCAGCTTTACCTGCTTCTGCACTCAATCCAGGAAGAGGCTCCTGTAATTGAACAAGGTAGCATAAATAAACGCTTACTGACTTAAAAACTAAGGAAAGAGAGAAAAGTTATTTAGTAGCTTCAGATGAATTCAAGTTTCCAGAGCAAATGAGTTAAATCTCAGAGTAATTTTTGTAGTTATAATTATAAAAACATGATTGAAGATCTTTTAAGTGGTAATGGAGGTTAGAACTAGTACCAGGAAACTGGAGTTGGAGCCAAAATATCCATATACCAAAACTGTGCATGGGGTAAACTGCTGGATTCTGTAAAACACAAAATGAGGACTAGGAGGAAGGGAAATAAGTGAAAATCCTAGCATAACACTGAGCTGAGTTTCTGAACCGATTCACCTAGTTAGGAAAGGCATAGTGATTATTATGAGTCTTCCCAGGCTCTCTAAAAACATGATTGTCCTAAATTTGTTCCCTTCTAGTTAAAAATAGTTTGATGGAAACTTTAGATTGGTAGATCAGGAAATGCTATTTTGGTATAACTCCAAATTTCTGGACATTTGAATTATAGACACACAAACACACACACACACACACACACACACGAGAGAGAGATGATAAATAGTAAATAAATGGATTAAATGCTTAAAAAATAATTTCTTTTGAACCCCATGTAAATGATGTTCCCAGGCCATGCCATTCAGTGTGTATAATGAGTTCACATTTATAGTTGACACAGACAGTTTGTGGTTTTCACAATCATACTCTCAACTTTTATTCAACAAATTTATGGGTTGCCTAAGGAATATCTCATATGAACATGGAAACAGCTATTACAAATATATATATTACATTTATTAAAACATAAAGTGCATAGAGGAAAGTCCCCAAAGTGTATAATTAAGTTTTCAAAATTGGGCACATTTCTATAGCCAGAAGTCAGATCAAAAATATATTACTAGACCCCGGAAGCATTCCTCATGTCTTCTCACAGCTTCTGCCCTTCCCTAGAGAAGTAATATCCTGACATTTAACCAGCATAACTTAATGTTGTCTGTTTTTGAATTTAATATAAATATAATAATAAAGATATACTCTTCTGTGTCTGCCTTCTTTTGTGCAATATTATGTTTGGGACATTGAGACATGTTGCTCCTATGACAGAAGCATACAGTTGACCCTCAGTATCCATGGGTAACTGGTTCCAGGACCCACCTGTGGATGCCAAAATCTGGATGTTGAAGACCCCTTTATATAAAATGGCATACAGTTGGCCCTCCATATCTGCGGATGCAGAACCCACGGATACAGAATGCCAGCTGCATTTGTTCTTACTATCATATAATATCCCTTCATGGGATTATACCACAATTTATGTATCCATTGTACCACTGAGGGATATTTGAGTTGTTTCTAGTCTTGGACTATTACAAATTCTCCTGCTATGAACACATTTACTCAAAAAACCAATGTTCACACAAGATGAAATACATACCCTCAATAATATATCTACTAAAGAAATTAAATTTATAGTTTGAAAGTTTCAACAAAAACCAAAAAACCTCAAAGCTCAGATGACTTTACTGGTAAACTAAACCAAATATTTAAAGAAGAAATAATGCTAATTCTTTAAAAGCTCTTCCAGCAGTTAGAAGAGGATGAATCACATTCCAATTCATCTTATGAAGACAATATTACCTTGTTATCAAAACTATAACAACATATTATAAAAAATTTAAACTAGACTCCAGTATTCCTTGAGAATATAGAGTCAAGTATCTTTAACTTGATATCAATAAAGTGAAACCTTTAATTAATTAAAGTGAATATATATCATGACCAACTAGGATTTAACCTGACGGTGTAAGGTTGTATCACACTTAAAATTAGCATAATTCACCATACCAGTAAACTAAAGAAGAAATGATCTTCTCAATAGATGCAGAATAAATTTTTGACAAAATTCATTATAAAAATTCTCAGAAAACTAGAAATGGAAGGGAAATTTCTGAAATGGATAGAGGGCATCCATCAAAAACTTCTAGCTAACATCAAACCTGATGATGAAGGACTGAATTCATCCCCATTTAGACTAGGTAAAAGGCAAAGCATTTTATTCTCACAACTCCCATTCAGCATTGAATCAGAAATCTTATCGAATGTAATAAAAATTAAAGGCATACAGATTAGAATTAGTAAAATTATACTTGCAGATAACATGAATTTCTACATTGAAATCCCAAATAGTCTCTTCAAAAACACACTTGAACTAATAAGAAACATTGAAAGTTGGTCAATATACAAAAATCAATATTGTTTTACATATTAATTATGAAATTTTAGAAATTAAAGTTAAACAGAAACAGCACCACATAGTAACACCACAATACTTTAGATACTTAGGTATAAATATAACAAAATATGCTCAACTCTTCACATTGAAAACTACAAAACACTGATAAATCAAAGAAGGTACAAATAAAGGGAAGGATGCACCATGTTTGTGTATTGGAAAATTCAATATTGTTAAGATGTAAATTCTTCCCAGTTTTTCTATAGATTCAATACAATCCCAGTCAAAATCTCAGCAAGTTTTTCATCGATATCAATAAGCTGATTCTAAAATTTATATGGAATATAATAGTCAATAAATAAAATGAAGAAGCAAATTTTGGAGAATACACAGTGCCAACATCAAGAGTTACTACAAATTTATGATAATCAAGATGGTATGTGGAATCGCTGAAAGGTTAGACACATGGAACAGTGGAGCAGAATAAAGAGTCAGGAAAAGATCCACCCAAATGTATTCAATGGATTTTTGACAAAGTAGCAAAGGAAATTCAATGTAGTAATAATCTCTTTTCTATAAATAGTACAGAAACAATGGGGTAACTATATGTAAACAAAAAAATCTTTATAGATTATAAAAATATTGACTGAAATGAATAGACCTTCATGTAAAATGTAAAACTATAAAACTAATAGGAGAAAATCGAGAAAAATTTATATAATAGGGTTTGGCATTGAATTTTTAAATTAGACATAAAAAACACAGTAAAATTAAAAAAAATACATTGAGATTGTTTTAAAATTAAAAGTTTCTGATTTGCAAAACGTACTGTTAAGGGGGAGGGTATAGCTCAAGTGGTAGAGCATATGCGTAGTATGCACAAGATCCTGGGTTCAATGCCCAGTACCTCCTCTAAGAATAACTAACTAACTAACTAAATAAATAAACCTAATTACCTCCTCCCCCCCTCAAAAAAAAAAAATAAATAAATAAATAAATAAATAAATAAATACAAACAAACCCACACTGTTAAAAGAATTAAAAGACAAGCCACAGACTGGGAAAAAATTAAGGATTTGTCTCTAGAATTCAAGAACAGTCAAATTTCTATAAATAAGAAAATAATGCAATCTAAAAAAAATGGGCAGAAGATCTGAGCAGCTACCTTATCAAAGAATGTATATGAATAGGAAAGAAACATATGAAAAGATGCTCAGTGTCATTAGTCATTAGGCACATTCAAATTAAAACTACAATGAGAAGCTACTATGTATCTGGTAAAATAAATGAACCAACAATAACTGACATCACCAAATGCTGGTAAGGATGCAAAGCAACAGGAACTTTTTTTTTTCATTGCTAGTATGAATGTAAAATGGTGGAGCCACGCCGAAAAACCTTACAGCATTTCTTACAAAGTTAAACCTGCACTTAAAGGAGAACCCGGCAATTCCTTTTTTTTTTAACTGAAGGACATTGAATACTGTGTTCACAAAAACAAAAACAAACAAACAAAAAAAAAAGCAAAACAACAGAAAATTTGTGTGTGAATGTTTAAAGCACTTAATTCATAAACTCCCCAAACTAGAAACTGCAAGGTATCCTTCAAAGGTGAATGGATAAACAAACTGTGGAACACCCATAAGTATAGAATGCTATTTAGCAATAGAAATGTGTAGATTTTAAACACGTTTGCTAAGTGAAAAATCGGAACTCAAAAGCAATACATAATGCATATTCCACTCCTATGATAATTTGAAAAAGGGGAAATTATTGAGATGAAAAACAAATCAGTGCTTGCCAAAGGTTGAGGAAATTTGACTGCAAAGAGGACATGCAGGGAATTTTTAGAGTGATAGGAATATTCAGTAAGTTACTTTGATTTGAATATATGACTATGCTGTTATCAACCCATAGAACTTCTACAATGCAGAGTGAAACTTACTGCTAAAAACAAGTTACCAAGATGCTAGAGGAATTCCAGGATAGAGTGCACACCGTGAGAAGTAAAACTGACTGTATTATCAATAGATGCTATAACCTCACTGAAGATCTAAAAAGGAAGCTGATGTTTTGCTAGAAACTATGTCTAATGACCAAAAAAATTGTACGTGGTAAACATTATACCCTAGTTGGTAAATTTGCTTCTCACCAGGGTAGAGATTAACATTTCTAAAACTACTTTACAGATACACTAGGGTTAAAAAATAAAGTACAGATAATGGAAGTCAGTGTTCTAACTGTCAGATAAATAAGTTACAAATAAGCAAGTGAGAAAGGACAGAATGAAGCCTATGGTACTGGAATAGAGTCAGAAATATCAACACACACACACACAAAAGAGAAACATCAGCACAAATGCATGTCCATCTAAATTAGTTCAACAAAAAGGTTTAAAAAGAGAGAAAATGATTGCAAACGACCTAAAGAAAAAAACCCCACGTGTTCCAATATCTTTTGTCCTTGGAGAGTTTTGAGCAATAGGGCTTGTTTCTCTTTTGGTGCGTCCTTGAGTCTTTGGGCGCAGGCTCTAGACTCAGGACGGTGGCACAGTACCTATGTCTGAAAGGCAGAGATAAGTGTCAGAATGCTCCTCAGGTCTGCGTTCACATTTTACATCCCTGTCGTGGCCCTGCTTGTGACACTTGTATGAACATAGCTACTGCTATAAATTTTCTTGCCATAGGAGCTCAAAGTCAGTTACTCAGATTGAGAGGATGAAGAGACGCCATGTGCTCCCAGCCATTCTCTTTATCAGTCTTCCATCCTTCCTCCAAGAGAGTCCACGTACTCAGTCCCTTGCACCTTCTGCCTGTGGGGAGGAGGTCTTCAATCGCATTAACTCATGTAAATGGACATCAGAAGATGGTATAAGTTCCAGAACCATCTAGAATATCTAGAATATTAAACCTATTTGGATTTAACTAAAGCTTCTTAACAAGAACATAAGAACAGGGACATTTAATTAGTCCATTAGTTACATTATTACAGGCATGTAACTAACTGGATATTTTAAGTTAAAAAGATTCGACATTGCAGTATCTGGTTAGCCCGTTCAGAATATTGTAATGTTTAAGAAGATATGATTTTAGACAAAACAAAGATGTGTTACAAATTAAGTGGGTTTTCACTTCTGTATGTAAAAATAGATGCAAACAAATGTACATTAGAATAATGGGACATCGCTATACAAACACCGAAGAATTCCAGCCTCTAGAACCATGAAGAGATAAGGACTAAAGATAATTTTAGAAAGTTAGTGCTGATTTCTCAGAATGGAAGGGAAACCCAAGGCTGCTATTGGGCACATCTGGGGAGAGATTTCAAGTGAACAGGTTTTTCCAGGAAAATCTTAGAGAAAGATTAGCTGCTGAGGACAGGGTTGTCAAGGAACTAGTTTTGGAGGAAACATGACAATATCATAACAGAGTTTCCTTTGTGGCCCCACATGCATTATGCAATTTCAAAGGTCCCCTGGGGTTGGGGAATAGTAAACTTGAGTGTGAGGCATTGTTTTAAGTGCTTTATTATTCTATCCAGTTATCCTATAATTATGCTGTTGGGAAAATGGAGGCCTTGAGAAGATATCCAACTGGTAAGTGGCTGAGCCAGCATCTGAACCCAAACAGCAATACTCAAGACCCAGTCTCTAATTTCCCATGTGTCTTATATTCCAAATAGATCTTTATTTCCCCCTTACAGTCATACACCAAAGACATTTTTCATTCTGAATCAATATTGTTCATATGAGGGCCTCAATTTTCAAATTGCTTTTTGCCACAATAGCCTATTGGGAAAGAGGCTTTTCCTGTAATAGATGCTTGCTTTGTGTCATAGGGTTGAGAGAATGCTAAGGGAATAAGTTGTCAAAGAGATATCTTTGATAAGAGATATCAAAATGCTTTGTAAATTTTAAAGTACAAGGACTGTTAAAATGTAATTTTGGTTTAACAAAGAGAGCTACCTTCAGCATCTGGAAAGAGAGGTTTCTTGTGAGTAACCAGGTTTCTGAGAATAAACCAAGCTTTTAGAGAAGGGCAGGGACCTTTAAATGAAGGGAATCACAATTAGTTAATGGCTGAAGCAAATAGAAATCCAATGGCATTGGAGGTTGTTCCTGATACCTATTTAGAGGAATTTATTCATCTGAAAAATCTAATCTACTAGGGAAAATTACTTTGCTTCCCTTACCAAAAAAGGGAGGATGCCATATAAATACAGAAGTTGATTTTCATTTCTACTGCATGTGCTGTTAGGAATTAGCATTCCTTTATGACCTGGAGAAACTTTAAAAACCTTGCACTGGTACCAAGTAATTAAAATATACAACTAAACCTAAATCATCTGAGCTGAGATGAATTGGAATCAATGTCTTTTCTGATTCAGTACCAGAGCTGCTCAAGAACAAACTGATGAATACCCTGACAGTAGAGTGTCATTAGCAGCCGATTAGAATAATGATTTTGCAATTTAACACTCAAAGATCTGGAATCTGAATATCCATGGGGCCAATAATGTTTGTTATTATTTTAGAAGAGCTTCTGTTCTGTCTTTCTAGGGGAAACACTTTTGAGAGAGAAGGTGGATTGGCAAATAAATTTCATCCCATCAGCACACCTCATTAAGCCATGACAGGACGGAGGAAGGTACAAAGCCCATTATCACCGATGCCACATTTTTGAGGTGAAATAAAAAGAAAATATGCCTTAAGATATCTTTGGATTGTTTCCTTCAATAGCTACTTGCAAATATATTAAAACGTCAACCAATCAAATGAATGGGCTTTAGTTCCTTAAGAGTGATTTTTCTTTCCTTGGTAATAACAACTGCTAATTTCTAACCGTAGATTCCATCCTCTTAAACTCCATTTTCATCCTCAGTTCTCATACCCAAGCTATCACTGAATCCTATTAATTCTACCTCTGAAATAGCTCTAAAGTGTATCACCTTTGATCTCCTGCTACTAGTCATCTATCACCAGGCTAATCTCGCTGTCGCCCCCTGCCCTGCCCTAGTAATCTCCCCCCATCATGCCACTAGCTTATGCTCTAAAGTGTTCAGTGATTCCCACCGCTGATAAAGTACACACTTCCTGGGAGAATATAAAGTACTTTGCCAAGCCTGATCAATGCCCTACTCCAATCTCTGAATCCATTGCATTACTCACCATCCCTCAGTCCTCAAATATGCAAAGACAATAATTATTTTTGTATTTCATACCTCTGGCTCGTACTGATTGGAATCCCCTTACTCCATGTGCTCAGTAAATGTTTCAGGACTCAGACATCATAATTTCAGTTAATAAGTCTTTCAGTTTTCATCTTTAGCCACAGTCTCACAAAACCTACCATGAGCCAACCACTGATTCCAAGCAAAATATCCACATTCACTTTTCCATTCATGCAACCAGCAGCAATCTCTTCCTTGCTCCTTCCTATTCAGGACATTTTGTATATCATGCTTGGTGAATGTATATCATTCCTTCTCATTATATGTACATTTTGTACAAGTTTTATCTCAGTTGTAAAATCTTGAGAAGAGTAACTGCTTACCATCACTCATCATTGCCCTGATAAGTGACCACTTGGTCTCTTATAAATAGGACATTCTTCATAAATATGCATTAATTTGAAATGTCTTTAAGTGAGCCCCAAAGAAAGCAGGCACAGCATCCTATTGGCCTCACTTCTTATGCCATAATAAGGATTCCTTCTGTTTACACATAAAACAGAAGCGTTTAATCACCCCAGCAACTTTTAACGTGGTAATGAAGGCCATAGATTCATTTTTAACCAAAATTAAAGAAGATGGTATGAAATACACAATAAAAATATCATCAGATTCTTCCCAGGAAACAATCTTCTTGACACCAAATCATGACGTTATGGGGCTCAGTAGTTTATTTCTTTCTAGGGAAGACCCTTGTTTTATGACCCAAATAGCATTTCCCTAAATAAAACTGCATGAAACAGAATGCCATTATGATTTCCAACATTCATTTCCAGTGACGTTTCTGTTAGGTTGCAGCTATAACTATGATGGAGGGGGTGGGTGTAGAGCCCTCTGCGGTAGTAACTGTGTCTTCATACATCAAACCAAGGGATTACAGGAGAAAGATCTACATAGAACAGGAAACTAACTAGAGGGGTAATGCAGGTTGGCTTTAAAATGTGACAGGAAATGATCAGAAAGGGACTGTGCTGAGGTTTGAATAATTAGGGTAAAGGTAGAAAGCTGCCTATACGTACGAGCAGGCATTCTAATTTTTTCCTCTGTATAATTGCTTCTAACAGGTGCACTGAGCACTTCCCTGTGCTAGTTGCTGACGGACCCCAGGGACATGAATTTGCTCTAAAAGCATGCAAAGACCCTCAAGTCTCTTGAGCTCATAAATCTTGAAGCCCAAGAGCAAGATACAGAGATGTCAGAAGAGAAACCACTGAGACTCCTGAACGGAAGCCCACTGTCTCCTCGTGAACTCAGATTCATTCAATAGCTAAGTTATAAAAATTCAAATTTCTATCAAGCCCTCAGGTAAGTGCCTGATTATTCTTTCACATTGCTACTTCTTAGCTCATTTAGCCCCTTCGTGTCATTTTTCTAGACCACTGTGTGTTCATGTTCAAATTGAATCTCTTGCCTCCAGCATTGGCTCCATTGGGACACAAAGTTGTCACTGTCACGGTTCAAAGTGCCCATAGAGCCATGTCATGTGACTTGAAAAGTCTCTGTGTGCTCGCCACTGCCCAGAGAGGTCCAGGCTCTGACAAAGCACGCGAGGCCCACCGAAATAAAGCCTTCCAATGCCTCTTCTTTCCTCACTGCCTAGTGTTTCCCCCAGTTTGGGGTTCTAGAAATATCGCCCTACATGTGTTTCGCAAGACACACCATGCTTTTGCATGTTTCCTTGCTTAACTGAACTCCCCATTTCCACCTTTACCTGTGCTACAGCTTCAACTCAGAATTACAGTAAGGGAGATCAATTTAAATATGTCACAGCACGTCTTTCCCCTGCCATGTAACTCACTGTAGAGCCCATGTTCTCCCACAACGTCTAAAACCCTCTGCAAGAGCTTGCCCCTGGCTGCCATTCTGATCTCATTTATAATCACTATCCTCTGCTCGCTGTCTGCTCCTTGAAAATGAGTAATAGGTTTACCTTTTGGCCTTTGCACTCGCTGTTCCCTCTGCTTGGCAGGCTCTTCCTCCAGACCTCCCATTAGGCTCACTCCCATCATTTGTCCTAAAGGCATCTTATCACAGAGGCCTCTCTGCTATCCCCAACGTAAAATATATTCATAGTTATTGTCTGTCTCCTCCCCACCAGATTGTACATCTTATGTGGCCAATGAACTTGTTTTACTCACACTGTTGTAGACTTAGTACAAAAATAAGTTTGTGGCACATACCATGTGCTCAATAAAATTTTGTCAAATAAACATGTTTTTTGTATTTTCTGTTTTCCTAAATGCCTACTTGTTAACTCCCCTTCATCCCCCAAAGCTTAGCCCATATATCACTTCCCATGTGACACCTTTTCTGTCCAAGTATCTTTCCACTCTTTCTATCTATATCCATATCTGTGTAAGTATATGTGTGAGTATGTGAGTGTTTGTGAGTGTGTGTGTGTGAGTGTATGTGTTTGTGTGTGTGTATCTGTGTGTGTGACTGTGTGTGAGTGTGTGTGTGAGTGTACCTGTGTGTGTCTGTGTGTGTGTGTGTATCTGTGTGTGTGTGTGAGTGTATCTGTGTCTGTGTGTGTGTGAGTGTACCTGTGTGTGTCTGTGTGAGTGTATCTGTGTGTGTGTGTGTTTTGCGCACGCTGCTTTTAACTTGTCATTTCCCGTTGGGTCTCTGTTATACACTAGGAATCCTTGGAGGATAGATGCTGTTTTTTATTTATCTTTTTCACCAGATACAAAGGATTCAGTGGCCATTTCTACTTTTTAATCACAGAGAGTAACTTGTGGATATAGTTAAGCAAGAATCAGATTATCTCAGATACCTACTTGATTGTCCAGGTGTATACCTGTCACCACTCCTTCCCCTTCTGTGAAGTAACATCATAAAGCAGAAAAGGATGTGGACAGAAATTGTGTCCTACAAGAAACTTGTATTCAGCACTGTCCTCTGGCTGGTATCTTAAGAGTTCCAGCCATAGTGCCTTATGTGGAAAGGTTAGGGATGATGGCTTTTGAGCATCTCTTCAGCATAAGCTGGAGATAACTCAAAGATAAATAAAACAGTGCAAATAAGAACATAGCTTTCAAAGCACTTTTGATTACACTCTCCCTTTGTCATTGTAACCTCTAAGATTGGTAGCCCAGACACAAGTAAGCTACCTGCCACACCCAGGGGGCTGCCATTGTGGAATAGGATGCAGTAAGTGGGCAAAGATGACTTGGTCCTTCACCATTCCCCTCTCCCGGCTGTTTTTCCTGCCTTGAACCCTAAAGGGAAATAATATGTTTTCTGACCCTCTGTTATAAAGAACACTCCAGCCCCAGCTCTTCACAACCCTGTCTCCACAAAAAACAGAGGTCTTCAGCAGTGCTGCTTTCCAAATTTTGTAAATATGTAGGTTGCAGGAAGAGGGAAAGCAGTTTGGAAGTCACAGAAAACTGAGAATAATGCACATCCAGAGATCAGACCCTGGGCCCACTCTGATTATGAATTTGACAAATTTGTTTTTATATATTTAGGGGTTATTAGGTACATTATAATTTTAAGATTGTTAGATGTTCCTGGAGAATATTCTCATAATACTGGTATCTTCTTATCTTCTGTAACGCATTTTTGCCTTAAAGCATACCTAGCCTGTGCTTGATTACAATAGCGAGGCGCTGCAGACAAACACTCCTAAGATTCTTCAAAGTAGAAAACCTTACAATCAAGGACAGGAAACACATTTGACTTTGTGAGTGTGCACACACAGGTGTTTGTGTGCCCTTGCATGTGTGCATGTGAAACATACCACGCACTCCTTCCGAAGTATATTTGGTATATATAGGCAAGTTTTTTTCCAGATTGTTGAATTGTTCATGCAAGCATAGGAACTTGTTTAAAATGTTAACCATCATTATTGAAAACAACAAGAACATATACCTCTCTGACATCTTATATAGAAAACAGGAAATACACTTTAGTTTTCACTGGTGATCAAGGATTATCCTCAGAAACCACGATTGTAATGAAAACACTGGGTTGGCCTTGTGGGATATTGAAGCATCACTGTGAACAGCTTTTCAGTAAATGGTCCAGACCAAAGAGGTACCAGCAGTAATGAGTGGCTGATTCAAACCAGCTGCCCTTCTTTAACACAAGAGTGATGGATCGCTGGTGAAACCACATGAAGCGGGGGCTACCTTCAAGACTGGCTTAGTGAGAGGCCCTGTTAGATCATGTTGAATGGCAGGTGGTTTGTGTTCTGCATTCTAACCTTCACCTGAGTAGGGAGTTAAGGGACAGTTTAATTACACTCTCAGGAATCACGGAGGCTATGCCTATGCTTGGGGACAAGGGTGTTCCTCAAATCTCGTATACCATGCCACAGGAGAAATTGTCATGTTTATGTTTCATAATTCCATTCATCACAAATCTGCAGTTAGAAAGTCCCTACTTCTGACCAACCTTATTTTTCCTACTGTCTTTTGGCCAGAACTTAAAAGACAAGAAACAAACAAAACCTAACATTACAAATTAATCTATTCTCATTTTTATAACATATTCACATGAGATAGTATGTTTTATGATTATAAAAAAACAGTTCAAGGACAGTCAATGAACAGTTAATCCTTTCACATACTACAGGACATTATGAATTTGGTGTCTGGTAACAGGGCCAACCCCCCAAGTTATAGGCTTTTCTCATTTTTGAATATGAGTATTATGTCACCAAATGCATGGGATTGGGGAACCATGGAAAACAAATGGAAAGTGGCTATGAACTTTAGACTTGAAGTAACTATGGACTTAAAAAATGGACACACACAATTAAAGTGGATGCCTTTTCAGCCTATACAGAGGAGTTTATTAGAATTTTAAAAATTATCAATTAACAAAGAATTAGCACACCATTCTTTGTAAGTGCTGCAGAGTCCCATAACAATATTAAATCTGGTTTATTTAGTCTCCCCCTATTGATGGACATTTAAAACATTTTTTTTTATTACAATGATTTTTCATATGCACCTCAATGCTCACAGCAGCACTATTTACAATAGCCAAGACATGGAAACAACCTAAATGCCCATCAGCAGATGACTGGAAGTTGTTTTGTGTGTGTGTGTATATATATATGGTGTTTTATATATTTATATATATATATATATATATATATATATATATAGTGGAATACTACTCAGCCATAAAAAGAGTAAATAATGCCATTTGCAAAACATGGATAGATGTGGAGATTGTCATTCTAAGCCAGAAAGAGAAAGAAAAATGCCATCTGATATTGCTTGTATGTGGAATCTTTAAAAAAAAGACACAAATAAACTTATTTACAAAACAGAAACAGACACTGAAAACAAACTTACAGTTACCGGGGTGGGGAGTGGGTGGGAAGGGATCAATTGGGAGCTTGAGATTTGCATCTCTTGGGAAGTGCTGGAAATGTTAGCTATGGTGTGGTGGTGGTGGTTTCATAGCTGTATACATCTATCAAAATTCATCAAACTGTACATCTGAAATATGTGTAGTTTACTATATAGAAATTATACCATAATAAAGTTGTTTAAAATAAAAAAAAAGAGTTAGCAAGCAGGTTTACTTTAGAAAAGAAAAAAGTTGCTTGTCTATATAAGAGAATACCTTTGCACATTGCTTTTGCAGAGACAGAACACAGAAAATTAATATCTTTTAAGATATCTGGGTTTTGGTTGAGTGGAGGAGGACTTAAGACCGGGGGGGTCCCCAAGCAAGAAAAAAACAAGTTGCTTTTAAAGTAATGCCCTGTTCTGTTTCATCCTTGATAAAACAAATGCTAATTTTGTTTTTAAACTGCCAGTACACAGGGAAGTGATCCAAATCCTCTATACCTTTGAGAGATTTTTATCCTTTACATATTCCAGTTCAACTTAAAATATTGTGCAATTGCCAAACCTCATATTTAAAATATGTGCTTATCATTCAACTCAGGGTAATATTAGCACACAGAAAACTGCATTCTAATTAATAAATCAGAGCCCTAAACACTGAAACATCATTCACACATATGAGATGGCAATAGTGAGAGCTATTAAAAGTAGTAGCATGCTGTCACCCTTCCAGGGAATATGGAAATTTGCCTTTTTGGGGGTTGTTGGCCTACATTATTTATCAATGTTTGGCTTTAATATATGGATTTACTCAACATTGAATGAATATCATATTTCTCCTAGAAGATACTGCATTAATTTGTGATCTTGGACAAACTGTCAATCGGATAACAAGCCCACTAGGGAAGCACACAATCAATAATTTGTAACCCGTGATTTCTTCCCTGAGGTTGTTCTAGGAAAATACTGCTTTCCCACTTTTGTTCTCACCCATAAGCACAAAGCAGGCAAACACACAAATTACAAAAAACATGTTTGGTCTCGTTCGCTGAGATTTCAAAAAGTAAACTGCAACTTTTGCCAACGTGTTAGCACCTGGCAGTCAACTCTTGTTCTATCTTAGAACAAACACCAAATACAATGAAACACAAAGAGAACAAATAAAGATTAGTGTTTAGAAAGAGAAACTGAACATACGAAACCAGATTTAAGCCACTAGATTACACCCTGAATCGGGGGGGAGGGGGGAATTCTCACATGGGCTTTGCTTCTTCAGTCCCGAGTCTTGCTCTTCTCCCCCTCACTTCTCTCCACACTTCAGGCGACTTAATATTTCTTCTGTCTTAACATTTCTAAAGCTTAAGCTTTAGCCTTAAACACGGCTTATTTCACCTGCATTCACATCTCTCAGCCTGCTCCCACCCCTCGGATACACAGCCTGGAGTTTGAACCTCCAGTCTGGTGTTGCTCACATCATCTGCTTTGTACCCGCTCATTTTTCCTTCCTGGAACCTACATGCTTGGACTCAAGCTACCGCTCAGCACAGCTTAGCTTTGCGCTCAGTATTTGCCAGCCCAGTCCCACTAGTCTAGCAGTCTGCCTGCGTGGCTCAGGTGGGGGTTTTAGTAAGATTATTCTTTTCACCTGGAACTAGAAGAAATTAAGACGTATGCACAAGGGAAAAATAACAATTATTATAGAGTCTTTAGTTATACAACCAGATTGGGAAGCACGGTTTGGACTTGGGTCTACAACATGTGGGTGCCCTACTTTCTCTCATCCCGCAGTTCTCGTCTAGGTGTTAGGAATCACAGGAGCGGGAAATGACTGCAGGGTAAGGCAGCTGCAAGTTCTCCCCAACCCCATGCGAAGACAACAAATGAACATGAACAGAAAACACAAGCCAGGCACGAAGACCACGTGAGAGCCACAACCACAATCCACATTTGAGAAACGTGGAACACTGAGCATCAGCTCAGAATCCCTACATCTCACCAGCTCAAAATTTGATTCTTCTCATGTAAAGGAATGAGTAACAGCAGTCGTCTTCCTCTAACACTTACCCCCAGAGGGTAGAAAGTATTGGGAATTTTCCTATTTTATAGGTTTAGGGTTGAATGAAGACAGAGATTAAGAACAGTTTTCTCAAACCCTCCAGGCAAATTTACAGACCCTTCTGCTTTTATGTTGTCTTGACATAAATGTGTTTGTTACTGCTGAATTACTTTCAACTTGAATTTGACCCCCAGAGATTGGAGAAAGGGGACACTCAAAGAGCCTGCAAGATTTCTTCCCAGAAGATTATAAACTTTAGCAGGGTTGAGACAGGCTTCTTCTAACTTTTTTTCATAACCTCCATCTCTCTCAATCTCTCTCTCTCTCTCTCTCTCTCTCTCTCTCTCTCACACACACACACACACACACACACACACACACACACACACACACACACACACCGAGTAGATATTTCATAAGTGATGGATAAAGAAAAAGATCTTTTGACTCTGAGTCAGTTTTAATGGCAAGCGAAAGAGACTTATTAAGTTTGTTCCTGTGAGAGCCCGTGGGAAAGAAAGGATCTTAGGAAAAGCGAACACCTGGGCTAATAAAGGCCAGGAAGCTGGTGACATGGGGCTATAGAAAGAGCAGGGCTGGTGACAGAAACAGGCTGCGGGCTTCACTCCGGCACAGTGGTTTGGGTGCGGGTACCTGACTAGCAGCATTACCTACAATTGGGCATGTGCCTCCAGCTGATACTAGTGCCCTGCCAGCTAAGGTCTGAAAATCACTGCTCTTGTTTACCATCACGATTTAGTATGTAGGACCCGGCTATTTTCTATAGAATTGCTTTTCTCTGTTTTGAGGGAGGTGGCATTTTTTATGATGACTAAGCTGTATAAGTACAGGGAGGAAAAAAAAAAGAATATATTTTGGTCTACATAAGCCAGAGAGACTGACATTTCTAATATCATAAAGATGAGGTACAAATATTTTATGAAAATGCTTTCTAGATAGTGATGCTTTTCGGATTGTTCTCTCTGTGTCTTCTCTCTCCAAACGTGTAGATAATTGAGAGTTTACAATAATTGAATACTGTGAGCCTTGTGTCTGCGTAACAGAAGGTCCCAATTGCCCCACTGCAGAAGGCTGATTCTGGGAGAGGAGCTGCCTTTGATGTGGCAGGAAGACTGCCTCTGGGGGCAAGGATATTTGACAGGCACATATTTTAGAAATGGTTTTTCAGGTAAAATTTTCATCCATAAAATTGTATTAACATTTCAAACATGCAGCCCTCCAGAATTCAAAGACATACTCTCCGGAGAGATTCTTCCCTCCTTGTGGAGAGCTGTATTTTTTCTAGGGCAGAGGGAACGTGATTTGCTCCAAATGCTTTACCCATGCCCCTGACCTCCGTTTCAACAGCAAACCTTTAACAAGCTAAGGGGGTCAGATATAGGATGACAATAAAGGGAAGGCAAAACAGAAAAGAAAAAAAAAGCCCTCGGGATTACAACTTCTAACTGGATGACAGAAAAATAAAGTGCCTGCCCCAAGTTCTGCATGGAATCATTCAGAGCACTTGGAAATGAGTCACGATTATTATGAAGCAGAAGACCTAGCTAACCTTTGGCCATATGCAGCACTGCTTTCATGCTCTTCAACATTCAGAACTGCCCACTTCCTTTCCTTTGAGCACCCTGTAAACAACAGGCAGCCTAGGAATGCTTTGTCATGGAGGTGAAGCCACAGAAAAGATTGTGGCCACCACCTAATACCCAGAAAATCAATGGAATAGGAAGGAACAGGGCCCAGGTATAGAGGACCAGGGCTTAATGGGTGGGGCTCTGAGCATGCTGCATAAATGAGGCTGCCCTGCGGTTACATACGTGACTTTGTGGTATATCTTGATGCCAGCTTATTAGCCTTAATGTGAACACTGTTTACTTAATATTTTTGATATTTATTATGATGAATCCATTCTTTTATTAGCCTGAGGGAAAATGATCATAATTGAGTTGAGTTAAATAAATAAAGGTGAAATTATTATAATTTTATTGTTACTAAAAGACAGCACTACCCCCTTCTGAACAAACATTCTGTTTCTTTAACTGGCTGAGGTGATGCTTTATGGTCCCAACTTAATATGATGCTGAGAAGGCAGAACTGTTCAGGTGGCACCTGTTAGTGGAAGCAATCATTTTGGCCACCATTCAGAGTGTGCCTACCATGTGCCAAACACTGCCAAAAATTTCACTTTACATTACTGCCAGTCTTTACAAACCTGTGATGTAAGCATTGCTATCTCTGCTTACACCTAGTGGTCTGTTGGTCTAAATGATTGCCTTGTCTTGGTTGCTTCCAGTGGCACTCACTCACTGTATAAATATTTACATTAAGCTTCTACCAGTTGCCAAACATTGTCTGAGGTCCTGCTCTTGTTCAGTTTATGTTATCACAAGTCATAAACAAGATAATATCCACTAGCAATAATGCTATCTAGAAAGCTACAATACATGATTTACAATGGACATAATTTACAATGGACGGTAACTGAGTAGCTACATCAGAGTAGTGATCAAGGAAAGACTCCATGAATGTGATGTTTCAGTCAAGACCTAAATGTCTACAAAGATCTGAGCACACAAAGGACAGTGTGCCTTCAAAGCAAGAACAGTTAGATTAATTTTCCTGAAGTGGAAGCATCCTTTTGGATATATAACAGATACCTAAGTCTTAACATACCCAAAACAAGATTAAAACTTTTCTTCTCCGTTACTTTCCCCCAAACTGACTCTCTCAGTTTTCACTACTCAGTGAGAGGCAGCACCAACTCTACACATCAAAGGCAGCTTCTCTCCCAGGTGCTCAAGAAACTAACAACCATTACCTCTTCCCTCAGCTCCCAGGTACAGGTAAACACCCATTGCTGCTGAGGGAAAGATAGGGATGAGAAAAACAGTCATTGAATACAGCCCACATCCCAAGTCTGAAAAAATGCATTTGCAAATCCTATTGACTAGAATTCTAAAACACATCTAAAGTTCATGTTTCTTCATTTCCACTAAAGTACTACCACTTTGTCCATAATAGACCAAAATTTGAAACCATCCGGACGTCCTTCAGTGGATGATGGGGTAAACAAATGAAGGTTCATCCATACCGTGAACACTACTCAGCAATGAGAAGGAACAAGCAATTGATATATGCAACAACTCAGGTGAACCTCAGAAAATTATGCTGAATAAAGACAGACAATCCCAGAAGATTTTATACTATATGATTTTATTTGAAATAACAAAATTGTAGGAATGGAGAACACATAAGTGGGGAATGGGGAAAGGAGGAAAGTGTGTGTGGCTACAAAGAGTCAAAAGGAGAGATCTCGGTGGTCATGGAAATGTTCTGTATGTTGACAATATTAATATCAGCATCCTGGATGTGATACTGTAACACAGCTTTTAACATGTTAGCATCAGGTAAAACTTGGTAGAGAGTACAATGAGATATGTCTCTATTATTTCTTACAACTGCATGTAAAACTAAAATCATCTCAAAAATTACCTATTACATTAGAGTCATTTTCAATTGTAAATCAATGTATAGTTTGGGGAATCTGTATTGTATATAATTAGTCTATCAGTCTTGCTCTAATGCCTCAGAGTTTTAATTACTTTAGTTTAAAAAAATGTCCTATATCTGATAATGTCTATCTGCATTGTCATTCATCTTTAACACGATGTTAGTTATCTTTTGTCTTTTGCATTTTCCCATGTGCTTTAGAATCAGCTTTTAAACTTTCACAGCTTAACATTTGCTCAATTTTGATTGAGACTGTATTGGGTGTATAGATCAATTTTGAGATAACTGGCAAAAATATCAGACTTCTAATTCATGAGCATAACCCTTATTAATGTAATTTCATTTTGTCTAAAGAGACCATAAGTGTCTTTTATTAAATTCAATCCTATATATTCTATTTTTACACTAAACTGTATTCATTTGTATTGTTTGGGGGGGTAATTAAGTTTATTTATTATTTTTTTTAATGGATGTACTGGGCTTTGAACCCAGGACCTTGTGCTTGCTAAGCATTCACTCTACCTCTGAGATATACCCTCCCCCCTAAACTGTAATTTATTTTATATTTATTTTATAATTATTTGTTGCTGGTATTAAGGGTGACTGATTTTATATATTGAATTTTTATTGAGTGGCCTTGCTAAATTTGCAGCTATAAACCAATAATTGTCTGTTGAATATTTTAAATTATGTATATACCAGTGATATTTTAAATGATTAGTTTTAGTTTTATTTCCTATTTTGCAAGCATTCTATGTTTCTTTTTCTTGCCTTATTGAACAGTCTAGGAATTTTCATTGCTGCTACACTAACAGTGAATGAAAGCTGGGTAAACTCCAAACATATTTTTTTCTCAACCCTATACGACATCTGAGGTTGCAAGACAAACCTGAAACCCAAGGATAGACCATTCTCCTCCCTTCACCAAGAAAGATAGGACCTTGGTCTCTGTCACTTATGGCAGAGTCCAGGTGGGTGATATAGTTGCCATACAGGAGGGTAAGAATAAATTAGTTAAAATATTGCTGAAGACTGAATGTGGGCTGTTATGATAAGTGACTTATATCCATGTGTAGACTCTTTTCAAAGGAGCTCATGAGAAAGAACAGGAGGCTGGAGAGAGATTCCTTAAGTGGTGAGGTGTGAAAAAGGAAAGTGGTTGCCCCTTTGGGAAATAGATGAAGGACCACTATTTGATGCTTCCTTCAAAAGTTTGTTGCTCCCAGGTACAGGGAAACACCCATTGCTGCTGAGGGAAAGATAGGGATGAGAAAAACAGTCATTGAATACAGCCCACATCCCAAGTCTAAAAAAATCTTTGGAGGAATTTGAAGCATATCAATATCTGATATAAAATGTATTTACCTCAATTTCTCCCATTTTACACAAGATGACTTCCATTCAGTTTTAAAATAGGAGACATACAGAAAAAGAAATCAACTGAAACCAATTCATTATCAAGAGACAAAACAAGCAATAGAACCAGAATTAGAGATGACTTGTGTTGGAATTATAGGACAGGAAATTTAAAAATGCTATGATTAACATGTTGAAGGATGCTGAAGACACATTTTCAAAAACAGAAGGGAGCATCGAAGAGCAGTGCGCCTGTCTTGTCAGTACTCAGACTCTCTCCACTCCATGTAACCTCTGGGAGTTGTCTCAGATCAGCACTGTTTCTTCTTTACCTGAATGTTTGAAATTTCACTCTCTGTATATGTGCAGCATAGCACCAAGCAAGGCACCCCTCTGTAGATTTCTGGGGCTCTTTTTTTTTTTTTTTTTTGGCATATTCCCCTACTTCTCAAAGGTCTGTCCTGCAACTTCCAGCTGCCTCAACCTCCCTAATTTCTTTTTTACCGCCATCTCCTTAAATCAGTGAGTGAATAGGGCTTGTTTTGGTTCTCCTCTCTTTCAGGGGTATAGGGTTTACACTGTATATTGATCTTATCTTGGGGTTTACAATCTGCACTGCCTGATTTCCAATCTCTCAAAACAATTGTTTTATATATTTTGTCTAGTTTTCAATTTGTTTGTGGTGGTAGGTCAAGACCAGTTCTTGCTACTTCGGTTCTAGAAATAGAAGACCCATATTGTGCTTTTTATTGTTTGGAGTGATGTGATTAGATTCTTAAATATCTAGTAGGGTCAAATATTGCACTGAAGATACAGAACACTGGAGAAGAAGTGAGGGGTCCTGGAATATAGTCACTACTTCCCACTTCTACCTAGTTTCATGACTTTCAGCAAATAGGATACCCTCTCTGCAACTTAGTCTCTTCACCTGTAAATTGAGAGAGTTGTACTTAATTGCTTCCAATTTTCTTCCTAGCACGAACATTCTGAATCTGTGGTAGAGAACCTCTTGCCAATTCTTTAGATGGATAGTCTGACCTCCTTACTGTTTCCCTGAAAGCCGATGTTCAGCATCACTCTTTAGAGCAAGACGAAAGACTATAATCTCAAATTGCCTTGCTGCTACAAGTCCTGCTCACGCTAATAGGAATTACACACAGGCATTTCAGAGATAATGGAGCTGTCAAGTCTCTTTTACAAACCATGACAGGTATCCGAGGAATGGTGGATTTCAAAGTAAACATCCAGCATTTCAGGATAGAATCAGTGAGGCTCAGTTCCAAACTTTTCATTACCTTCCCCATCCCCCTTCAGAATCAAAATACCCATGAAATGTATCCACCTCTTAGGCACCTGTTGACCAACATTGTTGAGATGGAATTAGCAACTGAGTAATTCCAGCTAGGCTGGAAATAAAATTCAAATGGTTGATAATCTTCCTCCTTGGTTTCAGATCCCTCCTAATCAGATAATTGCCGATTAAAGAGAGTCATTCTACCCTTTCGAAGTCAAAGCAAAGGCATTAAAGTGTTGATCCTCAGAGCAGGAGCTTGAGAGAAAATCTCTGATGTAGACAGTTGTCCTGAGATGATGTTTTCTGGTGCCTGGCAAACCAAGCGTTCTTAGAGTCTTTGACCTTCTGCCTCTCAGCTGACCCAAGTCTCAAATTTTACCTACTGCTCTTCTGTCATCCTAGCTGCAGGGAAATCGTCAGGGTAATATTTTAAATAAGTCATCATGAGACGCTTTCTTTCCAACAAGCATGGTTTTGTAGAGTACATGTTGTAGTTCTCCTCACCCCTGTTAGGTTATCTACTGATGTCAGATACACAGACATCAAAATGGAAGGGGCTTTAGAGATAACTTGTCCTCCTCTATCACTTTACCAAAAACAAGTGAGTTGTTGGGTAATTCTGTAACTCTTAAGGGATGAAAGCATGTTCATACATTTTAAACAAAAGATTAAAAGCAAAATTGTTTCCTAGTTAACCCACAGCTAAAGCAGAAATTCAACTAACCAGCCTCACTTTTCTTTCCAGGTCATTCCAGATACATTTACTCTAACTGAATGCAAAAATCATAGAACACATCTCAGGAGTTTTTGCTGTTGTTGCTGTTGTCTGTTTACTCGCTGGTCAATGTATCGTAGGTTGAGATGAATAAATGGCAGCTCTTTGCTGTGTGTGTATGAGTGGGTGTAGAGTGGGTTATTAGGGAATTATATGCCTCTTTGTATCATCAGCCCCCTATCTTTGTGGCACTGGAGGTCAGACCTGGTACTTTTTTACACAGAAAACCCTTCTATTCTTGTACTTCTCCAGAGAACTAAAGAATAAACTTGTTTCAGTTCTAAGGAAGCTAGGTTACTCTGGACACTCTTACACTTCTGAAATAAAAGAGCTCCAGAGAAGAATCTTTCAGAAGAGACATTTTTAGGAGAGAAGATGTTACCTCTTCTACATAAGCCAAACTTACATATTGGAATGATTTGGGATATAAAAACTGATGTCAAGGGGCGTTCTTTAATATTTAATGCGTTATAAACGTTAAAACTGGTTTGCATACGCTTGTTTGCAAACACATCTACTGTTCTTCCTGCTCCAGAAAAATATATTTCATTTTAGTATATTTTACTGAATAGCCAAACATACTTTAAAGATATCTATCCTTATGTAGCAAGTATAAGAAGAGAAAGAAACTTGAAAGTGGGAGGTTATAGTTTCATATAACCCTAAGTTCACTGTCAGCTGAAAATGCAACAATTACTCTGGATACTACTAGAGGAAATGACAATAAGTATTATCAAGCACTTTTGCCAGGTACCTTCCCAAGTGCTTTGCATGTGTTATTTAATTAAATCCTCATAAAAATCTAAGGAGATAGAAAATGGCATTATCTTATTTGATCAAGAGGTGGAGATTTGATCGCAAGTCTCGCAGAATCACAGAACCACAATGTGATGCAGACGCTTTAACAATTCAGGGCAGGAGAAGAAGTGGGTGTAGTTTTGTTGAAAGTCAGGGTAAAGGAGCACTGTCAGCACCACCTTAATGTCACACATTCTCCAATTTTAGTGAAGGTTTTTCTCAAATGTTTGTATATGTACTTCAGTATCCAGACGCTCACAAAATGAGGACCTCTGAGGAAGCAGATCTCCAAAGTCAAGATTTGGCATCTGGAATTTTTGAGGGAACTGTGGGATGTTTCAAGCCTCCCTGCCAGGCAACTCCCTTTTGCCCAGGCTCTAGAGCATAAATTAGTTCAGCAAGTATCTGGATTAAATTACCCTGTACACTGTGCTTCTCCCAATTGCCTTGATTTTAATGGATGCAGGGACGAAATTCTATGCATTTGCTGCAAATACTTAATTCTAGTCTAACAAGCCCTTTATCCAGCACTCTTTGAGAGTGAGTAATTCAAATCCAGTATCCAGCTCCAGGGTCCCTCAGGGAACACTGTAGCAAGTCCTTGCTCTCTATGAAAAGTTGGTTAAAATATTTATTTGTGAGAGACATTTCTGTTGCCCTCTGGAACCCACAGGTAGGCTTGACTAACTTTTTGCTTGTTCATTTTCTTCACTTGAATGTTATGCTTTTCTTGCCCACTGATTTTGAAAGCAGGGTATGGAAGTTGATTGGCCGCTGATGGGAGAATCTGGCCTCTGAATCAGAGTCATTAATGGCACAACTGTGCCACTGTAACTAGTGTGTAACAAATAAGGAAGATTTGGGGGTCCCCTGAGGCACCAGTCTTCTACAGTTGATGCCACCAGGCAGGGAAGAAGGGTACTTTCTTCACCACGAGGTCTCTGGGATGTTTATCGTTCATAGTATTCTCTTGAACATGCTATGTCAACCCTTCCATTTCAACATGGAGTCGCTGGATGGAGCTCCCAGAAGCATCCGCTCCCTGGAGGCAGGCCCAGCGCTGGGGTTGTCAGCAGTCTGGACTGGTAGGCCCAGGACAGCAGCGGTTTGCAGCCCTGTGGCTGCAGGGCTTTATTCTCCACGGAAAGGAGGTGATTGTTTCCTCCACGGAAACCAAGTTGCTTTGCACCTACTTTCCCTTCACTCTCTATCCTTTTCCATCGGTGTGGGAAACATCAAGAATAGTTATTCTTGCTCATTCACAACTGAATGCGACATCCACAATGTGTGAAAAGTGAAAATTTCAGTCCATTTATCAACAGTTTGTTTCACATTAGGACAAAAAAAATATATCAAAACTGGTCTGGTAGATTTTCTCCCCTAAATGGAAGAATCACAGTATTTATTGAGTATTTTTCTATTTTCCAATCATTCTCACATGGTAAGCACTTCATAAATATTTGTTGAGTAGATGAATGAAAACACACATGCCTTTATACATAAATTTGGATTCTCTGAGACATGCAGGAGGTAAGTTGTGGTAGGCGAGGTAAGCATCACTTTCTGTACATATGGGTAAGGAAGACACACAGATGAAATGTTCACATGAGGCCACAGAGGAGGACAATTACAGAGCTGGGCGTCAGCTCCGTAACCCCACGACGGCACGCTGTGAGTGTGGACGTGACTAAACCACCCAGCTGAAGAGCTGAGATACCTTTCAGCAGCACAGAGGTACAGCCTACGTGCTGTTAGGGTGAACTTTCTACTTTTAAAAGCAGTGTTGAAAGGGATGAGAAATTGTCAGGGGAGAGAGACACCAGATGCACAGGAAGGGCAAGTCCCAGGGAAGAAATGGTAGGATGAGCCTGGAGAGGGTCCCAAAGGTAGATAATGCCCACCTGGGGCTGGAGAAGGGACAGCTTCTGATCTCCCCCTGTCCCAGCCCAGCAGCTGAGACCCGCCTCCTGGAACCGTGGGCTCCACCGACAGCCTCTACTTTGTTCATCACTGGTCTTGAGGCAGGGGCACCTCTGTTTCCTTTTATTTATTTTGCCCAAGGATAGAGATTCCAGGAAGTCCCGTAACACAGAAAAGTGACAATGCCACCATTTTGCTTTAATTTTTTCCCCTTGGGTAATTCAAAAAAAGTTAGCCTGGAACTTGGGTACATTTAGCCTGTATTGCAGACAATTAACGAGGTCTTTCCTCTCACCTCACGGCCACCTGCCGTCACGTCCAGGCCTTTCAGCTTTACTGTCACTTTCAGGAGAAGTAAAGAGCTTGGGGACAGGATGGCTTATTTTCCAAGCCACCCAGTCTCTGCTCTGTGCCTTTGAATTCATACCATCAACACACACACACTCCTTTTAATTGTCTCTTCTTTCCTGCCGACTACTAAATACACCCACATGAGACCTCACGTGTCTGATCTATAACAGGAATAGATTTATGAAACTTAGTTTCTGCTTACCAGCCTCCCGAGTGTCATAGTCTCAGCCCCCATCCCATGGCATCCATGTTAGAGACACGTAAGTCTTCTTGTTTCTAGGGACACCGCTCTCACACCGTGCTTTGTGGTTATGGCCACGACAGAATACGCAATTCCTTCAAAATCCCTGACAGAACTAGAACTGACAGCTTGAAAACACAGCGTCAACTGCCCAAAGTCCCCTCAGAAAATATTGAAATATTGTCTGGAGATAGAATAAAGTCTCCAAGTTCACAGAGCAAGACTGTGAAAAAAAAAAAAAAAAACCGCCAAACCCTGTCTGCCAATGACTGTGCTTTGTCCACAAGTAGAATTAATGCACAAGGTTGAACCCCAAGCACAGATGTGAAGGGGATGAAATTCGGTCCTTCCAACTTGACCCAGCAATGTGAGAAAGGGCCTTTGCCTGGACGCTCATACCCTTGACTGCTAATTTCAGAGCCCGAGCTGAATGCTAGTGAGGACAGAGCACAGTCGAATACGGCCAGGTCAGCAAATCTGGGTCTCTAAGACAAGAAGAGTGTTGGCTTGTTAAAGAGCAGACTGAAGACTGCAATGTTGGAGTCAGGGTTCAGCGGTGCTGGGCTGACTAGGTCCATGGACGGTACCTTGCCTTTCCCTGCTGTCTGGTCTTGTGGGGAGGCCATCCTAATGCTTTTGGAACAACCTTTTGCAGATTTCTGGCATAATGTTTCCACAAATATAGTACAGTTTAAAGAAGTGTGCCCTTAAAGTTTGATCTCCCACATTTGAGTTCTAGTCCGGACACATCTTACCTGTGTCACATTGTGCAAAATGCTTCACTTTAAGCCTCAGCTTCCCCATTTTTAACCTGAGAACAGTGATAGCTCCTGTTTTAGATGGTTGTGGGTATTAATCGCACATCAAAAATTGAAAGGACAGCAGTGGCAGCTAGCTATCATGGTCATTGTAGTTATCATCACCATTCTTATTTGTTCCCCTGGGTTGGCCCAAATCTGCAAGGGGGGGAACAAAAACAGAAAATTTCCAGAAAACCTATTCTTGACTATCTCCTCCTAAAGACATATTTTCTGAGTCTGATAGCATCCCTTCCCAGTTTTCAAGTCATCCTTTTTCCTCCTCATAACTGGTTAGGTGTTCAGGGCCAGCCTTTACTGCTAAAGCATACTTGCCTCTAGCAGCTGCAGAACACAGTCCAGTTCTTTTGAACTTATTACAGCAACATAATCCAAGCTGATAAACAGCCTGCGGCACTGTGAGTTGGTACATGGATTTCATTTCCTGGGTTCAAACATTCAGTGAGCTGCTTGTGTCTGCTTTTGTTTATTTATCTATTTATTTACTTACTTACTTACTTATTTATTTTCCATTTGCAAATCCCAAGCTCCCCAATTTTTTTTGTATGTATATTTTTTATTGAAGTATAGTCAGTTTACAATGTTGTGCCCAGTTTCTGGTGCACAGCACAGTGCTTCAGTCAGACATGAACATACGTATATTCATCTTTATGTTCTTTTTCACCATCAGTTACTACAAGATATTGAAATATAGTTCCCTGTGCTATGCAGTATGAACTTGTTGTCTGTTTAATATGCATTAATTAGTATCTGCAAATCTCAGACTCCCAGTGATTTCTTACTGTTTAGGAATGATCCTAATAGTTTAAAGCAAGATGTCCAGTTAATAGAGGTTAGAACCCCTTTCATATATTAGTTTATTTTCATCTATTTGTGGAAACAACCCCCCTAAATGAAATCTGGCTATAGTTACCTCAGTTTTGTTGCTATACTAGCATTTTATCATGATCAGCTGCCCTGTACTGCACCAGTCACTGTGCTGATTACTTCAATAACCCTTATAACTACCTTAAGCTAGACTTGGCTCTAAGATAAGAAATCTGGATGGAGCTCAGAGAGGACTTGAGGATAACATGCCCAAGGTCACACAGATAAGCAGCAGCACTTGGATCTGAACCATGGTCTCCACATCCGTGCTCCTGCCCAGTTCTACTATCAGGTCAGAAACTGGGGACTTTTACATTTAACATGCGGTAATGTTCTCCGCATCTCCAATATTTATTCCTCCCATCTTATCCCCTCCGTCTTGTTCAACACCCCATTCTTGCTGGAGTTCTAGAGAGAGGATGGATTGCATGAAGGAAAGTAGCAGGAGCAGAAGAGAGAGGAAGAAAGAGAAACAGAAAGACATGTGAATCAAAGGCAGAACTAAACTTCCGGGGGAAAAAATGAGGGGTGATGTGTGACATCCTCCAATTATCGTTTTTATGTCACTCCCTATTTGTGGATTTTTTTTGCTTCTTGTCTGAAACACATTCTGTATCTTCCAATTCTTGAAGATAGTTATCTAAATTTTCATAAACCAACTACTGACTATGAGTTTAGCTGATAATAGCTTAAAACTTTCTCTCTCCCCCAAGAGACATTTTAATTTTAGTAAGAGACATTTTGCAGACTAAAAATACTTCAAGATCAAAAGCAATGAATATTTTATGGTGGGTTTCTGGCACCAAGATAACTGGCGAGGAGGATATCTCTGGACTGATGGCCAGGAGACACCACTCTTTTTCTTTATCATGTTCTTGGCCATATGGTTTGGATCCTAGACCTTTAGCAAAAGAATAAGGTTTGAAGAGAAAAGAAGAGGAAAGAATGAAACGGAAATCTGAGGTCTGAAAAACTTTAGATTGAGTGATCTGACTTCTTTCCTGGAGCTTCTCTAAATACCCACAGCTAAGACCTTCTACGCTCATTGGCAAGCTAGGCCTTGCACAGCTGTCTTGAGCCAATTAAACGGCCTTGGAATCCTCAGCTGGCCTGGAGTTTCAGTTTCAGCATCAGAGATGACAGCCTTCTGACCCTTGTGTCCTGGTCCCTTAGCTTGTTATCCGCACGCATGTTGTAATCTTTGGGAGCCAGGCAGATGTGGGTCTCAGCTGGACCACTTACTAGTTAAGTGGACTTCAGTTTCTCCGTCGTTTCAGCCCTTTCTGATCACTGTAATGTCGACTGTCCTGAATGGTTTGACGTGTACAACAAGGTTCACAACACCCTGAGCATCCACAAACAGGCAGGCCTTTTCAGAACGGGGCATAAACCTGGCCAGCGTCATCGAGCAAGTAGCAGAGCCTGCCCTTCCTCTCTGAGCTCTTCAGGGAGAAGGGGGTGTGGTGCTGGGGGTCCAGAGAGGGAATGGGGGAGCCCCGAGGTGTTGCTGCAGTCGGAGCTGCCAAGTCCACCCTGCTGTCTTTGTTTAGGGGCCAGTCCTAGCCGTGCAAGGAGAGGCCAGGATCATTGTCAACCCCAGGAACTCAGACCATTTCCCCCACCCCGCCCTCCTCCTCTCTGGGGCTCTGTTACGTGCACGCTGACTTAAGCAAGGTCCGCCCTTTCTTCACAGCTTCCTGGCGACAGTAATGATTTTCTTTCTGGGCAGTGTCTTGACCCCTTTCTAATTCATATCTCAAGAAGCTGTGACAGAAGCCGCATCTAAGGTAAACAAAGTCTTATCTTGGACACCAGGACTCTAAAGTCACCCTCATGCGATGTAACAGAGACACACGCTCCTTTATGCCTCAAACAAAACCACTGGTTCCCTCGGGAGGGGAGGTCGGGGAAGGTCTGGTCTGGTCAGGTCACTGAGAAAAGCAAGAACAATGGTAGTGACTAACGTTACCAACCCTCACTGCGTATCAAGTGTGTTGTTAACAATTTTACAAACAGTAGCTTCTTTAGAGAGGGGGAAATGGG
Organism: Camelus bactrianus; assembly: GCF_048773025.1. Classification (NCBI taxonomy): domain Eukaryota; kingdom Metazoa; phylum Chordata; class Mammalia; order Artiodactyla; family Camelidae; genus Camelus; species Camelus bactrianus. The sequence continues at coordinate 6,802,702 of NC_133568.1, read as the reverse complement.
TGCAAAGAGAAGGGAAAGCTTTCCTCAGGTCACACAGCTAGGAGGGGCTTTACTGGGGTGCATCCCTGTCTGGCTGGCTCTGGAGCCTGGGCTCGGAGCCCCAAGCCTGACACAGAGCACGGACTTGATCAATGGCAGCTTCTCTTGTCTCCCCAAGCCCCAGTCTGGTCCCTCAGTCAGGCTGGCCTGCCTGGACTTGTGCTGGGCTTATGTGGTATCTGTGGTGGAGCTCTGTGCTTCTGATCATTTCAGACCTCTGCCTGGTGTCAACGCCAGACGTTGGACATTTCTGATGAGCTACCCTCCTATCCAGGCTTCGTCTTAATGCTGATTGTTTAAGACCTTAGTCCTTCCCAACCATTGCGACAAAACTTAAAAATTGTGCATGATCCTACTGTTGAATAGATCTCATACTAAATATAGAGTATCTTGTGTTCACCCAGCAACTTCCATCCCACCTTTGAGAAATACGAGAGCTATGGTGTGCTGTGTGTGTGTACAGCACACGGATGGGAACTGAAGACGCAAAAGTATTCAGAGCATGGTCTCCTGCCTCTAAGTCAGGAAGGCAGGAAAACAAGCCTTACTGAAATTCCAAATGATTACAAATGGTCACAGAGGAGGTGGGGAGTTATTTTGATCTTGAAGGCTAAATAAGTCGCAGGCAAATGTAAAATGAGTCACTGATTATAAAATTCATGCACTCCCTGATTTTGGTGGGAATGCTTAGCAACCACCTGAGAAGAACATTATTGTCCACTTAGGAATACTTTTATCCTAAAAGAACTTTTTTTTCCCTGGGAAAGAAAATGAGTTATCTCCCAAGCTAAGTTTGGAGACAAATACATAGACTTGGAAACAGAACAGTTTTCAAAGTTCCAAGAAGCCTTCACAGAAATGAATTTGTTTTTCCTTAAAACATAACATAATCAACTATTTTTTTCAATGTATACAATTGTATTCCTGGCCCCGTAAATACTCTTGGATAATTAAATAAAATGAACTAAATTGCTATTTAGACAAACAATATATTTTAATGAAAGCCTTCAAAGTAAAATTAGGTCAGTGCTCGGTTTCTTTGAACAACCATGTATTAAGCAAAGCCAACACGTATTTGCCTTTGCAGAAACTGATACTCAAGCAGATACAGTTATAATCAAAGGCAGAGATCTCGCTTGATTTTTTTCATCCCAACTCATGCATCCTAATTAAAGCCTTATGAATGAACTTAAGCTATTAATTTTACATAACCTGATATACATACACTGCTGAATAAATCTAGGGTCCTTTAACCAAATTAGAGAAGTTAACTGTAACGGATATATTTGTTGGCTGGGCCCTAACATATAATTTACTTAAACCAATATTAGAATTGAAACCGATGTGTCTGTATTTCAACCACATACTTTTCCCCAGCATATGTGATTGTTACATAAATAGATATACATTCCTCTAGACCATTTCATATTCATGAAGCCAATGAATTAGCTGCCTTCAGCAGATGTGACAGAATAATCACCCTACCTTCCGTTTCCTTTTTTCCCTTTTTAAACATGAACTTTAAAATATACTTTTGTGAAACAGGTCAGCTAGGGAAACAGAAGGGAGTATATTACGAGGCAGAATTAATGAGCTGTCTGTTGGGAGGAACGCAGGAGCAGGAGTCAGTGGTTACAGGGTCTGTACCGGATCTGCAGCTACCTTGTGTGTTCCAGGACAAACCGCTTACCTCATCGGGGCCTCGTTTTTCTCATTTGTAAAAATGAAGATAATGCTTCTCTAATCATACAAAGCTGTTACAGGAATTAAAAGGAGATAAATATACAAGCTTACTTTGAAGTGGTCTTTTAACCACTGCACAGAGAATAGGGATTATTATTACTGATAATTCCCATGTCCTCAGATGCAGTAAATGGTTGTCAGTGGCCAAATAAAGTCATAGTTTAGCAGCAGTTGTACCAATTCCATTGAATGCTTCTCCTTTTCCCGTGACAGGCTCAGGCTAGAGTAATGTTCTGAGTGACCAGACAAGAGCACTAGTATTTATTCCACGATTCAGCCACATTACATTTCTCGGTGGCCTCCACGACTGGCAAGAGTAATACCCAAGAAGGAAGAACAATTGCTGGCTGTTATCTATTATCTTTGTGTGTTCCAAATGAGGGAAGAAAAAGTAGCGGGTTTTTATTTTATTTTTTCCTAAGCAAGTAAGAATATAAAAAGCATACTGTAGCTCAGCAAGTCCTGAGTAAATAACGAGTTACGTTCTTCAAGGGAGCGATAATGAGAAATGTCTCATCCGTTTTGGACAATGCATATAAAAAGCAAATCAATGTTGATCCCGCATGTATGGGGTATCATTGGGCAAATCCAATGGGAGTTTAATTGAAGACTCAGTTCCTCACAGGTGTCTGCAGACTTTGACCTGACTTTTACTACAAGAACTTTTCACCTCTGCATTCAAGTGACTTTATTAGTTGAAGAACCGAGAACAGCTATTCAACACACTGTCTGAAACTCTAAAACTTAACGAACTTTTCTGTAGTGTTGCTCTTCTCTGTTCCAAGCTCTCTCTCAGGGCCTCGTTCTAAGATAACTTCCCAACAACAGTTGCCTTGGGCAACATTCTTATTGCCTCACCCAGTAATTTTCAAACTTTTTTTTTTCTACAACAAATTATGTTTAAAAATACATTTTATATTCTGACCCAGTCTAGACCTATATACATATACATCTATGTAATAGAAAAAAAGATTTCTAGAAAAAAATTTTATCATCAATTTGTATGATACCCCATGAAATTTCTTTGATTCTATATTATTGTGTAATATTTCATTAAATATTGTTGGTTGATACTCAATTGATACCAGGATTTACCAATTAGAAAATATAGTAAGAACGTTGACGTAGACCAGAGTTTTCTCTTCAAAGCGCCTCTTCCAAAGAAGCAGAGGTTTGTGTAATCACGTGAGCGTGTTTACTGATAAAACTTCTCTTGTGTTCCTTGAGATATTTGTTTTCAAACTTGACTCTGACTGAGTTGAAGAATCATGGTCTTTAGGGCCAGATTTTACCAGGTTTGAATCCTGTGTATTTGAGAAATGATTCATAAAAATCTCTGAGTTTTTGTTTCTTCAATGCAAGCAGGGAATAGTTTTGCTTACCTCATTGGCTGTAGTGAACGTTAGTGTGATAGTACTGTTTGTGAAGGTGCATATTCTAGGTATTCAATATATATTGGCTTCCTTCTTTCTCTCTAACTTCATTTCATTTTTTCTTTTTTTCTTTCTTCTTCACTTCTTAAGAAATCTATGTTTTGATATCTAAAGGATTGAGCCTGGAATGGTTAGAATGGAAGAGATAATGCTTGCAGTATATATGGTGAAGACGTTTGCCAAAAAAGTAAGGCCGACACTTCATGGAGAAGGCTGTCAATTAGAGACTGAAAAAAAGGAAATATTCTCAGGAAAATCCTACTAGCACATGTGGCAGAGAAAAGAGCAAACGATATTTGTGACTTTGGACAGCCACAGTGCTGGGAAGTCATAGGATCTCCTGTTTGCTCTGTATTTTATACTTGCTAGCCTCTCTAGCCTAGAGAGACCACAAATTGGAAGTAAGTCTTGACAGAAATTATCTTTAAACCGTATTAATCCAAGCATCATGATTCCCAGAGGCTTCCAGCATGGATCAGCCCCAGGGAAACATGAGATCTTTGTTTTCCTACAGCCCCTTTCTTTGTTTCTCGTTCTCTCTGCCCCTGTCCCGTCCAGTACTCCAGAGTTTCCTTATTGCCTGGAATTCTCACTCAGACTTTTCTCCGTCTTCATATTAGGGTCAAAATTCATCTCGCCCTTGCATCTCTAAATTAAAATGACAGTTTGCTTCAGATTGTCCTTAAGTATAAAAAGCAATTATATAAGTCAGTTTACTCAAAGTAGCAGATATGAAAATAACTGGAAACCAGTTAGTAGTCTGTGCCTTCTTGATTCTGGGAGAATAAAAAACAGACTTTTTGTGCTCAAACTTCGGCTTGCCCTTGAATCACCTCAGAGCTTTACTCCTAGAAATTTTAATTTAGTAAACTGGGCAGTGAGCTGCGGATTTACTTTTTCACATATTTTATAGGTTTTTCACATTATTTTAATCTTGCTTTTAATTAATACTTTGATAATTTCTGCCCAATTCAAAGGGTTGTTTTACAAATGAAAGAACAGATGGAGAAATATTTAGGTGTAAGAGTTTCCTTTCTTAAAATGTACTGGAGAAAGGATTACTCACAAAACTTGTGTCTGAACTCCACTCTACCTTTGAATTACCACCATTTCAATGTGGATGATGAAATAAGGTTTTTGTACTGTGTGCATTTTAAGAAAGCCCCCAGTAAGTATCTACCCTATGGCTTAAAGTGTTATTCATTAATGGTTCCATTGTGAGCTCCTCACAGAACCTGTGGAACAGGGCATGCATCTTAAATTAGATTCTGCAAAAACTTCATCAACCAATTATAATATTATAGATGTTTTGAGCTAGGTTGATGCTTGAATTTTTCTAAATGGAAAAACCAAAGCCAGAGAAGGAACAATGAGCATAAAGTCACACAAAACATTTTTATTTCCCATTTATTCATTACAAACCATCAAGGTAGAAAGGGTATGCAACATCATATCTGTCTACCAGCATAAAAACTGAAACTCAGCATGTATTTGATGTGTTTGCAGTAACACCTCTAGTCAATGACTGAGTTAGGAATTCAGTGAGATCACTTGATGATACTTCAGGGCTCTTTGACTGCATTTTGCTTTATACATCAGGGTCAAGTATGAATATTTTTTTAAGAAATGTTTATTAGAGCAGCAAGTTTGATGTATTAGATATTGTTGCTTACTGACTTTTAACCACATTGATTTAGCATATGATTTAAGGAGTCAGAAATTAGATTGATCTGACTGGGCTGTTTTCCATTCATGGCTTGATTCACTCATGTTATGATCAGTTGCTGGTCATTTAGTGGCTCTGATTCTGGGTATTGTTTGAGTGTCAGCCCTGTGGAAGAAAGGATGCCATGCCATGTGTCTCTCTTCATCTAACAGACTGGTCCAGGACTGTTTACATGGAAGTTTGACATAGTTCTCAGCAAGAGGGCAGAATCTGCAATACTCCTTAAGGCCCATACTCAGAACTAGAACAACATACCCTTGGTCACATAAAGTCACAAGGTAAGATTTGTGACAAGGAATGGATAAATAGACAAGGGATGGAAAAATAGACTCCACCTCTTGGTAGAAGGAGCAAGTTACATTGCAAAAGAGTGTAGAAGAGGAAGAATTGGGGTAATCTGTGCAACATACACAATTTATTTAAAAATTGTGTTTTTTATGTTAGATAAATTAACAAAGGATATTATATATATATACACACACAGCCAAAAATATTTAAGGATTTACTATGTGTTACAAATTTTCATTTATGCTTTTTTTCTATTTTCCTGATTTTTTTAAGTATTCAAAAAATGCATTCAAAAAAGCTTAAGCCCACAGAATTTTTGAGAATACTTTAATTAATGGAAATCAATAAAGTACAAGAAAAACTCTGGAGTGTGGCTAGAAAATCTTTCCAGTTATGAGGGTGTTCATTATCCTTTTCCATATCGACATGATGGGCTGACACTAAATAAAGTTTTGTGCACCAAGGAGTATTCAAGTAAGTGTGGATGTTCTGAATGTGAGGGTTGTAAAATTCCTGGTTGGATTATGTGTGGAGAATTAATGGATCTGCACCATCTCTTAAAATTATTTTAATCTCCTTGAACAATTAGAGATATTCAACAAGGCTCTAAAATAGAGACACTTAGGTTTAGTTGGGTTTAATTCATAACTCTACCACTTATGAGATATGTAATTTGCCTAAGTAACTTCATAGATGTTAGCCTTAGGTTTTACATCTGTAAAATAAAAGTAAACTTGGAGTGGCCAAGATGGGAGAATAGGAAAACCCTGAGCTCACCTCCTCCCATGGGTATACCAAAATTACAGCTATTTACAGAGCATCTATTAATGAGAACAACCTGAAGATTAGCAGAAAAGATCTTCTATCATGAAAGAAATGAAGAAGGAACCACAACAAGGTGGGTAGGAAGGGTGGATACATGGTACATTCAAGACTCATATCTCACAGTCAGTGACCCACAAACAAGAGGTTAATTATATTTGCAGAGGTCCTCCCCAAGGAGTGAGGGTTCAAGCCTCACACTGGGATCCTGCACCAGGAAGACAAGCCCCCCAGAACATTTGGCTTTGAAGGCCAGCAAGGCTTACTTTGGGGATGGCCAGAGGGCTATAGAAAATAGAGACTCTAATTTTAAAGGTCATACAGAAAATGTCACATGTTCTGAGACTCAGGGAAGAGGAAGAAATTTGAAAATAGCTTGGGTCAAACCCACTTGCTGATCTTGGAGAGCCTCTCAGAGAGGCAGAAGGTAACTGGACTCACCCAAAGGGCACAGATGGCAGCCTTTTTGAGGAACTCATTCTACTATAAGGGTCCTAGTACTGGTGAGCGCCATGTTGGAATACTCCCTCTACCTTATTAGCACCAGACCTGGCCTCAAACACCAGCTTGTCAGCACCAGTCTTAGGATCCCCAGGCCAAGCAGCTAGCTGGACAAGGACACAGCCCCACCCACCAGTGAGCCAGCTTTCATAGGGCCCCATGAGCCTCCAGCTGCTCTAGGACATGGCACTGATCACCAGAGGGCCCAGTAACTAACCCCACCAACTGGCTGGCTGCCACTAGCCCTGGAACACCCAGAGGCCTGCATCAAGTCCTATCAGGACCTGGCCCCACCTACCAGAAGGCAAGAACCAGCCTCAGGGCCCTCTGAGCCCCAATCCTGCTCACTATGGGTTTAAACTTGAGTGGGTTAAAACCAATTCAAGGACACCTTAGTCCCCTCAATCAGCCACCCTGGGATCCAGCACCACATGGAATGGCTGAATAGATACAAAGATCCATACATATGCTGCCTGCAAGTCTCACTTTAGATCTAAAGACACACACAGACTGAAAGTAAAGAGATGGGGAAAAAGTAGTCCTCACAAATGTAACCAAAAAGAAAGCTGAGGTAGCAATACTTATATCAGACAAAATTAACTTTAAAACAAAGATTGTAACAAGAAGCAATAAAGAGCATTACATAATGATCAAGGGTCAGTCCAAGAATAAGATATAATAATTGTAAAAATATATATACACAACATAGGAGTTTCTAAATACATTAAACAAGTATTAACAGACATAAAGGGGGAAACTGATAGTAACACAATAATAATGGGGACTTTAAAATCCTACTTACATCAATGGACAGATCATCCAGACAGAAAATCAATAAGGATACAGTGCCCTTAAACAACACATTGGTGCAGATTTACTTAATACATATATATAATATAGTATAATATGTATAATAATAATGATACATATATATAATATAGAGAGAGAATATTCCATCCAAAAGCAGAGTACATATTGTTTTTGAGTGCAAATGTAACATTATCTAGGATAGATGGCATGCTAGGCAACAATCAAATCTCAGTAAATTTAATAAGACTGAAATCCTATCAAGCATCTTTTCTGACCACAATGCTATGATACTAGAAATCAACTACAAGGAAAAAAAAACCCTGCAAAATCACAAATGTAAGGAGACTAAGTATTTTACTAATAACTAATGGCTCACTAAATAAATGAAAAAAAATTAAAAATAACTGGAGATAAATGAAAATGAAAAAGGAGCTACACAAAACTTACAGGACACAGTAAAATCATTTCTAAGAGAAAGTTTTATAGCAATACAAGCCTATTTCAGGAAACAAGAAAAATCTCAAATAATCAACCTAAACTTATACCTAAAGGAAATAGAAAATGTTGAGCAAAACTCAAAATTAGAAGAAAAAGTGATATATTAAAATCAGAGTAGAGATAAATAAAAGAGATTGAAAAACAGTAAGAAAGATTAATGAAACTAAGACCTGATTCTTTGAAAAGATAATCAAAATTGATAAATCTTTAGTCTGATTCTTCAAGGTAAAAATAGAGAAATCAAATAAATAAAATCAGAAATGAAAAAGGAAGAGTTACAAACCAATACCACAGAAATAGAATGGTTCCTAAGAGATTACTATGAACAATTCTATGCCAATAAAGTGGATGTCTTAGAAGAAATGGGGAAATTCCTAGAAATATACAATCTTCCAAGACCAAACTAGGAAGAAATAGAAAATATGAACAGACTAATTATAGTAATGAAATTTAGTCAGTAATGAAAAACCCTCAACAAACAAAAAGTTCAGGACCAGACGGTGTCACAGGTGAATTCTACCAAACATTTAAAGACAAGATAACATCTGTCATTCTCAAACTATTCCAAAAATTTGCAGAGAAAGTAATGCTTCTGAACACATTCTACGATGCTGGCATCACCCTGATAACAAAACCAGGAAAACATATCACAAAAAAAGAAAACTACAGTCCGATACCACTTAAGAGCATAGGTGTAAAAGTACTCTACAAAATAGTAACAGACCAAAGTCACAACACATTATAAGGATCACACACCATGAGTTAATGGAATTTATCCCAAGGATGCAAAGATAGTTCAATATCTACAAATCAATTAGTGTGATACACCAAATTAACAAATTGAAGAATGAAAACCATGTGTTCATCTCAATAGATATGTAATAAACTTTTTACAAAATTCATTCATGATAAAAACTCTTAACAAAGTGAGTACAGAGGAAACACACCTCAACAAAATGCATGCCATTAATGACAAGGCCACAGCTAACATCACCACAATAGTGAGAAGCTGAAAGCATTTCTTCTAATGTCAGGAACAAGAAAAGAATACCTACTTTTGACACTTTTATTTAGCATAGTATTAGAAGTCCTAGCCACAGCAGTCAAACAAGAAAAAGATAAGAGGAATCCAAGTTGGAAAGAAAGACATAAAACTGTTGTTGTTTTCAGATGACATATACCATACGTAAAAATTCCTAAAGATGCTAGCAAAAAACTATTGGTGCTCAGTGAATTCAGTAGAGTTGCAGGATGTAACACCAATGTGCAGGAATCTGCTGTTTCTATACACTAACAATGAACTATTAGAAAGAGAAATTAAGAAAACAATCCGACTTATAATCATGTCAAAAAGAATAAAGTACTTAGGAATAAATCTAACTAAGGAGGTAAAAGACCCCTACTTAGAAAACTATAAGATACTAATGAGAAAAATTGAAGACAACACAAACAAATGAAAAGATATGCCACATTTATGAATTGGAAGAATATTGTTAAAATGATCATACTACCCTTTGCAATCTACAGATTCAATGTCATAAGATCAAAATACTAATGACTTTTTTTTACAAAACAGGAATAAAAAATTTTTAATTTATATGGATAGACAAAAGACCTCAAATAGCCAAAACAATATTAAGAAACAACAAAGATGGAGGTATCACACTGCCTGATTTGATTTCAAACAATGCTACAAAGCTATAATAATCAAAACATTCTGGTACTGGCCTAAAAGCAGACACATAGATCAATGGAACAGAATAGAGTCCTGAAATGAACCCACACTTATATGGACAACTAATTTATGATAAAGGAGGCAAGACTATACAATCGAGAAAAGACAGACCCTTCAAAAAATGGTGTTGGGAGAATTGGACAGCTATATGCAAAAAGATCAAACTAGACTCTTTTCTTCCACCATGTACAAAAATAAATTCAAAAAGAATTGAAAACTTCTATAATAAAATACAAGTGCTCATTGCCAAATCATTATTAACATTCTATTTCTGAGGGATATGTATTCCTAGACAAGGGCAAGAAAAGCAAAAATAAGCAAATGGAACCAAATTATACTAAAAAGCTTTTGCACAGCATTGGAGATTATCAACAAATCAAAAAGGCATCCTACTGAATGGGAGAAGATATTTGCAATGACATATTCAATAAGAAGTTAATATTCAAAATATACAATGAACTCATACTACTCAACATAAAAAAAGCCACCTGACTAACTATGGGTAGAAAACCCAAATACACATTTTTCCAAAGACATACAGAGGGCCAACATGCACATGAAAAGATGTTCAGCATCACTAATTATCAAGGAAATGAAAATCCAGACCTCAATGAGATATCACCTCACACCTGTCAGAATGGATTCTGTCAAAAAGACAAGAAACAACAAGTGTTAGTGGGGATGTGGACATAAGGGATCCCTCAGCACTGCTGGTAGGCATGTAAGTTGGTGAGGCCACCATGCAAAACAGCACAAAGTTTCCTCAATAAATTAAAAAAAGAGCTACCATATGATCCAGCAATTCCACTGCTGGGTATTTATCTGAAGAAAATAAAAACAATAACTTGAAAAAATATATGCACCCCAATGTCCATTGCAGCATTATTTACAATAGCAAAGATATAGAAGCAACATAAGCGCCATCAATAGGTGAATAAATAAAGAAGATGTGGTGTATATCTATATACAGTGGACTGTTATGCAACCATGAAATGAATGAAATCTTGATACTTGCAAGGCAAGTGGAAAGATATACTACACTCATGAATTTGAAGAATATTGTTAAAATGACCATACTACCGTTTGCAGCAACAGGGATGGACCTAGAGGATATTATAGTGAGTGAAACAGTTCAAACAGAGAATGACAAATACTGTACAGCTGCATTTATATGTAGAGTCTGAAAACCAAAACAAATGGGCAAACAGAAGAACAGAAACAGAGTCATAGATACAGAGGAAAAACAGATGGCTGCCAGAGGTAATTGGGGTGGAGGGACAGGAGAAATAGGAGAGGGAGATTATGAGGTACAAACTTACAGTTACAAAATAAATGCATCAAGAGTATAAAATGTACAATGTGGGGAATATAATCAACAACTATGTAATATCTTTGTGTGGTGACAGATGGTAACTAGACTTATCATGGTAGTTATTTTGAAATGTATAGAAAATTGAATCACTGTGTTGTGTAACAGGAACTAACGAAGCGTTGTTTTTACACTTCAAAAACAAACAAACCAATTCATAGAAAAAGAGATTAGTTTTGTGGTTACCAGAGGTATGTGTGGAGGAGGGGATTTGGATGAAGGTAGTCAAAAGGTACAAAAGTCCAGTTGTAAAGTAAATAATTACTTGGGATTTAATGCATGACATGATAAATATAACTAGCATTGCCATATGTTACATATGAAATTTGTTAAGAGAATGATTCCTAAGAGTCCTTATCACAAGGAAATTTTTTTTTCAATTTTTTAAAATATTGTATCTATATGAGATGATGGATGTTCACTAAACTTATTGTGGTAATCATTTTAAGATGTATGTAAGTCAAATCATTATTCTGTACACCTTAAACATACACAGTGCTGTATGTCAGTTACACCTCAATAAAGCTGGATTAAAATAAAGTAAAAGTACACTCTTACTGTATCAGTTTGTTGTAGGATTAAATGAGATTATGTATAAAAAGTGATTTTGTAACCTTTAAAGGGTTACAAAATATAAGATGTCAACTTCATCTGAAGTTATTCCAAAACTTTCGAAGAATAGTATTTTTCTATAGATTTTGAGATCATGATAGATTTATAGGTATAGAATGACAGCTCTTAAATTTGCTATTTCACTTGATGACCTGACCAGTTTGTCTACCTCCTGAATATGGATGCTTCTTTTTTTTCAAATTCATTTTTGAATCTGTTGTCCCAACCTAAGGCCTTTTTGCCTGTACCTCTTTAATCAGGATTTATCCATGTAAATTAAGTCATGCTTTCCAAGGCACGACTCAAAAATGTTTCACCTTACGGAGAGTTTCCTGCTACTCCAGTCCCATAAGGAAACATAGTGGAGAGTGGCCAAGATGGCGGAGTAGAAGGATGCTCTTAGCTCACCCTCTCCTACAAATACACTAAGAGAGACATCCATGGACCTACCCATTCACTCAGAATATCTGCTGAACTTTGACAGTATATTGCCTTCTTCAAAAGACAAAATTCCCCCAAAAAACTGTAGGAGAAAAAAAAATAAGAAGAAAAAGGAAATTAGTGTGGGGCCTGTCCCATGTGGAAGGAACAGCAAAGGAGGAAGAGTGCTCTTAGGCTGGGATTCCCCCTCTCTAATGGAGTGCGATGGAGGGGTAATCCCCAAGGCTCAGAGGAGTGCACAGCAGCCATTGGCCAACTGAAATGAGAGAAACTGGCACAAAGTTTCCCTGTGATCCCCAGCCCTAGAGGCGAATGAGCAGGGGTGGGCCAGGACTGGCTGCCTGAGCCAGATGGAGGCTGGGGCTGACTGAGCAGAGGAAGCATCAGAGGGCTGGAGTGTGCTGTGGGCCATGGCTGGGAATGTATACAGAACAGGATAGCCTAGGTCCCCCATTGAAAAAATAGCGACACTGCTGGTGCACAGGCAGGGGAGGGGCACAACGCAGCTGGGCCACAGCCACTGCCTCTGCAAGCCTGCAGCAGTACTGCTGGTGCATTCGCAAAGAGGAGAAGTGGGGCTCAGCCATATTTGCTGGCACATGGCTCTCAGGTGGAGGTGGGGTTGAGATCTGAAATTGCACTCAGGGCTCCACCACCTCACACTCAGGACTGAAATTTGTTTACAGCCCCAGGCAGAAGGGGCCAATTTGCTCCACGAGTGCCTTTGTGAACCCATGCCTCTAAGACAAATGAGCAAGGAGCAGAGCTCTGGCACACAGTGCGGGTGTCGGCTGGTGCAGCATTTTCGGTGGGCCTGCCCACCACATGCAGAGGCAGTGCTGGGGATGGCGCTGACACAGTAGAATGACTGCACAATCACTACAGGTCTGGGGCTCAGCAAGTACAAGTCTCTAAAACAAGTGAGCAGAGTTCACACGATGGGGGCAAGCACAGGAACAGCATTTGGTGATGGGTACAGTGCTGGCCTGATAGCATGCCATGATCCATGTGTATGACCCAGAATGTGGCAGACCTGCACTGTAGCTCTGAGGGCAGAGATGCTGGGGGACACTAGAGCAGAGTACTGACACTCCTGCAGCTCAAGTGGGGACAAAGGCAGAGTCAAAAAATGTACTTGAAGCACTCTAACCCAGCCTATCATGCACCACAGCTCAGAGACAGGTCTGGAAACCTCCTCTCCAACAAAAGGGGAATAGACCAGGCCCCTGTCAGGGCTGAGACAACTACAGGAAAAACGAGGCCGCACTCAACAACCAGGACAGGCACTGACCACCACAACATTGGACACACCCACAATCAATGGGATAAAGGCCAACACACATAGAAGAAAGACATGAAAACCTTCCACAGTAAAAGCAGGACTCATAACAATATCAGAGGTGCACAGTCTACACAGGACTGCATCCTCTAAAAAAAAAAAAAGAGAGAAAAAGACCTTCAAGACCATAGTGGACAGCTGATCTTCCATAATCCACAGTGCCAAAGATATATAAGTAAAATGAAGAGGCAGAGGAACTACTCCCAAACAAACAGAGAAGTCCCCTGAAAAAACAATCAAGGAAATAGACTTCAATAATATACTAGATCATGACTTCAGAATGGGGATGATAAAAGCACTGAAGGAAATGAGAGAGACTATGAATACACATGCAGAATCCTATAAAAAGGAAATAGAAACTAACAAGAGGAGCCAATTAAAAACAGAAAACTCAATGCCTGAGATAAAAGCTGAGTGAAAGGCAGTCAAAAGCAGACTAGATAATGCAGAGGAACAAAACAGTGACTTAGAAGACAGGATAACAGAAGTAACCTGATGAGAACAGCAGACAGAAAACAAAGTGAAAACCAGTAAAAGCAATATAAGGGACCTATGGGATAATATAAAGCATGCCAACCTAAGCATAATAGGGATCCCAGAAGGAAAAGGAAGAGAAAGGGGGATTGAAAGGTATGTAAAGAAATTATGACTGAAAACTTCCAAACCTAAAGAAGGAAACAGATATCAAGTACAGGAAGCAAAGAGGGTCCCAAACAGGAAGCACTCAACCAGACCCACACCAAGACATATCATAGTGAAGATGGCCAAATTTAAAGAAAAAGAAACGATCCTAAAGGCAGCAAGAGAAAAACAAAGAGTGAGTTACCAGGGAAACCCTGTAAGGCTTTCAGCTGATTTCTCTAAACAAACACTGCTGGCCAGAAAGGAGTGACAAAGTACATTCAAAGACCTGAGTGAGAAAAAGCTGCAACCTAGGATACTCTATCCAGCAAGGCTATCCTTTAGCCTAGAAGGAGAGAGAAAGAATTTCACAGATAAGAAAAAACTAAAAGAATTCAGTGATACTAAATCTATGCTAAAACAAATATCAAAAGGTCTTCTCTAAATAGAAAAGAAGCAGGATGTTATGAAAGGAGAAAACCATAATTGGAAATGAGATAACTACATTGAGTTGCAAGAGAATAAATGAAGATGTAAAAGAGGACATCAAAATCATTAAAGGTGGGAGAGGGGAGCAAGAAAACATAGATTAAAAAATTTTTTTTCATTCCCCTTAGGATGTGTTTGAGCTTATATGACTATCAGTTTAAAACAAAAATATACACTAATGGGTTAATATACTTGAAAAAGAGGGTAACCACAAATCAAAAGCATACAATAGAGTCACAAAAACCAAAAAGAAACCAAGCTAATATGAAAGAAAATTATCAAACCACAAAAAGAAAAAGAAAGGAACCAAGAAGAAATATCAAATCAACAAGAAAATTAAGTTTAAAATGGCAATAAACACACATTTATCAAAAATTATCATAAATGTCAATGTTCTAAATGCTCCAAACAAAAGACATAGAGTGGCAGATTGGACAATAAAACAAGAACATACAGTATGCTACATACAAAAGACCCCCTTTAGGGTGAAGGACACATATGGATTGAAAGTGAGAGGAAGGCAAAAGATTTTCATGCAAATGGAAATGACAAGAAAGCAGGAGTGGTAATACTTATATCAGACAAAATGGCTTTAAAACAAAGGCCATAAAGAAAGATAAAGAAGGATACAATATAATGATTAAAGGAGTGATACAAGATGAGGATATTACACTCATTAACATATATGCACCCAAAATAAGAGCACCTAAATACATAAAGCAAATAGTAAAAGACAAAAAGGGAGAAATTGATGGGAACAAAATCATGGTAGGAGACTTTAACACCCCACTAACACCATTGGACAGATCTTCCAGATCGAAAAATCAATAAGGCAATGGAAAAGCTAAATGACATAATAGAACAGTTGGACTTGGTTGATATTTTTAGGACATCACATCCCCCTAAAACAGAATAAACATTCTTTTCATGTGCACGTGGAGCATTCTGTAGGATTGATCGAGTAGTTGGGCACAAAAGAGGCCTCAACAAATTGAAGAGGATAGAAATTATTTCAAGAATCTTTTCTGACCACAAAGCCATGAAACTAGAAATCAACCACAGAAAAACAAATGGGAAAAAAAACACAGCATATATATTAAACAACATACTACTAAATAACCAGTGGGCTAATGGCAAAATCAAACAAGAAATTAAAAAATACTTTGAGACAAACGGCAATGAAAACACAACCCCACAAACCTATGCTATGTGCCAAAACAGTCCTAATAGGGAAGTAAATAGTGATACGGGCTTTCCTCAAAATACAAGAGCAATCTCAAGTAAACAACCTACCCTATCACCTAAAAGAATTAGAAAAACAAAAGCAAGTAAAGCCTAAAATCAGCAGAAGGAAGGAAATAATAAAGATCAAGGAGGAAATAAATAAAATAGAGATTAAAAAAAAATACAAAAATCAGTCAAATCAAGGGTTGGTTTTCTAAAAGAGTAAACAAAATTGACAAACCTTTGGCCAAGCTCTCCAAGAAGAAAAGAGAGAGAACACACAAAATAAGAATGAAAAATGGAGAAATTACAACCAGTACCATAGAAATAAAAAAAGAGAGAGAATACTATGAACAACTATATGGAAGCAAACTGGACAACCTAAAAGTAATGGACAAGTTTCTGGAAACATACTGAATCAAGAAGAAACAGACCATTCGAACAGAATGATCACTAGAAATGAAATAGAATCAGCAATTAAAAAATCTTACTACAAGCAAAAGTCCAGGACCAGTTTGCTTCACTGGAGAATTCTACCAAACATACAAAGAAGAACTCATACTCAGTCTCAAACTCTTCCAAAAGATTGAAAAGAAGAGAATACTCCCAAACTCATTCTATGAAGCCACCATCACCCTAATACCACAATCAGAAAAGGACACTATGAAAAAAGAAAATTACAGGCCAATATCATTGTTGAACATAGATACAAAAATCCTCAACAAAATATTAGCAAACAGAATCCAACAGCACATAAAAAGATCATTCACCATGATCAAATCAGATTAATCCCAGGGTCACAAGGATGGTTCAACATACGCAAGTCAATCAATGGGATACACCACACCAACAAAAGAAAGGACAAAAATCACACGATCATCTAAATTGATGCAGAAAAAACATTTGATAAAATTCAAAACCCACTTATGATAAAAACTCTTACTAAATTGTGAATAGAGAAAACATATCTCAACAAAATAAAATCTATTTATGACAAACCCACAGCCAGTATAGTACTCAATGGTGAAAAACTGAAACCCTTCCCACTAAATCTGGAACAAGACAAAGATGCCCACTCTCACCACTTCTATTTAACATAGTACTGGAAGTCCTAGCCAGAGCAATCAGGCAAGAAAAAAAAGGGGGGAGTGGGATTCAAATTGGAAGAGAAGAGGTAAAATTGTCACTATATGAAGATGATAAGATACTATATATAAAAATCCCTAAAAGCACAGAAGAACTATTAGAGCTGATAAAAGAATTCAGCGAGTAGCAGGATGCAAGATCAACATACAGAAATCAGTGGAATTTCTTTACACTAATGATGAAATAGCAGGAAAAGAAAGTAAAGAAACAATCTTTCATAAAATCACATCCAAAACAATGAAATACTTAGCAATAAATCTGACCAAGGAGATGAAAGATATATACATGGAGAACTACAAAACATTGATTAAGGAAATTCAAAATGACTTAAAGAAATGGAAAGATATCTCATGCTCTTGGATTGGAAGAGTCAATTCAATATTGTTAAAATGTCCATACTACCCAAGGCAATCTACAGATTTAATGTGATCCCTATCAAATTACTCAGGACATTTTTCACAGAACTAGAACAAATAATCCTATAATTTATATGGAATCACAAAAGATCCAGAATTGCCAAAGCATTACAGAAGATAAAGAATGAAGCTGGAGGAATAACCTCCCAGACTTCAGACAATATGACAGAGCTACAAACAAAACAGCATAGTATTGATAAAAAACAAACAAACAAACAAACAAAAAAAACAGACCTACGGATCAATGGAACAGAACAGAGAGCCCAGAAATAAACCTACAGACCTACAGTCAACTAATCTTTGACAAAGGAGACAAGAATATACAATGGAGAAAAGACAGTCTCTTCAGCAAGTGGTTTTGGGAAAACTGGTCAGCAGCATGTAAATCAATGAAGTTAGAACACTCTCTCACACATACACAAAAATAAACTCCAAATGGCTTAAAGACTTAAATATAAGACAAGACACATTAAGTCTCCTAGATGGAAACAGACAAAACATTATCTGATGTACAGCTCAGCAATGCTCTCCTAGGGCAGTCTACTCAAGCAATAGAAATAAGAGCAAAAAATTACAAATGAGACCTAATTAAATTTATAAGCTTTTGCATGGTGAGGGAAACCATAAATAAAACAAAATGACAACCTACAGAATGGGAGAAAATGTTTGCAAATGATGAAACTGACAAAGGTTTAATTTCCAGAATAAAGAAACAGCCCATACAACCTAATAACAAAAAAAACCAAGCAACCCAATCCAAAAATGGGCAGAAGACCTAAACAAGGAATTCTCCAAGGCAGACATACAGATGGCAAATAGGCACATGAAAAAATGCTCAATATGGCTAATTATCAGAGAAATTCAAATCAAAACTACAATGAGGTATCATCTCACACAAGTCACAATGACCATCATTCAAAAGTCCACAAACAATAAATGCTGGAAAGTGTATGGAGATAAGGGATCCCTCCTACACTGTTGGTGCAGCCATTATGAAAAACAGTCTGGAAATTCCTCAAAAGGCTAAAAACCCTATAATCCAGCAATCCCACTCCAGGGTGTATATCAGGAGGGAACTCTAACTCAAAAAGATACATGCACCCCAATGTTCATAGCATCACTATATACAATAGCCAAGACATGGAAACAACCTAAATGTCCATCAACAGATGACTGGATAAAGAAGTTGTGATGTATTTATATGTGGAATACTACTCAGCCATAAAAAATAAAGTAATGCCATTTGCAGCAACATGGATGCACCTAGAGATATTCATTTTAAGTGAAGTAATTCAGAAAGAGAAAGAAAAATACCATATTATATTACTCATAGGTGGAATCTTAAAAAAAGAAAAAATAGTGGACACTAATAAACTCATCTACAAAACAGAAACAGACATGCAGACATAGTAAACAATCTTATGGTTACCAGGGGAAAGAGGGTGGGAAGGGATAATTTGGGGAGTCTGAGATTTCCAATTGTTAGCCATTATATATAAAAACAGATTTTTAAAAAAGTTTCTTCTTTATAGCTCAGAGAACTATATTCAATATCTTGTAATAACCTTTAATGCAAATGAATATACGTATGTATCTGCATGACTGGGACACTGTGTTTTACATCAGAAATTGACACATAGTAACTGAATGTACTTGAGTAAAAAAAAAGAAAAGGAAGCATAGAAGAATCATTTGGGCTGGAGATGTGTCCCATCAGTGCCTTTAAATCAGAATTGCTCTTAAGTTTCTTCTCTTTACAAAAGACAAAGCTCAGAATCACTCTTTATATCCACAATCGAGTAGACAAGACACCGATGTTCCCTCTGGACAAGGGCTTAGGAAACAGAGATTTATATTATGCCTGCTTTTGCCCTATACAGAAGGGTTTCTTGAGGAATAGAAATAAGAATACTTTTCAGATTGGTTTACATATTTCTCCAAAAGTGAATTTGATTATTGGCAGCTAAGAATTAAGCTTGAGGGTGGGAAGGGATAACTTGGGAGTTTGAGATTTCCAGATACTGACTGGTATGTGTAAAATAGATAAACAAGTTGATACTGTAGAGCACAGGGAAATGTATTCAATACCCTGTAGTAGCTCATGGTGAAAAAAATTAAAAAATGAATATATGTATATTCATGTATGACTGAAGCATTGTGCTGTACACCAGATGCATTGTAAACTGACTATATCTCAATAAAAAATAAAAATAAATAAAAATAAAGACACAAATGAACACACACAAAAAAGAATTAAGCTTGAGAGCAAACTGATGAACAATAAAAGCCTAGTCTTACTTCATGTTTCTCATTTAATGCTACACCATCCGAATATCCTAGAAAAAACCAAACAACCCAATCCAAAAATGGGCAAAAGACCTAAACAAGAAATTCTCCAAGGAAGACATACAAATGATCAATAGGCACATGAAAAAATGCTCAATATCACTAATTATCAGAGAAATGCAAATCAAAACTACGATGAGGTATCACCTCACACTAGTCAGAATGGTCATCATTAAAAAATCCACAAATGACAAATGCTGGAGAGGCTGTGGAGAATGGGGAACCCTCCTACACTGCTGGTGGGAATGCAGTTTGGTTCAGCCACTGTGGAAAACAGTATGGAGATTCCTCAAAAGACTAGGAATAGACTTACCGTATGACCCAGGAATCCCACTCCTGGGCATATATCCAGAAGGAACCCTACTTCAGGATGACACCTGCACCCTAATGTTCATAGCAGCACTATTTACAATAGCCAAGACATGGAGACAGCCTAAATGTCCATCAACGGATGACTGGATAAAGATGTGGTATATTTATACAATGGAATACTACTCAGCCATAAAAACCGACAACATAACACCATTTGCAGCAACATGGGTGCTCCTGGAGGATGTCATTCTAAGTGAAGTAAGCCAGAAAGAGAAAGAAAAATACCATATGAGATCGCTCATATGTGGAATCTAAAAACAAACAAACAAACAAAGCATAAATACAAAACAGAAACAGACTCATAGACATAGAATACAAACTTGTGGTTGCCAAGGGGGCGGAGGGTGGGAAGGGATAGACGGGATTTCAAAATTGTAGAATAGATAAAATAAGATTATACTGTATAGCACAGGGAAATATACACAAGATCTTATGGTAGCGCACAGAGAAAAAAAATGTGACAATGAATATATATATGTTCATGCATAACTGAAAAATTGTGCTCTACACTAGAATTTGACACAACATTGTAAAATGATTATAAATCAATAAAAAATGTTATATTATTAAAAAAATTTTCCTAATAATTTTTCTTCCTTCTTAATTCTCAGTAGAGCACTATAATGGGGCAGTGTCCACTCCTATAGAATTGAATTTGACTGTACTTTCATTAATTGATAACACCTTACATTCCTTCCTTCCCTCTTTTTATACTCACGGATATTAAGTACCTTACATTTGCCAGGTGTTGGATTTGGTGAAGGAACACTAGTGACTGACAGACACAGTAATGGCATTACAGGGCTTAGCGTGTGGGCATTTTTTAGAAATGTTAAATATCTGAATAAATATATGATTAAAAACTGCAGTAAGGCTAATGAAGGAAAGGCACAGGGGACTATGAGAATATACTTGGGGACTAATGTGGATGTGAAGCAAAGTCCGGGAAGACTTCTATGAGGAAGAAATTTGTGAGCAAAACCTAGAGAATGAGTAAGGTTATCCTGGTAAAGGGCTAGAGGTCAGTGGTTACTCAGAGGGACGAGCATGTGGGAGGCACAGCTTTCACAGTGCAGCTGAGACAAGGCTAGGGCTACAGGAGCGTAGAAAGTGCAGAGAAAGAGTTGACATGGGACCCCACACTTAGTCTAAGAACAAAATGAGATAACTGATAGACTTTAAAAAGGAGATAGAAGGAGGCTATCATTCTTGGCTGATATTAAAAAATGGTTTAGAGGAGGACAAGAATGGATTCAGGAAACAGAATTATGTCAGTCTGAGCAAACGATGACGTGATGTTGGTGGCTTAGGTTTGAGTGGTGGCTCTGAAGTCAGAGGGAACTGTCTAAACTTAAAATATGAACTTGACATGACTTTTTGAAGTATTGGAAACCTCAGGTAATTTTCCTCAAGTCCTTTCTCTACTCATCTACAGTTTTATATTTTTCTACCACACTCTGTTATATAAAGTCATGATCCTCTGTATTGGTCCCTCTCCGTTCCCATTCCCACGTATCCTAAAAGACCTACGAATCCCCACTGGCTTGGCTAATCTCTTAGAGTTATATGACCCACGTTTTAAATTAGTGATGACACCAAAACAACTCAGCATTCCAAAGGGCATATGTGTTTTCAAAATTTATTTTCTGTATATGAAAGTGCTTAAAAACACACTTCCAAGCTCTAAAACTTAACTCCTGTTCACAGTAAAATGAGATTACATGAAAAATGTTTAACCTTCTTACCATCCTCCCAGGTTTCAAAATCATGCATTTATATATAAGACTTGGCTTAAAAAATTGTAGAATAGATAAACAAGATTACACTGTATAGCACAGGGAAATATACACAAAATGTTATGATAACTCACAGAGAAAAAAATGTGACAATGAGTGTATATATGTCTATGAATGAATGAAAAATTGTGCTGAACACTGGAATTTGACACAACATTGTAAAATGATTATAAATCAATAAAAAATGTTAAAAAAAATTCTTCCTTGTGAATGAGTTTAACTTTCCTCAGGTCTATTTTAAAAAGCAAGGAAACACTTTCCACACCAGATTCTATTACCAATAATGGTCAGCTCCTGAAACACCATGTCCATTGCCCTAGGGTTTCCTTCTTACCATTTCAATCCACCTCCCCAGTAAAATTAACCTAACCTATTTGAATGTATAATCTCACATGAACGCACTCCCCCTCTAAACACACACACACTCACACACCTTTTGCTAAACAGCCACAAGTTGACACTATTAGAAATAATACATTTCCAGTTTGGACCTCAGTCTGCCAAATATTTTTCTGGAGGAAATATGCATGAGATAATTTCTTCAGATATACAAATCAAGAGCGACTTCTACCTTCACTGGAGTTGGGATAATGTACTGAAAGCTGCCTTCAGCTCTGTTTTATAACATTCGTGCTTTTCTCCCCCAAAACAAGATATCCCCCATTTTCCTTTCCATCATCTGTACGAACCTTACCCCTCCTTTAGGAGTTAACCTATCTCAGTTCTTCCATATGGTCTTTCCTTAATTTTTCTATGTAGTTAAATAAGCTTCAATAAAATTTTAATATATTCAAGTCCTCTCTTCCTAATCAAAAATAATATTCATTAAAGATAAAAATCTATATCCTTCAGTATGTCTATATCCAGCACTATATCCATCTATGGTCTTGGACACAGGATGATGTGTAAATTATTCTCATTGATTGATAGCTTATGTCAGATAATGTTGTCAAATCAAGTGTGACAACTAAATAACATTCAAAACACTTAATTTTTAAAATTTTATCAGGTACTTTTCACATTCTTATTTAAAATACAAATTCCTAGTGAAACACAGGATATTAGTTTTATATTGCTGCCTTAACAAATTATCATAAATATGGAGGTTTAACATATCACAAATTTATTCCTTCACATTGGGTCATACATCTGAGTTGACTCAGTTGAGTTCTGTGCTTTGGGTTTCAGAAGACTGAAATCAAGGTTGTCACTGACTGGGATTTTACTGGGAGACTCTGGGAAGAATCCACTTTCGGGTTTATTTAGGCTGTCAGCAGAATTCAGTCCCATGTGGTGGAAGGGCAGAGGCTCCAGCTTTCTGACTCAGTTCTCTGGTCAGAGCCACCGTCAGGTTTTAGAAGTTGCCTACCTTCCTTAATTCCTTGGCTAACGATCCCCTCCATCTTCCAGGCCATCAGTAGCACAATAACTCTTTCTTTTGCTTCAGATCTCTGACTCTTGCTTCTGCTGTCTCTCTTCTCTGGTTTCCTTCTGTTGCTCTCTTTGGCCCTCCTCTTTACTCTTTCAGGGTGTATAAGATGATACTGAACCCACTTGGGTAATCCAGGATACTTCCTCTAGGGTCATCTGACTGCATTTTCAGAGTTCCTTCAAAGCAACACCTAGATGAGTATGTGACGGAATAAGCAGGGGGCAGGAATACTGTAGGGTTACCTTTAGAAGCCTGCTTACCACACGCAGGACTCAAAAAGCTGCTCAGGTGATTTTGACGGTTAGCCGGGTTTGGGAACCATCTCACCAAATAACTGGTGAGGGCAACAGTTAATTTGGGATGTACATAGATATAGCTGATAAAAGACTGGGATCATAGGTAATGGTCATACAGAGTGGAAAACTTTAACTTGATTTCACCAAGTCAATTTAAATTGGCCATAAATACGTTTACATCCCTATTCACATGCTAACCCTAAAAAGAAAAGAAAGGGAAATAAAAATTAAAACCAAGAAAATTAAAGAAATGTGATTTTTTTCTTTTCTTTCCAAACCAATTGTCCTAAAGTTCCAGTCAACTGGATATAAGAGAAGTTTCTATATATCTGGCCATTAAGTTTATTCAGTTAATCACAACCCTATAATTCTAGTCATTACATTGGCTGAAAAACCAGTGCACACAATCTTTATCCTGGAAGCTTTCACAGTAGCTTATTTTATGGGCTTTATTGGAGTTTATATTTCAGCTATTGACATATTTCTCATACTCTTGTTCCATTTATTTTTACATTTCTGAGGTAGTCTCATTTCAATCCTTCTTTGTTTAGATCTTTAAACCAACTCCACACTAATCAAGAGATGAGGAGAGCTTAGATAACAGGTTGAAGGGCCATCTGAGTACACTGGTCAGAGTTCTCCAGAGAAACAGAACCAACAGTATATATACACACATAAAGAGAGTCAGAGTGACACAGAGAAACAGAGACAGAAACAGAGAAAACATTACAGGCAATGCACAAGGCTACAATTACAGAGGCTGACAAGTCCCAAGATTTGTAATCAGCAAGCTAGGTAGAGCCACTGGTGCAAGTTTCCATCTAGATCTGCAGACCTGAGATTCAGAAAAGATGATGATGCAGTTCCAGTCCAAATGCTGGCAAGCTGGAGACCCAGGAAGAGCTGTTATTTCAATTTGAGTCTAAAGATGGGAAAAGTCTGAATCTCCCACTTAAGGCAATTGGACATGAGAAAATTCCTCCTTACTCATGGAAGGATCAGTCTTTTTGTTCTATTCAGACCTTCAACTGATTGGATGAGGCCCACCTACATTAGGAAGGGCAGTATGCTTTACTCTGTCTACCTGTTCAAATGTTAATTTTATCCAGAAACACACTCATAATACTGTCTGACCAAATATTTAGGAAATCTGTGACCCAGTCACGTTGGCATATAAAATTAACTGTCATACTGTGATAGGCTGAATAACAGCCTCCAGAGATACTTACGTCATTGTCCCTGGAACCTGTGAATATTATCTTGTATAACCAAGGAAATCTTGCAGCTATGATGAATTTAAGGATCTTGTGCTGGACAAATTATCTTGGACTATCTGGATGGCCCCTCAATGTAGTCGCAAGGGTTCTTATAAGAGGGGGACAGAGGGAGGCATTACTAGAGTAGAAATCAATATAATCACTGAAACAAGGTATTATACTGCTAACTTTGAAGACAGAGGAAGGGGTTATGAGCCAAGAAATACAAGGAATGCAGCTCTAGAATTGGAAAAAATGAGAAAATGGGATTCTCCCCTTGGAGCCACTGGGGAGACCATAGCTCTGCCAATACCTTGATTTCAGCCCAATGATACTGACTTGGACTTCTGGCCTCCAGAACTACAAGAGAATAAATGTATGTTGTTTTAAGTTGCCAAGTTTGTGAATCTGCTATAGCAGTGATAGTAAACTACATCTTATGTAGAAGCATCAGCAGATGACAGTATTTATGTTCTTTATTTCATGGGAATATCTCGTCTTCTCATCACTGCTCCATCCCCGTCTCCTGCCTACCTATTCCTTCCTATCACAGGTCAATCTGAATGCCAGGGAAAGAAAGGGAAGGGGTTGTTTCTCCTGACTCCTGTATAGCTCAGTGATTCAGTCTCTATTAGGGAAAGGATATAAAACTTCCTTTTATCCACTCCATTCAAGCAATTTATGTCATAGTATTTTCATTGTTTAACCTTTAAAATACGATCAGTATTATCCAACCATACATATTAATCAAAGTCCAAGCATAAAACACAATTCCAGTTCAGATGGTTCACTATAACAAAGGAACTAATTACAGAAATGTAAGTAGAGTTAAGGGAATTGACAAGGTATACTGTGGCACCTAGAGATCAGCAAAAATTGAAAGCTGTTGTCAAGCTTAGACCTGAAGGAACCAAGAGGGAAGCTAGTGACACCAGCAGGGAGAGATGGGGAGGATCTGCTGTCATGAGTTATAATCGTGGAGGGGCATGGCTACTACTACACAACGTGTCTAGAAGAGGCAGAGTACAGGGAAGACGCGTAACAACACAGCTGTCTTCCTCCCTCTAAGCTTCTGCTGAGGCCTCCCATTAGCCACACTCAACCAAAATCTGGAGGGCCAGGCAAGGTGATGGAGTTCATAAAGTTTTCCCTCTTGTGTCATAAAGAGCAAATCAGGATTTAAAACTACATCTGGTGGGGATGAGCAGAAGAAAACAGAACAACAGGCATATTACAGAATCACAGAATGGTAGAATTAAAAGAGAAGGGAGTTCAAGATTTGTAGCTACAGACATATATATATATAAAATAGATAAATAATTTTATATCATATAGCACAGGGAGCTATATTCAATATCTTGTAATAACTTATGGTGAAAAAGGATATGAAAATGAATATATGTATATTCATTTATGACTGAAGCATTGTGCTGTGCACCAGAAATTGACACAACATTGTAAACTGACTATACCTCAATAAAAAAAAAAAAAATGCAACAAAATTTTTTTAAAAAGGGGGAAAACAAAGAAAAGCAAGTGAAATTGGCCAATTTCTTTGTCTTATAGGTGAGAGGTCTTGACTAAGGTCCTGGTTGGAATGTCTGTACAAATGCAATGTACAGCTTGGACATGCTGAATTATGTCTACATGCAGAGTTGTCTTTTTAACAGTGATCTGATTTCTTACCACAAGTAGTTAAAACCTACCTTCATTTGTCTCTTAGTCAGTTCTTCTGAGACTACCAGAGACTTTGAGGTTTTCTGAGGCAAACTCGAAGTGTTTTATTGAATTAGGGGAGGGACTTTCAAGCTCTGGGACCTAAATTCTTCACTACGATTGTGAAAAGAGCAGCCTAAGTGGGATTTGCAGACATGTTCACTGGAGACAAAACCACTTTGCCCACCAAGGATTATACAAAGACAGGGATATGCAGTATCAAATGCTAGAAACTCAGATAAATCTAACCCTCAATGATTTGGAATGATTTGGGAAGTTTCGTTTTAAGCTGATGCACAAAGCATTCAGATATCTGAAACCTTAGAAAATCATAGGCGTCACTTGTCTGGAAAATATTCAGATATCTTGGCAGAAAAAAATGTGGATCCAGTGGATATGAGTATTCAGGCTAACTGCTCCCTTCTCATCAAGCACAGACGATTTTTGATTTTAGTCTAATCGCTTTAATAACCCATTGCCTCACCTCCCTTGAGATGGAAGACAGCAGGCACTTCAGAAGATACCGAGAGGCCCTCTGCCGTCTATGCGTCACTGTTACGGTGCAAAGAGTCTGCAGAAGGTACACAAGTCAGGTAGATGTGGGCAGTTTAAAGCAGGCATGTTCAAGTAAGCATAGCAAATACAGTTTGGGTGCCCCCTCTAGAAGTGTGTCAAGATAAATAAACTAGCATGTATTGGACCCAATATCATGAAAGGTGGGAAGGGGAAGATGGAAAGCAAAGAAAATCTGGTTTTCAAACATTCAGAAGAGAATATGGCTTAATGGATGAGCTGGTAGGAGTCTAAGGAAAGAGTAATTAGCAGAGAGAGAGAGACATAGAGAGAAAGAATACTCAAGAAAGTAACATTTAATCTTTCATTTTGGTGTGGGGAGGAGGTAATTAGGTTTACTTATTTTTAGAGGAAGTACTGGGGATTAAACCCAGGACCTTGTGCATGGTAACCATGTGCTCTACCAGTTGAGCTACACTCTCTCCCACCAAGAGGGAGAGAAAGAGAACATTAAATGTTCTTGAAAGAAACAAGGGAAGAAAAACTCCTACTTCTTCATCTGTCTCTGGGAGTCATATCAGTTTGACTGAGATTTGTCTCATGATTGAAGCATTTAGCACAGTGCCTTGTGCTTTCTAGATACTTGATATTTATTAAACATGAAATGAATTAGAAAAATGTCCGTGATCCACTCTTCCAGACCACCCCACTCAACCAATGGTGGGTGTAGACAATAAGTTCATATCAAGCATCTTCCCGGTGCCGCACACGCTGAACTGTGAAGAAGAGGGGCAGCATCTTCTCCTTTCACTGTCTAGAGGAGTCTATCCACTGAGCATATTTAGAAAAACAAAGTGGTATATGAATACATGGCATCTGAAAGCTCTTTATGAATGGAAAATACTGTACAAATGGTAGGATTACAAACTGCACATGGGATGGTGGAGACTATGAGTGCCATGGCAAGTCTGAAAGAGAAACTCACTATTTGTAGGTCCATGTGCGAGAGGATTCCCTAGGACCTCACCATTCCATTACCAGAAGAAAAAAATTCTCATTTGCCTGTCAGGTACTTGGAGCTCCATATATGTTTGATAAAGTTCTGTGCATTGAAGAGCGCTGATACCAGTGAGGAAGACTTCTTGAAAGACTTAATATTTCATGTCAGCAGGCCTTGGAGGATGAGCAGCATTCAGGTATGTGGGGAACTGGGGT
The DNA here is from genome assembly GCF_048773025.1 of Camelus bactrianus. Classification (NCBI taxonomy): domain Eukaryota; kingdom Metazoa; phylum Chordata; class Mammalia; order Artiodactyla; family Camelidae; genus Camelus; species Camelus bactrianus. The sequence goes on along the minus strand of NC_133568.1, from coordinate 6,774,508 downwards.
GAGGAGGTAATGTGGAGAAGGAAAGGGCATGGTGTTTGAATTGCTTGGAGCAGTTACATGGGAAAGAGAGTACATTTTAGGGAGCCACAGGGACATTTCATTAAACATTTATAGAAAGATGAATTACATTAACTTTGATGAGTCTAGAGAAATAGAATATAAAATTGTGATATGGTTACAGATTAGTTGTCTACTGTCCTTGACTCAGTTTGTTAAATGTCTGACTGTTTGATGGTCCACACGTTCTCTAATCTCCGTTTTTGCTTTCAGTGAGCCACTGAGGGGAAGGGTCAAGCCCTGCCAGGGGGTTTGTCCCAAGCTGAGATTCCTTCAGGCTCATTTCAAATGACTCTGTCATTCCCTGCAGCCAATTTTCCTTTTGACCTTAAAGTCCCCAGTTTCCTTCTCAGGACCTCCCACATTTTAGCTGAAGGGCTCTGGCAACTGGATTTGGATTCAGCCTCCTCTCTTTTCTCACAGTGAGTTTTCTGCCAGGGATATGTGGGCAACCCACCAAGTCCTCTTGTGTTCAAGCATTGCCCTGCTGCCAAAGAACTCTGCTCAAAGTCATCTCTTCCTACAGGCAGCTGGCCCTCCCCTGGAAGGGTGTTATGCTCCATTCATGCTCTGTGCTTTGTGCAGCTGTCACACATCCAGTCACTTCCACTCAGACAGGTACATTTTTCTAAGGAAGACTTCAGTGGAGGAGAACAGGAGCCCTAGTATGTGAGTCATTTGTTCTGTGTGTCCTTCCAAGGCACAAAAGCTGCCTGCTTTGCATATCTTGGACCACACGAACTTACTCATCGTCTTAGGGAGAGTGAGCAGGCTTTGTTTACCTGCGGATTTGAAACTGTCTCTGTTCCTAGGAAAGTGGCATTCGAAGCTGCCCTAGGTCTAGATTTTTCTGTCATTATGCCTACTTTTCCTCTGAACCTTACCACTGCCTAGTTATCCATTATTGGAAAACCATTTTATCTCAAGATGACTTAACTTCTCAATGCAGATAACAAAATCCGCTGTCTCCTTCGTGGGGTTTTTTAAGAGCATGAAACGTATTGATGGCGGCAAAGCGCTCTGCAAGCTGTGTCGGTAGTTTCCCAATGCAAATGTTCCCTGGGTTGAACAGGTAAGGTTATTAACTGCAGAATTAGTCATTTAATATACACGGTAATGACATCACTTAACTGACCTAAAAAGTTTAGCAGTAGAATATTAGACTACGAGATCTCTGATTTTTCTCCTCTAACACTAGTAACTGATAACTTTCTGAGTTTTTTTTCCTTCCATAGGGAGAACATGTTCACAGCTAAGTGTGAGACCCAGAATTTGTCCTGATTACTCTGCTTCTCCATCTCAGTGCTGATTTTATTGACAGCCCCAGAAAAGATCCATGAAATTGGTTGAATACCTAGTCTGTGAAGTATTGTGTTCATGCTATGAGCACCAAAGTGAATAAGATGTATGCAGATCCTTCCATCAAACACCAGTGTGATTATTCAGGGGAAATCCTGTTGTAATCTCCTAAAGGTACTCTCATTTAACTCTGCTACCTCCTGCACCTTGCAAGTTCTAGACACAAAGCAGATTAAGTGATCAATTAATCAATGGGTTGACAGTTCTGACATCTCTACAAATGCCAGACTCTCCACAGCAGGCTGGGCTTCTCAGTCATCTCAACCCAGGGAGAGGATGAGTAGAGGTGAATACAGATTGTACGCAGACTGAATAGTGGTCTAATTGTGTTACCGTAAGTCTGAATACAGAGATAATTAGCTTAAACGACTGTGGAATACAGAAACTATATCATAGCTCCACATTTATTTTTATGAAATCAGTTAGCAGCAAATGAAGCCCATTGAAATGAACAGAAGCTAATTGGAAGTAATAGAGAATTACCTGAACATATATTGCCAGTAAATTAAATTAATTGAAGGTAATTGATAGTGACTGGAATTAATAAAAGTAATGGAAACAAATTGTACTTAATTGAAATTTATTGAAATTGAATTAAACTCAATAACTCAAAGTCTATTAAATTTAATAGATTCTAATTGATATTAATTATGGACAATGCTTAATAATAACATACCATTCTTCAAGGCCTCCAGCTGCACTTGCACATTACCATTGTCTTTAACATGGAAAAATAAATTCTGAGAAAACAAATGCATTCACAGGGATGCTGCTTTAGAATTTTAGATTTCTCTGTGGAGCAGCTGAATTGGAAGAATTCAATTCTGATAACAGAGCTTCCCCTGAAGACTTAGAAGATAAAAACTGTTTTACTTCTTTTAGGAAGGAGCATTTTATTAGAGTCTAATGAGAACATTTTACCTGTTAAAACACTAGCTTTGATTTGATAAATACTCTTGCAGGACATGTTGTATTTAGCACCTGCCATCTTTACAGCAGTGTTGTCAGATTCCTTTATTTCATTTTAAATTAATTTTTCTTTCTTTTTTTCTCCCTCAGTTACAAAGGATCCACAAAAGCTGAGGGGTTTTCATGGATGTGCTAGAGGATGCAAGGACTTGCACTTTCAGCTTCTTCTTCCTCAGCTTCAGGCATTTGGAGAAAAAAAAAATGCTGGATTTTCTGTTATGGAATTATATCAGCTGGGTCCTTCTACTTTAGCAACTGTAACAGTTAATGCATGAACTTTTTTATATATGTATTTTTTTATTGATGCATAGTCAGTTTACAAAGTTGTGTCAATTTCTGATGCACAGCACAGATTCACTTATACATGAACATACACATATTCATATTCTTTCTCACTGTAAGTTACTATAAGATATTGAACACAGTTCCCTGTGCTATACAATATGAATCTATCTGTAATATATATATATATTAGTTAACATCTGCAAATCTTGAACTCTCAATTAATCCTTTTCCAACTCTTCTCCCCCAGTAACCATAAGTTTGTTTTCTATGTCTGTGAGTCTGTTTCTGTCTTGTAAATAAGTTAGTCTTCTTTTTAGACTCCACATATAAGTAATATTATGTAGTATTTTTCTTTCCCGTTCTGCCTTATTTCACTTAGAATGACAATCTCCAGGTCCATCCATGTTGCTGCAAATGGCATTATTTTATTCTTTTTTAAGGCTGAGTAGTATTCCACTGTGTAAATATACCACAACTTCTTCATCCAGTCATCTGTTGATGGACATTTAGGTTGTTTCCATGTCTTGGTTATTGTATACAGTGATGCTATGAACACTGGGGTGCATGTGTCTTCAAATTAGTGTTCCCTCCTGATATATACCCAGGAGTAGGATTGCTGAATCATATGGTAAGTCTATTTTTAGCTTTTTGAGGAATCTCCATATTGCTTTGCATAATGACTGCACCAAACTACATCCCCACCAACAGTGTAAGAGGGTTCCCTTTCTCCACAACCTCTCCAGCATTTATTGCTTGTGGACTTTTGAATGATGGCCATTCTGACTGGTGTGAGGTGATAAATCATTGTAGTTTTGATTTACAGTTTTCTGGTAATTAGCAATATTGAGCATTTTTTCATGTGCTTATTAGCTATTTGTATAGCTTCATTGTAGAATTGTTTGTTTAGGTCTTCTCCCCATTTTTGGATTGTGTTGCTTGATATTTTCACTTATTAAGTTGTATGAGCTGTTTATATATTCAGGAAATTAAGCCTTTGCCAATCTCATCTTTTGCAAATATTTTATCCCATTTTTAGGTTTTCTTTTTGTTTTGATTATGGTTTCCTTTGCTGTACAAAAGCTTGTAAGTCTAATTAGGTTCCATTTTTTAATTTTTGCTTTTATTTCTATTGCCTGGGTAGGATGCCCAAGGAGAACATTGCTAAGATTTATGTCAAGTAATGTTTGGCCTATGTTTTCTCCTACAAGGTTTATCGTGTCTTGTCTTATGTTTAAGTCTTTAAGCCATTTTGAGTTTATTTTAGTGCATGGTGTGGGGCAGTGTTCCAACTTCATTGATTTATATGCAGCTGTCCAGTTATCCCAATACCATGTACTGAAGAGACTGTCTTTACTCCATTGTATGTTCTTGCATCCTTTGTCAAAGATTAATTGGCCAAAAATTGTCGGTTCATTTCTGGGCTTTCTATTCTGTTCCACTGATCCAGATTTCTGTTTTTGTACCAATACCATGCTGTTTTGATTACTGTAGCTCTGTAGTATTGTCTGAAGTCTGGGAGGTTTATTCTTCCAGTTTCATTTTTTTCTTCAGTAATGCTTTGACAATTCTGGGTCTTTTGTGATTCCATATAAATTTTATGATTATTTGTTCTAGTTCTATGAAAAATGTCCTGGACAACTTGATAGGGATCACTTTAAATCTGTAGATTGCTTTGGGTAGTATGGCCATTTTGACAATATTAATTCTTCCAATCCAAGAACATGGGATATCTTTCCATTTCTTTAAGTCATCTTTAACTTCCTTAGTGAATGTTTTGTAGTTAGTTCTCTGCATATAATTCTTTCACTTCCTTGGTCAGATTTATTCCTAAGTATTTTATTGTTTTGGATGTAATTTTGAAAGTGATTTTTTCATTTCCCTTTTCTGATATTTCATTGTTAGTGCAAAGAAATGCAACTGATTTCTGTATGTTAATTTTGTGTCCTGCTACCTCGCTGAATTCTTTTGTAAGCTCTAGTAGTTTTTGTGTGGAGTCTTTAGGGTTTTCTATATATAGTATCATGTCATTTGCATATAATGACAATTTTGTCTCTTCTGTTCCCATTTGGATCTTTTCTCTCTTTTTCTTGCATAATTGCTATGGCGAGGACTTCTAATACTATACTGAATAAAAGTGGCAAGAGTGGGCATCCTTGTCTTGTTTCATATTTTATTGAGAAGGCCTTCAACTTTTCACAATTAAGTTCTGGTGGTTTATATCCTTCATGTTTTCACCGACCTTGATGCTTACTGAATAGCATTGCTTTGGGAAAAATTAATTTTCTCTCAAGAGAGCTGCATCAAATTTATTTCACATGAAATATTTATTAAGTGGTTAGAGGACTGAAGATGATGTTCACCACGCAGAGCAGGAATAACTGCCAAACCACTCAGCTTACATCAGGAGAAGCCCAGGATTCAGTATGTAAATCAGTAATTCTCATGCTAGCTATGTGTCAGAAGCATCTGTGTGACATCCTGAAAATGTTCTGGTCAGAGGAAAGGCCCAGGCATAGTATTTTCTCAAATCTCCAGGTGATTATGAAGCAAAATTAGGGAGAACCAGTAGGCTAAATGAAGATTTGTCTTAGACTTCTGCCTCCTTTTCCTCCTGTCTGTTTTTAATTTTCCCCAGCCCTGGAGATCTTGGGCCAATTTTTTCATCCGTCTTTGTTTTAAAAATTGCTTGTAGATGCTCAGTTACTTTTGTTTTGTTTTGCTTTTTCATTTTCATTTTTTTTACTGAAGCATAGTTGACTTACAGTGTTTCAGGTGTCCAGCAAAGCGATTCAGTTATATATATATTCTTTTCTCCACAGCAGGCTATGCATATATGTGTGTGTGTGTATTCTTTTTTTAACAGATTATTTTCTGTTATAGGTTATTACAAGATATTGAATATAGATCCCAGTAGGTCCTTGTTATCTGTTTTGTATATAGTAGTGTGAATCTGATAATTCCAAATTCCTACTTTATCCATTACCCCTTTCCCCTTTGGTAACCACAGATTTGTTTTCTATGTCTGTGAGTCTATTTCTGTTTTATAAATATGCTCATTTGTATCTTTGTTTAGATTCTACATATAAGTGATACCATATGGTATTTTTTCTCTGTTTGACTTACTTCACTTAGTATGATCATCTCTAGGTCCTTTTATGTTGCTTCAGATGGCATTATTTCATTATTTTTTATGGCTGACTAGTATTCAATTGTATGTATATATACCACAACTTCTTTATCCATGTATCTGTCAGTGGACATAGAGGTTGCTTCCATGTCTTGGCTATCATAAATAGTGCTGCTATGAACATTAGAGTGTGCATATCTTTTCAAATCAGTTTATTTCTTTTCTGGATATGTGCACAGGAGTGGGATTGGTGGATGGTAAGGAAACCATAGTCAAAATGAAAAAACAACCTATGGAGTAGGAGAAAATATTCGGAAACTATGTGACTGACAAGGGATTAATTTCCAAAATAAACAGACAGCTTATACAGCTTAATATATTTTTTAAAACCCAATCAACAAATGAGCAGAAAACCTAAATAGATATTTCTCCAAAGAAGACATACAATTAGCCAATAGGCATATGAAAAGATGCTCAAAATTACTAATCAGAGGAATAGAATTCAAAACTACAATGAGGTACAATCTCACACTGATCAGAATGGCCATCATCAAAAAGTCTACAAATAATTAATGCTAGAGAGGATGTAGAGAAAAGAGAACTGTCCTACACTGTTGGTGGGAATGTAAATTGGTGCAGCCACTATGGAGAGAACAGTATGGAGGTTCCTTTAAAAACTGAAAATAAAGACATGATTAATTTTAAAGGATAAGTAGCTCATAAAAATCTAGACTACATTTACTCTCAAAGGAAATTTAACACAGATCAAAATTTTATGAGAATTTTAGGCACGAGTAAGTAGGATGAGATAAAAGCTCCAGAGCCCCAGAAACCTTTGAGCAATCCCTGGTCAGACACACAATGACTTCACTGACTAGAGGATTCCTTCTCATCCATACTTCTTTACAACCCATGCTGAGGAATTAATACTGGCTTCTCAGTGAGGACTTTGTAATTTTAAAATACTTTCTCTTATGGTAGGGGAGCACCAACATGTATTTCAACAATATGTGTATGATTTAACCAGTATCTCTTTAAATTTTCTCAAAAATCATAAATATTCAAAACCTTTAACTCTACTGTACAAATGTACACATTTTAATATAAATAGTTCATTGGACCATTGGGCACAGAGCCGTAACAGGATTTGGATCTGGGTATCTGTTTAAACGTGAATCTTCCTGTCTACAAGATGTTGTCTAATCTTTAGTCAGGACAACTACAATCGAAATGTTAACACTTCATTATCAACATTCAATTCTGCATATATATTTAACAGAGCAAAAGAAATTCCCCCAAACTAAAAGGAATTTCATGAATAAACTAGGCCAGATGCTAATAAGTATAATCAAATATTCAAAATCACATAAGTGGTCACAAGTGGTTCTCCTTGATGTTCCTGTTACAGGGAGACCCTGTGCTTCCTCCTCCCTCCTGTCCTTTCTCCAGGAGCAATGAAGAGGGACGGTTGGATGCATTTCCTACCCTTTCCCCAGAAATGCAGAAAAGTCTACCCCGGTTCTTGATTCTTAAGAAGAAGCATCCTAGGGATGATTAGTTTTTGATTTGTATTTTCAGAAGACTCTGGCTTCTGGAAGTGTGAAATTCCCTAACTTCTAGTGCTCCTCCCTGTGGGAAAAAAGACTGAGCAGCTAGTTTGCAGTGGAAGAAAAAGGCCTGATACAGACATTGATACTTGATTCACTTCTGTATTTCACTTTCATTATTGATCAGGTTATAATTTAGAGAGGGGGGAATTTTAGCTTTTTAAAATATATATATTATGCTTTTGACCAGTTTTTAATCAAGCAATTTATGTGATATTTGTTCCTTGGTTATTATCCTCGTATTATTTGTGAACTTGCGTACTTAACTTACATGAATTCCCTAAGAGACTATTAAATTCCAAAATATTGCATGCTCTTTTAATTAGTTCAATTTACATAAAGAATATTTGTTCTAAAATTTGGTTAGTTTTGCTTTAGTCTTATTTTGAAATGATCTAAGACCTCCTTCTGCCCTTCTTTCCCATTATTCTTTTTAACAAAAAGTTGGATGATTGGGACTGGCTAAATAACTAGATAGATGGGATGGATGGATAGATAGATTTTTTTAAATAAATAAGAATATGCATTTATCCCTGAGAACCCCAAATAACCAACATTTCAAAGAAATTTTAATAATATTAGCATAGGCTTCTGTTTAACACAGCATGTTACTAACTAGCTAACTTGGATCACCTTCAATCTCACAACAATTAAAAACTCTGGATAAACTGTTTATCAATGAACTGGCTAGAAAGCTAAACATTTTTAAGAACCCACAAAATTGAGGAATGCAAATCTAAAATAGTGTGACACTTGCCTAACCTGAGCCCTGGTGAAACTGAACTTTGGTCTTTGCTCCGTGGAGCACTGCAGGCACAGACTGAGCACAACCCAAGGGAGGGATGTAATAGAGATCTTTTGTGTTAAGCTGAGACCACCAACGGCCATACCCTCGCTGTAAGGGTTAATAGGAAATAAACCTTAGAAACAAGCATCTTCATACATCTCATAAAACTTAGCACTTTGTCTTACACATTATGGATGTTCAATACATTTTTTGAATGATTTTTCTTATTAGAACTTACAGAAGGTACTTTTCTGCTTTGAATGCAGCCCATCGAGCATCCTATTGCACCCAGAAATGTGTATAAGCATGTAATCATGATGAAACGCCTCTCATTGGAGTCTGAAGGAAAGAAACCAAATCCATCCCTCAGAAGTCTCCTTTTAGAAATTAAACTTGCAAAAAGTTATGATATCGATGTTACTCATTTATTGATCTGACCATCCAAGAAAATCAAATACAGGAGAATTTTGTTTCTCAACATTTTTCACAAAACCTCTGTCCTGGGGCAGCCCAAACTTTCCTGAGAGTCAGCCCCACTGCATCTATTAAGTATTACGATTTGGATTCTGTACCACAAAAGTCCTGGAAGTTTTGATCTATATTGTCAGTTATGACTTAGTCACCTCAGCATATTTTGGGTTTTCATTTCCCTTTCTTCAGCATATGGTAATGTTGATATTCCATTCTTTTTTAAAACCCTCTTCTTATTCTGGTTCCAATACCCATTTCAAAATAGCCTCCACTCCAACTCTTTCCTAATTTCTTCTTTTGCCTCTCAAATGCTGGGATCAATTTATGGCCCTTGTGGACCTTAATCCCAGTCTCATTTACAGAATTTATCTTATCATTGTAGTATATATTTTTTCATTCGATGCATAAATAAAAAAGTGCCTTCTAGTATCCCGACTATGAGGATCTATTGTTAGCAGTTACCATTGTGCCTTTTCACTGACCTTTGCATCTGACTCTGTTATGCAGAAATCCTTTTGCCACAAAACATAGTACAAGTCATGCAATCTAGGACGCATTCGCCAGACTCATCATTGTAAATTCTCAGAATGCACAGCTGGTTTGTGATTCCCTTTCCACAATAATCCTCAACGGAGAAGATGCTGGTAGTGCATAGTGAACTTTCTTCTTTGACGTCATCCATTCATGAGGAAGTAGGGACTTAGGACCATGAAACACAAATATATGTACCTGTGTGACGATACTATCAAACCCTATTAAGTGAAATATTATGCTCAAGTCAAACTATATATTTTCCTCTTCTTCATCTGTCAATTCTGTAATTTGCCATGAGAGGAAATATAATTATCTAGTTTATAAAGTCTGGTTCTCCATTCCCTCCCTATAATATTGATAATAAGATCCCCCATTGTGTCTTTTCCATAGATCATTCTCTTCAACGAGAAGCAGTACAGAGATATGTGGTTAAAATATGAGTTCCAGGTCCATACAGGTCAGCCCCATCCCTGACTTATGAGTTGTGCAGCCTTGGGCATACTGCTTCAACTCTCTCTACCTCAATATTTTCAATCTTTGAAGTGAGGATAATATTGCCTATGGCATAGAGCTGTTGTGAAAATTAAATAAATTTATTTATGTAAAGAATTTGGCATGGAGTAAAAACTCAAAATACGAGAAATAAATAGGATGTTGATCCCTTTGAGGGCAAGGACAATGTTTGATTTTCTACTGTGTTCTAAGCAAGTCGTTTAAGACTCTAACGCACCAGAACTGAAACTCCTTAATCACAGAGATTTAATCACTCTTCCTTGTTCATGATTTCCCACACTCTGATTTCTTTCTTACTTTTCTCACTGCTCACTGAGCCCATGCTTTATACATAATAGATAAATATAATTCAGAGTGATACTACATGATGCCAAGTCCACATGTCATCTGAATCTGGATGACACTAAAGTTAGTCAATCTAATAAAGCTTCTGAAATTGTTTGTGATTTCAGACCTACAAATTTTATAAGTTATCCCCCCCAAATAGTTTACTAAAACATTTACTTTATTTCTCGTTAGATGTTTTGGTGTCACTGAACATGTCTCCAGAATGAAATCATCACTCAACATCTGAATGTTTGTCTATCCAGGTGTTTTGGATTCTTTGATTGAAAACTTTAATTAGGAGAATTCCCCATTTTTTGAGAGCTTGTTTGGAGGTTCCAGCAGGGGAGTGCAGCTACTCATATACCCTTGATGGAGAACGGACCTTCTCTATCGGGGATGGTCGCCGTCCTCTTCTACCAAGCATGCAGCTTCAGGAGGGACGCATGTGGAGCAGTGAGGGAGGAAGGGGACACCTGCCTAGCAAACCAGATCAGCTGAATCAACCCTGGTGATCAGTGGGGTGACATATTGTCACCAGATTGCCCTCACATCCAGAATTCTCCATTTTTTATCTAAATATTTTTGTTACAAAAGTTTCTGTCTTTTGCTGATTGAAATAATTTTGTGATACTATTTAAAAGTTAATTCCACTTCTTCTCAGGCCTCACAAGCAACTCAACAATCTTGAATTTCTGAAGACTTTTCTTTGAGAAATCAACTTGATGTGAGTTTATAGAGATTTTTATTTTTATTTCTCCAGAAATCAGAAAATTCTTAAATCAGTTTAGCTATAAAAGACTCAGCTGAGTTCTTCTGGAGCATTTAAGGTATAGATACATCAACCAGATTGCCTGGCATTTGATTTACTCATTCTTTACTTTCTTTCAGCCTGAAAATTCAATTTAACCACAGTTAAAACATGGCTTTCTCAGATTTGGTGGAAGAATTGAAAAGCACCTTTTTGTTTTCCATTCTTGGTGCCACCAGGCAGCCAATGTAAACAGCAGCCTGACTGATGACTCCCAACTTCACCAGCTGGCCAGAGAACGGAAAGCTTGGTGCACTGAGCCAGCTAGAAATCAGTAGCTCCATCAGGCGACTTTCTCAGCACTTAAACCATGCTAAAATCCTAATGTATTTCTGATCCCATCTGCTTTTACAAAGGGCCTTAGAGGGGCCTACTTGCTTTCTGAAGAGACAGGTTAACTTTCATGAACAGCTCAGCTCACTTGAAATGGCTGTTCAGATTTTCTAAACTGCCACTTCACATCTTAGTATGAAATACACTTTTGCCCTTTTCAGTAAATTTTAGCAGAATTCTATTCACTGAGTTTCTCTGTCTCCTCTCTCTCTCTCTCTCTCTCTTTCTCTCCTTGAGATAATCCTTAGGGCATTGTAAGAGAAGAGGTGTATCTGAGCTCCTCTACTCCCCAGGAGTTTGATTTCCTTGTGGTAATTACACCCTCCTTCCAAGATGCTTTATACCATTATTATTGGTGCCTTATCGATCGAATGTGACAGAGGTATCTGACGATACAATTGCTTCACCTTATCATGCTTTAACAAATAACATTGGAAGGATGACTTCTGAAGTAAGTCTGTCTAAAGAGGCCAAGCACCCAAAGAGAAAGGGCCTGTCATACACCTCCTGTTAATCTGAAGAGCTGGAGGTAAGCAGCAGAAACATTAAAATCAGGTGTTTTGCCACGAGTGATTAAACAAAACAGGGTGCATCAAACAAGACAGGGTGTATCAGAGCACAGCGCCCTCTTCAGCTACTTAAAGAGCAGATTGCTTATCCCAGTGTGAACATTTAGCAGTTAAGTGTCTTTTGAGGCATGGACCTGAGATTTGTTGTTTCTCTTTTTCTAGGCTTATCCCTGACCTTGTATCTAACGTAATTGCTGTAAAGGTGAATCAATATGTGTTTGAATCATTGGCCATTAAACAAAGAATGAGCTTCCCATGATCACTGATTTAATAACATCTGATAATTATTTCTCTCATTCACTTTCTTGGAGGTTCCCAGCTTTTCCCTTCAGCTTTTTGTATGTCCAAGGACCGTATTGATTACTACTTGACAGATCATTCTGATTATAATTAAAAGCCATCATTGTATACATGCAGAGCTCCTTCTTTTAATGGTGTGGTGACATGCTTATGACCTAACTAAGAAATCATCTTCAGAATATAGCCGTGGTGGAGAACACTGTTAAGCAAAGAATACTCTAAGCAATCTTGAACTGTCCATTCAAAGAAAAATGGTACCTGGATCGGAGGCTTCATAGGGCATAGTGCAAGAAATAAGTTTGGCAGTGTAGGCTGGGGCAGGCACCATGTGCTGAGCACTGTGTTAGGTGTTGTCCTCTCCAAATTGAGGACAGTGCCTGCCACAAAAAGCAGTATTCAAAGTATGTGGAATAGATGGATGAATTAATGAAGGAGCCAAGTCAGTTAGAAAATTTGAGGAGACTAAACACTAAATCATTTGGAAACAGATTAAATAAACTAATTCGCTAAAAAAAATCCAGACATTGTAAATGTTTAAAAATATTAGACAGTGTTATTATTCAATTGTTGTTTCATTGTTTAGTCTGTTATATTGTGATATTCCCCAAAGAAAAGACAGAGGATATTCAAATTTAGTGCAAAGTGGAGTTGCAAGGGGGAGAGAATAGGAAGGAGAAAGAAAAGATGGAGTCAAGTACCGTATGATAAAGGATGTCTGTAAGCAACGTTGGTAGTCTAGATTCTAAAGCTCTCCATTCCCTATGCAGCCCAAGGCAGAATATCATTGATTATCTATTATGTAGCAGGCATTATGATAGACCTTGATTTATACAAAAAAGAATCAAACATAATGCCTATCTTCTCAATGGGTTTTCAACCCAGTGGTAAAATGGAAGAAAAGTTGGATGGTAACTTCTCAATGAGGAGTTCATGAGTCTTCCATTGCTGCAGTAACAAATTACTACCTTACAGTGACTTAAAGCAACATCATTTTAGTGTCTTACAATTCTAGAGGTCAGAGGTACAACATGGATCTCACTGAGTTCAGATCAAGGTGGAGGCAGGACTGTATTCCTTTTCAGAGTCTCTGAGGACAATGTATTTCTTTTCCTTTTTCAGCTTCTAAAGGGTCCTTGCCCCTTTCCTCCAACTTCAAAGCCAGAAATGGTGGGATCTTCTCATACGGCATCATCCTGGCTTTTCTCTTCTTTTTTCTGCTTTTAAAGACTCTTGTGATGATATTTTGTGACTCTGGATAGTCCAAAATAAATTCTCTATTTTAAATCCAGCCAACTAATAACCTTATTCCATCTACAAATTTAATTTTCCTTTGTTAAGCAATGTAACATATTCACAAATTCTGGCAATTAGGATGTGGATATTATGAGTATGTCTTCCTTATTTTGTTATGAACATGTGTGTGTGTGTATATATACATATGCCAAGCAAATAAACAGCATATTTTCTGTATTTCCCTCTCTTATGCTTTTATCAGTTAAAATGTTTTAATAATAGTTAATTTTATAATACAGTATTTAAATTACAGGATATTAAGAACAAGAGTGAGCACCATCCAAAGATTTTTGACTACTGCTATTATTCTGACTACCGCAAGCAGAATCTCAGTATCTATTTTAAATGTAGACAATGGACTTGGGACTTTGTTTTCACATCTCAAACAAAGAAAAAATTAATATTCAGTCTTGTCCCCTTTAGTCATCTTTATGTGATATTTTAAAAGAAACCCATACCTACGGAAAAAGTATGGTAGGTGGATCATTTTGGGATTGATAATGGAAACATACTTTCAGAAGTCTAAAGAAATATAGGAACACTCCAATGGAAACAATCAGAACAAGGAACTGGATGAATACTCTAGCCACAAACATACAAACAAAATAAATACATAAAAGAAATGAAATTTAAAATGGAAAACCTTTGTCTTATTTTAGTTGCAGTAAATTTGGTCCTGTATAATGATTGTCAAAAGGTGCCCTGTACCCAAACGTTTTCCCAGAAGCAAGAAACCCCAGCTACCTCTTTGGGTAAGGCCTTGTGTCTTCCAGAGTTTCTCACTAACATAAAAAGAAAATATAGTGTATAATTGTTGCCAAAAGTTGATGCAACCCAAGGAAATATTTTAATGCTAACTAACACAAAAATAAGGTTGTATCTGTTAGGGTTCAACCAGAGAAACAAAGATAGTAGGAGATGCCTATTAAGAAAGAATTGGCTAGGAAATTTAAAATTCATAAAACAAGGCCATCAAGAAGGGAAGATCTGGACACTTGGGTAAAGCTGAAGTCCACAGGCTTAATTTTTTCTTCTTCTTCTTCAGGGAAGCCTCAACTCTGCTCTTAAGACATTTCAACTGATTGAATCATACCTGTAAGATTACCTTATATAATCTAATATAAATCTACTTATAGTTAATCTCTAATGGATTTTAATCATATACACAAAATACATTCACTGCAACACCTGAATTAGTGTTTGACTGAATAACTCAGTATTGCAGCCTACCCATATTAACACACAAAACTAAACATCTAAGTTTAGAAACTGGCACCCACATATGTCTCCTTAACCCATACTTAATCTCCTAATAAAGACAATGATGATGCATTCTTCCCCCTAGCATGAAGCAACTATTCTGCACACAACCAATACCTGCTAAGTCTTTCCCCTGAAGAGGATGCAAAAATCTTTGGACAATGCTCACTCTTGTTCTTAATATCCTGTAACTTAAACATTGTAGTATAAAATTAACTATTATTAAAACATCTTAACTGATAAAAGCATAAGAGAGAGAAATACAGAAAATATTCTGTTTATTTGCTTAGTGTATATATATATATATATAAACATTCATAACAAAATAAGGAAGACATACTCATAATTATTACAGTTCTCATTATTGTAACTGGTCATGTGGTCTTAACTGGTATGTTTAACAGTCTCCCACTACACATTCTATATTCCCTTTGCTCTCAGCAAGTGCCTTAGCTGGTGGTTCTTTGTGACCCAAACTGGTATTCCTAAAAGGTATGGGCCATGAGCAGTAATGCCTGAATTGGGGTGTTGTATTGACTTTTAGTCACAAAATATAGTAGTGCTAAAAGATGCTTTAAGGAATCTCCTGTGTTCCAGACATACTCTTCCTTTTTATGGTAAAAAAAAAAAAACAAATTTGTCCTTGATAGTCAGGGTCAGCCACCCCAGCAAATACCATAATCACCTTCCTTGCATATTGATTCAGAGACAAGGACAATCAAACATGACTGAGTGGCAGTGGAATGATTACTGTGTCTCCCAGAGGCATTCTTTCATTTGGAGTTAAGATCTCTAGACAGCAGAGAATAAGATAATGCTCTTGGGAAGCAAAATTATTGTTTGTGGATGACTAAGGACAAAAGTGAGTGAAGTTACTCCTATTTCTACCCATTGACCCTTAGACCTGTGAAACAGTCTTAGTAGAAACAGTATCATGTATTATGCCCTGCTTTACAGCACTTGCAGCATCCTTGAAGACATTGCCTTAGCCCTGCAAGGTACTGCAAACTAGCTAGTACTGTAACTGAGTCTTCTAAAGGCCATTCCACCGTTCCATCAAGCTGCTTGCATCAGGATGTTGAAAAACATGGTAAGACCAGAGAATTCCACAAGCATGGGTCCATTGTCACATTTCATTTACTGTGAAGTGAGTTCCATGATCAGAAACAATGCTGTATGGAGCACTATGACAGTGGATAAGGCATTCTGTAAGTCTACAGACAGTGGTTTTGGCAGAAGCATTGCAGATATAGAAGGCAAGTTTATATCCAAAGTATCCAGTCTAGTAAGAGAAAAGGACTACCTCTTCCATGATGAAAGCAGCCCAGTAAAATCAATCAGCCATCAGATAAGGGGCAGATCACCCTGTGGAACAGCGCCATCTCAGAGACTCAGTATTGGACTCTGCTACTGGCAGTCTGGATGCACAGCAATGACTGTAGCCACGTCAGCCTTGGTGAGTGGAAGTAGACATTGCTGAGACCATGCATAACCTCCATCTCTTTGTTAATGAGCCCACTGGACAGTGATAGAGGTGGCCAGGGACAGAAGCTGACTGGCATTCTCAGAATGGGTTATCCTACCCACTTCATTATTAACATCCTCACCTGCAGTGACCACCCTTTTATGAGCACTCACATGGGACAGAAATATATTCACATTCTTTGCTCAAAGAGGTCTATCCACACGCCTCTTCCCACGACCTCTTTATCAATGGTGTTCTTTCAAGTTCCTCACCATTCAGCCAAACCATTGGCTACAGCACATCTGGCCATTGCTATGGACTCATGTCTCTGGTCATGTCTCTGGTCATGTCTCCTTCCACAAAAAATAAGCCAACAGGTGCGCTACTGGAAAATTTGTCAACTGGGAGGATTTTCCTTTGCCAGTGTCTTTCAGGGATGTCCCAGAAAGTGGCGATAGTGATGCAGCTATCCACTTTCAGGTGGTACCTGAATGTCATGCAGAACTACCTACAAACTAGTAGGCAGTTTTCTATTTTTCCATCACCTGGTCACAAGGAACTCCTCATACAGTCATAGATGTGGGCTTAGAGAGAGATAATATAGCAGAATTAAGGGTCATGGACGTTTGGGTCATTTGCTCATGCAATTTACTTATGGCTTTAAGGCCTGCTCAAGTTTAATTTCATTTACACCATTTCTATTTGATGATGGAGAGCTTCTGTGCATACCCGTTTTTGTGGCTTAGTTGATCCAATAAAGCTTAGTTTGTGATGAGCAGCTCAGGTCACACGGTAACTTGGTGGTCCATGGTTAAGTGTTCAGTCTCTACTAATCCCAAGATGTAAGCCAAAAGCTACTTCTCAAAAGGAGAATAGTTACTTACCCAAGACATCAGAATTTTGCTCTACAATTCTGCGTGTCTGAGGTATGATTCATCTCTAGGGGCCTGCAAGGTCTCCACACAGGATCCCCATCTGACATTAAAGCACCATTGGATCTGCTGGGTCATATGGTCCAAGTGGCTGAGTCATTTCTGCAGAGGCCTGGACTTGTAGAATCTTCTTTTGTTCTGGGCATATTCAGAACTTGCTGTTTTTCCAAATCACTTGGTGAATGGACCAGACTAGCATACCCCAAATCCAAAGCTGCCTCACCAGTCTAGAGTCCTACCAGGTGATGTGTCTCTCTTTTTGGAGACTGAAGCAAGTTCTTATCATAATAGCTCTCATTCCACAGGTCAGGCCTCTTATGTGGAGATTCTGCCATTTGTTGAGTATAGATACTTCAATTATGCATTGGAAGCAGGGGTTATAAGCCACAGGATACACTTTGGAATGAATAGTTCTAGTGTGAGATGGACCTGAGCTAAAATTCCATTGATTGCCTGACCTCCAGCAGCCCACTCTGATTGGTGGATGGCAGTAACATTTCGGATCGTCAGAAATTAGCATCAGTTCAGAGCCAATGTCCAGTAATCCATGGAAGTTTGATTATTTCCTCTTTCCCAAGACATCATAACCTGATAAATGGCTGCAAATCCCTTGGGAAAGTGAGAGTAAGAGTAACACTATACGTTTTCCTTGAGGGGACCCCGCCTCTCCTACCTTCTAGGTATGTGGTTGTGTAAACTGGCTTAAGTCAAGTAACTTTCTGCTTCCGTGATTTAAGCTCATGACCTAGAATTCTTCCTCTTATTTAAATCAAATAAGAATAAATTGTCCGTCTATTTCTTTTCGAGGGGCACCATGATCAACTAGCCAATGCCGTGGGTTTCTGCAAGTCAGACTGCTCTGACTGTTGCTTTGACTCTGCAGTTCATTCCAGTAGCCACATCTACTTTGTCTTGGAAAATTATGTGCTAACTATTGGGCCCTGCCACCCTGGGATTCAATTATCCCCATTTCATTTGGGGACCCCAGTTAGACGGTAGAAGTCCCACTGTAATTTCTGACCTACAGAGAAATGAATTCACAGAGACCTAGTGGTGAAAGGTGTGTCCTCTGGACCTTCTCAGGGCAGATAAGCAGTTCTTACATGAAAAATCCAATTGCCCTAAACCTTTGGGTTTCCCCCTCCATAACATAGCAAGGAACTTCTGGTATTTCAACTTCATTTAGTGTAGGCCACCTTCAGGTCCACATTTTATCCAATTAAACTGATAAAGCCCTTTTTAACCCATTAACTTAGAACATTGAATCCAGGATTTCTGCTTAGGCCCATATAAAACTTTAATAAGATCCAACTTTATGTTCCTTCCACCTTTATCCTACACCCTTCAAATATATTTTCACACACCTTCCCCATATTTCTGTCTGCATAAATTGGAACAATCATAGAGTTCCTTTGGCATATAGTACTCTTTGTTGTGGGTCACACTCTGTAACTCATGGGGCTTGAGTCTAGATGTAGACCTAGATTCAAATGTCAGGGCACCTGGAGTGAAATCATCAGTGTCTTACAAGGTAACTGTCTCAGGAGTGGCTGTTATACACTTTTAAGGCAAAAGAGGGATATTGTCCCCAGGCAGGGACAGGCATAAGAGGACTGCATCAATGGGCAAAGAAGGCTTGGTAGAATTTAGGGGTTCGGTATTCCTACCCTCATTGAGATACCCCCATGGGCCCCCTTTCCAGAGATCAGGACCCATTATTTCCCAACAATTTCCTTGCTTTAACGGAAGATACCTGATAAGTTGGGGATTCAATCTGAACTGTAATTCAGCCACTCACAGTACGAGCCTCTGGGTTTGAGTCTCAGAAATCCCACCCATGTAGGTATAGGAGAAAAGGATTTTGGTTTTTTTGAGCAGATGTAGAGTTTTCAGGTCACTTTTAAGGAGCTTGAACTGGAAATTTGAACCCTGAGCTCATTCTCTTCTTTTCTCCACTTTCTCCAGCACAGTTAGAAGCAATCACCCAATTGCATTATACTCCCTAGTATGGCTGAAATATTTTAAAATAGTGAGTACATGGTTACCCAGAACCGTGCCTTCTATAGGTATTTGATTAAGAGAGTCATGATTTTATCTTTTCCTGAAAATAGACTTTTAACAGTTTTCAAGGATGGAGGTTCCACTGTGATGTCAGTGGTTTTATTTACCAGAACCAGATAAACTTTGTTACCAGCAAAGTGCTATTCACAAACAATTTAAGCCCAGGTACAACTTTCTTGACTCCCTAGGATGAAGTAAAAGTGGCAGTAGAATTTTACTGTGTTTTTCTAAGTTTAATCTTGCTCTATACTAGTTTTGCTTTGGTTTGTTTTTATGTCTGTAAGTCTGTATCTGTTTTGTAGATAAGTTGATTTGTCTTTTTTTTTTTTTTTTTTAAGATTTCCCATTAAGTGATACCATATGGTATTTTTCTTGCTCTTTCTGGCTTACTTCACTTAGAATGACAGCCTCTGGGACCATCCATGTTGTTGCAAATGGCATTATTTCATTATTTTTTATGGATGAGTAGTATTCCATTGTATAAATATACCACAGCTTGGTGGTTTGTTTTTAGTTTGTTTACAGCTGATAAGTCACTCCCCAGTAAGTTCTATGGTCTGACCATTTGGTGATAACTGTAAATGGGTTAAAGGTTTACAGAGATCTTGTATCTGGGTGAGCGATGTCAGAGGCTCTGTTAGTCTCTTCTGTTTGTCTATTTTGAAAACCAAATCAAGTAAGAATTCCTACCCATGGGGAAGAGGATAGTCCTTTGATACAGACTGGTGAATTCTCTAATTTGTGTTTACTCTGGACCCATGGCTGAAATTTTAGAATTGAAGTTGTAAGTTTTCTCTATCTCTGTCTCTATGCCTGTTTATGTTTTTGTAATTCAGAAAAGCCTTTGTGTGTGTAATAGATTTCTACTTCTAGACCTTATTAATTATGAAGATTATAGAGCTGCTTTAAAGAGTTCTGATTGGCTTAGAGAGACAAATATAAGTGCTCATATATACCGAATATTTCTAAGGTTTCCTTCAGAAAAGGAAATTGACCTTTTAATTCTTTTAATGTGCTAGATTTTAAAAGTATTCTGATAAAAGTTAGCTCAAAAATGTTTTAAGAATTCAAATTCACACAATTTAGGTAAATCTTTAGCAAATGATTCTAGTTTGATAAAAACATATATTTTCTCTGATTTATCATTGTTAAGTGTAATACAATCATATATTTTTTCTACTGAGTATCTGCTTCCTAAACTTACATAGGTTTACTGACTAGTTAATATTAATTCTGCTTAATGTTTAAGAATATGAAAATTTTAAATTTGTGTTTAACTGAATTTAATTATCCTAATAGAATTTAAGTTTCTACAGTAATTATGTTTCTGGTATGTTTGCTTGAAGATAATTCCCAAGACCCATAGATAACGTAAAACCTTTTATTGATATTAATTTGAGTTAGTTAATAGATATTAATTAAATATCTAGACCATTTTTAGCTAAGATAGAATACTGAAACATTGAATACTAAGCAATAAGCTTAAGTTTGTAGGCTTTTGATCCTTCTTTTCATGTAATATAACGAGACTATATCTCTGACTCTCTTAATGAACATGTTCATTTTTGCTACTTTGAGAAATTGTGTAAAGCATGACTGGGAAGCTGTGTTGTGTGTACCCATGAGCACTGCTGACCTGCCAGGATGCTGCTGTGTGACATTCATGGTTGTCCACGGTTCCTCATAATTTTCTTACAGTGTAGGAATCACTTTGGTTAAAAGTTTCTAATCAGGAACAATAGTTTCAGAGAAAAACAATCATGGCTACTTCTACTTTCAAGGAAAAAGTAGTTTTGTCCCAAAGTAGTGGATTTTGTTTTGTTTGTTGTTATTTTTGATGCTGTTTTTAGTCTCCAAATCCCTTTATGCTATTTAACCTTATTGAGTACCCAGTTTTTTTGTGGGTCACAGCTAATAATATGTACCATACTGGAAACTGAAAGAGAATTTTAAAATATTTATTTATTGGTTCGTTTGCAGATAATTAGGATGAATGCACTGCATGCTACAGCTTAATAATAATATGAAATTAGTTTTCAACTTGCAGGCCCTGCAACTGATCCTAAGGTAAAGTGTTTGTTCCAGAATGCAAAAGAGCATAATAAAACAGAAAAATTGTAAGTGTATTTTATTTGCTATGGTTTGTAATACCTGAGTTTGAAAGGCTATGACGTGTTAAAATTTTAGCAGTGTGCTCAGTGTTAATGGGTTTGGGTTTTTCGTTTGTTTACTGTTGATTGCTTCCACTTCCAATTTAAAAAAGGTTGTCTTTTTTTTTTCTTTATATGTAATATATCTAGGTAACAAAGATTAAATTTAATGTCCTACCAGAATGGCGTTCTATGGTGTTAGCTTACTTTATTATATCTCTGATTATTTAAGAAAACAAAGTTTTCTCACATGAAAAAGCTAAGGTTCTTTACAATCATGTTACCTTCTATGTTTTTTTTTTAAAATATTTTCTTGTCACTTTGAAATGAGTCAGTTATTGTTTCACAGGCATCCGTGATCTGATTCCTACATTAGGTGTTAAAATCTTTGGACAAGTTTGGCTTTTGTCTTTTCAAAACAGTTTCCCAAAGGTAAAGTGAAATAAAGTAAAATAAACTTGTGGGATATCTTAGAAGTGTCTGTTAGATTTGCCGAAGTGCCCCTAGAAAGTCATAACCATGTGTTGATTTTTTTTCACCTTATAGAAACAGAGGTATTAGAAATAATTAGGTTTACTTGACACGTTACTATAGATGAGTTTCATGAGAAGAAGAAATGCTCTCCTTTCCTTAGGCTAAATTTGTAATGCTAAAATGTTACTAGTATAAATATTTCAGAAATTTTTGTGCTGCATGTGAAGTTCCTAAATAATTGTCAGTGCCTTCACTCTTCTTTTTATTATTATTATTTTTTTACTGAAGTTCACAATGCTGTGTCAGTTTCTGGTGTACAGCACAATTCTTCAGCCATACATGAATATACAAATACTCATTTTCATGTTCTTTTTCACCATGAGCTACTACAAGATATTGAATATAGTTTCCTGTGCTATACAGTATAAACTTATCTGTTTTATATATACCATTCAGTATCTGCAAATCTCGAACTCCCAGTTTGTCCCTTTCCACCCGCCTCCCCCGGACTCTTCTTAACATACTTCCATTTATCAGAATTCTGCTGCTGCTTCACATGATATTAAACAAAAATGGAATAGGGTATGAGTCGTAATTTCAACTGATTTTTAACATATTAATTTCATTACACCTTTATTTCTTTAATTTGAGCCCAATATATTTCAGGCCAGTGATTTTCATTCACATCATTTCCCTATGAGTTTTACTAATATATTGCAAATTAATAAGAAATATATATATATTGGTGTTGACCCTGGTTCCCGACATAGATAGAGCTCCTAAAACCCCTGTAATTTCCTGGATGATAGGAGTGTCTGACATAGAATTCCCAAACCCCTTGGAATTTCTTGAGTGATAGGAGCATCTTTTTGTTCTGATTAAGCAGCTCTTGAGGGGCTCCTGGATTAGGTCAGGTCACTAGACAGGCAAGTCTTGATTAAGAACTTCCAACTTTCAACCACAACCCACCTCCCCCATCATGCCTATGACATGCAGCCTTCATAAAAATCCCCCAAAATAGAGAGTTTAGGTATCTTCCAGGTTGTTGAACACACGGAGGTGCTGGGAGAGCAGCACACCTGGAGAAGCCATGGAAGCTCCATGCCCCTTCCTTATACTTTACTCTTATGTCTCTTCATCTGACTGTTCATCGTATCTTTTTACATCTTCTGTAATAAGCCAGTAAATGTAAGGAGGTGTTTCCCTGAGCTCTTTGAGCCATTCTAGCAAATTATCAAACTTAAGGAGAGGGTCATGGAAATCCTGGTTTATATCTAGTAATTCAGAATACTAGGTGACAACCCAGGACTTGTGATAAGCATCTAAAGTGAGAGCAGTCATGTGGAAATGAGCCCTTAACTGATGGAATCCGACACCAATTCCAGGTAGACAGCGTCAGAATTGAATTGGTCGTATGGCACTCAGCTGGTGTCAGAGAATCACTTGACGTGTGGAAAACCCACACATCTAGTGTCAGACGACGTAAAGTGCAATGTGAAATTAAAGGAAAACAAAGGTTTTGTTAGGTTATATGGCTGCCCAGTAACCACCGGAGGACTTACTGAATCTCTTCGCACAGTAACGTTTGTCTCTTCTAGGTTTACTTCTGCAATGTGAGTGGTATATCATGTCAGAGTTATTACCTACCGTGAGTTTTTTCCCTGCAATGTATCTATTCCATACATTTTTATTAAATTAGATATAATGTTTGCTCTCTTCTTTGAAATAGGGTCAATAATTATGTGTATAACAATTATGTGTAAAACTTTTTTGGGGTTGATTTTTTTAATCTTATTTTCTATCCTACAGAAATAAAGTCCTCTGTCAGTTACACTATTGTAATGAACTCACATGAGATCTTTCACCCTTGAAAATTACCAGCAATTAATTAACCACAGCCTGTAAGGTGTTTTTTTGTTTTGTTTTGTTTTGTTTTGTTTTTTGTCATCTACAGATTTTTGTTTGTTTCATTCTGTTGCTTCCTGAAAGCTTTTGTAATCTGCTACAGCTCAGATTGCTTTATCTTCAACAAAGGGCTCTCAGAGTCTTACGGAAAAAAACTATGAAAGGTACGTTTGAACACGGTCTTCTGATGGCATCAGTTTGACAACTTTGAGACTGTATCTGTGAACTGAGTCAGGATTTCCAGAACATTATTGGAGAAGTAGATGAGTTCACGACCAAGATGAAAGGTGAGTTAATTGTATAGAACTAAATGAACTGATAAAGGATAATTATAGTTTTGCTTAGAATATTGGCAATACTATTTTAGTGCTCTATTTTCTGGATATATATGAAAGCCCTTTCTCTCCTTAAGCTATCTATAACTCATTACAATTTAGTAGACTCTACTTTGTAAATTAAAATGAAGCATTTAAGTGATATCTTTTTCTCCATGTATGACTCATGCAGAATTCAGAAATTCCTACTAAATATTTTTATTTTCATAGCAACACATTTTTTGTATATGTTCAAGAATTATTTGTCCTCATTTCCACTAAGGCCTAATTGGAAACATTGATTACACAACTAAAGGCTTGCCATGTATGCCATATTTGAGAAACATGCTCATTGAATCAGATATAACTGGACACTTTAATGGAACTGAGGTTTACTTTATGGCTGCAATGCTTACAAAGTCCTCATAGGAATATTGACTTGGTGCCTGGCTTATAAGGTCCTCAGCCTACATGTGAGTAAGGAGAGTAGGCACAGGAAATTTAGAATATTGAGGACCTCAAGAAGGGACACATTTACCCAAATTAATAAGTAGTGTTAGTGAAATCTGATAGCAAATACTTCCCTTTATTTCCTAATCTCCAGTGGCTTTTAAAAGTCCAATCTGATATGCCTTATAAAAACTTTCAGCAAAGAAAATTTAAGGAAGCTCATGTGGCAAATTAACACTCTTGTTGCAGTTAGATAAATAATAGGCCAAATCTAATGAGACTAATCTTAATTTTGTGATCAAGAATAATCTTTTTTTTTGACAATTATTTTTATCAAAATGGGGAGATTGTAGAAAAAAATGTTGTGTCTCATCAAGAGTTTAGCTATGCAACTCCATCATACTCCTGACTCAGCGTCAATTTTGTTTGGCCAAGTGGCCTGTGAAGGCTTTAAATTCACACTAGCCCTCATGCAAGAGCACACTAGAAAGCAGCCAACAGACTCACAAGCAAATATAAGTTCCTCATATGAGTTCTCCAACAGCCCTTGTGATCAACAGTCTCCCCCACTCCCCAGGGTCTTCCCCTTGTGTGTCCCTTAAATAAGACTCTCATAGGGCTTACCGAAACCCAGTTTGTTTTGGATTCTCTCTTCCAGGGCCAAATTCACAAATCCGTGTTATAAAGAAGCAGCAGTATTATCCAGTGGTTAAACGCTATGATCTAGGAGATCCTGGAAGACTGACTAGAATACTCGCTTCTTCTGTTCTCCCTTCCTAATGACAACAACAACAACAACAACAACAACAACAACAACAACAACAAGCTACAAACCCCCTTATGAACCCAGACAAGGTGGGGCACTGGAGGCAGACTGGGTCCAGAAGTGGAAGCCAGCTTCCAGCTGTGCCAGGATCTGAAGGGTTATAACATGACACAGAAATCTGAAACGAAGACTTCGAGTCAGGCATCTGAACTCTGACTCCTGGAGAGTTTAGGTCATTAGGTCATGTAAAACAATGGCCCCTGAGAAGATATGTGGTATTTAGTGTTTGGAAACAACAAATTATAATCTGAAGAATTACTTCTCGAAGGAGGCCAAGATCACTGACTCTCCTCTCAGCACTCATGGGATTTTCTCTCCAGCCATTGGCTCCGAAAAGTGAAGAAAACTCTGACTGAGGAAAACAAAGAACCAGGAACTGGAGAAAAAGAAAAACAATTATAGCAAAATTGCTATAACAGATGGGCATTTTCTTAAACATCAAAAAACAAAAATAAAACGTTAATGGGGAATCAATTAGAAAATTAAACAGTTAAACAATCAAATGGAAAGTCATCCAGGAGAGCGGGGTGGTTACTCACAGTAAAAACATTCAGGACAGTAAAAACATTTGATTTAAACAAAGAATTATCAGTGTTGAGACCTGCAGTTGATTGACTGTATTAGTGCCCCAAGCTGCCTTCTCTTCCTGAATCCTTGCTATTTGCCACATGAGTGTGTCCTGACTGGGCTTCTGCTGGCCCAGTGAGGTGGAAAGGGTGATGTGCCAGTTCTGGGTAGAGGTCTGAGGAAGCTGAGGAATTTTCACTTGTGCCTCTGCCTTTCCTATGAGAACTTGCCCTGCTGGAAAATGCAGCATGTAGGGCAGAGCTGAGTCACCCCAGTTATTTTAGCCAAGATCATCCTAGATTGGCCAAGTCAGGGTTGACCACCAGATATGCAGAAGTGAAACCAAAGGAGCTACCCAACCGAGCCCAGCCTAAATCACTTATGAGCAGATTCACGAGCTAAATGAATGTGGGTTTATATCATATGCCACTGAGATGTTGATTGATTTTATTTATCATGCAGCATTAAAGTTGACTATAGATAATTGATATGAGACATGAATGGGTGGCCTAGAAGATCAAGTGGAAGAAAATGAGGGGAAAAAAATCCCCACAAAATTATGAAAAGCATGAGGAAAAGAAATGTGGATGGTAGATAATCAGGAACCCTCAATGCCAGTAATAAGAGTTCGTATTATTGAATAAGGAAAAAAGTAGGAAGGAGAGGCAATGCTTATCTAAATAATAGAAAGTAGTTTTTCTAAACTGGAAAAAAAAGTGTGTGCAATTTGAAATACCACTTAATTTCAAAGCAGCACTAAGGAAAATGACACATGCCTTAGCGTGTCTTTTCAATATTCTAAATCAAGTTGTAAAGAGAAGATTTTGCAAAAATATTTTTTAAAAAACCTATAAACATAAAAGAATCAGACAAGCATTAGACCAATAATGAAAACAAAGGTTTGCAAACAATGGCTAAGTCCCACTGCTGCCTGTTTTGTAAAGTTTTACTGGATCATATCTATTCTTTTATGTATTGCCTATGACTGCTTTTGTAGTACAATTGTAGTGTGAATAGTGAAAAATAGAGACTGATCTGAAAATCCAAACTTCTTATTATCTGGGTCTTTACATAAAAAAGATTACTGATGGTTAGACAGTAATGGAAAAATAATTTTCGCTCTACTGAGCTAAAAAGACTTGGGATCCTGTTCCCAGCAAAGACATCATTCACAGGTTGGGTTTTAAAAAAAGTTAGTTATGAATATGCAAAAAATCAGAGAATATATTCATCAAATGCCCATAAGAAGAAATGACCTAAAGGAGATCATTAAACATCAAATGAATTGAAACTGAAATCTCAATGTAGGGGAAGAATTAGATAAGCAAGAAATCACAGATTATGAGCTTTGCAATAAAGTTATAGCTAAACTGACTGTGAGATATTATATATAATATAATTAGTAAATATGGATTCATGAAATAGAAAAGACATACTGCAAGGAGAAATACAGTCATAATATAAAAGTACTAAAACATTACCGCAAAACACAAGAGTTATAAAATAGCAAGGAAGGGGATAATGAAAGCATTCCAAACTTCTGTGTAGGGGGTGAGGGTCTTGATAGGAAAAAATAGAAAAGCTTCTGTTGTGTGTAGTAATAGACAGTGAGTATGATTAGTAGTGTAAGGAAAGTGAGGAAAGCGAGGAATGGAAATTTAATGAACCAGTCAAGTTTCTGACTTAACAAGGGAAAGAGTAAAATGAATAGTAACTAAATGAAATAAGTTCAAATGAAGGAAAATAAATGAGGGTTTAGTCAATTACATGGTAGACATTAAATAGTGTGGTATCAGTTTCTATACGAGCTGCAAGCAGGCAGAACTTTCAGACTGAACAAAATGTAAACATTTGACCATATATCCCTTGCACGAACACTTCAAACAAAGCAATAAAAAAAGTCTGAAAACAAAGTGATGGTTAAAAGATACTAGACAGATGCAAACAAAACAAAGCAGGAGTATTCGACTTAATACCAGAGAAAGTGGAATTTAAGGTTAAAAGTACTGAAGAGGATACTGAAGGACATTACACAAAGATAAAAGAAACAATTTATGAAGAAGATATAAAAGTCATAAAATTGCATGCACCAGGAAGATAGCAGCTAAATATATAAAGCAAAATATTAGAAATGCACATTGACCTTGATAAAAATGCAATTATGGGAGATTTTATTACACGACATTCAAGAATTGCACAGATATAATAGACAAGAAATAAGTGAGGGCACAGAGGCATAGAATAATGCAGTCAATAAACTAGATTTTATGTATGGGTATACAGACGTATAATATGCACATCATTGCAGCCTTCAAGAGGAGAAGAGACATTTTTTCTCATAGTCAGGGCATATTTACAGTAATCATTCACATCCTGTCCATAAATAATCTGAAAATATTTTCAAAAAGAGAAAAGTTATAGTCTACACTCGCTGATCATAATCCATGACAATTTATAATATAAAAATCTTTCAAATTTTAATTTCTTACAAATTAAAGATTATCTGCCTGAATAATTCTTAGGACTAAAGAAAAGTCAAAACTGAAGTTATAAGCAGTCTAGAAAATGAAGAAAAGGCAAATAAGCACTTTTATGTTGGTTAGCATTATTTGGACAAAGGTATCAGAGTCAAATTGCTTTAATGATAATCTCCTATAACAAGGAATCCTGAGGTGGAATGTTTCAAGGATTTCAGCAAGGAATCTTAAAATGGGATGTTTCAAGAGTTACTTCGGCTGCTCACATACATCATCAGAGCCCCGTGTTTCTGCCGGTTGATTTGTGATCTGCCATTCTCAGTTTGCAGGATTTGTTCTTAGTCCTCTCTCCTCACATTTGCAGGAGGATCACTTCATTTCCAGGTATTGTATTCAAATGTGGGAAGAGACCCTTCCTTTTAGCATGTCTCGTTATAAAAACAAATAAACCTTTGCCCAAAGTCCCCTAGTAAATACCCATTTACATCTCATTACCCAGAGTTTGGTCACATGCCATGTACAACCCAATCACAGGTAAAGTGAATCTGACCCACAAGGTTTCTTACATTAATTAGGATTACTTGACTTGGTTAAATGGGCATAATGCAAGAATGTGTTTCATAGACCCCAAAATGCCTGTGAAAATTCTTACCACATCAATGGGAAACATGTAAAACGTTTAAAATTTATAATTTTAAAGTTAATCAATAAATTCATGCTAAAATTTTGAAGGAATACATAAATCAAAGGCAGCATAAAGATAATAAAAATAACAGAAGATGAAAATTAATGAAACATAAAATCAGAAAACAAAATGAAATATTAACACTACCCAAAAGTTATTCTAAAACTAAATTTCCCATCTGTTCTATCTAACAACTGAAGAACAGAAAGTTTCAATGCTCTATAAATTTGCACACAACATGAGTGGAATACCAAACCTTAATAAAAGTAATGTATAAAAAATAATTGTATAGCTCAACCTTATCTAGGAATATACATACAAAATTCCAACTAAAAATGGGCAAATAGAATCCACACAGATATCAAAAAATAATGTACCTCAAAAAAAAGATTTATTTCAGGAATGTATCAGTGACCCTATGCCTAGAAGGCTACCAATGTCATCAATAAAATTAAAAGTCTGTGATTATACCAATAGCTGCTAATGAGTCATCCAGTAATCAGAAAACAAAACCCAATTCCCAGATACAATCACAAGACCAGTATAAAATAAAGTGATTATGAATATATAAAAATAAAGTGATGGAAAAAATTATACAAGGCAGTACTATCATAAATAAATAAGACATTTTTAAAATAGCTAATAATTATAATTGGAATTCATATAAAAAAGCATTAATCAAGAAAAAAAGATACTTTATAAAAAAAGGTTATGACTACCATGGCACCAAATAACAAACAGCAACACACAAAAAGCAAAACCACATGAAATGTAGGGAGAAACAGAAATATAGGAAGAATTGAATCGGTTGTCTGAAACCTTATTTCATAGTTTTCATTCCATGCCAGAGCATGTATATTAAAAAGGAAAAAAAAGGTACATATTACTAATGTAATTAGTAAGCTAAATTTATATAACAGAATAATATACATAATATTACAGATTTCAAATTATACAGTATAATAAACAACATATATACATTTTTTGTATAACTAAAATCACATATAATAAATAGCTATGTGTATCATTGTATATATCAAATTCCATACCCTGAAAATAGAGGCTTTGGCTTTGTTTTTTCAAATTTCATGAATATCAGAAAAATAGAATATATATACTATGCCTCAAAGAAAACTTCAGTAAATTTTAAAAATTAGAAATATCACCTTTTCTATTCAAGATAAAATAAAAATTGAAATTAACAGAATCAAAAATGTAATAGGACCCTTAAGTATAAATCAATAAATTACGTATACAAAAATAACTATTCAACTCTTGGGTCAAAATGGAAGAAGAAACTGGTTTTGTG
This sequence comes from Camelus bactrianus, assembly GCF_048773025.1. Taxonomy (NCBI): domain Eukaryota; kingdom Metazoa; phylum Chordata; class Mammalia; order Artiodactyla; family Camelidae; genus Camelus; species Camelus bactrianus. The sequence continues at coordinate 6,744,294 of NC_133568.1, read as the reverse complement.
AAGTTTCTAAAAATTATTTTATGTTTTAAAATAATTAAATATAGTGCCTATCAAATGTGGCTTTGAAAGTGCTTAAAAAAATCTTTGTTGTTAAAAAACGGATAATAGTAGAAATGATAATGATAACATAAATAGACAAACCAGTTGGTAACCTAGTCAAGAAACAAGGTGAAAACATTTCAAGTGGAGAAATTTTTTAAAAAGGAAAATACAAATAAAAAGTAAGATCTTTTAAAAATACCATTAAAAACTGTATGCTCAACTGTATGCAACTAAATTTGAAGACCTGGATGAATGAATAGTATTCTAGAAAAATGTAATTTCCCATGTCAACTACCAACTCCCCCAAAAGAACACCGGGCAACCTGTTGATTAAGCAAAGCCAAGTTCATTAAACGGTTGCAGTCAGGGAGAACACAACCTTGACCAAGGCTTGGTAGTATCTCACAGTGGAGATGTCAAGGGCAGGGATGCATAGGATTTTGGAGTTTGAGATCAAGTGTTTTAAGATGAGTCCATCAAGGTAGGTAACTGATTGGGATTGGGCAAAATTCATGGCACATTAGGATTGTTGAGTACAGTGAGATGAGCGTACAGGAACAGTTCTTCATCACTAAACTGTTGCTTATTAAGCAAGCTGCTCGACTATGTAAACAATTCATTGTTTATCAGAATCACTATTTGAGAAGGTGAGTAAACAGGGCACAATGATTTTCAGAAAATTTCTTAAGTTAATAACGAAGATATTTGTTGATTTATATTCTTATCTTCCTGGGAAAGAATTTTCTTGAACCAATAGTGACGTCAGGCTGACGTAGGTGGTCTCGGTTCTCAGTCCTGGTAATTAAGCAATGTGGAAGCAAGTGGATTCAGTTCTTAACCAAAACTACCCTGGAAGAGAGAGAAATTTTTACCAGACTCCCTTCCAAATCTGAACAAGAAAACATGGGGAAAAAGCAGTATCTTCTATTGGTTTCACATTTAAAGAATGAGTAAACTAGTATTATATAAAATATTCCAGAATATAGGGAAAGAAGCAAATCTATCCATTTCTTTTTAAGAAGCAAGTATAATATTAATATTAAATCCTACAATTGCAAAAGCTGAACACATCAACCCTACTCATATATTTGTGAAAAAATCTCAAGTACAATATTGAAAAACAGAATACAATAAAATATTCAAAAATGATGATGAAGGAGTATTTATTTTAAGAATATAATGATGATTCAGTATTGGTAGGTCTATTAATATAATTTATCTTACTAGTAGTCTTACTAGTAAGCTAAGGAGAAAAATTACATGAGAATCTACACAGATGCTTAAAAAGCAGTTAACACCAAAAAGTCTTATAAAAACTTTTAACCATACAGCAAGAGATGGATGCTGTCTTAATATATCCACCTCATCCTCAAAGCCAGCATCATGCTAATGGGAAAATACTGGAGTTTACTGAAGTGTTAAACATGCAACTGCTATGTAATCCAGCCATTCCACTCTTGCTACTTTCCGAAGAAAAATGAAAGCAAATGGCTATACAAAGACTTGCACAAGAGTGTTCATAGCAGCTTTTTTTTTGTAACAGTCAAAAACTGGACACAACCTAATAGCCCACCAAGAGGTGATTAGATGAAGAAATTGTAGTACATGCATGTAATAGAACACAGCCCAACAACAACAGTGAATGACTGTTGATACATGCAAAAATGTGGAGAACCTCAAAATAATTATGTGTAATGAAAGAAGCCAGACTCCTCCCGAAATGAATGAATACTATATGTTTCCATCAACATAAAAGAAAATGCGAGCAATTCTATAATGCTAGAAAGCAGATCAATGGTTTTGTTTTGTTGTTGTTATTATTCTTTGTTTTATTTTTTTCTTTACCACTGGATGCCATTAGGTTTATTACAGGGAGGGTTGGTGCCCACGGAGTGGCAATGGGGATGGCAGAGGTCACTGATGACAGGGTGCCCAGGAAGGGCCACAAATTCAGGCTCTGCAAAGCCTGAGACTCTGGCCGGTCAGGAAGCTCCACCTTCTGGCCCAGCCTGAGGATGTGAAGCAACCTGTGATGCAACTGTTCTTTTTGAATTCACAGGGATCGTGACAGACTTGACTCTCACACACATTGGCAGTGGCCTGGTCTTCTAGCTGTCAGGATAATCAGGAAGGGCAAGAGGCAGAATGGAAGTCTAAGGGGTCCCCAGGGGCCAGAATCAGCCACCTTGTTAGGGATGTGGATGGAGTGGACACACTGCACTGGGGGGATGTATTACAAAGGTCATGAAGAAACTTTCGTGGGGAAAGGGTATGTTCATTATCTTGGTGTCGGTGATGATTTCACAGGTGTACACATATGTCAAAAATGATCAAACTGTACATTTTAATAAGTGCACAAGGTATGTCAATTACACCTCAACAAATGTTTTAGAACCTTAAGTTTAGCTAGTCACAAACTGCTAGTGGCTACTGTATTTGACAGTGTAGCTCTACACTGATGTACTAACAAAATAAATGTAACTAGCAAGCAGGCTGCAGGTCAGGATAAAATCAGGTCAACTGCATTTTGCTTTGGTGAGATCTCTTTTAAAGCCTTCGTTTCCCTCCCGTGTGTCTCCGAGGCTTTTAAAGAAGGGACAGAATGGTCGATTTTTCCTGCTGCTTGCTGGCAAAAAGCTTACCATCTATTCATGGAGACATGAAACTATAAAATAACAACTTGAAAGAATATACAGGCAAATGACCAGTGAGAAGGGATTAATATTTCCATTTCATAGAAAAAATGCTAATCAAGTTCAAAGGGCCCTAAATGGAGTTTGAAATGAGCTGAAAAAAATTTTATAAATGTGATGGGACATAACTAGATCTGGAACAAGAATAATACAGCAATAAAAAGTGGGCAGGGTAGCATGAAGAACTCTCAGAGACAGGGGAAGGTGAGCATTAGTTTTGTCTGCTAAGTGCCCTAAACCTTCTCTTTTCTCCTACGCCCTCTCCTCTCCTGTTTTCCGTCAAATAACACTGCCTCATTTACATACTGTTATATAAAGAACACTGTGTTAGAAGTCAGAATACTTTTGTTCTAATCTCTTTTCCATCACTTATTAGTTGTGTCTTTGGGAAAGTAGCGCTCTCTTTACGCCTCAGTTTGTAAGGTGCAAAATACATGTATGAATCCATATGTATACCTGCCCTCTTATTGTATATTCTGCTCTGACTTTGATGTGAGATTGTGAATACAAGCGTTTTGAAGGTTATCAAGTGCTTTACAAGAGGAAGGGGTTATTCTTTGCCTTTATAGACGTAAAGGTTTGATTTCCAAAAGCACTTAGAACAATTTGAAGATTTACATAATGGCTAAGAAAGTTCACCTGTGGCGGTGAGCGACAAGGAAAACCCAGATCTGCAGCTTCTAAATTCCTTTGTATCATCCACAGCAGCTCCCTCGCTTCCTGTGCAAAGTGAGTACCAAGTAATTCTTGATTACATAGTTTTGATTTCATGTTTGATTACTGAATCTCTTACTTATGAGACACTCTTCCTAGATTGTTACAGTGTTAAGAATCTCTTCACGTGAATCTGTTAACTCCTAAATTTTGTGGGAACTCTTGAAGAATATGAGAATCAAGCTATAAATAAAGTAAAAACACTGAGAGTCCAGCACCCATTCTATCAAAGAGCAGACTTTTAATAATGAAACTTGCAGGTTTAATAAATGACTTTTCTAACACCCAGATGAAACTGATGGAGGATCATGTGTTCGCTTAGTTTTCTGGAAGCCTTTACCTTTGAATTAAAACAAATATTCAAAATAGACTAGTTGCATTTGCAGAATTATTTAAAAGAGCAATACCAACACCCTGGGCAGAGTGAATTCTTCACTTCCCCCACAATTCTTTACAGACAAAAACTGCAGTTGCCAAGAGTGACTTCACATTCCATTAAAAAGCAAGCTTTAAAAATGTGTGATTTGCATTTTGAAGAGAGGCACATATTTAGAAAACTCTTATTTCAAGTAGATAAAATTTTAAAAGATAGAAACAGGGCATTCCGCATCTCCTGATGAATTGAGTGATTTGGTTTCTCTCGTTCTCTTCGTAACCAAATGGCTAAGTTACGTTTTCCAGTTGCATGTAGAGTTTGACAAGATCCAGTAGTAACCTAGGGTTTTCGCTGCAGAGCACAAGGCTAGCTTCTGAGTAAGCAGAAGCTTGAATTCCTGCCTTTGCAATCCCGACTGCGCGTTGAAGATGGTGTCTGGAATGGAATGTAGGGCATTTGACTTTTCAGTTCTCAGCACTAACCATTTCATGACCCTTATTCATCACACTACTCAAAATGAGACATTTAATTAAGTGTGCTCAGATTTTAATACTCCGCTTGATTGGCTATAAACCCAGGACTGCGTGCAGATCGTATTGTACTCTTCTTCGTTATCTTTTGCTCCATACATTACTTTTCATGTGAGGCCATAACTATATGCTCCATTATGAGCTCTTCTGCTGGAAATTCAGGCTTTCTCATTCCACATCCGCAGCGGGATGCTAGCTACAATCAGACAAGCAGACTAGGCTTTTGACATTCCTGTTAACATTGCTCAGGAATCTGTAATGCAGGAACTCCCTGACAATCCTGAAAAGAAATTCCAGAGCTGCATTTCCCTACCTGAGTCTATTATTTTGTCTCAAACACTTTGAGCTTTGTAAATTCACTTTCGAAATGCTCTATTTATTTGGAGTTAGAGTAACTTTCATTCTTCGGAAAGGATTTCTGCCCTATTGTGTCTTACTACATGAGACAGTCCTGATCATTTATACTCTAATGTGGAGGGCTATCAGTCAGCACATTCAAGGGACAGTGTCATCACTGCCGTGATGGGGGTCCTCCCTTTTCAAGGTATGTGTCTGTTCAATTTAACATAACACAAAGTGACTCTGCTTATGTTTATAGATGCCAGTTTTAACCTATTTTTGTATACATACTGTTAAGATTAATTTCCTTTGTAGTAGGGACTATGGCAAGCTCAAATGAGGAATAGCTTTGGAGTTAGAAAGTTGTCTTAATCCCAGCTCTGGCACTTGTTACCTGTGTGATCTTAGCGAATTGTGATGCTTTCTGGAACTCAGTTTCATCATCCATAAACAGGGAATAATTGCACCCATGTCAGTGGGTTCTCGTAAGGATTATACATATATTGTTATGTATATTACATATGCAGACATTATTCCTACGTTATTAGGACTTTATTACCCCAGTTCACAGCAGTTACCCTCTCTCTGACTTTTGTGGGGAGTCCATTGAGTTCAGTGCTGGGGTTATTTATATGCCATCTAACCATTAGCAATGTGTTTCTTGGATATCCAAGCACACTGAAAGCTAGTAGACAAAGTCCACAACTGGCTCCCAACCTGATGAACACTCATGATTGATCTGTGGTCTGTCAGAAAGGCCGGTGTAAGGTGAAATGATATCTAGAGAATAGGAAAACATAATTCAGAAATTATATAATATTTTCCCCTTCCCCACCAGCTCTCAGAACTTATGTATTAGGTCAGTAGTCCATCTTGCTCTTGTAGGCATAGCTTATTTTATTAAAATAAAATTGTAGATGCCCCTGGGAATGTAAGTATTTGTAAAATATATTTCATAGGAAAGAGAAAATTCATTTGATGAAGGGAAAATATTTGAAGGAAATGTTGCCAATAATTTTTAAGAATTAAAGCTATTTAAAAATCTAGACTAAAAGTGTTCAACACTATCAAACAGCAAGTATGAGAAAACAGAGATACTAACCTAGAAATATTTGATTGAAATTTAAGAATATCAAAGATAAAGAGAGAATTTGAAATTTCTGGAGTAGAGTAAATAACTTGTTCAGGAACAAGTATCATTTTGATGATAAACTTGTAACCAGCAACAGAAAAACCAAGAATAAGATGGAGTGACACATTCAAAATGTTAAGAGAAAACAGTAATTTCTATGTAAAATATTATTTCTGGCTAAACTTTTATTTAAATTTGAAAGTGAGGTAAAGGTATTTTAAACTCTTCAGAGCTTTATATAAGACTTGAGTTGTGCAAAACCTCAGGTTGTGTAGGCTTCTGATAAATTGCGGGTCTGTGTAAAAACACATGTGGGGAAGTAACCTAGCAAGAAGACAGCTAAATCCTGGATAATGCCCATAAACCAGATAGTAAAAAATGACTAAATGATCAAAACAACAAGAAATCTGGTTTAAGCATCAATAAATGTCATTGAGAGAAGATAGTTTTCCAAATTAAAAGTGTGAATTGGATCTGTTACGAGATTCTCCTAGTAGATACAGATAAATTTGATTTAAAGAAAAGTTCCACCTGATTGGATCTCGTTTTGTGTGGAATTAAACTATGTAATTCAAGCTAATTTTAAGCAGATGAACAGAACTTCATATCCCAAGTAGAGTGGACCCTTCACAGTCATCATCTTTGGAGGTTCACACTTATGCCTATGGTCCTCGCCTTCAAAGCAAGTCCAGAGGCAATAAATAATAACAACAACAATTATAAAAATAATCTGATTAATACTCTCCATCTTAACTTTTGCATTCAAAATTATAGCACCTATTAGAGCCTTTCATCTAACTCTGAACTAATTTTTTTTATTATTTCCCAAAATTGAATTTATCATGAGTAGTCGAAGCACTTTAACACTGAGGACATCAACCAGTTTACATAATAACCTTGATGAACTGTAAATCACTAGCATACACAAAACCACAGCAGTCTTTCTCGTCTCCAAATTCCATTCATCCACGGCTCTCACTCTCCTCAGCTCTGAGGCTTCATGTTATTCCTTCTCGGATGCCTGGCTTGTTTACTCTGGCTTCCTTTTTCAATGTCTAGTCTACTGTTCCTACCACATGGCAAATCCCTAACAGACTGATACACATCGAGTTATAGATGACAACAGTTGACATTACTGTGTACCTTTATACAGTAATTATTGACATTGGAGAATTCAAATCTAATTGTGACAGGCATAGTAGCTTGTTTGCTCCTGCAGACAGGGGAAAGGGTGGGTGATTATTTATTTACTTACTTATTTACTTATTTATTTAGTTTAAATGATTTTTTTATTGCAGTGTAGTCCATTTACAACATTAGTTTCATGTGTACAACAAAGCAATTCAGTTATACATATACAAACATTTTTTTTTCAGATTCTTTCCCATTAGAGCTCATTATAAGAAATTGAATAGAGATCCCTGTGCTATGCAGTAGGTCCTTGTTGTTTACCTATTTTATACACAGTAATGCATATCTATTAATACTAAACTCCTAATCTATCCCTTCCTCCCCTCAACCCCCACCTTCCTCCCAGTGACCACAGTTTGTTTTCTATGTCTGTGAGCCTATTTCTATTTTATAAATAAAATGTGAATCTTTTTTCTTTTTTTAGATTTCACATATAAGCAACATCATGTGATATTTGTCTTTGACTTATTTCATGTAATATGATAATCTCTGTGTCCATCTATGTTGCTGCAAATGGCATTATCTCATTATTTTTTATGGCTGAGTATATTCCATTGTACATATATACCACATCTTCTTTATCCATTCATCTGTCAGTGGACATTTAGGTTGTTTCAGCATCTTGCCTATTATAAATAGTGCTGCTGTGAACATTGGGGTGCATGTGTCTTTTTGAATTAAATATTCTTCACATATATGCCCAAGAGTGGGATTGATGGATCATATGGTAAGTCTATGTCTAGTTTTTTAAGGAACCTCTGTACTGTCCTCCACAGTTTACATTCCCACCAGTAGTGTAGGAGGCTTCCTTTTTCTCCACACTCCTTCCATCATTTATTATTCATAGACTTTTTAATGATGACCATTCTGATTGGTGTGAGGTGATACCTCATTATAGTTTTGACTTGCATTTCTCTAATAATTAGTGATACTGAGCATCTTTTCATGTGTCTGTTGTCCATCTGGGTGTCTTCTTTGGAAAAATGTCTATTTAGGTCTTCTGTCCATTTTTTGATTGAGTTGTTTGTTGTTTTGATATTAAGCTGTATGTGTTGTTTGTATATTTTGGAAATTAGTCCTTGTTGGTCACATCATTTGCAAATATTTTCTCCCATTGTGTAAGTTGTCTTTTCGTTTTGTTTATGGTTCTCTTTGCTGTGCAAAAGCTTTTAAGTTTAATTAGGTCCCATTTGTTTAGTTTTGCTTTTATTTCCATAACTCTGGGAGCTGGTTCAAAAAAATATTTCTGTGATTTATGTCAAAGAGTGTACTGCCTATGTTTTCTTCTAGGATTTTTATAGTATCCTGTCTTATGTTTAGCTCTTTAATACATTTTGTGTTTATTGTTTGTATAAGGTGTTAAAGAATATTCTAATTTCATTTTTTTACATGTAGCTGTCTAGTTTTCCCAACACCACTTATTGAAGAGACTGTGTTTTCTCCATTGTATATTCTTGCCTCCTTTGTTGTAGATTAATTGACCATAAGTGTGTTGGTTTATTTCTGGATTTTCTATTCCTGTTCCCTTAATTTATATGTCTGTTTTTGTGGCAGTACCATAATGTTTTGATTACTGTAGCTTTGTAGTATAATCTGAAGTAAGGGAGCATGATTCCTCCAGCTCCATTATTCTTTCTCAAGTTTTTTTGGCTATTTGGGATTTTCTTGTGTTTCCATACAAATTTTAACATTTTTTATTCCAGTTCTGTGAAAAATATCGTTGGTAATTTGATAGGAATTGCATTGAATCTGTATATTGCCTTGGGTAGTATGGCCATTTTAACAATATTGACTCTATCAATCCAGGAACATGGTATGTCTTTCCATCTGTGTCATCTTCAATTTCTTTCATCAGTGTCTTATAGTTTTCAGACTATAGGACCTTTGCCTTCTTAGATGAGTTTATCTTATTCCTTTTGATGCAATGGTAAATAGGATTGTCTCCTTAATTTTTCCCTGCTGTTTTGTTGTTAATTGTAATGTAATTTTGTTGTATTGAAATGCAACTGATTTTTGTATATTAATTTTGTATTCTGCAATTTTACCAAGTTCACTGATGAGATCTAGTAGTCTTCTGGTAGCCTCTTTAGGATTTTCTATGTGTAGGATCATATCACCTTCAAACAGTGACAGTTTTACTTATTTTCAAGTTTGATTTCATTTTATTTCTTTTTCTTCTCTGATTGTTGTGGCTAGGATTTCCAAATCTATGTTGAATAAAAGTGGTGAGAGTGGGCATCTTTTTCTTGTTCCTGATCTTCAAGGAAAGGCTTTCTGCTTTTCACCATTGAGTATGGGGTTAGCTGTGAATTTGTCATATATGGCCTTTATTATGTTGAGTTATGGTCCCTCTATGCCCACTTTCTGGAGAGTTTTTATTATAAATTGATGTTGATTTTTATCAAAAGATTTTTCTCCACTATTGAGATGATCATATGTTTTTTATTCTTCAGCTTGTTAATGTGATGTATCACATTGACTGATTTGCAGATGTTGAGAAATCCTTACATCCCTAGAATAAATCCCACTTAATCATAGTGTATGATCCTTTTAATGCATCATTGGAGTTGATTATCTAGTATTTTGTTAAGGATTTTTGCATCTATATTTATAAATGATATTGACCTGTAATTTTCTTTTTTTGTGATATCTTTACTAATTTTGGTATCAGAGTGATGGTGGCCTCATAGAATGAGTTCAGAAGTGTTCCTTCCTTTGCCATTTTTTGGGGATAGTTTCAGAAGTTTTGGTATTAGTGCTTCTCTAAATGTTTGGTAGAATTCCCCTGTGAAGCCATCTGGTCCTGGACTTTTGTTTGTTGGAGGTTTGTTAATTACTGATTCAATTTCAATACTGGTAATTGATCTATTCATATTTTCTATTTCTTCCTGGTTCAGTCTTGGCAAATTGTACCTTTCCAAGAAATTGTCTATTTCTTCTAGGTTGTCTTTTTCTTGGTGTATAGTTGCTCATGGTAGCCCCTTATGATCCATTGTATTTAGTGTCAGTTGTAACTTCTCCTTTTTCATTTCTGATTTTATTATTTTGGGTCCACTTTCTTTTTTTCTTGATGTCTTGCTAAAGGTTTATCAATTTTGTTTGTCTTTTCAAAGAACCAGCTTTTAGCTTTATTGATCTTTTCTATTGTTTTTAGTCTCTATTTCATGTATTTCTGCACTAGACTTCATAATTTCTTTCCTTCTACTAACTTTTGGTTTTGTTTGTTCTTCTTTCTCTAATTGTAAGATTAGCTTGTGTATTTGAGATTGTTCTTATTTCCTGAAGTTAGCTTGTATCATTATAAACTTCCCTCTTAGTAATGTTTTTCTGTGCCCCAGAGGCTTTGGGTTTTTGTTTTTATTTGTCTCTAACTGTTCTCTACTTTCTTAGATTTCTTCAGTGACCCTTTGGTTGTTTAGCAGCATATCACTTAGCTGCCATGGGTTTATGGGTTTTGCAGGGTTTTTTTCTTGTAGTTGCTTTCTAATGTCATAGCATTCTGGTCAGAAAAGACACTTGATATGATTTCAACTTTCTTAAATTTACCAAAGTTTGCTTTGTGGCTCAGCACGTTATGTACCCTGGAGAATACTCCATACGCACTTGAGAAGAATGTGTATTCTGCTGTTTTGGGATGGAATGCTCTACAAATATCAATTAAGTCCATCTGGTCTAATGTGTCATTTAAGGCCTGTATTTCCTTATTGATTTTCTGTCAGGATGACCTGTCCATTGATGTAAGTAGGGTGTTAAGGTCCCCCACTCTTATTGTGTTACTGTTGATTTCTCTTTTTATGACTATTAACAGTTGCCTCATATATTGAGGTGGCCCTATGTTGGGTGCATATACATTTACAGCTGTTACATCTTTGTGGATTTACCCCTTGAGCATTATGTAGTGTCCTTCTTTGTCTCTTGTAACAGTCTTTATTTTAAAGTCCATTTTGTCTAATATAAGTATTGCTACTCCAGACTTCTTCTGGTTTCCATTTGCACGGAATACCTTTTTCCATCCTCTCAATTTCAAACTGTATGTGTCTGTAGCTCTGGAGTGGGTATCTTGTAGCAGCATATATATATGGGTCTTAGTTTTGTATTCATTCAGCCAGTCTTTTGGTTGGATCATTTAAAGCATTTACATTTAAGGTAATTATCGATAGGTGTGTCCTTATTGCCATTTTGTTGTTTTGGATTTGTTTTTGTAGGTCTTTTTTTCCCCTTTCTTCTTTTTGTTCTCTTCTCTTGTGATTTAAAGACTATAGTGTCACATTTGGATTCTTTTCATTTTTGTGTTTGTATCTATTGTAGATCTTTGGTTTGTGGTTACCATGAGATTTTGGTATAAAAATCTATACATATATATAATTGTTCTATGTTGCTCATCTCTTAATTTCAAATGCACTTTAGATGCCCTGCATCCATAGCCCCCTCCCCCCTCCTGATTACTGATTCTGATATTATATTTTACATCTCACTGCTTGTGTATTCTTCAACTGCTTATTGTTGATGCAGATGATTTGATTTTACCGCTTTTGTTTTTAAGCTTCCCTATTAGTTTGTGTGTGATGATTTCCTACCTTTATTATATGTTTGCCTTTACTGGTGAGTTCTCTTATTTTGTAATTTTCCTGTTTCTGGTTGTAGCCTTTTCTTTTCTATCTAGATAAGTTCCTTTAGCCTTTGTTGTAAAGGTGGGCTGGTGCTGAATTCTTTTAGCTTTTGCTTATCTGTGAAGCTTTTGATTTCTCCATCAAATCTGAGCAAGAGTCTTGCTGGAAAGGGTATTCTTGGTTGCAGGTTTTTCCCTTTCATCATTTTAAATATATTGGGCCACTCCCTTCTGGCCTGCAGATTTTCTGCTGAAAAATCAGCTGGTAACCTTATGGGAGTTCCCATTTATGCCATTTGTTGATTTTTCTCTAGCTTCTTTTAATATTTTCTCCTTATTTTTAATTTTTGTCTACTTAATTAGTATGTACCTCAGGGTGTTCCTCTTTGGTTTAATCTTGTATGGGATTCTGCACTTCCTGGACTTGGGTAATTGTTTCCTTTCCCAAGTTAGAGAATTTTTCAGTTCTTATGTCTTCAAATATTTTCTCAGGTCCTTTCTCTCTCTCTTCTTTTCCTGGGACCCCTAGAATGTTGGTATTAGTGCACTTATGTTGTCCCAGGGGGTCTTTTAAACTATCCTCATTTCTCTTCATTCCTTTTTTATTTTTTCTCTTCTGTGGTAGTGATTTCCACCACTTTGTCATCTAGCTCACTGATCTGTTCTTCTGACTCATTTAGTCTATTCTTGGTCTTTCTAATGTATTATTAATTTCAGTAATTGTATTCTTCAACTCTGTTTGGTTGTTCTTTATGTTTTCTAACTCTTTGCTAAAAACTTTGCTCTGTGTATCTCTTCTCCTCCCAAATTCTCTGACAATCTTCACAGTCATTACTCTGAACGCTTTCTCAGGTAGATTGCCTATCTCCTCATCACTTGGTTCTTCTTACAGGATTTTGTCTTATGCCTTTGCCTGGAACGTAGTCCTCTGTTGTCTCATTTTGTCAAAATTTTTATTTGTATTTTTAATGTAGGTGAGTTACATTTCTTGACCTTGGAGACGTGGCCCTCTGTATGAAATGCCCTATGCATCCCAGCAGTGCACTCCCCTCTTATCACCCAGTGGCCACAGTCCAGCTGATCACAGAGTAGAGTCTGGCTTGCATTTGTTGACTCCTTCCACAGGCTGTCAGATCATTGTTTTCTTTCTTCTGGTGTCTTCCCCCTGGTATGTGAAGCTGGACTAGAGGATTGTGCAGGTTTCCTCAAGGGAGAGTTTGGTGCCTGCCCAGTGCTGGGTGGATCTGATTCCTTGCCTTTTGGTGGGCTGGGCCATGACCAGGGGCATGTCTAGAGGCAACTGTGGGTTCAGGAAGTCCGATGGTAGGCGGGGATGTGTTCCCATCCAGTATGTTGTTCAGCTTGAGGTGACCCAGCTCTTAAGCCTACAGGCTGTCAGGTGGGGCCAGGTCTTAGCATTAATGACCCAAACAAGATATCACCCTCTAAGAAGAAGGCTCATGTAGATGAATACTCCCTGAGTGTCTGTCACCAGCTTTTATGTCCCCAGGGTAAGCCACAGCCACTCCCCACCTCCCCAGAAGACCTTCCAAAACCAGCAGACAAGTCCGGCCCAGGTTCCTATGAAATCACTGCCTCTGCCCTTGGTCCCAGTGCACATGATACTCTGTGTGCTCCTTCAGAGAGTGAAATCTCTGTGTCCCCCAGTCCTATGGAACTCCTGCAAATAAACTCCCTTAAACCAAATGTTCAGGGGGCTCCTCCTCTCAATGCCAGATGCCCAGGCTGGGGAACCTGAGAGGGGGCTCAGAACTCTCACTCCTGTGGGAGGGTCTCTGCAATATCATTTTTCTCCAGCTTTGGGTCACCTACCCCGGAGACAGGGAGCTGATTATATCACGAGCATGCCTCTCCCATCATCCCACTGTGGTTCCCTCTTTATCCTTCCAGTTTAAGAAAGTCTTTTTTGATAGGTTTCAGGTATTTTTTTTAATCAGTGGTTGTGTAGCAGACAGTTGTGGTTTTGTTATGATTGTTAGAGGAGGTGAGCTTCTGGTCCTACTATTCTGCTATCTTGACCCCTTTTGTTGACAAATTTGAATGGGTGATATTTAACTAGGGAGATAGAGAGCTTCTTGTAGTCTATGATCTCTTTGCACACATTCACATGTTTGAATGAAAGGCTGGCTCAGGACTTGTTTGTTTCTCCTTTCACAAACAAAATCATTATGACTTGTGAGAAGCTGGAGTTTCTGTCCATCTGTGATCAATCTATCAATCTCAATAGCTTGAGGGGATAAAAATCTAACACATGGTTATATAATCATTAGACTTGACACATAAGTAAGAGAGTCAGACACTCATTTAACAAAATGGATTGAGCAGAAAATCCCAGAGTATTTAACACAAATTAAAGGCTACATTTCCAATCATCTAGGTCACTCTAAGCAGTAGAGAGTAATGAATTCCTGAGCTCCTCAATAGCACAGTTACCCAGAATAGAAACCCATGCAATCTGTCAAGGAAACATTTCCCAAATATCATCAGAACTACCTGTTGCTAAAACAAATCTGAATTTGATGCTCACCAAGGTAAGGATGACTACTACCTCAAGAAGGGAAAAAAGGCAAAGTCACTATATTGAGACTTTGAAGTCTGGTTTAAGAGCAGAGAACTTACTAGGATTGGGTAAAGACCATGATATACTAGATTAGGGTTGGAGGACTTTTGAGGAAAAGAGATAAAATAATCCTGGGCTGTAAATTATCGATTCACGTTTTCTATCGAAAAGTTGATGGGTGCTTCCAAAGATTCAGGGATAAACAATAAAGTTATTTGATATTTTTTCCTTCCTGGAAAGGGTCTTCTATAATAGCAAAATTATCCTAATGAAAAGAAGATGACAGTCAAGTCATATTTATGCAGTTAGTAAGCTGTGTGGATCATGGTTTCAAACATGCAGGAGTCTTCCCAATTTTTAGTAATCCGCAAATGCTTCATATGCTATGCTAACTTTTTGTATATATATTTTTATTGAATTTTGTGTCAATATCTGACGTATAGCATAATTCCTCAGTCATACATGAACATACATATATTCATCTTCATATTCTTTTTCACCATAAATGACTACAGGATATAAAATATAGTTCCCTGGACTATACAGTATAATCTTGTTGTTTACCTATTTTATGTATATGAGTATCTGCAACTCTTGAACTCCCAGTTTATATCTTCCTACCTTGTTCCCCTGGTAACCGTAAGTTTCTTTTCTACATCTGTGCGTCTGTTTCTGTTTTGTAATTAAATTCATTTGTCTTTTAATTTTTTTTTTAGATTCCACATATAAGTGATATCATATGGTATTTTTCTTTCTCTTTCTGGCTTATTTCACTTAGAATGACATTCTCCAGGTCCATCCATGTTGCTGCAAATGGCATTATTTTATTATTTTTGATGGCTAGTATACCATTGTATAAATATACCACAGCTTCTTTATCTAAGTTATCTATCTTGGATATATAGGTTGTTTCCATGTTTTGGCTATTGTAAATAATGCTGCTATGAACATTGGAGTGCATGTATCTTTTTAATTAAGTTTCCCTCTGGATATATGCCGAGGAGTGGGATTGCTGGATCATAGGGTAAGTCTCTTTTTAGTTTTTTAAAGCATCTTCATTCTCTTTTCCATAATGGCTGCACCAAACAACATTCCCACCAGGAGTGTAGGAGAGATCCCTTTGTCCAAACTCTCCACAGCCTTTATCCTTTGTGGACTTTTGAATGACGGCCACTCTGACTGATGAGAGGTGATACTTCATTGTAGTTTTGATTTGCATTTATCTGATAATTAATGATGTTGACCATTTTTTCATGTGCCTGTTGGCCATTTGCATGTCTTCATTGGAGAATTGCTTGTTTAGATCTTCTACCCATTTTTAGGTTTGGTGGTTTGATTTTTCATTATTAGATTATTATGAGCTGTTTATGTATTCTGGAAATTAAGCTCTTGTCAGTCTCATCTTTGCAAATATTTTCTCCCATTCTGTAGGTTGTTTTTTGTTTTGCTTATGGTTTCCTTTGCTGTGCAAAAGCTTATAAGTTTAATTAGGTCCTATTTGTTTATTTTTGCTTTTATTTCTATTGCCTGGGTAGACTGACTTAGGAGAACATCTCTAAGATTTATGACAGATGTTTGCCTGTGTTTTATTCTATAAGGTTTATAGTGTCTTTCTTACATTTAACTCTTTTAGTCATTTCAAGTTTAATTTAGTATATGGTGTGAGGGAGTGTTCTAACTTCATTGATTTACATGCAGCTTTCCAGTTTCCCAACACCATTTGCAGAAGAAACTGTCTTTACTCCATTGTATGTTCTTTGTCAAAGATTAATTGACCAAAAGTTTGTGGATTTATTTCTGGGCTCTTTATTCTGTTTCATTGATCCATATGTCTGTTTTTGTACAAACATCATGCTGTTTGGTTTACTGTAGCTCTGTAATATTGTCTGAAATCTGGGCGGGTTGTTCCTCCAGCTTCATTCTTTTTCTTCAGTGTTGCTTTGGCAATCCTGGGTCTTTTGTGATTCCATATAAATTTTAGGATTATTTGTTCTAGTTTTTTGAAAAATGTCATGGATAATTTGATAAAGATAACATTAAATCTGTAGTTTTCTTTGGGTAGTATGGCCATTTTAACAAGATTAGTTCTTCCAATCCAAAAACATGGGTTATCTTTCTATTTCTTTAAGTCATTTTTAATTTTTTTAGTCAGTATTTTTTAGTTCTCTGCAAATAAGTCTTTCACTTTCTTGGTCAGATGTATTCCTAACTATTTTAATATTTGGATGCATTTTAAAAAGAATTATTACTTTACTTTACTTTTGTGATATTTCATTGTTAGTGTAAAGAAATACCAATGATTTCTGTATGTTAATCTTGTATCCTGCTACCTTGTTGAATTCTTTTATTAGTTCTAGTAGCTTTTGTGTGGAGCCTTTAGGGTTTTCTAT
The DNA here is from genome assembly GCF_048773025.1 of Camelus bactrianus. Taxonomy (NCBI): domain Eukaryota; kingdom Metazoa; phylum Chordata; class Mammalia; order Artiodactyla; family Camelidae; genus Camelus; species Camelus bactrianus. Next base: position 6,727,697 of record NC_133568.1, on the reverse strand, counting down.
ATGTAGTAGCATCTTGTCATCTGCATATAGTGACAATTTTATCTCTTGTCTTCCAATTTGGATCCTTTTATTTCTTCTTCTTGCCTACTGCTGTAGCTAGGACTTCCAAGACTATGTTGAATAGAAGTGGTGAGAGTAGGCATCCTTGTCTTGTTCTTGATTGCAGTGGGAAGGCTTCCAGTTTTTCACCATTGAGTATTATGCTGGCTGTAGGTGTTAGATATGTTCCCTCTATACCCACTTTGATAAGAGGTTTTATCATAAGTGAGTGTTCAATTTTGTCAAGTATTTTTTTCTGTATCTATTGAGATGATCTTGTGAATCTGCCCTTTCTTTTGTGGATGTGGTACATCACATTGATTGATTAGCATATGTTGAACCACCCTTGTGTCCCTGGGATGAACCCAACTTGATAATGGTGTATAAGATTTTCATGTGTTATTTGATTCTGTTTGCTAATATTTTGTTGAGGATTTTTGCATCTATGTTCATCAGTGATATTGGTCTATACTTTTCTTTTTTGGTAGTGTATTTGTTTGGCTTTGATATCGGGGTAGTGGTGGCTTTATAGAATGAGTTTGGGAATATTCCTTCCTCTTCAATCTTTTGTAAGAGTTTGAGAAGGATTGGTATGAACTCTTCTTTATATGTTAGATAGAATTCCCCAGTGAAGCCATTCTAGTCCTGGACTTTTGTTTGCAGGGAGGTTTTTTATTGCAAATTCTATTTCACTTCTAGTGATTCGTCTGTTCAAATGATCTGTTTCTTCTTGATTCAGTTTTGGTGGGCTGTATGCTTCTAGAAATTTGTCCATTTCTTCTTAGTTGTCCAATTTATTGCCATATACTTGTTCATAGAATTTGCTTATGATTTTTTGTACTTCTGTGGTGTTGGTTGTGATTTCTCCATTTTTATTTTATTTATTTTCTTCTTGGTGAGGCTGGTCAGAGGTTTGTCAATTTTGTTTACGCTTCAAAAAAGACACCTCTTGGTTTGATAGATTCTTCTATTTTTTTAACCTCTATTTTATTTATTTCCTCCCTAATCTTTATTATTTCTTTCCTTCTCCTGATTTTAGATTTTGTTTGTTCTTTTTTTTTTTTTAACTTCTTTTAGGTGACAGGGTAGGTTGTTTATTTGAGATTGTTCTTCTTTTCTGAAGCATGTTTGTATCCCTTTGAACTTCCCTTTAGGACTGCTTTTGCTGCATCCCATAGATTTAGTATGGTTGTGTTTTCATTGTCATCTGTTTCAAGGTATTTTTAAATTTCTTTTTTTATTTTATCCATTGGTTTTTCAGTAGCATGTTGTTTAGTCTTCATTTTGTCTTTTTTTTTTTCTCATTTGTTTTTCTGTGGTTGATTTCCAGTTTCGTGCCATTTTGGTCAGAGGAGATGCTTGAAATGATTTCTATCCTCTTAAATTGCTTGAGGTTTCTTTTGTGCCTGAGTATGTGGTCTATCCTAGACAATGTTCCATGAGCACTTGAAAAGAATGTATATTTTGGTTTGGGGGATATAAAGTCTTACATATTACAATCAGTCCAACTGTTCTATTGTGTCATGTAGTGTCATGTAGTATTTTCACTGCCTTATTGATTATCTGTCTGGAAGACCTGTCCAATGATGTTAATGAGGTGTTAACGTCTCCTACTATGATTATGTTTCCATCTATTTCTCCCTTCAAATCTGTTAGTGTTTGTTTTATATATTTATGTGCTCCTATGTTGGGTGCATATATGTTGATGAGTGTAATATCCTCATGTTGTATTGCTCCTTTGATCCTTATATAGTGTCCTTCTTTATCTTAATTTATGACCTTTGTTTTAAAGTTTATTTTGTTTAATATAAGTATTGCTACTCCTGCTTTCTTGTCATTTCCATTTGCATGAAATATCTTTTTCCATCCTCTCACTTATAATTTATGTGTATTCTTCACTCTAAAGTGGGTCTCTAGTAGGCAGTCTCTTGTAGGATTTTGTTTTATTATACAATCTACCATTCAATATCTTTTAAATGAATCATTTAGTCCATTGACATTTATAGCAATTATTGATGGATGTGTGTTTATTGCCATTTTGAACTTTGTTTTCCATTTGATTTGGTATTTCTTCTTTGTTTCTTTTCTTTTGTGTGTGTGTGCAGTTTGATAATTTTCTTTTGTATTAGTTTGCTTTCTTTTTGTTTGTTTTTTTTTTGTGTGTGTGTGACTATTGCATGGTTTTGATGTGTGGTTTCTCTGTTTTTCATGTATGTTAACTTACTATTTTACCTGTTTGCTTTAGACTGGTAGTCGTGTAGGCAGAAAAGAGTGAAGAAAAAAAGGAGAGAAAAAATCCACCTGTTCTTGCTCTCTTCTCCCACCTTTTATGATTTTTATGTCTTTTTTTTTTTATGTCTTCATGATTATTCTCTTACAAATCATTGGAGTTACTGAATTTGCAATTATGGCTTTCTGGTTTCTATAGCTTCCTGTTTCTTTTCTATTTAGAGTAGAACTTTCAAAATTTTTTTTAACACAGGTTTAGTATTGAGCATTTCTTTTAGTTATTGCTTGTCTGTGGAGTTCTTTCTCTCTCCTTGCTTTTCTGTCTGCTATTCTGATTGAGTGACTTCTGTTATCCTGTCTCCTAAGTCATTTACTTGTTCCTCTGTATTATCTATTCTGCTTTTGAGTGCCTTTAGCTCAGCTCTTATCTCAGCCATTGAGTTTTCTGTTTTTAATTGACTCTTCTTTATAGTTTCAATTTCCTTTTTATAGTATTCTTTTTCTCTATTCATAGTCTATTTTATTTCCTTCAGTGCTTTTTCATTCCTTTTTTGACGTCATAATCTAGTGGACTGTTGAGGACTATCTCATTGTTCATTCTTTCAGGGGACTCCTCCTGTTCTTTTAATTATGAGTAGTTCCTCTGTTTTTTCATTTTATTTATATTTCTCTGGTTCTATGGATTTAGAAGTATCAGTTGTCTACTCTGGTCTTGAAGGGCTGTTTTAAGTTTGGTTGGTTGGTTGGTTGGTTGGTTTTTAAAGTGGAATCCTGTGTAGACTGTGTGCATCTAATAGTTTTGTTGGGAGGGCTGTTCTTAGTATGGATGTTTGCCACTTCTTTCTTCCATGTGTCTTGGCTATCCCATTGATTGGGGATGTGGTTGGTGTTGTGGGGATCTGTGCCTGCTTTCACTGTTGTTCAGTTAGTCCTCCTTTTCATTCTGTGGTTGATACAGCCTTGACAGGGGCCATGTGTACGCCCCTTTTGCTGGAATAGAGGCTTTGAGAACTGTTTCTGAGCTGCACTGTGTGGTAGACGGGTTTGGAGCACTTCAGCTAGGAAGAAGAGTCACTGAGTATACCTTTACAGGAGATGTCCCCTGGAAAGTGCCTTCTCTGATGTTGTCTGTTACCTGCTATGTGGGCTTACAAAGTACAATTTGTTGACACTGACTTTGTCTCTGCCTTTGCTGCAGGAATGTCAGCCAGCTGCTCTGGTGACCCCCAAGTTCTGGGTTCTCAGAACCACTAGCACTGATCCACCCATGTCAGGTGCTAGGTCCCACCATAGAGAGAGTGCAGTCACACACCTGAACCCGTAATGTGCCACAGGGCCAGCACAGACCCCAGCCCCACCTCCACATTTGGTACAGTACGCGGGCCTGTTGTAAATACCTGTGCTCACTCCTGCCGTGTGCCAGAACCCCACTCACTGCCTGTTCCTCCTAGAGGTTCAGGTTCACAAAGGCACCAGCAGGGCAAACCCACCCTCTCTGCTTGGGGCTGTAAACAAATCTCAGTCCTGCTTGTGAAGCTGTAGGGCCTGGGTATGGATTCAGCTTTCAGCATCACCTCCACACAGCACTGATGGCTATGACCAAGCTCCACCTCTCTTCTCAAGAGAACACGTCAACAGTGGAGCCAAGCACAGAGAAAACTATGGCGCAGCTGTACTGCACCCTTCCCCAACATGGACACAAGCAGTGGTGCCTTTTCCTGAGGGTCCCAGGCTGTTCTTTCCTGCACACAACCCCAATCAGAACTCAAACCACCCTCCCGTCCTCTGAGGCTGCTTCTGTGCAGTGAGCCCCAGCCCTCTCCCTCAGCTCATCACCAGTCCCCAGCAGCCAGTCCTGGCTTCCCCTGATGGCTCACATCTAGGGCTGGAGATCACAGGGACCCTCAATACCCATTTCTCATAATTCTGCCTGCAAGCAGCTGCCATGTTCTCCTCCAAGCCTTGGAAGCTCTGCTTATATCCCTTCTGACCTCCTGGCTGGAGAGGGGATGTCCCAGCATGAGGGTGCATTTCTTTCTTTGCTGCTCCCTCCCCACAGCACTAGTCCCACAACCATTTTCTTTTTCTTTTTCCTGCTTATCAGATTTTATGAGAATCCTCCTGTGTTTTGAAGTGAAACACACTCTGCCAGAGTTCAGTAGGTGTTCTATGTGATTCAGTGGGTCTATACATGTAATTCTTGTTGTATTTGCGGGAGAAGGTGAGCTGTGAGTCTCCCTACTCTGCCACTTGGCACCTCTTTCGACACTAATTTTCATGTTCTGAAACTTTTAACATTCTTAGTGTATAAAAACTTTTAATAACTGATGAATAAGTCAATCAAATTAATAATACAATAAATCAAACAAATTAATACTAGGGTATACATGACTGATAAAAAAAACACTTTTCAAAAATAGGTTTTGCCACAAGAACCAGTACAAAGATTTATAGATCCTGAAGAATCATGGGAAAATCCTTGTAGAATAAGAAGAATGACACTGAAATGAGGCCAAAAGGAAACCCAATGTTTACATTTCTTAACTTCACCACTTTTCTAAGAAGTTTTGTTGTTGTTATTGTTGTTGTTGTTGTTGTTGTCGTTTTGTTTTGTTTTGTTTCTTTTGTTTGTTTGGTTGGTTGGTTTTTTGTCTATAACTACCATGGCACTCTAGCGGCCACTGGTAATCTAAAGATCTTTGGATACGTCTTAGGAAATAGTACTGCTGTTACTCTGAGTTAAAGATTTTGTTGTAAGAAGGAAGGATAAAGAGCTTCTCTGTGTCTCCATGAACTGGTCAAAGGACTTTCAAGGCCAGGAGTTTGGATTTTCCCTCTGTTCTCTTGTTTCCCCACAAAAGGCTTATATACTTTGAAAAGTATCAGGAGGTCCTATATCTGACTATGAATATGGACAAATTATTAGTGAATTTGGATTTTATAACCTGAAAAATATCAATAGAAGCCTAGAGGAAATCAGACATATGATCTACTACAATCGGGATAGTGGAAATGGAAGACAGAATCCTCTGCCTGTATGTTTTAAATAGTAGATAATAAATGAACTAGAAAATAAATTCATCTTCTACTTTAAACTTTCTATCTTGAAAGTCTTTATGGGAAAAGAAATGAGGGTTAGATTGCAGAAGGAATTTGTGGATAATCGAATAGATACTCTTTGTCACTAGGCTTTTCATTTAAGCAAACAGGGAGAAAATTGGGAAAATGCTTAGAATGTGAGCCAAGTCCAAGCACAGACTGAGTCTCTTTATTTCTGTTCATCCTGAGGGACAGCCTGTTCAACTATATATTTGTATAACTCAAGTAGTTAAAGATTATCAGCGGCACCCTCATCTAACACCTCATCTATGTGATGTATTTTCTGATGAGTTCAATAGAAGGGGACAGGGTGATTTTCTTTTATGTTCATTTAAGCGAGGCAGCCTATGACATAGCTAAAGCTGTGGGAAAAGCCAGCACAGCTCTCTAATACGTGGGGCTACAGGTCAGGAGTGGGGTTAGGGAGAGACAGGAATCACGATGTGTCAGTGATCAGGAAGCTCTGTGGCACTCTTAGGAATTAAATAACTCTCAGTTCAAACTTGGTCTTCTGATAATTATGAAAATATATTTGTCAAGGCTGGAGGATAGAGCATGGTTATTTTAATATTTTATTTGTTTGACTTAAAACTTTTAAATATTTAGCTATAAAAGATTGAGGCCTCTATTTTTTCTGTTTTCTTAGGCCCTGCACATGTTAAAGATTGGTCCGCACATAACGTGTGTGTGGGGGGGGTGAGTGTGTGTGTACGTGAGTGTGTGTGTGTGAGTGTGTGTGTGTGTGTGTATGTGTGTGAGTGATGGGGTGGCATTGGTTTAGACAGTTTATCTGTAAGATAAATGAAACTCAAACTGGAAGAGGTATTTCTAGTGAAAATTTTACCATTTTCCCAAAATTTGAAGAGTTTTTCCTTGCTTTAGAAAACAAATATAGGAAAATGAATAAACCAAGTATGACAAAGTAGCAGTCTGGAAAATTAATGGATGGTGGCAAGAAGAGTATTTAAGTGCTGGAATGTGGACTAGAGAGATAGTTAAATTCTTGTCAAAAGAGTTGATTTTATCAGACATAGCTCATGTTTGGCTTTTACTATGGGAAGAGGGTAGATTCCTAAAAGAAATTTCAAGATTTTTTTAGCCTAAGACATATCTCTCTGAATCATTTGTACTCACAACATACTCATCCATCACTGGATTTATAAAAGCATGGTTTATACAATTTTTTATTTTATTTAGAATTTTATGTATCCATTTATCTATATAGGAAAGATTTTCAATTTTACTAAGAAAAGCTGTAGTGTGCCCTGATATGTAAGAGAAAGTTGTAACTTCCTGATGCTATTGATTGGTGGTGCAATAATCTAGGTGGAAGCTGAGGACAAGGAACGGATTGGTGCTTTGCAGTGTGGACCAATTCTACCTAGACTATAAGAAGCAAAAAGACCATAACCCCTGGAGGAAATGGCCTAAAAGATCAACAGTAAACACACTAGTTATCCCAGTCCTGCTCTCCCACCATTCTCTGACTGACCCCGTGTTATGTTAATTCTGACTTGTCGCCTTTCGTGTCAACTCCAGACCCTATATTCCCTAGGTACTTCATAAGACCACTAACTAGCAGTCTGTGTAGCCTGTACACAAAGCCACCTTATACCAAATAGTGCACACAAGAAGGAGAGCAAAACAAAGCAAAAACAATACAAACAAACAAATATTAGAACTCTCTTCTCTTCCAAAGAATGCACAGGTAGAAAGCCAAAGAAGCTGCAATAGCCCATGAGAAATGGCAGCTGTTTTGAAAACAGTGTTTTATTAAAAACTTAAGAAGCTATACATGATTCTTAGAAACAACTGGACAATTTGAAAATGCTTTACCTAATTACCTATGCCGAGACAGCGGCTGAAATGTAAATCTGTGGTTAACTCAGATTGCTTAGCAGGTACAGTAAACCTTGTAGTTGAATTAATTTTTCCCTTCATATCTAAACATTTAGTTTCTATACATATTTGAAATGCCTTAACAACTGTTGGAGCCTACCATGCAAGTTGTTTTAAATTTTTTTCTAATAGTAGAGTGCCCTCCGCTGATTCCTTTGTTCAGTGGTTTACCCCGCCTTCCATTTTTTCCCCTTTGTCCCCTTAAGGAAATCACATTCAGGGGAGACTTGACTATTTCTCAGTAAACTTTCTTAGTTGCTTGCTTTTCCAAATGTTTTCAAAGAGTCTTAGACAAATCTGTTTAGTTGAATATGCCACCAGTAGCTAGAATGGCAAAGGATGTTCTGCTTTTTGTCAGTTACATGGGATGTCACATATGTGATGGCCTCTATAGGAGGAAAAACAAAAACACAAGAGGGATTCTCTACCCCGTGACTCTTGGAGTGTGACCAAACCACAAAAGAGAGCATAAGAAATGGAGAATTCTACTCTTATAAAATAATAGTCATTGTCCCTCTCTTTCCGGTTCTTATACATGTCCAGTTCCCTCACCTACTCTACCTACTTTTTTCTATTTGCACTGTCCTCAGATATTTCAGGATCACTGGGAAAATGTAAGTAATACTTTTTTTTAAAGGGAACTTTTAAAAATATAAGTTTTACAGTTCAACTGCACATATACAATATATTACATGTAAATACATATATACAGTATACTGCACATTTTTTTAGTTTACATATATGTACTAATTATTGTTTCTAAGAACAGATTAGATCTTTAGCTTTTTAACCTTACATAGTTAGCAAAGGAATAAAGCCAACTACAAAATAAGAATCAACAGAATGCGGTAATTAGAACTACAATTCTAACTAAAAAAACTGCAAAAGGAAAAACATAATTAAAAAAATAAAATTCATGGGGAAAATGCAAAAAAATATACATGGGTTTTAAATTGTACCTCAATACATTCTCAAATCAAAGGACTGGTTTCTGTCTCCCTTTTATTCCTGCTCTCTGCCTGCCTTCACCAGGATGGAGACATGTAAGTTCCAGCTTGTTTATTCATTTAGCTATCTATTCATTTATTGAGTGGGTCTATCAGTTCAGTATCTGATCCTCGCCAGTCAGTTTGACCCATGCTGAGCACCCAGGGTGCAGGCTGTAGATGGGGAAGATTAAAGGAGCTCCCAGGAAGCAAAGTAAGGGGCATTCTGAGGTCAGTGGAAACAGATCGGGTATCACGGCTAAGACAGTAATATTAATTAAGATTTGAGTTGGTAAGAACATTTCAAGCTTGTATGTTGAGTAGAGCAGAGGGAAAAGTTGTTGAAAGAAGAGGGATCTATACTGACTCTGGAGAGCTAAATTAGAAACGTTAGCTGCCACTTTCCCACTCCTCCTCCAGGGGGCCACGGCTGTTACAGGAATTGAAAGGCACACTCCCAGTCTGGGAGCCATTTTGATCTGACAAAGCAGGGCTACCCACTGTGCTAAATGTGTTGCCATTATTTCTCTGCCCTCATTCTTGGTTACAACTGCTTTCCAATTAATATCTTGGGTGCATTATAAGTTTGCTCTCGGTGCCAGTCATTCAGTAAAAAACAGGCTTAAACTGAACTCAGCGGTGAACAATTATTTTTTTGATAGCTTAATAGATTCCTTTTTTAAAAAAATTAGCTGAGACCTACTTTTGTTTTATAGATTTCCCTGCCTCCAAAGATCTCTGATTATGGAAAGCACACTTCTATTTTTTTTACTTATTTTATGTGGTTGGTTGGCTGAAGAGTTTCTGTTTTCACCTCCATGTTTACTCTTTACCCTTTTCCATCTGCTCTGTGGTCTGGGAGGCTGACTTCCATGACCTCTCCAGATAGAGCACCTCACTCTGTGGCTTCCTTTTGGATTCCATGAAGAGGATGCACCAGCAAGAGATCAGAATTGATTCCCCTAGCTTCCTCTCTGTTACTCAACCCTCAACTGCTGGTCACTGCTCCAGTGGAGGAGGAGGCAGTGGTGAGAAGGTGTACTCTCCATGCAGCTTCTCTGCTTCAAGGTCCCAGTAACTACGTCTTCCCTTTGAACCCTCATCATTATGAGAGGGGTATCTAACCTCAGGGTTTGCATTATCTTGTATGGTTTTCCTACGCTTATTATTTAAGTGCCTTTGTAAACTATTTATTAAAATTTCCTGAAATTAGTCCAATTGGACTATACCTCTGCTCTTTTTGCCATACTGACACAATGAGCAAACCGTGTTAAAGCTTGTTGGCCAGAAATTTGCTAAGGATGATATCATAGAGACAACTGCATTGTAACCGAAAAAGTTCAGGATAGAAATCTTGACTCTGACACTTGTTCACTGTGTGATGTTGGTCTATTTACGTAATCATTCTCTGCCTGTTTCCTTCTCTATAAAAAAAGTAAGTTCCTTTTTAGGTTTCTTGTGAATATATCATTTATGAAAACTACTAAATAGTGCCCAGGCCAGAGAATTTTCTTACCTTGATAGCCAGCAATCAATCCAGCCATTCAGGTGTTAATAAAGCCAATAATCCAGTTTCCACAATTGTAGAAACAGGCTTCTCTCAGTCACTTGCTACTCAGTGCTTTCTTGAACTCTTAATAAATTCATTGATTCAACCAATATTTATTGATTGTCTATTATCTAAATATCACCATGTTAAAAGCTATGAAGAATTAAATTAAGATGTTAAATCTTACTTCTTAAGAAGCATGTATTCCATTAGGAACAGAAAGACAAAGGAGATTATCAATTGGAGACCTATCAGGTTTTATCTAACTCTTAGGGAGGGCTTCAAATATTCTTACCTAGGAAGCTAGATGCCAGAAAAAAATAGCAATACGGGAGAAGTCCAAGGGGCAGATTGCCACAAACTAGAATGAAAACCATTTAGAGAAGGAAGTGATTCTTTTGAGTCTGAAAGTGGATATCTTATAAGTGAAAGCCATATATGATCCTGAAATTTACTTCTGGAACACACGTTCAAGTAAAGAATGTGTGCCTTCATCCCTAAGACAGGCTGTCCACTCATTCAGATTCCCTTTTCTCATTTCCAGGATTCAGTAATCCTTTTACACAAGCTTTTAACGGGCCATCCAAATCATGATGATAAGGCAGATCTATTTTTAATTAATTTATTATGTAAATGATACAAACCATACACCCAATGTTTGATTCTGTTAATTCCAGATACCAGGGTTCCTGATGGTCCTTCAAATATAGAGTTAAGACACGTACTCTGTTATTATTGTTTTGGTTTGTCACAGGTAAGTGATTTTCTAAAATGAAGAGTTCTTGGTGTCGAATGAAATAAAATACACAACTTAGAAGTTGGGAGTTATGTTTTATTCAGCGGGTTTTCTTAGGACTCAAGCCTGGGACACAGCATTTCAGATCACTCTAAGAAGCCATTCCAAAGTGACAAGGAAGAAGCCAGGCTACGTGAGTCTTTGCAACAAAGACCAGGTGTCAGAACATCAAAAGATCACTGTTAATTAAAGACAAAGTTGTCGCAAGTTAAGGAATTTAGTGCTTTTCTATATCTGGAAAGGTGCAAAGGTCTGGGCTCATTGAAATCATCCCTTTGATACGCACCTAACTGTCTAGGGCCAGTGTCCTGTTCTCCCACACCCTGTCTCCCCTCAGGGTGCACTGCTGTGGGTGGGTGCGCAGGCCTGGTTGCCTACTTGTCTGCTTCCTGAGTTTCTTCCACTCACTGTCAGAGGGTGGCAGTAGCAGCTTATGACTTGATGGCCACAACAGTCTTTGTTTCTTGCTACAGCTTGCAATACTCTTCATTTACAAAGGATATAAGGAACATTGCATCTTGGCAAGTAAGCATTTAATTGATTTATTTGAGATCTCCTTTTTTTTTCCTTCAGCAAAAGGAAAAACTATTGATTTCTTTAATAATTTCTATTTACACCCAATTACAACACTAAGCCATTAAAATACATTAATACCTTTAAAGCCTATTTTTTCTTTCATCCAGCTAAGAAAGATGGGGCATTTAGGCTCCTTAGGGCGAAAATTGCTTCTAATATCCTGCCATATAATACTATTTCTGCCTATTTGAGCATTTTGACCAGAGTATGTATAATTACTACTCTTAGAGATTTTTTGACTCTTGGAATTTTCTAAATTCCTTAGGAATTCATTTACATAAAGAAATAAGAGACGATGTGGCCAAGAAGGTGGAGTAGGAAAACCATGAGTTCACCCCCTCCTATGGCCACATCAAAAGTACAAATATTTACAGAGCAGCTATTGACGACAATGACCTAAAAACTGAAGCTATAAAGAAGGAACTACAAAAAAAAAAAAGACAGGAGGAGCAGAGACATGGTACAGTCAAGACCCATAACCCCAGGTAGGTGTCCCACAAATGAGAGGATAATGACAATTGTACAGCTTCTTCCCAGGAGCCAAGGGTCTGAGCCCCACACTGAGCTCTTCAGCCCAGGGGTCCTTTAAGAGCCCCCAGAATGTCTGACTTTGAAGGCCAGAGGGGCTTGTGTATGGGAGAGCCAGAGGGCTATAGGAAGGTAAGACTCCACTCTTAAAGGGAATACAAAAGTCACACATAATCCAAGAACCAGTGCAAAGGTGAAAATCTGAAAGGACTCGTGGAAAGACCCCCTTGCTGATCCTGGTGATCTCTCCAACAGCCTCCCAGAAAGGCAGGAGGCAGCTGGGTTAGAGCTGGGAACACAGACACCGGTGGCAGCCATTTCTGGGAGCGTGTTGCACCATGAGGACACTGGGCTGGGAAGTGCCATCTTAAAGTTCATATTCCAGCCTGTTATTGTTAGGGACTTTCTCACCCACCAGTGGGCCAGCACCAGTTCTGTGACCTACCTGTCATGTAACCAGCCTCCCCGGGACCCAGCCCCATCTATCAGTGGGTTGGCAGATACCACAGGGATAGGGCCTGGCAGCCAACTAGGCTAGGGGCCAACCAGGCCTTCAGTGCTCTGAAGAAGTCAGCCCCACCACAAAAGAAGGGCCCAAGCAGCCCACAGAGGAGGCACACCTAGAATATACAGCTCTGGTGGCCTGACGCCCCATAGGACGGCTCCTACATAAGGCAATGTCTCCAAATTCAGGAAATGTAACAAACCTATTTCATACATAAATGAACACAGAAAATTGAGTAAAATGAGGTAACAAGAAATATGTTTCATACAAAGAAATACACAAAGTCTCAGAGAAAGAGCAAAACAAATTGGAGATAAGCAATCTATCTGATAAGGAGTTCAAGATAATGATCACAAAGATGCTCAAGAAAAGTTGATGAACACACTGAGAATTTTAACAAAAATTTAGAAAATATAAAGATAACCAAACAGAACTGAAGAAGGCAGTAACTAAAATTAAAATACACTGGATGGAATTAATAGTAGGTTACATGATAGGGAGGAATAGATCGGTGAGCTGAAAGACAGAGTGGTGAAAATCACCCAAGCTGAACAGAAACCCAAGCTGACATCTGCATTATAGGGGTCCCAGGAAGAGCAGAGAGAGAGAGGAGAAGAGAACTTATCTGAAAAAAATAATAGCTGAATACTTTCCTATTAGGGGAAGGAAACAGACATCCAGTTCCAGAAAGCGCAGAGAGTCCCAATCAAAATGGACCCAAATACAACAGTAACAAGACAAATTATAATTAAAATGGAAAAAATTAAAGGCAAATATTAAGCGCAGTGAGAGAAAAGCAATACATTGCATATAAGGGAACTCCCATAAGACAATGAACTGATTTTTTATCAGAAACTCTGCAAATCAGATGGGAGTGGAATGATATATTCCAAGTGATGAAAGAAAAAACACCTACAACCAAGAAACTCTACCCAGCAAGGCTACCATTCACATTTTAGGTCAGGATAAAGAGTGTTACAGACAAGGAAAATCTAAAAGACTTCAGCACCACTAAACTGACTTTACAAGAAATGTTAAACGGAATTCTCCAAGCAGAAAAAGAAAAGATCACAACTAGAAATACAAAAATTATAAACAGGAAAATATTATTGACAGCAAGATCAATCACTTATAAAGCTATTAAAATGTTAAAAGAAAAAAGAAGTAAAGTCATCGATATCCACAATTAGTCAAGGGATACACAAAACAAAATATGATGTAAAATAAGGTGTCAAAAACATTAAATGTGGGGGGGGTAAAATGCAGAGTTGTTATAATGTGTTTAAATTTAAGAGTTCATCAACTAAAAATAATCATGTATAGTATGAATATTATATATTCATATATAATCATATATATAGTTATATATGAACCTCATGGAAACCACAAGCAAAAAAAAGTACAGTGGATACACACACACAAGAAAGAGAAAAGAATCCAAACATCACACAAAAGATACTTATCAAAACACAAGGAAAGAGAGTAAAAGAAGAAAGGACCAAAAGATAACAACAAAAGAAACCCCCAAACAATGAACAAAATGGCAGTAAGTGTATACCTACAAATAATTACTTTAAAAATCAATGGATTAAATGCACCAATCAAAAGACATAAAGTGGCTGAATGGATAAAAAACAAAGAACTATAAGAAACGCGCTGCCTATAAGAAACTTGGTTCAGATCTAAAGACACACATAGATTGAAAGTGAAAGGATGGAATAAGGTATTCCATGCAAATGGAAATGAAAAGAAAGCTGGGGTAGCAATACTTGTATCAGACAAAATAGACTTTAAAACAAGAACTGTAACAAATGATGAAGAAGAACATTATACAATGAAAAAGTGATCAATCCAAGAAGATATAATAGTTGTCAATACATACAAACCAAACATAAAAATACCTAAATACATAAAGCAAGTATTAACAGACATAAAGGGAGAAATAGATAGTAACACAATAATAGTAAGGAAATTAAACATACCACTTATATCCAAGGGCAAATTAACCCAGAATGAAAATCAATAAGAGAACTGTGGCATATAAAGACACATTAAAGCAGATTATATATATATATATATATATATGTGTGTATGTATATGTGTGTGTGTATATATATATTTATTTATTTATGTATAATATATATACATAATATTCCATCCAAAACATCAGAATACATGTTCTAATCAAGTACCCATTAAATAATCTCAAGTTCCAATCTCATGCTGGGCCACAAAATAAATCTCAATAAATTTAAGAAGATTAAAATTATATCAAGCAACTTTTCCAACTACAATGCTATGAGACTAGAAAGCAAGTACAAGAAAAAAAGAAAGCTGCAAAAAGTAAGAAGGATAAACAACATACTGCTAAACAACAAATAGGTCATTGACAAAATCAAAGAGAAAATAAAAAAATACCTAAGAGAAATGGAAATAGAAATTAAAGGAAAAGACAACAATCCAAAATCAATGAGATATAGCAAAAGCAATTCTGAAAAGGAAGTTTATGGTGATACAAGCCTACCAGAGGAATAAAGAAAAATCTCAAATAAACGATTTAAAATTATACCTAAAGGGACTAGAAAAAGAGGAACAATCAAAGCCCAAAATCAGTAGAAAAAAAATAAAGATCATAACACAGATAAATGAAATAGAGACTAAAAAAAGCAATAGAAAAGTTCAGTGAAACTAAGAGCTCATTCTTTGAAAAGATAACACAATTGATAAACTGTTTGCCAGACTCATCAAGGGAAAAAGAGAAAGTGCCCAAATAAATAAAGTCAGAAATGAAAGAGAAGTTATAAATGACACTGCAGAAATGGAATGGATCATAAGAGACTGCTATAAACAATTATATGCCCAAAATGGAAAGCCTTGAAGAAATGGATGAAGTCCTAGAAATATACAATCCCCCAAGACTGAAGAAGGAAGAAATACAAAATATGAACAGACCAATTATCAGTAATGAAATTCAATTACTAATAAAAAAATTCCAAACAAAAGTTAAGAACCTGATGGTTTCACAGCTGAATTCTACCAAACATTTAAAGAAAAATTAACAAACTATTACCAAAAAACAGCAAAAGAAAGAATGCTTTTTGAACTCATTCTATGAGGGCAGCATCACCCTGATACCAAAACCAGACAAAAACACCACAATAAAAGAAAATTAAAAGCCAGTATCACCAATGAATATATATGGAAAAATCCTTAATAAATATTAGTAAACTGAATTCAACAATAAATTAAAATGTTCATATACCATAATTTAAGTAGGATTTATCCTAAGGATGCAAGGAGGATTCAATATCTATAAATCAATCAATGCCATCCATCACATTAACAAATTGAAAAATAAAAATCATATGATCATCTCAATAGATCCAGGAAAATCTTTAGACAAAATTCAACATCCATGTATGATAAAAACTCTCAACAAAGTGGGTATGGAGGGAACATATCTCAATAAATAAGCTGTATATTACAAGCCTATAGAGACAAACCTATAGTCAACAGTACACTCAATAGTGAAAAGCTAAAAGCATTTCCTCAAAAATCAGGAACAAGACAAGGATGCCCACTCTAGATACTTTAAACACAGTATTTGACAGACTAGCCAAAACAATCAGAGAAGAAAAATAAATTGAAAGAATCCGACTTGGAAGGGAAAAAGTAAAACTGTCACTGTTTGCAGATGACATGATACTATATATAGAAAATCCTACAGATTTCATGAAAAACTATTAGAACTCATAAATGAATTCAGTAAACTTGCAGTATACAAAATTAATACACAGAAATTTGCTGTGTTTCCATACAATAACAATAAACTATGAGAAAGAGAATTTAAGGAAATAATTCCATTTATAATTGCACCAAGAAGAATAAATTCCTAGGAATAAGTCTAAGCATTGAGGTAAAAGGCTTGTACTCAGAAAAACTACAAGACACTGATGAAAGAAACTGAAGATGACACAGTGAAATGAAAAGATATACCATGCTTGTGGATTAGAAGAATTAATACTGTTAAAATGACCATACTACACAGAGAAATCTACAGATTTAATGCAGTCCTTATCCAAATACCAAAGAGATTTTTTATAGAAGCAGAGCAAAGTATTCTAGAACTTGTGTGGAAACGCAAAAAACCCTGAATAGCCAAACAATTTGAGAAAGAAGAACACAGCTGGGGGTATCAAGCTCGCTGATTTCAAACTATACTAAAAGCTATACTCATCAGAGGAGTGTGATGCTGCCACAAAAACAGACATGTAGGTTAATGGAATAGAACAGAGCCCAGAAATAAACCCACACTTATATGGTCAACTAATCTGTGACAAAGTAGGCAAGAATATACAATGGGGAAAAGACTTCCCTTCAATAAATTGTGTTGGGAAAACTGAACAACTACATGCAAAAGAATCAGAATGGACTACTCTGAGTCACTTCAGTAAATGATGTTGGGATAACTGGACAGCTGCATGTAAATCAGTGAAGTTAGAATACTCCCTTACACCATACACAAAAATAAATTCAAAATGGCTTAAAGACTTAAACACAAGACAAGACACTATAAACCTCATAGAAGAAAACACAGGCAAAATATTATCTGACATAAATCTTAGCAATGTTCTCCTAGGGCACTCTACCCAGGCAATAGAAATGAAAGCAAAAATAAACAAATGGGACCTAATTAAACTTACAAACTTTTTCACAGCATAGGAAACCATAAGCAAAATAAAAAGACAACCTACAAAATGGGAGAAAATATTTGCAAAAGATGAGACTGACAAGGACTTAATTTCCAGAATATATAAACAGCTCATACAATCTAATAACAAAAAAACAAACAACCCAATCCAAAAATGGGCAGAAGACCTAAACAAGCAAATCTCCAATGAAGACATACAAATGGCAAATAGGCACATGAAAAACTGCTCAATATCACTAATTATCAGAGAAATGCAAATCAAAGCTACAATGAGGTATCACCTCACACCAGTCAGAATGGCCATCATTCAAAAGTCCACAAAAGATAAATGGTGGGGAGGGTGTGGAGAAAAAGGAACCCTCCTCAAATGCTGGTGGGAATGCAGTTTGCTTCAGCCATTATGGAAAAGAGTATGGAAATTCCTCAAAAGACTGAAAATAGACTTATCCTATGATCCAGCAATCCCACACCTGGGCATATATCCAGATGGAAACTTAATTTAAAAAGATACATGAACCCCAGTGTTCATAGCAACACTACTTATAATAGCTAAGACATGGAAACAACCTAAATGTCCATAGACAGATGACTGGATAAACATGTTGTGGTATATTTACACAGTGGAATACTATTCAGATATAAAAAAGAATGAAATAAGGCCATTTGCAGCAACATAGATGGACCTGGAGATTGTCATTATAAGTGAAGTAAGCCAGAAAGAGAAAAAAAATACCATATGATAACACTTATATGTGGAATTAAAAAAAAAAAAGACAAATGAGCTCAATTACAAAACAGAAACAGAGTCACAGATGTAGAAAACAAAGTTATGGTTACCAGGAGTGGAAGGGGGTGGGAAAGGATAAATTAGGAATTTGAGCTTGCAGATACTAACTAATATATATAAAATATATAAACAAGTTCATACTGTATAACACAATGAATTATATTCAATATCTTATAGTAATTTATGGTGAAAAGAATATGAAAATGAATATATGTATGTTCATGTATGACTGAGGCATTATGCTGTACATCAGAAATTGACACAGCATTGTAAACTGGCTATACTTCAAGAAAAAATATATATATAAAGAAAATTAATGGACTACTTTTCATACCGTATACAAAAAGAAAATAAAAATGGATTAATATCTAAATAGAAGACCTGAAACCACACATCACCTAAAAGAAATCATAGGCAGTACTCTCTTACATTGGTCTTAACCATATTTTGTTTGGACATGTCTCCTCAGGCAAAAGAAACAAAAGTAAAACTAAACAAATGGGACTACATCAAATTAAAAATCTTTTGCCCAGCAAAGGAAACTATCAACAAAACAAAAAGGCATCCTACTGAATGATAGGACATATTTACAAATGAGATATCTGATAAGTGTTTTATAATAAAAATATACAAAGATCTCATACAGCAAAACATCAAAAAAATCAAACAATCTGATTAAAAATGTACGGAGGAACTGAAGAGATATTTTTCAGAAGAAGGCACATAAAAATACATAAAATATCACTAATCATCACAGTAATGCAAATCAAACAATGATGAGATATCACCTCATACATCCCAGAATGGCTACCATCAAAAAGACAACAGATAACAAGTGTTGGGGAGATTGTGGAGAAAAGGTGACTCTTGTAGACTATTAGTGGGATTGTAAATTGGTGCAGCCACTATGGAAATATTAAAAATAGAATTGCCCTAAGAACTAACAGTTTCACTTCTGGTTAGTTACCCAATGAAAATAAAACCACTAATTTGAAAAGATAGATGAACAGCAGTGTTCATTGTGGCATGATTTACAATGGGCCACATACAGAGACACTCTAAGTGTCCATTGATAGATGACTAGATAAAGAAGATGTTTTACATATGCGTACACACAGACATATATATGCACAAGGCAATATTACTCATCCATAAAAAAAAAGGAAATCTTGTCATTTTAACAACATGGATGGAATAAATGAAATAAGTCAGACAGAGATAGACAAATACCGCATGGCCTTACTTATATGTGGAATCTAAAAAACAAACATTACCCAGCAAAGTAAAACAGAAACAGACTCATAGATACAGAGAACAAATTGGTGGTCGCCAGATGAAAAGTCTTGGTGTGGGTGGTGGGTAGAGCAGGTGAAAGGGATTAAGAGGCACAAATCTCTAGCTACATAATGACTGACCTTCAGGGATGTAATATGCAGTAGAAGGAATACGGTCAATAATATTGCAATAACTCCATATGGTGATCGTTTCATACACAAACGTCAAATCATCATGTAGTACGCTTGGAACTAACATAATATTGTTCATCATCAGTCGTCAATAAGAAAGAAATGGTAGAAGTGGATATACAAATGTATTGTGTGTAGAAACATTTGTTTATATTATAAAAGGACATAATCTATAAATATACGTACATACAAGAAAGAAATAAAAGTAATAGATTTTTGTACTAGTCAGTTCATATTGAAGGATCTGGTCACATGAATTGGGATCGGAATCATTTTTTCACATGACCTCCCACTTGCCCCAGTGGTTGGAATGAATTTCACGGGCCTAGCAGATGGCCATCTGAAATTTTTGTGAGTGTTCTTGGATGTGTGAACTTGAGCACATCAAAACACTCATAAGCAATTTAGTGGGTCAGTGAACTGTATGCCCCAGTGCTTTCCCAGGAATACAGACAATTTTCCATATATTGCACACCCAATATTATTAAAGACAAGCTATGTGGTTTCTACATCCACCAAAGATAGTCTATGTGGGAATACAAACAGACCCAACAGACACACACACACACACACACACACAGACATGCAGACACATGGCCATACACACAGACATATGATAAATGCACACACAGACACACACAGACAGAAACACATGCTTTCTTTCTGTTTCTCAGCATAACATGCTTTGAGCGATGTAAAATCATACAGCCGGGTTATGTGAGACGTCACGGAAGAAAGGTCAACTGGTTGTGAGCTTTTACTATATATCCCAGCTCGTCAGGGATTTGGGCTGTTGAACAATACAACAGAGGCAGAACTTTAAAAATTAGTTTTTCAGCCAATTGAAGTTGAGAGAGTTTATTATTGCTTCAGCTCTTTCCTTGTTCCATTTACCGACCAGGAAACACACCAGCTCATAGCTACTTCTAACTCCTACTGCAATGCCCTGAACCCTGAAAAGCCTGTATTCTGGAGCTAATCATATTTGGATAAACGCTTTGAAAAACTGCCTACATTTTTGAGTGAAGGGTGGCTCCCTGTACTTCTATGTCCACATTTGCTTAAGCGCTACTAAGGAAAATACTACTAATTTGCAGAAATGAGTTCTTGGAACTTTATAAAGGGAAATGATCTCAGATATCATATAGATAAGCTTCAGGGCAATGCAGCTGAAGCCCTGACAGGTGAAATGACTTTTCCAGGGTCACACAACCTCACCAGAGTAGCTTTATTCTTGTGGGATTTGAGGACCCTACCCAACCTTGATGACACATTCAAAGATGTTGAGCATTTTGCCAGTGACTTTCACAATATATTATATAATTTACTTGATTGTTACAGCAATCTCTTAAGGCAGACACAATTCTATTTCACAGCTTGGAAATTACCTCACTTGTAAACAGAGGGGTATGGTCTGGAACCTAGGTCTCTACACGATTTTTCTTTCTTTTAAAACATTTTTTTATTGAGTTATAGTCATTTTACAATGTTGTGTCAGATTCCAGTGTAGAGCACAATTTTTCAGTTATACATGGACATACATATATTCATTGTCACTTTTTTTTTCTCTGTGAGCCACCACAAGATCTTGTACATATTTCCCTATTTTTCCAATGATAGATCTGTGCCAAATCTACTTCTCTGGAATCATTGATTAAATTGCAAACACACCTGGGAATGGAATTACAGTCTTGGAAGCTAATGTCCCAGTTCCTAATCCTGCTTCAGCGGGGATTAGTTGATAGTTCAGTGAGAGTAAGAATTCGCCTCTGAAGTTGTGCTTAAAGGCAAATTTTGATAATGACATGGTAGAGTACAAACTACGTATTTCATAACTTCACCTTGAAGAGTTTCTACTCCATCAGCTATGTGGCAGCCTGGTAAAACAGCAGATGGAAAAACCACTGCCAGAGAAGGGACAGGTCTGTCATTACTGGGGAAATGGGTCCACTCTTTGCCCGTCCCCTTCCATGAGAGCCCTGTTTAGAAATGGCTTTGCCCTTAACCCCTCACTGAAAGCCCCGTTTCTAGTGAGCAGGACACGTCTCCTCCAGGCAGCCTCAACACTCTGTGGCCTCCAAAATAATAACATGTTTGTGCTGAATCCATAATTAACTGGGAAGAGCATGATATTAATTATTTTGCTCCATTGTTAATCAGTGGGGTGCTTCCCTGGTGCATCCGTCTCCTCGCACACTAACCTGTCAGACTCCAGCAATCGTTTCTTGAACAGGTTTGGGTAAAAGTCTCCAAGGAGGATCAACTCTCTTGTTCCATTAGTGAGAACACATATAGATCATTTTTCACTGCTAATCTAGGGCTAAAATCAATTATGTCTCTTGTATTTAAAAATTAAATTGACTTGCCAAGGGAGTAGATGAAGAAAAAAATACATTCCTCCTATTATGTGTAATTACAATTGTAAAACATTTTCCTTTGGAATGTAATTGATGCCTGCAGAGGCTAAAGTGTGCAAATTTGCAGTGCTTAGTGGAAATGTGGGGCTTTTTTTTTTCAGGTCTTTCTTTGGGCTTTTGTTTCCCACCCCTCCCCAGACCTTCTTCTTTCTCTTTATTTTAATGCTAATGTAACACCGTGAGGTCCTCTAAGGCTTCTCAACTTCCAAAGAATCTAGAATGTAATTTAGGGCATAGGGAGCAAAAACCAGTGTAGAAAAAAAGAGATCTAATTATGCCTGTAATCTATATAATGAAAATTTCAATTTCACTAGTATTTACTTTGTGTTCATTTTGTGGCCAGCCCTGAGTTTGATGCTGCGAGAAATACACACACAGATGACGTGGTCTCTGCTATCAGTGTCTTTGATTTTGCTAAATCACCCGAGTATAAGTTATACACAAAAGAAACATTTTTTTTAATTGAAGATATGATTACTTGACCAAGGATAGACACTCCAATGCTTTAGGAAGTCAGTAAATTAGGAGATCACAGAATTGGTCATGGGAGTCTCCTAAGACTCAGTTCTCACATTTGTCTTATTCCCTCCCTCAGAAATGCCATCATGTCTCATAACAGCAACAATCCTATTTTAGGGGTATTTTGGTTCAAAAATATAACCAGCTCACTCTAAATGGTTCACATAGAGGGTTGCTAGATAAAATACAGGCTACTCAGTTAAATGTGAGGTTCAGATTGTTCGAAAACAAGACAACAAAGTTAAAATGGAGTCACTTAAGCTAAGCCTCACGTCACCAGAGACTGAATTACAGTTTTAGGTCTCTCTTCAATGAAATCTTAAACCAATCAGGAATCATCTGATCAACGCTTGTTAGGTAATCTGCCTGCTAGACCTGGACCATCCCCTAAAGGACAGTAACTTTGCCTAAAAAATAACCAACACTTTTTTTTTTTTTTTTTTTTTTTTTTTTTTTTTTGCCAGTATAACCTCCTTGTTCCTGCTCATTTCTGCCTAGAAAAGTCCTAAGAGCTCCTATCTGTCTGCTGGATTGAATGCTGCCTGATTCAAATGGATTTTTGCCCAAATAAACTTAAAATTTTTAATATGCTGTGTTTCTTATTAAAAGAATTATTTTTAAAGTATAAGTAGACCACATATATTGCATGGAGCATACTTACACTAAAACAATTGTATTCTTTGTTTATCTGAATTTCACATGTAACTAGGAGTTCTATGTATTTATTTGTCAACTCTGACAAATTTATTCTTATAAAGAGAACCATTAATTATTAGGTCCTATGATGTCTCCAGGAACTCAAAGGGCAGAGTTGCAGCTTGACCTCAAAAATAGACTAAAATAGGGATTCACGGCACAGACTCCCTTCTCTGCCTCCCGCATCTGTTTCTTTTTATATACATATCTGCCTTATTTTTGGTTTTTGCTCCAGGCAAATTTTTTTTACCAATGCCCATCATGGAAAGTAGACATTACTGACTGTTTTAACCTCCTGTTTTAGGGAGCTCAGCATGCTTTACTGGAACTGCTTAGTTCTAACTCCAGATTTCTGTAGGAAAATATTGACTGGCCAAACTTTTGACAGTTGCCCACTTTCAGAACTCCTAAATCTAATGGGAGATTAATCTCATATTTTACAAATATGGCTAATCCAGTGAAATCATGTGTGTTAATGGGCAGTTATCATAAAAGTGGTGATGGGAAAAGAGACGAATAGTCACAAAATTATTGGTGTCAACTACAACTTTTAAAATGAATGCATTCTAAATATACATTATGCTAAAATCTCTTTTAGAATCTCTGCTTGCTGGAATGATTTACCTTGGTATCCTTTGTCATCTTAAAATCAGCCCAGATAAAAATTGTTCCTTCAGTTTTCTATCAAAATTAGCATTCTTATTTAACTTATTTCTGTGTGTCTGTGACAGTACCAAACCTCCTATTGCCCTCAAGCCTTTATTGACCCTTCTCCTTTACCGCTACTCTATCACATTTAGTCAGTCTCCAAATTCTATTAACACCTCCATTCTAATATTTTTTAATTGCATTATTTTTTTCTTTTCAACCATATATAATAGACCATATATAATACTATAATTATACTTGTGCCTTCACTATTTGTTTATTAATTACTTAGGTTGTGTAACACCTTCCATATTCAAACTCTTCTCATTTCAAAATACTCTACACACTTGTGAGTTTCACTGTCATTGTTTTTAAACAGGTTGCATATGTCATCTTCTCTAATTCAAGAATAAGTCACTACCATCTGTAGACTCGACTGGTGAATGGAGTAAGTCCTGTTTTGAAGGCTTAGTTCCTTGATTTAGAATGAGTTCTGAGTTTACTTTTCCTACTTCATAGGGCTGCTAGCAAGAGTAAATGCTTCCAACTTTATTGCTTATGGTTTTAGCACCTAATTTATGCTTCTCAAATTATATCTATTAATATCAATAATCAAAGTTTCAAGCTAATTCTTCAAATTGCTCACCAGCCTTTTCACCTGCTATTTATTTATACAAACTCTCTTCTGGATACAACTAACCTGTGTAAAGTCACCTAAACACAACTTGGACATTGTTACCTCTGTACTTTTGCATACAATATCCCCCTACCAGAAATATCCTCTATTCTCTTCTTTCCTTATTGTAGTATTTCCTGTTTGGTAAAACTTATATGAAGCTCTGTGACTTTCCCAAAGACTGCTTTGTCAGTTTAGGCCCTCAGTAATATCCCTTTTCTTCTGAAAGTTTTGATACTTATAGTCTTCTATTTTATACCTTGAATAATGTTCTAATAATTTATATTATTAATGATTTTAAAGCACATACCTGTTATTAGTAACAATATTTCAGATTCCAGCATGAAAGAGGTCATAGTTTCTATATCTTTGTATGTTTAATCAAACTAAGGATCTAATTAATCGGTATTAAAATAGACTTTAATACAGGTGATTAGATTAAAATCACAAGACAATAGACAGTTCCAGAATACTTTAACATGCCCTCTCTGGAAATAAAATAAAAAGAGGTAGGAACATTGTGGCAATTTGGAAGGCCTTTCCCATGATTTGTCCCATAATCCCACTTATAAACTTATTATCAGAGTTTTCATCATAAGAAGGGGTAATGTTGGGGTTCTGAGCACTCTAAAACCAGAAGTCTGTCTAAATAATCCTCCAGAAATTGCACTTTATTGAGTTTTTTTATTTTATTAAGAAAGCTGCTCAATAAAAAACAGATTTGATACCTTCACATTCCACAAATTATGTTTCTCTACCGTGATCATCTGACTATTTATCAAACCAATTTCAATGAGTTCTCAAGACAAGTTCAACAGTCAATGAAGACAAGAGGCAAGGTTACTTTGAAAACGATCAATTTGACTTCCATGGAAAGATACCTTCACAAAAGTCCCCAGTGATTAAGAGAAAAGGAGAAAAAAACTGCTTTGAGTTAAAAAGCAAATATTCTAACATATGCTAATAGTGAAACCTCATTTTCATGTAAAATAATGAAATTAAAACATTTCCTAACACCATAATACAAAAATAAACTCAAAATGGATTAGAGACCTAAATGTAAGACCAGATACTATAAAACACCTAGAGGAAAACATAGGCAGAACACTCTTGGACATAAATCACAGCAATATTTTTTGAATCCGTCTCCTAGAGTAATGAAAACAAAAGCAAAAATAAACAAATGGAACCTAATTAAACTTAAATGCTTTTGTATAGCAAAGGGAAACAAACAAAGCAAAAAGACAACCTACAGAATGGGAGAAAATATTTGCAAATGATACTACTGACAAGGGATCAATGTTCAAAATATACAAACAGCTCATACAGCTCAATATCAAAAAAGAAACAACTAATTCAAAAAATGAGCAGAAGACCTAAATAGACATTTCCTCAAAGAAGACATACAGATGACCAACAGGCACATGAAAAATGCTCAATATCACTAATTATTAGAGAAATGCAAATCAGAACTACAATAAGGTATCACCTCACACAAGTACGAATGGCCATCATTAAAAAAAATATACAAATAATAAATGCTTGAGAAGCTGTGGAGAAAAGTGAACCCTCCTACATTGTTGGTACAAGTAAGTCAGTGCAGCCACTATGTAAAGCAGTATGGAGGTTTCTTAAAAAAAAAAAATCGAGGTACCGTATGATCCAGCTATCCTACTCCTGGGCATATGTCCAGAAAAGATGAAAACTCTAATTCAAAAAGATACACTCACCCCCAATGTTCATAGCAGCATTATTAGCCAAGCAGCATAGTAGCCAAGACATGGAAGCGACCTAAATGTTCATCGACAGATGAATGGATAAAGACAATGTGAGATATATATATATATATATATATATATATATATATATATATATATATATATATATATATATATATATATAATGGAATATTACTCAGCCATAAAAAAGAATGAAATAATGCCATTTGCAACAACATGGATGGACCTAGAGATTATCATACTAAGTGAAACAAGTCAAACAAGGAAAAACAAATATATGATATCACTTATATGTGGAATCTTAAAAATGTGATACAAATGAACTTATTCACAACATAGAAAGAGACTCACAGACATAGAAAACAAACTAAAGGTTCCAAAGGGGATGGGAAGAGGGATAAATTAGGAGTTTGGGATTAGAAATACACATTGATATATATATATATATTAGATAAATAAGGGCCTACTGTATAGCACAAGGATCTATATTCAATATCTTATAATAAGCTATTATGGAAAAGAATCCAAAAAAGAATATATATACATATGTACAACTGAATCACTTTGCTGTATACCTGAAACATTGAAAATCAATTATACTTCAATAAAAAATATTCTAACATGTACTGACAGTGCAACCTAATTTTGCAATGAAATTAGATCAGTTGTGCAATCACTGTTGTTGAACAAAGCAGTGACAGTGCTGTGCAGGTGTAACTAATTTTCAGGTCCTAGAAATACACAGTAATTGTGGTGGAAATAGGAGTGGTGGTAAAGTATAAGCTGCAGTAGTAGTGTTAATAATTTTACAGCTATTATTAGTGAAAAAAATAAGAAAACAACCTGTAGTTGCCGACTGGTATAGAATTATAAATTATAAGCCATTTCACCCGCCTTCATTGTAACTGAGGCAGGATTGACCCATCACCAAATGCTAGTTTGTTTCTTTTTCTAAACCAGTCTGGACACTCTCATCATGTCTACAGCAATGACAGTAAAGGCCCATGCTGATCAATGTAAGACACTCCTCTGGCCACAGAGATGGTCAGTGAGCTTCAACAGGACACAATCAGCACGACACCCAGGAACGCCTTTGATGGATATGGACCTGGACCTGCTTTCCCCACACTTCCTGGAAATTACTGCGAAGGAGGTGGGCCAGTTTGCTACTGATAGCCACTTTGTGACCTGAGGGCACCAGGTTGAGGGTGAAGCTGGCATTCAAAGGACGCCAGAGGCAGTGAGGGAATAATAAAGAAATAGAGCCAAAATCCTGAACTTATAAATCCTAAACTTTCTATCTATCTGAGCTGTTTATCAATATGAATTATTTAAACAAGTTTGATACAAGTTTGTTACCTGCAACGGCAAAACATTTTAATTAACGTATATAAGCAGATCGCTTTATATTTTACAAATTACTTTTATAGGCTTTATTTCTCTTGATTCTGTATTGTAAACCGTGTGTTAAACGTACAGATATTATTATCCTTATTTTATAGATGAGAATTTAGAAACTCAAAAAGATGAGCAAGTTTTACTAAAATAGTAAGAGCATCTAGGGTTTTAGCTTAGGATTTTGGAATTTCATCACAATGTTCTTTCCACAGATGTTGCTCAGTTGGCTCAAGCAGACGTCAGTAAGGTCATGATGTCACATGACGACACTTTGTTGGTAAGTTTTTTGGACCAGTGAATTGGTAGGTTGTTCTGAGCAAAGCAAGATGAATGGGACTAAAATGTGGGAAAGGCAAGGGAAGTGATCGATCCCACCCAGGGGCCTGTGGGACTGTGAATTCTCTGGAACAAATCCTTTGCATAGTTCTGGCCCCAATGCACGCCTTTTGTCACTCTTTCTAGTAACACATATATGCCCCACATTTTCCCAAAATGGTCAAAAAGCCTTTTAGTTAAACTTGTACCTTCCTGTTAGGAAGAAAGTCTTAGATAAACTCATTAACTCTGAAGCAATAGAGGCCTAATTAAAATGAAAATCATACCCAGAAAGATATGCATTTCAATGAAGAATAATGAAGAGGATAATACTCACCTTAAAGGAATAAAGTAGCCCTTACTGATATTTCAAGCATCCTGAAGATTACTTGGGGGCAATGATGTATTATCATCACTTTACATAACTGACTACTTAACTCTCTGTGGTCCCCCAAAAAGAGGGCATTAATCATCGCCTGGCGTTGAAGGCTTTAGTACCTTCAATAAACAAATACAGAGATATGGTTAAAACCCTACATATAAATATGAATAGAGGGAGAACCCCAAACATAATTTCAGGCTGTCAGGCAGTTATGGGAAATTAAGTGGGTTTAGAAGATTAGAAGTGATCCATTATGTCAGTTGTATTTGAAAATATCTAAGGTTTATATAAGTAACATTTGTAATACACACACACATAATTTTAATGAAATAATTCAAACTTACCAAAAGGTATAGCAAGTTTACCAAGGTACCCCAATGGCTATTTTCTTCAATTTTTTGGTAAAGAATTTGCCAATATGTATGTTTTCATGATCTCATTTAACTACCCCTTCCACTTATCCACAGATAACTAGAGTAAGATGTTTAATTTCTTTGCATGAATCTTTTTATGTTACTACACATTTATGTATAAATAGAAATATTTACTAATATTCTTCAGATTTTTAAATATTATAGAAATGCTATTCTAGTAAACTGATCATTTAGCTAGTAGCTTTTTTAGTTAGACATTTGTTTTGATTCTACCCCATGAACATGAATATGTTACAATTTACACACCCATTGGCCGTTTGCGGGACATTTGAATTGTTTTAACATCGTATAATAATGACAGATGCTGGAGTATATATCCTTATGCTCATTATCTTTCACCACTGTGCAAGTTTCCCGAGGATACATGGGTAGTTGAACCAAGTAAACATTGTGACTATAATAGTTTGTCTCTCATATCCTTATCAACACTTCCTGTTTATACAGTGTATGTAAAGATATATACTTTTCCAATTTCATGATGGTACAAATTTTAATTTGTATTCCCTGAATACTAGTGAGGTTGAACTAATATATTTATAGATGTTCTTGTTTCTCTTATGAATGCTCTGTTTATAAATTGCTTCAGTTTTTCCCTTATCTATTTGTCTTTTCATTTTTATTTTGTGGGAACTCTTTACATATTTTTTTTAGTTATATGGATAAAAACAAACAAACAAACAAACAAAAAAACTCCTCCAAGATCATTGCTTTTCTTTTTATTTTAAGATGCTTTGGTAGTACAAACATTTTACATGTTCATGTGATCAAATTTATCAGCTTTTATTTCATGGTGTGTGTTTTTTCTATCCCAAGCTATTCCTCCCTACCTCAAAATTATAAAGATATTTTCATGCATTCAAGAAAGATTTGTCAAGCTACTTTGTCTAGCACTGGTCTTAGATATGTATCAGGTGATAAAGTAAACAGGCATCTCTCTATCTTCAAGAATCTTACATGCCAGTGACGGAGGAGACAAGAACAAATAAACTATGATAACTTGAAAACAGTTTAGGTCATCGTAAAAGATAAAGCAGAACAGGTTATAAATAATGTTAGAGAGTCTTATTTTAGGAAGGATAGTCAAGGAAGGAATCTCTGAATAGGTGATGCTACATAAGAATTCACATAAGGTTGAATCCATCTGAAGTGAACCAAGAAAATTTTAAGTGTTAAAAATTTCCAGGCAGAGAGAATAGCCAAAGCAAAGGTCTTCAGATAGGAGCTTACCTGGCACAATCAACAGACAGTAACGTATTTTTTTAGCCTTAGCCCGTATGGCAGTGGTCTTTATGGTTGCTATCCACCCCTCCCCAAAATTCATATGTTGAAATCCTAACCCTCAAAGTGTTTAGGAGGTTGAGTCTTTGGGACGTGATTAGGCCATGGGGGTAAAACCTTCATTAATGGGATTGAGACTCTTATGAAAGAGACCTCAGGGAGCTTGCTTGCTCCTTCCACCATGTGAAAATATAAAAAAGTCTGCAACTTGGAACAGGCCCTCACCCAGCAATGCTAGCTCCCTGATCCTTGACTCCGAGTCCTCAGAACTGTGAGCAATATTTGTCCATTGTTTACAGGCCACCCAATTTTTAGTATTCTTGTTACAGCAGCCCAAATGAACTAAAAGGCATATCATTCTTGTGTGTACACTCAGAGTTTCAGCCGAATCAGACAACTTGGATTTTTCTTTACCATATATGTTGACTGTCTATCTTTGTGTCTTCATAAATATAAATTCTTTTAACATGGCATTCCCTCCATGCCCTGCCATTCCTTTTACCGAAATGGATTTCACTTCGTCATTCATTCAAAAAGTCTACTACTTGCTGTGTAAGTAACTCATCAACGAAACTAATTTTCTCAGTCTTCTGAGATGATATGATCTCTTCAAGAACTGCACAAATGTCAGCAGATATCTAGTGACATAATATTTTTTGCCATATATATTTTCCTTTTTAAAATTATTTTCCTTCCACACTAGATGAGAAGGGAACTGATACATACTTGAATTTCTATTATCTGTGCCTAGTGTATTGCCTTATGAAAAGTCTGTGCTTAATATATTATTAAATTGAATTCATCACCAATTTAGTAGTGAAATCAGTACTGGGGCAGTATTCTGGGCACCTGTATTTACTGGAATTTGGGGGTCACAGCTGCTCCAGGTAAGTCACTTTGCCCCTCTCTAGTCTGCATTTCCACCGCATTTTAAGTACTCTCTTTGTGTTAACGGAAACATTGTATGTATGTATGATATATGTACTTTTCTCTTAGGTAACATATTAGATTTTTTTTTAACTACAAGTATTTATCTGCTCTGTTGTTCCTGCTCTTGGGAGAAAGACTCAAGCTAAGCATTAATATATATCAAGTGAATATCACAATTCACCAAGCATGGAAAAGACATTCAGCGATCAATGTCTTTAGATAACATGCTTGGTTTTTCTTACTTCAAGACATTTTCCTATGTTGCTTAACTTCTGTAATTAAATTTTGATCCTAGCAGTTAAAACTCATTTGAGTTTGGGAAAATTGCTTAATTTCTCTGCCTCAGTATTTTCACGTGTAGTATGATGATAACAACTTGGCACACAGGTTCTTTCCCTTGAATTAAATAGTATCGCAGCAGTAAAATACCTAGAAGTGTCTAACACCGTGTGCTTAACTAAATGTTAGCACTCCTTCACTTCTGTGTCTTTCTAAATAAATCTGCTCACATTCACATAAGGGCAGCCAAAATTTGCATAAACGTCATGAGAAAGAGACAAGCCAAAACGGCATGATGAGGAGCTGTGACTTCAGTCTCTCAAGAGGTGCCACTGAGGCACGTATGTTGAATGCTGTACCTCCAGGCAGACTGAGATAATGCCAAGGCACAGAAGACAGTATGAGATTTCCTCACCTCGTTTGATCTGCAATTAATTTTTCTCAACTTGGGCCCCCCCCCCTTCCTGCTTTATACCCCTGTTCTAGTGAGAGTTGGAGAGCCACTTCATAAATTAAATTCCAAGTTGGTCTTCCATATTGCATTCTGTTTCTATTTTATCTGGGAAAGGTCTTGCCACCAGTGACCGTACTCCCAGGCACAGATTGAGGCACTGTTCAGTATAGGTTCACCTGGAGGAGTCTATTCCTGACCACTAAGCCCTGAGCATTATTTTCAACGACTGGAACTGACCAAACACATTAGGCATTATTCAGCTTGCCAGCAGTTACATGAACCCCTCGGAGGGCTATCTTCCCTTGCAATCTCTATAATGCATTGTAGGCTACTGCTGTTTTAGAGACCCAGCATAAAGGTAAATCTCTTCTGTTCCTAGTGTATGCTGCCTCCTTCTGTTAAGCTCTGGTCCTCCTTGTAGCGAAGAGCCTTGGACTTTTGACTCACGGTGGAATGAGCATTTTGCTCTAGGAGGTTTCCTAGTTTGGCTGTCTTTCTTGGCCTTTTTAAGAAACCTCAAAGGCTAAATTTATCATAAGTGGTCACTGTTGATTTAGCTGTATCCTTCATTCAAGTAAGAAGTCAGAGGAGATTTTAAATTTGCTTTAGTAACGGCCGTCTATTACTGTAGCTTGCCTCCTCCATCAGTTTTGCTGACCCTTTAAAGAGTCCCTTGATTTGGGGCTGGACTTGCACAGTTTCCCCAAGGGAGTCAGGTAAACGCTGATTATGGGACAAGGGGCAGAAATTAGGTTTCTCTGCTGGTAAACATGAGGGAAAGAAGATATCTTCAGAGACAGTGGGTGACACCGAACGGAACCACAGCAAAGTCCGAAGGGGAAAATCAAGTCGAATACTAGCAGAGCAGAAGGGACAAGTCTTGCCTGGTCTACATGGAGGATATACACCTTCTTGAGTGGATAGAGAATTATAGTTAAAGCAGGTTGAAAACAGCTAGGGAGGGAGGGAGAGAGTGGGGGAGGGGAAAGAGCGGCGTGTTAGTGTCCCTGTTTTGCCTGGACTGTTATATCATGGGCAAACTGGACATATCTAAGCAATTCCGTACATGAACCGACTTAAAACTAAGCACGTTTTCACAAATATGAAACATGGACGTGTACATGCTTAGATTGGAGATGCTCATTTCCAGGAAGGTAAAAAAGATTCTAATTTTCTACTGTCTCAAAGACTTTAGGACAATGGTTATCTACCTTGTTTGCCTATTAGAACCGCCTGTGGAGTTTTCAAACCTACTGATTCCTGGATCCCACCTTAAATGATTCTTATTT
This sequence comes from Camelus bactrianus, assembly GCF_048773025.1. Taxonomy (NCBI): domain Eukaryota; kingdom Metazoa; phylum Chordata; class Mammalia; order Artiodactyla; family Camelidae; genus Camelus; species Camelus bactrianus. Next base: position 6,695,073 of record NC_133568.1, on the reverse strand, counting down.
CATTGGTCTGGTGTGTGGACTGGGCGTCCCTGGGTGTTAAAAGCTTCCCAGGTGATTCTAATTAGCAGCCGAGCTTGCACGTTCTGACCTAGAAGGATGACTGACTCCCATTAACTCCAGTCCTATACATGAGAACATATACCTTTAAGGAAGAAATCACACTCTCTTTGGTGGAGATCCAAATATTAGAGATATAAATTGGACTGTATTTCTTATAAAGCCAAACAGACTTCAGACTCTCGATCAGTTTTAATACAACATATATATTTCAGGCAATATTAAGTAGATCAACAGTCTTTCCTGATCCAACTAACTGGATAACTATTCAGTTGTTCAATTCACGAGACAGAATCTTAAGCCATATAAAAGAAAGGCTATATGTTTAAAAGATTGACAATGCACATTAATTTAAAAAAATGAATTATTGGGAGCCTATTGTTTTCATTGATTAATATGTCAAAATGATGAAGCCAAGACTTTTTTTAATATTCATAACTTGTCCCCATATGCTAGAAATATTCTGACCTAGAAAAGTTCATGGTTTTGAGTTGGAAGACGACGTGAAGAGAACACTGTGTAGCTCATTGCCCGTCTCACCATGTCTCGGATAGCTGGAATCATCGGAAATGACCGCTTCACAGCCTCTCCTGGTTTGGGTACAGGAAACTCACTCCCACAGAGCTTCTTCTGAGAGAGCCAGTGATGGCATTTGGGGCCTCACCATCAGGTAAGCGATGCATGGATCTTGTGTGGATGCATTTTCCGTTCAGTAAAACCTCATTAATTTAGGAGACGGCATGAGAGAAGTGGTCTAGAATCTGGAGAACTGAATTCTGTTAACAGCTAGTATCATTGATGGAACTTTGACTGGGTCCCTTAATCTCATTTTCTTATTTATTACTTGTGCTGCCTACCTAGCAGGTTCCTGCTGAAACCAAGCTACAGAGCTGACGCTACTGAAGACTGACTTCTAGTTCCGTGTGGTTCTGGTCACCATCACTTCCCCTCTGCTAGGCATTATACTTTCATCTGGGGCTTTACAGAAGGAAAAGAAGCAGCTGAAATTTTGGAGAAGTCCCACTTGTGATTGTCATAGAAGAATGAGATACAGCCCATGTTTTGGAAAAGTTCGCAGTCATGATCTGCAATGTGAGCCATCTGATCTCTGGAACAGCCGAACCACGACAGGCAGTTTATCAGAAGCCCCGTGTCTGCTTCTCATCTTCGTAGGCTTTGGTCCTCTTCTAGTGAGTCCTCAGTGAGTCCCCTCACGTCCTCGGCTCATTAAACATACTCTACTCTTCCACCTCAGTTGTGTGAATCAAGTGTGTAAATCAGTTTTCTCTTCTGTCCTGTGCTGCATCTAACTCCCTGCTAGGATGAGGTTATTGCCCAAAGCTCGAGCCCATCACATGAGACCTTCAAATCAGACTCCCATTTATTCCATCACTATCTCCAAGAATTGGAACCATATAATTTGTGAGGCTCAGCAAAAAATGAAAACATGGGCATTGTGTGAAATTATTAAGAAATTAAAGGTGGCTACAGAAGAGCATTAAACCACGTGCTGGGTCTTGCTCAGCACAGGACTCAACCCACTTGTCATGAAGCTTTGCTGCCTGAACTCTGCAACTCAGACACTATCTTGGGTCCTTTTTTAAAAAATTAACAAAATAACCAAAGTGCTTTTTTTGGTGTGTGTATGACTTTGCAGAGATAACATCACCCACCTAATTACACATATTCTCATACTTAAAGATCCTAGTTGCCTTCAGGGTAACTACAGGCCTAGATCTTGTGTATGGTGAAGCCTCCTGGGTCGTGGCCCGGCCCTCAGAGCAGCTGTGATGTTGGTCTTCTCTTTAAGAACATGACCTCATCCAGTTAGCTCAAAGATCCCTGTTCCAGCTCTGCTCATTCCCTGCGCTACAGGGGTGCGCAGTGTCCTCTGTTCTCAACTTAGGGTTTCCTGAGGTGCCCCATTCTTGCCCAAAGAATATGCATGGTGCTGCTTTCCTACACTCACCTCCCTGAGTAGTTCCTGAAGGCTTATACGTGTCTGAGTGTGCAGTGTACAGCAGGGCAGCTTCCTCATTGAACAGCCAAATGATTTAACTCAAGGACTGTGGTGTTTCCACTCAAATAAAGACTACACTTTCAGTAGGTGAGATCTTAAAGCAAAGGCAGAGTGAAGCCCCAACTCAATGGCAAGCTTCTTGGGTTGGAAGAATTTGGGCCAGAAGTGTGATATTTTTCTCTATTCAACACAGCTTCTGGGCATTGTGACAGCACTCCTGTCAAGGGTCCTTGCTCTAGTGTCCTAGCCCTGACACTGAACCAGGGATGGGGCTCAGCCAGCCAATGCCTTGGAGCCAATCAGTATCTCATATCTCTGTTCCTCTTCCTCAGAATTCCTTTCCTGTTTCTCCTATCTCTCCCTTATTTTGAGCTTCAAATGCACTAAAGGGCACCTCGGTCTTTAAAAATATAAATACTCTAAACAAAAAATATTGCAAGCCATATCAGTAAACAAAGAATGCATAGGCCATCAAGTCATGAGCCACTACAACCACCCCTCAACAGTCAGTGGAGGGAACTCAGGATACAGATAAACAGGCGGCCTGGCTCTGCTGCCACCCTCCGTGGTACCTTCTGAGGGAACTCAGGATGGGGAAGGACAGGATAGTGGTCCTAGACAGCTGGGTGCATATCAAAGGAATGACTTAAATGAGCCCAGAACTTTGCACCTTCTCATGCATGGGAAACACACTAAATTCCTTAACTTGAGGTATCTGGTTTTCTTTAATTAACATCTTTTGATGTTCTAACTACCTGGTCTTTGTTGCAAAAACTCGTATATCCTGGCTTCTACCTTGCCAGTTTGAAACAGTCTCTCACAGCAACTTGAGATGCTGCATCCCAGGCTTGAGTCCTAAGAAAACCCACTGCATAAAACATCAATCTCAATTTTCAGGTTGTGCATTTTATTTCAGTCAACAGTACTAAATAAAATAAAAATTATTTGCCCTTCCTCAATGATAATTATGTTTTTTAGGAACTTGAAGTTCAGCACTTCCTTTTAAAAGAGGGACAAGTGCCTTTATTTCCTCCAAATACAACAGAAAAGAAAACATCTTATTTGGTTTTTGTTTTGCCAAATGAATAACAAGAGATACATTTTCACGCCTTTCTGCACCAGCATGTGCCCCACGCTGACGTCCAGTATGTTTTGTGGCACATGCTGGCTCTGACTTGTGTCTAAACATTGATCTGAAGATTAAATGGAATAATAGGTATAAAATAGTCTTGAAAGTACAAAATGTGATAAAAGTGGATCTACATGGACATTTTTTATCATTCACCTGGTACTTGAATAAAACTGACAAGACAGTAAAATTCTAGAATGTTTATAAATCAGAAGCACATGCGTTTGCACATGCACACCAAGAGATAACATTTAGTGTAAATGCTTCATTTAATAGGTGCCAAAACTGAGAGCCAAGCTAGAACTAGAACTGTTTTGTGGCTCCGAACTTCCTTCTTTCACTTTGGTGTCTCTGTGCTAAGAAAATTTGTTAGGCATAATTGTGAGCAAACACAAGAGGGCAGAGACTGAGTTGTACTTAGGTGTCATTTCTTTGCTAAAACCATACATTATTTTATTGCGAGACTACAGGAAAAACAGACTGTCTGATTTTCTTTTGGTAATGTTAGAAAACGTTGACAATTAATGCCTACATCCAGTAATTTGCTGGGATTGCCAAATGGTCACACTTTAATCACATCATTTTATTTTCTTTTGTGAGTTGTACTAACTTCATAAGAACATGCTTCCTGCACCTCCTTCCCCTACTGCTTGGCTACCTGCTAGTGCAATGCAGGTAGGAAAGTCAGAATAAATACTTAACCTTTTTGTGTGTGTGGGTGTGAATGAAAAATACTGGCAGCCATATCAGTGAACAAGGAATGTTGTGGCCATCAAGTCATGAGCTGCTACCACCACTCCTGGCAGTGAGTGGAGGGAACGCAGCATGCAGACAAGCAGGCAGCCCTCCTCTGCTGCCATCACCAGTGGTGCACCCTGAGAGAACTCAGGCTGGGGAACAACAGGATACTGGCCCACAATAGCTAGGTGCATATCAAAGGAATTATTTAAATGATCCCATACCTTTGCACCTTCCCTTACATAGAAAGGCACTAAATTCCATAACTTGAGATACCTGGTTTTCTTTAATCAACAGTAATCTTTTGATGTTCCAACTACTTGGTCTTTATCACAAAAACACCCATATATATACCTTGCCTTCTCCCTTGCCTGGGCAGAACAATCTCTTAGAGTGATCTGAGAATGGGCTTCCCAGGCTCAGGTCCTCAGAAATTCCACTGAATAAAACATAACACTCAACACTTAGGTTGTGCATTTTATTTCAGTCAACATTTGATCTACCCCATTCCCTTTCTTTCTTATAAGATTTTTAAAATATATCATTAGGAATTCATGGACTTAAACATATTTGAAGAGTTTTAGTACACTGCAGTGCTTGTCACTATTGAAGTAAAAATTTTATAGAAATTGAAATTGAAATTTCTCTGCAAAGCTCTACTTCCTTCCTTCCTTCCTTCCTCCCCTCCCTCCTTCCAACTTCTATTTATTTTCAAGACCTTAAGTATATTCATTGCTACTGGATTGTTTATTGTTACTAAGCCATTTGAGTTGATAAATTTAAGCTGATTATGCGTATTTTGAGGTCAGATTGAAATTTTCAATTCATGTTTAGAACAATAGAATTTTTAATTTAACTTCTTCTAGTTAACATTCTCTTTCTTCCTCACTGATGTTCTCAAGGCCAGTTTACTTTATTTTACTGAAGGGCACTTGCTTTATTTAACTTTTCACACACGGTAGTGTTCATAGAACAGTTCTAACATTACCTCTGTTAATAATGAATTATTCGTAACACATTTTAAATCTTTTGTTTTGTGTGTGGGTTTTTTTTTTTCCCCTGGGTTAGTATTTTCAAATACACTGTGTACTGTTTCTACAGACAGATTTTGTTTATTGTGGATTTTCTTGATTCATTTTTTTCAGTATTTTTTCTGTTTTTGTTTGTTCTGTGTCAGTTTCCTTTTCTGCTTCATGGACTCCTGTTGTTTGTACATTGGTTCTCAGTCTTCTTCCGAATTTATCACCTTCTTTCGAATTTTTTTTATTCCTTTATTTTTTTATTTTAAAAACTAACTTTCTTCTTTTCACCTTCCATTTGTTTCAGTGTGCTGAAATATTTGGAGGGCTTATTCATTCTTTTATGCTTTTCCTCTAAGTTTAATCTTCATTTTTAGAGTCTTAAATTTTATTTTTTCCTAGGTTCTATTAATTCATGTCTGAGTTTTTCTAATTATGAATGTTGCTGTTAATTTTATATAATTTTAAAGCTAATTTTGAAATAGTACATTGCAATTTTAATTCTACATTTAAATGTTACATTGCAGCACTTTAAAAGTACACAGTGTATATGTCAAATATATTTCAATAAAAAACAAAACAAAACAGTATATTGCAGTATATCTTTTCAGCCTGATTTTGTTTGTAGGAATATTTTTTGTTTCCTTTTTTTTTTTTTTTTTCTCATAGTAAATTTTATGCAATTTGACCTTAATATGTTCCTGGTGCCTATTTGATATATTACACCAGTTTTCTTAAAACTCAGAAAAAAGCAAATTTCAAAATTCTTTTTCTAAGTAAGTGAATCCTTTCTACTATTTGAGTGTTATTTAAAATATAGTGGGTTTTTTTTTTTTTGAGGGTTATGTTTTATTCTGTTCCTGAATCTGATTTTTGTTTGAACCTTCACTTTTCTTCCTGTCTATTGTCCGTGTCCTGCTCAGTTATTCCTTACTATGGTGTCAAGACTCAAGGCAGGGGAAAGCCTGGGCACACGGTTTTAAGAGTACTCGGGGCCAGTCTGCAGGCTCTACCCTGATGCGTTATTGGTGTGGCAATGATCCTCCACCTTCACCTTCTGTTCTCACTTGGCTTGTCAGGCTTTTCGGTGAGTATCTGTTGACTATTAGATTATTTGTTCTTATCTTCATTAGACACCCCATTGCTTTTTCTTGCAATTTTCAGTGCAGGTGCTCAGAGAGCACAGAAATTGTCACATTTGGTAGTTTGCTGCTGTCTGCCTGTATTTCAGATCCTAAGGGATATCCTTTTACTTTTTTTGTCATACATGTTATCAACTTGATGTTGTTACTATTTTGCTATTTCATTACTCTTTCTGTTTTTATATAGAATTTGGACAAAAGTAGTCTATCTTCAAGAACTTTCAACTATTTTCCTAGAGTTTTTTCAATTGAAATTATTCTTGTTTATTTATCCAAGGAAGATAAGTCTGACTATTACTAGATAAAATCTATTATTTTTTCTTTAACAAATATTTTTGTTGAAGATCTACTACCCTAGCGAATCTTAATATCCTTTCAAATTATTCTGCATGTATCATGAAAGTAATATATATGTACATATCGTCAAAGTTATTCTAGGTAATTTGATCTAGAATAAATTTCATTTGAAATTCATTTAGAACAAATTTCACTTGTCATCTGAACAAATTTCAGATGACACAGAACTCCACCACTTTTTTTCCCCAGCTGGTTTTAGTAGGTGAAGTTTAGTTAAATTTGAAACATTTTTAAAGGAAGATTGCAATAACATTCATGTGCACTGTTTTAGCTTCAAAACTGTCCAGAATTTCATTGGGAGCCAGAAGGTTTCAAAATACTTGTATTTTAGGAAATTTTTAATAGAAATACAGCTTATGGTAGGTTTTTTTTTTTTAATGTCATTCGTTTACTTAGGCAACTTCTAACAAGTATAAAAATCCTTGGCTACATCATAAACTTAATGTGTCAGATTCTTCGGGAATGTGTATCTTGGAAAATGTTCACACACATTCAAATGCAGAAAATAGTTGAATGCCGTGTTCTGTAGATCAGACAGTTAGTCTGCAATAGATCAAGTACCTAAAGTTACCAAACAGCGAACGAGCATCAGCAGGTGGGCTGAAAATTAAGACAGAGGGAGAATGGAGTGCAGCAGAGGGTGAGAAGGACAGAACCTAGAAGAAAACTAGTGCAGAGCGAGCAGTCGCTGTGAAAGTTCAGGGGTCTGGTTGTACTAAATCAGAGAAGGCAGTTATATGAAATTATGGCTCTGTCTTTTAGGATTTCTCATACAGTTCAGGATAGGGGTAGCATATATGTGGCATGAGTGCCAAAATCTAGCCCTCTAGGACTCGGGGCACACTTTGCTAATCAGTCGTGAAACTCTTCCCTGGTAAGTTTGAATACTGCTTCATAATTCTTATTTTTTAAAAAAGTAGTAAACATCCCTGTGTAGTCATTTCCAATAGGCTCTAGTTGGCCAGTCAAGACATATCTGCCATTCTTATTCAGTATCTGAGTATTTAATCCATACCAGAACAGAAGTCTTGGACTAATCTCAGAGGCAACAACTGGGTATACTTTGGGTAGCTTAAGATACAACCAGGAACTATGAACAAAGACTCAGAATACATTAGCTTGACCTAGGAAATATCAGAGTGATCTAAAGCCTTAGTCGCTGGGTTGTCTGAGCAGTCTGTTGTTCCTCTTTTACAGAGGAAGGTGTATGAGATTTTGGTGGCATGAGTCAGAGTCAATGGGAAGTGAGCTGAGTCTGGAGAGTCTATAGAAACTAAGCTCATGTCACTGAAAATTAAGAGGAGATTGGTTGTGGAAGACAACAGAAAAATGACCACTAGCTGTGAGAAGATTTATAAGTCACTCTGCTGAGTGTATGAAATGAAAGATTGTATTTTCAACTGTGTTCAATAGTTACTAAAATTATCATGGGGCCTTTCAGGGGAATTTCAAGCAGATGGCCCAGGAGTAACATACTTCCCACTCTCTGCAAACAAACACACACACATAAAAACAAAACAAAATCAAGCATCTCGGTGTTTTTATTTTTGTTGAAAGATTTTTTTTCAATGAAATTGATTCATCCCTAGGTCCCCATGCAGTTCTTACATACAATAAGTTCTTAAAGTTCTTACAATTCTTCATTGACTTTAACCACTAAGGTGAATAGTAGGAGTGTGGAAACCATTACCCAGGAGGATTAAAAGTCATTGGAGATAAAAAAGCAGTATATTCAGCTGATGACTTATAGACGTATGTAAAGGATAATGACCCTGGCTCATCTGAAATTGGGAAAGTTGAAGAATGTATAGGACATCCTGACCCTTTATACTTTAAGGCTGTCAGAGATAAACAATTATGCATATCAGTCATGAATCCTTCTTATATAAAAGGCATTTATCATGATACAGCAATTCCACCCCTGGCTGTATGTCCATTAAAAAATGAATCCAAAAAGATATATACACCCCAATGTTCATAGCAGCACTACTTATAATAGCCAGGAAATGGAAGCAACCCAAGTGCCCATCAGCAGGTTAATGGCTTAAGAAGATGTGATATATATATCACACAATGGAATATTACTCAGCCATGATAAAGAATGAAATACTGCCATTTGCAGCAATGTGCATGGACCTAGAGAATATTTTGTTTAGTGAAATAAGTTAGAGAGAGAGATATAGTATATATCACTTATATGTGTAATCTAAAAAATAATACAAATGAATGTATATGCAAAACATAAACAGTCTCAAAGATATGGAAAACAAACATGTGGTTACCAAAGAGGAGAGGAAAGGATGATGGATAAGTTAATGGCATGGGATTAACAGATACAAACTACTATATTTGAAAATACAAATTAAAACCACAATGAAGTATCACCTCACACTTGCCAGAATGGCTATCATCAAGAAGTCTACAAATAACAAATGTTGGTGAGGATGTAGAGAAAAGGAAACACTTGCACACTGTTGGTTGGAATGTAAATTGGTATAGCCACTATGGAGTTACTGATTTTCTTATCTTTTAGATCTTAAAGTTTTGTAATCTCTGAATTCAGTTTCTCCCACTTAGTGATTTTCCTTTTAATTCTTTTACAAATGTTTTTCAAAATGGAGAAATTTTTAATTTTGACCAAGTTGACTTTATAAATTTTGCCTCTGATAGGTTGCACTTTTTGTGGTGTATCTAAGCAATCTTTGCCTAACACAAAATTGTAGGGAGTTTCTCCTATGTTTTCTTCTACCACTATTTTAGCGGTAAGTTGTTTATTTAGTTTAATGACCCATTTTGGGTTATTTTTGTTATACAGTATGAGGAATGACCTAAATTTTTGCTTTTCCTTATGGAGAGACAACTGTTTCAGCAACACATGTTTAAAAGATTATCTTGTCTCCACTGAATTAAATGTATACCTTCTAGAAAATGAGGTTATTTATATATGTTAGTTTATTTCTAGACAGTATGTTCCACCCTGTTAATCCACTTGTTTTTCTTTATGACAATACCACATTACCCTCATTATTGTAGATTTACAGTAATATTTGTAATCAGGTAGTGTTAGTCTATCAACTTTATTCTTCTTCAAGGTTGGCTGTTCTAAGTCTTTTGCATCTCTATATGAAGTTTAGAATCAACTTGTTAATGTCTACATCAAAGCCTGGTGGAGTTCTAATTGAGATTATGTTAAATCTAGATATTAATTTGAGAAGATTTGACATCTTAACAATTTTATCTTCCAATTCAAAAATACTGTATATCTCTCCCATCTTTAAACATTTCTCAGAAATATTTTTTTATTTTTTTCTTCATGTGTATATTATATTTCTACTTCTGTATACTCTGTAATGTACTCATAGCCAAAAATTCTGTATCCATTCATCATCATGCAGTTGATCCCTTTTACCCATTTCCTCCTCCCTACCTCTGGTAACCTTCAATCTGTTCTCTATATCTACATGGTTATTTTTCTTTAGTTTGGTCTATTTATTTTTCTTTATTTTTTTTTTTATATTCCACATATAAGTGAAATCATGTGGTATTTTCTTTCTCTGACTGATTCATTTCACTTAACATAAAACCCTCAAAGTATATTCATGTTGCTGTGAATGGCAAGATTTCATCTTTTTATGGCTGAGTAATAGTACATTGTGTGTATGTGTATGTGTGTGTGTGTGTGTGTGTGTGTGTGTGTGTGTGTGTGTGTGTGTATACCATATCTTCTTTAACCATTCATCCATTGATGGGTACTTAAGTTGTACCATATATTGGCTATTGTAAATAAAGTTACTATGAACATTGAAATCTTTTCAAATTAGTGCTTTCATGTTCTTTAGATAAATACTCAGAAGTGGAATAATATGGTATATGGTAGTTTTATTCCTAACCTGGATAATACGGTAGTCCTAGTCCTACTTTTTGAGTAAACTCCATGCTGTTCTCTGAGTGGCTGCACACATTTACATTCCCACCAACAGTGTAGGAGGTTTTCCTTTTCTCTACATCATCTCCAACATTTACTTTTTCTTGTCTTTTTGATAATACCCTTCCTGGCAGGTGTAAGGTGATATCTCATTGTGGTTTGATTTTCATTTCACTAATAATTAACAATGTTGAACATCTTTTCATGTGCCTACGGGCCAACTGCATGTCTCCTTCAGAAAAATATCTATTCAACTCCTCTGATAACTTTTTAATTGTTGTGGGTTTTGTTTTTTTTTTTTGGTTGGTGCTGTTGAGTTTTGTAAGTTCTTTATACATATTTGATATTAAGTACTTCTTGGATAAATCATATGCAAATCTGTCTCATTCCGTAGATTGTCTTTCATTTCATTGATGGTTCCCTTTGCTGTGCAGAAGCTTTTTAACTTGATGTAATCCTATTTCTTTATTTTTCCTTTTGTTTCTCTTGCCTGAGGAGGTGTTTCTAGAAAGATATTGCTAAGACCAATGTCAAAGTGTGTACTGACTATGTTTTCTTCTAGAAATTTTATGGTTTCAGATTTATATTCAAGTCTTTATCCATTTTGAGTTAATTTTTGTATATGATGTGAGATAGTGGTCTAGTGTTCGTTTGTTTGTTTGTTTTGGCGTGTGGCTGTCCAATTTTCCCAAAACTATTTATTGAAGAAACTATCTTCTCTCCATTGTATGTGAGAGAGGAGAGCAAGGAAGTATAGTTTTTTTTTTTTTTCTTGTTCTTTTTAGGATGTGTTTGAGCTTATGTGATTATCACTTTAAAGCAAATAGATATAATAATGAGTTAATATACTTGAAAAACAGGGTAACTACAAATGAAAAGCATACAATAGAGACACAAAAACCAAAAAGAAACCATGCTAATACAAAAAAATTATGAAACAAAAAAAAAGAAAGAAAGAAAGAGAAAGAAAAAGGAAGGAACAAAGTGGAAAAACCAAATAAACCGGATAATTAAATTCAAAGTGGCAGTAAACACACATCTATCAATAATTACCATAAATGTCAATGCACTAACTCTTCCCATCCAAAGGTATAGAATGGCAGATTGGATAATGAACCAAGAATTTACAATATGCTGCATAAAAGAGACCCACTTTAGGATGAAGGACACACAGATTGAAAGTGAGAGGATGGAAAAAGATATTAAAGCAGATGGAAGTGACAAGAAAACTGGAGTAGCAATATTGATTTCAGACAAAATAGATTTTAAAACAAAGGCCATAAAGACAGACACTACATAATGATTAAAGGAGCAATGCAAGATAAGGATATTATACTCATTATCATATATGAACACAATATAGGGGCACCTAAATACATAAAGCAAATACTAACAGACATAAAGGGAGAAATTGATGGGAGCACAATCATGGTAGGAGATTTTAACAACCTCATTAACAACATTGGACAGATTTTGCAGACAGGAAATCCATAAGGCAATGGAGGTAGTAAAACACTGTAAAATAGTTGGACTTGGTTGATATACTTAGGTCATTACATCCCCTAAAATAGAATATACATTCTTTTCAAGTGCTCATGGAACATTCTCTAAGATAAAACATACACTCAGGCACAAAATAAGCCTCAACAAATTTAAGTGGATAGAAATTATTTTAAGGATCTCTTCTGACCACAATGCCATGAAACTAAAAATCAACCACAGAAAAACATAGGAGGAAAAAAAGACAGCATGGAGACTAAACAACATGTTACTAAAACAACAATGGGTGAATAATAAAATTAAAAAAATACCATGAGACAAATGACAATGAAAACACAGCCATGCAAAATCTATGGGATGCAGCAAAAGCAGTCTTAAGAGGAAGTTCATAGTGATACAGGCCTTCCCACCAAACCAAGAACAATATCAAGTAAACAATCTAACCAACCACCTAAAAGAATTAGGAAAAAAAAGAAGAAACAAAACCTAAAGTCAGCAGAAGGGCAGAAATAATAAAGATCAGGGAGTAAATAAATAAAATAAAGATTAAAAACAATAGAAAAAAAAATCAATGAAACCATGAGGTTGTGTTTTGAAAGAGTAAACAAAATTCACAAACCTGTTTCCAGGCTCACCAAGAAGAAAAGAGAGAGAACACAAATAAACAAAGTAAGAAAGAAAAATGGAGAAACTACAACCAATAACACAGAAATACAAAACAACCATAAGAGAATACTGTGAACTTCTATACGGAAACAAATTAGATAACCTAGAAGAAACAGATGAGTTTCTAGTAACATGAAGTCCACCAAGAGTGAATCAAGAAGAAACAGACCACTTGAACAGACTGAGCATTAGAAATGAAATGGAATCAGCAATAAAAAAAAACTTCCCTACAAACAAAAACCCAGGACCAATTTGTTTCACTGGGGAATTTGCTAAACATACAAAAAAAGAACCCATAATGATCCTTTTCAAACTCTTCCAAAAGACTGAAAAGGAAGGAATACTCCCAAACTCATTCTATGAAGCCAGCATTACCCTGATACTAAAGCCAGACAAAGACACTACCAAAAAAGAAAATTACAGGCCGATGTCATTGATAAACATAGATGAAAAAGTCCTCAGTAAAATATTAGCAAAAAGAATCCAACAGCACATTAAAAAAAATATCATACACTATGAACAAGGTAGATTCATCCCAAGGACACAATGTTGGTTCAACATAAGCAAATCAACCAACGTGATACACTACAACAACAAAAGAAAAGACAAATATCACATGATCCTCTCAACAGATGCAGAAAAGCATTTGATAAAATTCAACACCCATTTATGATAAAAACTCTTACCGAAGTGGATGTAGATGGAACATATCTCAACACAATAAAAACTGTTTATGGCAAACCCACAGTCAGAATAACATGTAAAGATGAAATGTCAAAACCTTCCTGCTAAAATCTGGACCCAAACAAGGATGACCACTCACTACTTCTATTCAATATAGTCTTGGAAGATCAAGCCATAGCAATCAGGCAACAAGAAGAAATAAAAGGGACCCAAATTGGAAGAGGAAAGATAAAATTGTCCCTATAGGCAGATGACATGATACTATATATAGAAAACCCTAAAGGCTCCACACAAAAACTACTAGAACTGATAAAAGAATCCAGCAAGGAAGCAAGAAGCAAGATGTACAGAAATCATTTGCATTTCTTTACACTAACAATGAAATAGTAGGAAGAAAAAGTAAAGAGTCAACCTCTCTTAAAATTGCATCCAAAACAATAAAATACTTAGGAATAAATCTGACCAAGGAGGTGAAAGATTTATACAAGGAGAACTACAAAACATTGATTAAGAAAATTCAAGATGACTTAAAGAAATGGAAAGATATCCAATGTTCTTGGATTCGAAGAATCAACATTTTTTAAATGGCCACACTACCCAAAACAATCTACAGATTTAATGTGATCCCTATCAAATTACCCAGGACATTTTTCATGGAACTAGAACAAAGAATCTTAAAATTTATATGGAATCACAAAAGACTCAGAATTGCTAAAGCAATATTGAAGAAAAAGAATAAAGCTGGAGAAATAACCCTCCCAGACTTCAGACAATACTATAGAATTACAGTAATCAAAATAGTGTGGTATTGGCAGAAAAACAGACATATGGATCAATGGAACAGAATAGAGAGCCCAGAAATAAACCCACAGACCATGGTCAATTATTCCTCGACATAGGAGGCAAGAATGTACATTCGAGTAAAGGCAGTCTCTAGAGCAAGTGGTGTTAGGAAAATCAGATAGCAGCAAGTAAATCAATGAAGTTAGAAACTCTTTCCCCCATACCATACACAAAAAGAAACAAAATGACTTAAAGACTTAAATATAAGACAAGACACAATAAACCTCCTAGAAGAAGACATATGCAAATCATTCTCTGACTTAAAGCTTAGCAATGTTCTCCTAGGGCAGTCTACCCAGGCAATAGAAATAAAAGCAGAAATAAATAAATGGGACCTAATTAAACTTATAAGCTTTTCACAGCAAAGAAAATCATAACAAAACAAAAAGACAATCTATGGAATGGAAGAAAATATTTGCAAATGATGAAACTAACAAGGGTTTCATTTCCAGTATATATAAACAGCTCATACAACTTAAAAACATAAACACAAGTAACCCAATCCAAAAACGAGCAGAAGACCTAAATAAGCAATTCTCCAATGAAGACATACAAGTGACCAATAGGCACACGAAAAATGCTCAATATCGCTAATTATTAGAGAAATGAAAGTCAAAACTACAATCAGGTATCACCTCACACCAGTCAGAATGGCCATCATTCAAAAGTCCACAAACAATATATGCTGGAGAGTGTGTGGAAAAAAGAGAACCCTCCTACACTGTTGGTGGGAATGTAGTTTGGTGTAGCCATTATGGAAAACAGTATGGAGATTCCTCAAAAAACTAAAAAATGACTTACCATATGATCCAGCAATTCCACTTTTAGGCATATATCCAGTGCTAACCTTAATTCAAAAAGATACATGCACCCCAATGATCATAGCGGCACTATTTACAATAGCAAAGACGTGGAAACAACTGTAATGTCCATGGAGAGATGATGGGATAAAAATGTTGTGGTATATTTATACAGTGGAATACTACTCAGACATAATAAAGAATGAAATAATGTCATTTGCAGCAACATGGATGGATCTGGAGATTTTCATCACAAGTGAAGTAAGTTAGAAAGAGAAAGAAAACTACTGTATATCACTCATAAGCAGAATCTAAAAAAAGAAAAAAAGTGGACCCTGATGAACTCATCTACAAAACAGAAACAGTTTCACAGACAGAATAATCAAACTTACGGTTACTCAGGGAAAGTGGATGGGAAGGGATACATTTGGGATTTTTAGATTTGCAAATGTTAGCGACTATATATAAAAATGGATAAAAACAAATTTCTTCTGTATAGCACTGGGAAGTCAGTTCAGTATCTTATAATAACTTTTAATGAAAAAGAATATGAAAACCAATATGTGTATGTATATGCATGACTGGGACATTGTGCTGTACACCAGAAATTGACACATTGTTACTGACTGTACTTCAATTTTTAAAAGTCTTGTAGATAAAACAGTCATTTTTTCTGCTAACACATACTTCTATTTCTTATGAGTTCTGGTTCTTCCCCTTCTATGTTTTGTTGTCTCAAATTATGGCTTTTTATGTTGTAAATGTGTTAGAAACCGAAATAGCTGTAGTTATTTTTCTACATGTTTCTCCCTTTTAATCTTCATGTTATAATAAAGTGTGTAATAATCTATTCTAATAAAGTGTGACGATTTTCTGGTTCTCTCTATCACTTTGCTCAAAGTTTTGTAAATTTTTTTCTTTTTGACTTTGGTAGAAAAGCGATTCTCAACACCTCTTGAAAGGCAGGTCTAGAATGAACTTCTTCACTTTTTGTTTCTCTGGGAAAGTATGTCCTCTTCAAATATCTGAAGAAGACAACTTTCCATATAGAGCATTTTTGGGTGACAATTTATACGTTTCAGTATTTTGAGAATGTTATTCCACTCCCTTCTTGTCTGTTAGGTTTCTGGTAAGAAACCCGTTAATAGTCCAATGAGTGTTCCTTTGAAGGTTTCCATCCTTTTTTTCCGTTGCTGCCTTTGTAATTCTTTCTTTGCAATTGACTTGTGACAATTTCGATACTGTATGTCTTGGAGATCTTTTGCATTGATGTAATTAGGTGTTTTCTTAGCTTCATTGTATTTTATTAACCAGTTCTTTCCCCAGTTCTAGGAAGCTCTCGGCTATCATTTCTTTAAATGAACTCTCTGCTCCCTTGTTTCTCTCTCCTTCTGAGATACCCATTACTCTGATGTTACCATTCTTAAAAGAGCTGGAAAGCGCTCATGTAATTTTCTCATTTATTTATATTCTATGTCTCTTTCGTCTTCAATCTGTGTTATTTCTAGATTTCTCCCTTCAAGCTCACTAATTCTCTCCTCCATATGATTTGCTCTCTTTCCAGTGCTTCCTTATGCACTCTTCATCTTGCTTGTTGAGGTCTTCAGTTCAGGGATTTCTGCTTGGCTCCTTTTTAGAGTTTCAGTTTCTTTGATCAAGTATTCCTTCTGTTCACTAATTTATCCCTGAGCTCATTAAACTACCTTTCTGAGTCTTCTTGTGGCTTATTGAGTTTCTTCATGTTAGCAATTCTGAATTCTCTATCAGTTACAATATTGCATGACCCTAAGTTTGGCTTCTGGAGAACTGTAATCTTCTTTCTGTGGTATAGTGTTAGTGCAGTTCTTTATGGTGTTTGATGAATTTTTCCTATTTCTGCACGTTTGAAGTTAAATGACAGGTTAGAAGTTAGAAGTTCGAGTCCTTTCCTTTGTCTTCTGGTAGGTGGCACTATAACCCAAGTTTTTGGTCTTTCTACCTGAATAGCCTCTGGATGTATTTGAGAGTTGGCAGTTTCCAGCCTCCACCATCTAGGGGAGGAGAGTGGCTCTGTGCCTTTGTTATTTTTTATTTTGCCTCGAGGATCATTGCTTCTGCTAGAGCAGCTGTCATCGCCATCTTCTCACATCTGGTGTCCTGTGAGTCACTGAGTCTGCTACTGTGGGGGGAGAGTACGGTAGGGAGAAGCCAGGGGCACACAGGCACCTCTACCACGTCTAGTGTTGGAAGGTTTATGGGCTCCACCAATGCAGATCGTGGCACTGTGGGCAAGGGGCATGGGCACCTTGGCAGCTGAGAGAACAGAGGTCCAGTCCCCACTGCTGCTGCTGCATTCTGGAGGCTGGAGTCATGGGCACCACCTTTCCTGCTGCTACTGGGTTCTCTGAAATTTTGGACTCGGAGATCATAAGGCCGCAGTTGAAGACACTGACTCCCTGCTCCCTCAGTTGCATCTGCTCTACGTGTCCTAGTCTACCTACCACTATTTACACAGATCTGTGGAGTTCCCCTACATAGTGCTGTGCTGGGAAGAGGTGTCTCTGTCCAGTTGTGCATATTTTACTTGTAGACTGAAAGAGACAGAAAAAGTAGCTTTTTTCCATCACCATTTTGCAAATGTCACTTAGGCTTCTTGTAGTTTTTAGTTTACTGCTGATGTCACTCAAGTATCTTGCAGCTTTACAAGTCTTGCCTGTCTTTTTTCAGCTTTAAAAGAAGTTCGTATTTTGATACCATCTTAAAGGGGCACTTATAAAAATTCAATTTTTGAAATTAATGTAGAAGGCAACTTATTTTTGTATATAGACCTTGTATCTTTCAATATTGCTAAACTCATTTGCTAGTTCTAGCAATGTCTCTGTAGATTTCATCAAATGTTTAACTTAGACGATCATACCCTCTGCAAGTGAGAGCTTTGCCCCTTCCTGCCTAGTGTGGGTGTCCTCCGTTTCTCTTCCTTGCTTCACTGCACTGACTAGAACTCCCTGTAAGATGTTAGATGCCTTGTTTCTAATCCCAGAAAGAAACTTTAAGTCTTTTATTATTAAGTATAATGTTGGCTGTGAGTTTTTCACAGATGCCCCTAACAGGCTAAAATATGTGCATTTTTATTCTTAGTTGCTGAGAGTTTTATCAGAAATAGATGTTGAATTTTGTCAAATATTTTTTCTTTATCTATTAAAATGATCTTATGGTTTTTATTTATTTTCTTGTTAATATGATATATTACATTGATTAATTTTAAAATGTTAAACTTAGCTTGCATTCCTGGGAGAATCCCACTCGTGTCACCAGGTACTACTCTTTCTATATGTTGTTGATTAAAGTTTGCTAAAATTTTCTTAATATTTTTAAGTCTATATTCCTGAGAGATGTCAGTCTTTAGTTTGTTTACGCCTTTGCCTGTTTTATCAGGGTAACGCGGGCCTCACAGAAAAAGTTTTGAAAGTATTTTTCCTGTACGTTTTTAAAAGGTTTTGAATAGAATTACATTTTTTCTGTAAATATTTCATAAAATTGACCTATGAAGTCGCCAGTACTTTGAGTTCCCTCTGTAGGGATATTTATACTGCAAATATAATGTATTTAATAAGTATACGGCTATTCAAGGTTTTCATTTCTTAAGTGAATAACTTTTGCAATTTGTGTCTTTAAAGGAATTTATCCATTTTATGCCATCAGTTTTATTGAAATACAGCTGTTCATAATATCCTCTGATTATCTATTTAATATCTGTAACATTTGTAATGTCCTCTGTCACATTCCTGATATTAGTAATTTGTGACTATATTTTTTTAACTTGTGGTTGTATTTTTTTCTTATCAGGCTACCTAGATTTTATCAATTTTATCTTCTCAAAGATACAGCTTATAGTTTCACTGATTTTTTTCTTGTATTTTTTTTCTCTTTACATTTAAATATATTTCAAGCTTATTTTTCTATTTCCTTAGAGTGGAAGCTGAGGTCATTGTTTTGAAATCTTACTTTTTCTTATTATACATATTAAGTGTTGTAAAATTTCTCTCTAAGTTTCTTTAGCAGCATTCCATATATTTTCATGCAGTCAAAATACATTCTAATTTCCTTTTTTGATCCTTGTGTAATTTAAAGTGTGTTATTAAATTTCCAATTTTTTTTTATATTCTAAGTATTTTCTGTTGCTTAGTTCAAATTATTTTCCTTGTGGTCAAAAAACAATATTTCCTATGACACGAATTCTTTTAAATTTATTGAAACTTGTTTTTGGCATAGCATATGGTCAATCTTGGTAAATCTTGGATATGCACTTAAAAAGACTGTGTATAAGATGAGTGTTGAAATTCTGTTGTTCTTAAGCTCATAATGTTTACAATTATTATGCCTGCTTTATGAGTTCACCAGTTTAGCATAAAATAATCTCTATTTCTGATAGCAGTCCTTTTTATGAAATCTAATTTTCTTTTATGTTAATTTAGCCTTGTCAGCTTTCTTTGGCTTAATGTTAACATAACGTGTATATTTACATCCTTTTACTCTTTACCTGTTTGCTTTTACATTCATATTTTTTTGAAGACTCGTGTGTCCTTTTTTCTTTTTTTTTTTCAATTCCCAAATTTCTGCTCTTCACTTGTGATGTTTGGATCATTTATGTTTAATGTAATTGTTGATATGATTGGGTTAAACCTACAATACTACTTTCATTTTCTATTTATCTTTTCTGTAATTTTTTCTTCTCCCCTTTTCCTGCATTTTCCTTCTTTTCTGACTTCTTTTTGGTTAATCGGCCACTTAAAAAAATTCTTTTTCATCTCTTTTGCTGCTTTATTTGCTACAGTTCATTGTTTGGCTATTTTATTAGTTGTTTATCTTAACCTATGTTTTATTAATACTACACTGCTTTATGCAGAGCATAAGACTCTTACAATAGTTTATTTTTATTTTTCTCCTCTCAGGTTTTGTGTACTTGTTATAGTACATTTTACTTCTACATATGTCATATTCTCACAATACTGTGCTGTTATCTTTATTTTAAAAGTCAATTATTATTTGATAAAAATTAAAAAATAAAAAATTAATATATTTTTACACATGTAAATTACATACGGAGCTTTCTTTGTGTAGATTCATTTTAATATCTGGTATCATTTTTTTCTTTCTTGCAGTGCAAATCGCCTGTCAAATTCTTTAAGCTTTTGTGGTTTTGAAAAAGCCTTAATTTTGCTTTCACCTTTTGTCTTTGTTGGGTCTAGAATTTTAGGTTGAGATGATTTCTTTTACTAATGAAACATGTTGCTCCACTGCCACCTCTCTTGAATTATTTCTGATAAGGACTCTGCTATCACTCTTATGGTTATCTCTTTGCATTGTATCTATTTTTTTTTTCATTGAAGTTAGTTGATTTACAATGTTGCGTTAGTTTCTGGAGTACAGCATAGTGATTCTGTTTTATATAGAGAAAAAAATATATATTCTTTTACATATTGTTTTTCATGATAGGTTGTTAAAAGCTATTGAATGTAGTTCCCTATGTTACACATTAGGACCATGTTGTTTATGTATTTCATATATAGTAGATTGTATTTGATAATCTCAAACTCCTAATTTATCTCTCACTCTATTTCCCCTTTGGTAACCATAAGTTTGTTTTCAATATCTGTGAGTCTATTTCTGTTCAGTAAATGAGTTCATTTGTATCATTTGTTTAGATTCCACACATAGGGATAACATGAAATTTATCTTTCTCTGTTTGACTTCACTTACTATAATAATATCTAGGTCCAATCACATTGCTGCAAAAGACATTATTTTACTCTTTTTATGGCTAAGTAGTATTCCATTGTATATATACACTACATCTTCTTTATCCAACCTCTCTTAATGGACATTTAGGTGGCTTCTATGTCTTGGCTATTGTAAATAGTGCTGCTATAAACATTGAGGTGCACCTATCTTTTTTAATTAGAGTTTTCTTTGGATATATGCCCAGGAGTGGGATAGCTGGATCATATGATAAGTCTATTTTTAGTTTTTTACGGAATCTCCATACTGCTTTCCACAGAGGCTGCACCAAATTACACTCACACCGATAGTGTAGAACACCAATAGTGTTCTCTTTTCTCCTCACCCTCTCCAGCATTTATTGTCTGTGAACTTTTTAATGATGGCCATCCTGACAGTGTGAGGTGATATCTCATTGTAGTTTTTAATCGCTTTTCTCTGATAATTAGAAATATTAAGCAGTTTTCATGTGCCTTTTGGCCATCTGTATGTCTTCTTTGGAGAAATGTCTACTTAGATATTTGGCCCTTTTTTTTTTTTTTTTTTTTTTTTGGTTAAAAGTTTGTTGTTGTTGTCGTTATTGCGTTATATGGGATATTTGTATATTATGGAAATTAAGCCCTTTTAAGTCTCATCATTCGCAAATATTTTCTCCAAGTCCATAGATTTTCTTTTAGTTTTGTTTATAATTCCCTTTGCTGAGCAAAACTTACAAGTTTAATTAGGTTCCATTTGTTTATTTTTGCTTTTATTTCTGTTGCCTGGGTAGAATGGCCTAGGATAACATTGCTACAGTCTATGTAGAGAGTGTTTTCCTGTGTTCTCTTCTTGGAGACTTATGGTATCCTGTCTTACATTTAAGACTTTAAGCCATTTTGAGAGTTTTTTGTGTTTGCTATGAGGGAGTGTTCTAACTTTGTTGATTTAATGTGACTTTGCAGCTTTCCCAATACCATTTGCTGAAGAGACTGTCTTTTTTTCCAGTGTATTGTCTAGTCTTCTTTGTTGAAGATCAATTGACTGTAGGTGTGTAGGTTTATTTCTGGGCTCTCCATTCTGTTCTATTGATCCATATGATTGTTTTTGTGTCAATACCATGATGTTTTGATTTCTGTAGCTTTGTAGTGTTGTCTGACGTCTGGGAAGGTTATGCCTCCAGCTTCATTCTTTTTCTTAAGGGTCTCATGCTCTACCGACTGAGCTAGCTGGGCAGCTGCCCATTCTTTTTCTTAAGTATTGCTTTTGAAATTCTCTATATTTTGTGATACCATATAAATTTTACAATTATTTTTTTATTCCTCTGAAAAAATGTTCTATGTAATTTGACAGGCATCTCACTAAATCTGTAAATTACTGAAATGGTAGTATGGCCATTTTAACAATATTAATTCTAGCAATCCAAGAACATGAGAAATCTTTCCATGTCTTTAAATCACCTTTCTTTTTCTTTATCAGTGTTTCATAGTTCTTAGCACATAAGTCTTTTAGCTCCTTGGTCAGATTTATTTGTAAGTATTTAAATTTTTGATGTAATTTTAAAAGGGATTTTTTTCAAGCTTCTTTTCTGATATTTCATTGTTATTGTACAGAAACACAACAGATTTCTATGTTAATCTTGTACCTTGCTACTTTGCAGAATTTGTTTATCAACTCTAGTAGTTTTTGTGTGGCGTCTTTAGAGTTTTCTATATATAGCATCATGTCATCTGCACATTGTGACAATTTTACCTCTTTACTTCCAATTTGTATCTCTCTTATTTCTCTTTCTTGTCCACTTGCTGTGGCTAAGACTTCCAATATTATGTTGAATAGAGTGTGGTGAGAGTAGGCATCCTTAACTTGTTCCAAATTTTAGCAGGAAGGCGTTCAACTCTTCCTGTGAGTATTAAATTGGCTGTGAGATTTCATAAATAGCTTTAATTATGTTGAGACATGTTCCCTCTATACTTATTTTGGTAAGAGTTTTTATCATAAATGGAAGTTGAACTTTATCAAATGCTTTTTTCCACATCTATTGAGAAAATCATGTGGCTTTTGTCCTTTTGTTGATGTAGTATATCACATTGGTTGATTTACACATGTTGAACCATCCTTGTGACCCTGGGATTAATTTGACTTGATCATACTGTAAGATATTTTTTATGTGTTGTTGGATTCAGTTTGCTAATATTTTGTTGAGAAATTCTACATCTTTTTTTCATCAAAGATACCGTCCTGTAGTTTTCTATTTTGGCAGTGTCTTTGTCTGGTTTTGATATCAGGGTGATGGTGGCTTCATAAATGATTTGAGGGGCATTCCCTCCCCTTTATCTTTTTGAAGAGTTTGAGAAGGATTGGTACAAGATTTTCTTTGTGTGTTTAGTAGAATTCCCCAGTGAAGCCATCTGGTCCTGGGCTTTGTTTGCAGGGAGATTTTTGTTGTTGTTTTGTTTTGTTTTTATTACAGATTCTATTTCACTTCTAGTGATTGGTTTGTTCTTATTATTAGTTCTTCTTGATTTAGTTTTGGTGGATGACAAATTTCTAGAAACTTGTCCATTTCTTCTAGGTTGTTCAATTTGTTGGTATATAATTATTCATAGTATTCTTTTTTATTTATGTGGTATTGGTTATAATTTCACCTCTTTCTTTTATTATTTTATGTCCTCTTACATTTCTTCTTGGGGAGCCAAGCCAGAGGTTTGTCAATCTTGTTTATTCTCTCAAAAAAACAGCTGTTGGTTTTATTGATTTCTTCTATTTTTTAATATCTTTTATTTATTTCTCACTGATCTTTATTATTTCTTTTCTTCTGCTGACTTTAGGTTTTGTTTCTTCTTTGTTTTATAATTTTTATGTGGTAGTTTACTTTGTTTATTTGAGATTTTTCTTTCTTTTTTTTTTTTTTTTTTTTTTTTTTTTTGAAGTAGGACTGCATCACTATAAACTTCCCTCTTACGACTGCTTTTGCTGCATCCCATAGATTTTTGGGTAGTTGTGTTTTATTGTCATTTGTCTCAAGGCCTTTTTTAGTTTCCTCTTTGATTTAATCTTTGACCCATTGATTTCTTTTAGTCGCACCAGTAATCTTCAGGAACGTCTTCAAAGGGTTGAGCTCACAAAGGCACTGATGCTGTAAGTCTGCCAATCTCACCTGGGCCAGGGCTCAAATTTCGCTTTCACTTGCGGTTGTTGTGAAAAAGACTATAGTAATGGAGGAGTGTTTACAAGCAGAATTTTTAACAAAAAATAACTAGGAGATTAATAAACTTATTTCAATACCCAAGAGATGCTATAAGATACAAATTCTGAAAGAACAAGAAAATCCATTTTTAGGTAGGTTCTTTTTTTAATTTAATGTTTTTATTTTTTTAATTTTTTTATTGAGTTATAGTCATTTTACAATGTTGTGTCAAAGTCCAGTGTAGAGCACCATCTTTAGGTAGTTTTGAAATTTAATAACAGTAGTTTTTATAGCTGGAATGTCTACTCTTGTGTAAGTTGTGAGAAGTTTAGCATCACGGTAAAGAGCATGAATTCTAAATGTAGATTATTTGGGTTCAAATCTCAGATCTGCAGATTGCTTCTCTGTGCTTCAGTTGTCACTTCCATAAAATGAAAATTATGATAATGCTTCTCTTACATGTTTGTTATGAGAATTAAATGCATTATTACACATAAAGCTCTCAGAAGAGTGACTGGTAGAATAAAGAGCTAGATAAATGTTAGCTGTTAGCTATTAGCCCTGAGTTTTTCATTGCTTAACTGTTTTGAACTTAAGAATCATCTTTAAGGTCTTTCAGTCTCTGATTTCTCACTTGTACAATAATATGGTTTTATGTTTGCAGTAGTTTTTATCTTAAATGCCAACTCCAGTTGGTTAAAGGGTTATATCTGGATTGGACAGAAAAAAAATAAGTATCAATTAGTTCTATCTGCAGTGAGCTCAGTAGTCAGAGTGGTAGCATGCATGTACACACATATGTACATGCATGCACACATGTTCAACATTTTGTGCATATTTTGTATATCTATATATGATAGACATACATAAATATATACATTTATGTATCCCTTTCTATCATTGTTGTCCCTTTCAGCTTCAATATAACATAGTTATGTGATCTCTTAAAAAAGAATCCTATACTTACTGAAATTAGAATAGTAATAGCATTTACAATACTATTGGGCTCCAAATACCTCAACTCCATTCCTATGTTTGGGGAGTTCTCCACGTAAGTAACTGAGCCTACATTCCTATGCAGAGACTGAATGTGCCTGATACTCACTATTTCATCCTCCTTTGCAACAAGAGCCTGGATATATATGCCCTAAGTCCACCTCTGTGGCATACCCTCCCAAGATTTGGATGCTAGGATGACAGAAGGAGAATATAGACTGAATCCACTTTGGTGAAAGTAGAAATAAAGTGCAATTTGTGCATTCATGGTTTCTCTAGACTGACTTTGTGGTATGACTTCATATTTATCCTGGCAGAGTCGATGCCAAGCCTAATGTTTAACCTCCTAAAGATTCTGTAAGATGTCTTCCACCATGTTATTTAGTCTCTTAAATTACTAAGTCAGCCTTTATTGATTTGGGTTGTTTGCAGCCAAAAAAAAAAAAAAAAAGACTGTTACCTGTAATTGCATAGTTTATTTCTGTTAACAGTTATCTGCCTATTTCTTGTTAGGCATTGTAAGACCCTAGTCATATACCTCCATGAAATGTTCATGTTTAAACTACATGACCATAAATGGGATAGAAACAGCTCTCAGTACCAAGAAAAATATCCAGAAGAAAAAGAAAAATCTAATGATCTAAAGAACAGGGGTAAATTTTTTCTTCATTTCATGTGTGACCAGCCTGAAATCACACATAACAAGGCCTTCACAAGGTAGCAAATTTTAGCCCCCTTTATGAAATTATAGTTAGCTTCTCCAACTTTTAGTGTTATTCCTTCCTTTGATATGTACTTCAGAATAGAATGATGTGATTAACCATATAATCTTCAATACCTTACCTAAGGTAATGGGAAATGATTACAGGCCTTACTTTTTGAAGTCTTTGTGAAGTTTATGTATAGGGTACATTTTATTTGCTTTGTTTGACCTGCCTCAAAGATCTATTCATCCATAGTCTCCTCAAATCCATTGAATTTTTCAAAGAACCAGTTTTTGATCTTGTTGATTTTCTCCAGTTTTCTGATTTTCAGGTCCATTGATTTATGTTCTAAAATTGTTTAGCTCTTTTCTTCTACTTTATTTAGGCTTAAATTACTCATTTTTTCCCTTCTAGTTTCCTAAGATGGAAGCTTTCATCATTGATTTTAGAACTTTCTTCTTTTCTGATAGATGCATTTTAATGTTATAAATTTTCTTCCAAGAACTGTTTTGGCAGTAGCCCACAAATTTTGATAAGTTATATTTGCATAAAACATATTTTAAAATTTATATTGAGACATCTTTGTTCCATCTGCTATTTAGAAATACTTTTATTTTCTAAATATTAGGGATTTTCTAGGTACCTTTCTTTCATGAATTTCTAATATAATTCTATTCAGTTTAAGAATACACTTTGTATGATTTTTGTTCTTTTCAGTTGATTAATGTGTGTTTAATGGACCAAATGTGTTTTGTCTTGATGAATGTGCCATGTCAACTTGAGAAGAATGTGCATTCTACTGTTGTTGAATGGAGTGTTCTATAAAAGGCAATCAGATCAATCTGGCATTAATGTTCAAGTAATCCTGACTAATTTACTGCCTACTTGGTCTATCAGTACTGACAGAGGAATATTGAAGCCTCCAACTATAATAGTGCACTTGTCGATTTTTTTCCTTTCAGTTCTATTGGTTTTTGTTTTGATATTCTCTTTTCAGGTCCGTTCACAGTATGTCTTTGAGAATTGATCACTTTATTATTATGTAGTGCCCTTCTTTATCTCTGCTAATCTTCCTTGTTCTGAAATTAGTATAGCTACATGGGCTCCCTTTTGTTAGTGTTAGCATGGTGTATCTTTTTTCCCCCTTTACTTTTAATCTATCTGAGTTTCTATATTTAAAGTGTATTTCTTGCAGAATATATATAATTTGACTTTTTAAAACCCCGTATGACAATCACTACCTTTTAATCTGCTGTTTAGGTCATTTACATTTAAAGTGATTTTTGAAATAGGTGGATTAACAGCAATCATCGTTGTAACTGTTTTCTGTTTATTGGGTTTTTCTTTCTTTTTTCTCTCTCTTTTTCTGCCTTCTCTGGTTTTAATTGAGCATTTTATATAATCCAATTTTCTCTCTTAATTTACCATTATCGATTATGTATTTAAAAAGGAAAAATCGTACTGATTTTCCTATGCTTTATAATAGGCATTTTAAACTATCTAGGTCTACTTTAAAAAATACTATACTGATTCCTGTGTAGAGCAGGTAACTTAGAATATCCCTAATTCCTCCTTCTTGTTCCTTGTCGCATTGCTGGGGTTCATTTCACGTATCCATATACTGCAATCACCCCATACATTTTTTACCATTATTACTTTAAACAGGTATCTTTTATATCGATTAAGATTAAGAAAAATAAGAGATTTCATTTTACCTTCATTTATCCTCTGGTGGTCTTCATGTAGATCCAAGTTTTTGACCTCAATTTTCCTTCTGCCTTCACATTTTACATGCAAGTCTACTGGAACTGATTTCTTCAGTTTTTGTCTGAGAACGTTTTTATTGCTCTTTGCTTTTAAAAGATTATTTCACCAAATATAGAATTCAAAGTTGGTGGGGTTTTTTTTTTTCTCTTAATGCTTTATTTTACTCTACTCTCTTCCTGTTTGCATAATTTCTGATGAGAAATCTAGTGTAATTCTTACTGTGATTCTTGTTACTCTACTGATAAGGTGATATTTTTCTCCCCTCAGGCTTTTTTTCCCAAGATTTTGTCTTTGGTTTTCTACTCTTTGAATATAACATACCTAAATGTAGACTTTTTTATATTTATCCTGTTTGGTGTGCTCTGAGTTTCCTGGATCTGTGATGTTGTGTATGTTACTAAATTCAGAAAGTTCTCAGACATTGTTGATTTAAATATTTCTTCTGCTCCTTTCTCTCTTTCTGATATTCCTACTATGTATATATTATACCTTTTGTTATTGTCCCATCATTCTTAAGTATTCTGCCCTGTTATTTATTTTCTTTTTCCATTTCTGTCTGAGTAGCTCCTACTGCTGTATCTTCAAGCTCATTGATTTCTTTCTTAGTTGTGTCCAATCTTTTGATGAGCACATTAAAACACATTCTTCATTTCTGCTACTGTGTTTATATTTCTAGCATTTTCTTTTGTTTATTATTTTTATTTTCTCTCCTTCCATTATCCATCTGTTGTGGCATGTTGTCTACTTTTTTCCAATTAAGATGTTAACATTATCAACTATACTTATTTTAAATTTCAACATCTGTGTCATATCTGAATCCTGTTCTGATGCTTGTTTTGTCTCTTCAGATTGTGATTTCTCTTTAGATTATGTTTCTTCTTGCCTTTCGAAATGTCTTCTAATTTTTTTTGTTGAAATCTGCACATATATCAGGTAATAGGAGCTGAGGTAAATAAATGTTTAGTGTGAATTTTATGTTAATCTGGCTATAAATTGGGCTGTGTTTAATGTTTGCTGTAGCTATAGGTGTCAGAAACTTCAGGTTCCTATAGCGCACTTGTTTTGTACCCCAACATTGGCTTTGGACTTCCCTAAAATCCCTCGGAAAGAGTCTGTGTGTTTCAAACCATTCAGCTATAATCAATAGTTACTATACTGGAGTCCTGCTGGTGTGACAAGATGTGAGGTACAGAAAGTGTTTAGTAATCTTCTGATTAGATTTTAATCTTATCATGACAGTTTTTTTTTTTTTTTTGCTCACGTTACCCATCTGTTCTGATTTTCATAAGAGGTATAGTGTTCGATTCTGCCATAGACACTCATTCCTGGATATTGGATCCCAAATCTATATCCTAGAAACCCTGGCCCCTGTTGTCTATGTACTTTTCTCCCCTCGGGCGACCCAAGAGGCTAGATTGGGCTGAAATGGAAATGGAAGGAATGCCCTTCCTCCATCTGGGATAAGGCTCTGATAAAGTCTCTTCCCCCGGAAGGAAAATCCTTGTTTGTTATGTAAAAACCTCTGTGTATACTTCCCAGTGATCATTCTTCTCTGTCCCCTGCCAGAGTCATGAAGGATTCTTTACTTGATGTTCACCATGAGAATCCTAGTGAGGTTCTTGGTGGTGAATCTCATTTAGGTGTAGAGCCTCAGACCAGGACTTCACGTGTTTCTAACTCACCTAGTCTTAACTCAGCCCCTAGCAATTTGTCAAAACCATTAAGTAAGTGTTCCCACCAGTTTATGCCTCTAGCAACTTCTCCAGCTTTGACTTGAGATGCACCTGTCTCTCTAGACTCTCTGAGGGCAGTTTGCCCTGCAAACTCAATTCTATGATGGGTCCAAAAATAATTAATCTTCAATATATCTAGCTTTTTCTTGTTGTAAGGACAGAAGTGATGACTTCCAACCTCTTTACATATTGAACATGAACCTGAAGTTCCAAATGTTTCATTAGAATGAAATAAATGTAATAACTTCACAGAAAGAGGCCTCAAACATGTGGGAGGTCTGCGTGGCGTCAGTAGCAACCTGTAGTTTACTTCTATAACCAGAAGATTTTAATGACCACAAATAAAAACATGCATTCTTTCTATTAAATCCATTGGGTCTTCAGAATTGAGGATCAGAGTCAAAGTCTTTTTTGTTTGTTTTCATTGATATTACAACTCTCTCAGAAGGTATGGCCTGAGAAAGCATTACCTAAGCCATAAGGTGATACTCTAGTTTGTGCTACATATGTGAGGACCTGGGGATATGCTATCATTTTTGAGGCCTCTGGGACTATCTTGAAACACTCTGCTATTTTAAAGATGGAAAGTCTAAAGTTCAGGGAAAGATGGATGTTGGCCCAAAGTCACATAACTAGACAGCAGCAGAAACAGAATGAGAGACCTCTGCTGTCTCCTACTCACCTTCTCCTAAAGGATAGTTTTACTGTGTTAATAGACTTGTTGTCAATAAAAACAGCTCCATTCTCAAATACAGCAAATTACGTTTCCCTCTTGGCGAGACAGAAAACACATTTGTACAGCAAAGGTCCTGAGAAGCTTGACATTTAATTACATCAGAGTCATTTTTCTGTTTATTCTGTTTTGCTTTGCTTTATGTTTCTGTCATTATACCTATTAGCATCTATGAAGCTGTTGCTTCATGGAACATATTTTGAAAAATATGGGACTATTACCCCTCTCCCACGTTCTCTCCGTTTTCCTCTCCATCTCTTTTTCTCTTATTTATATTTATCTTCTAGGTTGCAGGTTTCTTATCATTGAAAATTACAGTTCCTATTCTTTTCCTCTTTCTGCCCCCTTCACTCTGCTATTCCACCTGTTCTCACTAGAGCATGCAGATCATGAAGCTCTTAGTAAACATTTCAGTGTCATTCACTGACTTTGGATGAAATTTAATACTGTTTTTCAAAACACTGATGTTTCTGCCCAGAGGTGTGCATCACTGAGGTGTGTTTTTTTTTTTTTTCTTGTTTTACCTTTTTGTTACTTTTTAAAAAACATAATCTGCTTCATCGCTTTGGTTTAGATGTTGTGTAACTTCTTTTTGTCTGAAAGCTGGACAGCACATGGGTTTTGGTCTCATTTCTGAAAATTGGACCACTGATGAGGAAGAAATTCCTGACAGCAGCCTGCAGCTCTGTCACTTTCTCTGATGACTTTGCCCACACTTGAGTGTCCTTTAACAAAATGCCTGGAATAAGTGGTGTGTTTTCCAGGATACTTTCTTCCGCCTTGTGCACCAGCAGAAAATTATAGCAGTGGTCTCAGTGGACAATGGTACAAACATGAGAGAATGTCTATTATAAATGTGCAAAGTCCACTTGAATGTCAGCAGCTGAGGGAGGGGAGGAAAGAAGCTGCGCTGTGCCTTGCTCATGCCTAAAGCCTTACACTCAAGCCACACTTAGACATATTAGAATAAGTAGACGTTTTCATTGTACTTGACTTCATATTTCCTTGGCTTACTATGGGGACCACATACTTGTAGTTAGGAGCATACACTGCCCTGAAACACAAATTTCATCAAATATAGAGTTAATTACGAAGCCAGTCTTGGCGATGTCATTTGCTATTAGAGAGGCTGTTTGGCCTTGAACCTAAAGGCATGAGCTCAAAAATGGAAACCTTGAAAGTGAGTGACTGAACAATTTAGTATTTGGGAAGAGCTCTTTTTCATAATAGCTATTCTTAAACAATCAGCATGGTTTCCTAAAGGGAAATCCAAGTGTGGACATATGAATAAGAGGTGCTTTAGATCAGAAAAGGGAGAAAGAAAATATAGATTTTCTTTCCTCTCTTTTTTTTTCATTCATTCTTTCTAGGTTGTGTTTGAGCTTAAATGACTATCAGTCTAAAGCAAACAGATAGAGTAAGGGGTTAAAATACTTGAAAAACAGGGTAACCACAAATCAAAAACATACAATAGTACCACAAAACCCAAAAAGAAACCAAGCTAATACAATATAAAGTTATGAAACAACAAAAGAAAAACAAAAAGGAAAAGAAAGGAAAAAAGAAGAAATACCAAATTAGCTAGAAAACAAAGTTCAAAATGGCAATAAACACACACCTATCAATAATTACCATAAAGGTCAATATTCCAATCAAAAGACATAGAGTGACAGAGTGGATAATAAAACAAAAACCCCAATATGCTGCCTGCAAGAGACCCACTTTAGAGTGAAGGAGACATATAGATTGAAAGTGAAAGGATGAAAAAAGATATTTCATGCAAATGGAAATGACAAGAAAGTGGGAGCAGTAGCACTCATATCAGACAAAATACACTTTAAAATAAAAGCCATAAAGAAAGACAAAGAAGGACCCTATATAGTGATCAAAGGAGCAGTAAAAGATGAGGATATTGCACTTGTAACATTTATGCACACAATATAGGAGCTCCTAAATATATAAAACAATTACTAACAGATGTAAGGGGAGAAACTGATGGGAATACAATAAGCGTAGGAGACTTTAACACCCCACTAACATCATTGGGTAGATCTTCCAGCCAGAAAATCAATAAGGCAAGGGGGAGCCTAATGACACAAAAGAACAGTTCGACTTGGTTGATATTTTTAGAATATTACATCCCCCCAAAACAGAATATACATTCTTTCCAAGTGTTCATGGAACATTCCCTAGGGTAGACCACATACTTGGGCACAAAAGAACCCTCAACAATTTTAAGAGGATAGAAATAATTTCAAGCATCTTCTCTGACCACAATGGCGTGAAACTAGAAAGCAACCATGGAGAAATAAAGGCAAAAAAAGGACAGCATGCTGACGAAAAACCATGCTACCAAAAAAACAATGGGTTAACAATGAAACCACAGAAGGAATTAAAAATACCTTGAGACAAATGACAATGAAAGCACAACTGCACAAAACCTAAGCAAAAGCAATCCAAAGAGGGAAGTTCACAGTGATACAGGCCTTCCTTAAAAAAGAATAATAATCTCAAATAAATAACCTAACCTACCACCTAAAAGAATTAGAAAAAGAAGAACAAACAAAACCTAAGGTCAGCAGAAAGAAAGAAATAATAAAGATTAGGGAGGAAATAAGTAAAATTGAGATGAATGAATCAATATAAGAAATCAGTCCAACAAAGAGCTGGTTTTTTGAAAGAGTAAACAATACTGAAAAAACCTCTGGCCAGGCTCACCAAGAAGAAAAAAGAGAGGACATGCATGAACAAAATAAGAAAGGAAAATGGAGAAATTATAACCAACATCACAGAAATACAAAAAATAAGAGAATACTATGAACAACTATATGGCAATAAATTGGACAACTCAGAAGAAATGGACAAGTTTCTAGAAACATATAGAATACCAAAACTGAATCAAAAAGAAATAAATAATCTGAAAAAATCAATCACTTGAAGCAAAATAGAATCAGCAATTCAAAAACCTTCCTGCAAACAAAAGTCAAAGACCAGATAGCTTCACTGGGGAATTTATCAAACATAGAATAAAGAGTTCATACCGGTCCTTCTCAAACTCTTCAAAAAGATTGAAGAGAAGGGAATATTCCTAAATTCATTCTATGAAACCACCATCACCCTGATACCAAAGCCAGACAAAGACACTACCAAAAAAGAAAACTATAGACCAATATTGTTGATGAACATTGATACAAAAATCGTCAAAAAAAAAATTAGCAAACAGAATCCAACAACACATAAAAAAGATCATACACTGTGATTAAGTTGGGTTCACCCCAGGGACACAAGGTTGGTTCAACATACACAAATCAATCAATATAATACACCACATCAACAAAAGACAGTATAAAAACCACATGATCATCTCAATAGATGCAGAAAAAGCATTTGATAAAATTCAACACCCATTTATGATAAAAACTCTAACCAAAGTGGGTATAAAGGGAACATAGCTCAACATAATAAAAGCTTTTTATGACAAACCTATATGATGCTCAATGGTGAAAAGCTGAAAGCCTTTCTTCTAAAATCTGGAACAAGACAAAGATGCCCACTCTCACCATTTCTATTCAATATATTATTGGACATCCTAGCCATAGCAATTAGATCAGAAAAAGAAATTAAAAGCATCCAAATTGGAAGAGAAGAGGTAAAATTGTCATTATATGCAGGTGACATGATACTATATATAGAAAACCCTAAAAGCTCTGCACAAAAACTACTAGAGCTAATAAAGGACTTCAACAAGGTAGCAGGATATAGGATTAACATCCAGAAATCAGTTGCATTTCTTTACACTAACAATGAAATATCAAAGTAAATAAACAATCCTTTTTAAAATTGCATCCAAAATAATAAAATACTTAGGAATAAATCTGACTAAGGAAGTGAAAGCCTTATATGCAGAGAACTACAGAAGGTTCACTAAGGAAATTAAAGATGACTTAAAGAAATGGAAAGATATTCCATGTTCTTGGATTGGAATATTTAATGTCATCAAATTGGCCATATTACCCAAAGCCATCTACGATTTAATGCAATCTCTATTAAATTACCCAAGATATTTTTTACAGAACTAGAACAAATAGTCCTAAAATTTGTATGGAATCACAAAAGACCCAGAATTGCCAAAGCAACACTGAAGAAAAAGAATGAAGCTGGAGGAATAACCATCCCAGACCTCAGATAATACTACAGAGCTACAGTAATCAAAACAGCATGGTATTGGTACAAAAACAGACATCTGGATCAATGAAACAGAATAGAGAGCCCAGAAATAAGCTCAAAAACTTTTGGTCAATTAATCTTTTACAAAGGAGGCAAGAACATGCATTGGAGTAAAGACAGTCTCTTCAGAAAGTGGTGCTGGGAAAACTGGGCAGCAGCATGTAAATCAATGAAGTTAGAACACACCATCACACCATAAAGAAAAATAAGCTTAAAATGGCTTAAAGACTTAACATAAGACAAGACACTTTAGACCTTTTAGAAGAAAACATAGGCAAACATTACCTGACATAAATCTTAGCAATGTTCTTCTAGGGCAGTCTACCCAAGCGATAGAAATAAAAGCAAAATAAACAAATGGGACCTAATTAAATGTATAAGCTTTTGCACAGCAAAGGAAACCATAAGCAAAACAAAAAGACAACCTACAGAATGGGAGAAAATATTTGCACAGATGAGACTGACAAGGACTTAATTTCCAGAATATATAAGCATCTCATACAGCTTAATAAGAAAAAAAACAAACAAACAAATCCAAAAATGGGCAGAACACCTAAACAAGTAATTCTCCAGTGAAGACATACAAATAGCCAGCAGGCACATGAAAAAATGCTCAATATCACTAATTATCAGAGAAATACAAATCAAACCTGCAATGAGTTATCACCTCACACCCATCAGAATGACCATCATTCAAAAGTCCACAAATGATAAAAGCTGGAGAGGGTGTGGAGAAAAGGGAACCCTACTACATTGTTGGTGAGAATATAATTTGGTACAGCCATTATGGAAAGCAGTACGGAGATCCTTCAAAAGTCTAAAAATAGACCTATCATATGATCCAGCAATCCCACTCCTGGGCATATATCCAGTGCTAACCTTAATTCAAAAAGATACATGCACCCTAATCTTCACAGCAGCACTATTTACAATAGCCAAGACATGGAAACAACCTTAATGCCCAAGACAGATGACTGGATAAAGAAGCTGTGGTATGTTTTTACAATGGTATATGAGTCAGCCATAAAAAATAATAAAATGATGCCATTTGCAGCAACATGGATGGAACTGGAGAATGTCATTCTAAGGGAAGTAAGCCAGAAAGAGAAAAAACATTACTATATAATATCACTCATATATGGAATGTAAAAAAAAAAAAAAAAAAAAAAAGACAAATGAACTTATTTACGAAACAGATACAGATTCACTGACATTGAAAACAAACTTATGGTTACCAGAGCAGGAAGAGGGTGGGAAGTGATAAATTGTGAGTTTGAGATTTGTAGATACTAATATATATAAAATAGATAAACAACAAATTTATACTGTATAGCCCAGGGAGCTATATTTAATATCTTGTAGTAACTTATGATAAAAAAGAATATGAAAATGAATATATGTATATTCTTATATGACTGAAGCATTGTGCTCTACACCAGAAATTGACAAAATTTTGTAAGCTGACTTTAGTTCAATAAAATTATAAAATAAATAAATAAATAAAATAAAAACATTACAGAGACCCTTAATGTCTATCAATAAAGGAATGGTTAATTAAATTGTTGATGCATCTGTGATTTATAATTTTAGAATACATAATAAATTCACATGGCTGACATAAAAAATCCCCTCTGAAAAGTTTTCTATGGCCTGTAGGAAAAAAAAAACAAATACAGCTTTTCCCCTTAGTAACATTAAATAGCCACCATCACCATAAATCCAAAAATCTCAGTGTGTGCATGTGCTTGTATATATGTTTGTTCATGGATAAATTCCATACCTGGAAAAGTAGTTACTTTTCGAGAAACTATACTATTTTGGATGAGTATTTCTTTCTTCTGTAACTGAAATCATACAAAATCATTAGTATCATTATTTAACTGCTATTCTAATTTTCATTTCAATTACCAATGAAGTTGTTCTTTCCAGCAGTGATCTTCCCGATTCTTGTCCTATAAGTTGGCTTTATATTCATTGTCCGTTTTCTTATTGGGCTTTTTTCTTTTCTACACTTTTTCTTTGATCACATAAGTTATGATCACGTAAGATAACCAGACATGAGGAGTGAATAGATAACTATCTATCTAGCTATCTATGTATAACTAAGTCTATATATATACATGTATGTATATATCTCTCCACAGGCGTGCCTGATGGAGCCACCTTGCTGGCGGTGGGTTTGCAGCACCCTTCGCATCCCCTAAATAGTTACAGGGGTCACTGGCAGCTGAAAGAACAGATGGGGTGTGGTTCGCCCTGAAGGCCTCCTCTCTCTCCACTTTTCTATAAACATCTACGCCCTGGCCGTGCTGTTCTTTCTAGAAGGACGTCTTCTGTACTTCTCACATGTTTCACATATATTTTTGAAAAAAATATTTTTAACATACATATTCCCCATCTTTTATATAATAAATTTTATAAATATGTATTTATAAGATAAATTATAGATTTATATATTCCTTCCCAACTACACATTCCACCAATAGCGCATGTGAATTTATGTCTGAACAACTTTTTGGCAACTGTGAAATCTTCTATTCTGGTATGCACAAAATGTGATTTATTTGAGTATAGTTAGAGAAAAGGAAACTGCTGGGTTTTAATAGAATAGGGAGGTAAAGCAAATGTCAAAAAATTAAGTTTTCACCAAAAGGCTTGGCAAAGGAAAAGTGATGAGGGGAATAAATTCAGACCTCACAGGAGCTCTCTGTGACTAGCTGTTGTGAGGAGAGGGAGCTGAAACAGTACAGAGGCGGTTGGAGCAGAAACCTGGGGAAGTGGGCATTAGGATTCATAGGGGGATCTGAGGAACAGGAGGGGTCCACTTTCCAGTGGTAAAAGATACTAAGGATCAGGCAGACAAACATGCCTCGTGTCTTCATGTCTTATTTATCTGCAACAAGTTAAAAAACAATTATATGGACTTCTTTGAAATTGTAGGACAATCAGGTAAAGCTCCTAAGGAGCCAAGAGTTAGAAATGTGTAGTTCTGTCCACCATTCTTTTTAAAATACATGAAAAAGCACCGACATTCTCCCATTTTATTTTTATTTTATTATTTATTTTTACTGTGCTGTTTTATTATTTTGCTTTTGGGAAGGTGATGTGTTTATAATGGTTTCTTTCCATAGGTTAACCATACATATTGCCTCCCTTAATTCTATTTCCCACAAAAGATTTTTAGTTCTTCAATATCAAATTGTCCTGCTATGGTGGCTGTCAGAAATCTGACCCCTAGAGTTGGTTAGTGTCTCTTGAACAAAACTCTAGTTCCAAGTGGAATCTTAATGAGGATATAGAGGAAAATAAGACTGGAAAAATAGGCTGAGGAAGTCGGTTTGCCTATTGCATGTTCTTACCCTCTGACATATAATTAGACCTGGCAGGCATATGGCAAGTGCTCTCTCAGTGTACTCTCTGCACACAGTGCTCAAAACCATTTCCAAATGGTGTTTTCTGGTCCGTCCTTTCAGGCCCACCAGCAGGCCACGGTCTGCAAATGTGCTGTGTAATTCTGACCCCTAGTGGCCAAGGAGGCTTCATCTAGACACACTTCAATTAACATGTTTAAGGTGTCATGTACTAAACAGTTACCTTTTTTTTTTTTCCATTTAATTTTTTTTTTTTTTATCTATATCTGGGTTGAATTCAACCTTCCCCCACTGTTTCATGGTGCAGTATGCCTCTTAATCCATCTGCCATACAGCAGACAACCAGGAAATCAAATCTGCCTCCTTCCCCCACTGACAGAGAATGAGATGTAAGGTTTAACGCAAGCGAGAATGGCTTAAGTTTTACACCCAGGAGGGAGTCATCCCTCCCTGTCTTTAGAAGCTGACAGTGAATTATGTGACAACACAAAAGTCCAACTTCTGTCAACAATGCTTCCCAGAATTTTCCCATATAAGCTCAGAGACAACCATTGTTTTCAGGGCCACTTCCAATAGGTGAATTTTGTACCTGGAAGCTTCCTATGGAAACCCAAATATTTCACCTGGGTTGCATTATTTATCACAGTAAGTACCACTGCACACTAACTGCACCTTTAGTTACGTGATAGACAAAAATAATTAAACTGGAGACTGAAGAAATGTACAAAGAATTGAGTCATTTTGAAAGAAAAAATATTCACAAAGGCATAATCTGGAGCAGAAAGTATCATAGAATGCCTAACATTTAGACACCATCATAGATGTCAAGTGTATTCACACACAATTTTTTTTTTTTTACTGCATTCAATCATTACAACTGTCCTGTGAGGAAAGAGGGATTTTTCACTTCATTTTGCAGTTAAATAAACTAAGGCACAGAGAGGCAACTGGTCTTATCCAGCTACAGAGCTAGCTTAAATCATGTGCCTGGTTTTTTTCTTTTTTTTATGATAAGCTCAACATCTTTTTTATGCTTGACTTACAAGGAGGGATACTTCTGCGGGGTCCCTTGGCAGCCACCTGAATTTCAAGAGGATATTGAGTAATCGGGAAGGTAGAAAAGGCAGGAGACAGGAATGTGAAATGAAAAAAAAAAAAAAAACATGTAATGAACTGAGTAACATCACCACTCTATTTGATAGTTAGAGAGCCAACTGGATCATGCAAAACTCAAAGCAAGTGTGGAGTTTTCTGAGGACTTGGGACCATATTACTGTTTAATTCAGTAAGAATCAAGGAGTGGAATTTTAGTCTCTGTTAAGATTTTATCATCATCATTAATAAGCCTTTAATTTTTTTTATTGTTTTAGGTACTGTGTTAGATAATAAAAATTATTACAAAATTAATAATGCTTGCTCTTTTATTGAGAGCCCAGTATCTACTTTAAATAACTTACACAATGTTCTCTTCTGATCAACTGTGAAGTAAATATTATTATCCCCTTTCTATAAATAAAAAGCCTGAGGCTTGGAAATGTCAAGCAAACAGGCCAAGGTCTTAAGTTTATAAATAGCACAGGTCATTCTAACCCCCAAACCTCATGCTCTTAACTTCAAAGACAAGTACATGAATAAGGTAAGGTGTCCCTAAAACTCCTCCTAGGGCCTTTTAGGACACACATATGAAGTACACACTAGTCCAAATATCACTGCAAGATACTCAGGAAAAAAGGAGATGCAGGATGAAAATAAAGAAGAGCAAAACAGCAAAGTCATCTAGAATTTCAATGTCTAATAAAACTGTATCATTAAAAATCAGATTTCCCAGGAATCCCACTCCTGGGGATATATCCAGGATGACACCTGCACCCCAATGTTCATAGCAGCACTATTTACAATAGCCAAGACATGGAGACAGCCTAAATGTCCATCAATGACTGGATAAAGAAGAGGTGGTATATTTATACAATGGAATACTACTCAGCCATAAAAACCGACAACATAACACCATTTGCAGCAACATGGATGCTCCTGGAGAATGTCATTCTAAGTGAAGTAAGCCAGAAAGAGAAAGAAAAATACCATATGAGATCGCTTATATGTGGAATCTAAAAAAAACAAACAAACAAAGCATAAATACAAAACAGAAATAGACTCATAGACACAGAATACAAACTTGTGGTTGCCAAGGGGGTGGAGGGTGGGAAGGGATAGATGGGATTTCAAAATTGTAGAATAGATAAACAAGATTCTACTGTATAGAATTCTATACTGTATACTGATTGTGTGTACAGGGAAATATACACACAATCTTATCGTAGCTCACAGAGAAAAAAATGTGACAATGAATATATACATGTTCATGTATAACTGAAAAATTGTGCTCTACACTGGAATTTGACACAACATTGTAAAATGATTATAAATCAATAAAAAATTTAAAAGAATCAGATTGCATAAAAAGAACCATTTTATTGATGGTATAGATTATTTGGGGTTAACTTTTTAAGGATTGGGTGCAAAGAGAATATCCAAAGGTTGTTTACCATGCCTATGAGGCATATGGACAATTTCCTCACTGTGATACACCATATAAGGGAGTTCTGATGCAATAAAGTCACTGGGACAGAAAGTGTCTGTCTATGACCATTCTGGTGGACAGGACAAAGGAAGAGATTGTTACAGTGATCTGTCTGAAGAGAAAGGAGTCGTAGTTAAGAAGAATAACTTGAAAAGAGGGAAAGAATCTACTGTGGTCCTTTTCATTACTTTAAGCAACTGGGTATGGCAACAATTAAACAACAAACAAAAAACAGGACGTAAAGTAATCAACCATTTCTAAATCTTGCTGGACTGAATATTAAATTTTTACTTGAAATTCTGCTGAGTGTCAAGGATGTGGGGGTGAAATTAGCAGGATTCTTTACCCTTGATCAGGTCAGTAGCACATTTAACATACTGTTCTTGAAGAACATTCTTTGTTTCTTTATGTATTTGAATGTGTCCATATTAAGTTCTCTGAATTAGGAGTATTTACCTCTACTAATATTAGAGCATTAGGAAACTCTTAAATGCCGCTTACAGATTTATAATCACGTATCCCCTTGACAGAGCAGTTCCCAAGCAGCTCTGAAACTCAAAGACGCAATCAAAACCACACACTTAAATTAACATCTTGAACTTCACATGTATGACACATGTTGAACATGCTTCTTGATAAAAGACGTGGAGTCTTTCTCTCTTCATTTGTGAACTAGAACGAGTTACTTCAGCAGGGTCTTTGTGAAGGATAAACGACATAAACATGTGAGGAAAACCTAGTGCTCCAATGTTACTCGACTGCTGTCTATTCCGCATGCTCCTTTGTCTACTTTTCAGGCTCCTAAGCTGTGCGGTACAGTTTGCCCCACACTGAAAAGCTTCCGAATGATATAGGGATTTTTGGGTTTTGTTTTGTTTTGTTTTTTGTATTTGTATTTGTCTATTTCTGTTACTGCATGTGGGCTTTTATAATTTTTTGATGTATCTATTGCTGTCACTTTCATTTTTTCCCCTTTCTTATTTGTCTATTCACTTGTTAATGTTCCCTTTTCTGTTTAATTAGCCCCATAACCTTGTGAAAGTCTAAGAAAAAAGTTACAGCTTGTTAGCACCTTTGAAACAAGGAGCACTTGTAATTTGAAAGGAGACTTGTGCATCTGTGGACTTCAGTGAGTGGGCAGAAGGGAACCCATTTTCACCGCTAATGATAATTTTAGCTGATCTTTATTAAGTTTCTCCCTTGTGCCCTAGCTGTGCTAGACACATACTACTTCAAGAAAAAAATGTAGTTTATCTTACTATTTTATTTTTCCTTGCAAGTTTCTGGAGGGCAGGAACTATTCTGTAAACCTTTGTCTCCTCTGTGCCAAGCAAAGTTGTTGCATAGAAGGCATTCCGTGAACATCCCTCAAACACACAAATGAATGAAAGTTTGACACACAGAATAGGAAGCCTGTCTTGCTACTGGCTGGGCATCTTTTCCAACATGATATCATTGCTGACCCCAATTGTGAGTAGCTTTGTTGTGCTTCTCTGTGACGCACGCACAGGTGTGCTTGTACCAAGTCAGCAATAAAAAGTAAAGTAACACCGTCGTGTTTGCGGGCGAGGCCCGAGCAGTCAACAACAGAAAGTGCGTGGTAGCTCGGCTGGTGCACAGAACGGCTCACAGGGGCTCGGCTGGTCCCCGCTGCGGCCCTCGGGAACTTGGCTTTGCACCTGCTCGCCGCCTCCCTCGACGCCTCGGGGAGCGTCTACCTGCCCTTAACCAGTTGGTGACATCCTCACAGCACCGCCAGCGGCTGAGTGACCTCGGGCCACCATCTCTAGGCTACACCCAGGGAGCCAGGAACAGTCAGGTGCCCTAGAACAAATATGCTGCACTGCAGGCCATCATGGAAGAACTGGGAAAAAAGATCAGACCCACCCAGGCGGGCAGCAAGAGCACGAGAGAGACTAAAGGATGCTTCATCCACACTGGAGGATTGGTACCCGAGCGCCCGGCTGAGACAGAACGGAATGCCGGGTCTCAGCTGGCTTGTGAGGGTGAAAGTTTTCCGTCTTC
Source organism: Camelus bactrianus (assembly GCF_048773025.1). Lineage (NCBI taxonomy): Eukaryota > Metazoa > Chordata > Mammalia > Artiodactyla > Camelidae > Camelus > Camelus bactrianus. Next base: position 6,653,136 of record NC_133568.1, on the reverse strand, counting down.
TCCCGCGAGGTTATAGTTCCCCTCTCATGTTCAGTAGAAACTTTCTTTTCAAAATGGTAATATTTGGTTTCTCTTCCCTGCGCCCCTCCCGTGGTTCAGTAAGCTCTGAACCCACAGTGTCTACGATTAAGGAGAGATTTTGCAGTTGGTAAGGGTTTCCATTTTAAGTAGTTAGGAACTACCCGGGTTTGTGTTTTTGTTTTTATTTTGTTTTGTTTTGTTTTTTGTTTCTTTTAAGCATTGATTCAAAAGATGCACAAAAAAATTACCTATCTTAACAGCAAACTAGTTTGCCTCCAATATACCATTGTTTTGCTCTCCTCTTTTGAATACATTTTGGATACATTTTGTTATGTATACCTTTATGTTATTCAGATTGTTCTTTGTTCCTTTTCATAAAACTATCAAAAGATAATGTAGAAAGTAAGTACTCTTATTTGTCAAAAATAAATATCACTTTGAGTTTTTAAAGAAGGTTTCAGGAAAGAATTCAGAAATTGGGATTTTAAAGCTGAAAGGGAAGTTAGAAATCAGCCAAATAAAAGCTTTTAAACATTTTCCAATACATGAATGTATCTTTAAATAGACTCTTAAGCAGAAACTTAACATGTAACTCTTACAACGTGGGTAGGGCAGAGGGTACGGTTCTCAGTGTCCCACAGTTACCCACTCCACCCCTCAGCATTCTCTGGGGCCTCAGAGCCTTCCTCAGTTCAGTTTGAAGATCCCTGAAAATAAAAGCTAGAAGTGCCTCAGTTACTACTAACATTAAATATGGCCTAAATAACTTTACAAGGGGAGTAATATTTCTCCCTTACAAATAACCTGGAATATTGCTGGAATTGGTTCAACACCTTCATCAACAATGCAAGGTTTTTGTTTAATTTTTGCAACTGTAGTATATTGGGAACTTTTTCTTGCCTAACCACCAAAATAGAGCTGCTGCTTTTCTGGCTGTAATGACTGTCCTGGGGACAAGAAAAGGGGGAAGTGGCAATGCCATACAGAAGTCTTTTTTTCTCTCCACCATGACAATAACAAATCAAAAGGGTGTCCAGAACCTCCTGTCGATCCTTCCTTATATCTCGTTGGCTGTAACTGTGTCATATGGCCATCCATAGCTACCAAGGCATTTGGGAAAATAACGTTCTCTCACCTAGTACTGTGCATTTGTAGCCCTGGACAAAAGCAGGATTGTGTTTGCCGGGAGGCAGGGGTGTTGGTTAATCAGCTAATCCTGCCGCGCCCCCCTCCCCCCCCCCCCCCCCCCCGTCTAGCCACAAATCTTCATTCTCAAATGGGGAACACTTATGTTCTTTGGCTTGGTTAACATCACCAGTAAATTGATGGTGGGGCTTGTGTCCACATTCTCAAACTGGACTTTGATAAATGAATCAAATTTGGAAAAGTAGAGAGATGGGGAGAGGACATTTCAAGTGGAAGGGAAGATCAGTGGGTCAACTGTCTAATAACTTACTTTCATTTTTAGGTCTCATTTAAAAATCATCTTTTCTGAATTCCTTTCATATTTGAATATATCATCAATATTTTCTGGTTATAAATATCTTACTATATGAAAACAGTTTCCATTTCTAATTACTTAGTTGAGATGTGAATTTATTAGCTTGAATTCTAAGCTTAACCAAATTAGAGAATTCCTTATCAGCCTTTGACTTTCTAAGCTCAAATTCCAGTCGGCATCCTACTGGGTATATAAGCGTGAGTAAGTTATCTAATACCTTTGTAACTCAGTTTCATCATTTATCAGAGGAGGGTAATCAGAATGCCTCCCTTGTAGGGCTGGTAAGACCTACACCTGATTGACTGCAGGTTCAGCCCTCGGACCAGAGCCAAGGCAGGCTCGCCCTGTGCCCTCACCAGGTGTTGGCTGTTATCACTGGGTGGTGAGCTCCTCCTGTGCTGAAATGCTCTCTTCCCAAGTCTTTTGACAGGAAGTATCACTGTTGACATAATACTTTATGTGGGCAAACTCTGAACTTAGGAAAATTTATCTTTAATATAATTACATCTGATTCTGATGCTTCTTCCCTTCTCAGGCAGCTAAGGTTTTTGTTTTTTTTTTTTTCTTTTCTTGCTCAATTTTCACTTGGTTTAAAACAATCCAAATGATGAACTCATAAGATAATTTTACTGACTTACTGGATACCCTCATCCATACTTCAGTAGAAAGTTGCAGAAAGTGGAACATGCTTTAAAAAAGGGAGAATGATCAGCAGCGGAATTTCAGGCAAGAGAAAAATACTGCGTGAGTGTAGCTTTCCCACTGTCTCCCAGTTCCCATCATTTAGATGATTATGTGCTAACTACTTTTGTAAGTGTCTTTCTGGTCACCTCTTGAAAGGTTTAAAGAACTGCTGCTTACCCTAAAAAATGGAGTGAGAGTAAACAGAACTAAGTAACTATGTAAAATAGGCTTGTTTGGTGAATACTTATTAGCCTGGTATTTGTAGACTTAACAAAAATGATTGATAGTTTTCAAGAATTGGAATTCCTGCCTATTAAACTAAAAAAACTCATTTTATATTTCCCATAAAGGTCAGACCTTTCAAAAGTCCTAGTTTCCTTGACTTAGCCGAAATTCATCAGGCCTTCACTCACATGGAGAAGGTCGAGGCAAGGAGACTCGGAGCCTGCGGGCATCACTTGAACAATAACGTATGCTGGCGAGGAAGATCTGATTTTGTTTTTCAAGGAAGATCTGATTTTGTTTTTCCGTAAAAATCAAATCATTGACCTGGACATCAACATCTTTGTAATGTTTCAACTTGATAAAGCTGAACAGTGTTTCCCAGATTCACCTCCCTGTATGTCTCCGCTTAAGGTTGGCCACAAGAGAAAGCCACACAAGATGAGCAGAAGTGAACGGAAGTTTTGTCTGTTCTTTAGAGGCGGGTGCAGTTCAGGCCCTGTCGTGGCTCCCACGTGCTTTGCAGCTCTGCTGGATCACCTTGCTGGTGAAGGTAGTGACAGAGTACCGCCCCCTCTGACTCCCACGGGATCTCACATCAGCTCCTCCTAGTGCAAGTGTAGCTCCACCAGAGAAATGCCAGCTTTTTCTGCAGGTGCCCGTGGCAGTGAAATTGCAGACTTGGAAATGGGGAAAGGCCAACATGGGTTCCGGTGAGAGATGGACATATTTTCCAGTTGTCCCTGCTTCATGTCTACTTTCTCCTCCTGACTGTCTGCTCTGTAACTTCAGGAGCAAGGTCCGATGCAAAAGAGAAGAAAACAACTAAGCCAATGATGCTTTACCAATTCTCATAGAGCAATGTCAAGTCTCTAAAATAAATTTCTTCTTCAGATCATTCCTTATGGTTCACTTCTCAGTTTGAACCTGCCCTGAACTTTTTGATACATGTCTTTTCCAACATAGTAAGTGGTGAGAATTTCTGTTTACAAGTTGCTGAGTGCTTCCCCTGGTCACTCCCACTCTTCTTTAGACACTACCTTTTTTTTTTTTTTTTTTTATATTTACTTCTCATCTAAAATTTTAGTGCCAGTGTATTTTTTCTAAGTGTTGATCTTTTATGATTATGCAGCCTGTTTCTTTTTAGCTTACAATGTCTTTTCCATCTTCCCTATCTCCCACTTCAGCTGATATTTACTTTAGAAATTGTAATACGGATTCCTCGCTCTCCCCAGAGGTTTCAGAAGAGAAAACATCCTAGACAACTGCACTCTCCTGAAGGAAGGGGTATGGATCCACATGAGTACAAGCAGATCTGACCTGGGGCTGAGATGGTCCTGTCATCTGCATGTATAGAATGCCCTGCCTTACAGTTTCTGAACACTGTGAACACCTAAAGGAAATGCTGAAGATCAAACATTCTTTTGAGTGCTTTATTACACAATTATTTACTGTCTTGCAGAAGTTTTTGGATTTCTTTGATTACATACATAGGTTTCCAAATTTAAAACAGGAAAGAGAAAAGGAAGAGTGCCAAACTGTGAAGGGAAGAACTATCGGATGCCAGTGCCTTGGATGCGCAGCAGTGGAGGGAAAAAATATGATGGATTCCAGATAAATGCGATCGCAGTCACTTTTTTTCCCCTGTGGCTTAATGCTCAAGTTGGGATGAGTGCTGGGAAGAGATAGGGAGTACAGAATAGGATTGGGGAGTTGGGAAAACATTAAGGCACAGAAAGGGAACTTTAACCATTAATAGCTGGATATTTCAAAAGTCTTCACGGTGATTTAAAGAAAAACCACATCATGTCCTGTCTGTATTTGTGAATTATTCTATAAATATAAAATATCAAAAAATTATAAATAAAAAAATTTTTAAATTTAGAATAATTATTGTATTATTCCAAAGATGCCAAAAGAGTCTACATTATATAGCTTAGAAAATTCTCCACTGTCCCTTCAGCCAACATTATCTTATGACACAGATACTTCTTGTTGTATTCCAGAGTTTCTCATGCTGTAGTACATGTCTTTTTTCAATTAGTGTTATATAGACCTGTTAAGCCCCAAATACTACTGCTTTATGATCCAGATTATGGAGGGAAATGAAAGCCAATGCTGTGTGTGCATGAATTCATGTATGTATGTATATATGCATGTGTGTATATGTATGTGTGTATATGTATATATGTGTGTATATATACACATACGTGTGTGTATATACATGTGTGTGTGTGTATATATATATATATTAGATATATATATATATATATATATGTAGCCCTTGACTCATGCATTGCTACAGCCCTTCTGTCTCAGTCTATGCCATTGGCCTAAAGGAAATTGTTCCAGAAGGTAACTGAAGGCTAAATGCTACACCATTTACACACAAAATCTTTCACTGCATTCTCCAACCTTTTTACCTCCACCTGAATCTCAACTCTTTTCCTCCTAGGCATATTTTTCTCTCCTGGTGCAACTTCTAAGAATATTAAATGAACTTCTTACCCAGAAGTATTTAGGGAGCATAGTCCTGAAGACCTACTTTCTTTTCTTTTTTAACATTTTTTTCTTGAGTTATAGTCATTTTACAATGTTGTGTCAAATTCCAGTATAGAACTTTCTTTTCTAAAATGCCTAATCATTTGTCCTTGCTGAAAGAATTCTCACATAAAAATCTATTGCTGGACTTTCCTTGCCTGGGCATATGTGGAAATTGTAGGTTCAGAGTTCTGCAATTATCCTTGCAATTGGTATTTTTAAAATACACATAAAACTTATCAATATTAATAAAAGCACAGAATGTATGATTATTTCATTTGCGTGAACACACTTTTATAACCATGAAGAATGGTGATAGAAATTTGCATAAATTACTGTATGCTTTAGTTTCCCATACAAACTGGAATTGAATGTCCAATATAAATTATGGAATGTTTATTCTGTGCCCTGTCCTATTAAATGCTCTAATGGGGATTCTTACAGACTCTCAACTGGTAAAATACCATTGAGAATATGAGGGTGACAAAAGCAAAATGTGTGAAACAGAATATTTTAAATGTTAAAATGTATGGTGCTGACATAAAAATTATTTAAGGTTCAGAAAGGAAAATTATCCATTATATATTTTTTATCTTCTTCATGTGTTTCCTCTGTCTTCCTTCCAGCTTCTTGTATTGTACTCCTTCCCACTGGCATTCTTGACGTAAATGTTTAAATGAAGAACAAAAGCAGCACAGGCCCATTAGCAATTAGTATAACCATGTGTCCTATCTGAAACATACACAAAACACCCATACATATGACAAAAATCCCAGGAAAAACTCCTGATCTCAACTCATCTCCAGTTAAGCCCAGCCAGGCACATCCTGTTGCATAGTCACCTGTTGGTGGAGTTGTTTGCTCTCATTTTCTCCATTTGCTAAGTCTTCTCCACTAACAGCACTCAACCAAAATGACACTCTTTATTGCCAATGATACTGTTCATTTTACTAAATTAAGTGTCTATGTTTTAGGTCTGACTTTTTGTGATTTTAGCAGCATTCACTTGTTTATAACACCTTTCTTTTTGAAACATTCTTCCTTTGTTTCCCAGCCTTCCCTATATATTTTCTGGTTCCTCCTCTTCAGTTTCTTAGGCCTGACAGTTTAAATGTTACATCAAGTTTCATTGTAACTATACTATTTTCTGTTTATACTCTCTCCCTTTGTTATTCCAAAAGCTGTTTTGCTGAAAGACTAAATAAAATTGACAAACCTCTGGCGAAACTCACAAAGAAGAAAAAAGAGAAAGCACAAATAAGCAAAGTAAGAAAGGAAAATGGGGAAATTACAACAAATAAAATAGAAATACAGAATATTATACAAGAATATGATGAAAAATTTTATGGAACCAAATTGGATAACCTAGAAGAGATGGACAAGTTTCTAGAAACATACTGTCCACCAAGGCTAAATCAAGAAGAATCTGAACACTTGAACAATCCGATCACTAGAAAGGAAATCAAATTAGCAATAAAAAAAACCTTCCTACAAATAAAAGTCCAGGACCAGATGGCTTTACTGGGGAATTCTACCAAACATACAAAGAAGAACTCATACGAGTCCTTCTCAGACTCTTCCAGAAGATTGAAAAGGAGGGAATACTTCCAAACTCATTCTATGAAGCCACCATCACCCTGATACCAAAACCAGGCAAAGACACTACCAAAAAAGAGAATGACAGACCAATATCACTGATGAACATAGATGCAAAAATCCTTCCCAAAATATTAGCACATAGAATCCAACAGCACATAAAAAAGACTATACATCATGGTTATGTGGGATTCATCTGAGGGGCACAAGGGTGTTTCAACATATGCAAATCAATTAATGTAATCCATCACATCAACAAGAAAAAGGACAAAAACCACATGATAATCTCAATAGATGCAGAAAAGGCATTTGATAAAGTTCAACACCCATTTATGATAAAAACTCTCACCAAAGTAGGTATAGAGGGAACATATCTCAACATAATAAAAGCTATATATGACAAACTATAGCCAGCATAGTACTCAATGGTGAAAAACTCAAAAGCTTCCCACTAAAATCTGCAACAAGACAAGGCTGCCCACTATCACCACTCCTATTCAACAAAGTCTTGGAAGTCCTGGCCACAGCAATCAGGCACAAAAAAAAAAAAAAAAAAGGGATACAAATTGGAAAAGAAGAGGTAAAAGTGTCACTATATGCAGATGACATGACGCTATATATAGAAAACCCTAAAAGGTCCACAGAAAAACTACTAGAGCGGATCGAAGAATTCAGCAAGGTAGCAGGTTACAAGATTAACGTTCAAAAATCAGTTGCATTTCTTTACATTAACGATGAATCAACAGGAAAAGAAGGTAAAGAAACAATCCCCTTTAAAATAGCACCCAAAGTAATAAAATACCTAGGAATAAATCTAACCAAGGAGGTGAAAGAATTATACACAGAAAACTATAAACCATTGATTAAGGAAATTAAAGAAGACTTTAAAAAATGGAAAGATATCCCATGATCCTGGATTGAAAGAATCAATATTGTTAAAATGGTCATACTGCCCAAGGCAATCTACAGATTTAATGCAATCCCTATCAAATTACCCAGGACATATTTCACAGAACTAGAACAAATCATAATAAAAATTTATATGGAACCACAAAAGACCTAGAATTGCCAAAGTATTACTGAAGAGAAAGAAAGAGGCTGGAGGAATAACTCTCCCAGACTTCAGACAATACTATAGAGCTACAGTAACCAAGACAGCATGGTATTGGTACAAAAACAGACATATGGATCAACGGAACAGAATAGAGAGCCCAGAAATGAACCCACAAACTTTTGGTCAACTAATCTTCAACAAAGGAGGCAAGAACATACAATGGAATAAAGACAGTCTCTTCAGCAAATGGTGTTAGGAAAACTGGACAGCAGAATGTAAATCATTGAAGCCAAAACACTTCCTTATACCATAAACAAAAATAAACTCAAAATGGATCAAAGACAAACATAAGACAAGATACAATAAACCACCTAGAAGAAAACATAGGGAAAACATTATCTCACATACATCCCAAAAATGTTCTCCTAGGGCAGTCTACCCAAGCAATAGAAATAAAATCAAGAATAAACAAATGGGACCTAATTGAACTTACAAGCTTTTTCACAGCAAAGGAAACCATAAACAAAACAAAATGACAACCTATGGAATGGGAGAAAATTTTTGCAAATGATGAAACTGACAAAGGCTTGATCTCTCGAATATATAAGCAGTTCATATGACTGAATAAGAAAAAAACAAACAACCCCATCTAAAAATGGGCAGAGGACCTAAACAAGCAATTCTACAAGGAAGAAATACAAATGATCAATAGACACATGAAAAAAATGCTCATATCACTAATTATCAGAGGAATGCGAATCAAAACTACAATGAGGTATCACCTCACACCAGTCAGAATGGCCATCATTCAAATGTCCACAAGTGACAAATGCTGGAGAGGTTGTGGAGAAAATGGAACCCTCCTACGCTGCTGGGGTGAATACTGTTCAGTGCAGCCACTGTGGAAAACAGTATGGACATTCCTCAAAAGACTAAAAATAGACTTACCATATGACCCAGTAATCCCATTCCTGGGCATATATCCAGAAGGAACCCTACTTCAAATAGATACCTGCACCCCAATGTTCAATAGCAGCACTATTTACAATAGCCAAGACATGGAAACAGCCTAAATGTCCATCAACAGATGACTGGATAAAGAAGATGTGGTATATTTATACAATGGAATACTATTCAGCCATAAAAAATTACAACATAACGCCATTTGCAGCAACATGGATGCTCCTGGAGAATGTCATTGTAAGTGAAGTTAGCCAGAAAGAGAAAGAAAAATACCACATGAGATTGCTCATATGTGGAATCTTAAAAAAAAAAAAATGAATTTAAATACAAAACAATAACAGACTCATAGACATACAGTACAAACTTATGGTTCCCAATGGGGTTGGGGAGTGGGAAGGGACAGACTGGGAGTTCAAAATTTGTAGATACTGACAGGCATATGCAGAATTAACAAACAAGATTATACTGTATAGCACAGGGAAATGTATACAATATCTTGTGGTAGCTCACAGTGAAAAAAAATGTGACAATGAATATATGTATGTTCATGTATAACTGAAAAATTGTGCTCTACACTGAAATTTGATACAACATTGTAAAATGACTATAACTCAATTTTTAAAAGTTAAAAAAATAAAAATAAATAAAATAAAATTTAAAAATAAAAGTAAAAATATTGAATCCCTATGCTGTACACCTGAAACTAACATTTTAAGTCAACTACATTTCAATTTAAAATGAAATAGAACAATTACAAAATAAAAAAAAAGAGAGAGAGAGATTTTTCCATTAAAAGAAAAAGAAAGAAAGAAAATCAATAAAACCAAGAGCTGTTTTCTTGAAAGAGTTAAAAAATCAACAAACCTCTGGCTAGACTGACCAAGAAGAAAAGTAAGAGGACTCTAAATAAAATAAGAAATAATAGAGTTGAAATTACAATCACACCACATAAATACAGAAAAACACAAGAGAATACTATGAACAATTATATGCCAAAAAATTGAATAACAGAGAAGAAATAGACAAGTTTCTAGAAACAGACAGTTCATCAATGTGAATCAAGAACAAATAGATAATTTGAACAGACCAATCACTAGAAGTGAAATAAAATCTTAAAAAAAAATTCCCTGCAAACATAAATCCAAAACCTGATGGCTTTTTGGCTAATTCCACCAAACATGCAAAGAAAAACTTCTATCAATCCTTCCCAAACTCTCCCAAAAGATCGAAGTGGAGGGAATACTCCCAAAGTCATTCTATGAAGCCACAATCACCTTGATACCCAAATCAGACAAAGACACTAACAGAAAAGAAAATTACAGGACAGTATATTTGATGAATATAGATGCAAAAATTCTCAACAAAATATTAGCAGACAGAATCCAATGACACATAAAAAAAGATGGTACACTATGATCAAGTTGGAATTATTTGAGGGGCACAAGGATGGTTCAACATATGCAAATCGATCAATGTGCTATACCACATTAAAAGAAAGGACAGAAATTACATGATCATCTCAATAGTTGCAGAAAAAGCACTTGATAAAATTCAACACCCATTTATGGTAAAAACTCTTACAGAAGTGGGTACAGAGGGAACATATCTCAAAATAATAAAAGCTGTTTATGACAAACTCACAGCCAATATAATATTCAGTGGTGAAAAGCGGAAAGCCTTCCTGCTAAAATCTGGAACAAGACCAGGATGCCCATTCTCACCACTTCCATTCAGCATGGTACTGAAAGTCCTAGTCACAGCAACCAGACAAGAAAGAGACATAAAAGAGATTCAGATTGAAAGGGAAGAGGTAAAATTGTCACTATATGCAGATGATATGATGCTACATATAAAAAACTCTAAATGCTCCACATAAAAACTATTGGAGCTGATAAACAAATTCAGCAGGGTAGAAGGATACAAAATTAACATACAGAAGTCTGTTGAATTTCTGTTCAATAACAATGAGATATCAGAAAAGGAAAGTAAAAGGAAATCCTTTCAAAAATACAGCATAAATTATAAAATACTTAGGAATAACCCTGACCAAGGAGTGAAAAGACTTATATGCTGAGAACTATAAAACACTGATGAAATAAATGAAATATTATTTAAAGAAATGGAAAGATATCCCACATTCTTAAATTGGAAGAATTAATATTGTCAAAATAGCCATACTATCCAAATCAATCTACAGATTTAGGACAATCCCTATAAAATTACCCAAGACATCTTTTACAGAACTAAAAGAAATAATGCAAAAATTTATATGGAATCACAAAAAAAAACCAGAATTGCCAAAACAATACTTGGGAAAACCAATGAAGCTGAAGGCATGACCATTCCAGACTTTAGACAATAATACAAAGCTACAGTAATAAAAACAGCATGATATTGGCACAAAAGCAGACACATGGATCAATGGAACAGAATAGAGGGCCCAGATGTAAATCCACTCACCTACAGTCAATTAATCTTCAGCAAAGGACATAAAAATATACAACAGAGAAAAGACAATCTCCTTGTCAAGTGGCATTGGGAAAGCTCGACAGCTGCGTGTAAATCCATGAAGTTAGAATATGTTCTCACACCATACATGAAAATAAACTTAAAATGGCTTAAATAGTTAAATATAAGACAGGACACCATGAACTTCTTAGAAGAGAACACAGACAAACTTTCTCTGACATAATTCATAGCAATGTTCTCCTGATCAGTCTACTCAGGCAATAGAAATAAAAGCAAAAATGAACAAATGGGACTTAATCAAACTTAAAAGCTTTTGCACAGCAGAGGAAACCATAAACAAAATGAAAAGACAACCTACAGAATGGAAAAAAATATTTGCAAATGACAGATGGGCAAGGGACTAATTTCCAAAATATGCAAACAGCTCATGCAGCTTAATATGAAAAAAAAAAAAAAAAAAAGAACAACCCAATCAAAAAAATGGGCAGAAGACCTAAACAGACATTTCTCCAAAGAAGACATCCAGATGGGCAACAGGCACACAAAAAGGCACACAATATTGCTTATTATTAGAAAAATGAAAATTAAAACTACAATGAGGTTTCACTTCACACCGTCAGAATGGCCATCATTAAGAAGTCTACAAATAGGAAATGCTGGAGATAGTGTGGAGAAAAGGAAACCCTCCTGCACTGTTGGTGGGAATGCAAATTGGTGCAGCCATTATGGAGGACAGTATGGGGGTCCCTTAAAAATCTAAAAATAGACTTATATGATCCAGCAATTCCACTCCTGAGCATATATCCAGAGAAAACTCTAATTTGAAAAGACATATGCACCCCAATGATCTTAGCAGCACTATTTACAATGGCCAAAACATGGAAACAACGTAAATGTCCAATGGAATATTACCCCATCATAAAAAGAATGAAATAATGTCATTTGCCACAACATTGATGGACCTAGAGATTATCATACTATGTAAAGTAAGTCAGAGAAAGACCAATATCATATGATATCACTTACATAAGGAATCTAAAAAAAGATACAAATTATATTTATAAACCAAAAATAGACTCATGAACATAGAAAATAAACTATGGCTACCAAGGGGAAAGGGTAGGGAGGAATAAATGAGGAGTTGGAGATTAACAGACACATTAATATATATAAAATAGATAAACAACAGGACCTACTCTATAGCACAGGGAACTATATTTAATTTCTTGGTCATAACATATAATGGGAAAAATACAAAAAGAAAAAAAAATATGTATATGTGTAACTGAATCACTTTGCTGTACATCTGAAACTAACATTGTAAATCAAATACACTTCAATAAAAATAAAATAAAATGCAAAAAATACCCTAAAAGCTTTTACACAGCAAAGGAAACCATAAATAAAACAAAAAGACAACCTACAAACTAGAAGTAAATATTTGCAAATGATGTGACTGACAAGGGCTTAACTTCCAGAATATACAAACAGCCCATGCAACTCAATACAAAAAACCAAACAACTCCCTCAAAATGAGCTGAAGACCTAAACAGACATTTCTCCAAAGAAGACATATAGATGGCTAAGAGGCACATGAAAAGATTCTCAGTATCTTTTATTATCAGAGAAATGCAATCAAAACTACAATGATCTATCACTGCACACTGTCAGAATGGCCATGATTAAAAAGTTCACAAACAATAAATGCTGGAGAGTGTGTGGAGAAAAGGGAAACCTCCTGCATGTTAGTGTGAATGTAGTTTGGTGCAGCCATTATGGAAAGCAGTATAGTGATTTCTTAAAAAATGAAAAATAGACATACTATATGATCTAGCAATCCCACGCTGGAGAATATATCCAGACAAAACTCTAATGTAAATAGATGCATGCACCCTGAGTTCATAGCAACACTATTTGCATTAGCCAAGACATGGAAACAATGTAAATAACTATCGACAGATGTTTGGATAAAAATATGATAAATATATATACAATGAAATACTACTCAGCCATAAAAAAGAATAGAATAATGTTATCACAGCAACATGGAGAGACCTGGAGCTTACAAAGTGAAGTAAGTGATGTGAGCCAGAAAGAGAAAGAAAGCTACCATGTTATTGCTTAATGTGGAATCTAAAAGAATGACACAAATGAACTTATCTACAAAACAGAAACAGGCTCAGAGACATACAAAACAAACATGTAATTGGGGGAAAAGGGGAAATAAATGAGGAGTTCTGGATTTGCAGACACCAATTACTCTATATAAAATAGATAAACAACAAGGTCCAACCCCACAGCATATGAAACTATTTTCAATATTCTGTAATAAAGCATAACGTAAACAAGCATGGAAAATACATATAAATGTATAACTGAATCAATATGCTGTACACTTGAAACTAACACAACCTTGTAACTCAACTATACTTCAATTTTTAAAAAATACGTGAACCTGATTTTGAAAGGTGAATTGTACTCCATGTAATAAGGAATGAAGGCAGTTCTTTTAAAGTTAACAGATTAAACAAAAGATTGAAGGAGTATAACTTTCTTGGGAACCCAGGGTTCTTGAGATACCTTTGTGGCAAAAGGTGAGAAGGAAGCAGTAAAAGAGGGTAAGCGAGATAAGTAGTCAGGTCATAAGGGATTAGAATAATATTCTTGATTTTTTATAGGTGATTCTGAATTACTATTTATATTTTTTATTCTAGTAAAATATAACAAAAATTTCTCTTTTGAAAAATTCAGAATCATTAATTACATTTGTCACTGTTATCTATGTAAAGTACTTTTTCATTATCCCAAACAGAAACTATGTACCTATTAAACAATAACTCCCTGTTTTTCCTTCTCTGCAGCCCCTGATGACCTCTACTATGCTTTTTATCCTTCTGGATTTGCCAATTCTGCGTACTTCTTACAGGTGGGATCACACAAAATCTGTCTTTTTGTGCCTGGTTTATTTTAGGTAGCATAATTATTTCCAGATTTATCTATTTTGTAGCACGTGCCAGAACTGCATTCTTTTTTGAAAGCTGAGTAATGCTTCATTTTATTTATATACATTTTTTTTTTTATCCATCATCTGTTGATAGAACTTTGAGTTGTTTCCCTTTTGGCTATTGTGAATAGTTGCTACAAATAAGATTATACAATTTTAAGTTTGAGTTCCTGATTTAAAATATTTGGAGAATATTCTTCCACCCAAGAAGTGGAGTTGCTTGATCATATTGTAATCCTGTGTTTAACTTTTGGAAGAACCACATTATTGCTGTTTTCCAGAGCAGCTGCACTATTTTGCATTCTCACCAACAATGCACTATGGTTCCAGGGTTTCAATTTCTCTACATCCTTGCCAAAATTTGTTATTTTCCTTTTTAAAATAATGCTGTCTTAATACGTGTGAACTGGTATTTCATTGTGGTTTTGGCTTATATTGTCCTAATGGCTAATGATGTTGAGATTCTTCTTATGTTTTTATTGGCCATATGTATATCTGCTCTGGAGAAATTTCTAATCAAGTCTTTTGCTCAATTTTTATTGGATTATTTGTTTTCCTTGTTGTTGTTTTTTATTTATAGATGGCCTTTATATATTCTGGATGTTAATTCCTTATCAGATATATGATTTGCAAATACTTTCTCCCATTATGTTACTTTTTTTTTTTTAACTCTCTTGACAGTGCCCTTTGATAAACAAAGGTTTTCAATTTTAATGAAGTCCAATTTATTTCTGTTGTTATTTGTGATTTTGGTGCCATATCCTGAGAAATTTAAGTCGAGTAGTGGTATAATTAAATATAGATATGAGGGTCTCTTAGATAAAACATTGCAGGATGACTTAAGAAGAGAAAAAACTCAGGATAGAAAGACAAGTTAATAAGTGATGGTAAAAGGCTTATGGGTAAGAAAGCTGATAGAAGAGCCACAATTTTCCCTCCCTGTATGTTCAATACCTTGTAAAACAAACAACAAAAGAACAAAAAGAAATTAAGAAAAAATTATCAGAAACAATGTTGGGAGAGGAAAAAAATTTATCTCTGCTCTTTCTAGGTTAAACTGATGTGAGACAAGTTAATAGGAGAAAAACCTAGTTTAACTGCATACATATGAGAGCTCCATAAGAATATGAAACCCAAGGACAAGTTAAGCAGTAGGGGCTCATGGATCACCTGAGAGAAGAAGGGAAGGTAGGGTTTGGGACTTCATAGGAGAGAAATGCAATTCATGTGGAGATTAAAAAGTGCTTGTTAAACAAATGTTTGGCATGTCATGCAGAGGCAATGGGCACAGAAAGGACTTTGGCTCCCAGGCCCGGCTGAGGTCCCCCCACTGTCAGCATTCCACGGTGCTCTTTCTGTTACAGGGCCTTTATCTAAATTCTTTTAGGCAGTTAAGGGGTAGGGAAAAAGGAAGATTCCCTGTGTCTTTTGTTTCTTAAAAACTCATTCCAAAGAATTCTTAAGCCACAGAGGCACACTTTGTATCACCTCATACAACCTACTTTTAAAAGTGTCAGTCTAGAAGAAAAGTGAAAATTCAGGTGCAGCTTAACCACTATGCATCTTAAACCTACTCCCCTGATCTCCACAAAGAAGTACAGAAGAAAAGAAATAAATTAAGAAAATTATGAGACTGTTCACTAATAACTCCCACACTGAAATTAAGTGCGAATGGGTGTGATTACACATCAACTGAATAATAATAGAAAATCCTTTTGAGTAGAAATTTTTACTTATAATTGTTGTGATCTCATCAGAATCAGTAAAATCCTCCAGGATCCTCCATCATCCAGGAATTTGCAATAAAGTTATGAAATAATCTGTAGGTCAGGTTGTCTCATCCAATTAGACAATGATAGTCTTCTTACCTTACTTCCCCATTAGATGAAACTCAGAAGAAACTATTTAGACAAATTTTAGAAGAGACATAGAGCCAGGCTCTGCCACAAAGTCTGCACAATGCCCTAGTGAAATGTGCCTTTTCTTTCTTTCTTTTGTTCTCAGGTTAAAAAGTGTAGTATAAGCAAACATTCCGGTCTTCAATTTAAAGCTTAGGATATAATACAGAGATTTCCTAAAGTGAAAAGCTCCATCCTTTATTAGAATAAATAATAGTACTCCACTGGGTTATCCAAGTCAAATAGTAAAATAATAAAACAAGAGCATGGCAACAATCCAAACATTTTAGGGAAGAAAATGAAAATGAGAATGGAATAAAACAGCATAGCATGTAAAAAAGTTAAAAAAAAAAAAAAAAGGTCAGCACAGAATAAAGCTTAAGTCAAAGACTCTAAATTCAAACATTCAAAGTCTACAATACAGGATAAATAAACTTAAGAAAACATATGATTTAATTGAAATGAAAGATGAGCTTTAGGAAAAAACGTAGTAGAAAAACAACAGGGCTGAAGGACACTGTAAGATACAATAAGGAAGAGTTGAAATACCAACATTAAGGAAATACATTTTTCTGATATGAATTAGTGGTCCTTATCAATCCAACTGTGCTGTAGACAACTGTAACATTTGGGAAAAACACCTACACACAAAATAAAAGCTACGTGAAAACAGGAGAGAGTTGCCAAAAATAGACAAATAGTAGATTGGAGTCTATGCACTGAAAAAGTTTTTTAGCTTCATAATTTTTAGACTGAGGGCAAGCTTAGTTTGTACCATATGGAGTAGAAAAAACTCAGAAAACCCACAGTTGTTTGGGCTTGTAACACCAGAAAATAGAGTAAAAGTCAACAACAGTCAGTGGAAATTGAGAGTGGAAATCCAGGGAAGGGGAAAGCCAGAGAAGGGAATGGCCATATTTTGTTTGTACATTCTTTCCAAATCTCTTGCTGATGACTGAAACTTTCACGAGTGACATGACCACTGAAGGAAAGCAGCATAACCTACCTCAAAATATGTCACTTTGGCATATTGATTATTCTGAATTAAAATTATTCAAGAATCAGCTGGCAAGAAGGACACTCTGACCCTTAGTTTTTCCCCTGAAAGCAGGAAATAAATTTCACATGTGAAAGTATACTAGGAAAGTAGAAAAAATTCTTATCACCAGAGATAGGAAATTCAAAGTCAAAAAGGCTATACAAACAAACTTTGTGACTTCTTTATTAATTTTCTACCCCAAGTGCAAACCCCTTTGTTTTGTTAAATTTTCACAAAGAATTATTTCTTTGTCTAAAAGGTAGAAAGCCTGCTTGCATTGGTCAGTTCTGTGAGTCTCATAGCTTTGGGACTAACCATAAGTGCAAAATTAAATTTCTTTCTCCCATTAATCTGTTTTATGTCAATTTAAACATTAGACCATCCAAAGAACCGAGAAGGGAAGAAGGGAAATATTTATCTCCCCTATAACACAAAGGACACAACTAATGACAAAGTATGTAAACAAAGACTTACTGCACTGCCCATTGCAGGAGTAGAGATAGTTTGTAGCTTGTCTGAGTCCAGCCAACTTTAGTGCTTGCTAAAACCTATGAAATTATTAAACACTCTTGTACGGATTCTATTCTCTTCTAAGGATTGTAACAGAATTGTCAGGGTATATCATTTATAAGTACACAATCCAAAATTATTCTATATTCAAAGAAACTAGAAAACACAACCCATTCTGAAGAGAAAATGCAGTCAATGTTATTACTTGTGAGATGATACAGACGTTGAAATGAGCAGAAAGTACTTTTAAAGCAGCTATTTTAACTGTGCTCAATGATGTAAGGGGAAAATATGAAAAAAAAAAAGTAAGAAATCTCAGATTTAAAATAAGCCTGAGAAGAAACAAATGAAATTATGGAACTGAAAAATACCATATCTGAAATTTAAAAGAATGTACCAGTAGAACTTATTGAAGAAAGAGCCTGTTAATTTGATGATGAATCAATTAAATGTTTTAGTATGAAGAACAGAGAGAAAAAATATTCAAAAAAGAAAAAGATTTCCAAGTCCCCATAAACTAATATTAAAAAAATCTAAAATATATTTATTCAGAGGCACATAAGGATAATGCAGAGAGAAGGGGATAGAAAAATACCTGAAGAAATAATAGCCAAAATTTCCCAAATTTTGTCATGGGCATAAATTTATAGACTTGAGAAGCTTAGTAACCTTGAAGCAGGATGGGTAAGCATGCAGAGCAGCACACCTTAATAAATCATAATCAAGTTATTAGGATCCAAAAATAACAACAACAACAAAAAATTCCTGAAAACAGCCAGAAAAAAACAAAATACATTATATATTAGGGCACATCAATTTAAATACATTGACTTTTCATAAGAAATTCTACATCAGAAGACAATGATTACAAAGAGATTAAAGAATAAAATTCTGAAGTGTGGGGAGTAACGATAAAACAAGACTATAGGCAGAATATCCTTGGCCTTCTCCTTAAATCAATAATTATGACATTCAGAACTCTTTTAAGAGGCAGATGAGTTCACATTTTGGAGTCAGGATGGAACTGAAATTAATTCACTTCAGTGGAACTGGTGCAAAATTTAAAAATGTAACCTCAATTTTACCTTCTACCTATGCTAAGCCGTCTCTTTACCATTTAAGCTGATTTCTTCAGTAAAAAAGTTGATATTTCCATTTTTTCTTCCCTGTTATTTCTCCTGAAATTGTTTCTTTTTATCCAAATGCAGTTCCCAGTCCTGACTGCACATTTTAAAGATCACATACTTTAGAAAAGCATGGGTATCTCAGGAAGAAGAGTGCAGGGAAAAAGGAAGGAAGGAAGGAAAGAAGGAAGGAAGGAAGGGAGAAAAAGGAGGGAGGGAGAGTGGAACGAAGGAAAGAAAGTAAAGACAATGAAATAATATCTGAGATAACTTTAAATGTCAAAAGCTGTCAATGTATAATTCTATATGCAGATAAAATACCCTTATCAAATGAAGAAGTTGAGTGCTAAGTGGTTGCCATTGAATTGTTGTGCTTGGGTGGATCCAGAATGACACCTCTAAAGACCAGGTGGGTTACTTACACTCTGCCATCTCATCAGGAACAAGAACAGGCCATGCACTCCACAGAGATCATAAAAGTTTCAGGAAACAGCCCTGGACCTGTGGTCTCATCTTATCCAGACAAAGGTGCTTGACCTTCTATCGCAT
The DNA here is from genome assembly GCF_048773025.1 of Camelus bactrianus. Taxonomy (NCBI): domain Eukaryota; kingdom Metazoa; phylum Chordata; class Mammalia; order Artiodactyla; family Camelidae; genus Camelus; species Camelus bactrianus. Next base: position 6,633,961 of record NC_133568.1, on the reverse strand, counting down.
ATGCCCAGCTGCCATCTCAAAAAACAGGGAAAGCAGGAGAATCCAAAAGCTTGGCATTGACTAATTCAAAAAGAAAGAATATTAAACCAGTTCTGAGATAGAAAGGAATTCTGAATGCACTGAATTCATTGCATATTTGGACAAGAAATCATGTAATCCAAGGGTAAGTTGGGTATCATCAATGGGCACTTTTAAGCTTCCTTGATGGCTGGTTGTGTGGAGTAAAGGTTGAGGAAGGGGGCTTGTGAGGGAGGAGGAAGGGGGCTTGTGAGGGAGATAAAGCCAGTTTAAAAAAAGAAGTGAAGTCTCCTTTCCTTTGTTTATGATATAATTGTGTATGTATATTTGCATCTGACATATATGTTTATAACTATGTATGTATACAGTTATATAATTTTGCTATTAGTTTATACAATATACCCTCTTCCAACACCAGCTCTGTTCTCAAGTGTCTATTTGTTTCCATCCATATGAATTGGGGATTTTTTGTAGTTAAAATAAATTGGCAGAGTTTAGTTGAAGGGTAATGAGAAAATATAACCAACAGGAAATAAAACCTTCTCTATCAGGTTTTTAAGTTTTGATTCTCATGGAGAGTTGGTGGTGAGACAGATAGTGGGATCTGTTCAACATAAAATCTGTGGGACTCTAAGCATAAGGAGAGTTGCTTCTGAGCCTGAGAAACTAACTTCAGCACAGGATTGGGGTAGTACACCTCTTATGGTGCTGCTTCTCAGACTTCAAGCAGTTCTGGCCCCCAGACTATCAGAACACTGAGGCATCTAGACCTAGCAACCAATCCAGTTACGTGAATATCTTTTCAATACGTGAGGTCATTGGTTAGACATCTCCAAGTGACCTCCAGGCAGCGGTATAAAACTAAGGGAGTATAAAAGATGGTAATGATACAAAGCAACTGGAGTAGATTAAAGGTTAGTGGCTCTGTGTAAGGCTTCCTTTTAGAGATGTTCTAAACATCATCAGATAACACAACTAAACAGAGAACTAAATTCCTAATGTGTGGGTGATGGCTATGGGGCCAGAAGGCATTCAGGACACATGCAGAATGGATGAACACAGAGAAAAACACTCTGAAAGTTAGAGAACAAGTAAGAATTATAATTTCTGCAATAGTAACAGTAGTATTAGTATTTAATTTTCACACAGAGAAATCCTATCCAATTAAAAAAATTACCTCTGCCCATTTTTACAATAGGAATAAATATGTTCTTATAGACAAAATAATACTGTCTTAAATTTTTTTCTGCACAGTTTTCAAATCATGTCTATACACGTTACATGATGATTTAAGGCTCTCAAATTCAGCTTGCATATATCTCTAATTCAAAGAATTGACATAACTTGCTCGAGACCACTTGACTAATGCACAGAATAATCTAGATTGGAATATGAGCTTCCTCGTTCTGCTAAGCCTCTTTACTTTCACTAAGTTCTGTTTTTAGAGTCATATTTCTCCTGACCATGTCCTCCTGCAGCCACCTGAGATGTGAATTACTGCCCTGGGGTTTGAACACAGCCAGCATGTGATTTTTCATAAATGGATTCCTTTTGTTTATGACTTTGCAGACTCCTGTCTTCACCTACTATTTTCTTACTTCGGTTAAGTCACAGCTGGGAACAACCACATCTATCCATTTGATAAAATCTAAACATATGAAGTGATTTTTTTCTCCCCAAGAACAGACCATTTGGAACAATTTTGAACAATCTTTGGGGCTGGGTAGAAGAGAATATTAGGCTGTAAAGAATTTATTCTGTTTTCAAATCTTCAGGTGAGGGCAGAGTCTTAGAGATAGAAAATAAGACAGAAAAAAATATTTCCTGTAATATGGTTTCAGGGCTACAGACAACCTTTTACCCTACAAATGCTTCTTAACACATGCATATAATCTTATCAGGGTACAAGATCTTTCTTTTACGAGAAAAAAAATGACTTTTAAGTCTCCCTGGGGAGGGTAACACTGTGGCCAAGTGCAGGGTTACAATAATAAAAGACAATAAGACAATTATTATTACTCCTACTCTTCTCAACAACCATCTACATTTGATTTTACTATTATTATTCCCATCTTACAGATGACAAGACAAGGAGGGAAAAGTTAAATGACTTGCCAAGCATCATGCAGTTAACCAGTGCTCAAGCTGGCATTCAAATCTACGTAGTTTGACTCCCAAGGCCTTTTACCCAAACACTACACCGTATTACCTCTCTACAATAAGATAGAAGGAAGAGAAGCATGGTTCTTGTCCTGAGGAAAAAACTGGGCGTTAGAAGGAGAAAACAGGTATTCGTAACAGCATGAAATAATTATAGTGGGATGAATCATGGGCTTTCTGGCAAGAAAGCTTAGAGGATCAACTGGTAATTACATAATTTGAGAGGAGATGATAGCTTAAATGAAGAGGGGCAGTAGCAGAGGTAGAGAGAGTGAATTGTTGAAGTGATAGTCAAGATTAGAATAATATTTGTCTCCAAGATTTGCAAAGTGGCAGTTCCTTCTTTCTAAAGTCACTTTTAATAGGATTTATTTTTTACAGCAGTTTTATATTCATAGAAAAGATGAGCAGAAAGGAGTACAAGGAAGTTCCATATACCGCTTGTCCCTACACACTCACAGCTTCCCCTACTATTAACATCCTACACCAGAATGGTACCCTTGTTACAGTTAATGAATCTACATGGACACAGCATTATCACCCGAAGTCTATAGTTTATATTAGAGCTCACTCGGTGTTGTACAGTCTATGGGTTTGGACAGATGTATAACGACATCTCTCCACAACTATAGTATTAACCTGAGTAGTTCCACTGTTCTAAATCCTTTGTGCTCTGCCTGTTTATTCCTCCCCCTTCTCCCTGTGCCCTGGCTACCATTGATCTTTTTACTTTTCTCCAAAATTTTGCCTTTTTAAGAATGTCATACATATAGTGGGGATTACACAGTGTCTGACTTTTTCAAATTTGCCTCCTTCACTCAGTAATATGCAGCTAAGATTTCTCCACGTCTTTTCACGTGTTGATAGGTCATCTCTCTTAGCACTGAATAATTTTTTATTGTTTGGATGTACCACAGTTTTATCTAGTCATCTGATGAGGGACATGTTGGTTGCTTCCAAGTTTTGGTAATTCTGAATAAAGCTGCTTTAAACATTCATGTGCAGTTTTACTCAGTGTGTGGGAATAAATTTTTGGTCTATCTGGGTTAATACCAAGGGGCACAATTGCTGGATCATATGGTAAGAGTATGTTCAGTTTTATTAAGAAATGGTCACATTCTTCCAAAGTGGCTGCACCATTTTGCGTTTCTACTTCAATGAAGGAGCGTTCCTGTTGCTCTGTGTCGTTGGCCCATGTTTGCTGTTGTCAGTACTTTGGATTTTGGCTCTTCTAGTAGGTGTGCATTTGTATCTCAATATTGTTGAAATTTGCAAATTTCTGATGATACATGACTGAGTTTCTTTTCATATGCATATTCTTTATCTGTATGGACTCTTTGGTGAGGTATCTGTTCAGATCTTGCAAGCATTTTAAAAATTGAGTTGTTTCTTTATTTTAGGTCCTAAGAGTTCTTTGTATATATAGGATACAGTTCATTGGCAGGTATGTCTTTTGCAAATACTTTCTCCCAGTCTGCATCTTGTCATCTCATTCTCTTGCCAGTGTCTTCTGCAGGACAAAAGGTACTGATTTTAATCAAGTCCAGTCTATAAATTATTTCTTTCATGGATGGTGCTTTTGGTGGTGTATCTACAGAGTCATTGCCAAACCCCAGTTCTTCTAGACTGTTCTCCTATGTTGCTTTGCAGGAGTTTTATAGTTTTGTATTTTACATTTAGGCCTAGATCCATTTTAAGTTAATTTTTATGAAGGGTGCAAGGTGTATGTCTATATTAAATTTTTCACCTGTATATCCAGTTTTTCTAGTACCCTTTGCTGAAAAGATTGTCTTTTCTCTGCTGTATTACTTTTGCTCCTTTGTAAAGATCAGTTGTCATCAGATCATGATGACAAATGGACTGTGAGGCTCATTTCATAAATCCTGGCCCAGTGTCCAAAGCTAGCACCTTGCAATCCCAAAGTCAGTGTTCAGCATTTCAGGTGCAAACCTGCAGCTTGGCTCCTCCAGGAGTTAATGCACTAGCATTTTAACAAATCGCATATTTCAGTGCCCTATTTATCAGTTTAAGTTATTTGGAAATGTTGTGACCATATGTTGTCCATTGAAGTAAACACTAAACATTGCATTTATAAATGGTAGTTTATGACTGGCAAATGTCTTTGCTGTTAGAGACATTCTGCCACTGTGAAAAGAATGGAAAGCAGGTTCTAAACTCTGTAGTATGTATGTGCTCTTTTTCTCTTTTTAGGAATGTTGTAGATAGTAAAGCTTCCATGCCTCATGGGAATGTTATTTTTTTAAAAGCTGTGTATATAGAAGAGATATGTTTTATGGTAGATTGTTATATTCATAAATTTGCAGGCTGATTAAATGTGTGTGTGCTTGTGCATATGGTGAGGATTTTTCACATGCATAGACAAAATGCATAGACATTTTGCATAGGCAAAAATGATAGAACTATAATTCTAAGATGTAGAAGTTACAGCTTACTCTCCGTCTAGGCCTTGAATTTACTCATGCAGTTGCAGCTGCCCATCACCTACCCTAATATCTCCTCTCCCCTTCTTCCTTAGAGATAGGATTCTGACTGCATTTGAGTTGGACATGATGTAAACCTATGACTGTATGATTCACTTTCCTTACAAGTAGAATGGCAAAATGACAGGCCAGTGTAAGCAAAATGACTGTGCAAAAATTTCGGAGAAACCACATTAAAAACAGCTGTATTACTTTGTATATTTTATTGGCCCTTTCTTTGTCTTGCAACATGCAATGCAGATGTCACATCTGGAAATTAAGCAATCATCTGGACACTGAGGACTATGGACTGACCATGTCCAGCCTGGAAGAAGGCTTGTGTCCCTGACAAGCTCATGAAACCATATACTGACCCTGAAAACCTTAGCTCCAAACTTAATTTATAAGAAAAAAAGAGAAATAGCAGAAGAAAAAACTTTCCCTATTTACACAGTCATACTTATCTTTTGAAGCGTTCATCCATAACTTAATACATACGTAATATACATTATCCTGATCTGACCATTGAATCATATGACATCCAGAAGGCATATTGTATCTGTCCAAGGTCACAGAATTCTATGTACCTAATGAAATTTCTGGAATCCATGGTTTTGAGCCTTGGTATATTACCCTATTTACATCATACCTGCAACATTTAAGGAGGTCTGTATAGAAGATAGGTTTTAGTGTAACTTGTAGGATTTGCAGTCAGGGAAATCTGGCCACCTGGCACATACGAGTACCTATCGGGAGTACCCCCCGGGGAATCTGCTGGCAGCTAGGAGAAAATTTTACATTAGACAGTAGGAATTCCAGCAGCTTCCTATGTTTGAATTTATTCTACATACATGAAGTTCCATTTGTGTCCATTACATGACTATCTCTGTTTCATCAAAAATAAATATGATTAGCACATTTTCCATGGTGAGAGTTTTGGTGTGCTGTTCTGAAATTCTGATTCTTAGGGAAAATTTTTAAGTGTTGTTATTAATATACATGGTTAATATCATTAACGTTTATTTCCAAGTATTTGAGTTTCTAGCAAACCAGTGAGATAATGTAAGTCAGAATGGGGAAAGGAGTCCCTCATGGGTAAAGGGTGATGCGCAATTCTGATTTTGTGAAGAGATGGTTCCAAGCATCAGAATTAGAATAGAATTTAACACAGACTGTCAGTGACAAAATGGAACTACAGCAAACTCCCGTCCATGCTTTTCTGCCCACCCTACACATAAAACTCCTTGAAGATTTATAAGGGAATACAAGTCTTCTAATGCATCCTCTCCTCTGATGCTGGGAAGCCATCTACTACATTTAATTATTGAATCATTTATTTTAAGAATACCTACTACATGAGCATTACTGTTTTAGGAGCCAAAGGGTCATAAAAAACAAATAAGGTAAGGCATTTTGTCTTCAAGAATTAGAGTTTAGTACCAAGGAAGACATAAGCACTAATAATTAAAAACAAAGTTAGATGAAGAAAAAAATACAAAGTTTTACAATTCAGCCAAATTCCTCTACTTGTAAGAATACAAGAAACTCAAAATATTATTACATTTTTTTTCAATTTTGGCCTATAGATATTCTTACTTTTTCTACAGTTTCCATATATTGATTAGTGGTAATATATGTAAATTGAGAAAAATCGTCCATGACATGTATTTGATGTGCAGGAGTAGTTATGAGTATTAACTATATTGATAAGAGAGTTATGAGAATGCCAAGGAGATGTGGTCAAAAATAATAAAGAAAATGTTGGAACATGTTCCAGCTGGAAGGATGAATTTGAAATGAAACTTGAAGATAGATACATTTCTTTTTATCCAATTGGAAAAATTCAAATATACAAAAGATAAATAATACTATACTGCACATCTATGGGTTAAATATCTAGCACAATTGCATTTCAATAATTTGGCAATTTGCTTTAGATTTATTTGAGGAAAGAAAATATTACAAGTATATTTCTTTTTTTTTTAAGTATATTTCAAGACATCTGTGTACCTCTTAGAATAAATATGTCCCCATTCCCTGAAGTAAATAATGTTATTAAATGATGTTTATCATTCCACTACATGGAAAGGCAGAATTCTAAGACAGTTCTCAGGATTCCCAGCACCTGGGATACACATAACTTCTCCCATTATTCAATCATACACTAACATAGGTACTACTGTGATAGGATTTTGCAGATGTAAATGAGGTTCCAAGTCAACTGACCTTTATTTGCAAGTAGCCTGATCTAATCAGGGAGCCTTTGAAAGAACTGTTCCTGGAGAAAGAGATTCAAAGCATAAGAGATTTGATGAGGTGGTGGGTGTGGTTGTAGAGAGTGGAGAATTCTCTGCTGTTGTGGGTTTTTTTTTTAATTGAGGTATACTCAGTTTACAGTGTTGTATCAACTTCTGGTGTACAGCATAATTCTTCAGTCATACATGAATATACATATATTCATTTTCATATTCTTTTTCACCATGAGCTACTACAAGATATTGAATATATTTCCCTGTGCTATACAGTATAAACTTGTATATCTATTTTATATATACCAGTCAGTATCTGCAAATCTCAAACTCCCAGTTTATTCCTACCTACCCCGCCTCCCCCCTGGTAACCACAAGTCTGTATTCTTTGTCTGTGAGTCTGTTTCTGTTTTATATATAAGTTCATTTGTCTTTTTTTTTTTTTTTTTTTTGATTCCACATATGAGTGATATTATATGGTATTTTTCTTTCTCTTTCTGGCTTACTTCACTTGGACAGTCTCCAGGGTCATCCATGTTGCTGCAAATGGCATTATTTCATCATTTTTTATGGCTGAATAGTATTCCATTGTATAAATATACCACAACCTCTCTATCCAGTCATCTGTCACTGGACATTTAGGTTGTTTCCATGTTTTGGCTATTGTAAATAGTGCTGCTGTGAACATTGGGGTGTAGGTATCTTTTTGATTTAGGGTTCCCTCTGGATATAAGTCCAGAAGTGGGATTGCTGGGCATATGGAGGTCATATGGTAAGTTTATTTTTAGCCTTTTGAGGAATCTCTATACTGTTTTCCACAATGGCTACACCAAACTGCATTCCCACCAACTCTACTGTTGGTTTGGAAGAGGGCCATGTGACAAGGAATGAAGGCAGCCTCTAGTTGTTGAGAGTGACCCCAGCTAACAGACAGCAAGGAAACACGAATCTCAGTTTTACACTAAAGAAAATTAAATTCTTCCAATAATCTGAATAAGCTTGGAAGAGAATTTCAAGCCTCTGATGAGACTCAGCTTTGGCCAATGACTTCATGTCAATCTTGTGAGACCCTGAGCAGAGAATCCAGTCACCCAGGGCTCATACCTCTGACATACGGAACTGTGAGCTAATAAATGAGTTTTGTTTTAAGCCACTGTTTGTGGTAATTTGTTATGCAACAATATAAAAAATAACACATAGATGTTTGTCATATTAAAACTATGTATCTTTGTATCTATATTTATATCAAATGCTTTAAAACTCTTGAAAAAGTCATATCATTCTGCAACTTTTTTCCATTGGACGTTATATTTTTGAGATTTAACCATTTGGACATATGTAGCTCCACTTTAATATTTTTTGTACATCCTGGGTCAGCAAACTTTTCTGTAAACACAAGTCAGTAAATATTCTAGTCTAAGTCATACAGTCTCTCAGCTCTGCCTTTACAGGTTGAAGGCAGTTACAGGGAACACATAAATGAATTGGTGACCATGTGACAATACAACTTAACTTACAAAAGTAAGCAATCAGTCAGATCTGTCAATTCCTGGTGTATGGTATTCCACTGTAAACATAGGACACAATTTATTGATCACTCTTGTTTAGCTCCACATTTGTTTCCTTTTTTTTTTTTAATTTGACAAACTTTAAATGTATTCTAACTTATTGTTTTTAAATGTTAGAATTTCTCCAGAGCAATAGTGTTGATACCAATCCTCACTAAGAAATATACTTGACAACAAAATTCAGTGCACACAACAGCATTGTGCACAAGCATGGAGATTTTTCACTGCTCAAATACAGAGATGCCACTCATATCAAGTCCAAGGGGCCTCTTGCCTCATGCCGCTATACCCAGTTGCACAGGCTGGCACTACACACACATATGTAAATTTGATTTTTACAAAACAATTCTCCTGTTACTGTGATAAACACTTTAAAATTCTCTTTTCTATTGTATTCTATTCTGTTGCTTTGTTTTATATTCTCAAAAATTCTACTGCAACCATGCAATCAATTTAATTGCTCGTTAATGGATTACAACTCAAAATTTGAAAATAATTTCCTAAAATAAATGCCTAGAAGAGATTTTGTTGAGTTAAACAGTATGCTCATTTTCAACTTTACCGTAAGCTGTAAAATTGCTCTTGAAATTCTCTCCCACAGTTAGTAAAACTTTCTATTTCTTAAGATCTCTTTTATTATTTTTTCCTTTTTTTCCAGTTTTACTATGTAGAATTATTACAGTTTGCACATACACATTATATTGCATGTAAATACATATATACAGTATACTGCACACTTTTTAGTTATTATTTATCTCTAAATTTTAAATTTTCATTATTTATTTTTAAATTTTAATTTTGAAATAATTTTAGGCTTACAGGAAAGCTGGAAAAATATTATAGAGTTTCCATATGCTTTTCATCTAGCTTCCTTTAATGTTAACATCGTATGTAACTGTAGTTCAATACTTGAAACCAAGAAGCTAACATTGGCACAATACAATGCCCTAAACTACAGACCATAATGCAAATTTCACTAGTTTTTTCTGTAATATTCTTTTTTCTATTCTAGGATTCTATTAAGGATCTCACATCACATTTAGTTGCTATTTTTTTCTTAGACTTTTTCAATCTTTGACATTTTTTCAGTCTCTCTTTGTCTTGACAGTTTTGAAAAAATACTAATCTGTTATTTTATCGTATGTCCCCCAATTTGGGTTTATCTTATCAAGATTAGAATTAGATTATGCTTTTTGGGCAACAATGCTACAGATATGTCTTTGGTGCCTGGTATCAGGGGATTCAGATGCCAGCACATCATTACTAGTGTTGTTCACTTCGATCTCCTGGTTAAGGTGAGCTATGTCTGGTTTCTTTACTGTAAAATTTTTTCTTTCATTTGGAGTTGATACATATCTTGAGAGAGATACTTTGAAACTATCCAAAATCTGTTTCTCTTCAAACTTTTGCCTACTAATTTTAGCATCTATTAGAGGAGCTTGTCTGCAACAGTTATTATGGTGCTGTTTGCCTAATGGTGATTTTCTATTTCCCTTTTTCCACTTTAGCCTAACAAATGAATATAAAATCATGCCTGTTGTTTTATGATTATTTATAGGTTACAAGTGAAGTTGAATGTCTTTACTTATGATTATTGGCTCTTAGTAATTAATTTTCTTGGAATTGTCTTTAATCCTCCTTTACTTTTTTCTTCTGTTCAGTGACTGCATGTTTCATTGGTCTGTTGACACTCTTTAAATATTGTAGGTTCTAATACTTTGTCACATGGCTGTGTTGTAAATACATTTCTTGTGCATGTAGCTTGCATTTTTTTAATAATGTATGTTCTTTTTTTCTTTTCTTTTTACTTTTTAAAAAAATTATTGAAATGTAGTTGATTTACAATGTTAGTTTCAGGTGTACAACAAAGTGATTCAGTTATACATATAATAATGTATTTTTGTACCTAAGAATTACTTTTTATGTAATAAAATGTGACATTTTACATTGTGTTCTATAATATTATCCATCTTGTATTCCTAAATCTTTTTCCATCTGAAGTTATAAAATTATTCTATATTTTCTCCTTAAAATTTTTTATTTTAATATTTATGCATTTAATCCATCTGACTTTATTCTTATGTATGGTATAATGTAAAGATATCCTTATTTTTCCTACTGGTTAATCTATTTTTTATCAGGGATAGCCTATTATTTACTCACTGAATGAGAAAATTATTTTTGTCAAATATGAAAAATCTAAAAATATGTGGTGGGTCTACTATTAGGCTCTTTACTTTTTTTTCCAGTGCTGTATTTTGCTACCTAGTGACACTAACACAGTATTTTAATTTATGCAGCTTTATTATATGTCTTCATATGTTGAGAAGTCCTTCTTTCTTGCTTTTTTGCACTAGAAAATCTTCTTGATCTTTCATATTATATTTAGAATCAGCTACTTAAATTTCATACAAAATTTATTCATAATTTTTTGTATGCATTAAATTTAGCAATTAATTTATTAAAAAATGAATTTTAATACACTAAGTCTTTCTATTTTCGAGCACGATTTAGCTCTGCATTTGTGCAGGTATTCTTTTGTCAAAGTAAATATTTTCTCTCTATGTTAAATGTTATGGAACTCTTTTTGTAATTCTCTATTTTAAAGAGGCTCTTTTCAAGGGGGGTGCTAAGATGCTAGAGTAGAAGGTTGCTCTTAGCTCATCCTCTCCCATGAATATACCAAGAGAGACATCCACAGACCCACCCATTCACTCAGAGCACCTGCTGAACTTTGGCAGAACATTGTCTTCTTCAAAAGACAAAATTCCTCACAAATCTTGTAGGCAAAGAAAAAGAAGTAAAAGGACATGTGTGTGGGACTTGTCCCATGGAGAGGGAGCTGCAAAGGAGGAATAGTGCTCTTACAGTGGGAAGCAGATGAAGAAGTCAGCAGGGACCAAGGGGGAACCTCTGAGGCTCAGAGGAGAGCACAGCAGCCCACTGACCAAAAGAACTGAGAGAAACTAGCACAAAGGGCCCTTGCAATTCCCAGCCCTAGATGCCAGCCATCAGGGGTGGGCCAGGATTGGCTGCCTGAGCAGGGGGAGGGAAGGAGCTAACTGCACAGAAGCAGGCTCAAAGGGCTGGAGTGTACTGTGAGCCGTGGCTGCGAGTGTATATAGAACAGAAGAGCCTGGGTCCCCAATTTAAAAAAAGGAACACTGCTGGTGCACACTAGGGGAGGGGCACAGTACAGCTGGGCCACAGCCACCATCTGTGCAGGCCCATGACACCATCACTGGCACGTTCTGGGGAGAAGAGTGGTGGGTGCAGCAAGAGCCACCATATTTGCTGGTGCATGGCTCCCAGGGGGAGGTGGGGTTGAAACCTGAATCCGTACCTTAGGGATCCACTACTTCATACTCAGGACTGAGATTCATTTACAGCCTCAGGCAGAGGGGGCCAGTTTGATCCATGAGTGCCTTTGTGGACCCCTGTCTTTAAGACAGACAAGCAAGGAGTGGATTCTGGCACAAAGCTGGGGCCAGTACAGTGGCAGCATTTCCAGCAGGCCTGTGTACCATATGTGAATGCAGTGCTGGAGATGACGCTGAGGCACGCACCAGGATCCAGGTGTGTGACCCAGATGTCATCAGATCTGCACTGGTAGCTCTGGGGGAGAGAACCCAGGGGACAACAGAGCAGAGTACTGACATTCCTGCAACTAAAGCAGGGATGAAAAAAGAGTCAACAAGAGTAACTGAAGCACTCCAACCACAGCCACCACACCCTGCAGCATAGAAATGGGTCTGGAAGCCTCCATCCCCAAAAAAGGGAAACAGACTGGGCCTCTGTCAGGGCTGTGACAATCACAGAACAACAACAACAACAACAGCAAAAGGCCCCAGTCAACAACCAGGGTAGGCTCTGATCACCACAGCTCTGACCACATCCTCAATCAAATGGATAATGACCAACAAACATGAAAGATGTGGACCATCCATACTAAAAACAGACCTCACAACAAAATTACAAGAGGCACACTGTCTACCCAGGAATGCATCCTCTACTAAAAAAAAAAAAAAAGAAGTCCTTCAAGACCACAGTAAATAACTGAATCTCCATAATCCATAGCGCCAGAGAGATATAAGTAAAATGAGGGAACACAGGAACTACCCCCAATTAAAGGAACAAGAGAAGTGCCCTGAGAGAATAATCAAGGAAATAGACCTCAATAGTCTACTAGGTCATGACTTCAAAAGGGGGTGATAAAAACACTGAAGGGAATAAAGGAGACTATGAATAAACATACAGAACACTATAAAAAGGAAGTAGAAACTATAAAGAGGAGCCAATTAAAAACAGAAAACTCAATGCCTGAGTTAACAGGTGAGCTAAGGCAGTCAAAAGCAGACTAGACACTGCAGAGGGACAAATAATTGACTTAGAAGATAGGATAACAGAAATCAACAGACAGAAAAGCAAGTGAAAACTAATGAAAGCAATATAAGGGACCTACGGGATAATATAAACATGCCAATCTATGCAAAATTAGGCCCCAGAAGGAGAAGAAAGAGCAAAAGGGATTGAAAAGGTATTTGAAGAAATCATGACTGAAAACTTCCCAGACCTAAAGAAAGAATCAGTTATCTAAGTACAGGAAGCACAGAGGGTCCTAAATAAGAAGAATCGAAATAGACCTACATCAATACATATTATAACTAAGACGGCCAAGATTAAAGACAAAGATGATTCTAAAGGAAGCAAGAGAAAAACAGAGGTAGTTTAAGGGAACCCCAATAAGATTTTCAGCTGATTTCTCAACAAAACCATTGCAGGCCAGAGGGGAGTGGCAAGATATATTCAAAGTCCTGAAGAGACAAAGCTGCAACCTGGGATACTCTTACCCAGCAAGACTCTCCTTTAGAATAGGAGAGATAACGAATCTTACAGACAAGCAAAAACTAAAAGAATTCAGCAATACTTTATCTATGCTAAAAAATATTGAAAGGTCTACTTTAAATAGAAATGAAGCTGGATATTACAGAAAGGAGAAAACCATAATGGAAAATGCGATAACTACAATGAGTTGCAATAGAATAAACATGAAAATGTAAAAAAGGACATCAAAATCATTAAAGATGAGAGAGGGGAGCAAGGAAATATAATTTTGTTTCTTCTTTTTGTTCTTTTTAGGATGTGTTTGGGCTTACACGATTATCAGTTTAAAGCAAATAGATATAGTAATGAGTTAATATACTTGAAAAACAAGTTAACCACAAATTAAAAAAATACGGTAGAATCACAAAAATACAAAAAGAAACCAAGCTAATACAAAAGAAAATTTCATACAAAATGAAACCAAAAAAGAAAAAAAAGAAAGAAAGAAAGGAACAAAGAGGAAATACCAAATCAACTGGAAAACTAAGTTCAAAATGGCACTAAACACACATCTATCGATAATTACCATAAATATCAATGGACTAAATGCTCCAATCAAAAGACATGGAGTAGCAAATTGGATAATAAAACAGAACTTACAATATGCTGCACCCAAGAGACCCACTTTAGGGAGAAGAACACACATAGATTGAGAGTGAGAGGATGGAAAAAGATATTCCATGCAAATGAAAATAACAAGAAAGCCAGAGTAGCAATAATGATTTCAGACAAAATAGACTTTAAAATAAAGATCATAAAGAACGATAAAGAAGGACACTATATAATGATTAAAGGAGCAAAACAAGATGAGGATATTACACTCATGAACATATATGCACCTAAAATAGGAGCACCTAAATACATAAAGCAAATAGTAGCAGAGAGGAAAGGAGAAATTGATGGGAACACAATCATAGTAGGAGACTTTAAAACCTCATTAACATCATTGGACAGATCTTCCAGACAGAAAATCAATAAGGCAATGGAGATACCAAATGACACAATAGAATAGTTGGATTAGGTTGATATTTTTAGGACATTACATCCCCCAAATACAGAATATACATTCTTTTGAAGTGTACATTGAATATTATCTAAGATAGATCATGTACTCGAGCACAAAAGAAGTCTCAACAAATTTAAGAGGATACAAATTATTTCAATGCCATGAAGCTAGAAAGTAACCACAGAAAAACTAGGGAGGAAAAAAGGACAGCATGGAGATTAAACAACATGCTACAAAAAACCAATAAATAGGTCAATGATGAAATCAAAGAAGAAATTTTAAAATTCCTTGAGGAAAACAACTGAAAACAAAACCACACAAAATACTTGGGATGCAGCAAGAGCAGTCCTAAGAGGGAAGCTAAGAGCAATATAGGCTTTTCTCAAAAAAACAGGAACAATCTCAAATAAACAACTGAAACTATCACCTAAAACAATTAGGAAAAAAAAGAGCAAACAAAACCTAAAGGCAGCAGAAGGAAGGAAATAATAAAGATCAAGGAAGAAATAAATAAAATAGAGATTAAAAAACAGTAGAAAAATCAATCAAACCAAGAGCTGTTTTTTTGAAAGAGTAACAAAACTGGCAAACCTCTGGCCAGGCTCACCAAGAGAAAAAGAGAGAACACAAAGTAAGGAAGGAAAATGAAGAAATTACAACCAATACCAGAGAAATAGCAAAAAACAAAAACAAAAGCCCTAACAGAATACTATGAAAAACTATATGGAAACAAATTGGACAACCTAGAAGAAATAGAGTAGTTTCTGGAAGCATACAGTCCACCAAGATTGAATCAAGAAGAAACAGACCACTTGAACAGCCTAATCACTAGAAGTGAAATAGAATTATCAATTAAAAAAATCTCCCTACAAACAACAACCAGGACTAGATGGCTTCACTGAGAATTCTACCAAACATACAAAGAAGAACTCATAAGGATTCTTCTCAAACTATTCCAAAAGATTGAAAAGGAGGGAATACTCCCAAACTCACTCTATGAAGCCACCATCACCCTAATACCAAAACCAGAAAAAGAAATTATCAAAAAAGAAAATCACAGGCCAGTAGTACTGATGAACATAGATGCTAAAATCCTCAACAAAATACTAGCTAACAGAATTCAATCACACATAACAATGATCATACACCATGATCAATTTGGGTTCATTCCAAGACATAAGGATGGTTCAACATATGCATGTCAATCAATGTGATGCATCATATCCACAAAAGAAAGGGTGAAAATCACATGATCATCTCAATAGATGCACAAAAAACATTTGATAAAATTTAACACCCAGTTATGATAAAGCCTCCTATCAAAGTAGATATACAGGGAACATATCTCAACATAATAAGAGCTATTTATGACAAGCCCACAGCCAGTATAATAATACTCAGTGGTGAAAAACTGGAAGCCTTCCCACTACAATCTGGAGCAAGGCAAGGATGCCCTCTCTCACCACTTCTGTTCAACATCGTCTTGGAAGATCTAGCCACAGCAATCAGGCAAGAAGAAGAAATAAAAGGGATCCAAATTGGAATAGAAGAGGTAAATTTGTCACTATATGCAAATAACATAATCCTATGTATAGAACCCTGAAAGCTCCACACAAAAACTACTAAAGCTGATAAAAGAGTTTGGCAGGGTAGCAGGATACAAGATTAACATACAGAAATCGGTTGCATTTCTTTACAGTAACAATGAAATATCACAAAAATAAAGAAACAATCCCTTTTAAAAATGCATCCATAACAACAAAATACCTAGGAATAAATCTGACCAAGAAGATGAAAGATTTATACATGGAGACTACAATACATTTTTTAAGGAAATTAAGATGGCTTAAATAAATCAAAAGATATCCCCATGCTCTTGGACTGGAAGAATCAATATTCTTAAAATGGCCATACTGCCCAAGGCAATCTACAGATTTAATGCCATCTCTTTCAAATTACCCACAACATTTTTCATGAAACTAGAACAAATAATCCTAAAATTTATATGGAATCACAAAAGACCCAGAATTACCAAAGCAATATTGAAGAAAAAGAACAAAACTGGAGGAATAACCCTCCCAGACTTCAGACAATACTACTGAGCTACAGTAATCAAAACAGTGTAGTACTGGCATAAAAACAGACATTTGAATCAATGGAACAGAAAAGAGAGCCCAGAAATAAACCCACAGACCTATGGTCAATTAATCCTTAACAAAGG
Organism: Camelus bactrianus; assembly: GCF_048773025.1. Taxonomy (NCBI): domain Eukaryota; kingdom Metazoa; phylum Chordata; class Mammalia; order Artiodactyla; family Camelidae; genus Camelus; species Camelus bactrianus. The sequence goes on along the minus strand of NC_133568.1, from coordinate 6,617,375 downwards.
AGGCAAGAATATACATTGGAGAAAAGACAGTCTCTTTAGTAAGTGGTATTGGGAAAACTAGATAGCAGCATGCAAATCAGTGATGTTATAACATTCCTTCACACCATACACAAAAGTAAACTCAAAATGGCTTAAAGACTTAAACATAAGATAAGACATAATAAACCTCCTAAAAGAAAACATAAGCAGAACATTTTCTGACATAAATCTTAGCAATGTTCTCCTAGAGCAGTCTACCCAGGCAATGGAAATAAGAGCAATAATAAACAAATGGGACCTAATTAAACTCATAACCTTTTGCACAACAAAGGAAACCATAAGCAAAACAAAACAACACTATACTGAATGGGAGAAAATATTTGCAAATGATGTGAATGACAAAAGCTTAATTTTCAGAATATGTAAACAGCTTATACTAACAACCATTAAAAAAAAAAAAAAAGCCAATCCAAAAATGGGCAGAAGACCTAAACAAGAAATTCTGCAATGAAGACATACAAATGACCCATAGGCACATGAAAAAATGCTCAATATTGCTAATTATCAGAGAAATGCAAATCAAATCTACCATGAGGTTTCACTTCACACCAGTCAGAATGGCCATCTTTAAAAAGCACACAAATGATAAGTGCTGGAGAAGATGTGGAGAGAAGAGAACCTTCCTACATTGCTGGTGAGAATGTAGTTTGGTGCAACTATTAATGAAAATAGTAATGGGATTCCTCAAAAATCTAAAAAGACTTAACCATATGATCCAACAATCTCACTCCTGGGCATATATCTGAATGGAACTCTAATTCAAAAATACGCATGCACCCCAATGTTCACAGCAGCACTATTTACAATAGCCAAGACATGGAAACAATGTAAATGTCCATCGACAGATGACTGCATAAAGAAGTTGTGATATATTTATACAATGGAATACTACTCAGCCATAAAAAGGAACAGAATAATGCCATTTGCAGCAACATGGATGGACCTAGATCATCATTGTAAGTGAAGTAAGCCAGAAAAAGAAAGAAAAATACCATATGTTATCACTCATATGTAGATTCTAATTTAAAAAAAAAAAGAGGACACTAATGAAGTCATCTACAAAACAGAAACAGACTTGCAGACATAGGTAAACAATCTTATGGTTACTGGGGGAAAGGGAATGGGAAGGGATCAATTTGGGAGTATGAGAATTGCAAATTTTAGTCACTATGTATAAAAATAGATTTAAAAACCAAATTTCTTCTGTATAGCACTGGGAACTATATTCAATATCTTGTAATCTTTAATGAAAAAGAATATGAAAACAAATATATGCATGTATATGCATGGCTGGGACATTGTGCTGTGCACCAGAAATTGACACATTGTACCTGACTATACTTCAATTTAAAAAAAAAAAGATTGCATTTCTATTCCCCTTAAACTCAACATACATTTTTATGTAAGTATGTTTACATGCATAAGAAACATATTAAAATAATAATAATTCATTCAGAGTATAAAAATCTGGGGAATCATGTGGTTCTTTCTGAAAGTTTCAGTGTGTAAACATTCCCACTGTTTTTTTTCCTTCTAAGATTTTGTGGCTTAGAGAGGAGAGTGAGCTCTTCAAGAAATAAAATATAGTAATTCTATCTTTGTATAACTTGTGGTTATAAGCTGGTATGTAATTCAACTCCTGCTCTCCAGCTACTAGTATTTAACAGAAAATTCTTACTGAATTTTGAGAAACAATCACAAGAAACCACATGAAGATTGTCCAAGGGTGCAGCAGGTAATTCATTTTTGATGACTGTGTAATTGTAAGCAGCCTGTTTGGGTGTGTTTGTCTCTCTGTTGTTGGCCGGATCTCTATGAATAAAAGAACTTATATTGAAAGGTATTTGTAACATGAGGGAATTTTGCATGGGGATTTGACCTTATGTAACTGTAACTAATATTTACAATAATTTAGTTAGGACTAGCATGCCATATGAGCATATGGGAACAACTGTGAAATACACACTGACCTGAGAAAAAGAATCAAATGTAAATTAAACATACAGGACATGGAAAATTACCAAAGCAAGCTCTTAAGTGAGTAGCTGTGATAGGATACTACTTCTGTAAATGGTCTTGAAGGTTGAGTGGTCCAATCTTTCTCATTTTTTAAATAAGTGAAATGAGACATTGAGAAGACAAATGTCTGACTAAATCTCACAGACAACTTTCCTGTTGGTAGTTTAGTTTTTTTCTGTTTCTTAACTGCGGAAAGACTCTGTTATCCCTATGAGCAGGTCTTTCTATTTCATTGGAATATAACGTAATTGGTAAAGACATGCCTGACAAAACTAACCATGGAAGTGAGAGTTTGGTACATTCTAGAACTTTACTGGGCACTACTCTATCATAAGTCCATTTAAGGAGAAGCAAATGAATACGGTATAAAAAGTCAAGGACCTATACGTGGGATTCTGTCAACAAAAATACATCAACAAAGAATGCCAACAAAGACAAAAAGAAATTTCTAAAACAAAAACTGCTTACTTACATGGTTGAATTTTCCTATCTTTAGCATGAGACAGCTCATTACCTGCCTCCATCCTATAAGCCCTGTTATGTATGAGTACACAAGATTTCAGTTCTAATCAACTAAACACCTATATTTTGTGGTCACTACACTAAGAATTTTGGCTTTTCCAAATATGAGCAAATTATTATACCTGTTCTCAAGGAAGTTAAATTTAATGGAAAAGGCAGATGTAAAAAAAAAAAATCTATGAAATAGCATTCACATTCATCACACATTGAATGTCTACATTTTTTAAAAGTTCTTATTTCAGACATGATGAATACAAAATTATTGAGACATTTTAGTTATAACCAATGTCACTGCTACTTGAAATAGAATATCTAATGGCTCACAGAGATTTTTTTTTTTTGTAGTGGTGAGGTAACACGTGATATTTCCCCAAATTTGTGCAGCAATTGTGCAACTTACAATAGAATGGTATTTAATTATGTATTTCTTCCCTTCATGGCAGCAAGAATCAACACTGTTACTGTGCTTCATATTGCTGACTTGAAATGAATGTTTGGATCTTAATCTCATTTTAATTAAAAGGATAAAAGTAATACATGCTTTTTGTTATTTAAGGGAAATCTTCATAGAGATATACATCAAAGTAAAATAAAGGAAGAATTTACCATTCTCTTTCTACTCTTCTGTCTCCAACCCAAATCAATACCTTTGTCCCTTAACAAAGTAAAATCTAGATGCATTAAAAATCCAAGTATGAAAAATAGCTTCAGAGCTCTAGGGAACACATAGGATGACATAATATAAAAGCAAATATCTTCAGAGTGAATCATATCCATAATGTTTACTTAAATATAGCTAACCATATAGGAATATTTTATATATTTGTATTAAAGTGAAAAGTTTCTATATATATATATAATCTTCACTTGTACCAAGGAAAATGCATATTTAAATAGTGAGGTTATAAATTGCATTACTCATCAAGAAAAGCAATTAAAAGTCTGACAACACCAGTTCTTGGCAATGACCAGGAGTAATGGAAACTTTTATATATTTATTGTGTAAGTATAAATAGAACCGACCTATTTGGAGATTTCTTTGGAAATATTTAATATTGATTCAACAATGCCCTTCTAGGTATAGAACAACTACATAATCTTTATCCATGATTCCTTGCTTCTAACAGTGGTTTGAGAAGAACTATCAGAGATGGTCTTAATGACTCCCAAAATAATGTCTACAAGATCAACTGAGAAAATCTACTCTATGCTAACAATAGAAGAAAACCTATAGGTCACTTCTTATCAGGATATAAAGACTTTGTGGCCACTATACATATACTGTGAAGAAATGTTTGCACACATGTACAAAGAAATCCTAGCAATGCTTGCAATAACAAAAGAGAACAATAAAAACAACAAAATTCTTAATGTCCAATGATATAGCAATGGACAGATGTGATTGAATTTATATGTAGATTTAAAATTAATTATCTATTTTGCCATATCAACCTATATATCAATATATATAAATTATTAAACATAGTATTTAGTGAAAAGCTAGTTGCAAATAACTGTGTGCATCACTTTATAGAAAAATAAATACAAACATCAATATTACAGATTCTAAGAGTATATATGCACATATTCATATGTATGTTTATTTATTGTGTGTATATAATATGTATAATACCCAGCAACAAGAATAAAGGTGCATCAGAGAGGCTCTATGTCCCCACTCAGTGCCTAATTTCTATCATTTCAGCATGCTTTCAAAACTATTTCTACCTTCTCCAAGTTGGCAGTACTGTCTCTACTCTTTCTTTTCTTTTGTTTCTCACTTTATTTGCAAATATCTAGGTCTTCTCCTACAAGCCTTTCGATTCTCTTCTTTCCATCTAACCATCACTCTGTATAACGATTAGTCCTTCTTACCCATTTTTTAAGACCTGTCTGTCCTGCTTTCCACAAAGTAAAAGAATAAGTCAGTGTCAGTTCACTTAGATGCCTATGTCAAAAAGAAAAACAATTTGTAATTATATAACAAAAACAATAGGGGGTTTAAAAAGAGATCAGAATATGAAAATAAGAGATTGAAAAGCCCAAATCATTCATCTGCCTACAAGTGAAAATATTCTCTTATGCCCAGTTGTCTCTCACATAAAGGGAAAAATTAGTTCTTGAGAAAAATGGACTGAAGCTTGAACAGCTGTAGAACAGCACTTGGAGCACAAGTGCAGAAAGCGGCACGCACATGCCGTCCTAGAGGGAAGTGGGGAAGCCAGTAGGGAAGCAGCCTCCTTCCTCACGCGCAGGCATTCACCCTGTTTCCCTCTTGCCCAATCTGTACAGTTGCCAGTGAGATCAAGGCAGGGACCACATCTCATTTGGAAAGTGGGTCAAGTCATACCCAATAAGATTGTAGGACACAGAAGATAAGCAGTCCTTGGAAAAGTACGAAGCATTAATGAACTACATAAGAGGGTACGTACATGGTCAGATTGCAGGAATGATGCTAACAAAGTTAATGGCAGTGTTTACACAGCAGCAAACAGGCAGATGTAAAGTGAAACATTCACCGTTCAATCAGCTGGATAAAGGGGCTGCATTAATGCCAAACAGCTGGGTTTTTGGAAACATTCAGACATTTGATAGCACAGTTCTTAATTTTTTAATGGACTTCTTTTTAGAGACAGAGCATAGTCCATACAAGGAAACTGACTTCTGTCAATAGCTTCCTTTTTTCCTTTTTTTTAAACCATAGTGGAATGACCTTGAATTCTCACCTTCTTTATTTGAAATATCTATTTGAAGAAGCTTTCAACTTTAAAAAAAATTGAACACACCTTTAAAGAGTAAAGATTTATCATTCTTCAAGGTATTTCATAAAATCTTATGTCATAGGTTCTGAGCACAATTGCTAAAGGTGTCCAATTAAGATCCAATAGTAATGTAGACACACAGCTTCCAAGAAGAACAAATTCATTTAAATATGCAAGTTCTGGTTTGTTTAAAAAACTTATTATTGCATGAGCTATCACCTAAACTAAAATACAAATTCTGCATTTTAAAGAAGGAACAATACTGAGTATTCTCCTTTTTAATAACTCTGATTCCTATATACCCATGGGTTAACTTTATAGAAACACATGCTCAATATTTGTCTATAGATTGAATGGTGAACTGAATCTCTTTTTAACATGTACTGGAATGAAACCTGTGATGGAACATGTACCATCTGCAGGGGGAAAAAAAAGCGACATTTTAATTCCAGAGCATATGGTTACTGAAGGTCCTTAATTGCATCTTTAGTAAAAGCAAGGGCATCTCCATTTACTAGGCACTTAAATTCACTGCACTGCAATGTCTCTTCTCTTTGCGCTTTCCTCAGTAACTGAGTGTTGACTCTGCCTTCCAGCTAATTCAGTGCTTATGCTGTTAAGATATAGATGCTCTTGTTTGAATACTTCCTGGCTTTAGTCTATTATCTATTCCTTTTCAGATTCCAATAATGAATAGAGATCTTCATTCACTGAAAAATTGTCTTTGAAATTGTTTATGCTCCATGATACCTATTCATTGCACCGTTCCTTTGGTCTTCAACTTTCTAGCTTGTGGTGGTCCAACAGCCTGGTTTACTTTAGAGGCCACCATGTGCTAGAAAGGGAGCAGGGAGCTCTTTTTACCACAATAACCTAATGCTAGTCTACATACATTTTGCACGCATTTATCTAAAAACACCACTTTTCAAAAGTTATCGGTGGGTCTTATTTCGATGGGGCATCATAAAATACACCTACTTGGTTTGTAATGATTTCTATAAACAAAACTTGCAGTTCTTCCATTTCTTTACTTCTGGAATTATTGTCACAGATTTCTGTTGAATATAGAACTTTTCTCATTTTCTATGGAATATCATGTTTATTGCCACTCTTATGTAAATGTTTGTGTCATTCTTTCCTTTCTTTTTAACTGAGATATAGCTTACAAAAGTGAGATGCATAGTTTTTAACTGCACAATTCAGTGCATTGTGATAAATACATACACCAGTATAATTCATACTGCTATCAAGAAAACATTTTCATCACCTCAGAAAGTTCCTATATTTCCGTCACAGTATCCCCTCTGCTCTAAATTCTGTCATGATACGTTAATTTTCCTTATTCTAAACTCCATACAAAATGGTTCCTAGAGCATGTACCCTTTTGTGTCCAGCTGCCTTCTATCAGCATGGTGTTTCATTTATTAGTAGGTTATTTATTTTTATTACTGAGAATTATTCCCTTGTATGAATACACTGTAACTTGTTTATCCATTCCCCTGTTGATGGACATTTGAGTCATTTTCAGTTTCTGTCTACTATAAACAAAGCTGCTGTGAACAGTTGTGAGCAAATCTTTATAAAAAACAAGCATTTTCTATTCTCATATGTAAATACATGAGAATGAAATTGCTGAATCATATAGTAAGTGTAACTTTTTAAGAACCAGCATAAAACTTAGTAAACAGAAACCTCAATTAAAATTGAGTTGGGAGGCCAGAAGCGAGAGCTCTTATGCCTAATAGCAGAGCCCAACAGGAAGAAGAAATAATTTTATTCCTTACCTGCTAGGGGCTCAGCCAGTGAAAGACTGTCATACCTGAGTCAATGAAAAGTCACTATGCTTTGAACTTTCGCTTCCTCCAGGGGACTTTTTGTTTAGTATAGCCCTCCCAATTTCCTGTTCCCCTCCATAATGAGTTCTTCTCTCTTTGTGGTGTGGGAATTTGCACCTGGCTCACCTTGGTTGCTTAACTCTGAATTAAATTATCTGCTGATCCCAAGTAAATCCATTTTTGCTGGAGAAATAACTTGTAGCTTATTTGTCTAAAGTCAACACTAGCTAACTCTTTATCAAAGTGGTTTTGCCACTGATAGAGATCCAACTCTCCAACTGGTAGAGCCCAATTTCTCTATATCTTCAATAAATTTGGGTTTATGTTTCTTTATAATTTTAGCAATTCTGACAGATGTATAATGGTACCTCGTTGTGATTTTAATTTCAATTTTCCAGGTAATTATTAATATTTGACATATTTATTTGTGTTTAATGAGCATTCATATTTTCCTTGTTTCCAGTCATATGGGTAAAGCATTCAGTTTTACACTCTTTAGAATATTATATGCTAAAGGAGTCTTTTTTTAGTTGCCATTTATCAGACTGAGGTATTTTTCCAACTTGCTGAGTATTTTCATTATGAATGTGTGTTGAATTTTTTCAACTGATTTTCCTGGATCTGACAAGATACTAATACAAGTTTTCCCTTTTATTATGTTAATGCAGTGAATAACATTAATTGATTTTCAAAGGTTGAATAAATCTTGCATTTCTGGATATACAACACTGGTCATGAAGCATTCTTTTTACATGTTACTGGATTCAATTTGCTAATAGTCTTCTGAGGATTTTTGAGTCACTATTCATGACTTACATTAATTTGCAATATTACAAATTTTGTAATATTCTTCAATGCCTTTGTCAGGTCTTGGTATCAGGGTGTGGTCATTTAATAAAATGAGTTGGGAAGGGTTCCCTTCTCTTGTATTTTCTAAAATAGTTTGTTAAGAACTTTTATTACTTCTTTCATAAATATTTGAGATAACTGGCTGCTCTTTTGTCTAGCACCCAACATTCTGCCTGGTTTTATATCGCTTTCTCCACTCTATACCACTTTGTAATTACCACTATTCTCCCTCTCCTAGTTATCCTACAGTTTCAATCCAAATTAAAAGTGTTTTCTTCTATTAAAATTTTCTTTTTTTCAAGACTTTTTAATTATCTTAGTGTCTTTTTAAAATTGAAATACAGTCAATTACAATGTGTCAGTCTCTGGTGTACAGCACAAAGTCCCAGTCATGCATATACATACATAAATTCATTTTCATATTTTTTCCATTAAAGGTTATTACAATATATTGAACACAGTTCCCCATGCTATACAAAAGAAACTTTTTAAAATCTATTTTTATATATAGTGGCTAACATTTGTAAATCTCAAACTCCTAAATTTATCACCTCCCATCCCCTTTCCCCAGTAACCAAAATCCTCAACAAAATATTAGCAAACAGAGCCCAACAGCACATAAAAAAGATCATATACCATGATCAAGTTGGATTCATCCCAGGGACACAAGCATGTTTCAACATATGGAAATCAATCAATGTGATACATCACATCCACAAAAGAAAGGATAAAAACCACATGATCATCTCAATAGATGCGGAAAAAGCATTTGATAAAATTTAACACCCATTTATGATAAAAACTCTCACCAAAGTGGGTATAGAGGAAACATATCTCAACATAATAAAAGCAATGACAAACCTATAGCCAGCATAGTACTCAGTGGTAAAAAACTGAAAACCTTCCCACTAAAATCTGGGACAAGACAAGGATGCCCACTCTCACCACTTCTATTCAACATAGTCTTGGAAGTCCTCACCACAGCAATCAGGCAAGAGAGGGAAATAAAAGGGATCCAAATTGGAATAGAAGGGGTAAAATTGTCCCCATATGCAGATGACATGATATTATATATAGAAAACCCTAAGAGGTCCACACAAAAACTACCAGACCTAAAAAAATTTGGCAAGGAAGCAGGATACAAGATTAACATACAAAAACCAGTTGCATTTCTTTACATTAACAATGAATCAACAGGAAAATAAAGTAAAGAAACAATCCATTTTAAAATTGCATCCAGAACAATAAAATACTTAAGAATAAATCTGACCGAGAAGGGTGAAAGACTTAAACATGGCGAACTACAAAACATTGATTAGGAAAATTAAATTTAAAGAAGCGGAAACTTGTCTTAATATCATGAGCTGAGACAAGTCTATCACTGCCCCCCCAAATCCAGACATTCATAGCCCTTTATCCCATTGATTACTTACCCTGTTTGCCTTTTTATTGCAATAATCAACCTAAATGTTTTATATTACCTACAAGAGTAAGCTCCTCAAATTTATTTAAATTTTTAAAAATCTGCAGCACATATTATAAAATGTGTATCTAGTTAGCAATTTATTTTTCATTTAGTTAAAACTAGTGGAGGGTGGACTTTTGTTTCTGATTAATTTACAGTAATACAACAGGGATTGTATTTACCTTATCAACTGAGGCAACATCACTACAGACAAAACATGAAAAAATTGCTTTTAGGATACTACACATCAGCATTAAAGATCAGTGATTCCTGTGAAGTGAAAAAATGAGATAAACCTGATGATTATTCTGTCTGACTGCCTCAAGAGAGTTTCTGGGCCACAGCACAAGAGCTGGAACTCAGGCCAAATCTACTAGATTTCCCAGCTTGAAGAGACAGAGCTGAGAGTCCAGGGAGCAAGGTGGATAAAGTTCACAGCACACCAGAGAAAGGGAAATTCAAAGAGCAAGAGTGCTGGAGATTTCCAAGGGGCTTCCTTAAGTATCCAGCAAAGAGTTGCTCACTGAATTATGTAAGGAAACTACCCAAGTCCAGGGTATTAAGAATGCCTAGTGCTAAAACAGGTAGGGGAATAACACCTATTTTCACAAGTCATACTGGAAATCTTCATGCTTCACAGGACATTGGATAGAAGACCCAGAAGAGTCTTGCATCATTAGTTGGAAGTAGTTACCCCAAGGCTAAATGTTACTCTTGTCCTACCTAACAAATTATAGTTCAGTCATACTACAGTAAAGTTGTTTTGAAAACAAAAGTAAAAGAATTTTTTTCACTATAATTCACTTGAAAATATTTTGGAAAAACCTCCCTTTAATGTCTTCTTTGATTGAGTCGATATTTAAGAGTATTTTAGGTTTATCCTCCAAATGTTTGGGTATTTAGATATTTCTTTATTATTCATTTAAAATTTAAGTCTTCTTTGTCAAGAAAACTATCCTACACAAAACGAATTCTTCAGATTTTACAGAAACTATAGTATTATCTAATCTCAGGTATAATTTAAAGTAATTGGTTTTGTCTCAGGAATGTAAACTCTGTGCTCTGTCTTCATCTATTTTCAGCACTCTCCAGAATGCTACCCTATCCAGCATCTGGTTTTAGTTCAGTTAAGTTCTGATATAAATGTTCAAAACGAGTTTTTTCTTCTTAGCTATGTCCAGTTATGTTTGTAGTGATACAGAGTAAATAATGGTTTTTCTTTGTTAAGATGAGTAAAAAAAAAAAAAAAAAAAAAAAAAAAAACAGGGAGGTGCCCCGATGTCAGAATAGAGAGACTCACAGTTCACCCTCTCTCACAAATACATCAAGAATTACATCTACAAATGCACTGAATAGCACAGAACACCTATTGAACTCTGGTAGAGTGTATCTCGCTTCAAAATACAGGAGAATTGTCAAAAAATCCTGCAAGGGAAAAAGAGGGAAAAAAAAAGAAAAAGAAAATTGGTGGGGGACTTGTCCTGTGGGGAGGGAGTGGCAAGGGAAGAAAAGGACCCTCATGCTGGGATGCCCCCTCTCCAACTGGGAGGTCAGCTGGGACATGAACAGAGCTTCTGAAGTTCAGAGGAGAATGTGGCAGCTGCTTGGCAGACTGAACTAAGAGAAAATGGCACAGAGGGTCCCTGTGATCCCCAGCCATAGATGTGAACTGGCAGGGACAAGCCAGGACTGGCTTCAGGAGGTATATGATGAGCCTCAGCAGAAGTCTGGGGCCTACTGCACAGAGGCAGCCTCAGGGGACTGGAGGGCAGTTTGAGCTCTGGCTGTGAGTGTGTGCAGAACAGAACAGCCTCGAACCCCCATAAAAATGCACCACTTCTGGTGTATGTGTGCAGGGGGTGGGGTGCAGTGTGGCCATGCCATAGCTGCTTTCTCTTCTGGCTCCATTGTTGGTGTGTTCTCTTGAGAAGAGAGGTGGAGCTCGGTCATAGGCATCACTGCTGTGCAGAGCTAAAATCCATATGCAGGGGCTGTGGAACTTCACATGTGGGAATTGAGACTTGTTTTAGAATCCCAGGCAGAGAGGGTGGATTTGTTCCACTGATGCCTTTGTGAACCAGTGCCTCTAGGATGAATAAGCAATGAGCAAGTTCTGGCACATGGTGAAGGTGAGTGTAGGTATTTACAACAGGCCGGGATACTGGACCATGTGCAGTGCCAGGGATGGGGTCTATGCTAACCCTGTGGTGCACCCTGTGGTTCAAGTGTGTGACTGCACACTTGCTATGTTGGGTCCTAGCACCTGACATTGGTGGATCTATGCTGGTGGTTCTGGGGGCCCAGAACCTAGAAGACACCAGGGAGGCTAGTTAACACTCCAGCAACGAAGGCTGGGACAAAGGCAGCTTTAACAAAGAATACTCTGTAAGCCTGCATAATAAGTGACAGACAACACCACAGAGGGCACTATCCAGTAGATATCTCCTGTGGAAGTATGCTCAGTAACTTTTATTTCCAGCTGAAGTGTTCCAACCCTACCTACCACACACCGCAGTTCAGAAACATGTCTAGAAGCCTCTACTCCAGCAACAGAAGAGTAGACCTGGCCCCTGTCAAGGCTGTGACAACCACAGAATAAAAAAGGAGGCCCCCACTCAACAAAAAATCAGGACAGGCTCTGACCACCACAAACCAACCACACCCCCAATCAAAGGGATAACAGCCAACATACAAGGAAGAAAGACATGGCAACCATCCCTGCTAAGAACAGCCATTGCAAGAAAACTATTAGATGTACACATTCTACACAGGAATGTTCCCATTTTAAATAAAATAAACAAAAAACAAAAAAAAATTCCTTTCAATACCACAGCAGATAACTAATACTCATAAATCAATAGAACTAGATAAATATAAGTAAAATAAAGAAGCAAAGGAACCACTCCCAAGTAAAAGATTAAGAGAAGTCCTCTGAAAGAATGAATAATGAGGTAGACCTCGACAGTCTACTACATCATGACTTAAAAAAGGAGATGATTAAAGCACTATAGGAAAAAAGAAAGAATGTAAATAGAGACAGAGAATACTATAATAAGAAATAGAAACTATAAAGAGAACCCAATTAAAAATAGAAAATTCATGGCTGAGATAAAAGCCAAGCTAAAGGCAGTCAAATGCAAAGACTAGACAATGCAGGGGAACAAATGAGTGACTTAGAATACAAGATAATAGAAGTCACCAAATCAGAACAGCAGACGGAAAAGCAAGTAAAAACCAATGAAAGCAATATAAGGGACCTATGAGATTATATAAAGCATGCCAACCTAGGCATAATAGGGGTCCCAGAAAAGGAAGAAGGAGAAAAGGGGATTGAAGAGATATTTGAAAAACAAGAGCTCAAACAGGCCTACACCAAAGCATACTGTAATTAAGATGGCCAAAGATAAAGACAAAGAAATGAGTCTCAAGGCAGCAAGAGAAAAACAAAGAGTTAGTTACAAGGGAACACCCATAAGGCTTTCAGCTGATTTCTCTACAAAAATACTGCTGTCCAGAAGGGAACGGCAAGATATAGTCAAAGTCCTGAATGAGAAAAAGCTGCAACCTAGGATACTCTATCCAGTAAGACCATCTTTAGAGTAGGAGAGATAAAGAATTTCACAGACAAGCAAAAAAAAAAAAATAAGAGAATTAGCAATACTAAACCTATGTTAAAATAAATATTAAGGGATCTACTCGAAATAGAAAAAGAAGCAGGATGCTATAGAAATGAAAAAAAAAAAACCATAATTAGAAATGCAATAACTACAATGAGTTGCAAGAAAATAAACAGGAAGATATTTTAAAAAAAAAAAAGGACATCCAAATCATAAAAAATGAGAAAGGAGGGCAAGAAAATATAGGTTTCTTTCCTCTCCTTTTTAAAATATATTTTTTTTCTTCATTCTGTTTCGGATATGTGTGTGCCTACATGGCTACCAATCTAAGGCAAACGTATAGTAATGAGCTAACATATTTTAAAAACAGGGTAACTGCAAATAAAAAGCATACATTAGTTACAAAAAACAAAAACTAAAAAGAAAATAAGATAAACAACAAATAACATAGAAATACAGAATACCATATGAGAATATTATGAAAAAACTTTATGGAAGCAAAATGGATAACCTAAAGGAGATGGACAAGTTTCTGGAAACATACAGTCTACTAAGACTGAATCAAGAATAAACTGACCACTTGAACAAACCAATTACTAGAAATGAAATCAAATTAGCAATAAAGAAAACCTCCCTACAAATAAAAGTCCAGGACTGGATGGCTTCACCAGGGAATTCTCACAAACATACAACAAAGAACTCATACCAATCCTGCTCAAACTCTTCCAGAAGATTGAAAAGGAAGAAATACTCTCAAACTCATTCTATGAAGCCACCATCACCCTGATACCAAAACCAGGCAAAGACACTACCAAAAAAGAGAATGACAGAGCAATATCACTGATGAACACAGATGCAAAAATTCTTATCAAAATACTAGCAAATAGAATCCAACTGCACATAAAAAAGACTATACATCATGGTCATGTGGGGTTCATCCCAGGGGCACAAGTCTGATTCAACATACACAAATCAATCAATGTAATCCCATCACATCAACAAGAGAAAGGACAAAAACCATATGATCATCTCAATAGATGCAGAAAAGGCATTTGATAAAATTCAACACCCATTTATGATAAAAAGTCTCACCAAATTGGGTATAGAGGGAACATATCTCAACATAATAAAAGCTATATATGACAAACCTACAGCCAGTATAGTACTCAACAGTGAAAAACTCAAAAGCTTCCCACTAAAATCTGGGACAAGACAAGGATGACCACTATCACCACTCCTATTCAACACAGACTTGGAAGTCCTAGCCACAGCAATCAGGCAAGAGAGAAATAAAAGGGATCCAAATTGGAAAAGAAGAGGTAAAAGTGTCACTATATGCAGATGACAAGACACTATATATAGAAAACCCTAAAAGGTCCACCCAAAAACTACTAGAACTAATTGAAGAATTTAGCAAGGTTGCAGGTTACAAGATTAACGTTCAAAAATCAGTTGTATTTCTTTACACTAACGGTGAATCAACAGGAAAAAAAGTAAAGAAACAATTCCCTTTAAAATAGCACCAAAGTAATAAAATACCTAGGAATAAATCTAACCAAGGAGGTGAAAGAATTATACACAGAAAACTATAAACCATTGATGAAGGAAATTAAAAAAGACTTTAAAAAATGGCAAGATATCCCATGCTCCTGGATTGAAAGAATCAATATTGTTAAAATGATCACACTGCCCAAGGAAATCTACAGATTTAATGCAATCCCTATCAAATTACCCAGGACATATTTCATAAAACTAGAACAAATCAAAATAAAATTTATATGGAATCATCAAAGACCTAGAATTGCCAAAGCATTACTGAAGAAAAAGAAAGAGGCTGGTGGAATGACCCTCCCAGACTTCAGATAGCACTATAGAGCTACAGTAATCAAGATAGCATCATATTGGTGCAAAAACAGACATATGGACCAATGGAACAGAATAGAGAGCCCAGAAATGAACCCACAAACTTTTGGTCAACTAACTTCGATAAAGGAGGCAAGAACATACAATGGAATAAAGACAGTCTCTTCAGCAAATGGTGTTGGGAAAACTGGACAGCAGCATGTAAATCAGTGAAGCTAGAACACTCCCTTACACCATTCACAAAAATAAACTCAAAATGGCTCAAATTCTTAAACATAAGAAAACACACTCTAAACTTCTTAGAAGAAAACATAGTCATAACATTATTTGACATAAATTAGCAGTGTTCTCCCAGGGCAGTCTACCC
Organism: Camelus bactrianus; assembly: GCF_048773025.1. NCBI lineage: Eukaryota > Metazoa > Chordata > Mammalia > Artiodactyla > Camelidae > Camelus > Camelus bactrianus. The sequence goes on along the minus strand of NC_133568.1, from coordinate 6,602,037 downwards.
AGGCAATAGAAATAAAAGCAAAAATAAACAAATAACTTATAAGCTTTTGCACAACAATGGAAGCCATAAGCAAAACAAAATGACAACCTACAGAATGGGAGAAAATATTTGCAAAAGATGAGACTGACAAGGGCTTAGCTTCCAGAATATATAAACAGCTCATACAACTTAATAATAAAAAATAAACAACCTAATCTATAAATGGGCAGAAGATCTAAACAAGCAATTCTCCAATGAAGACATACAAATGGCCAATAGACAGATGAAAAAATGCTCAATATTGCTAATTATCAGAGAAATGCAAATCCAGAGCAAAATACAATGGAATACTACTCTGCCAAAACAAAGAATAAAATAATGTCATTTGCAGCAACATGGGTGGACCTGGAGATTGTCATTCTAAGTGAAGTAAGACAGAAAGAGAAAGAAGAATACCATAAGATATCACTTCTATGTGGAATTTAAAAAAAAAAAAAAGGTAAATGAACTTATTTACAAAACAGAAACAGACTCACAGACATAGAAACCAAACTTATGTTTACCGATGCAGGAGGTGGTGGAAAGGGGGTGGGAAGGGATAAACTGGGAGTTTGATATTTGCAGATACTAACTAATATATAAAAAATAGATAAACAACAAGTACATACTTTATAGCACAGGGAACTATATTCAATATCTTTAAGTAACATAGTGAAAAAGAATATGAAAACAAATATACGTATGTTCATATATGACTGTAGCATTGTGCTGTGCACCAGAAATTGACACAACATTGTCAACTGACTATACTTCAGTAAATATATATATGAGTAAAAAGCTGTCTGAAATTAATAATAATCATTTTACAAATTAATTTTGCTAGGTTCATTTGTTTTATTAGTAATGTGAGAGAAGAAAGTATCATGTGTTTCTATTTCCTTATACACATATTTCATATCTTCTCAAAGCTTCAGTGCCAGTCACGTGTCTATGGAATCACTGTATCACAGCAAAGAACTTTTACTTAAGCTAACACATAATGTCTTTCTGAAAATATTCTTTAATAGGACTGGGATATTAAGTCGGCTATCAGTAATTATCATATTATTTCTGATTTTATTTTATTCCAACTATCTATTTTACTTGGGACAAATGGCTCTTTTTTTTTTTTTTTAATCCAGGCCCCATTTTCCCACCAATGAAGTGAGAATCTCAGCAACTGGTTTCTATTATTTCTCTTAGTTCTTGTAATCTGGGACACGATGAATCTGCAATTCTACGTTGTCTATCTTACTCAGGAGAAATTATTTAAAAGCAAAAAAAATTTTTAATCCCTCAATTAGTTCCTTGTTATGTGATCAAAGAAGGCCCTGGATGAAAAATTTACCAGCTGTTGTTATAAAACTACATGCAGTTTTGATAACTGAGCTTTTTCCTTTTTAAAAATCTTGAAACTTTTGGTGCAATCATTAAATTCAATAATGTGGTGGGGGTGGGAGAAGTGTGTGGCAATGATCAAAAGGCACAAACATCCAGTTACAAGATAAAAAATGTTCTGGAGATGTGTGTACAGCAAGGCAACTATAGTTAACAATACTTTATTGTATATTTAAAAGTTTCTAAGAGAGTAGAACTTAACCTTCTTATCACAAAAATTGTAATATGTGAGATGATGAATTGTAACTAAATTTATTGTAATCATTTTGTAATATATATATATATAATCAAATCATCATGTGTATACCTTAAACTAATACAATATTATGAATCAAGTATATCACAATAAAACTGGAAAAATTAAAGAGAATTTATTTAATACAGTAAATCCTGAGTTCTCATCACAAGGAAAATTTTTTCTTATTTTATGTCTGTATGAAATGATGGATAATAAGTTCACCAAATGTATTATTCATCATTTCATGATATATTTAATTACAATCATTATGCTGTATACCTTATATAGTGTTGTATGTCAATTATATGTAATTAAGCAGGAAGCAAAATTTTAAATAAACAAGCAAAAACTCAATGACTTACTAGAAATTAGACAAAACAATCCAAATCAAGAAAAGACTCCTGCTTTGAGTCCCTTCTTTCCCAACCCTAGTGCATTTCAACCAGGAAAGCCAAGGCATGACCTGGTAACAGTGGTTAAACAATAAACGGTCTCTCCTTAAATGTTCAACAGGTTGCTAAAAAGTCAAAACGATAGCTTCATCAATCACATGTATATGAGTTATACATCCCCCCCATGATTCCTGAATCTTTTTCTCACCAAAGGTTCTGTTCAAGTATGCAGTATTTTTAGTGGATGAAAGGACCCCCAAGTTGGCAAACCCACCAAAAGTGTGGACAAGCCCCCACCAAGACATGTGGGTCCTTTCCTGCCTACTGAGAAAGAATTCTCAGTAGAGGCAGAGGGACAAAGTGAAAACAGAGTTGCTTTTATAGCTGAGAGAGAGAAGAAAAGTAAATATTTGAGAGGGGAGCCATCAGCCAGGTAGCTGATCAAGACATTTCTAGCCCCTAATGGGGCCTTGGGGTTTTTTATTGGATGTCTCTTCCATTGTTATATTCATTCCAATGATGCCAATCATCTTCTAATATTGGCTCTTTTCTCCCAAGGACCTTGGCCCTAAAACAGAAAGATAAAGAGATACTAGGGTATGTCCTTGGAGTTAATGCATCAATTGTGGAACATAAATTGTCCTGTTGTAGGACTATGTCCTTGGAATTAAGGAGCCAGTTGTGGGGTAAGAGAAATGACCTGCCTTTCTTCAGCCTGGCACTGTCTTTCCCTTGTTAATCAGCCAGGGTCAGTAAGCCTGCCTGGTCTCCTTTCTCAGTTTGCCCCTGAGAGACTTCACGCTCAAGAATTTTGGTGGGGGAGTGGATGGAGGTCTCTACCTTCCACAGCTTCTCCTGGCTGCACAGGGGCATAGGCCTGTACTGGAGTACAAGTCTTCCTCTCTCTTGTCTAACTCTCAATAACCTGACCTTGGGGTAGGCTTCCAGCCATGAAGCAGAAGAATCTTATTTTGAAATTGCTGGGGACAATTTGAAATAAAGCAGGAAAGTTCTTGAATTAAGAACAGTCCAAAAAGCAAGGCTAACAAGATAACTATGGCAGGGCCTGAGAAGGGCAACAGCCAAAACAAGACACTGGGCATTTGCCAGCTCAGTACATCACTCCGTTTTCTATGCTTTCTGACTGTTCTAATAGACCTCTGATCTCTTTGTACCTGATCTGTTGTAGTAGAAAGTGTTCTTACCTTACATAGACGTAGGTTCCTCCCTGGCTCATGACGAGGAGCTCTAAGGAGATATTGCCACCACAAGGTTGCAGTTGTTTTGAGAGTGGCTAGAGTGTCCTCGAGTCTGATACAGTTCAGAAAATTTAAGTTCTCGACAAGACAGAAGCTTGTTTGAAATCACATCCATATTGGCCATTTAGTTTTACCTTAGATGCCTGAACAAATAGTTATTCTGTTCTGACTTTTAAATGTATTTTTACTCCTTAATGTTATTCTAGTGTTTTTCTAGATATGGGGAGATGCAAGAATTTAGGCTCATAAAATCTTCTGAAAATAACTAACCATCTGAAGACCTGTTCTTGCCAGTTTTCCCCAGAACACCTAGTGCTTTATTCCCAATCTTCACCCTGAATTCCTTTTAGGGTGTGCTGAAGGCTGGCAACTGCATCCTTGCAGAGGCAGATGGCAAGTGCCAATTTTAACTGGCAGGGTCCCTCGTGGTCATAAATTTGACCATGGTTAGGGAGGCATTTCATGACCATTTTGTCCCATGGTGCTAAGAATGCTTATTCCTAGGTCGTATAGAACTATATATCTGGTTAACTGCTTCAAGTTGCCTAGTTATCATTTTATCAGAAGCTCGGTCACATAGTTGGTAATGTAGAAACAACAGTATAATAAAACTAAGGCAATACACAAATAATATATCTAGCAGTACAGTAAGGTCATAGTAAGAATTTAAGTTAGGAACTTTCATTAGGTACAGCCCCGTATATTCACAGGTTGTCTGGCTTAGTCTGTTTTGTACCCATCTTCATCTTTAAGGGAAATTACATGTTGTCATTGTCCATAAGGCACACAGCCCAAGTTTTTAATGCTATCAGGTTAGTTATTCTTAGTATGGTTTAATTGTTCCCAACATAAGGGAGCCTTAAAATTTAAGTGACCATAGCCTGGTGGTAATCATATAAATTTATCCCATAATTGTGGGAGGCTGTATTCTTCAGGTGAAATTTTGCTTGTTGCTCTAAGTGAGCTTGAGCAACTTCAGAAGAAAACTCATATTTATGGCCAGGGTCAGAGCGGCCAGGCAAGCGGATCCCACCTAGTGATGTCAATAGTGGCCTGAACAGAACTCTAAGTTCTTTCTTTTACGATAAATTTTTATGGGCCATCCAACTAGAGCCTTGGAGTGAAGAAATCCACCAAGGTAACCCAGAAGTACATGATGTAGGTAACTGACCATAAACCTAACAATTGGATTGACTTTAACTGTACATGAGATAGTGAGATACATTTAGATCAAAAGCAAGGCTGTGAGCAATTATTGGAGTAATTGGTAAACAGGCCTAGTCTGGGATCTCAGGTCAGTTGTTCACTCCAGATGCTGTCTCCTTCTTATCCTGGTCTGCCGGATTCCTACTGTGCCTGAGCATTATTTCAAGATGATTTTGAGGTTAGCAATCCTCTCTGATAAGTGCCCTTCCATCTAGGTTGGAGATAGTCCTTAAAGTAGGTCTTTTTCAGTATGTATAATCTACTGGTTGCAAGCCATCTGATCTTCACCAAAAGCTATATTTCTGAGCTTCAGAAACAAATTTAGAGTGTCCTTTTAATGATTCAATTAAACTTTGCAACAACATCACATGACAGCAAGGAACTATCTAGGCAGTGAATTTTGGTAGATACAGACCTCAACAACACTACAATAAAATATCCATTAAAACATAATGTTTTTCTCTCTATAATCACTCTCTTTTATATCAAATGAAGTCCAGTCAAGATTAATTTGTATGCAAATTAAGTCTGATTAATCGATCATATAAGCACTTTTAAATTGGTTGTGCCAGAACATTTGTTTTTCATTATAGGTTATTACAAGATATTGAAAATAGTTCCTTGTGCTATACGGTATAAACTTGTTATTTATCTGTTTTATTTATAGTAGTTAGTATCTGCAAATCTCAAACTCCCAATTTGTCTTTTTGATTTACAGCTTCGTCTGGATATAGGCCCAGGAGTGGGATTGCTGGATCAGATGGTAAGTCTATTTTGTTTTTTTAAGGAATCTCCACACTGTTTTCCATATGGCTGCACCAAACTACATTTTCACCAAGAGTGTAGAAGGGTTCCTTTTTCTCCACACCCTCTCCAGCATTTATTGTTTGTGGACTTTTTAAAGATGGCCATTCTGACTGGTGTGAGGTGATATGCCATTACAATTTTGATTTGCATTTCTCTGATAATTAGTGATATTGAGCAACTTTTTGAGAGCTATTGGCCATTTGTATGTCTTCATTGGAGAATTGCTTGTTTAGGTCTTCTGCTCATTTTTGGATTGGGTTTTCTTTTTGTTATTAAGTGGTATGAGCTGCATATTCTGGAGGCTAAGCCCTTGTCTGTCGCATTCTTTGCAAATATTTTCTCCCATTCTGTAGGTTGTCTTCTTGTTTGTTCATAGTTTTCTGTGATGTGCAAAAGCTTGTAAGTTTAACTAGGTCCCATTTGTTTATTCTTGCTCTTATTTCTATTGCCTTGGTAGACTGCCCTAGGAGAACATTGGTAAGATTTATGTCAGAGAATGTTTTGCTTATGATTTCTTCTATGAGGTATATAGTGTCTTGTCTTATGTTTAAGTCTTCGAGCCATTTTGAGTTTATTTTTGTGTAAGGTGTCACGGTGTGCTCTAACTTCATTTATTTACATGCAGCTGTCCAGCTTTCCCAACTCTACTCACTGAAGAGACTGTCTTTTCTCCATTGTATATCCTTGCCTCTTTTATCAAAGGTTAATTGACCTTAGGTCTGTGGGTTTGTTTCTGGGCTCTGTTCTGTTCCATTGATCCGTATGTCTGTTTTCATGCCAAAACTATACTGTTTGGATTACTGTAGCTCCGTAGTATTTTCTGAGGTTGGGGAGGGTTATTTCACCAGCTTCATTCCTTTTCTTCGGTATTGCTTTGGTAATTCTGGGTCTTTTACAATTTCATATAAATTTTAGAATTATTTGTTCTAGTTTTGTACAAAGTGTTCTGAGAGTTTTATCCTTGTTGAGGTCCCCCAAATACCTTGACCTTTTTCCATTTGTTAAGAGGTGGACTTCCTAATTTACTTGATAAGCTGCTGGGAACCCAAGAGTTTTTAGTCTCTGGAGGGATCAAATAGAGAGAGAGGATAGATGTTTCAATTTTGCTTAAAAATTATACTTTATTAAATTGTTATGAGTTAAATTTTGCTTCAGGGGAAAGTTTCTTTATATCTGGAAAAACACAGATTAAAAGCCAGTAATATTTTAGACAAAATAAAAAAAAATTACAATCACATTTATTAATTTATTGAATCCCAAGTAATTAATCCTCTCTGTTAACAGTTTTATGAAGCATTCAGACTTCCGTTAGAATGTTTAAATTTCTTACCCAGTTCAGTGTTATGGTCTGAAAGTTATCAGAAAGCTTACATTTTTCAAAAAGTCCTTGCTGTGAATTTTCTTGAGGAAGAGGCATTTTGCAAAGGAATTAGAGTAAAACCCTAACAGTCTATGAATGACAAAGGACTTAAGAAGTCACAGTTAAAAACCTGATTACAATGTAATTGACAAGGAACTTGGTTACTGGTGATACATACAACATTTTAAGACAATAACTAGAATTATGACTGATAGCATACTATCAAGAGATACTAAATCTTTAGGAACTCCAAACAACTTTTATAATATCTATATTAATAACATTTTCCCATACAATATGACCTGAGATTTATTATTTATTTGATAATACTTCCCATATAATTAACATATCAAATAAATCTTGTTAGTTTAAAATCTCTTTTTGGGACACTTCAGGAGTCTTCCAAAGCATCCTAAAGTTGGTTGGAGGTCAAAAGAACTTTAATTAAAATTTGGTATTTGAGAAGCTTGTCAAAAAGTTTTAAAATATTGGGTCAGATAAGATTATACACAGGTCACTGTGAAACAATACTTATGAAGCTAAGATAACAATAAAATATTTTTAAGGCAAACATAGAACAGATCACCCAAGAAGCAAAGAAACTTTACAATCTGTTACTAAAAACATATTAACATTTCAAAAAAAAATTTGTTGTCTTGGTAGAGAGGAGTACCAGCAAATTAAAAGGATCTGCTATTTCCTAGAGCCTCAATTATGCTTCAGGCTTGGGCGTTTCCAAGTACAGAAGCATATCTGGTTTGATCTGGTTCACTCCATAGCAAAAATTTAAAATATTGATTGGGCTGTCCCTAATGAGAAAGGATGACTTCTGCTGGGAGAAAAATTTTATAGTCTGTGTTCTGTTTAGCCCCAAGCACTTAGCACATCTCTGTGATGGGTCATCAAAGCCGCTATGTAGATGATGCCTCAGTCAGCCCAGGGAATCAGATGCCACAGAAGGAAAGAGAGGTGATTTGCAGACATCAGGATGCATACGTTTTTTATTCTCAGCACTGTTGGAAGAATTCTAAAATCCCTCTAGAAGCTTGGGTTTCCACTGAATCAGGAATTCAGTTACAATCCTGCTGAGCTTTGCTTTATTCTTCTAAAATAGGGTTCCCCAAGTTGTAACCTGGGAACTGCATATTTTCCAATTTTTTGCAGTGATGATTAAATATACAAAATCTCAGGCCCTGCTGCCAGATCTACTGAATCCAGTGTGGAAGTATGCTGAGAAACCTACATACTTAAGAATTTCCCCCAGGCTCTTTTCCATGTGTTATTTTTTTATAATAAACAATAGTAGCAAGAATCTACTTTTTGACAGAGTGTAAATCTTCCTCAAACAAATGAAAATGCACTTACCTTCTCCTACAATGAAATGCTGAAGTATAATCTGTTATTCCTGCTAAGAACTAGAATTAACTTCAATTTTATCTTTAAAAACCAGTAAAGCTTGCTAATTATCACTATCACTACAACCTATAATAATGGTAGAAAAAATTAATTATACACACATACACACAGATGTATATTAGATAAATAGATATATAATATATAAATATATTTATAAATTAGATCTGTATGCTTAAATTTTATATATATATATATATATATATATATATTCTAGATAAGAGAGATAGCTAGCTAGCTAGCAACACAAAAAATGGGTAGGTTTTAGAGTTCTCTTTTTCACAGTAGGTTTCTACATTTAATTAATGTTTTTCACTGTTCTTTTAATATTTCTCTCTCCCTTAACTAGAACCTAGTTTATGAGGATTCTTTTACTAGAGGGACAGTCTATATTATAAACCCTGAAGAACCTGAGACTCTGATGGATCATGACATGATTAAATCACCATATACCTTGTATTTTAATCTGAGACATTTTTGAGTATGAGATTTCTATTAATTATACTAGTATAAGATGTATAAATGAAGACAGTCTTAGGCAAACCAGGACACATGACTGCCCTATGTATATGTGGGTTTCTATGTTACCCCATTGAATTTAACTGACAGGCACGGCTGTACTAGGAAAAACGTTAGTGTCTCACGTGTTCTGTACATACTCCTTCTTATTTCCATTATGTACTAGTACATTAATTTCTCCACAGTAGTTAAATTTAATTGTCCCAACAAACATAGGGGGCGTAGAAAAGCTGTACTTCTATGTCAGATGGGTCAATGTCATGAGGAATGAAAAATAGCTGAGTGTCAATCCAAATTCCCACTTAAAGTGTTGTACAGCCTTCTAAAGATGAGTTCTTTCTTGGGTACTGTGAACAAAAAATACTGCAAACCATATCAGTAAACAAAGAATGCTGAAGCCATCAAGTCATCAGCCGCTGCTGCCACCCCCCACTGAAGACAAGCCTGCAGCCCAGTCTCTGCAGCCACTCACAATGGTGCACCCTGAGGGGACTCAGAATAATAAAGGACAAGATACTTGCCGTAGATAGCGAGGAGCTTGTCAAAGGAATGAATTCAATGAGCCCAACTGTTTGCTTCCTCTCTTATATAGAAAAGCGCTAAATTCTTTGACTTGAGATGCCTGGTTTTCTTTAGTTAACAAGTAATCTTTTATTGTTCCAACTACCTGGTCTTTGTTGTAAAGCTCCTATATATCCTAGATCCTCCCCTACCTCTTCAGAGCAGTCCCTTAGAGCAATCTGAGAGGCTGTCATCCCAGCTAGAGTCCTCCCACCAAATAAAACACAGCTATCAGCTTTTAGGCTGTCAACAGTACAAAACCTCTAAGCCAGAAATGCCTAAAGTCAAGTTATTAGTTAGCAAGCATTTTATGACTAGTTCATTATATGTAATACTGAAAAGAGCGCATCACATTTCCATCCCATGTTTCTCTATCATTGTCCTTTGGTTATGGGAAATTGTATAATGGGTAGTGTACATTGTACATTGGAAAGCAACTCCTAATTATCTTTGTAATTGATTTTTCAAAAGGCCGGTCCACTGTATATTAGCCTAGCTTTTCCTGAGTGATGTAAAGCCAGTGAATGGCTTCAGCATAAGCTCATTGCTATACTTTTTTGTTACCAAGTAAGTTTCTTGATCAGAAGCAATGTAGTCTGGGATATTACGGTGGTGGAAAAAAAAACATTCTGGTAGTTCACAGATATCATTGCTGGCAGATGTGCCTTGGAAAGTCAATGCATATCCATATCTAATAAAAATACAGCCCAAATGAGGACGAATCACTGTCCAATCCATATGAGTCATTTTCAGTATAACTGTTCTGGCAGTAAATGGCTAGCTGGTCTCCTAAGATATGCTGGTAGATTGGACATTCATTAGTAGTGTCCAGATTGATCTTATTGGGGCTCATCCTTGTTTTTGGACCCACAAATAATTTTTCTCTTTTCATTTCAGTCTCTTTTTCGGGAGCCAAATGAACAGCACAGAAATGACTGAGGGTGAAATAATATGATAGATAGATAGATAGATAGATCGATCGATCGATCGATAGATCCTCTTTCTTGAAACGGGGCTCCTAAACCCTTGTAAATAAGAGAATCTTTTGTTCTAACATTTAGTCTTTGATCAGTTCCCAACACAGAGCTCCTGAATCTCTTGTCATTTCCTGTGATAAGAGCACAAGAAGTACCTTTTATCCTGGTATTTGTTATTTAACTTGGGTTCCAGATACAAAGCACCTAAATCCCTTGGAATTTTCTGGGTAATGGGAGTGCCTTTTGTTGAAGTGAGATGACTCTGAGTGGGCTCCTGGATGGCTCTGGCATGGATGCCGGTTACCAAAGATCAAGTCTTCATTAAAGCTTGGAGTTTTCAGTCCCCTCTCATTCTCCAGAAAAGGTAGGGGTTGGAAATAGAGTTAATAATCTATCATGTGTACCTGATGAAACCTCCATAAAAATCCCAGTAGTATGGGGTTTAAGAACCTTCCACATAGGTGAATGCATCCATATAGGGTAAGTGACACAGCCTAACGTCCCTGGGACAGAAGCTCCTGTGCTCCCAGACCCCAGATCGTCCTCTACATATCTCTTCATCTGATTATTCGTGTGTATCATTAATCACATCCTTTATTATATAATAAACTGGTGAATGCAAGTGTTTCCCTGAGTCCCGTGAGCTGTTCCAGCAAATATTCAAATTCAAGAGGGAGGACATGGGCATCTCTGATTTGCAGCCAAGTCTGATAGAAGTTGTGGAAACTGGGGACCTACTACTTGCAATTGGCTTCTGAAGTGGGGGACAGTCTTCTGGGACTAAGTAGTGTCGCAGTCATGTGAGTGTCACAGTAGTGTGACAGGACAGGAGAAACACACAAGGAAGAGAGCTGGTTTTTCTCATATACTGAGGAAAAAGGTGAAAGATTTAGCTGGTTTACCAGATTATTAAGAAACCAGTGAACATCTCATAGAAATACATTATTTATGTCATTATATTATGGGTTTACTGTTATTTTAAATTAACTATTAAATTAAAATTTTAATTTTTGTCTATTTTAGTTTCTAATACAGTAAGTATCGAAAGATACAATCCACATAAACAAAAGCTCTTTGAGGTTTGCAGTAAATTTTAAGAGTGTAAAGAACTCCTGAGACTAAAAAGTTTGAGAACAGCTTCTCTAAAGAATAGTAGCTACCCACTGAGGACAGCAGAGCCTGGCTCCGAAGCTCTCAGAGCCCACACTGTGATTCTCTTATCAGGACTCAGCAGAGCCTGCTTACAACATTCTAACCTGCATAGCATCAAAGGAGTCAAATGGCAGAGCTGATTGAATTGCATCTTGGAGCAGGTGAAAAAGCTTATTTCTTTTTCTGGATCATACTTAAATTTGCCAGTTTGCAGACTTCTCAATAAATAGTGAGAAGCAGAATGAACAAATAAATCATAAGTGGCTTCTAAAATCCTAAAATCCCTAAAACAATTATACTTAGACGTCGTGGTTACAAGGTGCTACAAATTTTCTTTCCTTTTTAACAGGAATGTCTAAACAGGCCACAGATGAATGATTTCTAAAAGTTTTACCAAGTTGGCAGACCCATGGATTTTTAAGGGGTTTATCTTCTGACCTCTGGATGTAAAAAATGCAAATTACCAAGACATGATATTTCTTGCTGCATTCTGCTTACAGAGTCCTGTCAGCATGAGAAAATCAATGTAGTAGACCAATGTGTCTGGTGAGATATGAGAGGATCAAATTTCCTACAGACTAATTATAGCCCAGAGTTGATATAATCCTGATATGAGAGACTGAGATTGTACCATTGCCCAAGTCAGGTGAAAGCTAAACTATGCCTATTTGTATAGAGGAAAATGTACTCAAAATATCAATACCTATTTACCAGATTTCACTGATGCACTGATTTGCTCTGCTGGGGAGATTACACGTGGTTTAGCAGCAACTGATGTCACCAACTGACTAAATTTATGATACGCATTCTCATTCTTCAAGATCCATCTATTTCCTGCACAGTCCACATTAGTCATTTAAAGGCAGATATGATAAGCATAACCATCTCATATCTTTTAAATGATTATGCCACTAATTTCCAAGAAGTGCCATGAATGACATATTGCATTTGTTTTATTATTTTTTCATAATTACAGGGGGACTCTTGGGTTTTTTATTTGGCCTTTTCCAAAGCTTAAATCCAACGGGTTAGAGAATCAATATAGAAATTATACAACTTTCTGAGTACATCTGGTCTAACTGCATACATTAGGATTGGGGAATAACCATATGGTAATTTTACTTTGAAGTGAACTTGAGCCAAAATTCCATTTACCACCTAACCCCATAAATTCTCACTCTGACCAGAGGACCAATAGGGATTTCTGGGTTCCCAAAGATTAGCAGTAGCTCAGATTCCGGATTCAATTATTCCAAAAATTTCTGCATATTTCCCTTTCCCAGGTGCACAGCCATCTCCTAATGCCTGTAACAGGCACCATGAAAATACCAATTACGCTGGAGAGAGCCACAAAAAAAAGTTGAGTATGTGTTCAGGACTTTATCACAATGGTCTTCCTTAAGCCTCTCCAGCATTTCTTTTTTTTTTTTTTTTTCCAAAGAGAAACTGATCTTACTGTTTAAGATACAGCTATTGGTGGAGAAGAATTGGTTGAGGAGGTATGACTCAGATCAGATTAAGTAGGAATTTGTTTCTAGGGACTTCATAATCAATGAGATACCATCAAAGATCTCTTTGTGTCAAAACATTCTAATTACCACCCTTGTCTCTGACAGCTAAGTGCTGCACCTCCAGGGAGTTTCATTATCTGCCCTATAATCAGGAAACCCATCTCAAAGGCAGCATCTTTTACTTTCAGCTACAGCCTGCAGAGAATAAATACACCACTTTTCAAGGATGCTAAAATTCCTCTCAGCAGTTCACCTCTCAGACTTTGCAGAGGGAATTCTAACCGCTCTCAAAAAATGAAGTTTGGGGGTGGGTGAGCTTATCACATGCAATAAATTCACCCCAGCTGTTCTTGATTATAATAATAATAATAATGATAAGAGAATATTTAAGATAATAACTTCCCATTTACAGGACTTCTCTGCTTTGGCCTTTTCTCTCCAAAGATCAGACTACTCATTTTGTTCGATTGATCTGTCTACACATTCAGTAAACTGAAAAGATAAGCAACAATCAAAATATACTTAAGCATTCTACTTATATTGTTCAAATGTAGACATAATTGGAAATTAATTTGTGCCTTCTCAATTCAGATCATTTTTTTCAAAAATAGACTTTAATTTTTAAAGAAGTTTTAGATTCACAGTAAAGCTGAGAAGAAGGATCAAAGCCTCTCTTAATTATCAGCACCCAGGATCAGCACGATACATCTGTTACAATTGATGAACCTATATTGACACATCATAACTCAACATCCGTAGTTTATATTAGAGTTCACTTTTGGTGTTGGACACTTTATGGGTTTGGATAAATGTATAATGATATGTCTCCACCATTATAGGATCAGACAAACTTCACTGCCCTAAGATTCCTCTGTGTTCCATCTATTCATCCTTTCTCCCACTCCCTATTCCCTAGAAACCTTTTGACTGTCTCCACAATTTTGCTTTTTCCAAAATATCATAGTTGGAATCATACAGTATGTAGCCTTTTCAGATTGGCTCCTTTCACTTAGTAATAAGCATCTAAGTTTCCTCTTTTCATGACTGGATAACTTGTGTCTTTTTAGAGCTGAACAATATCCCACTGTCTGGATGCACCACAGCTTATTTTTCCATTCACATACTGAAGGCCATCTTGGATGCTTCTGAGTTTTGGCAATTATAAATAAACCTGCTGTAAACATCCATGTGTTTACAGATGTGCTCTATAAACATCCATGACACTTTTGTGTAAAGTTTTGTAAAAACTTATGGATATAAGTCTGTCCGACAGGAAGGGAGTTTCAACTCCTTTGTGTAAATACCAAGTCGCACAATCACTGGATCGTATGGGAAGAGTGTGCTTAATTTTGTAAGAAACCACCAAACTGTTTTCCAAAGCGGCTATAAATTTACATTCCCACTAGCAACAAGTGAAAACTCCTGTTGCTCCACATCCTTCCCAGACGTGGGGTGTTGTCAGTGTTCTAGATTTTGGCCATTTTAATAGATGTGTAGTGGTATCTCATTTTTTAAATTTCCATTTCCCTGGTGACACAGGATACGGAGCATCTTTTCATATGCTTACTTGACATCTGTACATCTCTATGATGGGTTGTCTAATAAGGTCTTTGGTTCCTTTTTTGTTATTGTTGTCATTGCTCCTTTTTTAAAATATGATTGTCTGTACTGTTACTGTTGAATTTTAAGACTTCTTTGCATGTTTGGATATTTGTTATCCAAATACACAAAAGATGTTTGATAAAGTCACCCTTTATCAGATATGTCATTGGCAAATATTTTCTCCTAGTCTGAGACTTGTCTTTTTATTCTCCTGAAAGTGTCTCTTGCAGAGAAGACATTTTTAATTTTAATGAAGTCCAGTTTATCAATTCTTTCTTTCCTGGATTGTGCCCTTGGTGTTATAATACGGGCCATTTTTTGACTGAAACATTCAGACAATTAAGCAGGTGAAGGATTTAAAGCATAATTTATCTGAATTATCATTGCCCTAGTCGTATACCATATGCCAGTGATAGATATCTTTACTATGCCTGTAATTCAGCAAGTCCAATATTAGTGTTAAACTCTAGCTTCTTGCATTAATTCATTTAAGCACTGAAATATCATTGTTAAGAGCACTTTATAAATTAAAAATATAGGCTAGATATATGTTTTCAGAATATTCAAGTGAGAAAACACATTTTCACTATTTACTCTCAGGCTCAGTTTTACTTCAGGGAACCTCTTTGCAAATCCCTTTAAAGTGCTGAGTTAAAGGAAGGAAGAGAAGCAGCTAGGAGCTTAAAGCTGGCTAAATTTACATATGTGAGTGAGTCTGCAAGGCTTGTCATATTCCATACACAGTCGGTGCGATCTCTGTCTTTTTTCCCCCTCCTTACTCCACTCCAGTTAAATGAGGAGTTCAATTACAGGGCCAAATTCCCATTGACTAGCTTTTTCATATTCTGAGAGAGATTAAAAGCCTGTTACAGCACAAAAGAGTGTCAATTAGGTCTCCTGTGATCAAGGAGTGAATGGTACTAGCGCACAAAGGTGGACATTTCCACTCTGCTAAGTGGGAAAACATGAACTGAATTAAGGAGAATCTTCTAAACATTATTATCCCCTAGAAAAGGATTTGCCATTTCTCCTAGAAATTGCATACAGTCCTAGGATGAGGCTCAAATAAAATTACTGCAACTTAGAGTTAGATTGGAAATTGGAAAAACTTACACAGAAACTCTGCCCTTGGAACAAATTAGAGCCACTGTAATGAGATAAAAAGCTCCCTCGGGCACTCTGAACAGAACTCTCATGTACTGCAATGTGTTACTTTAGAATCAAAGCTATTGGCTATATAAGGACATAAACAAAATTATTGTTTTTAGCCTTATTTCAAATGTTCAGGTGCTTAAATAACAGTGGACCTTTTTTGTTGCTGTTGCTGGTAACAAAGAGCCTATCAACCTCACTTAAGTAACGGGGATTATATAGCCAGGCTAAATATCAAAAGATTCAGAAATACAACATAAAACTAGCAGAGACCCAAGTAAGTGTACAGGTTGGCTGATAATGGAGTCTCTTTCTCATGGCATCTCTGATTTTTTTTTCTGAGTTCAAGTCCCTTCTCTCTTCTAACCAACTATCTCTACTAACTCAGTATTTTTGTTCCATCACAACTTTGACCTTCATAAGGACTCTCAGCTCTCCACAATCCCAACTCCAGCTTGCTGCATTGATTAAACTGCATTGATATGGTTGTAACTCCCATATTCCCAGGAGTGAACACGGGAGGCTCAGCTAACCATGAAGGTTCGTAACCCCTAATTATATATAATTGCTCTGCCCTAATTTTTCTATCAAACGTTGTGTTTATTTTACAGCACTAATTCCAATCTGTAATTATTTGGTTGCTAAGAAGACTCTGGGCTTCTTAGTTCACAAAACGTGTGACTTACATTATTTTTCTATTATTAAGCCATATCGCCCTGGGAGGTACCATCCCTTGCTCCTGACATTTATCCTTCTTGGCTACAGGGAAACATATGGGTCTTCCTTCAACTCACTAGTGGCTAGAGAACTTGGAGATGGCCTCAGACCAATAGACTGCACATCTGTATAGGTCAGCTGTACAGCAAACCATTTCCACACTCAGTAGCTTACAATGATGAGCATTTACCTCTTGCATGTGTGTGTGGGGGGGGTCAACTGAGAGTCAATGAATTCAGGTGAAGCTGGGTTTGGCTTCAGACTACAGAGAAGCTGTATGCAGTTACCCAGGGAATTTTCTTCTCATGGCAAAAGGAAGAGCCTAAGAGGATATGTTCAACCAGAAGTTACATTTTCAAGCATTTGTTCAGGTTGTGGTTGTTAACATCTCACTGGAAAAAAGCAATTTTCACAGCCAAGCCCAAATGCAATGTACTCCAACCTCCATGAGACCATGGGGAGCATGAAGGCATACAATAATATAATGGAAGAGAAACAAACTGGGGCCAATAATCCAGTCTAAAATAAAAGCCCCACAGCCAGCCCTCGCTTACTGCTCCACACTGTGAATAGCTTCTAAGCTCTTAAGATTTGCTGCTGCAGGCAAGAGGATTATGGCTTTCTTTTATCCCCAGTCTCCTACTTCTTCTGTTGTTTCCACTAAACTCCAACTCCAAGACTTGGAAAAAGGACAGCTGGGCCCCTTCTCAGCACTCCCTACTCTGACACAGCTCTCTTATCTATGTCTACCTCTACGCAGGTGGGTAGACACAGTAAATAGTTAGGTTCTTGGCCTCTGGAGGAAACTGCTTATTCTGTTTAATTTTTATTGTTTTATTTCTAAATGATTTTCTAAAATGAATATGCTGCTTTCAAACTAAGGTAAAGAAAACCCAGTTGATCTACATTTTACAACGTGCTTAGTGTATGATATCTGAGTCAATCTGTCCATGTCATGAACAGGAGGTGGACGAATGATTTATTTTATAAATAAGTCCCTAAAAGTGTGACATTATACATTTAGGGAATCCCATAGACAGTCTAATATCACCTGGAAGAAGTCACTCTTTTCTCCTTTTCCTTAACTAGTGAGGGTCGTGGTTCCCTCACAGCCCTTTGACCACCCCCAACTCCAGCCAGATTCTCTGTGCCTCTGTCCTGATCATTATGACCTCACATCAGAGTCTGGGCAATCAGCCGGACACCAGTAAAACACTAGTGAAGAAGTTTAAATACGCTCTAATTTCTTCTCTTTCAAGGAATAATTTATCAAATGTTGGTGTTTCCCAAATATGTATTCATCTTACTATTGCTGCCTTCTTAAACATCAAAATACACTGTCAAGAAAAGCCCTGATATGTGTCTCTGATGCCTCAAAATGAATGTGAAACTTCATTATCCATTATGGAAGGAGGACTCATTTTGGACACACTTCTAATGGTGGAAAGAGAGACTTTAGTTTTATTAAAAATAATTTTAGTCATCATTCACCCACCAGAGAATATATTTTATGTAGGCCTCAGTCACCCTAGAGCTTTACAGATTCCTCCCTTAGGGAAAATTTCACTCTAAGTACCGTACTGACTCTGTTAGTATAATTAGTCAAGGGAAAATAGGGTAAATGCTTTAAAACTGAGGGGCCTATAAAGTTAATACAATAGCAGATAGTTAACCATCAATGATTTAGTAACTGAATGTGGGCTCTTGGCAACTGACAATCACAGATCAGCTTTACATTCCTCTCTTATACACACTCCTCCTGATGAATGTAGCCAGGTAATACTCAAACAATGGTGCCCAGGTGATAAAAACATCAAGATATCTGTGTCAAATATCACAGATCTCATACACAGGAAAAATAATTTCCGTGTTTCCATCAACTTAATTACTTTATGGTAAAATAGTACATAGATACCTGGCTTTTGTAGTTGAATAAATATATTTGAAATATAGAATAAATATGAGTTGAACACCAATCATTGGAAATACATAGAAAGCTACTACACCTTATGGCAGGAAGACTAACAGCACTCAAAGACTTTTGTGCTGAGAGTAGGTTAACTGACTTTGGGGGGAAATCACGTAAGTTTGAGAGTTTCCTTTTAGCTTTCAGAAGAAAGTAAATGGCTACACACTTAATAAGAGACAATTAAAGACAAAGAAATATGCATATCTATATACATACATGCATAGTAATATGTTTGTATTCACATACACAGTGTAATGCATAATCAAGAAATCACCAGTTCTTTTAACTCCACCATTTGTCTGAAAAGAAGACTAAATGAATCTTTTTCTATATCACCATAAATATTGCAGTAAAGTATGGGAACAGTCTTTCCTATCCGTTCCAGGGTTCTCAAATTCTCTGGAAATCTTGAAAGAAATAAACAAGCTAGCAAATAAATTTCAAAAACACTTTTAAAACTAAGAAAAAGTTTTCGCATATCACAAATCTCACCAGCACACCAGCAAACTCCAGGAGGGGCGGGACTTTGTTGGTGGGTTAGTTCTATTGCTGCATCCCAAGAGCCTTGATAAATTTCTAGCATATGCTCAACACTCAGTAAATGTTTGTTGGAAGAATAAATACCTCATTAATAAATCCTTTATGATATTTTTCACATAATTTGTGGTCAAGAAAACCCTATATGGTTGGAGGCATCCACATCAGTTCTCCCCCCTAGAAAATATCTATTTCCCAGACCAAAGTATGGAAAGAATTCGGTGTCACTAAACCAGGACACTGACCATCTTCTTACAATTCAGGTAGAGTGACTGACCAGTTTGGGGTCATATTATGGAAGAGGAGATTAGAAGGATATTTTCAATTAAGATGCTCCCTCTAATTATGGGAAGAACACTGTCCCTCTGAGCAAGTAAAAATTGGGAGGAAGTAGAGACATATGTAGACAAAGCCAAAGTATAAGTCCTTTAGCCAAAGGATAGTCAGCATCAGGATTATGGCCTAGAGACTGTGGGAAAAGTAGCAAAAAGAAAGAGAAAATAAGAATGTGGGGGACCAGCATGAGAAAGGGCAATGGGGAGAGATTCTCATATCACCAGGTTTCCAGCATGACTGGTTCCCAAAAGGAGTTGAGGACCTGAATCACTGAAGCACAGCTCAATGTAAAGTGTAGATCCTGGCATCCAGCACAGTGTTTGCAATTTCGGAAAAGCTCTATAAATATTTATTGAATGGCGAGATGACATATTCCTTTATTCTCAGTTTATTTGACTTCAGAAATCCTAAGAAAGCATGATTATAACAACCAAATTATGATAATAAATGAAATAGTAGTACTCCAGTTCTCCTCCGTCACTAATGCTTACCATCAACTGGCATTTTTCTTGTTTGA
Organism: Camelus bactrianus; assembly: GCF_048773025.1. NCBI lineage: Eukaryota > Metazoa > Chordata > Mammalia > Artiodactyla > Camelidae > Camelus > Camelus bactrianus. Next base: position 6,582,396 of record NC_133568.1, on the reverse strand, counting down.
GTATTGGTTTGTCCATTTACTGATTATCGCTGTTAGATTAAAAGCTTCACATGTGCATGGACTTAAATCTGTTCTATTCCTGTTGCATCCTTAGTGCCTTGAATAGTGCCCAGCTCACATACAATGCTGAATATTTGTTAATAATAATAGTAATAATCATTATTGTTATTATGCATTTATAATAACAAAAATCATAAATACAATGGACTCTAATATTACTTCTCCTGGAATCATCCCATATTGTTATGACATAATACAACGCCCCACACCTGAAATAGTTCCTTCACTACTTCTAAACTGCTAGAATATGAAAATAATTCCTTTAGATTAAACATTATTCTTTCCCTGTAAGCTTCATTTAAAATGAAAATACTCATTAAAGGGCTAACAGGATAAATCCTTACCAGTTTCATATTAAACTGTGTGATGAGATTCTCACTTTCTCTTAGGGCATGGAGCTCCCAGGTGGTGTGAATTTCTTATGTTTCCTCTTGGGTCAATGTCTCCAAATTTCTCACACTGACCAGGAAAATTATAGAAAAGGGTTGGGTTTTTTTAAATTTTTCCAAGAATCACATTTGAAAAATGGCATTGACTATCACATGCCAGTTGTCAAGCCTCATTAGGGTAGGATAAGAAGACAGCTGTTTCAAGCAAACTGCAGAAAGCAATTAAGTGAGAGATGGTAGGAGAAAAATTATTTTTAATCTTTTAACTTTGGAGCATCCAGTATTCTAATAATGCTAAGTAGTCTTGTCAACTGATTAACTTAAAACTTAAAAGAGAACATCTCATTAATTTCTGTTCCAAGAAATTCTAGGGCATCGCTTCATATCTGTCTGCTTTCTCACATCACCTTCTTTTTAAGTCTGAGATCAGAGTATTCTTTTCCTGGTAATCTTTCCTCTTAGATCTTGAAATTGACAGAACAATTTAACAAATTATTTTCTATCAGCTGAGATTGGTGAAAGCACTTTCTGGACTTGAAGAGTTCCTGGACCATGAGTAGTTCTCTAAGGTCTGTCCAAAGACTAGACCTAGCATTCCTATCTAGCACAGGAATCAGGTCTCTGTCTATGGCATGTGCATTAAAGATGACATACAGAGTCATTTTGAAAACGTGAGCAGAATAATGTAAGAACTACTGTAAAATTGGTCAAGTCTTTCTTTATTATCATTCTAACATTTCTTGAATTTCTTTTCCATGCTTTCTGAAGCCCTTTCGTAAACTCCATAGGTACACAGGAGACTGAGCATCAGAGGTAAACTTTATAACACTCTTCTTTTTAGTGAAATCATTTTGGCCATTTCACCATAGCAATGTCTGTTAAACCTCTAGGGTGATTAGCCTGAGACTAATGGGGTTTACCAAAACATGAGATATTCAGTGCTGTAACTAGGGAAGTCCTGGGCAAACCAAAATGGTCGGTCTCCTTAATCCCTGGAGAAATTATTTGCCTACAATACTGTTCTGCAAAGCTCTTATTTACTGTTATGACCCCTTCCCTTCTAGCCAGTGCACGTTTCCCCTTGATAAACCCCACTAAGTCTCCAGGACTCATCTTAGTCCTTACTCACTCTAAGAAACCTTCCTAGACTCCCCAAGACTGAATTATATGCCTGTTACGTGAGTCCATGTCATCATCCTGTTCAGAACTCCTTTGGTAGTACTTAACATACAATCTTAATTTACTTTTTACTTATTTTTACACTCGGTTTCTTATGGTCAGGCAGTTTATCTATGTTTGCCACTATAACCTCATACTCCTTAAATTTTTTGAAAGACAACAGGATGACAGCAAGGACTGACAAATATTCATTGTAAAGAAGAAACTTCCAAACAATAAAGGCAAGAATGGGCTAATACAATAGTGGGTCTAACAGTGAAGGGAACCTGAAGGAGAAATGGAGAGCATCATGCCACTGGACATGTTCAAGCATCTCTCAGGAGGTTTTACGTGTGATTCCTGCTCCAGGTAAATGTTCAAAGTAAACGAACTCCAAGGTCGCTTCACACTGAAATCATCTGATCCTTAGACCAATATCTCCTCAATCTACAGTATCAGAATTATTGGAAACCCCAAACTTTAGTTCTATAGGTATGGAGTCAGACCTAAGAATTTCTACATTTTATACGTGTCCCTAGAGATTCTGATGTACAGAGAGTTTTGTTAATGTCTACTATTGTTCATTACATAGCTAGGTTGGAGACACATGCCATGGAGATATGAAAACAATAAAGGCTTACAGTAATTCTCATCCTCTATGTATTCACAGTCCAGATAAATGATTCTGGGAACTTCTCACAAGAGAGAACATATTTAAAATCTGGGTTGCCTGGGTCTGACTTAAATCAACTCTGCTCCCATGCAAAACCTTTTAACTCAGGTTAATTTTCCAAATTCGTGGATCTAGAGCAGTGCTTCTCAACTTTGAATGTACTTTATAATCACCTGGAGTGCTTTAAAAGGATATGAAAAAAAATGGACACTTGGCCCCTGTCCCAAGTGATCTTGATATGATTGGTGTGGGGTGGCCTTTCCAGTTGATTCTAAGTTTCAGTCTAAGTTGGGAATGACCCTAGGGAAGTGACGGCTAAGTTGAGATCTAAATATAAGCAGGAGTTGGTCAGGTGAAGTGTACACGCTTGTGTGTGTTAGGAGGAATGTTGTTAGGTAGCATGGTAGTGAGGATGGGAAATCTAGACAAAGCTTTTCACCTGGGAAAAGTTCTTATAAGTTTTGCACCGGGCAAATGCCTATGATTGAAGTTAGCTGATGATAATGTGTGTGAAAATGTTTTATAAATGGAAGGCTTTTTTTTTTAATACCATTAATTAAATTTAACTAAATTTTAAATTCTTAATGGTACAACTTTTAATCTACAGAAATTAAACTATTAAAGATATTTAAGAGATCAACTCTTCACATATAGGTCATTTGTCATGGTAATCTCTGATTATTTTATTTTACTTTATTATGGAAACAGAAATCTACACCCCCAGATCCCAATTACTTTTAATCCATTTGGCTATGGAAATGTTTCTTAAATATGTGGTTCTATATTCTTGCCTCATTAATTCCTATCTGGTGAGTATCACTGGATTTTCCTTGAATAAATAAGTCTGTGATTCCCTCAGGGACATTCAATTAATAGTGTGTAAGAAATTTAAGTCAGTGTGTCCTGACCCTAGGACATACCCAAGAAGTGATGTTGTGAGGAAAATTGCTAACTAACATCAGCTCACTTTACTATAGTTGGCTTCTTTCCTCTTAAAGGAACATTCTGGCAGGCAGGGAATGTGAGTATTTAATTGAGTTCAGCTGTGTTCCTGTTCATTGCAGTTTCCTTGCACCTGGTAAGTAAAAGCAAATTGCAATTCTTTCCTTACAGGAACTCTTTATATTAAATAACCTGTCCCACAAGGACAACAAGATATTGAGATGTTAAAAGCATCTCTGCCATGAACACCTTTGCTTGACAAATAAACACCAAGCATCAGCACAGATGCATATGCCATGCAAATTTCTGCTCTGTACTGTTGTGTCTTTCACACCAAGTAGGTAGCACCCTCAGAAGAATACTGGCTGGAAATCATAACACCTGGTTCCAGAGCTGGATTAACCACTGGCCAGGGCTATAGATAAATGTTTGAATATCTCAGAGATTCTCTCCTCAATTTTTGATTAGGGAAAACATATCACCATGACTTAATTTAAAAACTGAGTTTAAAAAATCCCCAAACACACAAAAACTAAAAGAATTCAGCAAGGAAGCAGGATATAAGATTAACATACAGAAATCAGTGGCATTTCTTTACACTGACAATGAAATATCAGAAAAAGAAAATAAAGAAACAATTCCTTTTACAATTGCATCCAAAACAATAAAATACTTAGGAATAAATCTGACCAAGGACATGAAAGACTTATATGCAGAGAACTACAAAACATTCCCTAAGGCAATTAAAGATGACTTAAAGAAACAGAAAGATATCCCATGCTCTTGGATTGGAAGAATTAATGTTGTTAAAATGGCCATCCTACCCAAAGAAATCTACAGATTTAATACGATCCTTATGAAATTACCCAGGACATTTTTCACAGAGTTAGAACAAGTAATCCTAAAATTTATATGGAATCACAAAGGACCCAGAATTGCCAAAGCATTACTGAAGAAAAAGAATGAAGCTGGAGGAATAACCCACCCAGACATCAGACAATACTACAGAGCTACAGTAATCAAAACAGCATGGTATTATTATTAAAAAAAAAAAAAAACAGACATATGGATCAATGGAATAGAATAGGGAGCCCAGGAATAAACCCACAAAGTTTTGGTCAATTAACCTTAGACAAAGGAGGCAAGAACATACAATGGAGTAAAGAGAGTCTCTTCAGCAAACGGTGTTGGTAAATCTGGACAGCTGCATGTACATCAATGAAGTTAGAACACGCCCTCATGCCACACACAAAAATAAGCTCAAAATGGCTTAAAGCCTTAAACATAAGACAAGATACTATAAACCTCTTCAAAGAAAACAAAGGCAAAATGTTATCTGACATAAATCTCAGCAATATTCTCCTAGGGCAGTCTATCCAAACAATAGAAATAAAAACAAAACCTAATTAAACTTACAAGATTTGCACAGCAAAGGAAACCATAAGCAAAACAAAAAAACAACCTATAACCTATGGAATAGGAGAAAATATTTGCAAAAGATGAGATTTACAAGGGCTTAATTTCCAGAATATATAAATAGCTCATACAGCTTAACAAGAAAAAAACAAACAACCCAATCCAAAAATTAGCAGAAGACCTAAACAAGCAATTCTCCTATGAAGACATACAAATGGCCAATAGGCATGTGAAAAAAAAATGCTTGATATTGGTAATTATCAGAGAAATGCAAATGAAAACTACAATGAGGTATCACCTACACCAGTCAGAATGGCCAACATTCAAAATTCCACAAACAATAAATGCTGGAGAGGGTGTGGAGAAAAGGGAACCCTCCTACACTGTTGCAGGGAATGCAGTTTGGTAAAACCATTATGGAAAAGAGTATGGAGATGCTTCAAAATACTAAAAACGGACTTACCGTATGATCCAGCCATCCTACTTCTAGGCATATATCCAGTACTAACCTTAACTCAAAAAGATACATGCACCTCAATGTTCATATAAGCACTATTTATAATAGCCAAGACATGGACACAACCTAAATGTCCATCAACAGATGATTGGATAAAGACGTTGTAGTGATTTATACAATGGAATACTACTCAGCCATAAAAAATAAAATAATGCCATTTGCAGCAACATAAATGGACCTGAAGAATGTTCTTCTAAGTGAAGTAAGCCAAAAAGAGAAATCAAGATACCATATGATATCACTTATATGTGGAATCTTAAAAAAAAAAAAAAGTCAAACAAACTTATTTACAAACCAGAAACAGATTCACAGACATAGAAAACAAACATGGTTACCAGATGGGGAAGGGGGTGGTTAGGGATAAATTGGGAGTTCAAGATTTGCAGGTACTAACTACTCTACATAAAATAGGTGAACAAGAAGTTTATACTGTATAGCACAGGGAACTATATTCAATATCTAGTAGCAACTTATCATTAAAAAGAATATGAAAATAAATATACGTATATTCCTATATGACTGAAGAATTGTGCTGTACACTAGAAATTGACACAATGTTGCAAACTGACTATACTACAATAAAAATATTTTTTTTTAAATCTCCAAACATCAAGTCTTCTAGTTACATTGAGGGAAGCTGGAAATATAAAATTGTTAATACCTCCTTCTGAGTTCCAGGGGCTCAAAATATCTCCCTTCCTTTATGTACCATAGTGACAGGGTATTTCCCAACTTCTGAACCTACGTGCTTTACTTTCCTCTTCTTTTGGGACTGGATCTTTTCTGGAGTTTCTAGGGTGCTTTCATCAGCTTCTTCCAAACCTTTCCTTGTCTTCAGTGTGGCAGGCAGACTTTAAAGTGGCCCCATGAATCCTTGCCCTTGGTGTTTATGGCCCTGTGTAGCTTCCCTTGAGTATAGACTGGACCTAGTGATTCCCTTCTAAGAAATAGAATACATAAGGAATTATGGATGTCAATTTGGAAATTAGGTTACAAAAAGACTAGCTTTCCTCTGAGCCATTGTTCTTGGAAAAGCAAAGTGTCATATAATGCAGCCCTATGGAGAGACCCATGTACCTAGAACTGATGCCTCTGGTTGACAGCCATCCTGAAGCAGGTCAACAGTCCCCTGAACTTGGAAGAGAATCCTTTGAGGGCTATCAGTATCCAAGTGACAGAGCTTGGAAACATACTCTTCCCAGCCCAGCCTTGAGATGACTACAGCCCTGGCCATTACCTTGGTTACAGCCTGTGAGAGACCCTGAGTTAGAAGATCCTAACTACATCTGGCTTGGATTCCTGATCCAGAAAAGTTGTGAGATAATAAATTCTGTGGATCAAAACCATAAAATTTTGAGATAAATTGTGATACTACAATAGATGATTAAAATAGCCCCCCAATTCCAGTGGGACATCAGTGTTGGTCCTTCTTCTAATAGCCCTGGACCAGCACTAATGAGAACCTGGGCTTTAAGACTTTCTTGTTCTCTGAGTCCCAGCCAACGCCATGCTCAGCCCTATTGTCCAAACATCCTAAACCAGAGGTCTAGTGCTCTTCAGCTCATCCAGGAGGGATTTTTAGTTATTTATAACAACTCATATAAATGGTTCAACTTGATTCCTCCTTCCAAGAATGTTGGGAGATACCCATTATTATGCCCATTTTACAGATGATGGTTTTGTCACACAGGGAAAATAAGCAATTTCACAAGAGGTAAGTTTAGAATTTTGGACTCCAGATTTAACATACAGTGTATTATACTGAAGCTGCCTTGAATTTTTTTCTCTTAAATATCATAGTTAGAGAAGTTATTACAAGTCACTCAACAAAAACAGATTTGAAAAACATCAGACAACCTTGCCAAATGCCAACTGAGTAAATGTACTTCTTTTTGTCTTTTTTTCCTTTTACTGAGATATAATTGGCATACAGCACTGCATGCATTTAAAGTGTACAGCATAATAATTTATCTTACATATATCATGAAATAATTACCACAGTAAGTTTAGAATATCCATCTCTCATTTAGATAAAAAGATAAAGAAATAGAAAAAATATATATATTGTTCCTGGTGATGAGAACTCTTAGGATTTACCCTCTTAACGACTTTCATACGTAACACACAGCAGTGTTAATTATATTTACCGTGTTGTACATTACACCCCTAGGACTTATTTATCTTATAATGAGAAGTTTCTTTTTTTTCCTTTTGATTACCTTCATCCTTTTCCCCCTTTCTCAACACCCTGGCTCTGGTAACTCCATATCTGATCACTTTTTCTATGATTTTGTTTGTTTTTGAAGTATAATTGGTATATGACACTATGTTAGTTCCTGGTATACACCACAGTGATTCAGTGTTCCTATACATTTCAAAATGATCAGCATGATAAATCTAGTTACAATCTGTCACCAAAGATACTGCATAATTATCAACTATATTCCCCACACTGTAAACTTCAAACACATCACTCATTTATTTTGTAACTGGAAGTTTATACCTCTTAATCTTTCTCATCTATCTCTCTCCTCCTTCATCCCCCTTCCCTCTGACAACTACCTGTTTATTCTCTGTATCTATGACTCTGTTTCTATTTGGTTATGTTTGTTTATTTGTTTTGTTTTTTAGATTCCACATATGAGTGAAATCATATAGTATTTGTCTTTCTTTGTCAAACTTAGCATAATCCACACAAGGTCTTTCTCTGTTGTTTCAATGGCAACATTTCATTCTTTTTTTATGTGCCAGTAATAGTCCATTGGGCCTTGGGTACTATGGTCATTTTATAATGGTAATTGTTCCAAGCCATGAGCACAGTATAGCCTTCTATTTGTTGGTGTTGTCTACAGTTTATTTCATCAACATTTTATAGTTTTCCAGGTAGTGGTCTTTGACCTTCTTATTTAGATTTATTTCTAGATACTTTATTCTTTTGATGTGATTATAAGTGAGATTGTTTTCCTTCCTAACTTCTGTTTCTGAGAGTTTGTTGTTAGTGTATAGAAATGCAACAGATTTCTGTATCTTTTGTATCTTGCAATTTTATTGAATTCATTGATAAGTTCTAGTAGCTTAGGGGTGATGTCTTTAGGATTTTCTGTTTAGTATCATATCATCTGCAAATAGTGACAGTTTTACTTTTTTCTTTCCAATTTGGATTCTTTTTATTGCTTTTTCTTGTCTAATTGCCATGGCTATCAGTGTGGCTTCAATACTATGTTGAATAAAAGTGTTGAGAATTGGCACCCTTGTCTTGCTCCTGATCTTAGAGAAAATGCTTTCAGCTTTTCACTGTTGAGTATGATGTTGGCTCGTCATATATGGCCTTTATTTTGCTGAGCTGTGTTTCCTCTATACCCACTTTGTTGAGATTTTTTTTATAACAAATGAAATGTTGAATTTTGTCAAAAGATTTTTCTTCATCTGTTAATACATTCACATGATTTTTTCATTCTTGGTTAATGTGATGTGTCACAGAGGTTGATTTGTGGACATTGAATCATCTTTCCATTCCTGGGATAAATCCTACTTGATCATGCTGTAAGATTCTTTTAATGTATTCTTTAATTTAGTTTGCTAATATTTTGTTGAGAATTTTTGCATCTGTATTCATCAGTAATATTGGCTTGTGATTATCATTTTTGTGATGTCTATGTTTTTATTGTTGGGGTGATGCTGGCTTTGTACAATGTGTTTGTATGTGTATCTTCCTCCTTTGTTTGTTTGTTTGTTTTGGAATAGTTTGATAAGGATATTTCTTACCTTTTCTTTAAATGTTTGTAGAATTTATCTGGGAAGTCATCTGATCTTGGACTTTTGTTTGTTACAAGTTTATTTATTACAAATTCTGTTTTATTGCTAATAATTGGTCTGTTCCTGTCTTCTATTTCTTCCTCATTCAGTCATGGGAGATTGTACATTTCAAGGAACTTGTCCATTTCTTCTAGGTTGTCCATTTTATGGATGTAAAATTGTCCTAGTTATTCCTTATGAACTTTGTTTTTCTGTGGTGGTTGTAACTTCTGTTTCATTTCTGATTTTATTGATTTGGGCTGACCCGATTTGTTTTTTTCTTGGTAAGTCTGGTTAAGTGTTTATCAATTTTGTTTATCTTTTGAAAGAACCAGATATTAGTTTCATTGGTCTTTTCAACTGCTTGTTTGTTTTAGTCTCTATATCATTTATCTCTGATCTGATCTTTATTATTTCTTTCCTTCTACTAATTTAGGGTTTTGTTTGCTCTACTTTTCCTAGTTCTTTTGTGTGTAAGTTTAAGTTGTTTATTTGTGATTTGTCTTGTTTCCTAAGGTAGGCTCATACCACTATAAACTTTCCTCTTAGAACTGCTTTTTCTGTGTCCCATAGATTTTAGATCATTGTGTATTTGTTTTCATTTGTCTCCAGGTATTTTTTAAATTTTCTCTTTGCTTTCTTCAATGGCCCATTGGTTGTGTTTAGCCTTCACATATTTGTGGGGTTTTGCAGTTTCTTTTTCCTTCTAGTTGATTTCTAGCTCATAGACTCATAGTTAGGAAAGTTGCCTGATATAATTTCAATCTTCTTAAACTTGCTGAGACTTGTTCAGTGACCTAACATGTGATCTATCCTGGAGAATGTTCCATGTGCACTTGAAAAAAATGTGTATCTGCTGCTGTTGGATGGAATGTTCTTATTTTTGTATGTTTTTTAAAATTAAAGGAATTAAGACACAGTTGCTTATGTACTTATTTTAATACTATAAAGTATTATTGTATTATAGGATAGCTTATTAATACACATGTATGTATATATACATATTCAAATGTGTGTAATTTTTTTTCCTGTTTGAATCATGTGGAAATTCACACATTTAAGTTTCAATTAACATTTTCTCTAGCTCTTGAGAATGACACATATGTTCTTGCATGTATATTTGGATAATTAAATCTACTTTATATATATGATCATGTATTGTGTTTTGCCTTTGGATTTTATTGTAAAATCATTATCAATTTTAATTTTAATTTTATTTAGTAAAGATTTTTTAAAGGAATATCAATGTCATAAATACAGTTTATAGTGGATTCTTTTTCCTTACTGCAAGTCCTATGGGGAGGGAGAAAGAAAGACTTTTTAACATAAATCCTCCCACATCTTTAAATTTGTATGTAAAACTGGCACTAGTTCATCACTGTTTTTGCTGAAAAGAAAAAAAAATCAAAGTTGCCCACGAGGACTTTCCTCTCCCCCTTTCTTTAATAATGGATACTTCAGAGGCCTCCTGAGGTCCCCTTCCCCCTGTCATGTTTAAAGGGTTGTTTCCAGAAAAACCTTGCTGTTTCCACTGGAGACTGAGCTGATCCAAGGTAGTATTAATTCTGTTCCTCTTTCTTGTCAGAACTCAACTTCAAATGGAACATATGAGATGAAAGCTGAAAGAAAGGTTGTGTGGGCTGTCATCCGCCATTGTGTCTGAGACATCAACAATGCTCAGAACAAATTAGGTGTCAGTCTGGTAAATCCCAGTCAGGGAGGCAAATCAATTTATAGAACACTTTTTTGGTCACCTGGAAGGAGCCACTGTTCAGAGAACCGTTAATCTTTCTTTTCTTTTTGGTAATTAAAAAAAAAAATCTGAATTTAGCTGATCATTATCATTGTTTCCTCAATCTCTCTCCAACTTACTTTTTGTTTCTTCCAATGAGATAAAGAGCTATTGCTCTGAACAACTAGACCAAAAGCATTTACAAGGCCATTCACATGAAATGTTTCATTATTTTAGTATAATTTCCCAAATTATAAACAGCTCCAGAAAAAGAAGTGGGAATGAAGGTGGACAAGGGAGAGATGTAACTTACCTGCCGTCCTCGAGTGTGGAATGTCTGCAGATCAAAGAGAGAATGTTCAAGGAGAAAAGCAGGCAAATCTTTCCCTTACAGGACTTCAGTTTTTCAAATCCTTCTTGATCTCATAGCCTTTCATTAAGGAGTTTGAATAACATAAGACAGGGAATTGTTTTCCACCTTTTTCACAATGTGGAATTATCTGTCACCTTCTCATCTTAAACCTGAGAAAAAAGAAAACAAGAAAGAAGAATATAAAATGATTATATTTGTCACATCAGGCTACTCAATCATTTTGTTTTAATCTGAAATTTAAAAAGAACTTAATTGGCATTTATAAAGAAATATGAGGCGCGCGCACACACACACACACACACACACACACACGTTGGACTAAGACTCGCCTCACCAGTGTTCTAGGTTAACTCTGCCAATAATTTCAAGAACTTGAGATAATAATGTTAATATGCTAGCTTACCCTTTACTCATCTACAAATGGTGATTCTTATTTCTAACCTTGCTTTTGCTAACATTGTTGTGTGGATCAACTGAGAGAGACTCATAACTAAATAAAATGTGTTCAAATCAAAGATGATGTTGTTACAAAGGCCCCACCGTTTGGTCATGTCTTTGACATCATTATTCACGAGCATCCACTGTAATCTTAATTCCCATTTTGCCTGTATTTGTCTCCACTACCATCTCTCCCTAATTTACTTTGGGGGTGCATTTGACTTGCTTCTCAAAGTATAATTAGAGGATCCATGATTTCAACTTTAAATTATTTCCTGGCGTTTTGACCAACCACAGTTCTACAGAGGAAATAGTATTGGACACCTGAATTAATTGCTACCTTTTGTTGTTGTTGTTGTTGTTGTTGTTGTTGTTACCCTTATGTCAGATTTTGTGCCCTTTCCGAATAACTCATTTGTTTGACTCAAAATCAGTCTTTCTACCTGCTTTTTCCAGTTCTCTCTCCCCTCCCCCCCCAACTCTCCTTGCCAGGCATCCTTATTTTTAATCTTCTGTCTGGCTCCACAATCCTAATTCAATTGCAAGCCCTACATTCTAGATATATTCTCTTCTTTTTCCCTGTTTATGTCGAGTGCATCATGGCAACTTAGATGTAACATTAAGTTTTCTTAGCAGTCATTATTTGCTCCATTATCTGAGATTCTGAATTTCCTCCCTGTTTCTCTTTAGTTACTCCAACATCTTAATTGAGTCTAACTGACTCATTTGGTCTATGGGCATTTAGAAAAATTACACCATCTCCCCTTGATGGCTGGGTCAAAATTGCAGCATCGTATTGAGGGGAACTGTATTCAAGATGTCTAGGTAGTTGCTAATAGCTAACAGGGCCAATTGAGAGAAGGGAGCCAGGTGATAACCTTGACTACTTGAGACACCTTCTCTTCCAAAAAATCTCCATACAGGTGATCAGACTTGGCGGTTGGAACAGACAGTTGTGATACACTTCAAGTTTATCTTTCACTTGCTACTTACCCTCACTATAATTGTCTCAAACTACAGATGTTGCCCTATTGCTCTGCTCTTTACTTTGAAATTTGTCTTTAAAGATTAGTTACACACTAAATCTCTAGTTACCTCTCATCCACTCTCCCTCTGGGGTTTTGCTTTTTCTCTCCTCAAATTACTCTTCTATTTTCACTTGTAATTAATGACCAAATCCAATAACCCTCTTTGTTTCTCATGCTATAGGAATTCTTTGTGATTTTTGCAATGTTGAGCACACAACATGCACACCTGTCCTAGGTTTCATGTCCTACACACTCTGCTTTTTCTTTATCCTCATCTGTCAAGCCTTACAACTTCCTTTTTCCAAACTATAAATTTTAAGTTCTAGTATTTGCACTTCTTTGTCATCAAATTTTTATCCCTTCTCTCTCTCTTCACACACAGGCCTGTATTTCCAGCTACTGCCTAGATATTCCTTACCCGTGCCCTTTGGGCATATCTGGTGCAGTATACACAAAACTTACATTTTCATCCAATTGTAATAGAAAAGAACAAATCTTACTCTGTATTAGATTTGTTCCTTTAGTTTTAACCATCGTGCCCTGTTTTCTAGGCTTGGTCTTGCTAGCTCTGTACGCATGTAAAGATAACAAAGTTGCAGAATAGAGAATAACATTTGTTTTGTTGGAGGTTTTGCAGGAGCACCATGAGCTGGCCCACATGGACAGCTGCAGAAACAACGAATTCCTAAACCAAGAAGTTTGCAACAACAAACCACATCCCCTCCCCTGTTTTTTTTTTGCTTGTTTGTTTGTATAAAAGGAGCCTGTACTCTGACTGGAGCAGGATGGTTCTCCAAGACATTAGTCTGCTTTCCTCTCGATCTGCTGGCTTTCCGAATAAAGTCACCATTCCTTGCCCCAAGGCCTCATCTCCCAATTTATTGGTCTGTCGTGCAGCGAGCGGAACGAGCTGGACTCGGTAACAAAATCCCATTCTTCTGTATTTTTGGTCCTTTCGCTCGGTAACTCCAACTAGAAATTTTATATTTATTTTCAACTCTTGTTCTACTGATCTTACCCCTCACATAGATACCAAATGCTTTGCTTTTCTGTCATCTGCGATCTCATGGGCATCTTTATTTAAGATTCTCATAATTTCTCAATCTGACTCCAAACATGAATAAAATACTATTGACTTAAATAAAAACATACAACATAAGAGGAGTGAATTTAAGTTTTATTCAAAGTCTTACTGAAGGTGATAGCCAGGGATACAGGCTCTCATTTAGCGCCAAGGAACTGCTCTGAAGAGACAGTAGAGAGGCCAACTTATATATGAACTCTGGGGGGCTAGGAAATACATGCAGTCAAGCATACACTTGGTAAAAGATTACTGCTAATCACAAAGAATAGATATCTCAAATTAATGATGTTAGTGGTTTTCTATATATGAGAAGATGCAAGAATCTGGGGTCACTAAAATTTTTCCTGAGGTATGCATCTATCTAAGGGACCTGCTCATCCAAAGCACAGAGGGCCTCATCCTGTTTTCATCCTGAATTCCTTTCAGGGCGCACTGTCAGTAGGCGACTGCAGCCAGTGGTGACATCCCTTGCAGAACGGGGTCATAAGCAAAGCTCTTTATTCTTCTTTGTTCACAATCCTATAAATAGTGTTACTGGGTACTGCCCCTGTTTATTTATCACTCCCGCAGCTTTTTCCACAACCTCACAGAACCACCTAGGCAATAATTTGTCTGCCAGATTCTTTGCAAGGTATGAAAGGAGACCATGACTTCTGCAGTTGGGGAGGAGGGCTGTGTAGAACAGTTAAGCATATAGTCTGGAGTGGCAAGTAATTGACCAGTGCAAATGGAATGCTTTTGAAACAAACATGGATGCTATACAATTTTTATTTTTAGTATTAAGTAATGGGGCTACTATTTTATCCTTGCCTCTTTTGTTTTCTCTCCTTTACTTTTGAAGAAATAATTATGTACCAAAGTATAGAAGTATGAAAGAGGAATGCTCTTAGTATTGAGGCTTTCTATCTCAGTTGACCTTTACTGAATTAGCTCCCCACACAGGCAGGACATATCCTTAGGTCATTCTCCTGCAAGTGGTGAGTCGATTATTGGCCCTAACTATCTGAAAGGCCAGACCACAGAGATTTTTTCTTTTTCTTTTCCAAGTCCCCAAGCTTCCTATAGAATATTTTAAAGGAAGAAAAAGTTGCATTTCTGATATTAGTAGTGAAAATCAATTCTCCACTCTCAGCAGATTATCCTTCTCTAAAATTCTCTTTAAATAATCTTCTAAACCCAGCACACACCAGGTGCCAGGTACCAAACATTTCTCATGCACCCAGCTTTCTCTCTTGAAGTGCCTTTCACTTTCTCCCTATCTAAATTTTACCTATTGTTTAAGATTCTATAAACATCACATCTCTTATGAGGCATTTATTGAATATAAAACACTGGATTATTTGAAATTCTATAGCCCCAAGTTTCTGACTACAACCCTAACATTTAAGAATAAATCATATTTTCACTTTTCTTTTCTAGTTATTTTATGGAATTTAATTAGAGTCTCACTAGAATTCTAGGAAATTCAAAATTTTGTTCCCTCAAAATATCATATCGGAAACTTGTGGAATTGTCAAGGAATAGCCTTGTGATCTGACCTATTAGGAAGTTAGGGCAAATAATCAATCTACCACCTCTAGGAAGATGACTCAGGTGTGCCATCTGGGGGAAGTCACCTCAGTGAAGGCCGATGGAGATTCTCTGCATGGTCTTCTCTTTCTTTTTATGTTTTGTAGTACTCCTCATACAGAAATGACCCAGAGTAAAAGTGTTCTGTGAGCATCTGTTGATAGATTTTACTTTCCCACCTCCCAACATTGACATGAAAGATTCTGATAACTCCATCCAGTAGTAACTTTATGATTGCCTGTGGCATTTATGATTAGATTAGGAGTCAAACAACTAAAATGCTTGCTCAAAGTTTCTCATGTAGTTATATAAAATTATACAAAATTATTTATTTCTCACAACAAGATAATTCATCTTTAGTGTAGAAATAATAATGTAGAAAAAAATTTTTTGCTCTGCTCATCTCCAAAAGCTCTAGTGAAGAAAAATTAAGGAAAACGGTCATGGTATTTCTAAGCTTTATGCATGTGACAAATAATACTGTTATTATAACATTATCATTAGTGCTTAGTACTATACATTTGGGGTCTGAATATTTAGCTTAATGCTTCTTGATTTTTTTCCTATCATTTGTGCTCTTATATCTCATTTAGGCTTTATACATGTTAAGTGCAGACAAATGTGTAGTACATTAAAAAAAATAACTCTTGGAAAAGGTCAGAAGTCTCAGCAAATATTGTTATTTGCCTGGGTTTGAACTTCTCATTAGGCTTTGCATTGAGGACAGAAATATTTGTCTCAGTATGTGAAAACAGAACTGTGCAATAAGCAAATCATTCAAATTTTCATCTGAATTTTATGTAATGGAAAAAAGAAGATGATTAATCTATATACCCATGAAAGACAACATTGCATGGGGGGAAAAAAAGCTTGTTATGTGCTTGTGGGAAACCATCTGCAATTATTGCCATCCTGTCAAGAGGTCAGAAGATGTGACTGTGGAAGTGGCAGCCTTGCCATTCCTTTTTAATCGTCCCCCACAATACTCCTCACAGTAATCAGGAGAGACAGGCGGAGGGCAGCACTCTGAACATGAGATGCAGAAAGGCAGCCCTCATCCGACTGGGGCTTCCCAATAAATTAGTCCTTCTCTCTTCTCCTCAAAAGGGTCACAGGCAAACTGGCTGTGCGGATTGTCAGGTTGCCAGCCCCAGCTGACTGGCAGGTGAGTAAAGTCTTCATGCCGCGTGGTGCCCAGGAGTGCCTCACCCACCCTCCTTGTCAACCTCAGACCCAGCTGCCAGGTCAGAGAGCCAGGGGAGCATAAGTGCATTGGCACCTCTCCAGCATCCTAGGGGCTCATTGCCTGCTACCCTCTCTCAGCTGCTCTGCCAGGCAAACAGAAAAGGTTAACGGTTAATGATGTGAGACTTGATTACTCTCCTGAAGAGTAGGTGTGAGGGATGCAAATGTTTTAATCCAGAAATTGGTATCTTTTATGTCAGGGATACAGCGAGGGAGCTGGCATGGACACAAGGCAGCACGACAGTGTACCTCTGGCCTGGGAAGCCAGGCACGAGGTTTACATTCTAGCTTTAAAACCAGCTCATGGTGTGCTGTTGGGAAAATCCTGTAACATCTTTTATCTTAGTTCTTTCTTTGGTTGAAGATGGAATTTAGTGATACATAATCTCTATGATCTCAAAAGGATCCTTTAAAGTATGAAGACAAGATTTTGCACAGGGAAGCTTATATATAAATAAACTATGTGGGAGCCCTGATAACTTCCTTCTTCCCTGCCTTTCTAGGGAGTAACTGACCAAGACCCTGCTGTTGCATTCTGGAATCTACGTCTCCATCTGCTAAGAGCCCACACCTCAGCAGGCCTACACGGAAGCTGACTTGTTCCTGGAGAACCTGGGCCTTCCTGAGAGCTGAGTCTGGCTTAGGGATTCCCCGGTGGTTTTGCCCCAACTTCTTTGGCTGGCATGGGGACTAGGATGCTTCTAACCAATGTTTCCTTCCTCTCCGCTTCACCTGGCATCTGATTTGGATCATAGTCTTACTGCCCTCACAGCCTTTCCTGACCTTCCTTCTATTTTCCATCAGGCAAGCATCCCCAAGAAAATCTTTGCACAATAAATCTTGTCTTGACACCTGCTTCTTTTATTTCTTTGTTTGAGCTTGCTAATTGTATATTTTGGGTTTGTTTGGGTATTTTTTGTCTACACTCAATAATATTGAGAATTTTGAGAAATATAATGGAAAAGATGAGAGTGGCAGGTCTCTTAATGATAAGATAACAGGATTAAGTATTACAGTAAGTGTCTTCTTCAGTTATTTATTTTGGTAACGTAAGTGTCCTATGATAAAAAGTTACATAAGGTTAAAACAGAAGCTAAAACTTTAACTAGATGTTTTCCATTTATGCTACGTCAATTTTCTAGTCCTTATTTCTGGGGCCTCAGCCTCTATCATGGGACCTGCTTCATCTCCCTGTCAAGACCAAGAGGAGCAAATCTCTCCCTCTTCATTTCAGTTGATCCTGTTGTTCATGTTGCTTTAAACTTTTCACCCAGTTTCCCAAGGCCTTTATCTATGCCCTCTACTTAATTTCTCCAGAAAGCGTCTTTGAGAATGAATTTTTGGTGACTGAGTACCTATGGGAAATCTAAAGAAACCAGGTTCCTCACACTAACTTTAGTTTTGATTGGCAGCTTCATTGCCCCAGGAAGTAGACTCCCAGTCCCTGAACACAAGCCTCCCACACTTGGATTCTCTGTACCTCCAACCAGACCATGGGTAAACGCCTTCACCTCCACAAATGATCCTTGTACCTTTCACTGCCTGGACACTTCTCTTTGGATACATGATCAGGAATATTTTAATCTTTGCTGAATTTGACCTTGCATAATTCTAACTTGATTGGAATTTATATTTTAGTTATTTCTACCTGAAGATCTACCTCTTAAATCGCAAGACTGTGAGCTATCCAGCATGTACCAACTTTGATGTTTCACACACTGCAGATCTATGTGAACTTCTTTGTTATAATATTTCCCTAGATTATACATTTTGCTACAATTTTCCATTTATTTATCACAGTTTCTTCAAAAAATTACACTGAGAATATATACAAAAATTTTAGCAGAATTATGAGGCACACAGCAGGTACTTCATGGAAGATAATTGTATCATTCATTGCAAACTTATTAAATATGAACTATTTTTTTAAATAGCTAATGCTTTGCTTAATACTTTAAGTTTATGTACTTACCTACATGTGTTATCTAAGTATGCTGGGACAAGTGTGGAAAATTAAGGTGAATAGATGTTTTTCACTTCCAGGAACTTACAGAGTGAAGCTAATGCCCTGATTCATATTCCTGTTGTTCTTAGGGTAACTTTGTTATCTGCTGCCAGACTTGTGTCACTTCACACATTAATTCAATGTGTGACACATGTATTGAGGCCTTTCTATTGGCTGAGAACTATGGTAAGTGTTAGGATAAACTATTATATGAAAATGATAATCAAGATGGATAACATTTAAAACAATTACTATGAGTCTGGCTGTAAATTAGATGAATGATTTAAATTAATACTCACAGCAAACTTACAAGGCAAGTTCCTGTATTGCCACATCAAGTTGAAAAATGAGATAACTGAGCACAAATTGTGTTAAATAATCAGCCTGAGCTTATAAAGTATTAGGGATGAACCTCAAATTCAAGAATATCTAAATCAAAAGCCCACATTGATCAGACTGACCACCTTGCCCTTGAAAGAACACAATAAACTTGACAGAGCACATGGGGTCAGTGGGCATTTCAAAGACTTGAGATGTGGTAACTAGGAGACAAGGAAGATTTCTCCATCACACTGATGTTTTGTAGGGCTACTGAGCAACAGTAGAGGTAGGAATGAGGTGAGTGATAAAGTGTCTTCCTCTGCAGTCCCTACTTCCTCCATGAAGACTTCTTTGACCCATGTCAACACCCATGGGCAGTCTTTTCCACATCTGAATTTTTGCAATGACTTAATGCTTAAGAAATTCATTTTTATATTGTACACAAACTTTTCAAGTACATATTTTATTGGTCCATTTTTTAATTATTTTTATTGAGTTATAGTCAATTTACAATGTTGTGTCAATTTTTGGTGTACAGCATAATTTTTCAGTCATACATGAATATACACATATTCATTTTCATATTCTTTTTCACCACGAGCTACCACAAGATCTTGAACGTATTTCTCTGTGCTATACAGTATAAATTTGTTTATCTATTCTTTATGTACCTGTCAATATATATAAATCTCAAACTCCCAATTTGTCCCTTCCCACCCCACCCCCTCTGGCAACCACAGTTTTTATTCTATGTCTGTGAGTCTGTTTCTATTTTATATTTAAGTTCATTTGTCTTCTTTTGTTTTTAGATTCCACATATGAGTGATACCATATGATATTTTTCTTTCTCTTTCTGGCTTACTTGACTTAGAATGACATTCTCCAGAGACATCCATGTTACTGCAAATGGCATTATGTTGTCATTTTTATGGCTGAGTAGTATTCCATTGTATAAATATACCACATCTTCTTTATCCAGTGATCTGTCGATGGACATTTAGGTTGCTTCTATGTCTTAGCTATAGTAAATAGTGCTGCTATGAACATTGGGGTGCCAGTGTCTTTTTGAAGTAGTGTTCCTTCTGGATATGTGCCCAGGAGTGGGATTGCTGGGTCCTATGGTAAGTCTATTTTCAGTCTTTTGAGGAATCTCTATACTGTTTTCCACAATGGCTGCAGCAAACTGCATTCCCACCAGCAGTGTAGGAGGGTTCCCCTTTCTCCACAGCCTCTCCAGCATTTGTTATTTGTGGACTTTTGAATGATGGCCATTCTGACTGGTGTGAGGTGATACCTCACCATAGTTTTGATTTGCATTTCTCTGATAATTAGTGATATTGAGCATTTTTTCATGTGCCTATTGGCCATTTGTATATCTTCATTGGAGAATTGCTTGTTTAAGTCTTCTGCCCATTTTTTGGATCGGATTGTTTGGTTTTTGGTTGTTGTTGTCGTTATTAAGTTGTGTGAGCTATTTATATATTCTGGAAATTAAGCCTTTCTTAGTCACATCATTTGCAAATATTTTCTTTCATTCCATAGGTTGTCATTTTGTTTTGTTTATGGTTTTCTTTGCTGTGCAAAAGCTTGCAAGTTTAATTAGGTCCTATTTATTTATTTTTGTTTTTATATCATTGCCTGATTAGACTGCCCTAGGAAAACATCACTAAAATTTATGTCAGAAAAATGTTTTGCCTATGATTTCTTTTAGGAGGTTTATCATGCCTTATCTTATATTTAAGCCTTGAAGCCATTTTGAGTTTATTTTTGTGTGTGGAGTGTTCTAATATCATTGATTTACATCTCCTATCCAGTTTTCCCAACACCACTTGCCGAAGAGACTGTCTTTTCTCCAATGCATATTCTTGCCTCCTTTATTGCAGATCAATTCTGGGTTCATTTCTGGGATCTCTATTCTGTTCCACTGATACACATGTCTGTTTTTATGCCAGTAACATACTATTTTGATGACTGTAGCTCTGTAGTGTTCTCTGAAGTCTAGAGGGTTATTTCTCCAGCTTTGTTCTTTTTCTTCAGTAGTGCTTTGGCAATTCTGGGTCTTCTGTGATTCCATATAAATTTTAGGATTATTTGTTATAGTTCTGTGAAAAACATCCTGGGTAATTTGATGAGGATCACATTAAATCTGTGATTTCCTTGGGCAGTATGACCATTTCAATGATACTGATTCTTCAATCCAAGAGCATAGGATATCTTTCCATTTCTTTAAGTCATCTTTAATTTCCTTAGTCAATGTTTTATAGCTCTCCATGTATAAGCCTTTACCTCCCCGGTCAGATTTATTCTTAAATATTTTATTGTTTTGGATGAAATTTTAAAAGGAATTGTTCCTTAACTTTTCTTTTGTGGTTAGTGTTAGTGTAAAGAAATGCAACTGATTTCTGTATATTAACCTTGTATCCTGCTACCCTGCCAAATTCTTTTATCAGCTTTAGTAGTTTTCGTGTGGAACCTTTATGGCTTTCTAAATATATCATCATGTCATGTGCATATAGTGAAAATTTTACCTTTTCTCTTAATAGGATCATTTTCTTAATTTTTCTATCTGATTGTTTCTTATTAGTGTATAGAAATGCCACAGATTTCTGTGTATTGATTTTGTACCCTGTGTCTTTGCTGAATTCATGTATTAATCCCAACAGGTTTTTGGTAGGCTTTAGTGTTTTCTATATATAGTGTGATGTCATCTGCAAATACTGACAGTTTTCCTTCTTCCTCTCTGATTTGGATGCCTTTTATTTCTTTATTTTGCCTATTTACTGTGACTAAAACTTCCAATATTATTTTTTCCAAATAATAGTGGCATATATATCAAGAGGCATATTTCCTTTGTTGAGAGTTTTTAATCATAAATGAACGTTGAATTTTGTCAAATGTTTTTTTCTGCATCTGTTGAGATGATTATTTTATTTTTATTCTTCATTTTTGTTAATATGATATATCATTATAATTAATTTGCTGATGTTGGACCATCCTTGCATCTCAGGAATAAATCCCACTTGATTGTGTTATATGATTATTTTAATGTATTTTGCACTCAATTTCCTATTATTTTGTTGAGGATTTTTGCATCTATGTCATCAAGGATATTGGCTTGTGATTTTTTTTTCTGATGATGTTCTTCTCTGGCTTTGGTTTCAGAACAATACCAGTTTCATAAAATGTTTTTAGATGGTTTCTCTCCTCTTTTAAATGTTTTTTCTTTAAATGTTTTGTTTGTTTATTTGTTTGTTGTTTTTTTAGAATTTGCCAGTGAAGCCATCTTGTCCTGAGATTTTCTTTCTTGGGAAAATTTTTATCACTATTTTAATTGCCTTACTAGTAATTAGTCAATTCAGATTTTAGATTTTCATTTCTTCATGATTCCTTGAAAACTGTATATTTCTAAGAACTTATCCATTTCTCCTAAGTTGTCCAATTTGTTGGTTATAGTTATTTGTAGTAGTCTCTTATGATCCTTTGTATTTCTGTGGTATTCATTGTTAACTTTTTTTTTCACTTTTGAATGTATTTATTTGGCCCTCTTTCTTTTTTTTTTTTTTTTTTTTTTTTTCTTTATGAGTCTGGCTAAATGTTTATCAATTTTGTTTATCTTCCCAAAGAAATATCTCTTAGTTTTATTGATCTTTTCTGGGGTGTTTTAGCCCTTATTTTCTCTCTGCTCTGATATTTATTATTTCCTTACTTCTTATTTGGGGCGTGTTTGTTCTTTTTCTAATTCCTTTTAGGTGTACATTAAATAAATTTTTTTAGCCACTAGTTGTTGTCATCTTTTCAATGTTAGCAAAAGCTAACTTATTTCTGAAATTTACAGCACGCAGAGGACAGCGCTGTTTTTATATTACCCCTGCTCAGCAGTTTTGTGGCTGCCCAGTGATTTTTAGGATGACAGTGACACAGGATTGTATCAGTCAGAGTGGAAGATTTAGTGTACAGGCTCTTATTTGAGAAGTATATGGAAGGAGCTTTCTCTTTTGAAATGGTGCATCCTAGAATTCTTTCACTGCAAGCTGCCTGAGAGGAGTGAAATATTACAAATTTAGTTACACATGATGTCCTGCTGATTTCATTTAGCCAAGCATCTAATTTTTGAGAAAATGAGATACAGGACAGTTTGTATTTTCTAGAAAGTTTACATAATATTGAGATTACCTCATAATTATGAGGTAGAGCTGTCTCCAAATCGCTTTGAGTCTTTTATATATTGACACTGATAGATTAATTTTTCACAAGTGATTAAAATCTTTAATGTTTATAAGACTGTGACCTGATTTACTTTCCTACTTGTGCAAAATTTGGTAGGTTGTAGTTGATAGAGAATTTTCTACTTCATTCCCACCTTTATAATGTAATATTTCTCTATTTTTAAAAGATATCAATATGTTTAGCTATTTCACATAATGTATTTCTACTTTTGGGGGTCAATTTTGGTTAGTCATTTATGTCTAATCAAGTGACTGTGATATTCCAGGGGAAATATAGCCTTCCAAACACTTTTCAAACCACATCTTCAAGAGTAGTCATCTGTGTAATGCTGACACAGAGTTAGCTCTAGTAGGTAATCATGCAAATGTGTAATTTGAAGTCACAAGATTATGGACTTTCAATGTGGAACAGTGTGCATCCTCAGGACCAAACATAGCTACCTGCCCCTCATAAGGGTTCAATAAATATTTTCTGGATCATTTAAATATCATTGGCCTCTATCCTCCAGTGGCCATCAAATGATTATAGTGTATTATACTTCATTTGTGACCTCACTGCCCAAACAGCCTTCAATCTTCAAAGCAGGAGTCATTCCTTATACTCCTTTCTTATTAACTAACAAGGAGGTGAGGAAAGTATTCTCATTATTTAATTTTATCTAACAGGGAAAATGCATTTCTTTTTTAGATTTGTTAAAAGTAACTCCATTTGAGTAAAATGATACCTGTCGAATTCCTTGATGAATTCACATTTCCTGGTAAAATTACAGGCATAGAAAGCCCACCAGGCTAGTCCTAAACACCTAGTGTCATGAAAAGTATAGTTATAATTAGTGACTTTTGCCAGTTGTTAACAAATGCTAGGAGGCATCTCAATCTTAGCAATGAGATCTCCAGGATTTAATTATCTCTACCCTTCTTTGTAGAACTATACTGTTCCTAATATACCTGGTGCTTGCTTCAGGCATGGGTCAAAGTATGCAACTGTCAATTTTTTTAATAATCATGATTTTTTAAAACAAATTAAGTGTGCATGAAGCCTGCAGTATAAAAGGATATAGAAGCTGTGCGTTTATAGAATAGCTAGTTTAGTTCATTGAATAATAATTTGAAGAATTCCAGAACAGAGGACATTTTGTTCTTAAATTTCAAGAACTATCTTTCATCTTTGCTTATGACTATTAAGAGAGAGAGAATAGAGTGAATGTACTGGGTTTTAGGTGTGTTCTTATTATTTGTTATCTCTATATCAATTTTGCAAATCACTGCAATTTTCAATTTTTTCATCTTTAAAATGGAAAATTGAACTGGCTGATTTCTAAACCTCCTCTAGTTTTAAAATCTAAGCTTTTAAAATTTCTATGTAAATTTTCATCTTATTTACATTCATTCCTCTTAAAAATTGATTGCTGGGGGAATTTTTTCTTTTATTATAATATAAATATATATACAGAAAATGAAATTCTATAACCTTTTTAACTATGTAATTTGGGTATCTTGAAAAATATAATTTTTTTGGCTATGCCAGTGATATGGAATACATGTCCTTTTAGAACGAACCCATGGAAGTGTTACATGTGCTGAACAATATAGTAGATTTTTTCAGTCTTCAGATTACATTGGTGTTCCAAAGCAGGAGTTTATTGGGTATCCTGGTTTTTATAGCTACCCATAGTACCAAACTAAGTAACTTTTTTTTTTTTTTTTTTTTTTTTTTTTGCCTCTGGAGAGTCTGCCTCCTTACAAGTGTGTGAAATCATCACTGCAATCAAGATAACGAATCCACACTACTTCCCAAAGTGTCCTTATGCTCCTTTGTAATCTTTCCCTCTTGTCCATCCTGATCCTCTTGTTCAAAAAAATTCTGAGATGCTGTCTGTCACAATGGGTTAGTGTGTATTTTTTAAACTCATAAATTAAATATTATGGTATGTACCTTTTGGGGGAGTTTGACTTTTTTTACTTAACATAATTATTTTGAGATTCATCCATACTGTTGTCCATTTCAATAGTCCTTCCTGTTCTTTGCTAAGTAGTATTCCATTATATGAATGCACTACAATCTGTTTATTCATTCCTCTGCTGATCAGTATTTTCCAGTTTTTGACTATTGCAAATAGAGCTTATACAAACATTTGTGTATATGACTTCTAAAGGTATATATTTCCTTTTCTTTAGGGTAAATAGCTATGAATGCTAAAGTCAGTCATTAGTGCTACATTAGTAGGTTTGGGGGTTTTATTTGTAGATTCCAATAGATTTTCTATATAGAACTTTACATCATCTTGGAATAAAGACAATCTTCCTTTAAAATTTGGAAGAATTTTATTTCTTTTCATTGCTTGATTACACTGGCTCAAGTCTCCAATACAATGTTGCATAGAACTGATGACGGCAGACATTCTTGTCTTATTTCTGATCATGAGGGTAAACCAGTCAGGATCTACCATTAAGTGGGATGCTAGCTGTAGGGCTTCCTAGTTATCTTTTATCAGGTTGAAGAAGTTCCCTTTTAGTAATAAACTGATTTTCTGAGAATTTTTTTTTATCAGGAATGGATATGGAAATTTGTCATCTACTTTTTCTGAATCAATTAAGATGATGATGACTCTTTTTTTCCCCCAGTTTTCTAGTATTGTGAACTACCTTGCTGATTTTCAAATATTAAACCAACTCTAGATTTCGGGAATAAACCATGTTTGATCATGATATATTAACTTTTTAATTTTTTTGGCTTTGATTTAGCAAAATATATTTATTTCATACAACTATTGAATAACTACATGTTTTGGATGTATTCATAAGAATTTATTAAACACATTAATTCTTTAGCCAAATTACCTTGGCTAAAACCCCATCTTGGTTAAGTTACTTAAGCTTTCTGTGCCTCAGTTTATTAACTGTAAACTGTCAGTAAGAGTAACAGCCTAGCTGTATTACAGGGTTTTGATAGGGTAAAATGAAACAATGCAGCTGGGGTTGGAATGCAATGCTTAGTATATAACACCTACTAGACATGGTCAGATAATATTAATATATTTAAGTGACTGTGGTTAAGTCTAGACCAGTAATGTATGGTAGGATGTCAATGGTGGAGAAGATGAGAAGAAATGATTTTGAAATAATTATGAGAGAGAGTTATTGAGCCACCTGGAGGCATTGCTAAGAGCCAGTGAGAGAAGGTAAGAAGTTGATGGGCATGTTGGTTTAGAGACTGCAAAAGGGAAAGGTTCTGAACTAATTCTGGAGGTAAGGAGCTGAGTAGCCCTAGAGTATATCTATTTATTTTGGTACATATAATCGGACTTTTGTGTAGGAGATATTGAAGGGTCACTCACATAATAAGAGACAGTTGGTTAATAACACCAATATCCAAATTCTAATTCCAACTTTCCATATAGTCCCTTGGGACCTTACCCTTAATGATTATCAAATAGTTTTGTTCCATGGATCACTTTGTCAATATGGTGAAGAAATAGCTTTCTCAGGATAGTATTTTTAAATGTGTAAATAAAATACATAGGACTGGGATTGCTGGATCATAGGGTAAGTCTATTTTCAGTTTTTAAGGGGACCTCCATACTGTTTTTCATAATGGTTGCACCAAACTACATTTCTACCAACAGTATAGGAGGGTTCCCTTTTCTCTACACTATCTCCAGCATTCATCATTTGTGGACTTTTTAATGATGGGCATTCTGACCGGTGTGAGGTGATACCTCACTGTAGTTTTAATTTGCATTTCCCTGATAATTAGAGATATTGAGCATTTTTTCACTCCTAGGCATATATCCAGAGGAAACACTAATTTGAATAAATACATGCACCCCAATGTTCATTATTTACAATAGCCAAGGCGTGGAAGCAACCAAGATGACAGATGACTGGATAAAGAAATTGTAGTATATTTATACAATGAAATAGTACTCCACCACAGAAAAGAAAAAAAATATCATTTGCAGCAACATGGATGGACCAGGAGACCATCATACTAAGTTAAGTAAGACAAGAAGAGAAAGAAATATACCATATGATATCACTTGTACGTGGAATCTGAGAAAAAGCATAAATGAACCTATTTACAAAAAAGAGACAGACTCAAAGACATAGAAAACAGACTTATGATTACCAAGGGGAAAGGGGATGGGAAGGGATAAACCAGGGGCTCAGGCTTTGCAGGCACTAACTACTATATGTAAATTAGATAAACAACAAGGTCCTACAGTATAGCACAGGGAACTATATTCAATACCTTGTAATTGCCTATAATGAAAAATAATATGAAAATGAATATATATACGTATATGTATACACGCGTACACCAGAAGTTAACACAACATTGTAAACTGACTATATTTCAATTAAAAAAAAGAAAGAAATTATTCTGTAATTATTAGATTGACAAAAATTTTAAAAGAGGAATATATACTGATGTAAATATGAAGAAATAAACACACTCTTACATTTTTGGTGGGTTATGGATTGATAAAAAAAATGTAGGATTAAAAATAAAACCATAGTTTTGTGAAATACTCTTCTATATGCAGGCTTCTCTGGGGGGTGATGGGTTATGTCCACAGATGCCAGGTGAAGATCCTGTGGGAATAATGTAATGGGATGAGGTAGAAAAAATAAAGAATATTTAATTTCTTAAATTTCTTATTGTCAAGTGAAATTTGTATATCTTCCTTTGATTCTGTATTTAAATATCACATTCACTGGGTCCTTTTCTGAGCCACTCTTTCTAAAAATTGAATCTGACTTTATCCTGCCAACACTCCGTAGCCTACTTCCCTCAGTGAGTTCTCTATTTAGCATCCACTGCTCTCTAGACCCCCTTCAGTCACCATGCCCATAGGTCAAATCCTGACCACTTCCTATTTTCGTATGATCCATAAACTGATGAGTTTTTATATTTTAAATATTTTTTTAAAAATCAAAAGAAGAATATTTCATAATGTGGGAAATTTTTATCAAATTTTAGAGTGCATAAGTCAAGTTTTTTGGAACACTGCCACACACATTTCTGTTTATGTATCTAAAATATTATATTTGTTTTTTAATATATGCTATTTTACCTACTATGTGTTTATTGCTCATTTCTTCCCAGTAGGCTCATAAATCCTTTGAGGGCAGGAATTTTTGTCTGTTTTGTCCTCTGGTTTGTTCCTGTGTGTGGCGCACAGTGAGTTCCTACTAAACGTTTGCCGACTGAGTATCAGCCACATCAGTAGCATGGTACGCAGAGCAGTTAAGATAAAACAAATACTATCAGAATGGGATGAATCAACATATGAGATTTTTGAAACTGCCTTTAAAGGATCTTGACAGATGAGTATGCCTCTGATAGGCAAAGACGAGTTGGGGGACAAAAAGTCCCAAGGTATGAGAAGGAGCTCAGTTTGCCAAGGTGGGAATCAGCATGGCTCATTCAAAGAGCAATGAGAAAGAAACCCGGGAAAATAAAGGTTTACAATGGGAAAGAAAAAATACTGCTGAAAAGTGTAAAAGTGAAGCCGGATTACGAGCAGCCTGAAATGCCAGGATGAGAAGTTCGGTTTGAGACCAACATTTGAATGTTCTTACCCAGAGCTGTTTGTTTACAGACCTCAGAAAGAAATAGAGGAGGGAAAGGTTATGGCTCAACCGAGAAGATGTCAATTTGCCCTGTGGTTACTTGCAATTTGGAGAAATTCCAAACAAAAGAAGCAAATCGAAAGATCCCATTCCTTTTATTTCCTTCCCTTCACTTTAAGAATACCAATTACATGTGACTGAAAGAAAGCATTTTCATGGTATTTGCCCCAGACCTGATTGTGTTACAAGTCTGGAGACAATCTCCAGAGCTCCAGCCGGGAAGCATTTGCAGGGTATCAAGTTTGGATTTTATGCCTTGTTTTTGCCATTATGTGGAGGTTACTTTGATGTTTATTAAACTGCTGGATTGATACAATTTATTGTCAGATAAACACAATCAACATTTTTTACTAGTTGTTCAAATTGTGACTTGCCCTCAGCAGGAGACAGTGATACTTTTTGGTATTTTAGAAATTTGATCTAACTCTCAGCTTGACTTACAAAACATTAAAGGGAATGTTATACTTTTAACCAACTTTAATTTTCAGAATTTGATTTAATATGCACTTGCTGATGCCCAGTGTTACCAGGGAGAAGAAATGTAAAAAAGGACATGAAGTGTATGAACTAATGGACTCAACTAAGTTCACAAATATTTAAAAACATGAAACATTCCTAGTTGGTGATAAAATAGAATTATGTAATTACGAAACAGGGCTTGATAATACAGATTAATGTTAAATTTCAACATATATTTTTATAATTGTACAACATGCATTTTCAAAAGGAGTATATCATCCTTCAAGGGGGTAAAAATTTTTCTTGGGGAGTGAAAAAAATGTTAGATATTGCAATGATTTGTGGCCCTCCAAATTGCCCACAGTATAAAAACAAATACACTGCATATCTCTGGTATTAAAATTTCATAACAGAAACTATTAAGAAAAAAAAGTATAAAAAGGCTCCTTAGGAGAGAGAGAATTATAAAACAAACAAAAACAGGTTGGGAAACACTGTGTTAAAGAAACTGGTGCTTGTCTTCCTTTTGCCAGGGATGTTGATACTCTAACAGCTCAATTCATAAACTGTATTGTGTGTATCTTTAAGATAACTATGGTATGTGCATGTGTGTGCCTGTGTGCATGGTCCTGTTCTAACCAAATGAAGTATAAACTTCCCAAGGGTAGGGGCTGAGCTTCCTATATTTTATGGCTTGGTGAAAGTTACAATTTCTATATATCTTAGAATATCTAGATAGTTTGATTAATGATGAACTATAAGTTTAAGGTTTCTGTTAATTACCTATTCTTCCTTCTACTTTTTAAATCAACTTTGTAGATTTTCTAACAACCTGTAAACCAAAAGAATCCTTAAATAAAAATCACCCCATCAGGAAGGCAGTGCCAACATGGCATAGTCGAAGGACACATAGCTCACCCCTTCCCGTGAATACAGTGCAAATCACATCTACAGACCAATCAGCTCACACAGAACACCTACTGAACTCTGGCAGAATATCTCTTACTTTGAAATGCAAGAAGATTCCTCACCAAAAAAAAAAAAAAAATGGTAGGAGGGAAAAAAGAAAGAAAAAGGAAATTGATGTGGGACCTGTCATGTGGGGAGGAATGACAAAGGGGAAAAGTGTCCTAATGGCAGGACACCCCCTTTCCAGTGAGGAGGTCAGCGGGGACAGAAAGGGAGATTCTGTGGCTTGGAGGAGAAAGCAGCAGCCACTTGGAACACAAACCTGAGAAGCCAGCACAGAGGTACCTGTGATCCCTAGCCTTAGACACAAGCCGGCAAGGGCAAGACACAAGCTGGATGTGGGAGCTCAGTGACAAGCCCAGGGAGAGGACTGGGGCTAACAGCACAGAGGCAGGCTCAGGGGGCTGGAGTGTGATGCAGGCTGTGGCCGGGAGTATGTGCAGAACAGAACAGCCTGGGACCCTCAAAAAAAAAAAAAAAAAAAAGAGAGAGATAAAGAGAAAGCAACACTGCTGGGGCACGTGAAGTAGAAGAGGAGCAATGAAGACAGGCCATAGCCGCCATCTCTCTCAGCCCAGAAGGTTTTGCTCAGCACCATTGTTGGCAGACATATTCTTCTGATAAGAGAGTTGCAGCTCAGCCATAGCCATCACAATCACCAGTGCAAGGCTCCTGGTGTAGGCAGGTCTGAAACTTGAATCCATACACAGGGCATCTGCAACTTCCCAGGCAGGACTGAGATTTGATTGCAACCCCAGGCAGAGGGGGTGGATTTGTTCCACTGGTGCTTTGGTAGACCTGTGCCTCTAAGACGGATGAGTAAAGAGTGGAGTTTTGGTACATGGTGAGGGTAGAACTGGCAATAAGAATGGTCCTGTGTACCATGTGTGGATGTGGGGCTAGGGACTGTGCTGACCCTGTGGAGCACCACGGATCCAGGGTTGTGACCTCATGATCATTATGGCAGGTCTTAGCACCTGACATTAGCAGATCTGCACTGGTGGCTCTGCAGTGCAGAACCTGAGGGACACCAGAGCAGACTGCTGACTTTCCTGTAGCTGAGGCAGGGACAAGGGCAGCATCAACAGAGAGTACTCTGTAAGACCACATAACAAGTGACAGACAACACCAGAGAATTAATAAAGACCAGGGAAGAAACCAATAACATAGAGATTTTAAAATATAGAAAAAATCAATCAAAATAATAACTAGTTTTTCAAAAGAGTGAACAAAATCGACAAACTTCTGGCCAAACACACAAAGAAGAAAAGATAGAAGACACAAATAAACTAAATAAAAAACAAAATGGAGAAATTACAACCAACACCAGAGAAATAAGAGAAAAAACACAAGAGAATACTATGAACAACTAGAGGGCAACAAATTGGGCAACCTAGAAGAAATGGACGAGTTTCTAGAAACATACAGTCCACCAAAACTGAATCAAAGAGATGTAGATCATTTGAACAGACCAATCACTAGAAGTGAAACAGAATCAGCAATAAAAAACCTCCCTGCAAACAAAAGTCCAGGACAGATGGCTTCACGGGGGAATTCTACCAAACATACAAAGAAGAAATTATACTGATTCTTCCCAGAATCTTCCAAAAGATTGAAAAGGGGGGAATACTCTCAAATGCATTCTATGAAGCCACCATCAACCTGATAGCAAAAGCAGATAAAGACACTACCAAAAAAGAAAATTACAGGCCAATATCATTGATGAAAATGATGCAAAAATCCTCAACAAAATACTAGCAACCAGAACTCAACAGCACATAAAAGAGATCATGCACTATGATAAAGTTGGATTCATCCCAGGGACACATGGATGGCTCGACATATGCAAATCAATCAACACGATTACACCACATCAACAAAAGAAAGGGCAGAAATGACATGATCATTTCAATAGATGCAGAAAAGCATTTGAAGAATTCAACACCCATTTATGATTAAAAACAAACTCCAATCTAAGTGGGTATAGAGAAAACATATCGCAACATAATAAAAGGTACTTATGACAAACACACAGCCAGCATAATACTCAACAGTGAAAAGTTGAAAACCTTCCCTCTAAAAACTGAAACAAGACAAGTATGCCCACTCTCAACACTTCTATTCAACATAGTATTGGAAGTCCTAGCCATAGCAATCAGACAAGAAAAATAGATAAGAGATCCAAATTAGAAGAGAAGAAATAAAATTGTCATATAGGCAGATGACATAATATAGAAAACCCTAAAGGCTCCACAAAAAATCTACTAGAGCTAATAAAAGAATTCTACAAGATAGTAGGATATAAGATTAATATACAGAAATCAGTTGCATTTCTTTACACTAACAATGAAATATCAAAAAAGGAAAGTAAAGGAGCAATCCATTTTTAAATCGCATACAAAATAGTAAATACTTAGGATAAGCCTGACCAAGGAAATAAAAGACTTATATGTGAAGAATTGCAAAACATTCACTAAGGAAATTAAAGATAACTTAAAGAAATGGAAAGATACCCCATGCTTTTGGATTGGAAGAATTAATATTGTTAAAATGGCCATACTACCCAAAGCAATCTACAAGTTTAATGTGATCCCTATCAAATTACCCAGGACATTTTTCACAGAACTAGAACAAATAATCCTAAAATTTATATGGAATCACAAAAGACCCAGAATTACCAAAGCAATATTGAAGAAAAAGAATGAAGCTGGAGGAATAACCCTCCCACACTTCAGACAATACTACAGAGCTACAGTAATCAAAATAGCATGGTACTGGAACAAAAAAAGACATATGGATCACTGGAACAGAGTAAAGACTCCAGAAATAAACCCATACATTTATGGTCAGTTAATCTTTGACAAAGGAAGCAAGAAATACAATAGAGTAAAGACAGTCTCTTCAGTAAGTGGTGCTGGGAGAACTGGACAGCAGCATGTGAATCAATGAAGTTAGAACATTCCCTCACACCATACACAAAAATAAACCCTAAAGGACTTAAAGACTTAAATATAAAATAAGACACTATAAACCTACTAGAAGAAATCATAGGCAAAACATTTTCTGACATAAATCTTAGCAATGTTCTCCAAGGGCAATTTAATCAGGCAATAGATAATAAAAACAAAAATAAACAAATGAGACCTAATTAAGCTTATAAGCTTTTGCACAGCAAAGAAAACCATAAGCAAAATAAAATGACAACCTACAGAATGGGAAGAAAATATTTGCAAATGATGAGACTGACAAGGGCTTAACTTCCAGAAGCTCATACAAGTAATAACAGAAACAAAAAAAAACAAAAACAAAAACCCAACCAAAACTGGGCAGAAGACCTAAACAAGCAATTCTCCAGTGAAGACATACAAATGGCCAATAGACACATGCAAAAATGCTCAATATTGCTAATTATCAGAGAAATGCAAATTAAAACTACAATGAAGTATCACTTCACACCAGTCAGAATGGCTACATTAAAAAGTCCACAAACGATCAATG
Source organism: Camelus bactrianus (assembly GCF_048773025.1). Taxonomy (NCBI): domain Eukaryota; kingdom Metazoa; phylum Chordata; class Mammalia; order Artiodactyla; family Camelidae; genus Camelus; species Camelus bactrianus. Next base: position 6,548,862 of record NC_133568.1, on the reverse strand, counting down.
CTGGAGAGGGTGTGGAGAAAAGGGAACCCTCCCACACTATTGATAGGAATGTAGTTTGGTGCAGCCATTATGAAAAAAAATTTGGAGCTTCTTCAGAAAACTAAAAATGGACTTACCATATGATCCAGCAATCCCACTCCTGGGTATATATCTGGAGAAAACTAATTTGAAAAGAAACTTGGACCCCAGTGTTCATAGCAGCACTATACACAATAGCCAAGACATGGAAACAACCTAAATGTCCATCAACAGAGGACTAGATAAAAAGGCTGTGGTATATTTATATAATGGAATACTACTCGGCCATAAAACAAATAAAATAATGTCATTTGCAGCAACATGGATGAACCTGGAGATCGTCATTCTAAGCGAAGTAAGCCAGAAAGAGAAAGAAATATACCATATTATATCACTCATATGTGGACTCTAAATAGGAAAGAAAGAAAGAGAGAAAGAGAGAAAGAAAGAAAGAGAGAGAGAGAGAAAGGAAGAGAAAGAGGAAGGAAGGAAGGAAGGAAGGAAGGAAGGAAGGAAGGAAGGAAGGAAGGAAGGAAGGAAGGAAGGAAAAAATAGAAAGAAAGAACCCTAATGAACTTATCTACAAAACAGAAACAGACTCACAGACATAGAAAACAAATTTATGGTTACTAGGGGGAAAGGAGGTGTGAAGGGATCAATTGAGAGTTTGAGATTTGCAAATATTAACTATTATATATGAAATGGATGAAAAATCAAATTTCTTCTGTATAACACAGAGAACTGTATTCAATATCTTGTAGTAACCTATAGTGTAAAGAATATGAAAACAATTATATGTATACGTATGACTAAAACATTACACTGTACACCAGAAATTGACACATTGTAACGGACTGTACTTCATTTAAAAAAAAAAAACCGCCTCATCACAAATCCTAATGTCAAGTGAAGAATTCCTTTGTAATATTAATAAATGCACAGTGATTAATTTATTTCTTGGCTTATAAACAACAGAAATGTATTTCTCACACTTCTGGAGGCTAGAAATGCAAGCTCACAGTGCTAGCATGGTTGGTTTCTGGTGAGAGCCCTCTTCTGGGTTGCAGACATCTCACCTCTCGTTGTATCCTCATGTGGCAAAAAGTGGAGAGAACCACACTATTTTATTTTAGTTGTATGCTTTTATTTTTACTTGTTGAACTTTCCTAGATACGCCTCAGTAAATGTGTCATCTAATTGCTTAAACTTACTTTTGATGTTAACACAATTGACACAGGTATTAATAAAATCTCTGTGAAGAAATGGCTTAATAAAAATTAACAGCATTTATCATTACCTTTGTCCTTATTAATAACACAGTCTTCAATTAGACCCTTTGAATTTTGGACTGCATCACAAGGTGGTATAGCGTAGCCAGACTTTGGTTTGAAATTATGGTTTAACCGTGATGACATTTCTAACCTGTGGCAAGCTATTTAAACATTCTAAGCGTGTATTGTTAAGTCTATAAAATGAATATTACAATACTCTCTACCTTACAGAGATATTGTGAGAATTAAATGAGATAGCAGGTACAAAACTGTTCTTATAGAGGCGAACACATAATAAAAGCCAAGTCAATGGTAATAGTAATAATGCATAATAGTACCATAGTACCAATAATCATAGTAATGACCATTTGTCAGATTTGTGATCATGTAATAGACATGCTCAAATTCCCTTGTAGAATTATTATTCCAGAAACCCAACACAATGATAATAAAGATGATAAAATTCTAGGGCATTGTCAGCCTAGTATTTGATCATTGACTTTTTGAAAATTGGTATTTATGGGTAGCAAATGAAACTAGGATAAGGCAACTTAACTAACAAAAAATAGGGAGAAACTTAGCAGAAAGAGATCACGATAGGAGTAAATTTCAGGCTCCATGAGACAAAAAAGGAGAAGAGGTGAAAATAGAAAAAGTTATCATTTTAAAAGAATATTCCTAATTTAAAATTCAAAAGGAGAAATGTTTCCAGTTGAAGCAGGATCCAGTCATGGCTGTGCTCATGGATAGAGTTAATAATCATCTAATGTGAGGGGTTGAGAAATAATTCTATCAATTTATTAGATGGATTATCAACATGTCTGTTGATGTGAAGGAGAAACATGGCAGTGAATGGGGTGAGAAGGGAAACAGTTGGGCTAGATCCTGAAATCCTCAAGGGAAATATGAGTGTGTCATGAAGACCAAGATATTCTTGTGACAAGGGGTATGAGCATATAGAATAAGCAAATTTTACCAAATTAATGTTTACAAAGAATTTACAATAATGCATGACACATGATGAACCCTAAATAAGAGTGTATTAAATGTCACATAAGGATATTTATATGGATATAATGGTGCAGGTACACAGAGAACATTCATTAAAAAGATGATCATGATCATTGTGGTGGAAATAAAATTCCAGTGACTGCTCTTCACATGTTCATGGCGAGGCTGATTTGGGGGTTACTTCCCTAAAACTGACCAGTCAGCCTGAAAGAAGCTGGCAACTCCAATCTCTTCCATTCAATTGGACTGAGCAGTTAATCTGTCATGTGATCTCTGGCTTAGTTATTAATGCTTATAATAAAAAAATATAGTCAGACTGTCACATGAGATCAGAAAATATGAAATTAATTATAAATACTTGAATTCAGAGAAAGTTGAATATCCACAGTTTCTGTTAAAGCATCATTGAAATAGTTTCCTTACCACCGATTAAACATTTCTATAGAACTCATCTAAATGTGTTCTATGAATCCCTTTAGAGTTTCTCCTTCATTAACTATTTACATGGTGACATCAGTAGAAAGGTTTCAGCCTGATGAGATGTCTCTCTCACAAGTCTTAGGCACAAATTATAGTAACACCATCTGACTTCTCATGATACATTGAGAAATGAAAAATATCACACAAGCATTCTTAATCTTACCACATCAAGCACTGAAATGCCTCTTATTGTGTTAACCTTTAAATAGACTGCATAATGCCACATCTGAAGTTCTGTCCCCGAAGTCCTCGGTTTTTATTCATTTGGAGTAAAAGATACATATATAGTTGTGTTTCCTGCTCATATTTCAAGGCTGTAAAATCCTAGATTTGAAAGAGAGCACTCAACATGTTCCATTTACTTTTTAATGACACTATTATTTGCATCACACATTATAATGTCAAAAAAAGCATGTATTCAAATTTCACTGCACATATGTTGAGAAAAAATAACTTTTCAATAAGTAAAATGTTAAGAAAAAACTGTTTACAATACTTGTCTCATAACAGAATCTCTATTATAATAACAATTGGATAAATGGAATCATTCAGTGGGTGTATCAAAAAAAGACATAATAATGCTATTTGACTTTGTCATAATACAATAACTTTCAAATATATATTTTGTGATAGACCACTGATGCACATAGATCAACATGGATTTTAAAAGGAAGATTAAACAGGAGAGACACTGTAACTGGGTTTTGGTCCCTAAGTGGGTGCATATTGTGTAAATAATGTTACAGTTTGGGGCCTCAGTCTCTACATTTCTAAAATGAGGAGAATGGGAGGCAAACTCTCCAAGAACTCAACTCTGCATTCTGTCATAATTTTTGATATTGGCTATTATTTCTATTTGTAAGATTATGGAACTGAATATTATGACTTCTAAAGTCTAGCTAGAAAATGCTACGATTTTAGTGCTTTTTCATATTTTTTCAAATCACTCTCATTCTTTGCCAGCACAGATTTAACTTGTTTACTTCAGTTATTATTGATAATTATTCTCTAATTGATCTTGCTTTTGCTGTTTTTTCCCAGCTATATTCTACTCAAGAATTGGATTCATATTTCTAAAATATTATCCAAATTCACTTAAAATTCCTGATACTTAGAGAATAAAATAATTTCAATATTTCTATATCATCCCCATGGTATATTTTATGTTGTATTTCATCATATATCTTTGTTATATCCTGTGTTGGCTCTTTGAGCCCATATCAATTTCTCTCTTATCCATAGTCCTGCAAATAATTATGACTTAAGTATGGTTTTCATTTGTTCACTTACAGAAAAAAACCTTGAAGGCAGGTTTATCTTCCATTTTACTACCTCCAGTGCTTAGCCCAGTCATGAACCCATAGCTAGTATGTAGTAGATTTGTTATACCTAAAAATTTTTTCTCACAGCACTAGGGTCTGGATTTTGAGATTTCCAGAGATAAATGGATTTTGCCGATTCCAATCTGTATCTTCTTCTCTGAGCATCTTTGGACCAAAGACCATGGATTTTCAAGATGCATCCAGCGTTTTTCAATTTAGAAGTAACTTCAGCTGAAAAGTTATATGGAATTTTTCTGTGATGTAATGGAAAGGACACAGCTGATCTAGAGTCAGAATATTTGATTCTGTGAGGCTCAGTCTCCTCACCTGTCTAAAGGGAATAAAAATGTTTTCTCAGTTTCTCAATTCCAAGGGACTCAGCTGAAGAGGGAGCTGCGTGAGAAAGCATTCAAACACTGCAGTGTTGTGAGACAAAAGGGACTTATTTTATTAACACTAGTATAAGTGGTAGTAGCAATAGTAATTACAGTATCAATTAAGAATCTGGCTGACGTAAAGATGGAGGATGTTCTCAGGACTACCTCACGTAGCCAAAATCTTCAAAATTAAGAAAACTTAAATTTGCATGTGTACAGACGTGTATATACGTGTGTGTGTGTGCACATATACATATATTATATATATGAACACACACACATTTATATTTTATATTAAGGATGTATTTCTATCTTCCTTTCTCTATCCAGCCATTGCTCTAGTTCTTCATGACGCAAAGATTTATTTTTTTTCATTTCATGTAAGTTGAGTATTCAAGGCTAAACGGACATGTGTTGACATTTTCAGTTGCAGGAACTAAACACATTCAAAAAGACTCAAGGGGAAAGTTGCTTATTTGAAGACTTCAGCAGGGAATTTTGTGGATAATCAAGTGTCACAAAGCATTTGGAAATGGTATTTAGGGACAAAAGCCTTTGCTTCAGTCTCTCAATGAACCACATTTGCACTCTGCTCGTTTGTTTTGTCATTTCCTATCTCATAGCCCCTCTGCTTTCTGAGACTTGCTCATGGGCTTGATTTGTCCTGATGCCTTATCACACATCAACTTGACATGACTTTTCTGTTCAAAAGCTCAACATTCTTTGATGGATCAATTCTTCGGAAATGAAACAAAATAGACCCTTTGCAGGCTAAGATCCACCTATGATTTCCTCAGCTATGAGTCACAGGTGGTACTCAGTTTGAAGAGGGAGGCAGAACTATATTGCACAGAAGACTATGCCTTAAAGGAGATGTAGATTCTTCCAAGAGAGACTGTTGGTAATGACTCAAGTGTTTGAATATCTTCACCATAGTAAAAATCAATTATTTTTATTTCCTTCAAATGAAACTGACAATTCTGTATCTTAGATAAAAGTATTTCATATTCTCTTATACATTTACTGTAAAGTATCTGAAATCAACTTACAAAAACTCTGTTCATCCTTTGAGATATCAGAAAATGTGTCCTTTACTTATTATGAATGTTCAGACATGCTTGTCTTCTTTAGGTCACAGAACAAATTCCTTCTTAATATGAACCAAGATTGAATATGATGATATAAAAAAAACTGTAAAATGTTGGGGACAACTAGTTTATGTTAAAGTATTTTGTTGGGTTTTTTTTGCCTTTTGTTATATTGAATTTATATTTTAAAGGGAAATACATTCATCTTACTTATAATTAGATTTGCCTTATTTTCCTCTGTAAAGGAAAAGTACTTAATTAAACATTTTTTGCCATCTTGGAATTTTTGAGACTATATTAAACTTATGAACCCTTTTCCCAAAGAAATGTTTAAAAAATTCTATTCCATTTCAGGTGCTTCACTGAATCTCTAAGCCCATCCATGGATTCCCTAAGGGTAAAGAGTTCATTCTCAAAATATACAACTGTAGTGGAAATGATTACAGAAATATTTTCCTATCATGGTTTAGAAAACATATTTAAATAATTACTGGTAGATCCTTCTCCTTGAGTTTTCCAAGTTCACCAATACATGAATTTGAATAGCTCCAAAGACTTTATGCATCATAGTTTTTGATTTTGCAAGTGGGTCAACCAAGATATTCAGCAATGTAAATCTAACAGGGATTAAGGAAATTTAGTGGTGTTAAATTGTGTTCTATTAGTGTAAGGAAAATTTTTATGTGAACATAACCCAACGAAGGAATCTCAATATGAAAACCAACAAAAGTTAAACTTACCATTTGGAGTGTGATTTGATAGTGCCATATGTGAGTCATATCCATATTTATTTTTTCCCACCTGTGCATTCCATCCCCTAAGAGCCCACGAGTCTGAGACACATTAATGAGCCAATGGATAAGGTGAAGAAAGGTAAAGTATATTTTCGGTAGAGGCAACAGTAGTCAAAAAGGTAGCAAGGAAAGAGAAGTTGAATATTGCCTTAAATAACTGTTTGGGGGCACTCAGAGAACACACGATAGATTTTTAACTATCTCCTTCAGGGCATTGTATTTCACATGAAATAATTTGAATACTATTCTGCACATAGGAGGGCTGGTGGATTTCAAGAAGCGGAACACTTTAGTAAGATTTACATTTGGAGAGAGATCACTCAAAACTGTATAGAAGATAAGTTAGAGGAAAGGAATAACTGGAGACAAAAAGATAGGAGATAAATTATCCAGAAGAGGATTTACTAGAGCAAGAATTAAGAAAATAGGAGTGGAGAAAACGTGACAGTTTCCAAAGATAATATGTAGGTAGAAGAACTGGCAGAACTTGGACAATTAGCATTTAAACTGAGAATGGTTACACAATGGCTAGGTGGCAAGGAGTTTACCATGGATGATTGGCAATGTCTGCCAAGTCTGTGAAAGAAAGGAATATCTTATGCATTAGGTACACAGTTCTCATACATATCTAAGTTACCTTGCCTGCATGGAAGGTTTTTGTTTGTTTGTTTTTGTTTTTTTTAATTGAGTTATAGTCATTTTACAATGTTGTGTCAAATTCCAGTGTAGATCACAATTTTTCAGTTATATATGAACATACATACATGGAAGTTTTGTTAGAAAGAGTATTTATCAATAGAAAAGCCAGGAAAACTTTACAAATTTGGTGAATGAAAATAAGCTTATGCATTCTTTCAGGAATTCATTTATTTTATTCATCCAGACTTACTGAGTGATGGTATGTATTTATGAGAGAGATAAAAGACACAGTCCTTGTCCTTAAGAAGCTTATGGATGAGATGTTGAAACTAATGTTCAGGAAATAATCCTTCCCTGGTGGGAAGGGATAAATTGGGAGCTCGAGATTTGCAGATACTAATATATATAAAATAGATAAATAAGAAGTTTATACTGTATAGCACAGGGAACTATATTTGATATCTTGTAGTAACTTATGGTGAAAAAGAATATGAAAACAATATATGCATGTTCCTATATGACTGAAGCGCTGTGCTGTACACCAGGAATTGACACAACATTGTAAACTGACTATACTTCAATAAAAATAAAGGGAAATAATCAGAGCATCTCATGTTGTTGGAAATGATTGTAGTACCAAGAATCTCAAGGAGAATCAGCACCACTGGAATAGATACAGGATTTTTTAGGCCAGACTTTGGAAAATAGCAATATTTGGGTGAGTGGAGATAGGTATGAGAATATGACAGGCAGTGGCTAGATTATTCATCTTTGCCTCACTATTTCCCATGAATCAGTGTCCTTCCTTCTGTGCCATTGTGGTCTTCTCTGCCAGCAGAACCAGGGTTCGTATGTTGCTTCTGATGATCGAAGGTACCCTCTCCTGTGATGGGTAGTTCTGTCAGCTCTAGATCTTGCCCTTAGACTTTATCAACAGTTGCCTCTTATTGAAGGGGCACAGCTGATGTCCTAAAGTAGTTAATGAAGAAATGATCCTTCTTCATTAAGGAGTGCACCTTGCAAATATCAACAGGAAAAATTAAGTTGCGCCAGTGAAAATGAAACACATCCTGCTCCACCAGAAATCCCAGGCAGCTTTGGAGAGCCCTGGGGGAAGGCAGAAATGACAAGTAGTTTGGTCTAGATCTCAAACCCTACTGGAATCTAGATTCTGGTTAAAAATGCGTAGAAGAAAGTACAATGCTTTCCAAAAAAAACATGTATGCTGCTACTGAGCACTGCAAAATCATAACCCTGAGAAGGATCTCTAGGCACAAGTTCTGTTAGAGTCTGTGGGTCATACCACACAGACAATGACCCAAGTCCACATGTGCATTAAAATTAATCACTTTGGAGAGATAATGGAGCATTTACCCAATAGCTTATGTGAAGTCAATATCTTTTGAGAGCTGACTGACAAAAATACTCTAAATTTATTTTCATGTTGATCATCTTTGGATTTGCCTGAATTTTTTGTTTTGTTTTGTTTTTGTAGTCCTTACTTATTTTTAATTAAAGTATAGTATGGTTTACAATGTTTTGTTAGTTTCAGGTGTATAATCTTTATGTATAATATATATATTCTTTTTCAGATTCTTTTCCATTATAGGTTTTTACAACATATTTAATATAGTTCCCTGTGCTATACAGTAGGTCCTTGTTGTCTATCTATTTTATATATAGTAACCTGTTTATGTTAATCCAGAACTCCTAATTTATCCCTCCCACTACCTCCTCTCCCTTTTGGTAACCATAGTTTTTCTATGTCTGTGAGTCTATTTTTGATTTATAAATAAGTTCCTTTGTATCACTTTTTTTTAGATTCCACATATAAGTGATATCATATGATATTTGTCTTTGTCTGACTTACTTCTCTTAATATGATAATTTCTAAGTCCATCCATGTTGCTGCAAATGGCTTTATTTCATTCTTTTTTATGGCTGAGTAATATCTGTGTGTGTGTGTGTGTGTGTGTGTACACCACATCTTTATCCATTCATCTGTCAGTGGACATTTCGGTTGCTTCTGTGTCTTGGCTGTTGTAAATAGTGCTCCTGTAAACATCGGGGTGCGTGTATCTTTTCAAATTAGAGTTTTCTCTGGGTATATGCCCAGGAGTGGTATTGCTGGGATATCTCTACTCGGGAAAACAATTTAGCCAAATAGGAGTTGGAATGGAAGCAAAAAAGAAGCAAAAGTGAACACCATTTAATTCTGTCTCTCCTTTGGCTGACTGAATAGGCACAGAATAAATATTGTTGAAACAAGTAACAGATAAATATATAGGCCGTCTAATCTGTAAGAATTTAAGTTTTGCTAGTTATTGCTGTATTTTAATAGAAGGCAGGTTACTTTCCTGTTCTTTCTTTCTGTTTCTCCATTTATTACATCTCTCCCCAGGTGGACATATAGCCTTCTACAGGATATGTGCTTGCTGCTTTTCCTCTAGTGCAGTATCCAATGTATTTACGTTAGAATTCTTTCCTTTGTCCACTGCTTCGTCCTATGTAGTAACTACAGTATGACGTCATTGGCATCGTCATCATCATCACCATCAGAAAATACAGCATGAACTTTGAGCCAATGGTAGTTTGCATGTCGTTAGCTGCCAGCATTCTGTTAGTGTCTTAATTGGGAATTTCTTAATTAAACTAACAAGGTCAATGGCAATTCTTTTTCTTGAGCATTAGAACATATTCACAGCCATGGAAATGTTTCCCTCTTCAGATTAAATTATTCCACTTTTAAACATTCAGTAACTTCAATATTAACACTCCTCCAAACTGGCCTGAGGTGTACATGGGATTACACGCACAGACACAAACACACACACACACACACAGACACACACACACAGACACACACACACTGATACACACACACACTGATATACACACACACAGATACACACACACAGACACACACACACAGATACACACACACACACACACACACACACACACCCCCTAACAGAGCCGCTTGGGGGAGGGCTCCTCCTGTCTGACTTTCAATTCACTGCTAGAGAGTTGAGCAAGTTCAGTAATAAATCATGCGATGTTTTGATTTATTCTTTAATGTAAATTTCCCCAAACCATTTTTGACAACCATTCAATTTGCAGTGGGATATTTGCGTACTAACCTACACTACCAGCAATTTTCTCTTGAAAGTGAAGTAGGAACAGTAGTATGATTTCAGTGCACAACAACATTTTACAGGAAGTGTTACCACGTTAGGATACAGCTCTAGTGTCTTCAGAAACAGGTAAGGTTTCAAGAGGACAAATGTCTTTCAAAATGCCAAGCAAGATGTAAATTGAGACAAACAGCTCAGGAGAGTGAGTTCCAATCATACACAGCCTTGTTGGTGAGTTTGTTGTGTTTGCTTTTCAGAGGATCACTTACCTTCCTGACTCGACCAGAGCACCTTTTTAAATGCTGATACACGAGCAACAGAGTAGATTCTGCCCAATTGCCTGGTTCCCCTTACTCGTGAAACATTGGAATTCGAGTTAGTGTAGTTACGCAAGTTGAGAAAGGATCAAAGTTTGCCCTGTGACTTAATGGTAAAGTTTCACTCTTCATATTCTGTGATACTGTGATACATACTGTGATACGTACACATGCCACTCACCCTTTAGAAAGGTTCTAATGCAACTGAGGGTAAATTGGATAATTAATTTTCAGAGACAGGTTTGTTGGCAGAGGCTGTAACTTCTGATTATCCCAGTCTGACTTTACATCAACTTAGCTATCCTGTTGTGTTTAAATGATCCTTTAAGCTAAAGGCACTGCATTGCTACATCCACCGTGAGAACAAATCTATCAACAGATATTTCCTGAGCAGGTGCCATAAATAAGACAGTATGTTAGGTGTGAAGGAGGTTTTCAAACAAGTGGAAAGTATCGACAAGACTTCAATAGACTCACAACTAAGACAAAGGGTAAATAATAGTAATTTAAGATTTGAACAAAATCTTCCTGCCCAGAACAAGACAGTGCTGCAAGAAATACCTCAGATGATTATCAGATGAGTGGTTTAGATACTTAGCAGTCCGGAAAGGAAGAAAAGAGAAAGGTAAGTCTGAGCTAGAATACAGGAGTTGTTCCTAGAAAAAAAGGAACATGTGCAGGACTTACAAGGATGCAGGATCTGGAATAGAGAAGAGGAGAAAAATAGAACTTTCAAAAGTGGAAAAGATAGTAAAATGTGAAAATCCTTCTAGAAGCTACTGAATAAAGCCTTTTGTAGGAGAGAAATGTTTGTGCTGACATTAATGGAAATTAAGTGGCTAAGTATAAAAGCCCAGTGTGAAGGAATTTAATGTCAGGATTTTTAAAGCCTTATATTATATAGTTTAAAAATTATTTTGTATTGTCCCTCTTACAGGGAAATAGTGCAATTTTAAGTTTAATTTTAAAGGGACAGGAATTAATTCACATATTGGTTGTTTGTTTTTATATACATTCTTTTGTTCTCTAGTTAAATGAAGGTAATATTCTGCTTATTGAGGAACTGACATTAAACAAAACAGAAAAAAAGGCCTGCTTTCATAGAACTTATATTCTGATAGGCAGAAGCAACAGTAAATAAAGCAAGTAAGTGAAGTATATCACATGTTCAACATGGTTAACTACGAAGAAAAAAGCATGAGGCAGGGAGAGGAAACATGAAGTGCTGGGAGCATTGAGATGTTTGTTCTGGGGCCCACTGGGGGCCTCATTGGTAGAGAGGCTTCTGAGGAAGGGCCTGCAGGAAGGAGGGAGTCATCCACGTGGACGTCTGGGGGCAAGAAAAGAGTGAGCGACAGGGGAAGAGGAAGCACAAGGTCCCAAAGCAGGAATGGTCAAGGGGGCCAGGGGCTGCGCGGATACGAGGGGAGCGGCAAAGACAAGACGAGAGAAGTATGAGTTGTCTCATGGAGATGAGTACAGTCTTCCTAAAGATGCTGATTTTTCTAACGTGAGCTGAAAAGCCACTGAAAGGCCTTGAACAGAAGCTTGATGTGTCCTGACACACGATGGGTTACACGATGGGTATTAATAGATCATCTGGCACATTTACAGGTGAAGGAGATTTTAAAATTGAAACCAATGTCCTAGAAAGATACAAGAGTCCAAAAAATTATTCAAGTATGTAAGTACCCTTAAAAGACTAACAGTAGATATATGTTAAGGTCCCTTTTAAATTTAGTTGAGACTGATAGATTTTGTAATTCCTGTGTAATAGCCATTTTTTAATCTGATTTGTTGAGAGAGTCTGAGGTCATCAGATCTAAGGGGATTATGTTATGTTAATAAATGAATATATCTTCAGGAAAGTACTTTCTGATCATAAGTAACAATCTGGTTGAGCATTTCTTATGTAGTCTAACGGAAAGTTCAGGATTGTGAGTGAAGAGACATGGATTTTAAACCAGATGAGCAACTAACAAGCTCTATGAATCTAGGTAAATCTTGAATTTATATAGAACACTTCTTACTCCTATCTCTCTCATTCTGGTTTTTATTTTCCTTTTTCAGTTTTATTCGGTAGAATTATTACAGTTCGACTGTACAAATAGATTATATTACATATAAATGCATATGTACAGTACATTGCACATTTTTTTTACTTTACATATATGTACTGATCATTGTTTCTAAGAACAGATTAGAGCTTTAGCTTTTTAAGCTTACATAGTTATCAAAGGAATAAAGCCAACCACAAAATAAGAATCAACAGAACGCAGTAATCCAATCATAAAGGATAGTAAAACATTCTGTTTTTTCTTTTAATCTGTGATTCTCTAACTGACTTGGTTTCTTGCTCATACCTTAAATAGATTGCTGTACACAGTATTATTTTAGCTGTTTTCCCCTACTCCCTACTTCTCTCCTTGGACACTATACAATATTCTTCCTCCCATGACTTGGAAACTCTCCTTTTTAGCATATTCCCTACTTGGCCTGCATGTCAGGAAAGGGGTAGATCCACGTAATTTTGTATATGGATAACATTCTATATCACAAATCCATACCTATAATGAGTTTTCCAAATACCCTGTGTTAATCTTTGCTTGTTTGAGTCCTCTGTTGATATGCCAGTCTTGGCTAACATGATGTCTTCACAGTTGATGACTTTACGTGGTCATTGGACGCCTACCTGAGTTCCTCGAGGACAGGACACTTAATATGCACTATGGAATTACTCTGGGTAATTTGTCATTGACTTTGATGTTTGTAATCCAAGGAATGAAATCATAGTCCTCACTTTTGTCATGATCACTGTTATGACTATCATTGCTATATAGTTAATGAACACCGAATGCTTGCTGTGTACCAGGGCTGGATCCAAGAATAATATATAGGCTATCTCATTTAATCTTCACAACTATCTTAAAAAGAAATATTATTAGCCCAGTTTTTCAAATTGAGCTAGAGAAAGGCTAAATTACTTCCCTACAGTCAGTAAGGTAAATGATAAAGCTAAAATCTGAATCCATAACAGCTGACTTTAAAGAACTTCTTTAAGACTGTCTCCAGCTATTGATTTTGGTCACTACAGTGAAATCGGGGTTAAGGCTTTTCTACAGTACAAAGTACAAATATTTCCCTTAGCTAGTACAATAAAAATGACTGAGAACGCTAATATTCCTGAAATGTTTATCAGTAACCATAGGAATATGAAAAAGAGGAATGACAACATGTATGTCTATGAATACACATATGCCAAATTATGACTGTAACAAAGCAAATTCACTCAACGCACTTCAGTACCTTTCAAATCTCGTGTTAAAAAATGGTAGGCTGTGTTTTGGGTTTGTGTCCTTGTAGACTTTGAAACAAACCATGTTGTATAACAGAGGCCACATGAAAAATGAGCCATGGCGTTGACCAAATGTCCAGACACACAGAGAGCAGAGGAGTGGCGTGAGCTTGTTTGGAGCTATGCCATCATCAAGATCATATCTCAGACCATCGTAAAGCTGTGAAATACTCTACAGACAGACTCATTATAATTTAATAGTGTTATTTTCTTCCTCCTGGAACAAGAAGCATAAATGTGAGCAACAACATTTTAGGGTATGTAATAGTTCATTACATGCCTTCTTTGGCATTTTGAAGAATTAAAGACAAGACAAGAACAAAGTTTCTCATCCAGGCAAATGGATCCAACTTATTAGAATATGCAAGTTGAACATACAACCTCATTAAACACAGTAAAGGCAACATATAACAGCCGGAATATTAACGCTAAGGAAAAAATCTTCACTGGGTCCTGGAAAGAGGGCTGAACTGTGATTTTGGAGGCTCAGTGAACTGATGGGCTATAATTCACATAACTTCTCTAGGTTTCTGTTTTCTCATCTGTAAAACGAATAATTTAGGCTGAAATAATCTCTGGGATCCTTTCTAGTTCTAGCATTCTGCTATGTGAAGTTGGATTAGGACAGAGAATTCCCTTAGGACCAATTATGGAAATAACTTTCAGTAATATATAATGTATTGCTTAGTGTAGACTGTAGGATCCTTTTCGTTTTAAACAGAGTATAGTAGCTGCAGCATTGGCTCTGGGGTCAGAGGCTCCCACAAACAAGCCGTGCATATGCTAATTAAATCTGTTACGTATAAGACTCAATATATTATAATATGTTTGAAGTAACCAGACCTACTTCACAGAGATGAGATAAGCATTAAATAAAGTGTTTGGAAAGTGCTTTATAACTTATGAATTGATGAGACTACAAAAGAAACCCACAGGTCTTTAGATGGTCTCTAACCTTCAACACGATTCCATAGGGCCAAGTACAATGTCCACTTAGTTTGAGCCGCGATGGGTGGGTGGTTTAGGCAACAAAATGTATTTCTCATGGTTCCGGAGGCTGGAAAGCCCAAGATCACAGTGCCGGCACTTTTGGTTTCTACTGAGAACATCCTTCTTGCTCTTCAGACAGATACACGTCCTCTCCGTGTATCCTCACATGGTGGAGAGACAGAAAGAGCCCAGGCTTGTCACCCCCTCATAAGGACACTCATCCCATCATGGGGACTCCACCATATGACCTAATCTAATACTAATTACCTCCCAAAGGCCCCACCCACAAATATCATCAGATTGGGGATCGGGGGCCTCAACCAATGAGTTTGGGAGGGGACACCACAGGCATTCAATCCACAACAATGTCAAGTTCAAAACTGAATTCTGAGCATATAGCACAATGCTTGGCCCAGGGCAAGAGCTCAGCAAAATAATTTTTTTATGATTGGATAAATAAACAAATGGATACTTATCTTATTTTAGATCACAGGACCTTTCTATGAAGTATCAAATTGCTGTTAGCAGGATGTGTATCCATGGACATTTAGTGCTAACCTTGATCACACATTATAAATGGTTCCTAATCTTTGAGATCATGGAAAATAAAAATAAAAATTAAAATCTTCCCATAGATGCATCCCCTTCTCTTAACTCAAGGTTAGCATTAAGAATGTTAACAGCTATAGTGTAGAAAACACGGGTTTTGTGCCTCATAGAGTTTAATTCTCAGATCATAACCTATCTTGAAGCCTCAGATAGAGAAAGAAACTGCCTTGCAAGACTATTTACTAAACTAAGTTAGGTTGTGCTTTTGAATTAACTGACACAGTGCCAGGTCCATAAAAGGCATTAAGTGAAGATTTATTCCTTTTTCCTTCACGCTACAATTTCCCATCATTAATGAGGAGGAAATTGGTGTAAATGAGTAAGAAAACAAAGTGTCGTTGCTGCATCGAAAGATAATGATGAGACCATCACTGTTTATGACTAACTTCTTGAGAGAGAGAGATAGCAAGAAAGATGAGAGAGAAAGGGAAGGTCTTTATTGCTGGAGTTATGAGAAATTGCAATATGCTCTCTAAAAATAAAAAACTTGTTACATGGACTGGTAGAAAGTAACATATACATGACATCTAGAATATAATGCCTCAAAGGGTTGCATCAATTTGATCGTGAGATGCAGTACTTGAAAACTTACATCTGCTGCGTGCCCTTACAGTATATTTTCCTGGCTTTATTGGCTTTTGATTGATTTTAACATTAGACTAAGAATGATTCATTTTTGACTTGCAAGGGACAAAGAATCCAAAAAAATCTGTTTCATGCTGCTCATAAACGTGTCCAGGGGGCAGCAAACTTTTCTGTAAAGTGCCTGATAGTAAAAATTGTAGGCTTTGGGGGCTGTTCTATTTCTGTCTGAAGTATTCAACACTGATGTCATAGGAGGAAAGCAGCCAGAGACAAAATGTGAACTAGTGGGCATGGCTGAGGTCCCATGATACTTTATAATAATCAGGGAGTGGGCCAGGTTTGGCCTAGGAGCCAGAGTTTGAGGCTCATTAATTAGCCTGTTGGATAGATAGCTTTCCCAGAATTAATTATGGAAGCCTTATTCTGTGTCTAGCTCTATACTACACATCTAGTTTGACTAACCTCAATAGAACAGATGTAGATCTAGATGACATATCAATCATGTAGCTTCATCAATAAAATTATGAGCAGGTTCCTTGAGATGCCCAGTCTACTGCCCATTCCTAGAAATGTAATCCCATTCCTTTTATCCATGTCCTCTCTTTCAGCCAGTTAGGTCACCATGTTCCTTTCTATTTTCAGGTGGTTGACTTAATTAAATATTTATTAAGTGTTTTTCCCAGACTCCTTATTCAAAATAATTAGGAAAAACTTTCAGACTCCTATTTTAAGAGACATAAAAACTTAAGGAATTAGTTCATGTAGTAGCAAAACAGTTACTAATTAACAGCTAAAATAGATTTGTATTATCTAAGGAAATTTTGCTTAAAATCATTTGCACAGATGCAATGACAGATGACTTCATGAACTGCGGGTGATTACCAAGCTTGAGGTTTAATTTTTCAGTGTATCTGAAATTCAACAACATAAATTTTCATTGTTTTTTTCTGATGGAGTTATGACAACAACAGTCCGTGGTGTGTGTATGTTAATTACTTGAAAGCTAACAGTTTCAGTTGTTTTCAACTATTCGTATTCAAGTATGAGTTAGTTTTTCTCCTGCTTTCTTAAGTGGCAGTGAACTGGAATGAAAAGATCTGATATAGAACAGTGGTTCTCAAACTATGATGCCTAGATCAGCACCATCAAGAATCACCTAGGAATTTGTTAGACTTACTGAATGAGAAACTCTGGGATGGGGTCCAGATATGAGTCTTACTAAGTCATGCAAATGATTTAGATGTTAAAGCTTGAGAACCAACGACCAAGTGACTAAACAAACAAGCTCTCCTGATGCAACCTGCTGTCTTTTCAACTTACTCTATTTAGTAAACCGATTCCAACAATTTTTTGGCCAGGCTGTTTCTTCCATCTATTGATCCTTCTACCAAGTAAAAGTTAATATACATGAAACACATTAGAAGAATGACAATACTATATGTGTTTGTTACTGTATAATAATTTTTGCTATCACTTACTTTTCTCATATTCTAACTTACCTTTTTATCCAGCTTACACTTGATAGTCCTTATAAACCTTATTTTGCTACTTTCTCAAGTTACTTGCCATTTTTTTTTTATTTCATTCTACCACTTTGACAACACTATGACCCTAGTTAAACCCAATTCATGAAATTTTCTGCAGAGTTCAATGTTGGTGGAGAAATGTAACTGTTCTCCCTTAACATTCATGATCACTACACTCAAGTAGAACATTATTGGTGCCCAGGAATCAGACTATAATTTCCTCGTCCTTTTTTCTCCCATTCTCCTGGCCAGGTGCTTTATAGTAGCTCTCCTCTCAAAGCTATCTGCTATTGCCAATAAAATCTAATGACTCCACCTCACTGAAAAAATTCAAATAATCAAATAAATTTCCATAAATTATTTCATCTTCCTATCCTATATACTGCAGTGCTCAGTATGCACTATTGGTGTTACAGATAAAATATCCATGCTCCTAGCTATGGTCACCTCTCTCAATTGATGCATTAATTCCCATCATTTCTGATCTATTCAAGGACATTGTGTCAATAATTTTCCTTTCCTTCATTTTCAAACAGTAGCATTTTTTTCTCTTTCTAGTGAATCATTACCATAATGAAGCAAACATGCTGCTACTTCCTCTTAGAAAATAAAAATTGTCTTGACTCTACCTTCCCTCTCTGACTGTTTTCCTTGTCTCTCTTCTTTCCATCAAAACCTCTTGAAAGAGTTCTGAGTACTGGTTCTTTCTCATTCATCTCTGGGGTTAATTCCGACAAGGCTTTTCACCATCAGTTCCTATAGAAAATATCCTTAACAACATCACCAGTTATAACAGATTATCAAGTCCAGTAGTAATTTTTCTGGTTTTCACCACACTTGGCATATCTGGAGCACTTAATATTATTCTCCTCTGTGGAATATTTTCTTCACTTGACTCACAATACTTTCCATATGCCTAGTTTGCCTGTTATTTTATGGTCCCTTCTTCTCTTTCTAAGCTCCTCTCCATTTCCCTAAGCACCATAATTTTACCTCAGAACAAAGTTCATGGGTGTTTATATGAACAAAACGTTCAGAGTCCAACAAGGTAAAATCATAATGCCTGGCATTTTGTCAGAAATTACCAGACATGCAAAGGCAGGAAGATATAACAAATAAAGGGGTGAAAAATCAGTCAATAGAAATAGATAGAAGTAACAAGGACAGTAGAATTAGTAGATAAGGATATTAAAATAGTTATTATGTCTATATTCTACATGTTCAAGAAATAAAAGATTCACCACATTAAATACAGTCAGGGAAGAGATAAAAATCCAAATTGACTTCTAGGGAGGAAAACCACATGTCTAAGTTTATAAAAATACATTGAATTTTATTAACAAAAGTTTAGAGTTTGTGGAAAAAATATTGAACTTGAAGGCATAGTAGTAGAAATTATACAAGAAAAGAACAACAGCAAGAAAATCCCAAAGTATCAGAGAGTAATGGGACAGCATCAGGTAGCCAACATTTATGTGGAATTTCTAAAGGAGGTTGGGGAACAAAGAAAAAAATATTTTAGGAAAGAGAGGTTAAAGTTTTTTCAAATTTGGTGTAAACTATAAACTTACAGATTCAAGAAGCTCAATGATCTCTAAGCAGAAAATGGAAGGAAACTACGCCAAGGCACATCATAATCAGATTGCTCAAAACAAGTGATTAAAAAAAAAAAAACAACTTTAAAGCAGCCTTAGAGAAAAATACACACTGTGAAAAAAGAAGCAAAGGCAAGAATTACAGATTTCCAATCGGAAGTCCTACGTCTGATGTCTGAAAAGACAGGAGAGTAGTAGCAATAAAGTACTAGGGGGAAAGATTCTGTAATTTTCAGTGAATGCCAACATTCCTTGATAAAGCCCTCTTTAATCAATTCTCTTCCTCAGGCAGAATTTGAGGCTTGATATTCACTTACTCTCCATCAAATTTTTCACACACATGCCCCATTGTTGCATATACATTTCAAACTTTTTTTCTTTGTAGATACTTCCCTACAGTTTGTGTACTCATTGGAAGTGGAATCCAAGTTATCAATTATCTTGAACAGTACTTGGCATAATAGAGGATTTACTAAATTAAAGGGAAGAAAGGAAGGTAAGATAGTTTCAAGTTGTGTTTATAAATATGTCTGGAAGACACAGATCAAGATGGTGAGATAAGATGCACAGTTCACTTCTCCCCACAAACACATCAAAAATGTATCTACACATGGAACAATTCTCACAGAAAACCAACTGAAAACTGGCAGATCCCTCATGCAGCCAAAACTATAGGAAAGGTTTAATTGAGCAGGAAAAGAAAAGGAAAGAAAAGGCATCAGGATAGGACCTGCACCTCTGGGAGTAAGCTGCAAAAGAGGAAATGTTTCCTCACCACAGAAACCCCCTTTGCTGGTTGAGAGGTCCACTAGGATAGACAGGGAGCTGAAGGAGCCTGGACTATGCTTGTGAGGAATGTGTTTGTGCTGGCTTGCTAGCAATCGATGTAGAGAGAGACCAGTGCTGATGGCTGCCATGTCTTCATAATTCCCAACTCAGAATGAGTGCTGGGCCAGCTTACTGGTACACACAGCAGCTAGGCACTGAGACCTGGATTGGTCAATGGACCCTGGGAGAGGACTAGGTCTAGATGTGAAAGCCCAAAGTACCTGGAGTGTGGTCCATGTCACTGTTGTTGGTGCATGCAGAGCAGGGTGTGGGTTCACCACAGGGGCGCCATTATCATGCACATGGGGTAGAATGTGGGTGTGCCGTTAGAGCCACATTGTCAGCACGCTCACGGCGGGGCTCCAGCAACATCAAGATCTGTGAACACACACATGGCAGAGATGAACCTGGCATCAGAGCTGATTATCAGCACTCCCACAGCAGGAGTGGATCCGGGGGTCGATCCAACTGCGGCAGAATTTGTTGGCACACACAATGAGTGGTGGGTAGCTTTACTGAATCACACAGCCCTGATGTACAGTCCCTGGGATGGAATACGCAGAGGCTCCTTTCCCAGCAGGAGTACTCCAATCCTGCCAATCTCACACCTCACCTTGGAGCTGGATCTGGGGCTTCTACTCCAATAACTAGGTAGCAGATTCCAACCTGACAGGACAGTGACGGTTATAGAGCAAATGGAAGGCCCCTTTGAACATCTAGTGTAGGCCATGATCATCAAAACCTCAATCATACCCCTTATCAAATGTATAACAGCCAGTATACTCTGAAGAAAGATTTGTCAGGCATTCATACCAAAAAGAATCTTTTCACCTAAAATATTGGACTCACAGTCTACAGATGGATTCTCCTACATAAAAACAGCCCTTTAAAATCACAGTAGATAACTTTCTCCTAAAATCAGAGACAGAGAAATTTAAGGAAAATGTAAGAGCACAGGAACTACTCCAAATTTCAAGAACAAGGGAAATCCTCCAAAAGAACAAACAATGAAACAGACCATCCAGTCTACTAAAACCCAAACTCGAAAAAAAGAGGTAATAAAAATGCTAAAGGAATTAAGAAAGCTTATCTATAGAAATTCATATTACTGTAACAAGGAACTAGAAGTAATAAAGAGGAACCAATCAAAGTTAGACTACCCAATTGCCAACGTAAAAACCAAGCTAAAAGCAATGAATAACAGGCTAAATAATGCAGAACAAATAAATAATCTGGCAGATAGAATAATGGAAATCACGTAACTAGAATAGCAGGCAATCAATCAATCAATCAATCAATCATAAAAGAAAACAACATATGAGATCTATGGGACAATATAAAACTTGCAAACCTATGCATAATAGAGGTTCCAGAAGGAGAAGAAACAGAAAAACAGATCAAAAATGTATTTGAACAAATTATGACTGAAATTTCCTAAACCTAAAGAAGGAAACAGATATCCAAGTACAAGAAGCAATGACGATCTCAAACAACATAAACTCAAACAGACCTACACAAAAACATATAATTAAAATGACAAAAGTTAAGTATAAAGAGAAGATTCTAAAGACAGCAAGAGATAAATAAAAAGAGTAATTTACAAAGAAACCCCTGTAAGTTATCAGCTGATTTCTCTACAGAAACTTTGCAGTCTAGAAAGAGGTGGCAAGATATATTCAAAGTCCTGTAATGGAAAAATCTTCAACCTAAGATACTCTAACCAGAAAGATTATCATTTAGAATAGGGGGAGAAACTAAGATTTTCTCAAACAAGCAAAAACTAAAAGACTACAGCAATACTAAACCTAACCAAAAAGAAATATTGAAAACTCTTCTTTAAAAAGAAAAACACAATAGAAAAGGCAAATATATAAAAAGATTGAAGAGCATTTCAATAAGCCAGTATACAGATTAAAAAGCAATAAAAAATTGTAAAAGTGATTATAACTACAATTAAAGAGCAAAAGCATAAATATGAAGATATAAAATATGATTTCAAAATCACAAAATATAGGGTAAAGGATAAAAAATGTAAATCCTTTAGAATGTGTTTGAACTTCTATGACTATCAATCTAAAGTGAGTAGTGTTATTGTTTAACATACTTGAAAACCAGGGGAACCACAAATCAAAAAGATACAGTAGATTCACAAAAAAAGAAAAAGTAAGGAACTCAAGCATAATACAAAAGAAAATCATTAAATCACAAAAGGAAAAGCAAAAAGAAGAAGAAAGGAACAAAGAAGAACTACAAAATCAACTGGAAAACAAGGTTTAAAATAGCAATAAATACATACTCTTAATGTCAGTGGAATAAATGTTTCAATCAAAAGACATAAAGTGGCTAATTGGATTTTTTAAAAAAGAACCACAATATGCTACTGACAAGAGACTCACTTTAGAGTAAAAGACACACATAGATTAAAAGTGAAAGGGTGGACGAATATTCCATGTAAATGGAAAGGACAAGAAAGAAAGAGTAAAAATATTCATATCAGGCAAAATAGACTTTAAAACAAAGTTTATAAAGAAAAACAAAGAAGGACACTATGTAATGATAAAGTGATCGATATAAGAAGAGGATGTTATATATATTAACATATGTGCACCAATATAGAAGCACCTAAACATATAAAACAAATAATGACAAATGTCAAGGGAGAAAATTGACAGGGAAACAATAATATTAGGATACTTTAACATCCCACTGATGTCAATGGACAGGTCTTCTAGACAGAAAAATCAGTAAGGCAACAGAGACCCTAAAATGACATAATAGAAAAATAGAAAAATGACAAAATAGAAAACATGATATCACATAATTGATATCAACAAGATACTACATCTAAAAACAAACAAAAACAGAATAAACTTTCCTTTTAAATGTGCATGGAACATTCTCTAGGTTAGACCACATACTAGGTCACAAAACAAGCCTCAACAAATTTTAGAGGATAGAAATTATTTCAAACATCTTTTCTGACTGCAACAGTATGAAACTAGAAATCAACAACAGAAAGAGAAATGGGGGGAGGGGCGGTGATGATTACATGGAAACTAAATAGCATGCTACCACGAAACCAATGTGCCAAATATGAAATCAAAGAGGAAATTAGAAAATATCCCAAGACTATGACAATCTTACAAAATCTGTGGGATGCATCAAAAGCAGTTCTAAGAGTGAAGCTCATAAAGAAACAAGTCTTCCTCAAGAAATAAGAAGCACAGGGAAATATACACAAAATGTTATGATAACTCACAGAGAAAAAAAATGTGACAATGAGTGTGTATATGTCCATGAATGACTGAAAAATTGTTCTGAACACTGGAATTTGACACAACATTGTAAAATGATTATAAATCAATAAAAAGTGTTTAAAAAAAAATTCAAATAAACAACCTAACATAACACCTAAAAAAATTAGAAAAAGAAGAACAAACAGAACCCAAAGTCAGCAGAAAGAAGGAATAATAAAGATCAGAGAGGAAATAAATGAAGTTGAGATGAAAAAAATACAATAGAAAAGAATATAAAACCAATATCTACTTTTTTGAAAAGGTAAACAAAATTGACCAACTTACAGCCAGGCTCACCAAGAAGAAAAAGAGAGGAACCAAATAAACACAATAAGAAATAAAAGAGGAGAAATGACAACTGATGCTGCAGAATTACAAAGAATCATAAGAAAACACTACGAAGAGTTATAGACAACAATTGGACCACCTAGAAGAAATGGACAAGTTTCTAGAAACATACTGCCTGTCAAAACTGAGTCAAGAAATATCTGTTCATATTATCTAAAATGAACAGATTGATCCCTAGATGTGAAACAGAATGTCTAATAAAAAAAATCCCTGCAAACAAAAGTCCTGGACTGAATGGATTCACTGGGGAATTCTAGCAAACATAAAAAAAAAAAGTACTTTTATCTATCTTTATCCAACTATTCCAAAAGATTTAAGAGAAGAGAACACTCCCAAATTCATTCTATGAAGCTACCATCACCCTGAAACCAAAACCAAAGACACTACAAAAAAGAAAATTTTACCCCAATATCTTTGATGAATATAGATGCAAAAATCCTCAACAAAATATTAGCAAATATGTTGTATGAACCCAGTAATACATAAAAATACACTATAATCAAGTTAGAGTCATTCCAGGGTGTAAGGATGGTTCAACTTATGCAAATCAGCAATGTGATACACCACATCAACAAAAGAAAAGAAACAAATTACATGATAATCTCAATAGATACAAGAAAAGCATTTGACAAAATTTAACATCTGTTCATGATAAAAACTTTTGCCAAAGTGGGTAGACAGGGAATATATCTCAATATATCTCAATAAAGGCCATTTATGATAAACCCACAGCCAACATAATACTCAACAGTAAAAAGCTGAAAGCCTTCCCACTAAAATCTGGAACAAGACAAGGATGTCCACTCTCACCACTTCTATTCAACATAGTATTGTTAGTCCTAGCCACAGCAATCAGATAAGAAAAACAGATAACAATGAATCCAAATTGGAAAGGAAGTGGTAAAATTGTCATTATATGCAGATGCATGACACTTTATACAGAAAACCCTAAAGACTCTACACAAAAACTACTACAATTAATAAATTCAGCAAAGTAGCAGGATACAAGATTAATATATAGAAATCTGTCGCATTTCTTTACACTAACAATAAAATATCAGAAAGAGAAAATTATTTAAAAAACTTACTTTAATCACGTCAACAGGGGTAGGGTAGTAGCTGTACTCAGTAGTAGAGTGCATGCTTAACATGCACAAGGTCCTGGATTCACTCCCAAGTATGTCCATTAAAAATAATAATAAAAATAAATAAATAAACCTAATCACCTCCCTACAGCCCTCTCTTAAAAAAAAGAAAAAAGAAAGGACTAAAACACTGGGCATTAAAAAGAAAAAATACGTAGAATAAAATGAAGAAGAAAAAAAATCACATCAACAAAATCAAATACCTAAGAAATAGGCGAAAACCCTATATGCTGACAATAAACAATAAAACACTGATAAAATATATTGAAGATTCAAAGAAGAGGAAAGATAGCCTATGCTCTTGGACTGGAAGACTTAATATTGTTTAAATGGCCATACTACCCAAAGCAATCTACAAATTTAATGCAATCCTTATTAAATTACCCATGGTATTTTTCACAAAATTGAACAAATAACCCTAAAATTTATATGGAACCACAAAAGACTCAGAATTGCCAAAGAAACCCTGAGTAGAAAGATCAAAGCTGGAGGTATAACCCTCCTATACTTCAGAAAACACTACAAAGCTACAGTCATCAAAACAGCATGGTATCATCACAAAAACAGACATATAGAACAATGGAATTAACATAAATAAAACCATATACTTATACGCAATTAATCTTTGACAAAAGAAGCAAGAATATACAATGGAGAAAAGACAAGCAAGTGGTGTTGGGAAAGCTGGACAGCCTTGTGTAAATCAATGAAATTGGAACACTCCCTCACAACATATACAACAATAAACTCAAAATGGTGAAAAGACCTAAATATAAGATAAGACATCATAAAAGTCCTAGAAGAAAACATAGGTCAAACATTCTCTGACATAAATTATAGCAATATTTTCTTAGGTCAGTCTCCTAAGGAAAAAGAAAGAAAGGCAAAAATAAACAAATGGGACCTAATCAAACTTAAAAGCTTTTGCACAGCAAAGGAAACTGTAAACAAAGTAAAAAGACAATAGACAAAGTGGGAGCAAATATTTGCAAATAATGTGACCAACAAGGGGTTAATATCAAAAATATACAAATACAGCTCAATAGCAAAAAAAGAAACAACCCAATCAAAAATGGGCAGAAGACCTGAATAGACATTTCTCCAAAGAAGACATACATAGAGATGGCCAACAAGCACAGGAAAAGATGCTCAGTGAAAATCAAAACATCAATGAGCTATCACCTCACACCTTGCAGAATGGCTATCATCAAAATGCCTACAAACAATAAACACCGAAGAGGATGCAGGGGAAAGGGGACACTCTTAGACTCGTGGTGGGAAAGTAAATTGGTGCAGCTACTATGGAAAATAGTACTGAGGGTCCTTAAAAAACTAAAAATAGAGCTTCCATATGATCCAACAATCTCACTCCTGGGCTTATATCTGGAAAAGGCAAAAACTCTAATTCAAAAAGATATATACACTCCAGTGTTCATAACAGCCACTATTTACAATAGCCAAGACAGCAGCATATGAATGGATAAAGAAGTGATATATACACATAATGTAACATTACTCATAAAACAGAATGAAATAATGCCATTTGCAGCAACATGGATGGACCTGGAGAATATCACACTAAGTGAAACCATGAAAGACAAATATTATATGAGATCACTTGTGCATGGAATCTAAATATAATACAGATGAACTTATTTACAAAACAGAAAGACTTACAGACATAGAAAACAAAATTATGGTTACCAAAGGGGAAAGGGAAGGAGGAAGAGGAACAAATTAGAAGTATGAGACTAACAGGTATGCACTATCATATACAGAAAAATAGATTAGAAACTAGGATTTACTGTAGAGCACAGGAAACTATATTCAGTATCTTGTAATAACCTATAATGAAAAATAATCTGAATTATCTGAAAAAAGTATGTGTGTGTATATATATATATATATATGTATATATATGCATACATATGTTCAGATATATACCTGAATCACTTTACCATACACCATACTAACACATTATTGTAAATCAACTATACTCAATAAAAATAATAAATTTTTTAAATTGTGTCTGATGACAAAGCCTTGGTTCTGACTTCGAATTATAACACCTGAGTTCAAGGCTACTGTCTGCCTCTTAATATCACACATAACTCTAAAACTTTCAGCAAGTTATGAATAGGTATCCACTCCACTTGCCAAAAGGGGATAATAATATACTACAAAATTTCTCCTAATGATTAAATAAGACTATGCATTTTCAAGAGTGTGGTACATGGTAAATAATCAAGAAACATCCATTTTTCTTTAATAATAGCTCCAGAAAACACTACTATGAGAGACCTTCAGCAGGCAGCCTAAGGAAAGGCCCTGTAAGTGCAAGGCACATGTGCAGAGTGGGTGAGTAACAAAAGTAACCTTCCCAGTCCTGTCAGCACCTGAACTCACCTATTCCATCATTAATACTAGTCCAGTGTTGTTTTGATGAACCTGTGTTTCTTAAGTATGGACAAATCAATTCCCTTTCTTAATACATATCTATTCTACAGAGAAGAATTTAAGACAATATCCATTAGTCTCCCCGGTCTTCTATCAGGAGCTCATGAGCTATAAGAAATCCATTGGGTGACTATGGCTGGTTGAGCCATAGCATGGGACAAGAGTATTATTATTATCATTATTATTATCATCATCATCATCATCATCATCATCATCGTCATCACTGAGATTTTTAAGAACAGGAGATGCACCTGTTTGGGCTGGGTGAAGGGAATTTCTGAGCAGAGGGGATTTAGGTGAGCCTTAAGCTTTTTGGGGGGGCCATCATTTGTTTAGGAATCAGTGTTTCCTTCTATTGATCTTTTCATGTATATTCTTGCCCTAACCATAAATAAAAGTATCTGCTTAGAGCAAACTCACCTCAAACACAACCTTGTGGTACAGTAGATTTTGAATGAAAATTGAACAATGTCCAATTAAGAGTTTTGTTTTCATCTACACAGACAACACCTCAATTTGTTGTATGTGTGGCATGAATTTCTTTGGATAATTAGTCTCATAGACATTTGCCAGGAGGTATATTTCCTCTTTCCCAGCACTTTTTAGCAACAGCTAAAATACTAGACAAACACTCTTACAACAAATTATATCAAGAAGTTTAATTAATAGGAAATACAATACTAAACTGGTATTAAGCATTAACTGGTTGGATCACTTTTAGACACTACAACTTGGTCTGTGTAACTCTGTCTAACCAGCAATTAGGACCCCTTCATTCCATTTCTAGTCTGTCAGAAGGAATTCTACGGAGCGGCGTTTGCCTCTGTGTTCAGTCTTGCTAAGTATCTAGAGATTCTTGTGCATCTCCTGGCTTCTGTTTTATAATAGTCACATGTGTCTCAGTATTTGTTGAGAGGCAAAGTTGATTTCTTCCTGAATGCTACTGTTAACACACCCATATTTCGCAGCTATGCGGAAGTCTTTCGGATCAGCTGCCTCTGGGCGCGATATTCCCACTTTGTCTTAAGTAGATCAGACCCTGTCCCCTCAGTGCGCAGACCGCACAGCCCCTCCTCTAGGCGACACTCAGACCCTGTTCCCTCAGTGCACAGACCACACAGCCCTTCTCTAGGCGACACCTAAGCTGAAGTGATAATAACACTCACTGACTGACTGTATCACAGGTCGATGCAACCAAACTCCTCTGTGCTTATCCCCAGACCTCTCGCAGTCTGGCTTAGCTTTTCAGCACTAATTTATGTTCTTCCAGCTTCCCATCAAGTATTTTTTTTGGACATGCACATTCTTTACCCAGAAGAATTTAGATTTTTCATGTATATTGTAGACTTTCAGGGTATCCATTAAGTAAATCAATGATTGGGATGACTATAAATATTTTCAGATATTTATATTATACAAATATTTTAGAGTTTTGAATTTTATTCCTTATGTGACATGTGCTGTCCTTCACCCACCCAAATCAGGAAAAGAAATCTAGAAGTTTGCTATTTTGTTGGCAAAATATATGTTTTGCTGGCTCACACTTTAGTGTATATATACTACTGTGTCACTACAAAAGAACTTTATTTCTTCCTTCAGATGATAATTTTTATTAGAAAAGACTAAGTTTAATGTTAATTTGTTCATCAAATTGACAAGTAGTCCACTCTAATTTATACTAAGTTCTTACCTTTATATCATAACTAAGCAGATTTACCATTATGTTTCTTTTTATCAATAGAAGATTTATGGTTAAAGCAGAGTCCAGTGAAATATGATTTTCTCCACTAAGACTGATTTTTTTAATTGTTTACAATGATAAAATACATTCATAACAATAAAGAAATCAAGCTAACGGAATGTTGAGAAGTTGACTCAATTGTATGGGAAAATAGAAAGTTTAGTTGACTATGTAAATGTAGCATTTTGAAAATAAGTCTATGAAACAGAATAACAGAATGGGACCAGAGAGGGAGAGACAGTCAAGAAGTACTGGTTTTTGCTTTCTCTCTGCATGCCCCATAAATTTGATTTTGGCTAGTTTCTTCAGCCTGAGTCTTCCCAACTATCCATTTAGAAATATAAACTTGAAAATGTCCGTGGGTGTTTTGGCTATTCTAATGAAGAACATTCAAGAGTGTGTTAAACACGTGGAAAACTCCTGAATGACAAAAGATTGCTCCCACAAAATGCTAATGAGTAAATGGGGCTAATAATATCTAAGTCCTTATGTCCAACATTAATATACCTTAACTATTGTTATCAAATTATACTGACTCCTAGTGTAGTTCTGTGCTGAACTTAGTGCTGTGGGTAGCAGGAATAAAGATGGAATACATCGAAAGAAGTACAGAATCATCTTCTCAGTAAAAAGATTGTACAGAAGTTAGAGGGAAAAATCAGTCCCGCCCCCCAAAAAAACAGAAAAATGGGGGGTAATATAGTTAATGAAATAACTCACACAGAGAAAGAAATACTATGTTATCACTTATATGTGGAATGCAAAAAATTAAATGAATGAATATAGCAAAACAGAAACAGTCACAGATACAGAGAACAAACTAGTGGTGACCAGTTAGGAGAGATGGGAGGAAGGGCAAGTTAGAGGTAGGGGATTAAGAGGTACAAGCTACTATGTATAAAGTAAATAAGATACCAAGATATATTGTATAGCACAGATAATATAGCCTACAGTTCACAGTAACTTTAAATGGAGTATAATTTATTAAAAATATTGAATACTGCATGGTATACCTGAAACTAATATAACATTATAAAATAGCTATACTGTAATAAAACAGAGAGAAAGCATATTATGACAACATTTGCAGCGTAACATGAAAGAAGTTAGAATTCTAAAATGATCAGTATTTGAAATAATAAAGAGTCCTTACATTTTGAGACAATCTTATATATACAGCTGTAGAATTCTGAAATATATTGATATGGCTCATCTAGCCCCAAAACACCCCTCCTCCTGGGACCTCAGACGAAAGGCAACCTAAAGTAACATAAGCTGAATCACAGGAGCACAGGAGCGAGAAGCCTCTAGAAGCTGAAAAAGGCAAGAAAACAGGTGCTTCCTACAGCCTCCAGAAAGAAACACATCCCTGCCAACACTGTGATTTTAGCTCAGTGACATCTGTATCAGAATTCTAATCACTAAAACTGTAAGATAATAAATTTATGTTGTTTTAAGCTGTTGAGTTCTTGATGACTTATTATGGAAGCAATAGAAAACTAATCCAGATGAGTGCAAAATAATATTTTGAATTATTTCCCTATTAGAGAAAGTAGACATCTTTTAAAATAATTTGTTATTTATATTTTTCCATATATAAATTTCTCTTTAGTAACTTTATTTTACTCAATTGATTTTGAATTCTCTCTATATAGCTGAATATATTCTATATGTTAATTTGTTTAATATTTACTTCACAAATTGTTTTCTTGCAGAATTCTTTTTTTTTTTAATTTGATTACTGTTGTGTCTCATCATACTGAACTTTTTTTAATAATTAAATAATACTGACCTTTTAGCTTTATGGCTTCTGGATTTCACCTTTGTCTTGTTTAGGAAAGCCTTCTAGCTGCAAATTAAAACAGTCTTCCATATCTGTTTCTTATGCATTTATAATTGTTAGCTATGTAGTCTATCTATAGTTTATTAAACTGTATAAAATATTTGGAAGGAGTATGAATGTTTATCTTCACAAGTAAAGACCAAATTATCCCAACATGATTAAATACATTATTTTTCCTTTGAGGCACAATGCCACTTTATCAAAACTACATCAGATATAAGTGTTTCTAATTTTCAATTGCTTTATCAACCCATTTACTTTTTCCTGCACCAATTACATATTGTTCCCCTGTATTTAATAGAGCTTTTTATATCATTTTATTAGTTAAATGACAGGCATGCCATTTATTATTTTTTTCCATCTCAAAATTTTCTTGGCTATTCCTGTATATTTTTCAATGGGTCATGCCTTTCTCTTGTTAGATTCCTCTCAAGTATTTAATGATGTCTCTTGTTGAAACATTATTACAATTGCATTTTCTATTTGGTTGTTTCTGCTATATTGAAAAACTCAGCATGGGGGTTAAACATATAGATTCTGCAACAGGCTGCCCCACCTGAATTCAAATTTTCCCTTGGTTATTCATAATTTATAGTATGTAGCCAGTGTGCACCCAAGTTTCCTCATCTGCAAAATGGAATAACAGCAAATACCTCATACATTTGTTATAAAGAATATATGTTTTAATACGTTCTCCTAGTATCATTATTTACTTTACTATGTTGATCATTTATCCTGAGATATTTTATTGATATACACTTTTATAGTTCATTAATGTGATTAGCTTTGTTTCCTTCTGATTGGTATCCTGCTTACTACTTCTGCTTTATCTTGACAATAGTTTTCACTTGAGTTTTACTAGTAATAGTAATATTTTTATAGGCATCTAATAGTACCCTTTAAGACATTTTGGGAATTTCTTTCTAATTTTATTTTTCTAATAGCTTTTTATTGTGAATGGTGATCAGGATTCCCAAATGATTTTGTGCTGCCCCATTGACATGATCATTCCAGTTTTGCAATATAATTTATATATTCCTTGAAATACCTGATAAACTTCAACATATAATTTTGATGGGTACATGGATAAGATAGGGATAGAAAAATTATTCTAAATCTGAAAAGAGCTATTTTTTTCTGATCCTATCTTATTATGATCAAATAATATAATTTGTATGACATCTACTCTTCACAATTTGCTGAGTTTTATTTGGATTAAAAAATTAATAAAACTTTGACTTAGCCACATGATTCTGAAGATAATATGTATAAGAAGGGATGAATCTTAGCCTGGCAGGATTGACTACACACTTCTTTCAGGGATGTCTGAAGCCTGGTAGTGACCTTGGCCAAAGTTACAGAATGTACTAACTAGATGTAAATGATGTTGGGCAACCATGAATTTGTGTGTTTTTGAAAGTAGCATTGTTGATGAATTTATGACTTGCACCTGGTTTCGCGAGAGCCTAAGGTCATATATAACTAACATAGCCTGGTACTCAGGAAAAAGAATACAGATTCTGATAACTGTTTTTTAATTACTTTAAGTATTCGATTGCTAAAAGGACTCACAAGATGCAAATCGCTGATATTCTTGAAACAGCTTCAACATAGGCAAAAGCGGGACATGGATACGGCTGGAAGTGGTCTGGAGATGTTAGGAGCAGGCTACTTCACTCTTCCGTCACTGTGTCTTCCAGGGTGTGCTTTGTCTGCGAGTCTTGAACCACCACCAGTGAATATGGGATGCCATTTTTTCATTATTCAATATTACTTCTAAATATAAGTATTATAGTTTGATTTGCTCAATAATATTTTTCTTTAATATTCCTTGTTATTCCTTAGATTCCTTTTTTTTCCATCTTACTAGACTGCATGCTGAAGTAAGTATTTCAGAGATGTATTTATTTTGTCCTGGCATTAAGTGCAACCCCTCTTACTTCTCCAGGATGCCTTTCTTATCTTTTATCAACAGGCAACACTCTGTATTCATGATACTTGCTCCTCAGTAGATTTCCTCTGAGGGGTATTAGTGAAGTGATATTCTCCAGTCTTATTTCTCCATAGAACTGGTGCATCCTACTGTGTGATTTTTCAGGAATTCCCCCAAATGCATGGCTTTCTGATGCTACTCTTCTTTCTCTCGTTACTATTTCTTTATTCAAGATTTGTTTGCTCAGCCATTTAATGAGATTTTACATAAGAAATAAAGTATACATATCAGCTTATCTGGCTTCCTTGATCCAACTACTCCGACTTAAATTTTTATAACAAATCTGTGATAGGGCTTTGAGGATTCCCATTGTACAGACAAGAAAACCAAGATTCAGATAATTTAATTTTTTCCAAACCCAGATCTAGTCAATGGGAAACCTGGTTATGAAATCAGGTCTTTCTCTGTAATGTCATGTCTCATTAGACTGATATGTGATCTACGTGCTGTTGCTCTGAGGTACCTATACGTGGTGACAGAAATGAGACTTTTTGAAGATCTTTTCTCTAACTCATTCTAATGTTTCTTTAAATGAATAAAAATAATATTTATTGGAAGGTCTGCAAAGGAATCACTAGTTAGCATAAAGAAGTTGCATTTTGAAGTATAGCATATTTGTTTTTAAATCATGATTTTCAGTTCTAATTACTAACTGTGTGACTTCGAGCATGCAATATTTGTTTTTGAATTTTCTTATGTTTTTCTATATTTATTTGTAAAATGCATGCAGTGGCAAATATTTTGAAGGATTCATGTGAAGATTAATTGAAATGTATATTGAAGAACATATGAGAGACACTAACCAAAGGTTAGTTACTTTCTCATCCTGCGTATTTCATTCTAGGAAAAATCTGAGAGTTGGGTATCATCTTATTACTGATGAGGGCATTCATGCTCAGAAGGGTGAAGCATAACTTGTACTTAGTCATCTAGCTAATAAATGGTGCAGCCAAATTCAGCCTGGAAGGCTGTGGGTTGCTAAACTTTCAGTTTTCTCCAGAGACTTTTCTAATTCATTTTCTGATCTTCGTACCACGTGAGCATCTCCTTTGATCTAAGCAGTCTCTTCCTGTTGGAATCCCCTGAGTTTACTTCTCTTTGCTGTTCCAGGCCAGTGGATTTAATTAAAGAGAGCTGAGTTTCTCTTTGTCAGAAAACCTTCAGGAAAGGGACCCATTTTTAATGATTTGGAAAATGGAGAATTAAACACATCTGAGCCTGTAGCTGAAATCATTCGGAAGGAGTTTCGGTGGTAGTTAGGACTACAGATGGAGAGAAATGAATGTTCCACAGTGGAGCAAAATCATTGTAGAGGAAAAGACTCCTTCTTCCATTTATGTAAATAAAAAGGACTGGATTTACTAGAAAGTTACCAAAATGGCTATATTTACCTTAATGATGTACTAGGCACCCTGGATTTCATTCCATAATTAGCAATTGTACAAGCGGTTTTATTTTATAGGATTGTGTGTGTGTGTCTTTGTGTGTGTTAACATTCAGTCATTACTGAATGGAGCCAAACATATACCAATAGGTCTCTTTGTCATTTTTGTTGTTGTAGTAACACATGGAGCCCTAGTTTGTATTCAGTTTTTACCCTGAAGAGTATGGAAATTATTGAAGGAGGGGAACACTTTAACTCCCTAAAATAAGAAGGAAGTTTAGCAAGTTGGCTCTTGAGAATATTGACATGTCATCGTCTATCACTTTAAACATTCTCTGAGTGTATCAATACTGTTGTTTAATGCTCGCCAAAATCTTTTAGGTAAGTATATCAGGTGTCACATGACCATTTAATAGACTAGATGGCACAAGGGTTCATAGTTTTAGTCTAAACCTCATTTGAATATATGTGAATTGATTCTGCAAAGATAATTGCTTTTCACTGTGGTATCCTATTAAAAAGATGAATTCTGATACAAAAAAGAACCTTCTCAAAAGGTGATACATACTATTTCTCTGAGTACGTATTAGAAATCACCCAAGTACCTTCCATAAAAAGAGTATACGCCTTTTTATACCTTTTAATTTGCAACATCAGACCAAAACATAAAAACTTATTAAGCTTCCATGAATAAGTGTTCAGTTAAATTTGAATAATGTGTCATGTTGGTTTGTGGTCAAATTTTTTCTCTTGGAAATTTAGGACTTTGAATTTCTTCAGGACTGATGAAATAGAATTGCCTCTACAAGAGTCCAGTTGATTTAAGACTGGCCGGTAAATGAATTTGAGCACCTCCTGGTCATGGAGCTGAGGGGAGTCACAAGTGCAACATTAATTGCGTGTGTAAGGGAGCATATTCAACTGCAGGTGACCTTGGGCTCTGGCAGATACCTGCTTCACATGAACTAACTCACTGTGGCAGAAGACCACAGGAAGCACAATTTTACCAAACCTATAGTTAAAACCTATATCATAAATTATGTACAGATCAGGAGAGAAACCTAGAAATGATCTTTTGCAAACAATTCATTTTACAGAAGTGCAAATTGAGGCACAGTGAACAGAAGTAATTTACTCCAAGTCACCTACTTGGAGACAGAAGGATTTGTAATTCAAAACAAAGTTTCCTGATGCCAACAACCTTGGCTGACTTAAGATCATTTTAAATTATTACTTGGCGTATGGAAATAGACATGCATCAGTTTTAACAATTAATTTATGGATGCTTTCTTCCACAAATCTATTGACATCACAAAGACTTTGTATTTCTTCCATATATGTATTAGCATCACAAGTAATCTGCTGGTCAAAAGAACAACAAAATGAAAACATATGTACAAAATAGCTTGGCCTGTCTTCATGACTTTGCCCAGACAAATATTGAAAATTTTAGGCCTCATTTTCCACTGTGAAATAATGGACTTGAGTTACCTTTTTAAATCTACAAGGCATAAATACCAGATGCAGCTTTATAATGAACTGAAGATACTTCAGAGTGAAGCAATGCCCCCTCTGAAAACTAAAGGCAGAAAATGTTTTATTTTGGTCTCTCGTGCCTGGAGGGAACTTTTTTTTTTCCTCTTTGATAATTGTAGTTGATTTCCCTTCATATAGCTGAAGCACGTATAATGTCCATCAACGTGTCAAGTAATGGCCTTTCCGTTAATATAATTATGCATGGTATGAACACTCCAAATCCCCTGTCTATTCCAGCCTATAAATTTCCTAATTTGAACTAAACAAGATAAATAAGACATATATCAAAAAGGTCTGAGTTGCACATTCATATTCTGGCTGAACCCATACACACACACACACACACACAACACAACACACAACACGGCACTCACATGTGGACCTATCACAGGAAGCACTGGCTTTAACAGTATTACCCTCCATCTAATTAGAACACAGTTATCTTCTAAAACAAAGTCACAAAAGATTTAGCCAACAGCTATACAAAGCAAGACTTTTAAAATCTCCATTTGCATTGTGCTGTGATTTAACCAATTAACATGGTTAAACAATAATCCTTAGAACAGATAAGAAATATAAACTTGAAGAAAAAAAATGCAATGATTTGGTACCAAGCAATTTTACACAAATCTTTGGTTGTAACGAATTAACAAAAGGCTTAAGAAATATTGTTTCTGAGAGCTTTTACAATTTTTTTTAAATGTAGTAAGCTTCTTTCTGGAGACTCTGGTTAACAACACTGGGGCAGAGTTTAAAGCTAGCAGCCTGGGCTATAGAACACTAGTCACCCAATAAAATCTTAATATAATTTCTTTCTGAAGAGAATCACTTCTTCATTTACTTTTTAAAATAAACAACACATTAAGAAGATTACTCATTCTTTTGTTGACTTCACTCCAGTGTTCTAACGTGTTCACACTGAAAAGTTCCATGAAGTTTATT
This sequence comes from Camelus bactrianus, assembly GCF_048773025.1. Taxonomy (NCBI): domain Eukaryota; kingdom Metazoa; phylum Chordata; class Mammalia; order Artiodactyla; family Camelidae; genus Camelus; species Camelus bactrianus. Next base: position 6,512,238 of record NC_133568.1, on the reverse strand, counting down.
TCAAGCAACAGGGGGCTGCGACAGCTGATTTCACTTACAGTTTTGAGGTTTCTTTTCCTCTCTTTAAATATTTATACTGCCAATAAACAAACACAGATGTTTAAAAAGAAAACAAGAAAAAGCTAAAAAACTTGCCCTGTGAAAACAGGCACATGGTAAGGGTTTTCAATATGGTTTGATTTGGAATCTACTAGAATTTATGCAATTATTTAATGGTTTTGCATAACAAATGCAAAAATTCTTTGATTTATGTAAACAATAAAGTGTTTAGAAGTCCTCTAACCTATGTTATAAGTGGTTAAGTTTAGATAGATGTGACGAAGTTGTCTGAAAGGCTGAAAATATCTGACATGCTCAAACAGCCAAGTACAGTACCTCAGTCAATTACAGGTAACTGGATAAAAATTATAGGTTGTCCACATCAGTTAACACATCAGCAGGGAAGAGCAGTTATGAAAGTCATCAGTTACATTTTATTTCCACTTAATTATTGAAAGCTAATTGTTTCTATAATCAACAAAGAACACTTTAGTGCTGGAGTTGAAGCATAAACAAAAATCAAACAGGTGACTCTAAGTGTTATTTTTTTCTCTTATAGATGTTAGTCTGGATTTGTTTTTGACTGGTATTGGGCATACTGTGACAAATAAAGATGTTCTTACTTTTATGAGCTAAATTTCCCTAGTAATAAATTGTAATACAACACAAATTCCACTTATTAGATGCTACACAAAATCAAAACTCTCTTTATATCTCTGTGAAGCATTCTAGTTTTGTTATTGCTACAATGGTGTATAAGAAACAAGCTCATTTTTTTAATGTTAAAAGGATCTTTACAGTTAATGCTTCACAGAGACCCAAGTAATGGTGGAGGTGGGAACAGGTTTCTCTGTCTTTGAAAATGACTTCCCATTTGCTTTTGTTTTTCTTTTACATCCTGTTAAAAAGCCTGTGATTTGAGAGTAAACTGAAAACAATGGCTGAAATCAGAGAAAGGAAAATATGGGAAAGTAAGCTGATGAAATAAGAGCAGATTAGAATAAATCTTATGAAAATACCACTTGCAGTGGCTGTGAACTTTTGTGGACCTCATGATATATGATATGTCTGAAAAAAAATGCCTGGAAAAAAGTCTGAAATGCCTGAAAATAAGAATGCAAATATTTTGAAGTTCATTCAGTATTTACAAGAAAGTTATTTCCAACAGATTAATTGATTTCAATGCCAAAAATTGTAAAATAGAAGAGAAAAATCATTTTTAATAAGGGAATTCAAAAAAAAAATTTTTTAATTGCACCTGAGTTATATAGATTTGAATAGTATTTATTTCAGTTATCATTAAGTCCCTGAGTCAAAATATGTTTGTTATGTATTCTACAGCAGGTGTTCTGCAGGTGGACATAAAAGGGATACAAAATAAATGAAGCATACCCACTAGGGTGGCTAAAATTTTAAAAAGACAATTATAAGTGTTGACAAAGGTATTGAATGTGAAATTATGCAGCCACTTTGGAAAACATTGTTTCAGTTCCTCAATGTAGAGTTTCCATGTAAACCAACAATTCCACTTCTAGGCATATACACAGGAGGATTGAAAATATACGTTCAAGGAAAACTGTACATAAACGTTCATAGCAGTATTATTTGTAATATCCAAAAAATAGAAATAACCCAAATGTTTCTTCAACTGATGAATAAATGGCCAAAATGTGGTATATCAACACAGTGAAGTATTATTCGGCCATCTAAATAAATAAAGTACTGATTCACATTGCGACTTGCACAAAGGGCCGCCTATTTTACAATTCTATTTGCATGAAATGTCCAGAATAAAGAAATCCATTGGGGCAGAAAGTAGATTGCCAGGAGCTAGAGGGCGGGAGAAGAGAGGATGACTGCTTCATGTATTATTTCCAGGTTTTATAGCTGCATTTAGCAGGATAACAGAGTAGACTGTGATTACTCTATCATAATGGAAATTTTTTCTGCATATTTATGTTTTTTAGAAAAGAGTTAACACAGCAGACTGCTATCTGAAAAAAAAAAATCCTGTTTGCAAAATGAGCCCTCGGTTGGCATTCTATTCTTAACTTGGGAACTTGGATTTAGGAGTGCTCCCATCATTTGCAAAAATGGTAAGAGTGACATTTCTCACATGCTGTTCCAACTCATTGGTAGGAGAATTAAGTACATCCTGAATGATTCCGCTGGGAGAAGACTCTCTGAAGCTTGTATTTAGCTTTCTCTGGTCTTTTGTGCCATGGAACTTTTCCCTTTGCTGATTTGGTTTTGTATCCTTTAGCAGTAATAAATCATAGCATGAGTACAACTATATTCTGAGTTCTGTGAGTTATCATAGAGAATTGTGGAAACTAGGAATGATCTTGGGGAATTCCAACACACACACACACACATGCACACTTACATACATCCATATATATTTTTGATTTGGATATATACGTAGTATAAATTTGGTATAACTGATTATAGCCTTCTCACATTATCTCAATAATTTCTGCTTACTGTGCCCTCTATTACTCATACTAGAAAATGTCCTTAAGTGGTCAGATATAGTTGATTGTCAGTTGATATTTAAAACTGAGCCATAAAATGTGGATTGGCAGTTTTGCATGTATTGATAAGGTTCTTTGCTTAAGAGTGATCAGTAAGTATGCAGAAAATTATCTTGGAGATAGCTGAATATCAAATTCAGGTAACTTTTTTTTTTTTTGGAAATGGTCCATTTCCCCTGAGACAAATCCTTAGGTTTCTTTCCCAGACAGAGAAAAGTTTTCTCACTGTTGTTCTCTATGTTTATAGTGGTGATAGCTGTTACGGAGTGTTAGACACACATAACACTCTATCCACATTTTTTTTAACTCTGTCTCACTCCAGACCTCTACTTTGGTGTTAAAGTCCCAGCCTCTACTGTTTTTTGGGGCACACTGGCTGTCTTGCCATCTGCAGCCTTCTCTGTCTGCCCACTAAGGGCCCCTCAGCATTGTTCCATCCGTTATCACCTTCTGTCTGCTTTCAATTTTCCAAGGTACTGTTGAAATTTCTTGTCAGCTTATTCCCGCTTCTGTTTTCTTTATTTTTGTGAATTAATAAGATTTTTATAATTGTATTGTCATTTTAGTAGGATCTCAGTATTGATAAAGATGGAAAATGGTATTAAAACCCTACTTACAAACCTTTTATTAACTATTTTATAAAATGGTCTGTAGAAGTAATCCCTGGATAGATTATTAAGCTGCCCACATGGTGTGATCTGAACGGTCATGACAAGACCCACCCTAATGTCCTATTTACCTGTTTCCTCACATGAAATCCTTGCTTCGTTAAACAAAATGTCTAATTCACAAATAGAGACAAAATTGAACAAGCAATTGTCTGTGAAATTTTGGTATAACTCAGATTCATGTGAAATACAGACTTTAGAGCTACTGATAGTAAATTTTGAATAGAAAAAGGCAAAACACATGGTCAGGCTGTAGACACTAAGGGCAGGAATTTGAGCACCAAGATAGAAACAGAAGTATACAGTATGGAATATCAAGGTATTAAAACCAATTCAGTTTTGATAAAATTATATAGAACGCAGTGTGAACTAGACTGGGAAATAGGCTTAAAAGTGTGACGTCAGCATTGCCACGCCGGCTGTGGAGGTTTTTGCTATGCTTGGGGGCATTACACTAATGATACTTAATTCTTCACCAGCTCTGGAATTTTATGCTACTTTAAACATGTTCGAACTACAACAACAAATGTGCTTGCTGACTTAAACTCAGTATTATTATCAATGTTCAAATATTAGTATTTTTCATATACGTGAACATAGATCATTCTTTCATATTTTTCTTTAGTTCCACAATTAATGTTTTTTGAGTCTAAGGGATTCATATAAGAGGACTGACTATTCCTGTTTCTCCAAGGGTTTTGGGATCATCTTTGCTGTAATCAAACAATTTCTCCTGATTGTTGTTGTTTCCTGCTTCTAATTGCTGTTGTGTGATGTACTCGTCTGGGTACCGTAAGTGGAATAGACATTCCTTGCACATGGGTTCTTATCTCTTCTCTCCACTGGTAGCAATGTGTGGAGGGCAGAGTACATAGTTTACATTTTCCTGCATACTCCCAGGGTGAGCAAGGACATTTGTCTTTGAAGGCCAGCAGAGTTAATTGCAGACGCTCCATAAGACTAAGGAAAACAGAGAATTTACTCTCTTAAAAAGCAGACACAGAATCTCACATGGGACCTGAGTAGTGATTTTATAGGAACCTGGGCCAGACCTGCCTGCTGGTTTTGGACGGTCTCTTGGGGAGATGAGGGTGGCTGTGGCTCACCCTGGGACATAAAAACTGGTAGCAGACATTTGGGTAGTACTCATCTGCAGGAGCTTTCCTGGAGGCTGACATTTTGTTTGGATCATTATCACCAAGACCTGGCCCTACCCAACAGCCTGTAGACTCCTGTGCTGGGACCTCAGGCCAAACAGCTGGATGGGAACACAGTCCCACCTATCATCAGACAGGGTGCTAAAAGACTTCTTGAGTCCACAGCTGCCTCTAGACATGCCCCCCTCAAGACACAGCCTTTCCCACCAGAAGGCCATGACCAACTCCATCCACCAGCGGGCAGGCACTGGTCCCATCCATGAGGAAACCTGCACAAGCCTCTGGCCCAGCCTCGCCCACCAGGAGGCAGATACCAGAAGCAAGAAAACAGCAACTCCATAGCCTATGGAACAAGAAGATAAATGCAGGCCAGACCCTACCCTGGAACCAGCTGGCCCCTGGCCCTTGGGTGACAGGAAGGCAGTGCACTGCTGGGAAGCACAGAATGTCACCTATAGAGGGCCACTTCCCCAAGGCTGAGAAAGTAACAAAACTAACAACCTACCACGTACATAAAACACAAAGAGAAATTTTGACAAAATGAAGCAGCAGAGGAATATGTTCCGGGCAAAGGCACAAAATAAAGTCCAAGAAGAAGAAATAAGTGATGAGGAAAGAGAAAATACACCTAAGAAAGGGTTCAGAGCAATGATTGTGAAGATGATCAGAGAACTCGAGAGGATACTAGATGCACAGGGCAAGATGCTAGGAGTTTTTAGCAAAAAGTTAGAAAATATAAGGTACAACCAGAGTTGAAAAGTACAATAACTGAAATGAATAATGCACTAGAAAGAACCAAGAGTAGACTAGCAAAGGCAGAAGAATGGATCAGTGAGCTAGAAGACAGAGCAGTGGAAATGATGACCACAGAACAAGAAAAAGAAAAAGAATGAAAAGAATTGACGATAGTTTAAGAGACCTCTGGGACTCCAAGAAGCACAATATTCACATTATAGGGACCCCAGATGGAGAAGAGAGGCAGAAAGGACCTGAGAAAATATTTGAAGAGACATGTTGCCAATGCAGACACCTGTGGTCCCACTCACACACAGCCTTGGGCGCCAGTGCCCTTTGTCCCTCATAACCAGTCACTGCCCCCAGCCTCTGCCAGATTGTCATGTTATGAAAGTGCTCTGCAGAGGAAGCAAAGCCTGTGGGGTCTCTTGGTCCTCACTGAGGGTGAGCTGTGGTGGAGCAGCCTCCAGCAGAGATCTGAGCTGATTCTGATGCATCAAAAATGGCCACTGCCACCCCATCCAGGATCCACCCTAAAACCAGGTCACCTCTGCCTCCCAAGGTCAAGTCTTTTTCCCAGTTGTGGCTACCACAGACCCAGCACCACACAGTGATGTGGAGTGAGTGGGACCAGAATGTTTGCTTGGCTCAGGCTGGGGTGTGCAATGAGGTGGCTGTGAGAAACATGGCTACCGCTGGAGCACACCCCTCACCTCCCTGCCTCAGGAGCAAGCAGGGGCACAGGTGCTTCTGAAGAGTGTAATCCAAGGTTCCCATAGCATTTCTGTTAGTCTCAATGCCCCTAAACCAGCCAAAGAAGCTTGTATCTAACAGATGGGACCCCAGGACTTGGGTGCGCAATATGTGACTTGAACCACTCCCTCCCTGGAGTGGGTGTCTGCCCACAAAAGCTCCCTTTTCCTTTGAGTCTCTCCCAGTGGCACAGGTCTCCTTTCTTCCCTTCCTACCTGATTAAATGTTTATTTTTATTACAGTCTTGGTTGTACAAGAGTCCTGCTGCCAGGTTCCAGCTAGCTTTCAGAGAGAATTATTCTACATGTAGATGTATTTTTGATGTGTTAGTGGGGGAGGTGAGCTCCATGACCACACTCTGCCATTTTAATCAGAGCCCCCCTGATTTCCTCTTTTTTTAAGTTTTCTCTTTTACTCTAACATGGAAGTCATAGGATAGAAACTTATTCTTTGTTTAAAACTATATTTAGTTTAAATTTCTCTTCCAAAAATAAAGTTCTGTGGTAAAAAATATAATTTTCCACCAAAGCCTTACAAAAGCTTTAAACTTTATGGGACTTGTTAAGAGAATCACTGTATGTTTTTTCTTTTAATTTTTTAATTGAAGTACTGTTAGTTACAAGGCATCAATGTCTGGTGTACAGCACAATGTCCCAGTCATGCATATACATACATATATTCATTTAAATATTCTTTTTCATTAAAGATTATTATAATGTGTCAATTTCTGGTGCACTGCACAGCGTCCCAGTCATGCATATACATGCATATAATCATTTTCATATTCTTTTTCATTACAAGATATTCTGTAGAGTTTGCTGTGCTGTACAGAAGAAATTTGTTTTTTTAATCTATTTTTATATATAGTAGCTCATTTTTGCAAATCTCAACTCCCAAATTTATCCCTTCCCACCCCCTTTCCGCCAGTAATCATAAGGTTGTTTACTGTGTCTGTGAGTCTGTTTCTGTTTTGTAGATGAGCTCATTAGTGATCTCCTCCTTTTTTCTTTTTTCAGATTCCACATATGTGTGATTAATTGAGGTATAGTTGATGTACAATATTATACATGTTTCAGGTGTACAATAGGATGATTCACAAATTTTAAAGGTTCTATTCCACTTATAGTTATTATAAAATATTGGCTGTATTTCTTTTGTTGTACAACATAGCCTTATAGCTTGCTTTATGCATAGTACTTTGTATCATTTAAACCTCTACCCTTATCTTGCCCCTCCCCCTTTCCCTCTTCCCACTGGTAACCACTAGTTTGTTCTCTATGTCTGTGAGGCTCTTTTTTTGTTATATTCTCTAGTTTGGTTTATTATTTAGATTCCACGTATAAGTGATAGTGTATACTGTTTGTCTTTCTCTGCCTGACTTATTTCACTTAGGACAATACCCTTCAAGTTTATCCACGCTGTTGCAAATGGCAAAATTTCATTCTTTCCATGCAGGGTAGCATTCTGTATATATGTCTATGCCACATCTTCTTTATCTGTTCATCTGCAGATGTACATTTAGGTTGCTTCCACATCTTGGCAATTGTAAATAATGCTGCTGTGAACATTGGTGTGCATATATCTTTTCAACTCAGCATATTCATCTTTTTAGATATATACTCAACAGTAGAATTGCTGGGTCATGTGGTAATTCTATTTTCAGATTTTTGAGAAATCTCCATATTGTTTTCCACAGTGTCTGCATCAATTGACAGTCCCATCAACAGTGTATAAGAGTTCCTTCCCCACATCCTCACCAACATTTTCTATTTTTATTTCTGTTTTGGGGTTTTGTTTTGTTTGTTTGTTTGTTTTGTATTGTATTTACTGATACTCATTCTGACAACTGTGAGGTGATATCTCATTGTGGTTTTAATTTGCATTTCTCTGCTTTTTACAATGTTGAGCACCTTTTCATATGATTGTTGGTCATCTGTATGTCTTCCCTGGCAAAATTTCCATTCAGGTCTTTTCTCCATTTTTTTTTTTTTTTTTTTTTTGGATATTGAGTTGTGTGAGTTGGTTCTATATTTTGGATACAAAACCCTTATCAGTCATATCATATGCAAATATTTTCTTTCATTCGGTAGGTTGTTTTTTCATTTTGTTGATAGTTTCCTTTGGTGTGCAAAAGATTCTATATTAAATTAGGTCCCATTTGTTCATTTTTGTTTTTATTTCTTTTGCTTTACAGGACAGATAAAAAAATATTGCTACAATTTATGTCAAAGAGTGTTTCTGTTCCATCTATGTTTTCTTCTAGGAGTTTTATGGTTTTCAATGTTACATTTAGGTCCTTATCAATTTTGAGTTTATTTTTGTGTAAGATGTTAAAGAATGCTCTAATTTTATTTTTTCACATGTAGCTCTCCAGTTTTCCCTGCACCACTTATTGAAGATACTGTCTTTTCTTTGTTGTATATTCTTGCCTCTTTTGTCATAGAATAATTGACCGTAAGTGCCTGGGTTTATTTCTGAGCTCTCTCTTCTGTTCCATTTATCTATGTATCTATTTTTGTGCCAGTGCTGTACAGTTGTGATTACTATAGCCCTGTAGCTGAACTAATGGGTCATTTAAGGCCAGTGTTTCCTTATTAACTTCCAGTCTGGATAATCTATCCATTGATATAAATGGGGTGTTAAAGTCCCCTACTATTATTTAGTTACTTTCAATTTCTCTCTTTATGTTTGTTAATATCTGTTTTATGGGCTTTAGGTACTCCTATATTTGGTGCATATATATTTAAAATTGTTGTATCTTCTTGGATTGATCTTTTGATCATTATGTGATTTCCTTCTTTGTCTCTTATAACAGTCTTTATTTTAAAGTCTATTTTGTCTGATACAAGTATTTCTACCCTGGCTTTCTTTTGGTTTTCATTTGCATGGAATACCATTTTCCATCCCCTCAGTTTCAGTCTGTGTGTGTCTTTAGATCTCAACTGAATCTCTTTTAGGCGGCACATATATGGGGCTTGTTTATGTATCCATTCAGCTACTCTATAGCTTTTGATTGGAGGATTTAGTCCATTACATTTAAAATAATTATTGCCATGTATATTCTTACTGCCATTTTTTTAATTATTTGAGGGTTGTTTTTGAAGGTCTTTTTGTTCCTTCTTTTGTTCTCTTCTCATATGATTTGATGACTATCTTTTGTGTTATGCTTGGATTCCTTTTTATTTTTGTTTGTACATTACAGATTTTTTTATTGTGGTTCATAGGGGGTTTTATATAGCAATCAATCAATCAATCTATCTATCTATCTATCTATCTATCTATCTATCTACCTATGATTGTTTTAAATTGTCGAGCACTTAATTCCAAATACATTTTAACTACCCTGCATTTGTACTCTCCTTCTTGCCCAATTATTGTTTTTGATAAAATATTTGACATCTAATTGTTTTGTTTATGCCTCAACTGCTTATTGTGGATATAGATAATTTTACTATTTTTGCATTTAAACCTTCCTACTAGCTTTGTGTATGGATAATTTTATACTTTTATTATATGTTTGGTTTTACCAATGAGTTTTTTCCATAATTTTCAGATTTCTGGCTGTGGTCTTTTCTTTTTTTGCTTAGAAAAGTTTCTTTAACATTTCTTGTAAAGCTGGTTTGTGATGCTAAACTTTTAGTTTTTGATTGTGTGTAAAATTTTTAAGACAGCCTGTCTGCTGGTTGGTGGGGCTGTATGTGAGCCAATTCAGTTTCTTGACCTGTTGCCTACAAACTGTTGAGCCAGGGTGAATTGGGTTCTGGGGCTAATAAGCTAGAGGACGGATTCCAAAATGGCACTTGCCAGCACTAGTGTCCATGTGGTAGAAGGAGCTCCCCAAAATGGCTGCCACCAGTGTCTTTGTCCCCACTGTGAACTGCAGTTGCCTCTTGTCTCTCTGGGAGGTTCTCCAAGATCAGCTGGTAGGTCTTATGTAACTGAGGCTCCTTTCAAATTATTGCTTCTGCCTGGTTTCTGGAGCATGTGAGATTTATTTTGATCACCCTTCACGAGTGAGGTCTCTATTTCCTCAGGCCCCCTGGAACTCCCATAAGTAAGCCCACTGCCTTCAAAGCCAGATGCTCTGGGGGTTAATCTTCTTAGTGCAGGATCCCCAGGCTGGGGAGCCTGATATGGGACTTGGACCTCTCACTCATTTGGGAGAACCTCTGTGATTGTATTATTCTCGCATTTGTGGGTAGCCCACCTGGGGATATGGGGCTTGACTACACTGTGTCTGTGCCCCTCCTTCCTTTGCTGTGGTTCCTTCTTTGTATCGTTAGTTGTAGATCTTTTCTGGTAGGTTCCAGGCCTTTTCATTGATGGCTGTTCTGCAAACCGTTGTGATTTTGGTGTGTCAATGAGAGGAGGTGAGTTCAGTGTCTTTCTATTCTTCCATCTTGACTGATCCTCTCAGATTTCCTCTTTTTTTTTTTTTTTTTTTTTGTTAACCCATTTTTTTTTTGTTTTTGTTTTAGTTCTTGTTTTTGTTTTAATATCATGTTGTTTAGTCTTCGTGTAGTTGTGTTTTTTTTCTATTTTTCTTCCAGTAATACTTTTAGTTTTATACTGCTGTGGTTAGAAAAAATGCTTAATATGATTTCCACCTTCTTAAATTTGTTTAGACTCTTTTATGGCCTAGTATGTAATTTATCCTAGAGAACATTCCAGGTGCACTGAAAAATAATATATATTTTCCTGGTTTTGAATGAAATGTCCTATACATATCTGTTAAGTTCAACTTGTCTAATGTGTCATTTATGACCGCTGTTTCCTTATTGGTTTTCTGTCTGGGTGATCTATTTATATAATTGGTATGTCAATGTCCCCTAATATTATTGTATAATTGTCTATTTTTCTTTAATGTCTGTTAATATTTGCTTTATATATTTAGGTGCTCCTATACTAGGTGCATATATATTTATAAACATTTTATTCTCTTCTTGTATTGATCCCCTCATTATTATTTAAAGCTTTGTTTTTATTATAGTCAGCATATAGTTTGTCTGATGCTTTCTGTTTCCATTTGGATTAATTGTCTTTTCATTCATCACTTTCAGTGTGTCTTTAGCTCTGAAGTGAGTCTTTTGTAAGCATCACATAGATGGGTTTTTTTTTTAATATCTTTTGATTGGGGCATTCAGTCCATTGACATTTAAAATAATTATTAACAAGGATGTGATTATTCTGTTACTTACTTTCCAGTTAATTTCATAGTTCTTTGCTTTTTTCTTCAAAAACTAAAAATCTCTTCCCTTGCAGCTGAATGATTTTCTTTAGTGTTTGTTTGTGTTTTTTTCTCTCTAATTTTTGTGTATTTATGTAGGTTTTTGATTGGTGGTTACCATGGAGTTCATATATATTGACCTATAATTATATGCGCTTGTTTTAAACTGATAGTCATTTAAGTTCAAACACATTTTAAAATATCTACATCTTGTATTCCCCCCACCATGTTTTGTGTTTTTTTACATCTTCATCCTTACCTCTTATATGTTTATTGTAGTTGTAGTTGATTTTATAATTTTTGTCTTTTAACCTTGGTGCTAGCCTAAGTGGTTGATTCACTGCTTCTACTATGTTTGCCTTCACTGCTGACATTTTTCCCCTCCTATAATTTCTTATTTCTTGTTGTAGCCTTTTCTTTTCACTTAAATAAGACCCTTTAAAATTTCTTGTGATATTGATTCAATTTAGCTTTTGCTAAATAAAAAATAATTCTGAATAATCTTGCTGGGTAGAGTACCTTAGGTTGTATTTTTTCCCCAGTACTTTATATATGTATTGTGCCTCTCCCTTCTGGCTTACAAAGTTTCTGCTGAAAATTCAGATGATAGCCTTATGGGGTTCCCTTGTATGAGGCTCTTTGTTTTTCTCTTTCTGCTTTTAAAATTCTCTCCTTATTTTTAACTTGTGCTGTTTTAGTTACAATATGCGACCTCTTTCTGTGAGTCTTTTTTGGTTTACCTTATTTAGGATTCTCTGCATTTCCTATACCTGGATATCTGCTTTCTTATTCAGGTTCAGGAAGTTTTCAGGTATAATTTCATCAGATGTATTTTCTATCTTTTTTCTCTTTCCCTTGTTCTTCTGAGACCCTTCTAATGCAAATGTTGGTATGCTTGATGTTGCCCCAGAATTCCCTTAAACTATTCTCATTTTTTAAAATTTGCTTTTCTCTTTGCTGTTCTGATTGAGTAATTTCCACTATTCTTACATGTTCTGTATCACCTAATCTGCTATTAATTCCTTCTAGTGTACTTTTCATTTTAGTTATTGTATTGTTCAGCTCTAATTGTTTCTTTTTTATATTTTCTAATTTTTGTTCTTGTTGTTGTTACAATTCTCACTAGGTTTGTCTATTGTTTTCCTAAGATCAGGTAGCATTCTTATTACCATTGCTTTGACCCCTTTATCAGTTCTCTCCATTTCATTAGGGTTTTTATCAGTTTTTTTTTTTTATTGCTCTTTTTTTGAAACATATTCCTCTGTCTTCTCATTTTAACTTTCTCTGTCTCTATAAAATTAGGTGAAACAGTCACCTATCCTGGTCTTGAACTCATGTTCTTGTGTTGGAGCACTCCTATCCAGTTGGTATGTGCCCAGTGACTTTGATGGGAAAGCTGGATCTAAAGTGAGCACAGATCTCATCTTCCACTAGGGTGTACTGACAGCAACCACCTTGGTGAGGTTTGGCTGGATTCAGAGAGGCTAGAACCAGAACCAGTTGTGAACCGGACTTCTATGCTCAATGGCAGTCATGGCCTTATTGTGGGGGGGGGTAGGGTCTAAGGGGCAGGAGCACTGAGGGAGTTAGGTTTCTCCTGGGTGTGATGGAAGTATCTGCCTTTGTCTGGGGTATGATCTAGGCCCAAGGGCTTAAGGTTGCACTTCAGTGCTGGTTTTAGTTTTTCACCAGGAAGCACAGCTTGGCTAGAGGTTAGGTTGAGGCTGGAGGGATTAAAATGGCATGACAGAGCTGGTTCCATTCCTTCCCAAGTCTGCAAGTCTATGCACAGATACACATTCTTGCAATGGTGGTCTCCAAGCTGAAGCTGGTTTCACACCCTCCCAGTTGTGTGAATGGATGTGTGCCTGGGCAATGGAGGCCTCCACCCTAAAGCTGGTTCTGCTCCCTCTCAAGTATGCACACACTGTGGATGCACACACTGATAATGGCTGCCTCTGCCCTAGTTAGATGCAGGGCCAGATTCTGAGCTGGCTCTATTCCTTCTAAATGTGTGCTCTCTTTGGCAATGGCAGCTTCCACATTAGCAGAGAGCTGCACCAGAGCAGGGGGACTCAAGCAGGAGCCCAGACTGTGCCTGTGGGCATGCTGGGGCAGTTCTGGTAAGCTGGCAACAGCAGCAGGCTGTTTTCAATCTGCTGCCTCTGCACTGTGCCTGGGAGCAATCATGTACACTATGTACACTCTTCAAGAGTGGAATCTGTTTCTTACAGTGACTTTGTAAGCCCCTCCTATTTTCAAAACAACTAAGCTCATCTTCCCTGTGTCAGATTCCAGGCTTGGGGTGCCTAAGATGTGACTCAAACATTTTGCTCCCCAGGGAGGCTCACTGAGCTTGTAATAGGGTTGTGGGTCCCAACTAGATTGCTGCTTCTCCCTTCTTACCAGACTCTGTGTGCTCATTCACTCTTTCTTTCTTCCTTCCTTTCTCCCTTCCTTCCTTCCTTTCTCCCTTCCTTTCTTCCTTTCTCCCTTCCTTTCTTTCTTTCTTTCTTTCTTTCTTTCTTTCTTTCTTTCTTTCTTTCTTTCACAGCCTTGGTTGTAAAAGACCTGTTCTGCTAGTTTTTAGGTCAATTTCAGTGAAAGTTGTGATTTTGATGTGTTCAGCAGAGGTAATGAGCTTAGCATTCTCCTACTGTGCCATCTTAATCAAACTGAGGATACTACTTTTTTTATGGAAAAATCAAGTTTTAGAAGAAATCTTGCCGTAGAAAACAACTTACATACAGTTTAAACTTATGGAAAGCAAGAGAATACTTTATGTAAGGCTAAAAATATATGTGGTGAATGAAAGGAAATGTATGATCATGATAAATACCATATTAAGGATGAGGATCTAGAGGAAAGAGAAATTAATTAAATTAAGACTAACCCTACAGTAGGCTTAGTCATATTTTAGTGTTTTATTGATAAATATATAGATGTTGAGTTTTACTTTCACGTTTTTTGCTGATAATGTATCCAATAATTCGTGTTAGAGAGCCAATTTTGTTATTTTCCATATGTACAGTCATTAGCTCCACTATTATTTATTGACTAGTACATTTTATTTTCATTAATTTTTAAAATCACTTTTGTCATATATCAAGTTTCTATATTGAGGTCTTCTCCTGGGACCTCTAACCTAACCCATTGCTGCATTTGCTTATTGTTCCCAGAAGTCAACACAAGCTTAATTATTCTAGCTTTATGGTCAGTCTCAATATACATGACAGCAAATAGCCAATTTATTTTTCTAAAAATTTTATATTAATAATTTTTACTCCTCCACATGAATTTTAAACTCAACTTTATGATGTTCAAGAACGAGTGAATTTGTATCACACTCAAATTTTGACTGATGTCATTACTATATTGACCCTTTGGTCAGCACTCACAGCGTTTCTTTCCATTTATCAAGGTTATTTTTAATGTTCTTGGGTAATGTTTTGTTATTTTCTACTTACAAGTCCTTCTATGGATCATTTCTTAGCTAGTAAAACATCATAAGAATGATCTACTGTTTCTCTTTCCTGTCATGGGTTCTGCATCTCATTCCCCTTTTACTCTCTCGTCAATCATATTCATATGCTGTTTCTGTAACTTTCTCACTCTTGACTCTTACGTTTCTTAATTTTGAAGTGTATTCCTCCTTTCTGCTTTACCTGAATAACTCATACCATTCTTTAGGATTCAACTTAAGCATCCATTCCTCAGGGAAGCCTTTGTTAACACTTTCATGTGTTTAGGTCCCTCTATTAGATATGCACTCAAATAGCTGTACATTTTCCTAATGACTATAACTCAATTAAAAAAGTTTAAAAAATGAAATAAAATAAAAGTTCTGAAACAATTATTAAAAAAGAATAGTTATTAATATAACACTTGTGTCATTTTAAATTTTTCTTTTTAACCCACTGAACTGTATGTTTTTAACAGTAGCAAATGTATCTGTCTTCATTTATTTTATTTTGCTAGTATTTAGTACAGTGCTTAAAGCCTAATAACACTCAGTGTTTATTGAGTGGATATGTTGATTTTGTCTCCCTAAATTGATCGTCATCCCCACCATGATAGTATTTGTGAAAGTTCACTAAAAAAGAGAAATATGGAGAGAACACTGGACTACAAATTACAGATTCTGGGTGCTACTACTTAGCCTTGTGACCTTGGAAGGCAACTCAGCCTTAACATTGCTGTTTAGAATGTTAAAGGATTAAACTAAACTGTGTTTAAGGTCTGTTGTAGCCTTAAAAGGAGCATCCAAATGGTATCTAAAAGGATGGAAAACAAGAAATACCTTTATTTATTAATCAGTATAGCATACAGACACAAAGTCAATGAAAATAATGGCAAAATAAGACTTACTTCTCATTATGGGTTCAAAGTTCTCCAATCTAAAATAAATTTCTATCAATTTATTATTTTAATTAATATACCATCTCATTTCTGTATGCTAGGTGCCTAGTGAAGAATGTGACAATCTCTCAAGAACTTATATTCTAGTTAGGATCGCAGACAATACAGGGTGAGCAAACAGGGAAGCTAGACACTGCCTTTAACTCATCTCCTTTTACTATCCTGGGTCTTGCAGCCTCTGATGATATTGTTGGGGAAGCACTTAAGTTTTATTAACTTTAAATTTTTTAATGTTTAGGTTCTGGGTTTTTTATTTTTTGGATATTGAGCCTGCATATACAAGTTAAAATAATAAACTAATAATATAAGGATCAAATTAAATTAGGCAAATGACAATATTGCAGATGACACTGATAAGTCAGTTTGTTTATTGAGACACTGGAAATTCCTGACTTTTCTCACCTTTCTTTGTTGATCTCCAAGCCACTCATCACCCCAAAAGTTGTGACCACTTATCAGCCCAAAGGTTCCTGCTTTTCTTTCTCTGCCCAGGGGCCCCTGGTGCTTACATGAGGTATGCTTTCCTGCATTTGGCCTATGGCCCTCCTTTCCACCCAATTCCTGCCATTTGGTCTGTGTCTCCCTCTCTCTGCTCATAGCCAGCCATCTGCCTGCTCTACCAGGGCCTCATACCTTGGGTTCCCTGTCAAAGACCAAAGAATCAGGCGGGATTTCTGAGATCATCCTTCTAACCCAGATAGGAGTTCTTTTTACATATAAGGAAATGAGACTACATGGCTTATCTCCTGCCTGTCATTCAAGTGCTACCATTGCCTTCAGTCCCCCCTTCTCATTCTAAAGTATGCTGTGGGAGAATGAATAGCATAGTGGAATTAAATCTCTCTCTTAAAATACAGAGACCTTGATAGGGGGCACATTAGTCTCAGCCTTTGGCCTGAAAGAAATTGAACTTTCTCATGACAGTATGATTTTGGGTAATATGATTCTAAGGGGACAGGAATCGGTGTCTGAGGAGCCATCGGGAAAACAGAGAGGGGCAGAGTTCATGATTGCAGGGAAAATGTTACTAACATTACAGCTTATAACTCTTAGAGATGACTGATTTTAATATTTTGACTTTTTCTTATCCATTACTTCAATCCCGTGAACTCAGCTGAGTGATGTTTTATTTCCACACTCCAATTAGGGCAAAAACATAATATTTAATCCATCTATTAACCTACTAATTTGGAAGTCATTGAATAATAAGAAAATTCAATTAGTTTAATGCTTTATAAGCCAGAATTAAATCATCTGCTTTTATGTCAGCATGTGGAGACATGGACAGAATCTGATGAGTCAACTGAAAGTCCACATTTATGGCAATTCTGCTCTGTTTCAGGCCTATCGAATGAGCTTTGCTCAGGCAGACATGGCCTCCGTTAATGCTCTCCTGATTGAAACAAAGGGAATTCAGCAGGATCAATAAACAGTCATGTTTACATTTAAAACGGCAGCATACAGACTGCTTTTACCAACAGGCAAATGGAATTACTCAAAGAACTACACATAGAAATTCTTTCCCAAGTAAATCAATTTTCTTGTTTTACTTCCCATACATACTTACCAGCAGACTATGGAAATCATTGAACCACCACATTAAAAATTAATGGTCCCCTGTTGTAAACTTAATTATTACATAGGATTCATAGGACCAGGAAGAAAAAAGTGCTGATCAAGTGAACACAAAAAGAGTTAGTCAAACGTTCCTTAATTTAAGTGAGAGAAATAAAGGAAAATAAAGAAAATATAGCTAAAAGAGTAGAAATTGAAATGAGATGTTAAGATTATTTCCATGTTTCTGTTTGGTTTCTGATAACTTTATTATATCACATTATAATTCACGATGTTACTTATGCTTAAAGTTTTCTCTCGCCCAGCCACTTTCTTTTTCTAACGTAAGCCAGAATATGTTATTAGAAATATATATACATGTAATTTCTATCAAATACTGGTATTTAACATATATTGCTACCATTTAGCCTAATCTCCTACCATTCAATTATTTGAGGGGAAGTTAGGATGAAGACAGTGTGAAACTTGAGACAACATATCTTGGGAAAAATGATCCCTTCTCATTTGATGGTGTGAATTGAAGACAACAACAAAGGTCCTTTAAGAAACAGACCTAAAACTGGTCACGTTAAAGTGCCAAAATATCAATATATGGATAAGAACTGAAAGACCTCATAGAATGTTGGCATAGGGTCAACAAATTAATCTTCGATAATCCAGCACTGATTTAGCTTGAGTTCGTTTATGACATTGGTTTAACTGAAAGAAAACCTTGTGAATTGGAGCCCAGGACAGATCAGTTTAGATGGGAAGAAAAAGTAGATCAGCAGACATCATGAGAGGAACTCCGTCCTGCTCCTGAATGGTACAAACATTAAACTGGGCCTTTAGCTGAGAATCACCCATGTTTATACAACGTTGTAAAAAATAAATATGCATCTTAACTGACTGTAGTAGTTTCCAAGGTAAGGTGCACTTTCATAGAATATATGTCGAACACTTCAGCCTCCTCTTCATATAAGAATTCTTCCTATCTGACAAGTGATCATCTACTGTCTCTTGAAACAATTCTAGTGATGGGTAGATCACGACTATAAAAAACAGCTTCATACTTGGAGCTACCTGGCATTGAAAAGAGATGCTCTTTGTCATTCCCAGTTTTGTCACTTGGTATCTAGAGTAAACTGAAGCCATGACTACTTGACAGGCCTGTGCACATGTGGAATTCCTTTCAAAGTCTTCTTTAAGTTAATTACTGAGAATTTCTTTAATCATTCTATATAAAATAGGATTTGGGGGACAGGTTTTTCTTTTTAGTGTAACTCAGAGTGAAATGCCCATGCCATTGCAGGTGCTGTTGATCTGACCAGCGAATTTTCAGGTAGAATTTACTGGGGGGGGAGGGGGGTATTGTCCACCCTGTACATTCACCATATGGTAAAATAAACAAAATAGTAAAAGCTATGACAGCCACAGCTTAAGACATAAGCAAACTGCCATAAAAATATACATGATTTAAAAAAAATCAAATTCAGATAGAATGCAAACAAAAATCTAAGCAGATTTTCAAGAAGAGTTAACCAAACTGGAGTCAAAGGGTAGAAATCAGGAACTAAGATTATAATAGATAGGAAACTAGGAAGCCCTCAAAATACCTAATGTGTGTATTAACTCTCCAGGTAGTTCTGTTGGATGTACATCTATTTTTCTCTCAGATTTTCCAGTGGACTATGACTAAAGCAGGATAGAAATCAACATTGTACAATGACATGGACTGTAACTCCTAAGACTTTGTGTCTTATCTTTTTGTGGGGAGAATGAAGGCGTCTCCGTCAAAGTGTTCCATTTTGTTAAGTGAAAGAATGGAATTATGGGGTACGAGTGAGTAAAGGATTTGTGTTCATTACTTACATGTTGTTTCTCAGCAGCAAATTCAAGTATCTAGTTTGCCTCAGTGATATTAGGTCCAAAATTCTCCAAACTGTATTTCCTGTATTCCTTGCTTGCTGGATCTATGTAAGTTCAGCCAAGAGAAATAGCTAGAAGACAGAAAAGTGAGGAAGAAGAGAAGAAATTCTTGTTTGTTTTAAAGAGCTATATTAAGATACACTAAGCAATAAACTACACATATTTAAAGTGTATAATTTGGTAAGTTTTGACATGCATGTACACCCATGAAAGTGTCACCATGTTCTAGATAGTGAATGCACCCACCACCTCCAGAAGTTTCCTCATGTCTCTTTGAAATCTCTTCCTCCCACTCCTCCCACTGCTCCCACTGTGTCTGCAACCACTAAAGTGCTTCCAGTCATTGCTTAGTTTGCATTTTCTAGAATTTTATATAAATGGAACCACACAGTTTGGATCCTTTTATGTTTGGATTTTTCACTCAGCGATACTTTTCTGATTCATCCATGTTGTTGCATTTATCAATAGTTCTTCCTTTTTCTTGCTGACTAGTATTCCACTTACAGCCTGGTTTTGGTGGGTAAAGACTTTCTCCTGTTGAGTAGGGCTAATGTCATTGTCCCCAAGTCACAGCAGCGCAGGACTGGATCCAGGCTGTATGGCTGCTGCTGGGTCTGCAGTGGGGCAATGAGCTTGTTACCAGAAGCACCAGTGGGCATGGATTCTGTCTGGTCCCTGAGTGGCCAGAACTCTCTCTAGGACCTTGGTTGGTAGAACTGGCACCAGCTCAAGAGTCTGCTTTGAGCTCTGCAGACAGTGGGCCTGTTACCAGGTGTGCAGATGGATGTGATGCTCCCTTGGTCCTAAAAGGGCTCCTGGCCGGGTGGGTCCCTGGGCAGGCAGGATTGGTCTCAGATCCCTCAAGGACACTTTTTTCCCATGGATAGCTGCCAAATAATTATTGCTGAGGAGAGATAGGAGAGGGATATCCTATTCCACCATCTTGGTGGCATATTTGTATCTTTAATTTTTCTCTCAACAATATTTTATATTGTTTACAATATATAGGTCTTATAAAGCTTTTGTCAGATTAATCTGTGAATATTTCTTTTATTTTTTGTTATTGTCCATGATATTTTTAAATTTCAATTCCTAATTGTTGCTAGTGTATAGTATTACAATTTTTTTTATAGATTCCATCAGATTTTCTACATAGGCAGTGAAGTCACAAGCCAATAAAGAGAGTTTCACTTCTTCCTTTACAATCAGTAACTCAATCAGTTACTCCAAAAAGCTGATTTTCTAGCCACACTGTTTCTCTGAGTGAAAAATAAACTATCCTTTGTCTCTGACCCAGGAGTCTTATGTTTTTGACAAACATTCATCATAACTTGTTAGCTTTCATGTTAGATAAAACACCACTCTTCAGAGCTATTGACAGTAACTAGCTCTATTTTCCCTGGTTCTAGGAGTGAGGGCAGAGAACAGGAAATGTTTCTGAGGCCAGGATGACCAAGAGGAACCCTCATTGTTCATCCTGAACATGAAGTCCAAGGCACTATGAGCAGGAAGCCATTGTCTTCCAAGGGTGTGGCTAAGCCTAAAGCCGAACGCATAACCAGATCTGAGAGTCTCAGAGGAATTTTCTAAATGCTATCATGAAATACAACAAGTACAAATAATTTTATCTAGTTCTCTATCAAATATTAGCTGCTAAATTCTTTGTATTAACTGATGTAATTCTCATAATAGCCCTATGAGTTTGTTACGTGTTAACATTTTTACAGCATTGCACTTCAGTTTTCCTGCAAATTTTGCTAGGATTTTAAGGTCTTCTTGATAATAACAGAAAAAAGATATGTGTTTTTTGCTTGCTTGTTTGCTTTCTTTTTCTTTTGCCTTGCATTAATCCTGACACTCTAAATAAACTTCAGTAGGGCCTCCAGGAAATAGTAATCATGTCTTATCAGCAATTAGTATTCTAAAGAAAGGTACTGCGCCTCTTCTGTACACATTCCACGTGCCAAATAGTATGTTACACACACATCACAGCTGCACAGATGTGTGCAAGTTACGCACACAGAGTTGAGTCCCTCACATGCCCATACACACAAAACACGAGCAGCTAGATTTTTTGGCAGTTTCTCTGGGGTATATTTCTTCATAACACATCTAAAGTCTTCAAGAGTGATGAGATAAGGAAGTTGTGCTGAACAGGAACTATTTCCTACTCATTACAGTACAAAAATACAGGCACAAACTATTAAATTATTGGTTTGATGTATATGCATATACTTGCTCAGACACAAATCCATGGCAGTGCAACTCTAATTACTGTTGTATCTGTACAGTACGAATGGTAGAACAAGCATGCACGTCAGCATTTTGAACTATTGAGATGTCTAAGCAGACATAGGCAGCTAAAGTCCATAAACTGGCTGAAGCTTGTCACTTAGGAAAATTTGAGTTAATTATGTCCAGCTTGACACTTCTGTTCTCCCCTTTTTGTAAAACTGCTCTCACTGAAGACCTTAACATGGCAAAGAGTTAGAAAATAACTATCAATCATTAGTCTCCAGAGGAAATTAGTCAGCAAAGTTTCCTTTCCTTATTTTTTGAAGTCAGTAAACACCATATTTGACATGTGAGGGTGGAGTGAATATTATAAATCATGAAGTCAGACAGACATTGAACAACACATAATACCATCTTCTGAGTACCATGTTATATTCTCTTCCTTATCTCATAAATTTGTTAAAAACACACAATAAAGTAAAATGTGTAAAATGCTATAAAATTACTGGGATATAATAAACAATAAATATTTCTTGTACCCATCCTTTTCCTAGTAGCTCTCATCAGTTAAATTTGACAAGCACAAGTAAATAAGCAAATCTCTTGGTAAAGAAAAAAAAAAAGACAGCCATGATCTACAAAAAATTTAAGAATGATTGAGTTTCTAAATCTTCCCCAGCAATGCAGGCATACTATTATTCTTTATATTTGAAGATAATTCTCTCTTGTCTTACTTTTGGCTTATGTGGCTGAAGATCTAAATACTGTTTCCAGTAAATAACATAATGTTTATGTTCATTCTTTCTTGTTAAAAAAATGATTTGTTTGGACAGAAAATGGAGTCCATCTAAGAAGCAAACATTTTCCTTCAAACAATGAGCAATATGATAATAACCATAAAGACGAGAATGATGTGTGCTGGGAACTTTGCTTACAATTTATTCCACTCTTGATTCAGTGAACTTTTTCTCTTTTTCCCTCTCCCTTCTTCCTCCTGAGAATTTACATATGAGATTTTGTTTATCACATATAACACATATAACAATGACATTGTGGTGTTAAGGGAAATAGCCTAAACATGACATATGACAAAGAAGAATAATAGAAGACTGAATTCCTTGTAGGCATTACTGAGATGCACCATGGCTAATAATCTGCACATTAACCTCTTGTTATGTGACGCAAATAAACCCTTTTGTTTAAAATGCTGTAGTTAGATATTGTTACTTTCAGCCAAAAACATTCTTAAGTGATAAATCTCATTCTGCACATATCAACCTACCCTTGCTCAAGGAACAAATGTAAGATGTCTAGATTTGCATACATTTTCTAAAACCAGAGTCATAGTGACACTAAGCACAATAACAACAGCAGCAAAACAACCCTAAAATTTGGCTAAGAA
This sequence comes from Camelus bactrianus, assembly GCF_048773025.1. Taxonomy (NCBI): domain Eukaryota; kingdom Metazoa; phylum Chordata; class Mammalia; order Artiodactyla; family Camelidae; genus Camelus; species Camelus bactrianus. The sequence goes on along the minus strand of NC_133568.1, from coordinate 6,489,586 downwards.
GTGGCCTCTTTTGCATAGATTTACAGCTGGGCTAGGGAGGATAGAACAGTGCGCTGTTCCAGGCACTGTGCCTCCTCTTCTGTGTAGAGTCCTTTGCATTAAATGGTTGGGAAGAATTCCCTTCTGTCAGCTATCTAAAGTCTTTGTAGAGCTTTAGATCTGACACCAAGTGTTCTGCACCAACAAGGATGTGATGAAATGAAGGCAAGGCAGCTTGGCCTTCTTGGTGTGAACCAAGCACTCCGGGGATGTATTTCACATAAACCCGGCCTTGTGACTTCTTTATTTCTTAAATATGTCTGCTTTGTAATACGTACATCCTTATTCCATAATTCAAAAATTATATCTCTCTTGTCATAGCTTACTTTCCTCACTCTTATAGGTTCAGTCAATGGTTTTCACAAACGTATATTCAGAACTGGTGTTTTTCACCCTCTGCCTTCCTGTATCATTCTCTTGTATGGTCCCATGGCCCATACTATGCTTCTCTATCAATTCTTACTCTTATTTGCTAATTTCAGTGGCATACAGACTGATATTCATCCTAATTTTGTCCTCTTTAATCATCTCTAAGTCATATTTTATTGTATTAACCTTCCAGTAAGTGATTTATGATTTTAGTGCAAATATCTTTATGGTTATCTACACAATACTTCTGGTATTATATTTTACATCTTCAGCTCTAAATCTCTATCATGTCATTTTCTTTATCTCAGTCTTTTCAAAGGCCACATAGCATGTTACAGTTTTAAGAAAGCTTAGTGATTGTGTTACAATTTTATTAATTTTAGAGTTAGGAATAACAAAAATATTGAAATAATTAAATCGAGTCAACTCTGTAAGGATAGAAGTTATAGATAATTGATAGGCAGGCAAATAGTTTTTTATCCTCAATAATGCAAGTTACTTTTGTTCAGTAGAGATAAAATTGCTTTCTATCCTAAAGAAAAGATTACCTCAATATTTTATTGTCTTATAGGGTATTAATTAATTTGCTTCTATTAGGACATTCATCATTACAAATTGTCTATAGATGTATCTAGTCTTCAAATTCACCTTTAACACTTACTGACTTCCTTATTAAATTATTTAATTGAGCTAAATAAATTGTTAAATTGTTAAATAAATGGTTAAATTGAGTTAAATAAATCGTTAGTATATTTGCATATCATTTTTTAAACTTTTTTGAAAATCTGTACTTTAGTAGTGCCGCTAATTATATTTTATAAATGAAGCAACTATGATTCTGAATATTAAAATAAATAACTAGCCATTCAATTCCAATGCCTGACTACTAGCAAATCACATATTAATGTCTAGTTCTTTCCTCTTCTCTACTAATGCCTAATTAGTGATATATCCTAAAATTTCATCTTATATTTCTGATCTTTTCTGTTTTTACATCTGATTACCTGTATATACATTCTTACTCACATTAACACACATGCACACACACACACACACACCCTGAACAAGAAAGAGATACCGAAATGTAATGTGAAGTCCAGAAAACAATGCCAAATATTCTATTTTGTTGAATTTCTTTATTATTTTTATTTTCACCAATAGTAAAATGAGGTACCGCTAAACTGACTGGCAGAGCACCATGTTAAAGGATGGAAACATGCCATACATATTTTGTTTTGCTTCTAGTTAATAAATTGCTAGGGCCCTTAGAAAACAGTGGTCATTCAAGTGTGAAGGGATATTAAAAGTTATAAAATTTTAATTGTGTTTTATTGTGTTACTGATGGGTGCAGGGTTTGCGTATTTCCTACCTTCTGGACATTTGTTTCTCTTGAAACTGTTTATGTATAATATGTCTTTCCTGGAGCATATGTTTCCATTTAAAACAATAGTGGACATGTCAAAGAAGCAAGGAATTCATTTAAAAATAACATGTTTTCTATTTTTAAAAATAAGGGAAAATTATGGGGGGAAATGTATTTTAAGAATACCACATAAATGGAAAGGTGTGTCTAGTTAGATTTAATGTTTCTCTGTCAAAGACTGAATGAGAGCTGTGCAGAAAAATAAACAATTATTTTTACTCCCTGGACAGAAATATACCATCAAGTTTATTTTCCTCTTTGACTAGCATGTTGACTAGGAGAGAAGGAGAGAGAGAAAGACAGTTTTGAAAGGGATTTCAAAATTATTCTTTGCAAAATATTTCTTTTTGAAAGAACAGCATATGCATGAAGTAGTCCATCTCAGCTCTTGCTCAGCAGAATTCCAAACCCATTTTGATATCTTGTAATGTTTCTTTTGGCAACAATCCTCGGCTAATCAGGAGCTTTGTTCAAACCAGTGTTTCCCAAACTTTGCCGTAGAAACCTTCTTCACCAGGTTTTAGCAGTTGCTAGATTGGAAAGGAGAGGTGAGTAGGTTGGTAGTTTACAACAAAATACACCTGAGAAACCCTGGGCTGATGGAAGTTAGATGGATTTCTTTTTTCTTTTCTTTTCTTTTTTTTTTCTTTTCTTTTTTTTTTTTTTTTTTTTTTTTTTTTTTGCAGACTATTTTAGACACTTTGTTATCCTAATTTAACTTTGTATTTGTTTTAGCTATTTATATTAATTTATTTTTTTGAGGTGGTGTTTGATGAAGGATTGGTGGGCACCTCTTAGAATCCTGCTGGAAAGGGCAGATCTAGAACAAAGACAATCTTTGACATTAAATGGGAAGCTCTGGGATGGAAATACCATTCCTGTTTTGTTCATTATCTGTTCCCATTGGCAAGTACAGCAGACATCCAATAAGTATTTTATGAGTAGAATGCAATCTCCTTTTTTTTTTAACATATTTTATTGATTTATAATCATTTTACAATGTGTCAAATTCCAGTGTAGAGCACAATTTTTCAGTTATACATGAACATATATATATTCATTGTCACATTTTTTTCTCTGTGAGCTACCGTATGCAATCTCCTTTTAAATCAATTCTATTAATCATATGCCTTCTACCTTAAACAATACCCTCTCTGTCTAGTAAATGGAGTTGTTTTGAGACTCAAATTGCATTATGGAAATAAAATATCTTCGACAATTACAACTACTATTCAAATAAAGAACAATGGGATGCTGCACCTGGTCACTGAGGATTATCTTCTTCAAATAATTCATGTGACCATCAAGAAAATTGAAGTTACTTGAGTAAAGTCACACAAGTCATCATTGTCAAACTACTGCTGGACCCCAGGTCTCATAATTTCTAGTTCAATGGACTTGACACTGTGATTATTATTTTTATTTGGTGCGGGTTTTAGCACATTTACTAGGTAATAAATTTCAGGGGAGGAGTAGGTTATATTTACTAGCAGAGTATATACGACCAAATGGGAGAAAATAACAAAATAATTTCCAGATAAAATAGTATGTCTGTATTAAAGCTGTGCATAGTAATAAAAACTAACAGACAGATTAAAAACACAAAAGACAAATAACCCCTAAAAGAATCCCCAAACACAGATATATTTTATAGTTTTGAACTCACAGTGTTATGTCCTGAGCCCAGAACATTTAATGAAGAATTGTGTAAAAGAGTAGAGTAACTTGGCTTAAGTGCCAAAGAGACGAAGACGTGGACTGACAGTGTTCATGATGTCTGTAACTTTCTCTCTCACTCCTCATTTCCTTAACATAATTGGCTTTGTCCAGGCAAACCATGTTGTTCTCATTGTAATGTCATTGCATTTTATGATTCCATAAGGTACATGAGCAGAGTTTTTATATCATTTGCTTTGCATTTTATTTTAACGCCATCCACAAAAGTCACCTGACCAACTATTCGTGCCAACTTTTATTAGCTTCACTCTGTAGCCAGTTGTGTGTTTTGATCACCATCAAATTTTGTTCTAGCTGTAATATAAAATTAATGCTGCTTTCACAATTAGATCATTTAGCTTTAGACCCTTTTCTTGTGAATTCTTTACCTGTAGTATTATGTTAAATGCAAGCAGATCCTCAGTAAAACAAAACTGTAACAATAGTATTATTATTACACAACATTTATAGCAGAATTTTATTTCCAAACCAAAACTTTGCTTTAGGTTCTCTTAGTCATTCTTCTAATAATCTTTAGGAAGCAGGCAAAGATATAAAACTCTAATGTAAAAATATTTTTGGTTGGTAAATTAATTGTATCAGTCTCTTATTGTATGTAAATGCACAGTTTTTACTCATAAGACTAAACACAAACACAACCAGATAATACTATTTTCATACACTTTACGGCAAATGAAGATTCAACAATGAAACTGGCAAGTATTAGGGAATTAATGGAACCCCATAAGTTACGTTTCACAAGGGTAAACAAATTGTTTTGTATATTTTTCTCTTAGAATTGAAAGTAAATTACTTCTCTACATTCTGTTACCTAGTCGCAAGCTTCCACTTGTCCATTTGTGTTTGGCACTAGCGTACATTTTAAATTAGATTTTTTTTTTTTTGGTCTTTTTAGTTTTAGCCAGAGATTGACGTGTTCTACAAGATCCCCAGGGTTCCAATCTCTCTTTCACATGCAGTGGAACATTCTGCAGGCAAAGGAGAAACTACCAAAAGGAATTGAGCATAATGAGAATTGGACACACTCTTACAAATGCTGCACCAGACATTTCAGTCAAACTTAAATATTGACGGAGTAAAGAATGTTTGTTGTAAGCAATAATGAAGAAAGACTCTGTATTTCAAATCACTATAGATTTGTCGTTTTTTTAGTTGTTAACTTCAATTTCCCATCAGATGTGAGTCTTTTTCAATGAATTTTATTCCTTACAGTAACAAAGACTTCATAAAATAGACTCTGTTGAGGCAGTCATATGATGTGGCTTATCCAGGACTGCAGGAAATACTAAGCACTTTAATATTAACCAATATTGATCATCACGTATTTAATGAAAATCTACCATGAGTGCAGCATTCTACTAGCACTGGGGAAACAGAGAGGAAAAAAAGAATACAATTGCTTCTACTAATGATCCCACAGACTGAGAAGATAAAACACTGAGATAAGATTAACCTGCATGAAATAACTTGAAATGAACAATAATGATTAGAAAGTTGTTTCAGACTAGATTTATTAAATGTTGCATATCCCTCAATTACCTAGCCTGCTGTTAAACATTATCAGCTCAGTTTTAAAATAAGATCAACTTCTTTAATATATAACTTTGAGGAAATGATGACTCTTTTCTTTGAAGATCTTCTTTCCAAATAACTTGAACATTTCAGTGTTTCATTCAACAGATATTTAAGAGCCTACCCAGCAAGTAGTAGTAACTCTCAAAAGGGTAATGAATATAGAAGTAAGTGAAACCATAAAACAAAATGAGACAAAATAAACCCACAAACAGTAACACCAGTCTTCATAACTCTTACACTACAGTGTGAAACAAAGAGGAAAAAAATCAGCTTAAATATAGAGCATGACAAATGGTTATGCTAAAAATAACAAGTGCAAATGAGAAAAACCAAGGAATCCAAATGACAGGTATGTTCGAGAGTTTGCACTTTAGATGGGGTGCTTCTGACTTTGAGGGAAAAAAACCATTAAAATAATAATAATAATGGAATCCATTATTAGGTAGTGGATGGAATGGTGATAGTGAAAGAAAAAGAGAAGAATTGGAGCAATGGACTACGAGAAAAGAGACGGGATCTAGTGAGATGTGAATAAATTTTATGAGCACTGAGAGGCTTATCTACAGTATCAGGTGGGAAGGTGAAATGTTTGGGTACAGAAATGGGCAGGAGAGAAACTACAGTGATGGCAGCAAGTCCCATAAATTCATGCTGTTGGTCACTCATCTTTATCTGCCATTATCTATGCTTGTATACTGTTGCATTCCTAAACACTCAGTCATGTCTCACATTGCTTTAGTTTGCTGCTTAATCGTTTTTTTGTTTTTTTTTTAATTGAAGTATAGTTGACTTACAGTGTTGTGTTAGTTTCTGGTGTACAGCATAGTGATTCATTTCTTTTTCAAATTCAATTTTTTTTCATATTCTCCTTCATTATAGTTTATTATAAGCTATTGAATACAGTTTCCTGTGCTGTACAGTAGGATCTTGTTGTCTGTCTATTCTGTATATGGTAATTTGTATCTGCTAATCCCAAACTCTTAATTTATGCCCCATTTCCTCCCTGGTAACCATAAGTTTGTTTTCTATGTCTGTGAGTTTGTTTCCATTTTGTAAATAAGTTCACTTGTGTCATTTTTTTAGATTCCATATATAAATGATATCATATGATACTTGTTTTTTCTCTGTCTTACCTACTTTACTTAGTATGATAATCTCTATATCTACCCATGTTGCTGCAAATGACATTATTTCATTTTTTATGGCTGAGTAATATTCTATTATGTATATATACCACATCTTCTTTATCCAGTCATCCATTGATAGACATTTATGTTGCTTCCATGTCTTGGCTATTGTAAATAGTGCTGATATGAACATTGGAGTGCATGTGTCTTTTTGAATTGGAGTTTTCTCTGGATATATGTCCAGGAGTGGGATTGATGGATAATATAGTAAGTCTATTTTTAGTTTGGGGATTAGCAGGTATGAACTACTATATAGTTTTTTAAGGAATCTCCATACTGTTTTCCATAGTGGCTACACCAATTTACATTCCCACTAAGAATGCAGGAGGGTTCCCTTTTCTCCACACCCTCTCCAGGATTTATCATTTGTGAACTCTTTAATGATGGCCATTCTGACCAGCATGAGGTGATAACGATACCTCATTGCAGTTTTGATTTGCATTTCTCTGATTATTAGTGATATTGAGCATTTTTTCTTGTGCCTATTTTCTTCATTGGAGAAATGTCTGTTTACTCTTCCCATTTTTTGATTGAGTTGCTTGCTTTTCTGTTATTGAGTTGTATGAGCTGTATGTATATATTGGAAGTTAAGCCCTTGTCAGAAGCATCACTGGCAAATATTTTCTCCCTGTCTGTAGGTTGTCTTTTTATTTTGTTTATGGTTCCCTTTGCTGTGCAAAAGTTTGTAAGTTTAATTAGATCCCATTTGTTTATTTTTTCTTTTATTTCTGTTGCCTTGGTAGACTGACATAGGAAAATATGCTACAATTTATGTCAGAGAATGTTTTGCTTATGTTCTCTTCTAGGAGATTTGTGGTGTCTTGTCTTAAGTTTAAGTTTTTAAGCCATATTGAGTTTATTTTAGTATATGGTGTGAGGGAGTGTTATAACTTCATTGATTTACATGCATCTTTGCAGCTTTCCCAACACAACTTGCTGAAGAGACATCTTTTCTCCAATGTATATTTGCTGCTTAATCTTAAACAATATTTTATTAGGGAAAGGGAGAGAAGTAAATAAAAAATAGAGCGAATATGGGGGCAAAAGAATGGAGAGAGAATAAAAAGGATATGGAGACAAGAAAGCAAAAAGTGAAACATAAAAATAGTAAAAAGAAATAGAGAAAGAAGAAAATACAAAGATTCAATTATTAGAGCTGTGTATTTCAGTAATCAAGGTGGAGAAACAAAGATTTGATTAGAATTGATAAACTGAAAACTTGGTAGTGACAGGAACTGATTTTTTTAAGGCTAGCTAACAGTGAGATTTCCATAGATGTCACTCAAAAATATTTGCATAATTAATTAAGGGCTCCAAGTGATAGATTTTTAAGAGAGTGGGTGTCAATCTGTATTTACATATTTAGAATTTAACTTGGAAACGAACTGTGTAAAGGCCTAATTCGAAAAACAACCTCAAATAGATTAAGGGTAAACCATTTTTTTAATAAAAGCAGAATTTATAATGGAGAAGTTAGTACATCTCTGCTATATATTTGTTCTCATACACTCAATTTACTCTCAGGAGTGCTACCATCTACAATTTACAAGTAAATGATTTTAAATTTTAACAGGAGAGTATATCAAGTTACAAGACCACATGTCTCTCACATGTATACACCTCAGTTGAGCAGTGTTAACTGTGTTTAGGGGCAATAACTAAGGAAAGGGAAACGTTCCTCTCTTCAGCAGTGAAAAAAAAAAAAGCTTAAATTTGCTCTTGGAAAGCTGAAGAGATAATATCTCTGCACACAATTTTATTATCCATCTCTAAGGGTAAATCCAGAGACGACAAATATGTGATGAAGTAGTTTGGAGAGATTCACAACTATAACGTAGAGAAGGTAGGATCAAAATGTGACTTACTAAGTAGATCTCTGATAACCTAATCTAATGCATTGTATCCAATATAGAAGAAAACTGTTATCAGAAGGAGAAGCCAACAGAATCCAAGCAGTCGAAGACCAGTTTAGCACTGTCCAGAGGGGAGAAATCCCAGACTCGAGGACACTCATCCCTGTGGCCAGATAAGTTTAATTTCGGAATTTCCAGAATGTTCTAATTCCACTACTCCGAACAGTCTCCCAGCAGCAATTTAGCCTGCCCTGTAACATACTTACATGGAGAGAAGACAGTGATGACCCACCTCAGCATTATGGTTTAAATCACAGGTGTGTTCTCACTAGACACCAGGTAATTTACTTTCTAATTTTTATGTCACTTCCTGTGAGTTTGGAGTATCTATTCTCGATGCACACACAAAATTAATTATTTGAGTATAAAACAGTGCACTACTACAGAGTTTTATGGTTACCTTGATTATAAAAATGATAATTCTTTGAAAGTTGCTTTATATATATTTTTATATATATATGTATATATATATATATATATATTTTTTTTTTACTTTGTAAAGACAGAACTAGTAAGTCTAATAAAAATTCAGAATGATTTCTCTTTCTTCCTTTTGCACTGAACAGGGCCTTAAAAGACAAGAAACTGCTTTATTTATGCTAATGTACATGTCAACAAACTATGTGAGTTTAATTGTTTACCCTGGTTATGGGTCATGTGGCACACATTATCAAAAAAAAAAGATTATATTACTCAAACTTCACTTGATTTTAGAGGAAATGAAAGAAGGAATTGAAACAAATTCTAAAGCTAGAATTTGGAGCATTTATACATGAGATAAGGCTTTATGAGTAGAATTTAGCACTCTTAAAATGTCTTCCTACAGTGTGTAACCATTCACATTTACATTTTTTCCTTAGTTTTTGTTTTTGTTATTGAAAAATCGAACTAAGAGAAAATATTTTACGCTTCTCAATTCCCACTCCAACATAAGTGGTCAGAAAAGAGGAGGAACATAATATTTACTAAAACTAACCTTACTACCAGTGTGCCAGGTAATTTGAGAGATTATAAATTATGACACTTAAGCCTCACAATAGCCTTGTGGATTAGATATTATTATCCGTATTTGGTAGAAGATGGAGGGAGACACAAGAAGGAAAATGCCTTGGTAAGTAGCTTATAAATGGCAGAACTGTAATTAGAACCCAAAAATGATTAACTTCTAAGTTTATCCCCTCCTGCCCCTCCCTTCCTATAGATATAGCGAGAGTAGAAAATTTCAAGTGGCTAAAACTGGACAGATTTTCAACATCTTCAATCCATTCTACTTAAGATTATTTTTTCATCATAAACCTGTATTTGTACTCTTGTTTTATGATTTAATTCACTCATAAATGGAAGAGAGATGAAAGACGGTAATGAAAATTAATTCAATTCAAAATGTATTAATTTAGCACTTGCTATGTGCAAATTGTCTTGTTAACATTCCTCTTGGGAAAACAAAAAGGAAAAATAAGGGAAGTATTTCACTTCCTCAACCTCTAGATGACTGCAGAGAGCTTTATGTCTCTAAATTGCTTTCATAAAATTTTATTAATCATAACATCCTTTTAATAACCCTAATGTTATATCAGCATGAGCAGAGGAGATTGAAGATCAAACAACTATCAAATTGCTTCTAATGGCTGGTTATCAGCCCAAACCACTGAGACTCAAGATCTTTTTTTCTCTCTCCTGTTTGTTCAAACACCAATAAATCATTCTCTGAGTCTGATTGCCTTGATTATTTACATGGTTGACACAGCTTAAGCTTAAGGGCGCACCATAATGCCAAAATCTACAGAGAATCAAAGGTCCTTAGGGCTGAAATTCTTATACAAGCCCATGTAATCAGAGGAAATCTCCATAGATAGAAGCTAATACTGATAGTTTATCTCAATCAAATTAAACTTTCAATCCTCTTCTGCAGTTGGTAAAAGTTTCTTCTTGACCAAGGAATGTTTTGAAACATTTTGAACATCAAAGAGGTCTCAAAAAATGCCTTGATGGATCAATTAGAAGTGTCGGAAACATGTACAGTCTATTTCCTGGATGTGTAGAAACTCATCCATGAAAAAGAGAAAATCACTCTCTTCAGTTTGAACATTGTTTCTACCTTCCATCTGCAAGGGGCATTTGGTAAGTTTCAGAGAAGCTTAAGAAGAGTAAGACAGGCCAGACGGAGACTAGAGTACACACCAAATCTGAAAGAATATTGTTCATATGGGGCTGTGTGTTCTAAGTACTACTTTTTCTTGTAGCAGTCTGAGATCTGTAAGGGCAAAGTATCGCCCTTCTTTAGAGAAGGTGAGTGAGCTCATGGACAAATCTGAGCATTATGTTTTTACTTTTATGTTAATTGCAAAATTAATCACTTATACTAATGACAAAAATGATAGTTCTTAAACATGTCTAACTTGGGCAAATGGTATCATTACCTTGCAAGAAAATGAATAAATCAGACACTTGCTTGTGAATGTTCATAGCATCAATAATCACAATAGCCAAACGCTGAAAATAGCCCAGAGTTTCACCAACAGATAAGTGCATAAACAAAATGGGACAAATCCATACAATTGAATATTACTCAGCTATAAACATGAAGTAGTGATACATGCTGTAATACAGATGAAGCTTAAAAACATTATGCTAAGCGAAAGAAGCCAGACACAAAAAGACTACATATTGAATGATTTAATTGCAATGAAGTATCAAGAATAGCTAATTATTTAGAGGCAAAAACATACTGGTGGTTGTCAGGGGTTGGAGAGGGAGGAACAGGGATTGACTAACGGGTGTGGGTGATGAAACTGGAACTATACAGAGCTGGTTAATTTCACGTTATGTGAATTTAATTCATTTGTTTACAGGAGAGTGCAATTAATAATTATTCTGAAATAGCAAGTGTAAAATTTGACAATGAAATCTTATGGTAATTTTCAATTATAAATAAGATTACCAAACAATTTGTCTTCTAAATGAGGAAAATGGAAACTTAAAAAGAGGATGGTATTAATGCTGGAACAACAGGTATGAACCAGGACTGTTCTTGGCAAGCCAGGACATGTGATCCACCTATTTAGAAAGTAGTCATCCCAAATGTCAAAATTTGTTCCTGTGTGTATAAAATTTCCTGGTAATTTCATTTAAAAAATAAATTTTATTCATTGCCCTTCCTGCCTGATTCGAGGAATTTATTTTCAGCCATTTTTAGTGCTTTCTATATCTATCTCCAAAATTTTATATAGCATGTTTAATAATGACTAAAATACTGCACTAAATTGCCTTTTATTTGATAGCATTTTAGTACATTTTTTCACTTTATTCCCCATTTTTCAAGGACCATAATGGTAAAGGAGTCAAGAACACATCTCATCATGACTTGTCTTTACACGAGCTTCCTCTTGTCTTATGACTGCGTATGACAGGGAAAGCTCTCCGTGATGCAAAAAGGGATGATACTTTGAGGGTTTGCGATTAGTGGAAACTGTATCCCTTTGATGTGGCAGATCTTAGAGTGGAATGGCCACATGGAGCATTATGGAGCAGTCTCGTGGTTGCCAGCACTCCACACACGTAGTCCTTGGCCCAACTGCAGGATGGATGGACTTGACATAAAAACATAAAAGAGAGCCCAGGCCCTGGACTATGGGTGCTGGTCAGTATGACCTGAAACTGAAGCTGAACTGACCCTCATTAAGTTCAAACTACATTTTTCCTCTTTATATAGCCAAGGCCTTTCTCCTGCGCTAACCAGTTACTGCATGTGAGCTTGAACTTGAGTGACTTTAGCTGAAGTCAGTCTCCTCAGCCAAAGGCAGTTATGCAGAGAGATTCAGCTGGGAGCTCTCAGCTGTCCACTTTCCCCACAGCAGCAAGGAGGCTTGGGATCTGGGCTGTGTGCATGTACCCACAGTATCTTTAGCTCTCAAAAGGAAAGCCCCCAAGGCCAGGGATAAGTGCTATATTTCACACACCTAAAATAGCCTAGCTAAAGAAGTCACTCAATTAATATTGGTCTTTTAAATACATGTGGTGATGGGAATTTGAAGGAATCTAGATTTGAACTTCTAGTCATATGAGCAGGCGTGAAGACTCATTGTTGAAGGGCTGGTAGAAAGTGGGCACAGCTAACCACAGGAAAAGGAAGATTGGGGAAATAGCTGGAGATAAGACAGGAGAGCTGGTGCCACATTGTGTTTGCCTTTGAGAGCCAAAGAGAAATAATGTAATAAATGTTAGAAAAAGTGTCTCAACTCTCAAGTGAAAGTATGAAGGGGATTTGAGCATATTTATTTATAAAAGGGAACAGATGTGGAAGGATTGTGGCCTAAAGGGACCATTAACAAGGCTTAGAAGTAATCTCAACATACGTAGAATAGGCACTAGTCATGGAAACAGGAAGGGATACAGAGAAATTGGCAGATTTGAGTCGTGTGCTGACCAGTGAATATCAGTGATGAAGAGAAATGCAGGTCAGAGACCACCCAGCCTTCACAGATGCAAGTCTGGAAAATGGCATAGCCGACAGAAACTAGACACAAGGAAATTTTAGTTTGGGAAAGATAATAAGTTCTATTTCAGATCCACTAAGATTAAGGTGACATAGAATCTTTTCATTAGAGCCTTAGATATGTCACCACCAAGTGAAGAGCCCCACGAAGTTCTCACAGGGGACCTGCCACTTCCATTATAAAGCTGTATGTCCCCTTCCAAATGCTGTTTCTACCTTAATAAGGTTGCTACATCTAGGGGGGAAATGGCCTCTTTTTGCTTCCATTCCATCACCACCTGTACTTGCAACAAATGCCAATTATAATGCCTTCAACAAGATTTCAGTCTCAAGTTTTTATTGTCTTATACCGCACGCCTGGCAGACGAAGCTGCAGTCCTCACAGACTGGATGGCTGCACTTCTCTAAAGGACAAGGTGATTAATGGGTGGTTTTAATTTGCCAATCTTTGGGGTACCAGAAAAGAATAAGAACCATTTGTGTATTAAATAAATAATAAAGATATTATTTGCCAAACATTAGATCCCTAAATAGAAATGCATTAAGCTTGATGAAGACTTCCAAATAATTCTCTCCAGGGGTGGGGATATTCTGGGAAATAGTTATCAGGGTTCAATTATGCTTGGAAATAGACATCCTAGGGACACATACACTGAGTGAGCAAAATGTCTATTATCAGTCAGTGTGCTCATACAGCACACAATCTTAATGAAGTCAAGATCAGAGGTTGGGTCTCTCTCTGGGTCAGTTAATTCTGCTTCTTCTCTGACAACAGAAACATAAAAACAACTGCCCCACAAACCGGGAAATCTCATAGCGAAGGGGTGTGTGGATGATTCAGCAAAGTGTACTTTTGTCAATAAGAAAGCAAGAAAAATGACACATCTTGTTAACGGTGTTCTGATGTGCTATCGTGGTGATAAGTGTACATAGTATATAAAATATGAGGTTTCTCAGAGGTTGTACTAATGCTTCTCTTTTGTTTTGCCCACCTAACAATCACTAAGCATCATCTTTTTGTCTACAACACGCAAGGATTATAACATACACACACTATGTTAGTTGAATGACCATCTATCCATATTACCAGGAATAAAGCTTAGTACATACTTAAGAGATAGTCATTGAATGTGTAAATGAACACATTCAGGTAATTATCAACATCTGTGCTGTAGATGAGTTACTGACATATAAGTTAAAAGGCATATGGAAAGGATTACATATGTGCCCAAAGCCACACAAAGTCTAGAATATATCAGAACCAAGGTTCAGCCCAGATTTTCTGAATCCAAAGCCAGTACGCCACACTACATCATTATCTAGCAAAAGAACAAAATAACACTAATAATATGAACACAATATGAGTTCAAATTTACTCTATGAGGATTTTTTAACTTTTAGAAGAGATACCAAGAAGTTTTATATGAGCAAAGACTCAGCAATAAGAATAAGTATGAGAAATAGGAGACCCAGCTGAATGAATGCATGAAAGAGAAAAATAAAATTTCACAGTTTATTGGAAGGAGTGAAAAAGAAAAGGTCAGTAAAAAACTAAAATATAAAATTTTGCTGGTAATAAAGGCATGCAGATTAAAGTAACAATGAACTGGCTTGCTTATTTCATTCAACCAATAGTCATGAGAGCCTACTGAGTGCCAACTATAGAAAAATTATATATAATGTATAAAATTATATATTATATATATTCTTAAGTTTGGTAGAAGTATAGTGTAATGATCACCTAAATATTCTATTACTAAGTGTATAAAATTTTAAACTCTTTGATGGAAGCAATTTTGCAAGGTATTTCCGTAGCCATTTAAGTTGTTCATACTCTTTCACTGACGTGTCCTCCCTACGCCCTGTATAGGACTCTATACTTAATAAAATAATCAACAACTGGGCAAATATTTATCCACAAGGGTGTTTATAGAAACATTATTCTGGCAAAACATAACACCACATAGGGGTATAGGATAGTCAATTAATAAATCAAAATAGGCAGCGGATGAAGATGGTAGAGCAGGAGGTGACTGTGGAGCTCACCTCCCTCCACAAACTCATGAAAAACACACCTGCAAGGTGTGGAACAGTTCTCACAGAAAACCAACTGGAAACTGTATAAGATCTCTTATACAACCAAAGCTGCAGAAAAGATCACATAACAAGGTAGGATTAAAAAAAAAAAAGGAATCAGGACAAGATCTGTGAAGGAGGGAAGGTCCACATGGGCAGGCTCTCATCCTGGAGATTCTCCTTTCCTGCTAAGATGTCTGCTGGGACAGATTGAAGGTCTGCAGGGGCCTGGACTCTGCTTACAAGGAGTACTATATGCTGGCTTTTTTTTTTTTTTTTTTTTTTCAGTCAAGGCAGAGAGAGACTGGTAGTGATGGCTGTCACCTCACCCACAATTTCCAGTGTGAAATGAGTGCCAAGCAGAGCTGCTAATACGCACAGTAGCTAGGCACTGAATCTTGGGTGAATGGGCCCTGGGAGAGGACTTGGTCTAGCAATTTGGACAGCACAGAGGACCTGGGGTGTGATCTGGGTTGATTTTCAGAGCCCTGTGGCACTGCATGCATAATGGGTGCAAGTTCATCAGTGCAGACATTGTGGGGACCTGAATGGCAGGGGTGGGACTGGTCTCAGCCCATTGCCAGCACATACACGGCAGGGGTGGGTCCAGCAGAAGTGGACATTGTCAACATGAACATTAGGTGGTACCACAGAAACATATGTCTCAGAAAGACAGCCCCTGGGAAAAAGTATGCAGGACTTTAGTTCCTAGTGGCAGTGGCCCAGTTCTACTTCACACCATGGCTTGGAGACAGATCTAGGGCTGACAGGTAGTGGGAGAGGCTTGCCACAGAGGCAGCCTAGGTCCCATGTGGCAACACAACCACCTCAATTCTTTCAGTCACAGTGCCCCAGCCTCCAGCACCAGCCCACTTCAAATCACAGCCTAACATTAGGTCTGGGATGAACAAAACAGAGAAAGGCATATGACCTTGGGCTGCTTCTAGGCAGAACCACAGACACCAGTATGGGTGGTGCATAGGTTTGCTGTGACCAAAGGGGTCTCGTTTATTTCTGCGCTCAACTCCTTTGGTGGTAAGCCCTCACTCAAGAGCAATGGAGCTTCACTGAACCTAACACTCAGGGCTTCTCCAACAACAGGGGAGAAGACCCCAATCCCAATAGGGCTGTGACAGGTACAAAGCAAAGAGGAGGCCTTGTCTAATGTCCAGTGTAGGCTTTGGTCACCACAGCCATCACCACCATATAGGGAGAAATTGGCAGGAATACAACATAGTAGGAAACTGTACACTCCACCAATCACACCCCCTGTCAGAGATAGAGCCCACACTCTGAGGAAAGACATGGCAGGCATCCATATAAAAAACAATTCTCACTCCAAAACTATGGGGCTCACACCATCTACACAGGGATATTCCCCACATAAAAACACCCTTTCAAAGACCACAGTAGACAACTGTTTCCTCCAAATTCATAGGGGTAGAGAAAGCTAAATAAAAGGAAGAAGCAGAGGAACCACACTCAGTTAAAAGAAAGAGAGAGATACCCTGAAAGAACAAATAATGAAACAGACCTCATCAGGTTACTAAACCCCAAGTTCAAGAAGGAGGTAATAAAAATGGGAAAGGAAATAAGAAAGATTATCAATAGAAATACAGATCACTGAAATGAGGACCTAGAAACTATAAAGAGAAACCAATCAAAATTAGACAACACAATTGCCAAGATAAAAGCCAAGCTAAAAGCAATGAATAGCAGCTAAATAATGCAGAAGAACAAATAAGTGATCTGGAAGACAGAATAATTGGAATCACCCAATTCGAACAGCAGACAGAAAGGCTAGTTTTTAAAAAATGAAGGCACATGCAAGATCTATGGGATACTGTAAAACATGCCAATGAATTCACGATAGGTGCACCAGAAGGAGAAGAAAGAAAGAAAGGGATCGAAAAAATACTTGAAGAAATTATGACAAAACTTCCTAAATCTAAAGAAGGAAATAGATATGTAGATACAAGAAACCAGAGGATCCCAAACAATATGAACCCAAACAGACCCACACCAAGATATACCATATTTAAAGTGGCAAAGGTAAAGAGAGGATTCTAAAGGCAGCAAGAGGAAAACAGAGAGTTACAAGGGAACCCCCAAAGGCTATAAGCTGACTCCTGTGCAAAAACTTTGCAGGCTAGCAGGGACTGGTATGATACATTCAAAGTCATGAAAGGGAAAAACTTGAAGCCTAGAATATTTGACCCAGTAAGATTATCATTTAGAATAAAATCAAAGGTAAAGAATTTCTCAGACAAGTAAAAACTAAAAGAATACATCAATAATAAATCTACCCTAAACAATATGTTGAAAGATCTTCTCTAAATAGAAAAGAAGCAAGAATCTAGAGGAAAGAGAAACTCACAGTAAGAAAGACAAATATATAAAAGGATGAAGATTATTTAAATAACTGAGCACCTCAGTTAAAAAGCAATCAATTTTTTAGTAAAAGTGATTATAATACAATTAACAGCAAAAGGATACACAAGATGCAAAATAGTACATAAAAATCACAAAGTAAAGGAGAGAAGGGTAAAAAATGTAGAATATGTTTGAATGTATAAGATATCAATCTAAAGTGAGCACATAGATTTATGGGTAAACATGTTTGAAAACCAGGGAACCAGAAATCTAAAACATACAACATATTCACAAAAACCGAAAAGAATGAAACTCAAGCACAACACAAATGAAAATTATCAAAAGCTCAAAAGAAAAAAAAAGAGGGAAAAAAGGAACAAAGAAGAGCAAAATCATCTGGAAAATGAGGTTTAAAGTGAGAAGGAGCCATACCTGTTAATAATTATTTTAAATGTCAATGGAATAAATGCTTTGATCAAAAGGTGTAGAGTGGCTGATTGAATTTAAAAAACAACAAAAAACTACAATACATTGACTACAAGAGACTCACTTCTGAGAGAAAGACACACACACATTGAAAGTGAATGGATGGAAAAAGATAAAATTTCATGCAAATGGAAAGGGCATGAAATCAGGGTTAGCAATACTTATATGTGACAAAACAGACTTTAAAACAAAGTATATGATTAAAGACAAAGGACAGAATATAATAAAAGAGGAATCAATACAAGAAGAGGCTATAACACTCATTAAAATATACCAATAAAATATAGGAGCACCTGAATATACAAAGCAATACTAGGAGACATAAAGGGAGAAATTGGCAGGAATACAACATAGTAGGAAACTGTACACTCCACTGATGTCAGTGAGTAAATCTTACAAATAGAAAACCAATAAGGCAACAGAGGGACTAAATGATGAAATAGACCAGTTGGACTTACTGCATCTACTGCAAACTAAACAAACAAACAAACAAAAATCAGAATACATGTTCCTTTCAAGTGTGCATGGAACAATATTTTCCAGGATGGACCACATCCAAACTTACAAAGCAAGTCTTCATAATTTTAAGAGACTAGAAACTATTTCAAGCATCTTTTAAGACTGCAACAGTATGAAACTAGAAAACCACAGAAACAAAAGTGGGCAAAAATACATGGAAACCAAAAACATAGTAGTAAAAAACTAATAAAAGAAGAAATCAGAAAATACCTCAAGAAAATGACAATGAAAACACAACGTTACAAAATCTGTGTGATGCAGCAAAAGTAGTTTTAAAAGGGTCATTCAGAGTAATATAGACCATCATCAAGAAACAAGAGAAATCTCAAATAAACCTAACCTACGACATAAAAGATTTGAAAAAGAACAAACAAAACCCAAAGTCATTAGAAGGAAGGGAATAATAAAGATCAGAGAGCAAATAAGTGAAGAGGTAATTTTTAAAAGACAGAAAAAAATCAGTAAAACCAAGAGCTGATTTTTGAAAAGATAAACAAAATTGACAAACCTCTAGCCAGGATCACTAGGGAGAAATGAGAGAGGACCTAAATAAAGAAAATAAGAAGTGAAAGAGGAGAAATAACAAACAATACTGCATAATATAAAAATTTGTAAGAGAATACTATGAACAAAGATATGCCAAGAAATTGGACAACCTAGAAGAATAGGACAAATTTCTAGAAACAGACAGTCTGCCAAAACTGAGTCAAGAAGAAACATGTAATACGAACGGGCTGATCCCTAGAAGTGAAATAGAAACTGTAATAAAAACAAACTTCCAGCAAACAAAAGTCCGGGACTGAACAGCTTCATTGTGGAATTCTAAGAAAAAAGCATGCAAACAAGAACTTATTCTTCTCAAACTATTTCAAAAGATTAAAGAGTGTGGAATATGCTCCAATTCATTTTATGAAACCCCCACACCCTGATACAAAAACCAGACAAAGACACTACAAAAAAAGAAAACTACAAGCCAATATCTTTGACAATTATAAATGTAAAAGTCCTCAACAAAATATTAGCAAGCAGAATCCAACAATACGTAAAAAGGATCATATACCATAATCACATTATATTCATTCCAGTGTTGTAAGGATGGTTCAACATATGCAAATCAATCGATGCGATACACTACAACAGCAAAAAAAGAGAAAAAACACATTATCACTTCAATAGATGCAGAAAATGCATTTGACAAAATTCAACATCCATTCATGATAAAATGGAAAGATGTCCAATGTACTTGAATTGGAAGATTAATGTTAAAATGGTTATACTACTTAAAGCAATCTACAGGATTAATGCAATTCCTATCAAAATACTTATGACTTTTTTTTACAGAAATGGAAAAAATAATCCTAAAAATAATATGGAGCCCAAAAGACCCAGAATGACCAAAGCAATCTTGAGGAAAAAGAACAAAGCTGGAGGCATATGCCTTCCACACTTTACACAATACTACAATGTTGTGGTGATCAGAACAGCATGTTATTGGCACAAAAATGGACAAATAGATCAGTGGAACAAAATAGGGAGTATAGTTTTTTTTTTCTTAAACTCATACTCTTATGGTCAATTTTCTGTGACAAAAGAGGTAAGAATATACAATGAAGATAAAACAGTCCCTTCAGCAAGTGGTGTTGGGAAAACTGGGCAGCTTTATGTAAATCAATGAAATTGGAACACTTTCTTACACCATATAGAAAAATAAATAAATAAACTCAAAATGATTTAAAGAAATAAATATAAGACATGACACCATAAAACTCCCAGAGGGAAGTACAGGTAAATTATTCTCAGACATAAATTGTAGCAATATTTTCTTACATCAGTCTAACAAGGCAAAGGAAATAAAAACAAAAATAAATAGGACCAACACAAATGTAAAAGCTTTTTACATCAACGAAATGAAAAGACAACTGACAGAATGGGAAAAAATATTTGCAAACTATGCAACCGACAGGGGCTTAATATCCAAAATATACAAATGGTTCATATAACTCAATAACAAAAAAACTAACAACCCAATAAAAAATGGACAGAAGACTTAAGTAGATATTTTCATTTCTCCAAAGAAGACATGCAAATGGCCAGTAAACACATAAAAATAAAAGCTCAACATCACTAATTGTTAGAGAAATGCAAATCAAAATGCCAATGAGGTATCAATTCACAGTGGTCAGAATGGCCATCATCAAAATGTCTACGAATAATAAATGCTAAGGAAGGTGTGGGGAAAAGTGAACCCTCCTGCCCTCCTGGTGGGACTGTAAATTGTTGTAGCCACTATGGAGAACAGTGCAGGGGTTACTTTAAAATCTAAAAATAGATTTACTGTACAATCCAGCAATTCCCATTCCTGGGCATATATCTGGAAAAGATCAAAACTCTAATTAGAAAAGACACGTGTACCTCATTGTTCATAGCAGAACTATTTACAATAGCTACACATGGAAACCACCCTATTGCCATAAACAGATGATTGGATAAAGATGTGATACAGACACAAACACACACACTGGAGTATTACTCAGCCATAAAAAAGAATGAAATACTGACATTTGCAGCAACATGCAACATGAATGGATCTAGAGAATATCATACTAAACGAAGTCAGTAAGACAGAGAAAGACAAATATTATGATATCATTTATATTTGGAATCTAAGAGCTAATTCAAAGGAATCTATATACAATATAGAAACAAAGAAAATAAACTTATGGTTACCAAAGAGGAAAGGGAGGGGGTAGAGATGAATTAGAAGTTTGTGATTAGCAGGTTCAAACTATTATATATATAATAGATATGCAATAAGGACTTATTATACTGCACAGGGAACAATATTCAATATCTTGTAATAACCTCTAATGGAAGATAATCTGAAATAACATATACACAGAACTGAATCACTTTGCTGTATTCTTGCAACAAACAATACTGTAAATCAATTATATTTTAATTAAAAATAAATAAATCAAAATAACTATATGATTGTATACTGGGGTTCTTAAAATACTATTTTGATATTACAAAGTAGAAAATGCTCATCATATATTAGAAACTGAAAAACTGATACATTACTTTGAATACTCAATATTTCTTCAACTTTTAAAATTACATATATATTTCATACGTATATCTCAGAGTTAATTTATTCACACTATAATATGTCAATAATTTTTTTTAATTTCCTACAACCAATAAAACATTCTTCACAAGGGCCACCACGCTGGAATGAGAAGAATTTAAACTTCATAGATATTAGTATATCATTTGTCTATTGGGCATGAATGCTCTGTCTTCCACTGTCACACATGTTATTGTCCAAGATGGTACAGAAAGCATAAAAAGAAATAGAAGGATAAGGGACTTCATGTCCTTGAAGGGTCTTCTGACCTCCTCTGGCCCCTTTGTGTGGAACGACTGGTCGCCTAAGGGGGTTCCCCATGAGGTGCAGCCTGCACCTTTTTGCTATTTGGCGCAAACTGTTGGCTGTATCATTGATTATCTGTGGACCTATCCATTGCTCCAATTATAAGTAGACTAGTCATGGTAAGCTCTTTATTCTTATCCTAGACAGTGCTCTCTCTGTCTCGTCTCTTCTCACTTTTTCTATATATCCTCAAAGAAATAGATAAAATGTATTGACCCCCTTAAATATCAGACCAAGTCGAAGACGGTGGGACTTATTTCAGCCTCAGTATCTAAACGTCTCCTTCCACCACTTCAGACTCCATGATGTGTTGTAGCTCCAAGTGAAAACTCCCAGGTCTCGTTTAGCTTTCCCAGATAATCTCTGGTAAGTACACTATTTATATTAATATTCTGTGGTTCCCTCATGCTTCTTTAGATATATTTTTAGCCTGTCATCAAATTCTTGAGGTTGGTCCGGAAGTTGGGGTGGGGAATGACGAGAACACGCACTTCGAACTTGCTAGCTCTTTCTCTTGCCCTCTCACTCCCACAGCCAGCCGACACAGAAAAGGTAATAGGCCCATGACTCTAATTCTTATCTGGACTTCTGCTGGGACATTGGAACTCTTTGCTGTACCCACAGGCCTAGGTCGTGATAAGTTAATTAGCAGCTACGGAAGTTTGGGAAATCCGTTCCTTTCTTTATAGACTTCCACTTTTGAGATTACATGGCAAGTCCAAACCAAAAGCCAGGTTTTTATGATGTTTTAAATGGACTCCAGAAATCTAGGTTAGAAGTAGGTACATGGGTTCTTCTTTTCCACAGAAGAATTCAGCATCTCTTTACCTGGGACAGTAGGACTATGACTCAGCCTTGGAGGAGGAAGGGTACAAGGAAACATAGCGTCCTCGATTTTAATACTTAAGAAGTCCGTAATTTTAATACCTAAAAACTATTTTATTAGAAATATAAGCATACAAACTGCATAAAGGAAATGCATTAAAAATTTTAACAGTGCTTAATTAGGGTTATTAAGTTTAGTAGCAAATTTTACTTCCACATTTGCAGTTTTCAAACAATCTGAAACGTGTGATTTTTATAATGATAAAAACTACAGTCTCCCTTGGTAACCATGGGTGATTGATTCTGGGAGCCCTTTTGTATATCCAAATCCACGAATGCTCAGTTCCTTATAGAACATGGCATAGCACATTCAGCCCTCTGTACCCATGATGAAAATCTTGCACATAGGAAAGGCTGACTGTATATTTGTCAAAAAACTTCCACATTTAAGTGGACCCACACAGTCCAAACCCATATTGTTCAAGGGTCTATAATGCTAAAATAATCTTCATTTTTGTAACTCCCTCTTTAAAATATCTCTCTCTGTGAAAAATGCCTTTTAACCATGTTTGGGCTGCAATGGTCTAAACTTTTTAAAGCACTGGGGAGAAAACTTATTGCTTTCCTGAAATTAAGAGTCTTTAAATATTTTTTATTTCATCTTTCACAATAAATATTTCTCAAGGAGACAAGTCTGACTCAGAATAAAAGTCTCCATCATTTTATGCTGGGATTTACATTCACGCTATCCGGCTATACCTCATTTTGACAGTAATATCTCATTCAAGACATTTTGTTCCTATTAATTATCACACATAAGACGGGAGGCTATTTGTATTATTTTTACAAGTTTCACATAAGGCAGGCGATGGGGTTTTTGTGGGCTGGGATATGGGGACTGAAGGGAGACAAATCCTAATAGAATGACATGCGAGCTGCCAAGAAAATGCCACATCACAGCAAAACAGATGTTGGGAATAAAAAGTTATCAAAGTGTTTGTGATTCACAATATTTGGCCTGTGGGTATTTTATTGATGGAGACCCTAGCAAGTGGAAGTTGAACAAAAGTTCAACTTCTGTACTTGAAAAAAATTATTCAGTCATTGCCTCATTCAATAATTCCACAAGAATTCATGAAAAACATACAAGTCAGAATGTCGAGTGTGATGGAAAAGGCAATCACAAAAACAAACAAACAAAATAGATAATGACAACACAAATGATCTCTACTCCTGAAAGCTTCATAATTCCCCGAGGAAATGTGTGAATAGCTAACTGTACCAGACAGAGCAGAAATAAAAAGAGCATAAACTTTATATTGGATTTAGTTAAATGATTAACTCTGTTAAGGAATTTGAAAGACAGTTTTAAGGTAAAACTGGTTCTTAAAAATGAGTATGATTTCTACAGCCCATGCAGGAAGGTGTTCCAGGCTGATATCACTATCATTAATTTACATGCTAGTGACCAGGAAGTTCCAGCTTCACTTCTCAAATTTCTTAATGACATCTGTTTTTCTCTATTCTTATTTCTATTGCCATCATTATTTGTCACTTAATCAATTATAGTAACCTCTTCATAGAAACTTATTCTTAAACATAATATGAATTAAGTGTTCTACTATGTACCAGGCTCTGTATTAAGCACCTTTTGTACGATATCACTTAATTCTGAGCTTTAGTATATTCTATTATTAGCCTCATTTTTAAAAAGAGCATTTGAGCATTGCAGAGATTGGGAGAAGAATCAGAATCTGAATACAAGTAGCCTGACCCTTAAAAATTCAAGGACCTCGGCTCCTCAGACTCTCACCTCGCTCAGAGGCAGGGATCAGTTTACTACTGTGCCCTCAGGCCAAATCCAGGTGCTGCCTGTTTTTGTTAACAAAATTTGTTGTAACACATCTACGCCCACATATTCACATACTTTCTGTGGGTACTTGTGAATTACAGTGGCATAATCAGTGCAGAGTTAAGTAGCTGAAACAGAGATCATCTGACTTGCAAAGCTTAAAATATTTACTATCTGGACCTTGACAGAGAAAGTTTACACTCCCTGGAAGCTTCCTGACATTCTGAAGCTTAGGGATTCTCTAAATCTCTATATCTTCTTGCTATTACAAATAATTTACTCACTTCAAAGTATTTGTTAATTATTCATTATTTGCCAGGCATATTCTAGCTGCTGAGGCAAAATTAGTGAACAAAACAGATGAAGCTGCTTTCTAGAGCTTATACCTTAGAGTGTGGAGGAAAGGAGAGAAGAGACAATGAACAAGATAAGCAAATGTATAAATGTATAAGATATTATTAAAAATTAATAAATGCCATAAAGTCAATAAGATCAAGTTACTGGGTGGAGTGAGGCTGGTGTGTGGGGTTGATCCTGTGGGTTGTCATAATGGCCTTTTTAAATAGGTACTTCATGAACTGCAATCTAAGATACACGAAGGATTTGCTGAATGTAAAGTACAGTTAGGGTGTTCCACACAGAGCAGAAAAGTTCAAAGCCTTAAGGTAGAAATGAGCTTGGAAATTTCAAGGAACTGTAAAAAGCTAGGGTAGCTTACCAGGCAATCTATCAGGAGGCAGCATGAATCTGAAAACAGACATGCAGGCTGAGTCAATATATATGTGACAGCTGCTCTTGAAAGTGAAAAGGACTTGTATCAAACTTTGTGATGAGGGAGAGAAAAATTTATTTTTCAATTTATAGTAACTACCAACGTATTGTTTTTGTTGTTGTTGTTCCTGCAACATAGTTTATATTTTCTTGACTAACATACATACAGATTATCCTTAGTTTCCCATTATTTAAATTTCAATACCCAACTAAAATATAATTTGTTATAGAAAATCCTCAATACACATTTATTAAATATCTGATATGCACCAACTATGACAGCTGAAATATGGCTACAAGGATAAATAATTCATTTTTAATGTCTCTTATAAATCCAAAAACTTAAGATGTAGTATACATTTAACTATAGTGCAATGCGGTAAGTGTTAATATCAAACCTGTGACCAGTGTGTCATGGACCAGAGAAAAATAATCCAAAAAGAGGTGAGTAAAGGTGTGGCCAAGATGATAAGAAGGAAAACGCTGAACTCATCTCTTCCCATGAGCACATCAAAATTAAAACTATATCACAGAGCAATGACCAATGAGAATAACATGAAGAGTAACAGAAAAGGTTTTCCACATCTAAATGTACAAGGAAAGAGCCACAATTCAGGTAGGAAGGTCAGAACTTGGTATAGTCAAGACTCATACTCCAAGATACGTGACACACAAATAGGTGGCTAGTCAGTGATGATTCAAGTCCCATATTGGACTCCTCAGCACGGGAGTCCTGCGTGAGGAAGAAAAGATCGCAGAACATTTGCATTTGAAGGCCAGTGGAATTTGAAGGCATACAGGAAATCTGGAGAGACGTTTGAAACAGAGAACTTGTTCTTTTTTTCTTTTTAACATTTTTTATTGATTTATAATCATTTTACAATGTTGTGTCAAATTCCAGTGTTCAGCACAATTTTTCAGTCATACATGGACATATACACACTCATTGTCACATTTTATTCTCTGTGAGCTACCATAATGTTTTGTGTATATTTCCCTGTGCTATACAGTATAATCTTGTTTATCTATTCTACAATTTTGAAATCCCAGTCTATCCCTTCCCACCCTCCGCCTCCCTGGCAACCACAAGTCTGTATTCTCTGTCTATGAGTCTATTTCTGTCCTGTCTTTACGCTTTGTTTTTGTTTGTTTGTTTGTTTTTTAGATTCCACATATGAGCGATCTCATATGGTATTTTTCTTTCACTTTCTGGCTTACTTCGCTTAGAATGACATTCTCCAGGAGCATCCATGTTGCTGCAAATGGCGTTATGTTGTCGGTTTTTATGGCTGAGTAGTATTCCATTGTATAAATACACCACATCTTCATTATCCAGTCACCTGTTGGTGGACATTTAGGCTGTTTCCATGTTTTGGCTATTGTAAGTAGTGCTGCTATGAACATTAGGGTGCAGGTGTCATCCTGAAGTAGGGTTCCTTCTGGACTTGTTCTTAAAGGGTGTGTGCAAACTCTCTTAGTCTTAGTGCAGAGGTAGTAATTTAAATGAACCCTGGGTCAGGCTGAACTAGAAAGCATCCCAGAGAGGCATGAAGCAACAGGGACATACCCCTTGGGACATAGATTCTGGAGCCAACTACTTGGGGGAGCTTGTTCTACCAGAGGACCATGGTACTGGTGAACAACATTTTGGAGTTTTCCCTCTACCTGGTTATGACTAGAGGCTTGCCTGCCCCTTAGCAGGCTGATATCAGCCCTGCCCGCCCACGCCTCCCCCAAGACCTTGTAGCTAGCCGCCCCAGGACCAAGCCCAGCCCACCAGAAGGACACCAGTCACTGCATAAGGCAGAGTTTGGCAGCCAACCAGGATGGAGCCCAGAACCATGTACCAGGACAACAGTAGTTGGTCCTGCCACAACAGAAGGGACCATGCAGCCCACAAGGGAGACATCCCTAGAGTATATAGCTCTAGCAAGCAGAGTGGAGTGTTTCACTGGGCCCCATAAGATGTCTTCCACATAAGACCACTTCTCCAAGTTTGAGAAACTTAACCAAACTACCTAATATATAGATATAAGCATAGAGACTTAGAGAAATGAGAAAATAGAGAAATCTATTTGAAACAAAGAAACATGACAAAATCTCAGAAAAAGAAATATGTTTGGATCCCTTTCTCTTTGTGTGTGTGTATTATAGGTTTGAATACACCTTATTTGAAGTGTCAATAAGCAATGTACCTGATAGAGTTTGAGGCATTAATCGTAAAAGTGCTCAAGGAATTCAGAAGAAGAAAGGATGGATGCAGTGAGAACTTCAACAGCGAGTTAGAAAACATAATGAAGAACCCTCGAAATCAGAATAACACAATAACAGGAATTTTAAAAATACACTAGAAGGAGTTAACTGTAGATTAGATTACACAGAGGAACAAATCAGTGGACTGGTAGACAAAGTAGTGGAAATCACTCAAACTGAACAGAAAGGAAAAAAGCAAATTTTAAAATAGTGGGTACTTTAATAAACCTTTGGAAAAACATCAAGTGTACTAACATTCACATTATAGCAGTACTGGAAGGAGAAGAGAGAGAAAAAGGGACAGATAACTTATTTGAAGACATAATAGTTGAAAACTTCCTAACCTGGGATTGGACAGAGATATACAGGTCCAGGAAGCACAGAATCCCAAACAACATGGAAAAAAAGAAACAAAAAATAAAGAGGCCTACACCAATATACAAATGAAATGGAAAAATTAGACAAAGATAAAGAGAGAGTCTTATGCACCAAGAGAAAAGCAACTACTTACACACAAAGAAATTCTCATAAGACTACCAGACGATTTTTCAGCAGAAACTTCACAGACCAGGAGTAGTATGATATAATAAAAGTGAGGAAAGGAAAACTCCTACAGCCAAGAATAGTTTACATGACAAAGTTATTCTTCAGATTTGAATAAGAGATAAATAATTTTACAGACAAGCATATGCTAAAAGTTCAGCACCACTACAGTGGCTTTACATTCAATGGAACTTCTCTGCATGGCAAACAAAATATCCCAACTAGAAATATAAAAATTAAAAATTAAAAAACTCTCATTGGTAAAGGCAAATATATACTAAAGGTAGTAGTTCAACCATGTTTAAAGCCAGTAGGAAGATTAAAAGACAAAAATAGTAAAATCATCTACACCCACAATACAAAAAGAAAAAATGAAAATACAATATCAAAAACCACTCAATGAGAGGAGTAAAAATGCAAGGTTGTTAAAATATGTTTGAACTTAAGATATCATCAAGTTAATCACATACAGATATAGGTTGTTATATATGAACCTCAATATAACCACAAACCAAAAACCTATAATACACACACACAAAGAGAAAGGGATCCAAACATAAAGCTAAAGATAGTCATCATAGATAGATCATAAAGGAAAAGAGCAAAAGAAGAAAAAAGAATGAAAAATAATTTCAAAAATAAGCAGAAAACAGTTAACAAAATGGCAATAAGTACAAACCTATAAATAACTACTTTAAATGTAAATGGACTGAATGGTACAATCAAAAGATACACAATGGCTGAATATATAAAAACACTAGACCCATATGCTTGCTGCCTACGAGACTCACTTCAGGTCTAAAAACAAACAGGGAATGAAAGTGAGAGAGGATAGAGAAAGGTATTCCATGCAAATGAAAAGGAAAAGAAAGTAGAGGGTACGAATACTCATATCAGATAAAATAGGCTTTAAAGACTATAAAAAGAGACAAAGAAGGATATTATACAATGATAAAGTGATCAATCAAACAAGAAGATACAACAAATGTAAATGTATATGTGCCCAATTTAAGTGTAAATATATAAGGCAAATATAAATATTAACAAACATAAGGAGAGTAATTTAAAGTACAAAATGATACTAAGAATATTTAACACCCCACTTACATAAAAGGACAGATCATTCAGAAAGAAAATCAATAAGGAAATACTGGCCTTAAATGGCATAGTATACCAGATGAACTTAATAGCTATATATAAAACATTCCATCCAAAAGCAGGAGAATAAAGATTCTATTCAAGTATATATGGAACATTTTCAAGGATAGATAACATGCTAGGACATAAGGCAATGCTCAGTAAATTTTAGAAGAGAGTAACCATATCAAGCATTTCTTGAGTCCCAAATGGTATGAGTCCCAAGAACAACAACAAAAAAAAATATATTGAAAAACACACAAAGATATAGAGGCTAAACCATATGCTACAACACAACTAATGAGTCACTAAAGAAATTGAAGAAAGAATAAAAATAAATAAATAAAAATGGAAATAAAATGATCCAAAATCTAAGCACACAGCAAAAGCAATTCTAAGAGGAAAATTTATAGTGATACAGGCCTACCTCATGAAACTAGAAAAAACCTCAAATAAACAATCTAATCTTACATCTATAGTAACTAGAAAAGAACAAACAAATCCAAATTTAGTTAAATAAAATAAATAATAAATATCAAAGCTAAAATAAATGAAGATAATATATAGGTAAATGTATCTATATCTATATGTATATATACAGATACAGATTAATGAAACAAAGAGCTATTTTTGAAAAGGTGAACAAAATTGATAAACTTTTAGTTAGTCTCAAAGAGAGAAGAGGACCCAAATACATAGAATTAGAAATGAAAAAATAGAAATACAACCACTACTACAGAAATACAAAAGATTATAAAAGATTATTATAAGCAATTAGAGGCAAATATAATGGAAAGCCTAGAAGAAATGGATGAATCTTAGAAACATACAATATCTCCCAAGACTGAATCAGAAAGAAACAGAAAATATGAATAGACCAATTAGAAATACACACACACACATATATTTATTGAAGTATATTTAGTTTACAATGTTGTGTCAATTCCTGGTACACAGCACATTGCTTCAGTCATACATGAACATACATATATTTCCATTTCATATTCTTTTTCACCAGAAATTACTGCAATATATTGAATATAGCTCCTTGTGCTATGCAGTATGAACTTAGTTATTAAACATATATAAAAAATAATGTATATAATGATAAATATTATTTATATATATAATGGAAAAATCATATATGTGTGTGTGTATATATATGTTAGCATCTGCAAATCTTGAACTCCCAATTTATCCCCCTCACTTCTTCCACCCCTGATAACTGTAAGTTTCTTTTCTATGTCTGTGAGTCTTTATTTTGTAACTAAGTTCATTTGTCTTTTTTTTTTAATAATACCACATATACATGATATTATATGGTATTCTTCTTTCTCTTTCTGGCTTACTTCACTTAGAATGACAATCTCCAGGTCCATCCATGTTGAAGCAAATGGCATTATTTTATTCTTTTTTATGGCTAAGTACTATTCCATTGTATAAATATACCACAACTTCTTTAACCAGTTATCTATGGATGGACATTTAGGTTGCTTCCATGTCTTGGCTATTATAATTAGTATCTATGAAAATTAGCATGCATGTATTCTTTTGAATCAAGGTTCCCTCTGGATATATGCCCAGGAGTGGGATTGCTGGATCATATGGTAAGTCTATTTTTAGTCTTTTGAGGAATCTCCATACTGTTTTCCATAATGGCTGCACCAAACTACATTCCCACCAGCAGTGTAGGAGGGTTCTCCACACCCTCTCCAGCATTAATCATTCATGGACTTTTTATTGATGGCCATTCTGACTGGTGTGAGGTGATACCTCACTGTAGTTTTGATTTTCATTTCTTTGATAATTAGCAGTATTGAGCATTTTTTCATGTGCTTATTGGCTATTTGTGTGTCTTCACTGGAGAATTGCTAGTTTAGATCTTCCACCCATTTTTTGACTGGATTGTGTGGGGGTTTTGTTGTTGTTTTTATTAGTTCTATGAGCTGTTTATATATTCTGGAAATTAAGCAATTGTCAAGCTCATCTTTCACAAATGTTTTCTCCCATTCTGTACATTGTATTTTTATTTTGCCTGTGGCTTCTTTTGCTGTGCAAAAGCTTATAAGTTTAATTAGGTCTCATTTGTTAATTTTTGTTTTTATTTCTATTGCCTGGGTAGACTTCTCTAGGAGAACATTGCTAAGTTTTCTGACAGATAATGTTTTGCCTATGTTTTCTTCTAAAAGGTTTTATAGTGTCTTACTTTTAAGTCTTTAAGCCATTTTGAGTTTATTTTTGTATATGGTACGAGGGAGTATTCTAACTTCATTGATTTACATGCAGCTGTCCAATTATCTCAACATCATTTGCTGAAGAGACTGTTTTACTTCCTTGTATGTTCTTGCCTCTTTCATCAAAGATTAATTGACCAAAAGTTTGTGGGTTTATTTCTAGGCTACTATATCATTCCGTTGATCCATATGTCTGATTTTGTATTGAACCATGTTAGTTTGATTACTGTAGCTCTGTAGTATTGTCTGAAGTCTAGTTCATTAGTTTTCTTCAGTATTGCTTTGGCAATTTTGAGTCTTTTGTAATCCCATATAAATTTTAGGATTATTTGTTTTAGTTCTGTGAAAAATATCCTGGGCAATTTGATGGGGGTCACATTAAATCTGTAGATTGCTTTGCATAGTATGGCCATTTGAACAATATTAATTCTTCCAGTCCAAGAACATGGGATATTTTTCCATTTCTTCAAGTCATCTTTAATTTCCTTAGTCAGTGTTTTGTAGTTCTCTGTATATAAGTCTTTCACTTCCTTGATCAGATTTTTTTCCTAGGTGTTTCATTTTTTTAATGCAATTTTTAAATGGATTGTTTCTTTACTTTACTTTTCTGATATTTCATTGTTAGTGTGAAGAAATGCAACTGATTTCTGTATATTAATCTTGTATCCTCCTAAACTGCCAAATTCTCTTATCAGCTGTAGTAGTTTGTGTGGAGCCTTTAGGGTTTTCTATATATAATAACATGTCATCGGTATCTTGTCTGATTGCTGTGGTAAGGACTTCAAAGACCATGTTGAATAGAAGTGATGAGAGTGGGCATCCTTGTCGTGTTTCAGATTTTAGCAAAAAGGCTCTCAGTTTTTCACTGTTGAATATTATGCTGGCTGTAGGTTTGTCATAAATAGCTTTTATTATGTTGAGATATGTTCTCTCTATACTCACTTTGGTAAGAGTTTTTATCATAAATGGTTGTTGAATTTTATCAAATGCTTCTTCTGCATCTTTTGAGATGATCATGTGACATTTGTCCTTTCTCTTATTGATGTGGTGTATCACGTTCTTTGATTTGCTTATGTTAAACCACTCCTGTGTCCCTGGGATGAACCCAACTCGATCAAAGTGCATCATCTTTTTTCTGTGTTGTTGGATTCTGTTTGCTAGTATTTCATTGAGGATTTTTGCATCTATGTTAATCTACAATATTTGGCCTATAGTTTTCTTTTTCAGTAGTGTCTTTGTCTGGCTTTGGTATCAGGGTGATGGTGGCTTCATAGAATGAGTTTCAGAGTATTTCCTCCTGTTCAGTCTTTTGGAAGAGTTTGAGAAGAATTGGTATGAGCTGTTCTTTGTATGTTTGGTAGAACTCCCCAGTGATGCCATCTGGTCCTGGACTTTGGTTTGCAGGGAGGTTCTTTATTGCTGATTCTATTTTACTTCTAGTGATTGGTGTCTTCAAATAAACTATTTCCAGTTGATCTGGTGGTTCTTCTGTGTTACTTTCTTTTCCTTTTTTTCTTTTTCTTTTTGTGGTTTGATAATTTTCTTTTGTATTAGCTTTGTAGCTAACCTGTTTTTTGAGTATGTTAACCCATTATAGTATCTGTTCACTTTAGGCTGGTAGTCACATAAGCTCAAACATATCCTAAAAAGAATGAAAGGGGAAAAAAGAAAAAAGAAAGGAAAGAAAGAGAAAAAATTATATGTTTTCTTGCTCCCCTCTCCCACCTTTAATGATTTTGATATCCTGTTTTTTGAGGGGTTTTTTGTTTTGTTTTGTTTTTTTACATCTTCACATTTATTCTCCTGCAATTCATTGTAGTTATCGCATTTCTGATTATGGTTATCTCATTTGTATAGCTTCTTGCTTCTTACCTATTTAACTCTTTGTTTTTCTCTTTCTGCCTTTAGAATCATTTCTTTATCTTTAAACTTGGCCATCTTGACTATAATGTCTTGGTGTAGGTCTGTTTGGATTCTTGTTGTGGGCCCTTTGTGCTTCTTGTACTTGGATATCTGATTCCTTCTTTAGGTTTGGGAAGTTTTCAGTCATGATTTCTTCAAATACCTTTTCAATTCCCTTTGCTTTTCTCCTTCTGGGACCTCTGTTATGCAAAGGTTGGCACACTTTGTATTACCACATAGATCCCTTATATTGTTTTTGTTGGTTTTTACTCGCTTTTCTGTCTGCTATTCTGATTGTGTGACTTCTGCCATCCTGTCTTCTAAGTCACTTACTTGTCCCTGTGCATTATCTAGTCTGCTTTTAACTGCCTTTAGCCCAGCTCTTATCTCAGGCATTGAGTTTTCTGTTTTTAATTGGCTCCTCTTTATAGTTTCTTCTTTCCTTTCTATCTCTTTCTATTTATAGTCTCTCTTATTTACTAAGTGTTTTTATCACCCCCTTTTTGAAGTCATGATCTAGTAGAGTGTTGAGGTCTAGCTCATTGTTCATTCTTTCAAGGAACTTGCCTTATTCTTTTAATTAGGAGTGGATCCTCTGCTTCTTCATTTTACTTATATTTCTCTCTATGGATTTAGGAGCATCAATAATCTACAGTGGTCTTGAAGGGCTTTTTTCATTATTTTTTTATTTGTTTGTTTTTATTTAAAGTGGGAGCCCTCCTGTGTAGACTGTTTGCATCTAATAGTTTTGTTGTGAGGCTGTTCTTAGTATGGGTGTTTGCCACATCTTTCTTCCTTGTATGTTGGCTGTTATTCCTTTAATGGGGATGTGCTTGGTGTTGTGGTGATCAGAGCATGCCCTGAGCATTGTTATTGAGGTAGGCCTCCTTTCTGGTTCTGTAGTTGTCACAGCCTCAGCAGGGTCTGGGTCTGCTCCTCTGCTGCTGGAATAGAGGCTTCTAGACCTGTTTCTGAGCTGTGGTGTGTGGTAGGCAAGGTTGGAGAGCTTTAGCTGGAAAGAAGAGTCACTGAGTGTATCTCTGCAGATGTCCTGTGGGAAGCACCCTCCATGGTGCTGCCTGTCACTTATTATGTGGGCTTACAAAGTACTCTATGTTGATGCTGCCTGTTTCCCCACCTTAGCTGCAGGAATGTCAGCCACCTGCTTTGGGGTCCTCCAAGTTTTGGACTTTCAGAACCACCAACACAGATCCACCATTGTCAGGTACTAAGACCTCCCATAGTGAGCATGCAGTCACATACCTCAGTCTGTGCTGTGCCACAAGGTCATTGCAGACCCCTAGCCCCACCTCTGCATATGGTAGTGTACACCAGCCTGTTGTAAATACCCATACTCACTCTTACAGAACTCTGCTCACTACCTGTTCATCCTACAGGTGCAGGTACACAAAGGCATCAGTGGAGCAAATCTACCCTCTCTGACTGGGGCTGTAAACAAATCTCAGTCCCACCCAAATCTCAGCCCCTGGGTATGGATTCAGCTTTCAGGCCCGCCTTCATGCAGCAGTGATGGCTATGTCTGTGCCCCTCCTTTCTTCTCACAACAGCACACCAACAATAGAGCCAAGAGGAGACACTGACTATGGTGTGGCTGTGTTGTGCCCCTCCCCATGCATGCCATCAGTGGTGCTTTTTTGTGGGTGTCCTAGACTATTCTGTTCCACACACACCACCATCCAGAGCCCACAATGCTCTCCAGTCCCCTGAGGCTGCATCTGTCCAGTGAGCCCCAGCCCTCTCCCTGGGCTTGTCACAAATCTCCAGCAGTCAGTCTCAGCTTGTCCCTGCTGGCTTGCATCTACAGTTGGGGAATTCAAGGAACTTCCATGCTAGTTTCTCTTAGTTCTGTCTGCCAAGTGGCAGCCACTTTCTTCTCTGAGCCTCAAAAGCTCTGCATGTGTCCCAGCTGACTTCCTGGCTAGAAAGGGGGTGTCTCTGCTTGAGGGTACCTTTCTTCCTTTGCCTATTCCTCCCCACAGGACTGGTCCTGCACTGATTTTCTTTTTCTTTTCTCTTATTTTTTCTTCCTGGATTTTTTTTGAAAATCCTCTCGTATTTTGAAGTTAGAGAAACTGGCAGAGTTCAGTACGTGTTCTGTGTGATTCAGTGGATTTGTAGATATACTTCCTGGTGTATTTGTGGGAGAGGGCAAGCTATGAGTCTCTTTAGTCCATCATCTTGGCACCTCCCTCCTATCAAATGCTTAAAGAAGAGTTAACACCTGCCATTTTTGAACTATTCTAATAAACTGCAGCAGAAGGAATGCTTCTAAACTCATTCTACAGGTCCGCCATTGCCCCAACACCAAAGCCAGATAAAGATCCTACAAAAAAGTAAACTGTAGAGTCATATCACTAACGAACATAGATGCAGAAACCTCAACAACATTCTAGCAGACCAAATTCAGCCATACACTGAAAGGACAATACATCAGTATTAAGTGGGATTTATCCTAAGAATGCAATGATAGTTCAGTATCAGCAAACCAGTCAACGTGATACAGCACATTAACAAAAGGAAAGATAAAAGTCATATGATCGTCTCAATAGATACAGAAAAAGCTTTTGACAAAATCCAAAATCCATTTATGATAAAAACTCTCTGGAAAGTAGATATAGAGGGAACATACCTCAACTTAATAAAGACCATATTTGACAAACCAGCAGCCAAAATTATACTCACCAGTGAAAAGCTAAAAGCATTTACTCTACAATCAGGAACAAAACAAGACTGCCAGTTTTATTCAACATAGTCCTAGAAGTTTTAGTCACAACAATCAGACCCCCCAAAAAAAGAAATAAAAGAAACTCAAATCAGAAAAATAAAGAAGGCATAAAACTGTCATTGTTTGCAGTTTACATGATACCATACAAAGAAAATCATAAAGACACTTTGAAAAACTATGAGAACTAGTGAATGAATCCAGTAAAGTTCCAGGACACAAAATTAACATACAGAAATCTGTTGTGTTTCTACGCACTAATGATGAACTATCAGAATAGGAATGAAGAAAGCAATCACACTAAATTTGCATCAAAAAGAATAAAATTCCTCAGACTAAATCTAACCAAAGAGGTAAAAGGTACTCATAAAACTATAAGACCTTGATGAAAGAATTCTAAGATAACACAAACAAATGGAAATATATACCATGCAAGTGAATTGGAAAAATTAATATTATTTAAATGACAAACTGCAGGTTCAATCCAAACTCTATCAAAATATCAATGGCATTTCTCAGAACTAGAATGAATAATTCTAAAATTTGTGTGGAAATACAAAATACCCTGAATAGCCAAAACAATCCTGAAAAAGAACAAAGCTAGATGTATCAACCTCCCTGATTTCAAACTATATTATGAAATTACAGTAATCAAAACCATATGATACTGGCACAAAAAACAGACACATCAAAACATAGGACAAAATAGGGACATGAGCCCACACACATATGGTCTACTAATCTGTAACAAATGAGGCAAGAATGTGCAATGAAGAAAAGGCAGCCTTTTCAACAAGTGGTGTTAGGAAAACTGGAAATCTATATGCAAATGAATCAAATGGGTCTACTTTTTCACAACATATAAAATAATAAACTCAAAGTGGATTAAAGACTTAATCCCGAAATCATAAAATCCTAGAAGAGAACATAAGTCATACACCTTTTGACATTGGTATTAGCAATACTTTATGGATCAGCTTCCTCAGGTAAGGGAAACAAAAGCAAAAATAGACAAATGAGTATACATGAAACCAGAAAGACTTTGCACAATATATCTGATAAGAGGTTAATATCCAAAATATACTAAAAAAAAATCCTCATACAAATAAACATCAAAACAAATAAATAAACAATCCAGTTAAAAATGGGTAGATGACCTGAATAGACATTTTTCCAAAGAAGACATACACATGACCAACAGAACATCAAAAAGGCTCAACATCATAATCATCAATGAAATGCAAATCAAAACTGCAATGAGATACCACCTCATACCTGTCAGGATGGCTATTGCCATAAAATAAAACAAAAGAAAATAGAAGACAAATAACATGTGTTGATAAGGATGTGCAAAAAAGGGAACCCTCATGCATTGTTGGTGGAATTGTAAACTGGTGCAGCCACTATGGAAAACAATATGATGTGTCCTTTAAGAAACTTAAAAAATAGAACTACTACGCATTTCAGCATTTCCACTCTTGGATATTTATCCAAAGAAAACAAAAGCAATAATTCAAACACACACACACACATATATATATATGCTGTCTTTATGGCAGCATTGTTAACAACAGTCAAGATATGGAAGCAACCTAAGCATCTATCAATATACAAGTGGATAAATAAGATGCAGTATGTATACAATAGAGATTTACTCAATCATAAAAATGAAATTTTGCCATTAGCAACAAAAAGGATGTATCTAGATGATATTACACTAAGTGAAATAAATCAGAGACCCACATAATCTCATTTATATGTAGAATCAGAAAACCAAAACCAACAAACAAAATAAAAGAAAACAGACCCATTATTACAGAGAAAAAAAAATGGGTGGTTACCAGAAGGGAGTGGGCAACTGGTGGACAAATAAGATAAAAGGGATTAAGAGGTAAAAACCTCCAATTATATAATAAATAAGTCACAGGAGTATTAATATTAAAACAGCATAAAAAATATGATTGACAACATTTTAATAACTTTATATCAGGGACTGATGATTACCAGACTTAACATGGTGATCATAATGCATTTCATAATGCATGCAAATGTTAAATGCAATACACCTGGAACTAATATAATATTGTACATCAACTATATTACAATTAAAAAAACAAATGTCACAAAAATACAAGGTGGAATGGGCTTCCCTGTCCAGCGTAGCCCTTTTTGCATTGGGCTTTCTTTCACTTTCCTAATAATCCTGGGATGTAAATGGCGAAAGTGTCATTACCTTCATCTTATATGTAAACAATGAAGCTTAGGGATTATAAAGAGCTTATCTCTGACTTCCTACCCGTGGTTACTGGAGTAGAGCATTGAGCCCTGACTTGTGTTTGAAATAAATATCCAATTTGAAGTTGCCTGGCAACTGATAAAAACTGAGCAGCAGCTCAGCTTTTACACTAAAATTTCCATTTAACAACTTGGTTGATTCAGACTGAGCCTCTTCAGACTCTCCTACATTTTAATCAGAAGTTTACCTTTGTTAAAACTATTTTATTAAGAAATAACACACATTATTTGGGTGCAGATGCTCACAGGGAGCAAGCTTAAAATAATTATGACAATAATCTGTTTTCAAATATTACCTAACCTTCAAGTTTCCAGCCCACATGTAAGGAGCTTGAAAGTTGCCACTTCTTCCTAGCAACAAGTAAAAACGTTAATAGACTGAAAAATCAATAACTCTTCTCGGATTCACATGACAGATGAGGACACGAGGCTAACTAACTGCAGTCACCAGAGTTGTAGAGACAGACAATGAACGCAGGGAGTCACAGCCTCCCAGAGCAGAAACTCAGTGAGTGGAAACCATGGCAGGAATCAGACTCTGGGTAGGAAAAACTGAAGTGTAATTGATGAAATTCTGAGGTTCAGTGCAGGCAACTCTGAGAGTTAACTTCAGGGGACCCAGTCTTAAGGGAATTCCCCCCAATATTATGAGATTTACCTCTAAGATCTTGACCAGATCTCCACAATAAATATTAGAGTAAAGTTCTTACATGCTTCCAGGCTAGGGTAGGGTAGAGGAAAAATTCTGAAATATATACCAGAGCACTCTTCTTAATAAAGTCTGCTTTCAGGAGTAACTAGTTAATCAGAGCCTGCTTGACCTGGGAGATGGCACATTCTGGCCATCCTATTCCACCTAAGTGGGGGTAGATGAAGGAATAAAACTGAGAAACACTGTTAAAGTTCATAATCAGGAGGTACAGGCTCACTAGATGACTGAAACATAGTCATAGGACTAGAGAATGCTTGCCTTCCCCATATGTCTCACCGCTACATTACTAAAGGACTATTTACAGAAGTTCCTTTTACCCAGTACATCATGTCTAGCTATGTAAAAAATTATAAATAAATAACTAAATTATAAAAGGATCTGTTGACATACAAATGATCAGTGATCCCATCATGATCATAGCATATTAGAGATGAAAAGGATCCTTAGACATTACTTAGCTAAATCCTCTTGCCTCAAAACAGAGTCAATTGATACTCAGGTTAAAAAAGAAGCTATTGGACAATTCACTGTAGGCCTAGCTATAGCTCCTACAGAACTTGAAAGCAGTGAAAGCAGTATCACTTACAGTCAGTTATAGCGCGTATATGGGTATCAATGGCTTGGCAGTAGGATAAGTCAGACTGAAGATGACCTGGACACAAGATAGAGCCATAGGGAAAGATGGCTCTAGGGCCCAGATGACCTCAGTTTGTTCACTAGTCAACGCCAGTTGAATATAAAATTTAAAAATGAAGTCTTTCTCAGGTAAAGACGTAGATGACAAGCTTTCATAGATCATGAGGAGGCAGTGGGTCAAAATTCAGATGAGCAGGCAGCAAGGACAGAAATAGACTCCCATTTCTGCTGATGGTGAGAATAAATCAGGTGACAAAGCCAGGCTCTTTCCTACGTCCACATGGCCTTCTATTTACATAACCTACTAATATTCTCGATTCTTTCATAAATATATATATGTGTGTGTGTGTGTGTGCATAGTCAGTTTACAACGTTGTGTCAATTTCTGGTGCACAGCACAATGCTTCAGTCATACATGAACGTACATATATTCATTTTCATATTCTTTTTCTCCATAAGTTACTACAAGATATTGAATATAGTTCCCTGTGCTGTACAGAAATAGACTCACAGATATAGAAAACAAACTTATGGTTACCAGTGGGGGAAGAGGGTGGGAAGGGATTAAGTTAGAAGTTTGAATTTGTAGATTCTAATATATATATAAAATAGATAAACAATATTCGTCATTCTTGAGCCCTTATATTATACATTTCTCATTAGACATTTAGCATATACTTTAAAATTATTTTTAAATGTTTTATGAATATATGAATTTGTTACCTCAACTTAATTGCAGTAAATTAGAGAAAACTATCTCATATTTAGCCCACCAAGATTTGGGGTAGTTTGTAGTCATTAATACTAGTTTAATTTTTTAAAATATTCAACTTCTTTACTGTTCCTTAATCATTCTTGTGGCGGGCTCAAGATATCTAAGACGACCTCTTGACTGGAGCCATTTCATCACAAGGGTCCCTGGATTATAGTTCTCGTAACT
Source organism: Camelus bactrianus (assembly GCF_048773025.1). NCBI lineage: Eukaryota > Metazoa > Chordata > Mammalia > Artiodactyla > Camelidae > Camelus > Camelus bactrianus. The sequence continues at coordinate 6,449,117 of NC_133568.1, read as the reverse complement.
GGGGCTAAAGAGGGGGTTGGTAATCAGTGATCTTCTCCAGCCCAAGGTTGCCTTTTTGGAAAGGCAAGGGGCAGCTGTTTGTCCCTTCCTCTATATGAGACTTTATCAGATTCTATTTTTATCCACAAATCAGCAGTTTCTGTATTTAAAAATTAAGAAGAAAATTAGGGACACTGCACTTATGGGTTAAGATTGAGATAACATGTCCTGGTATTATATTAAGAACCATTCATGGAACCTTGCTCCAAAATGGGAAAAAAAAAAAACAAAACTGCTCTGAAAATGTGAAATGAAACAACCTGGCTAAATTGTTCATTTAGAGATATGAATTATTAACTGGTAATGCAGTAAGGCCGAATTTAATCCAGTTAAATCCCAATATTCTAAGACTTTAAAGTAGTAGTTGAAATTATAAAGTCCTCTTGACAGGTATTCCATACATTTGCTATGCACCTTTACAACTACACTTTGCACACTTTCTCATGAACACATGGACATCTCAAAAACCTTATAGTCAGGGACTGGCTCAGGCTACTCTACTTAACTAGGTGTTGAATTTCACTGTGTCACGACTTCTCTAAGCCCCAAACTTCATTCTAAGGAAAGGGACACTGGACTACATGAGCCCTAAGACTCCTCAAATTGTGTTATTCTGTGCCATAGATGTCAGAGTGCCATCTCAAAGTAAAAATGTCCTCCTCATTCTTCCTTGAAATATATGATTCTCCGCAACAAGTACTCTGTCTGATCTTATTCCCTCACCTTCCTACCACCCAAGTGCAACCTCTTTCTGAAAAGTTACTGGTTTGTTAAATGAAGAAGAAAAAAAAAAAGCAAACTCATTTATCCTAAAAATAACCAGCTGGTGTGAGATTTTTGTCTACATTACACACTAATTAAATAGAGAAACATTTAAAATAAAAAAAAATTTAATTTACTAACAAATGGCAAGTACTCTTCTAAAATTATCCTTCTGGCTCACTGTGAGCATTTCAAGATTTAATTAATAATATAATCAGGCTACATTTGTGAAATGCCAATATGGATGGATGTGATTTGAAAACGTAGCTTCTGTTTTCCATCGTGACTTATGGGTTGTTGTTTTAAGAGAGAGCTGCACTCTATTGAAGATGCTGGATCTTTCAATTTGTATAAAGTTAAAATGAGTTTGTGGAGTCTTGCAAGCTCTGTCCACAGTTCCATGGTACATATAATGGTGCAATGCCTAGTCCCTGACACAGGGATGCATCTTGATTCAGTTTCTTTCATTTACTAGAAATGATAAACATAAAGTCAGTTTGGGTTTTGATGGTGTCCACATGTTGAGCACTTTTGAACTGGGTGATAATGTTGCATCTTGGATGTGGAACCAACTCATCTGATAGACTGAGTTCAAAGTAGGTTAATGCCCTGATGTGATAAAAAGAAGAAAAACAGAAATGTGCCATCTCTTTTTTTCTGTCTTGAAATTTGAGGTGACCAAAAGAACAGTCTTAAAAATACTGTAACTTTTGCTAGATTTATATTTGATAACATGTTTTTTCTTCATTCTTTCTTATTCTGCCATGCCCTCACCACCCATCCTGTCCTGAAGGCCCCACACAGTGGATTGCAAATGCCATAGCTGTGGGGACTTAAGGGGAATGAAGGGTTGCCATGGACACTGTTGAAGACAACAGGGAGGTGGTAGGAGTTAGCAATGAGAAGAAGAAAAACTGATGGCAAGATTTTCCCATTGAGTATATTCTCATTCAACAGCAAAGTTCAAGCATTGAAAGCGAAGTTCTTGGTCCTAGAATGGCACCTGATGAGTATTCAGGTGTCTCTGCCTCCCTTGTCAAAATTTGTTTTTAAAAGTGTTTTTAAATTAGCCACTTACTCCTATAATTATATAGTTACAAATTATTAGTCTATGAGTTATTTTCTCACATATTAACAAAATGAGTTATCACCTAAAACCACCCAGAATGGCCATCATTGAAAAGTCTACAAATGATAGATGCTGGAGAGGGTGTGAAGAAAAGGGAACCCTCCTACACTGTTGATGGGAGGGTAGACTGGTGCAGTCATTATGGAGGACAGTATGAAGGTTCCTTAAAAAATTGAAAATAGAAATACCATGTGATCCAGCAATCCCACTCCTGGGCATATATCCAGAGAAAAATAAAACTCAAAAAGACACATGCACCCCAATGTTCATAGAAGCATTATATACAGTAGCCAAGACATGGAAACAACCCAAATGTCCATCAACACATGACTGGATAAAGAAGATGTGGTACATGTATACAATGGAACACTACTCAGCCATAAAAAAGAATAAAAGACTGCCATTTGCAGCAATATGGATGGACCTGAAGATTGTCATTCTAAGTGAAGTGGGCCAGAAAGAGAAAGAAAAATGCCAAATGATACCACTTATATGTGAAATCTAAAAATAGTAATAATAATGACATACATGAACTACTTATTATTTATAACTTAGATTATTGATTTCTTGAATATGTGTAAGCACATTTGACTGTCCTTTATGATTGGATTACTGTATTCTGTTGATTATTTTGTGCTTGACTTTACTCCTTTGATAACTATGTAAGTTTAAAAAGCTAAAGCTCTAATCTGTTCTTAGAAACTATGATCAATACATATATGTAAAGTAAAAAAAATACTCTTAGTATTCACATGGAATAATTCATGTGTAATTAATATCATCTAAGCATATAAACTTATGATAAAAAATCCTTTAAAATCCTTCTTTTCTGAAATATTTAAGTCCTTGCAGTGCAACCCTATTAATACTATTCATTTAATGAGTAAAACCTTTATTGTTATGTAGTATGAAATTTTAAAAGTTATAGGAACGATTTTGTCATTCATTCTAAATTAGTAAAGAATTGGACAAGAAATTAGATACGAATCAAATTTATTTTTAATTTTACGTAAAAAAGAAGGCCAAACTTTACTAAAATCCTATTGTCCAGTTGGTGATAGATTTCAAACAAGATGTGGAAGTTCGAACCTTTTTTCATAAGTTTTCTTGCTCACTTTTTGTTAGAATTATACTTCTTTCTATGTTCTCTGTCACGAGACTCCATGATGCCATCCATTGGAGTGAGCAAAGGGTAGTCCCTTGCTTCACTTGTGCTAAGCTTGACCATGTCAAGCTGAAGTGTCAGTATGACTATTCTGGGCCATAATATCAAACTGTGTCACATGTTCGTGCTTGCCCTCTTTGACTCCTGTCATTTGCCAAGAATACACACCAGGAGTAAGCATGGCCTAAGAAGAACAATGAGAAGACCTATGAAAGAGATCTGAAGCTGGCCTAGTCTGAAGCCAAACCAAGCAGGGCTCCAGGCAACCTGCAGACCTGAGAAAGAAAAAATAAACACTTATTGGGGTGTCGCTGAATTTTGGGGTGATTTATTCCAAGGCATTGTTGCAACATTAGCTGACTTGTGCACTAGGCCATCATTTTCTTTCACTCCAAGATTCGTTTGATTGCACATAAGTTTTATAAATTTGGTTTAACTGTATATAATGTTTTTTAAAGAGGTCCCTCAGAAAAATGTGATCTTGTTTACTTTATTTTAGGGTTGTTGATATAGTATCCAAGCGAACAAGGCATACCAGTGAAAGTATAAAGTATACGGATTCAAAATAATCCAGAATCTTATGTTGGACTAAAAATAAATATTTTTTAATCCATTTAGTCAAAATCAGCCCATTAATAGTTTGAGCAGATTACAATCTGTTTCCAATTACTTGAGATCTAAGTTAGGCACTAAACCTCCCCCAAATTATTCTTCAAATATGTTGTATGGGTTTATTTACTATTTTGGTAACCTAATTATAGCCCTCACCTCTAGTATACTTGATGATTCAGTCCCCTTAAATAGTGCCCACTAAAACATCCCTGATAAATATATAAAGCATTCTTTTTTTTTTAGATATCTTTCCATTTTTTGCATCATCTTCAATTTCTTTCATCAATGTCATATACTTTTCCATGTATAGAATATTCACCTCCTTGGTTAAATTCATTCCCAAGTATTTCATAATTTTTGAAGCTATTTTAAATGACATTGTTTCTTTTTTTTAATTGAAGTACAGTCAGTTACAATGTGTCAGTCTCTGGTGTACAGCACAATGTCCCAGTCATACATATACATGCATATATTCATTTACATATTTTTTACCATTAGAGATTATTACAAGATATTGAACATAGTTCCCTGTTCTATGCAAAGGAAACTTTTTTAAAATCTGTTTTTATATATAGTGGCTAACATTTATAAATCTCAAACTCCCTTATCCCTTCCCATTCCCTTTCTCTGGTAACCACAAAATTGTTTACTATGTTTGTCAGTTTGTTTCTGTTTTGTAGATAAGTTCACAGTATCCTTTTTTTATTTCGACTCCACATATGAGTGATATCATGTGGTATTTTTCTTTCTCTTTCTGACTTACATCACTTTGAATGACAATCGCCAGGTCCATCCATATAGCTGCAAATGGCATTTTTCTTTTTATGGCAGAGTAGTATTCCATTGTGTAAATATATCACAACTTCTTTATCTGTGGATGGACATTTGGGTTGCTTCTGTTTTGGCTAGTGTATATAGTGCTGCTGTGAACATAGGGGTGCATGTATCTTTTTTCATTAGAGTTTCCTCCAGATATATACCCAGAAGTGGAGTTGCTGGATCATATGGTAAGTGTATTTTTAGTTTTTTGAGGAATCTCCATACTGCTTTCCATAATGGCTGCACCAAACTACATTCCTCCCAGCAGCATAGGGGGGTTCCTTTTTCTCCACAGACTCTCCAGCATTTATCATTCATGGGCTTTTGAATTATGGCCATTCTGACTGGTGTGAGGTGATACCTCATTGTAGTTTTGATTTGCATTTCTCTGATAATTAGTGATATTGAGCATTTTTTCATGTGCCTATTGATCATTTGTATTTCTTTGGAGAATTGCTTGTTTAGGTCTTCTGCCCATTTTTGGATTGAGTTGTTTGTTTTTTTCTTAAGTTGTATGAGCTGTTTATATATTCTGGAAATTAAGCATTTGTCAGTCTCATCATTTGCAAATATTTTCTCCCACTTTGTAAGCTGTCATTTTGTTTTGCTTATGGTCTCCTTTGCTGTGCAAAGCTTATGAGTTTAATTAGGTCCCATTTATTTATTTTTGCTCTTTTTCCATTGCCTGGGTAGACTGCTCTAGAACATTGCTAAGATTTATGTCAGAGAATGTTTTTTCTATGCTTTCTTCTAGGAGATGTATTCTGTCTTTTTTTATATTTTGTATTTCTGTGCTATTAGTTGTAATTGCCCCATTTTCTTTTCTTTATTTGTGTTCTCTCTGTTTTCTTCTTGGTGAGGCTCACCAGAGGTTTGTCAATTTTGCTTACTCTTTCAAAAAACTAGCTTGTTGTTTTATTGATTTTTTTCTATTTCTTTAATCTTTATTTTATTTATTTCCTCCCTGATCTTTATTATTCCCTTCCATCTGCTGACTTTTGGTTTTGTTTGCTCTTTATTTTTTCCTAATTCTTTTAGATGGTAGGTTAGGTTGTTTATTTGAGATTGCTACTCTTTTTTGAGGAAGGCCTACATTGCTATGAACTTCCCTCTTAGGGCTGCTTTTGCTGCATCCCATAGGTTTTGTGTAGTTGTGTTTTCGTTGTCATTTGTCTCTAAGTATTTTTTAATTTCATCTTGGATTGCATCATTGACCCATTGGTTTTTCAGTAGCATGCTGTCATTTTTTTCTCCTTTGTTTTTCTCTCATTGATTACTAGTTTCATGGTATGGTGGTCAGAAAAGAGGCTTGAAATAATTTCCTTTCTCTTAAATTTGTTGAAGCTTTTTTTGTGTCTGAGTACATGATCTATCCTAAAAAATGTTCCACGTGCACTTGAAAACAATGTGTTATCTATTTTGGGGGTGTAATGGCCTGAAAAATCAACCAAGACCAATTGTTCTATTGTGTCATTTAGTTTCTCCATTGCCTTATTAATTTCCTGTCTGAAAGATCTGTCCAATGGTATTAGTGGGGTGTTAAATTCTCCTACTATGATTGCCTTCCCATCAATTTCTCCCTTTATATCTGTTAGTATTTGCTTTATGTATTTAGGTGCTCCTATATTGAGTGCATATACATTAATGAGTGTAATATCCTCCTCTTGTATTGCTACTTTAATCACTATATAGTTTTCTTCTTTATCTTTCTTTATGGACTTTGTTTTAAAGTCTATTTTACCTGAGATCAGTATTGCTACTCCTGCTTTCTTGTCATTTGCATTTGCATTAAGTATCTTTTTACATCCTCTCACTTTTTATCTATGTTTGTCCTTCTCCCTAAAGTGGGTCTCTTATATGCAGCATATTGTAAGTTCTTGTTTTATTACCCAGTCTGCCATTCTGTTGTTTGATTGGAGCATTTAGTCCATTGATATTTATAGTAATTATTGATAGATGTGTGTTTATTGCTATTTTGTACTTAGTTTTCCAGTTGATTTGGTATTTCCTCCTTGTTCCTTTCCTTTTTGTGTGTGTGGTTTGATAATTTTCTTTTGCATTATCTTGGCTTCTTTTTGGTTTTTGTGACTCTATTGTATGCTTTTGACTTGTGGTTACTCTGTTTTTTAAGTATATTAACCCATTACTATATCTGTTTGCTATAAATTGATAGTCATATAAGCTCAAACCCATACTAAAAAATCATAAAAAAGAAAAAAATATATATTTTCTTGCTCCCCTCTCCCACCTTTAATGATTTTGATGTCCTCTTTTACATCTTTATGTTTATTCCATTGTAACTCATTGTAGTTACTGCTTTTTCAATTGTGGTTTTCTCCTTTCCATAGCATCCTGCTGCTTTTTTATTTAGAGTAGACCTTTCAATATTTCCTTTAGCATAGGTTTAGAATTGCTGAATTCTTTTAGGTTCTGTTTTTCTGTGAAATTTTTATCTCTCTTTCTATTCTAAAGAATAGCTTTGTTTGATAGTTTCCTAGTTTGCAGCTTTTTGTCATTCAGGACTTTGAATATATCTTGCCACTCCCTTCTGGCCTGCAGTGTTCATGTAGAGAAATCAGCTGAAAGCCTTATGGGGGTTCCCTTGTAACTAAATCTTTGTTTTTCTCTTGCTGCCTTTAGAATCATTTCTTTATCTTTAACCTTAGCCATGTTGATTATAATATGTCTTGGTGTAGGTCTATTTGGATTCTTTTTGTTGGGAACCCTCTGTATTTCCTGTATTTGGATATATGATTTCTTCTTTAGGATTAGGAAGTTTTCAGTCATGATCTCTTCAGATACCTTTTCAATTCCCTTTGCTCTTTCTTCCCCTTCTGGGACCCCTATTATGCAAAGGTTGGCACACTTTATGTTATCCCATAGGTCCCTTATATTGTTTTCACTGGTTTTAATTTATTTTTCTGTGTGCTGTTCTGATTGGGTAACTTTTGTTATCCTGTCTTCTACACCACTTTTTTGTTCTTCTGCATTGCTTTTGGCAGCCTTTACCTTGGCTCTTATCTCTGCCATTGAGTTTTCTGTTTTTAATTGGATCCTCTGTATAGTTTCAATTTCCTTTTTAAAGTATTCTCTGTCTCTATTCATAATCTCTTTTAGTTATTTCAGTATTTTGATTACTTCCTTTTTGAAATCATACTCTAGTAGAATATTGAGGTCTACTTCATTGATCATTCTTTCAGGGGATTTCTTTTGTTATTTTAATTGGGAGTCTTTCCTCTGCTTCTTCATTTTACTTATATCTGTCTGGCCCCATGGATTATGGAGTATTAGTTTTCTCCTGTGATCTTGAAGGGTTTGTTTTTTTTTTAAAGAGGATGTGGAAATAAAACTAGAAAAAAATAAAACAAAACAAAAGAAAAAGCAAAACAAAACAAAACAGCAACAAAACATAGAAATAGTTTTTTTAATTTTTTTAATTTTAAAAGAAGAATAAAGATTTAAAAACAACAAAATAAAAAACAAAAATAAAAAAATTAAAATAGTTTTTAAAATTTAAAAATTAAAAAAAGAAGAGATTTAAAAATAGAATGAAATAAATAACAAAGAAAACAAATTTAAATTTTTTAATTGAAATGAAATTTTAAAATAAGAAAAGATTTTAAAAACAGAATAAAATAAATAACAAGAGAACAAAAAATAAAATTTTTTAAATTAAAAAGATAAATTTAAATAGAAGAAAAGATAGTATTAAAAAGATTTAAAAAATAAAAATAACAAAAATACTAAAAATTTAAAAAAGAAAAGAAAAATGAAGAAAAAGGAGACTTTGTTTCCATGTAGACTCTTTGATCCTAATAATTTTGTTATGAGGTCTGTTTTAAGTATGGATTGTTGCCAAGTCTTCCTTCTGTCTCTTTTGGCTACTGTCCCTTTGATTGGGGGGGTGTGGTCAGTGTTGTGGTGGCCAGAGCCTGCCCTCACTATTGAGTGGGTCCTCCTTTTTGTTCTGTGGTTATCACGGTCCTGACAGGAGCCAAGTCTGTTCTCCTTTTGTTGGAATGGAGGTTTCCCAGCGCCAAATGCAGCTCCTGCCGTCGCCCTCCTGCTTGAACTCTGTTGCTTGTTCCAGAGGCCCGTGCATATCACCCTGGTCAGTGCTGCTCCCAGCGCTGTGTCAGTGCAGGACAGGCCAGCTCACAGAAAATGGCTGCACCAGCCCTCGCCCCTGCTTTGTGCCAGAGCTCTGCTCCTTGCTCGTTTGTCTTAGAGGCACAAGTCCACAAAGGCACCCAGGGAGCAGAACTGTCCCCTCTTCCTGGGGCTTTAAACAAACCTGAGTTCAGCCTAAGAGGTTCGAGAGCCCCTGGGTACAGATTCAGCTTTCAACCCTGAGGCCACCTGGGAGCTACGCACTGGTGAATATGGTGGCTGTGGCCAAGCCCCCCCTCTCTTCTCCAAGGAACACGCCGCAATGGTGCTGCAGGTCTGCGGAGACAAAGCCTGCGGCACCCTTCCCCCCAGCGAACACCAGTAGTGTTGCTTTTCTTTTCTTTTTCTTTTATGGGGGACCTAGGCTCTTCTGTTCTGTCTGCCCTCCCAGCCATGGTGCAGAGCACACTCCAGTCCTCTGATGTTGCCTCTGTTCCTTCATTCCCAGTCCTTTTCCAGGCTTGGGCAACCTGTACCACCCCACCCGACCCCTGCAGTTTTACATCTAGGTTTGGGGATCACAAGGACCCTTTGTGCCTGTTTCACTTAGTTCTGTCAGTCACGTGCTGTTCTGTACAGATCTGAGCCTCAGAGGTTTTTCCTCCATCCCCACTGACCTCTCTGCTGGAGAGTGGGAGACCCAGCATACGAGCACTATTCCTCCTTTGCCAATCCCTGTCTGTGGAACCGGTCCCACACTATTTTCCTTTCTCTTCTTTTTTTCCCTTCTACCATATTTGTGGTGAATTTTGTCTTTTGAAGAAGGCAATGTTCTGCCAAAGTTCAGCAGGTGCTCTGAGTAAACGGGTGGGTCCGTGGAAGTCTCTCTTGATGTATTCACGGGAGAGGGTGAGCTAGGAGTGTCCTTCTACTCCACCATCTTGGCCGCTCCTCTGTAAAGCATTCTAATTGCATTTTGGACAGACTTGTAAAGTACCTTCTGTGCCTCATTATTAAATAGACTTGGACAATTGATGAAGTGACTTTATATTTATTAGTTTAGTTTAGTTCATCAAGACAGATTGTATGATACCATTCTGAGGGCAGGAAACTGAGACCTGGAGAAATTTTCTCAGGTCATGAAGCTAGGAAATGACCTGCTTCAAATCTCATATACTTTCCCAAATATCTCATCAAATTGAGATACTAAACAAGGAAGCCATGTGAAAAAAGAATATGTTCTAGAACAAGCAGTGACAAATCTTGGTGTTGTTAGGGAACACAATTATTAAGTAAAGGAGGCGTTCTGAATTCCTCCAGTGCAATCTGACTCCTTTTCAGGATGTCCATTTGTCCTGACTCCTTCGCAGGAGTTACACTTGGCCTTCTTATCTTTGTGTCAATCAAGACCAAGCAAGGAAAACAGAACCTATCCCAGGTAGTTAAATAGAGGAAAACCACATGGGAAATTAGCTATAAGGATATTATAATAGCTCAAAGGGCAAATAGGAGATGATAAAGTGACCCAGAGACCAGCAAGAGGAAGATAACACTACCACCCATAGTCTCATGAGACAATGGAAGCAGGAGGTTTACCAGACTCTAGAAGTTGGAACCACCTGCAAGAGGTAGAATCTAGAAAGAAAGCACAACCCTGAGAAGGCTGGGGTCACAAAGGAGACACAGCAACACTCTGAGAAGCTACCAGAAGTCAAAAGAGGGGAATAAACACCTTTGATTTCCTCATCTTCCTGTTCTACAGTCTCTCATCAGTGCTTTCCAGGGCCAAAGCTGATGTGAAGAAGGTGACGAGAATGTCTAAGACACAGAATTTGCTAGAGTCCGTGCTCTGCTGTGCAGAGCAAAGTTAGGAATCCAAGATCTGAGAGCATGTAGCAAACAGCAGGGACAGCTCTTTTCTAGGTTCACCTCAAAGAACTAAGTTTTTAAAGTATTTCTTAGGTGAGCAATGTCTGGTTTTGATGGAAGTCAGATTAGATGGACTTGCATAGTGGCAGGAGTGACTGTTGGAGGTGGGGAGTTGAAGAAGACAGTAGTGGATACTGAAACAGGACATATTGTCTTCCCCAAGACAAACTTTTTTGGGTGAGAGCTCTATTTATTTATTTAGGAGGTACTGGGGATTGAACCCAGGACCTTCTGCATGCTAGGCATGTGCTCTACCACTACAGTTATACCCTCCCCTTCCCAAGACAGACTTTGAATCAACAAGCATTTACTGAGCAAGTCCTGTGCGTACATCCTGTAATTGATTCAAGTGTACTTATCTCTGGAAAATCTTAAAAACCTTTCTGCCTACCCCAGCTTCCCCTTACCAAAAGCAGGCAAATGAAGTGGGGGTGCTGCATACATACACACTCACTAGAATCAGTGGCACACACAGTCATGGCAGGGGATTTGGCCCAAGCCTTTCCCCAGCTGTATCCAATCAAGGAAGGAGGCATGAAGCCCATGCACTTGGCCTGTGTGTTTGGCAGCTTCTCTGAAGCTGGAATCCAGTGTAAAAATAACATGGTAGCCAGGGGCACAGGGATGGAATGGAAAAGTACTTCTGAACATGTGTCTGATTTTTTTCAAATGTCTCTCATCAGCTTAATTGTTGGCATACTTTCCTGTTTTCCACTTAGTACCTTTTATAGTTAAATCCTCAAATATAAGATGAGTGAAAATAAAGTTTTTAAGGTGAATGTCACCCATTCCTAGTCATACATATGTATATAGAGTACAACAACTTAAAAACACACTTATAAAATAGAATTTTATATAAAATATATATATATGTGTGCTTTAAAGAAAAAAAAATCTTGATTACCTTTTACTTAATTAGCTTTTTTTCTGTCTCTTCTTTTGGTGTCTACAAAAGAAAGCAATAATAAATTATTTATAAAAATGGCCCAGTCTTTTCCATTAGAAGACACAGCCAGACAGATTTTCTCATAAATTGTTTAGAGCAATGTGAGTGTCCAGTGGTTTTTTTTTTCCGATATGTGTGTTTAAAAGAAGAAAAGAACAAACACAAGCTTTGAAAGATAATTTTATTGAGTGGTGGTAGATGGGAACAGCCAAGAGAGGAGGAAGGGCACATGTTGAGAAAGTCTATGCATTTTAACAAATAATGATGCAAGTTACTTCCTCATATCTTTGCTAAAGAACAAGACTCTGTCACTTGAAAAACAACAAAAACTAGATCAATGCCTAGAAACCACAAACAAAAGTATTGATGGCTGTGAGTAAATAAATCATTCTTCCCTCTCACTGGACTTTCTGTAAGCGTTTCTCTTAGGGGGAACTTAAGCCTTGTAAATGCCGGATCTCCAAGCCAAACATCCTGGAACACTCCTTGCCCATCAACTGAAAAATAAACCACTTTCCAGCCTTGGCCTAGCAAACTGCCTCTTCTTGGGATAGATTTACCCAGAACTCATTATTTAAACATGAGCTGCTTTGTCCTCCAAACTAAATCAATTGTTCGAACTAAAAATGCAAGAGGAATGCTCAACTTACCTAAGAGAAACGGTCCTAAAGGATATAAAACATGCTTTAAAAAAACAAAACAAACCAACACAGATGACATGCCAAGTCAGCACCATTCATTTCAATTTAGGGCCTCGGTGTCTTTTGTACTTCACTTTTGTCATCACAATAGGCAGTTTACAGACATTTTCATCATTACATTAAAGTTATTCCTTATGCATTTCTGTTGGATAATAAGGTTTGACCCATTTTATGCATCATTCACATTTTTTTAAAAAAACATGAAAAACATTATATGTCATTAAATATTCTTGTACAAACATATTGAAAGCTGAATACTCTGTTATAATAATAACAGAGTATAATAATAACCAATAACCTAAGATCGAACATTTAAAATTATTTTTACTCTTTCTTCATTAAAACAATCCTGTGATAATATAAACATCTTAAAAATAATATCTCAAAATATTATCATAATTAGTTCCTTCAGAATTGTTCTTACAAATACAGTCACTGAGTATTCAGATAAGTCTTTCAATACACATTTACAGCTAACATCTAAAATATCACACCAATTTTTATTCCCATATAGTGAAAACGTGCTTGTTTATTTACTGTCTCTTTGCCAACTGTGAGCATTGTTACTTAACGCTTACTGAATAACTAGGGCTTAACACTCCAGCCCCATTTCCTAGCCGGTGCAGACATCAGCTAATGGCAGAAAAGAGCTTGTCCTGCTGATCTGGTTTTCCCTCTGTCATCCCTTTGATGATTATTCCCTCTGGAAAGAAGCTCTGAAAAGTTATAACTTTCTGTTTATTACAAGCACCATTTCAAAGCAATGCAAGTATCCTCACTAGTTCTCTGCCAGTTGTTTGGGATAACCCTATTGCCTGCTTTCTCCTTTCTAAATTAGACGTGCTAGTGAGGTTTTGATATAACTTCCTCTTCTCAAAAAGAAAACCACCAGCCCAAAATGGACTCACTTATGCTATGCCATGCCGCCAAAAATGGTCTCAATACCCAACCTAATTGAAGCCTCACACTCCCCCAAAAACGTGATGATCTTAATCGATCCATCAAGAATTTTCTGGCCAACACCAATGAGGTAATCTCTCACACAGACCCTTCCCATTCCCCAAGGAAGATGAGGTAACCCACTGAATAAGACGCTTTTTCTCCCCAAAAGGAGATGAACTAATTTGAAATACTCCTCTTTTTTTTTTTTTTTATGTTTATGACTTTTTGTTTTTCCTTCAGAAAGCTTTCTCCTTTCGTAGCCTCCGGAGCACCTCTCAGCTTGCTGGGTGGGATGCTGCCTGATGCACGGACCATTCAATAAAGCCAATTAGAACTTCAAATTTTGCTTGGTTGAATTCTGTTTAATTCTGTAATTAATTTGCAAGTATATTACTCTTTAATAAAGGAGACATATGGATATCTTTGGCACTTTATCAAGCAGAAATTCCTCAAAAGTTTTTGCACATGAATAGCATTATCTCCCAGAGCAGGTATAGGATTTTTTTTTCTCATTTTTCACATTTTCTGCTTAATTCCATGAAAATTATAAGAACAATGATGATTTAGTTACCTTTGTTAATGTTGCCATAATATATTGAAGTCTACGGTCTATTAAAATAAGAGAATTATATTTCTTAAAAATGAAACAACAAACTTTTCAGTAATTTCAACAGGACAATATTCTGATGTATTCTGAATATATGAGAGTTGATAAAAAGACCTTTTTAATTCATTATTCTTAGCAGTGCCTGTGGAGAATAATAACAACTTTATAGATGAAATAATATATTCAGTATTTATTAAATTGTTATGATGCCCCTTAATCTTGGCAAATTGCAAGAAGAATCCAGATATATATAATGCAAAGTCATAAGCATTGCCTGAAATTAAGTAGCTATCTGGTTAGAGGAAAATAGTATTTTTAGTGAAACAATTTATGGATAACAGCATATTATCAGATGTTTAAATTATGTAGATTTATAAAATGTGTAATATACTTACAATAGTGTAAATATAGTAAGTAGTGAAATAAATGGGAAAAGTGGAATTTTAACTGTACGTTGAAGGACTAATGAGATACAGATAAGTTAGAAGAGAAGGAAGCTTCCACTTGGTGAAAAGTGTAGTTATGTAAATATGACTGAATCACTGTGTTGTACACCAGAAACTAACACAACATTGTAAATGGACTATACTTCATTTTAAAAAAAAAAAAAAAAAAAGACTATTTCTGATTTGGACATCTCAGGTCAATTCCTCTGTCTCTGGATTGTTCATTACTTTTCTTCTATGATCACCCTAATATTTGTCAGTCTTACTTTGGTTCCCTTAATTCGTGAGTGAAATAAGGCACGTTTCTTCCTCCGTTTGGCTTCTTACTATCCCACACCGACCTCCGGTTTCTTCTTATGCTACATAATGCTCTGTCCCTGACTCCTGAAAATTGTCTTTTTTGCTCTTACTCATTTCTTTCCATTTACTTTGGCTTTTACCTATAATGCATGTCCTGTTATGAAGGCTTACTGTAAAAAGTTAGCTTAAAAAAATGTTAGTTTTGTTGAAGGCCATGTGGCTTTGAGGGAAGGTGATATTTTCCTGGCATCTTGCCTATATTCTGTTATTCTCTGGTACTCAAGAATTGATCATCTTCCATTTCTATTTCAAACCTCTGATCTTACTGAATCACTAACATTCGAATGCTTGTTTCCAGTCTCAAGGTTGATCCTGGCTTTCAGTTTTTATTGGAACAGAGCTACACTGCTCAAGGCCTGTGACTGATTACTCTCTGAAGGATTCATCATGCAGCTTAAAAATCAGGTTCTCTCTAGAGAATTATTTGGGCACCTGACTGTATGGAAATTTCCCATTCTAAACAATACTAATATAGGTCAAGAATAGACAAACGGTATAAATTTAAAATAACAAGACACTCTTTTAGTCAATAGCAAAAGAATGATTGTTCTCTTCAACCTTCTTAAATGTTCACCAAATTTTTTTGATATTGACCTACATGAGCTGTTTGTTTATTTTGGAAATTAATCTCTTGTCAGTTGCATCATTTGTAATTATTTTCTCCCATGCAGTAGGTTGTCTTTTTTTGTTTATGGTTTCCTTTGCTGTGCAAAAGCTTTTAAATTTAATTAAGTCCCATTTGTTTATTTTAACTTTTATTTCCATTACTCTAGGAGCTGGTTCAACAAAAATACTGCTGTGATTTATGTCAAAGAGCATTATGCTTATGTTTTCCTATAGGAGTTTTATAGTATCCAGTCTTACATTTCAATATTTAATCCATTTTGAATTTCTTTTTGCACATGGTGTTAGAGAATGTTCTAATTTCTTCTTTTGAAGTAGCTGTTTTTCCAGTACCACTTATTGAAGAGACTGCCTTTTCTCCATTGTATATTTTTATCTCTTTGTCATAGTTTAATTGACCATAAGTGCATGGGTTTATTTCTGGAATTTCTATCCTGTTCCATTGATCTATGTGTCTGTTTTTGTGCCAGTACCATACTGTTTTGATTACTGTAGCTTTGTGGTATAGTCTAAAGTCAGGGAGCATGATTCCTTCAGCTTCATTTTTCTTTCTCCAGACTGTTTTGTCTATTCAGGGTCTTTTTTGTTTCCATATATATTTTACCATTTTTGGTTCAGTTCTGTGAAAAATCTCATGGGCAATTTGATACGGATTGCATTGACTCTATATATTGACTTGGGTAGTATGGCCGTTTTAGCAACATTGATTCTTCCAATCTAAGAACGTGGTGTATCTTTTCACCTGTTTGTGTTGCCTTCAGTTTCTTTCATCAGTGTCTTATAGTCTTACAGTCTCATCAGTGGAGTACAGGTCCTTGGCGTCTTTAGGTCGGTTTATTCCTAGGTATTTTATTCTTTTTGATGTGAGGTAAATGGGATTGCTTCCTTAATTTTTTTCTGATATTTTGTTGCTAGCATATAGAAATACAACTGATTTCTGTATACTAATTTTGTATCCTGCAACATAACCAAAATCAATGATGAACTCTAGTAGTTTTTTGGTAGTGCCTTTAGGATTTGTTATGTATTTTTTTGTCATCTGCAGTGACAGTTTTACTTCTTCTTTTCCAATATGGATTCCTTTTATATTTATTTTTCTCATCTGATTACTATGGTTAGGACTCCCAAGACTATGTTAATAAAAGTGGCTAGAGTGGGAATCCTTGCCTTGTTCCTGACCTTAGAGAAAATGTTTCCAACTTCTCATCATTGAGTATGATGTTAGCTGTGGGTCTGTCATATATGGACTTCATTATGTTGAGATATGCTCCCACTTTGCCCACTTTCTGAAGAGTTTTTTTTTTATCATAAATGGATGTTGAATTTTATCAAAAGCTTTTTCTGCATCTATTGAGATAATTATATGATTTTTAGTCTTCAGTTTGTTAGTGTGGTGTATCACATTGATTTGCAGATATATTGGAAAATCCTTGCACTCCTGGGGTAAATCTCACTTGACTGTGGTGTATGATCCTTTTAATGCATTGTTGGAGGCAATTTGCTTGTATTTTGCTGAGGGTTTATGTATCTATATTCATAAAAGACATTGGCTTATAATTTTTGTGTGTGTGCTATCTTTGTCTGGTTTTGGTATCAGTATGATGTTGGCCCCATGGAATCAATTTGGTAGTGTTCCTTGCTCTGCAATTGTTTAGAATATTTTCAGAAGGATAGGTGCTAACTCTTCTCTAAATGTTTGGCAGAATTCACCTATGAAGTCATCTAGCCCTGAACTTTTTTTTGGAGGGGAGGCAGCTTTTCAGTTACTGATTCAATTTCAACACTGGTTTTTATTTGTCTCTAAGTATTAATCCCTCTTTGATTTCTTCAGTGATCCATTGGTGGATTATTCACATATTGTTGAGCCTCCACGTGTTTGTATTTTTTGCAGGTTTTTTTCTTGTATTTGATTTCTAATCTAATAGCATTGTGGTTGGAAAAGATGCTAGAAATAATTTCAATATTCTTAAATTTACTGAGGCTTGCTTTGTGGACCAGCATGTTATCTATCCCGGAAAATGTTCCATGTGCACTTGAGAAGAATGTATATTCTGCTGCTTTGGGATGGAATGTTCCTTACATATCAGTTAAGTCTATCTTTTCTAATGTGTCTTTTAAGGTCTGTATTTCCTTATTGATTTTCTGTCTGGATGATCTTTCAATTGATGTAAGTAAGATGTTACATTCCCCCACTATTACTGTGTTATTGTTGATTTCTCTTTTTATGTCTGTTAACATTTGCCTTATATGTTGAGGTGTGCCTGTGTTGGGTGCATATATGTTTACAATTGTTACATATCCTTTGTGGATTGATCCCTTGAACATTATGTAGTGTCCTTCTTTGTCTTTTGTAGCAGTCTTTGTTTTTTAAAATCTGTTATGTCTGGTATAAGTATTGCTATTCCAGTTTTCTTTTGGTTTCCATTTGGAATACCTTTTTCCATCCTCTCACTTTCAGCCTATATGTCTCTCTAGGTTTGAAGTGGGGCTCTTGTAGACAGCATACATACAGGTCTTGCTTTTGTATCCATTCAGCCAGTCTACGTCTTTTGGTTGGAGCATTTAATCCATTTACATTTAAGGTAATTATTCATACATATGTTCTTATTGCCATTTTGTTAACTGTTTTGGATTTGTTTTAGTGGTTCCTTTTTCACCTTTCTTCTTTTTGTTCTCTTCTCTTGTGATCTGATGACTTTAGTGTTACATTTGTGGTTACCATGAGATTTTGGTATAGACATCTATATGCATATACATGATTGTTTTTTAAGTGTGGATCTCTTAATTTAAACTGCATTTTAAATACTCTGCATTTGTACTCTCCTCCCATCATGATTGCTGGTTTTGATACCATATTTTACATCTAATTGTTTTGTGTGTCCTTTAACTGCTTATTGTTGTTACGGCCAATTTTACTACTTTTGTCTGTTATCTTCCCTATTAGTTTGTGTGTGGATGATTTCCTACCTTTACTGTATGTTTGCCTTGAATGGTGAGCTTTCCCATTTTGTAATTTTCTTGTTTCTATTTGTGGCCTCTTCTTTTCTACCTAAAGAAGTTCCTTTAGCATTCTTTTTTAAGCTGGTTTGATGGTGCTGAATTCTTCTAGTGTCTGCTCATCTGTGCAGCTTTTGATTTCTCCATCAAATATGAACAAGAGCCT
The DNA here is from genome assembly GCF_048773025.1 of Camelus bactrianus. Classification (NCBI taxonomy): domain Eukaryota; kingdom Metazoa; phylum Chordata; class Mammalia; order Artiodactyla; family Camelidae; genus Camelus; species Camelus bactrianus. Next base: position 6,430,763 of record NC_133568.1, on the reverse strand, counting down.
TGCTGGGTAGGGTATTATTGGTTGTAGGTTTTTTCCCTTTCATCACTTCAAATATATTGAGCCACTTCCTTCAGGCCTGCAGAGTTGATGCTAAAAAATCAGCTGATAACCTTATGGGAGTTCCTTTGTGTGTTATTTGTTGCTTTCCTCTCCCTGCTTTTAATATTTTCTCCTTATCTTTAATTTTTATCAGTTTGATTACCATATACCTTGACATGTTACTCTTTTGGTTAAACCTATACGGGACCCTCTGTACTTCCTGGAGTTAGGTGACTGTTTCCTTTCCCAAATTAAGAAAGTTTTTAACTATTATCTCTTCAAATATTTTCAGGTCCTTTGTCACTCTCTTCTCTTTCTGGGATCCCTGTAGTGCAAATATTAGTGTGTTTCATGCTGTTCCAGAGGTTTCTTAAACTATCCTCATTCTCTTTCATATTTTTCTTTTTTCTTTTCTGCATTAGTGATTTCCACTACTCTGTCTTCTAGTTCACAGATCGGTTCTTCTGTCTCATTTAGTTTATATTTTATTCCTTCTTGTTTATCATTGTTTTCAGTAATTATATTATTCAACTCTGTTTACATGTTCTTTATATTTTCTAACTCTTCACCAAAAACTTTGCTTTGCGCATTTCTTCCCCTCCTGAGTTCTCTGATCATCTTCACAATTATTACTCAGACTCTTTCATGAGTAGATTGCCTATCTCCTCATCACTTATTCTTCTTCTGGAATTTTATCTTGTGCCTTTGCCTGGAACATATTCCTCTGCTGCCTCATTTTGTATAAATTTCTATTTGTATTTGTATGTAGTTTAGTTATGTTTCTCAACCTTGGAGAAGTGGTCCTCTGTGTGAGACATCCTATGTGTCCCAGCAGTACACTGCCCTCTCATCACCCAAGGGCCAGTGTCCAGCTGGTCTCAGAGTAGAGTTTGGCCTGCATTTGTGGACTCCTTCCACAGGCTGTGAGATTCTTTTTTTGGTTTGTTTGGTTTTTTTTTTTTTTTTTCTTACTTTAAGTGTCTTCCCTTGGTAGGCTGGACTATAGGCTTGTGCAGGTTTCTTGGAGGGAGAGGTCAGTGCCTGCCCACTGGCAGATGGCGCTGAGTTCTGGCCCTGTGGCAGGCAGGACCATGTTCAGGAGCATGTCTAGAGGTGACTGTGGCCTCAGGAAGCCTGCTGATGATTGGAGATGTGTTCCCTCCCAGTATGCTGTTTGGCCTGAGTTATCCTAGCACTTAAGATTACAGGCTGTTGGGTAGGACCAGGTCTTGTCACTAATGACCCAAGCAAGGTGTCAGCCTCCCGGAAAGCTCATGTGGATGAATATAAACTGCATGTCTTCCATCAGCTTTCATGTCTCCAGGGTGAGCCACAGCTGCCTCTCCCCACCTCCCCAGGAGTCCTTCCAAAACCAGCAGGCACGTCTGGTCTAGATTCCTATAAAATCACTGCCTCTGCCCTTGGTCATGTGAAATTCTGCATGTGCTTCCCAAGAGAGTGAAGTTTCTGTTTCCACTGTCTCATGGAGCTCCTGCAATTCAGCCTCACTAGCTTTCAAAACCAAAGGCTCTGGGGACTCCTCCTCCTGATGCTGGAACCCTAGGCTGGGGAGCCTAATATGGGACTCAGAACTCTCACACCTGTGGGGGAGACTCTGCAATGTAATTTTTCTCCAGCTTGTGGGCTTCCCACCCTGGGAATATGGGACCTGATTATATCACATATCGTGAGTATTCTCTTTGCATCCCATGGTGATTCCCTCTTTGTGTTTCCAGTCAAAGAAAAAAAAATTGTAAGGTCTAATCTTTTTTTAATTGATGGTTGTTTAGCAGTCAGTTGCAGTTTTGTTGGGATTATGAAAGAAGGTGAGCACATGGTCCTACTACTTTGTCACCTTGACCAGAAACCCTAGGGTTCCATCTTAAGCCTTCTTCAATAATATTGACAATAATTGAGATTTTTGAGTTCCAGTCTATGCCTGTTGTATGGGTTAAAGATTATCTCACAGGTAGACAGCACAATTAATTAAAGAAACTGGTAATTCTCTCTTGCTCATTTGTTAAAGTAAATCCTGAAATTAAGGTACATAACTTGTTCACAGAGCTAATAAACGGCAGATGTGGTGCTAGTGTCTAAGCATGCTGATTCGTCAGCCTGTTCATAAGTTTTTCACAGGTAATTTTATCCATTTCAGTGATGTTAATTATTGCCTTTATGTTCCTGACTCTAAGATCCATATCTCCAAACCTAACCTTGTCTATACCCCTGTTTTTCTACATGCCTTTTAAATCCTGAGTCCCATCCAACTTTCTTAACTTATCTTTGGCCACACAGGGCTTTGGCCAAATCATGATGATCACAACTCATTGCCTTGCTCCTGCTTTACTCTCTGCCAAAGAATGCCCTAATCTGTATACGTTGCCTACAGTGCATACTCTTAAGCATCTCTTCATTCTTTAAGATCTAAATCAAATATGTTCTCTTATTTCCAGCCTCTCCTGACTTTTATTTGCAAAATTAATTGTACCCACACCTGATGCTATAAAAAAAAATTCACTGAATATATCTCCATTATAATACTTAACACATAGTATTGTAGTTTGCTTGCCACTTTTAGAAAATAAATAAATGGTAAGATACATTAGTTTATGGTTGTCTTTTTACATAAGATAGAAATCAATATGCCTTGCACATAGTTTGGCCTCAGTAATACTTCCCTGAATGAATACTTTTCCAAAATTACTCTTTAAAAATAACAATTTTAGAATTGGCTCGTGTTCCTTATTCATTTCTAGCTGTTGTCTATAGCTAATCAAGACCTCTGGAACATATCACTATGACCTCTGAACATTGCCCCTCCCCAAAGTTTCTGCCATGTATGAAGTCATTAAATAGAGATAAGCACTTGTTTAGATAAATTACTGTATAAATAACAAGGTAGAAACTGGATAAGTGCATACATGAATGCATTATTAAAGCAATAAGTATTTTTCTTTCTTCCATTTCTGCATATCCAATTCCTACCTAACTTTTAAAAATTGATTTCAAAGGTATTCCTTCCATGAATCTTTCTGAGAACATGCAATTGCAAAAAAACCTTTTTTATTTTTTCTCTGAATTATTCAAGCTCTGTGTCTATAACTCTTCCATGATACATCTCATTATATCTTACATCTGATTACTTCTTCTTGTCTGTAAGATGCTCAGAAACAAAGTTTCTTTTCTTTCTTCTTTCTTGTGTTCCTTGTGCCTGACACAGTTTTTCTTATAGTAGGGACACAGTGAGGATATTGACCCGTATGTGGCTAATCAAAAATGTTTCTTTATAATTAATCTCAAAAAACTCCGAATGACTAAGGCTTTATTAAGTCAAGCCAATAAGCATCAACTGTTAACACTACCCTCAGCCAAATGCATAGGCTCTATGAAATTTACATAAGAAAAACACATCCTTGCGCCCCTTGTATCTTTTATAAAGTAGTTGGAGGGACAGACTTTTACAAATGAAACTGAAGAACTTTGTGTAATCAGATGAGTGATTTTTTTCCAATTACATCATCACCATTTATATGATGGAAGATTCTTTACTTCTTAACTGTGTCCAATGATTCTGAACTTTTAACGGCTGGAAGTGAACAGTTTGACTGACAATAGTCAGTGGAAACTCATGCCTGGGAAATGAGTACAAAGCACTGTGATTACCAAGAGTAGAACTGACAAAACCAAGTATAGTCCATGGGGAAAAATCTCTCATCATGGAGAGATTCTAGGCAGGGAATGGAGATGAATTAATGCAATTGGAGACTCAAGCTGTGAAACTGGAAGCTATTTGAGTGAGATTTAGTGCTGAGATCACTATTGAATTTAATGGATTTGTATTGCTAGTAGGAGCCACCAGGCAAGACTTAGGAACAATTTGTCCCATGCTAGGAAAAGTGCCAGTCTAAAGGGTGTATGTGTCCAGAACTCATCCATTAGCCTCCTCCCTGACTTTAATACTATTTAGCTCTTGACCTTGGCAGTTTTCTTAAGTGAGAACTCCAGAAAGCACTTACTGACCTTTGAGGTATTGGCCAGATAATTTACTTATTTGTTTTTTTGAATAAAATTGTGTGAGTTTGTAACTATTTGTTTAAAATGACATATTGTCACTGATGCAGCCCCTTAATAGTTTATTTAAATTATCCATGAAAATATAGAAAGGTTAAAAACTCAAAATGGGTAAAAATGCTCTCTAAACATTTTTTTCCAGAATCTGGGAAATACTAAATTTATTATGAGCCTGATGGATATGGATTATTAGAAACAATGCTTCTCCTTATGCAAAGGTTGTCATCCTTTCTCGGAGGAAGAAGGCTGCACGCTGGTTTATCCCTGGCTCTCAGACTATTCTCTGGCTTAGGGACACAATCTATGGAAGCCAGTTAACTGAACAAGCTCCATTCTCTGCCTCTGTATAGATGCTGCTTTAAAAATTACTGAGAATCTCACTTATACTAAACAAAAACATCTTCAATGTTTAGTTATCTTAGCACTTCAAGAGCCCAGCTGATTTAAAGAAGCAAATATAATTACTAGACCATAGATTTTTTTTAATGAGAAAAAGGTGGCCCCTATTTAAAACATTTTATTTTCAAGCTTTGAAAAGCTATTGTAACAAATTAATTTTGTTAGAAGAGGATTATTTACTGTCATTTACCAGAAACTGTTTTTAATAATAAACAATACTTCGATGTCTCTTTTTCCAGAATGCCCCCTAGGTGTTCACAAATCATGGTCAGCATAACTATCTTTGGCAAAAATACCTAACATTCACCACTTAAACCTCTTAAGTAGTTTTAACCCATTAAAACCTAAAAATAGCCAAGGATCTTAATTTGTGAGTTGTTTGCAAGATTTTTAGGACATCACTGAAGTTATCTATGATTATATTCCCCAACCCTTCTTTCTCTGACTTGTGTTGCTATGACATTACTAGCGACATCTGAGTGCATCACATTTTTAAATGCAATGTAACAAATGATTTTCCTATGAAAATGACATTTTTATAGGTCAAAACTTTTGAATATCCACCATTCCACATGTTTCAATACAATATAATGATCGCTTTTTTTAAAATGTACATTTAAAATATTATCAGAGTAAGTTTGTTTTTGTTTAAATCCTTTCAGATAATTGAATGAACGTTAAATTTAAGATGGTACATGTGGGTGAACAAAGCTTTCAGGGAAGACGGAGTGGATGTATTTTTTTCTTATTTCTTCCACTAAGTACAAACAAAAAACCTTGTCCTTTATATATAAAACAAACATAAGATTACTTTGAAAGGTGGAAAGAAGAAGGAAGAACAGAGAATGACCTTGGGACACAAGGATCAACATGGTGATGAACTCGCTGGGTTTTTTTTTTCTCTCTCTCTCTCTTTTTTAGTAACATTCCTTTTAATAATAAAGTAGCAAGTTATTACAAATCTTTCCATGTAACTTTCAGTGTAGCAACTAAGCTCACTTAAAAATACAAATCCTTTCTCTGAAAATTATCATGGTAATCTGCAAAAATCATGTTACTACATTCTGTTAGTTGAACACTTAAAATTCCAAAAATGTCATGGAGAAACTAGTGCATAACTAGCAGTATACAATAATTTTCCTAAGCATATATAAACCTTTGACCTATAAAATAATCACTATGTAACTTAATCAAATAAAAGCAAAAAAAAAAAAAAAGGAGGGACTAAAAGGACATATGGTTAAAATAAGTATTTAGACAGTACAGTTGAATAAATGGGTTCTCACACTAAAACATGCCTGCTATGTAACAGCAGTTAATATTGTAAAAATAACAAAAATATATAAAAATTATTTAAATTATAGAAAAAATTCAGAAATACATTGCATGCATGTGTATGTATGTATTTACGCACAGAGATGAAAATCTGAATTCAGTAGAACGTATCTATGTAATTCAATTTTAAAATTACAAGATAAATGCAAATTTATATCAGAATTTATTTTTTATTGAGTTATAGTCAGTTTATAATGTTGTGTCAATTTCTGGTGTACAGCCAGAATTTATTTAAAATGAATTAATTTTCAATTCTAAATTTTAATGCATACTTACACCTAATTTTAATTCAATCTCTGAAAAAAATATTAAGAGAAAAGTGGGAAACATCTCACTGACAAAGAACATATCAAATTAAAGTTAAATAATAAATTATATACAAAACTTTCTGGATAGGTATAATGTTTCTGAAGTATATAAAAATGAATCTTTGGGCATTGGGGTATGTATATCTGTTTTCAATTTTTTATTAAAATTCATAGATAAACTACCATGTATTCGCCTACAAGCAATGTATGAGATTTCCAATTTATTCAAATCCTCACTAAATTTAGTGGCTGACAATTTTAAAATTTTACTCATGCTAGCAGTTATATATATTTATAGTGTTACATCATTATCATTTTAATTTGCATTCCCTTAATGATTATTTTAAGCTATTTTTTAATGTCCTTACTGGCCCCCAATTGCTGCTTATTCCTTTGGAAAGTATTCACTGATGTTTTGTTGTTGCTGGCTACTTTTTAGGGGACACATTGTCTTTTTTCCCCTTTTGTATTGAGATATAGTTGACATATTGAGATATAATGAACATACAGCACTGTGTAGGTTCAAGGTGCACAGCACAATGATTTGTCTTACGTGCTTAATGAACTGATTGCTCCAATAAGTTTAGTGAACATCCATCATTTCTTATAGATGCAAAATAAAAGAAGAAAAACATTTTTTCCTTGTGATGAGAATTCTCAGGATCCACTCTCTTAACAATTTTTATTATAAAACATACAGCAGTGTTTATTATATTTATTATGTTGTATATTACATCCTTAGTACTTATCACTGAACGTTTGTACCTTTTGACCACCTTCATCCAATTCCTCCTCCTCCTCCCACCTCCTGCTTCTGGTAACCACAAATCTGATCTTTTTTTCGTTTAGTTAGCTTGTTTGTTTTTAAATATAACTAACCTACAACTCTATGTTATTGTGCACAACATAGTTATTCAACATTCCAGTAGATTCTAAAATGATCACCACGATAATTCTAGTTGCCATTTGTCACCATGCAAAGATATTATATAATTATGGAATATATTTCCCACACTATACATTTCACTCCTCTGACTCATTTATTTTGAAAGCAGAAGTTTGTTCCTCTTAGTGTCTCTTATTTATCTCTCTCATTCTCCTACTCCCCATCCCTTTTGGCAAGCACCTGTTTCTTCTCTATATCTATGACTCTGTTTCTGTTTTGTTATGCTTATTTATTTGCTTTTTTTTTAATTCCACATGTAAGTGAAATGATAAGGTATTTGTCTTTCTCTGACTTATTTCACTTAGCATAATAGCATCTAGGTCTATCCATATTGTCACAAATGGCAATATTTTAACTTTATATTGCTGAATAATATTCCATTGTGTGTGTATATATTTATATTTATATACCACATCTTTATCCATTTATCTGTTGATGGGCACTTAGGTTGCTTCCATATCCTGGCTATGATAAATAGTGCTGCAATGAACACAGGGGTGTATATATCTTCTCCAATTATTGCTGTCATTTTCTACAGATAAATACCCAGATGTAGAATGGCTGGATCATATGATATTTTTATTTTTAATTATTTAAGAAACCTCATATTTTTTTCCATAAGTGGCAGCACCAATTAACATTTCCACCAACAATGCATGAGAATTCTCTTTTTCCACATCCTTGCCGACATTTTTTATTTGTTATCTTTTTGGCAATAGCCATTCTGACAGGCGTGCAGTACTATGACATTGTGGTTTTGACTTTCATTTCTCTGATAATTAGTGATGTTGAGCATCTTTTCATGTACCTGTTGGCCACCTATATGTCTTCTTTGAAAAAAAGTCTATTCAAGTCATCTATTCATTTTTACTTGGGTTGTGTATTTTTTTTTATGTTGAGTTGTAGTTCTTTATGTGTTTTACATATTAACTCCTTATCTGATATGTCATTTGTAAATATCTTTCTCAGTCAGCAGGCAGTGTTCTCCTTTTGTTGATAGTTTCCTTCACTGTGCAAAATTTCTGGTGTGATTTGATCCCATTTACTTATTTTTGATTTTTATTTCCCTTGAGTGTGGAGATAAATGAAAAATATTGCTAAGATCAACATCAAAGAGTGTAATGCCTATGTTTTCTTCTGGCAACTCCTTCTTGACTCTCTGTTCTGTTACATTGTTCTACGTGTCTGATTTTGTGCCACTGCCATACTATTTTGATTACTATAGCTTTGTACTACAGATTGAAATCAAGAAGCATGACATCTGCAGCTTTGCTCTCCTTTCTCTAGATTGTTTTGTCTATTTAGGGTCTTTTGTGCTTCTACACAAATTTTATAATTTTTTGTTCCAGTTGTGTGAAAAATGCCACTGGTATTTGGATAGAGATTGCACTGAATCTGTCAATTGCCTTGGGTAAATCACCATGGTAAATGTTCGTTTTAACTATTAACTCTTCCAATCTATGAGGACAGTATGTTTTTTCATTTGTTTTCATTGTCTTCAATTTCTTTCATCAGTGTCTTATAGTTTTCCAACTACAGGTCCTTTACCTCCTTAAGCAGATTTATTCCTAGGTATTTTATATTTTATGCAATTTTAACTGGGATTGTTTTACTTAATTTCTCTTCCTGATAGTTCATTGCTATTATATAGAAACACAACAAATTTCTGTATATTAATTTTGTAGAGTGCAACTTAACCAAATCCATTGATGAGCTCAGGTAGTTTTGGGTGCCATTTTGAGGATTTTCTATATATTATGCCATCTACAAGCAGTGGCAGTTTTGCTTCTTCTATTACAATTTGGATTCCTTTTGTTTATTTTTTGTGTCTAATTACTGTGGCTCAGACTTCCAATTCTGTGTTGAATACAAGTGGTGAAAATGGGCATCATTGTCTTGTTCCTGATCTTGGAGGAAATGTTTTCAGCTTTCCACCGTTGAGTATGATATTGTCCGTAAGTTTGTCATAGTTGGACTTTTTGTTTTTATTGCTGAGGTATGTTCTCTCTACATGCAATTCTTTGAGAGTTTTTATCATAAATGGATGTTTAATTTTGTCAAAAGTTTTTTATATCTGTTGAGATGACCACATGTATTTTATTCTTCATTTCTTAATTATTGTTAATCAATTACATTAATTGGTATATGGATATTAAACCATCTTTGCATCCTTGGGATAAATTGCATTTTATCATAATATATGATCCTTTTATTATAGTTGAATTTGACCTGAATTTGTTGGAGAGTTTTGAATTCATGTTCATCAGTGATATTGGCCTGTGTGTACATCTTGTGGTGTATTTGTCTGGTTTTGGTATCAGGGTAATACTGGCCTTGTAGAATGAGTTTGACAGTGTTTTCTCCTCTTCAATATTTGGAATAATTTGAAAAGAGTAGATGTTAACTATTCTTTAAATATTTGGTAGAATTCACCTTTGAAGCTGTCTGGTCCCAGACATTTTTGGTTGGGAATTTTTTTAACTGATTTTATTTCTTTACTGGTAGTTGGTCTGTTCATATTTTCTATTTTATCCTGATTCAGTCTTAGGAGACTGTACATTTCTAGAATGCCCATTTTCTAGGTTGTCCATGTTATTGGAGTATAATTATTCGTAGTAATCTCTTATGATCCTTTACATTTCTCTGGTGTCCATTGTGACTTCTCCTTTTTGATTATGATATTGTTTATCTGAGCCCTCAGTATTTTTTTTCTTGATGAGTCTGGCTAAAGATTTATCAATTTTGTTTATCATTTCAAAGAACTTGCTCTTAGTTGTATTAATATTTCTATTTTTAGCTTCTATTTAAATCAGTTTTGGTCTGACATTTACTATTTATTTCCTTCCACTAATTCTGGGTTTTGTTTTTTTCTTTTTCTAGTTCCTTTTGGTGTAAGTTAGGTTGTTTATTTGAGTTTTTTTTCCTGAGGTGGGCATGTATTACTATAAACTTTCCTCTTAGAACTTTTTTTGGTGTGTCCCACAGATTTTGGATCATTTTGTTTCCATTTTCATGTGTCTCCAGATATTTTTTGACTTCTTCTTTGATTTCTCTAGTGACACACTGGTTGTTAAGTAGCATATTATTTAGCCTCCACATGTTTGTGGGTTTTGGCAGGTTGTTTTTTCTTTTAGTTGATTTCTAGTTTCATACAATTGTGATTGGAAAAGATGTTTAATACAATTTTAATCTTAAATTTACAAAATTTGTGTTTTGGCCTAGCCTGTGATCAATCCTGAAGAATATTCCATGTGCACTTACAAAAATAATTCTATTGATAGTGTATGGAATGTTCCATATGTATCTATTAAGCTGACTGGTAAATTTGTGTTCTTTAAGGTCCATGTTTCTGTATTAATTTTCTGCTGGATTTTCTTTTTGTTTCACATATTCCAGAGTTGGAACTAGCAACTTGGAAACACCAAATTATGCAGATTAAAATATTTAAAACTCCAACAAATGCCAGCTCACTCTGGGCTAACAATCAGGAAAGAGGCAGACTCGTAAGACAAAATATTTTCTTTTTAATTTTTTCTACCAGATTTTTTTTAACATTTTTTGTTGATTTATAATCACTTTACAATGTTGTGTCAAATTCCAGTGTAGAGCACAGTTTTTCAGTTATACATGAACATATTTATATTGTCACATTTTTTTCTCTGTGAGCTACCATAAGATCTTGTGTATATTTCCCTGTGCTATACAGTATAATCTTGTTTATCTAGTCTACAATTTTGAAACCCCAGTCTATCCCTTCCCACCCTCCACCCCCCTGGCAACCACAAGTCTGTATTCTCTATGAGTCTATTTCTGTCCTGTATTTATGCTTTGTTTTTGTTTGTTTGTTTTTTAGATTCCACATATGAGCGATCTCATAGGGTATTTTTCTTTCTCTTTGTGGCTTCCTTCGCTGTCCCCCGCCCCACCCACTTTAGTAAAGCCAAGAGAGAAACCTAGACTTCCACACTCACTCACAAGGCTGTAAAGAGGTGCCCTAATCCCCACTTTATTAGGTTGTTTCAGATTAGTATACCAACAATGGGATGGTGAGACTCTTTCCCCCATTTAGAGATGATGAGCCCCCTGTCCTGCTCCTGTGGTGCCAGTGGAGACCATGCAGAGAGAAGTAGCAAGGCACTGATACCCTCCAAGTCAGGGATGAGTCAGCAGACGCCTACTGCGGGCTCTTACCCTGCAGTAACTAGGAGGTCCTCTCTCTTCACCCTCAGCTGGTCACAGAGAAGCAGCCCTTCTCCATCCCTTTCCCCACGTAAGTGGTTTCAGAGCTCGCTGGCTAAAACAGAAGTTTAGATAAGATTCCGAGCCTCACAGCACAACACTCGCATGTACAGCTTTCAGTCAAAAATTGTTCTTCACACTGAGGTTCAGAAAAACCTCAGTATGAATTTAAAACATAAGTAGGCAATATTTAGATGCCCGTAATGTTAGAATTATCTGATGAAGATTTTTAAAAACTCACACACTTGTAGCAAATAAAAAAAATAAGTCTCATCAAACAAATAGAACACATAAAGAAGAACCCAGTGGAAATTTTAGAGCATAAAAGTACCATGACCAAAATAAAAACCTTACTACATAGACTCAGTAGCAGAGTGAGTGTAATAGAGGGACGTGTTGATAAACTTGAAAACAGAACAACAGAAATTACCCAGTCTGTGTAAGTTCTACCAATAATGTGATCAGTCTCAGAAGGGGAGCAAAAGAGAGCAGGGATTAAAATTAAATGAAGACATAACACTAGAAAATTCCTAAATTTAGCAAAAGATGTAAACATACAGATTAAAGTGGTTGAATGATCACAACAAGTTTAAAAAAAAAAAAACTCATGCCAAGACACACAGATAAGCTTCTTGAAAACCAAAGACAAAGAAAAATATAGAAAGCAAAGAGAAATAATACTTTACTTATAGGGAAATTAACAATTTGAATGATAATGAGTTTCTTACCGGAAACCATAGATGCCAAAAAAAAGTGACCAACATTTTTCATTGTTAAAACAAGCTCCAAACTTGCCAAACTTAAACTGCAAAACCAGTGGAAATATCCTTTGGTAATAAAACAGAAATAAAGACATTTGCCATGAAGAAAAAGATAATTTTTCACGAGCAGGTTTATTATAAATAAATGATTAAAGATAATTCTCTCATTAGAAAGCAATTGATAAAAGAGGGAATCTTGAAACATTAAAAAGAAAAAAAGGAAAATAAAAAGATAAAGTTATAGGTAAATAAAATACATTGTCCTTCTCATCTTTGCTACTGCCATTGCTACAGGCAAGTAAAACCATCTAGTGGTGCTCTGCTTGTGGACCAGTGGCCTGGAAAGCCCGGGGCTTTGCTGCTGTTGTTGCCACTGCCATTGCTGCCGGTAGATCATTTTGCCCATCAGGCCAGGTGTCTGGCAAGGCTGATATGGCTAAGGCTGTGATGCTGCCAATGGATTAGAATGCCTGCAGGAACCTCATTTGTGGAGAAGGAACTGAGACTTCAGTCTGGGTCTCTGTTGGACTTCCCTTTTTCCAGTCCTTTGGCTGGAAAACACAGAACTTCCTTGGATTCTTCTCTTGTTTAAACCCATTGTCAGTCCTGAGTTGCAGGCCTCTTCTGTACCTGGTCAGGGAGTAGACAGAAAATAAAAAGAAAACCCAGGGGACTTCTTCCTTCCCATTTTCAGTCCTGCTGTCACTGTCTGTTGATAATTTCTAGAGTATTTAGTTATATTTAAGGTGAAAAATCATGGCTTTACTTTCAAAATAGTATACTCTGTCATTACCTAGAAATTAATTGCCTTAATACTCTCACTATCAAATATTCCACTGGCTGTAATCACCTGATTTGACCGTTGACTGCTTAAATGGCCCATGCTTGGTCCCAAGTGTGAGCAACATTACTTAGTTAAACTATTCAGAAAAGGCTTTATGTAAGATGTTGTGTTTTTGCATAAATATAGTCGCTTTAATGTGACCTGATCTTCCAGTGGATATTCCAGCCATAAGGAATAAGCCTACAATACAGAATGATTTCACTGGGAAGTATTGAGTTGGTTTAACAAAAGGGAAAACCAGAAAGTAGATAATACAGAAAAAGCACTTAAAGAAGTGGCTGCGAATCTTCATCTAGTTCTTAAATCCTCATTTAGGAGGCTTCCTAGATTCCAGACTTTGTCTTCTGCCTCACTCCTGCCACTCCCTCATCCCTCCACACCTACCCAGCGTGGCTGTGTTCTCTGGTCTGCTGCTGTGTCCAGTTCACCCCCCACGTACTGAAAGGCTAAAATACCTTAAGGAGGTCCGGGTTGCAAAGCACACTGGTGAAATGGTCCCCATAAGTTTTCTGTATGTCAATCTGTTTGATAATAAACAAATTACTAATTAGTAGTACCTGCAATTAATAGTAATGATGATCATAATGTACTTTATACTTCGATGAATATGACAGCATTTTATCATAACCGAGCATCATCATTTCTGCAACAATATTATTTCACTGTGGACTTCATAACTGATGACAATGATGCATCTCTGTCAAAACCCATACCTATTTGTCATATTACATGTAGAATAAAGCCTAAAAGCTATTTTATCCTTTGTCAAAATGAAATTTGAGTCATATAGAAACAATTTTTAAAGATCAACAAATTGTATCATTTTATACGTCAGATGATTTATATACAATTCATTCATTCACAAATAACAAGTAGGTTAATCACATATCCTTTATAGCCATGTCCCCTGCCCAATGTCATTTTACTGAATATTAAGTCATGGCATTTTATTAATCACTAAGCTATCTTCATGTGGTAGAAACAGTAAAGTTATTATCTTAGCCCCATGACTTCATGGTAAGGAAAACTGAATAATAGGGCAAGTGACAACGCCTATGCTATTAAATAGATTAAATTTTCCTTTAGAGGAGAGGCCTTTTCCTAAGTCCGAGAGAACTCAAAAAGCATGATATAAAGATTTCAAGTAATATAATATTTTTCCTTTTTCCTTCGTCCTTTTGAATTACATGAGTACTAAATATTTCTGGGCTCTTATGACCCTAACATCCAGTGAAAACCACTATTTAAATTTTCACACATAGCCTTCAGGTAGTTTTCTTCATTTATAGCAGACCAGATAAATAGATGCAAACTTAAGTATTAAAAAATAGAACAAATGATAACTAATATTAGCTGCCTTTTTCTTTAGCTATATATTGTAAACATGAATTATATCTATTACATGATGCAGGCATGGAATAAGACCCCAGACACCCAAAACTTATAAGACTTTGAAGAATAAGACCACCACAGATACAAGAGTATAATTTTTATGACATCAAGGACTCATTCACTACGACATCCCTACAACACACAGAGTAGGAATGCAAGAGATGTGGTGAATAGATGAAGGAATAAAAGAGTAACTTAAATGTACTGAAGTGCAAACAACCAAAGAGGATACAGTGGCTTGAATTTGTTCTGGAGTCAGAGAAACCTCACTGGGGAGGGGATTAACTTGGGAATTGAAAGTCAGATGGATTTAGAGAAAGAAAGAAAGGCATCATTTTCCAGAAAAACAACAAGAGGAAAGGCATACAAAAGGGACAGCATGAGCTATGTCTGCAGTGTCCTTGTAGACATTTGACTTGGAGCATAATACGCACATCCTATGAGGCAACTATTAGCTTAGATTCGATTACAGGGTCTATAAAAGACTGACTAAGGAGAGAATGTTTTATCTTTCAGGAATTTAGTAGCCAGTTTCTGGACGCTATCAGCTGCTTGTCCACAAGAATTATATATAAATAAAATGCCCTTTTTTCAACTAAATAACAAATATTTTTATAAATAAAGTTGTTTTAAAATAACAGGAAAAAAATGTCCCTAGTTTACAGAATAATTTTAAGAAAGAAAAAGCTGAAAACAAGAATTGTCAATGAGAATCATCTGGGTGTAGAACAAAAGTGTGTGAAGCAGAGAGGTGTCTGTGAAAAGAGAATACATGGATTGCAAATAAGAGCAACTACACAACAATGAGCGTCACACAAAGAATGAGGGAAGGGTTGTATACTCTTAACCCTAAGGAATGAATTCAATGAGCCCAAATGTTTGCTTCCTCCCATACATAGAAAAGCAATAAATTCTTTAACTTGAGATGCCTGGCTTTCTTTAGATAACAAGCAATTTTTTATTGTTCCAACTACCTGGTCTTTGTTGTAAAGCTCCTATATATCTCATCTCCTCCCCTACTTCTTGGGAACAGTCCTTCAGAGCGATCTGAGAGGCTGTCATCCCGGGCTGAGTCCTCAGAATTGTCCACTGAATAAAATATAACTCTCAACTTTTAGGTTGTGCATTTATTTCATTGACAGTTTCTATCTCTAGAAAATATTATCAAAATTAAATTTATAAGATAGCTCTCTTTAATTGACATAGAAGTAAGCACTTACAATATAAATAGTTCTAAAATAAAAGCTGGACAAAGGGATTTTCAAGGAAATATTCAATTTAAGTTTATACCTGATATTAAGGTTAGTTTAAGTTTATTGATCTAATTCATATAAACATGTCTTTAGAGTCATTAACATCAAGTATAATACATTTACTATACTTCGGTTTAATAAAAATCAACTCTTGCAATTTTGTCAAAAACAAAAAAAAATTGGTGTTATAAAAATCCTTATAAGTAAATTAAATACCAATGAGATAAGAGCTTTGGGGTGAACTCTTCAAAAATAATTATGTTTTAGGAATGTCTGCTTGAAATAATCTCTGCAAATATTTGCTATCTTGAAATTCTAGAGTTGTGTTAAATTGAGCTAAATGATGGGAGTTTATTAAATAGTGAGGTCATCCCTCCAAATTAATTACTAAACATTGGCTTCCCTTTGCAGAGTTCCCTTTGGGACTATTGATGAATATGTTTAGTGCCACCTTAAGATATTTTCTATAAAAAAAAGCACGTGTTTTTAGAAAATATTACTGGTATTAACATTTGCCAATCTACAGAATGCTAATGCAGAAGACAGTTCATATTTGTTTATATCCTAGTTTTCACTAGCAAATAAGGATTTTAAGAGCAAAGGATTCTAATTTAAATATGTAATTAAAGCTACTACAAATAATGAAGGAAACATTTCAGTATATAGTAGAAAAATAGGTCTGTATTTTCAGCACATTAAAAAAGGGTATAAAGGATGAAATTGAGTTTTGTTACCTAGAGTTGATTATTTCCAGATTGGACAATTAAGGGATAAAATAATATAGATATGGAAAGTGATGGAAGGTTTGTGGAGAAGGAATACTAAGAAAAGAGTTTTGTGTATGGTCAGGATTGCCTAAACTTAGTCTAAGTAAATGGATTTCTGTTGTTAGAAGCAGGCTAGTACAAGACTGGATTTTGATTCTCTATGTTAAGAAAACAGTTTCTTAGGGTGTTACTGTTGATAACAGATTGTGTGAGTTTCTGTGCCTTTAAGTGATTTGTATCTTTTTAAAAACCATTGTCACTTTGGCTGAGTAAATAAGTTGTATTCCACAGTGGCCTATGATTTTACCTGACCAAGTGTTTTGAAACTTTTTAACAAGCTTCCCAAATATCAAATTTTGATTTAAGTTCTTTTGACTTTCAGCTAACTTTGGAGTGCTTCAGAGGGTCCCTGAAACACCCCAAAGAGAGATATTAAACTAATTAGATGTATTTGGTATGTTAAATTAGTTTAGAAATTGTCAAGCAATTGGAGATGAACCTTAGATTATATTGTAGAGATTAAGGTCATTAATACATATTCCAAAATTTTTATGGAATTTCTAAAAATCTGACATGTCCTGGTATCAATCATAATTCTAATTATTATCTTAAAATTTTGTATGTCAGAAATATCAAAGTTGTTTGTCAGTTGCATTGTAATCAGATGTTTCTGATAACATTTAGATCATACTACTGACCTAGGTAAATTATGAAACTAATGGAAAACCTGATGACCTCATCCAGATGAATAGGAATTATTTACATGGAACTAAATAAACTGATAAGTATGATTTATAACCTTATAATTTTTTAAGAAACATATTGGCCTTTATTCTTTATTTTCCAGAAAACCTTTCATCTTATTCTATGACCTACAATAAGTTGATAAAGTTTGCCTTTGTAAACAAATCCTTCCAGAATTTGACTTCTCCAGCTGGCTCTCCTGTAGACTTGACGGTTATTACAAACATATTACAACTAGCTATATTAATCATTGTTTTAATTTATTACTTGTTTCTGAATTGTTATGCTTTGTATAACTTTATTTGTAAGATTGTTGTCTCTTACATTACATAATCAGGTTTTCAACAAAATTGATGGCAAGACACCTTGAGAAAATAGATCACACTTACAATTTTGCATAAAATAATTGTGATAGTGTGATTCTAGGTATAAGAAGAAGCAACAAGGGAAAACATTTCCTGGATCATAATACACTAGTAAGACAGGTGATCCAGAGAATTGTAATTTACCAGCTGGGTCTGATCTAAAAATTAGCAACTTGAATGACATGTCAACAGAATCTTCACCTGATCTGAATGAGCTTTCCTAGCACCATAGGACAAAACTGGTCATGATATTGGTTGAATTTAGGATCAAGGGGGAGTACTTTGAGTGAAAAATACTGCCAGTCATATTAGTAACCATAAAATGCTGTGGCCATCAACCATCAGCCACCATTGGCACACACTGGCAGTGAATGGAGGGACTCGGGATGCAGACAAGCAGGTGACCCAGGCTTTGCAACCACCCCTAACCATGCACCCTGAGGGAAATCAGGAAGTGAAAGAACAGGATACTAGCCCCAGGTAGCCAGGTGCATATCAAAGGAAAGGTTTCAGTGAGCCCAGACCTTGGCACCTTCCCATGCATAGAAAAGTGCTAAATTTTGTAACTTGAAACATCTGATTTTCTTTAGTTAACAGTAACTTTTTGATGTCCTGACTATCTGGTCTTCGTTGCAAAAACTCCTATATATCCTGGCTTCTACTGTGCCACTTTGCAGCAGTCCCTCAGAGAGATCTGAGAGGCTGTCACCCTGGGCTTAAGTCCTCAAAAATGTCTGCCAAAGAAAACATAACTCCCAACTGTTAGGTTGTGCATATTATTTCAGTTGACAAATCAATATCCAAATCTACAGCCCAGAGCGCTCTCATATAATAAAGATCTTTATTTTTAATTATTCATTGTGTTGTCATACAAGCACTTAAATTTTCATAACTCCAGAACTAAATTTACAATTTTCTTCTGCAAATCTATTTTTGCAGCTGTATCCCTAGTCTTGGAATGACTTCACAGCTTGTTCAGTGAGTCAAACAGAAACCTGGATTCACTGTAGATTTCTTCTTCTTCCTCTAGCTCAGGATACAATCAATCAATTACAAAGTTCTACAGGTTCCAGTTCATGTCTTTTTAATACGTTCTCCCTCTTCATCCCCTGTAACCGTCCTTTCTAAACTCCCACATGAATTAGTTAGGAGATATGCTTGCCTCTCATTTTACTTGCCCTCAACTCATATTTCTGATTGCAGTCAAAGCTCTATTTTTTATAAAACGTAATGTTGTGATATCCCTGCTTAAATTCCTGTACTTTCTTCTCATCATGTCCAGGAAGGATGTCAAATTCTCTCATGTGACTTTCCAGTTCATCCATAGTAGTAATAACAATAATATCCAGCTGTCATAATAATAGTAATATAGGTAGTAATTACATGGAACTAATTGAATGCTTAGTCAGTATGTGCCAGGCATTGTTCTAAGCATTCTACACAGAATAGTTCGTGTTAGCCTTCCTTCTAGCCTTTTCGTAAGTGATACCGTTATTGTATAATATTATAGATAAAGAAAGTAAGGCACCATTATAACATGTTCAAGATCACAAAGCAAGAAAGTGGCAGAGCTAAAATATAATTCTAGATAGTAGATGTCTCCTGATTATATCCTCAGAAGCCTTTCCTCAGTTCATATCCCCCACTCACATTTACACTTTGTTCCAGCTATATAGGAATACTAGCTGTTCATAAAGCATTATGTTATATGGTCTGATAAGTCTGTTTCCTACTGGCCCACTGCTTTTACTAGACTGTGAGCACTTGAGGGCAGAGGCTGTGTTTTACATTTCCTTCTAGCCTCTAAGCTCAGCAGAACGCCTAACACACTATGGGTGCTTAGTACAGTTTTTTGATGCACACTCAGTTCTGCTATAATATTTGATTTAAAAGAAATATGCTTCAGTGTGATTGATATATCAGGGGGACAATTCAAGCATCACAAATTTCATGCTTGCTCATGCACAATTTTGTCCTTGAAAAACACTAGGCAAACAGAAAACTACACCTAAAAGAAGCAAGTGACACTGAAGTCACAAAACACACACATCTCACACATCCACCAGCTCCTTTAATTCCCTGTGTGTTATTTTCTGTACACAACCACATCTGATGTTACAGCTTTTCATCCTATTTCAGTTAACTTTTCTTCCACAACGTCACAAGCTGAAACTCTTCCAATGCCCATTTCTACAAACACATTCAAGTCTTTCTCAAGATAAAGTATTTATCATAGTATTTATGTATTTCCAAAATATTTAAAATATATTAAACTGTTTTACCATTTTTATTAGGGTCCTTTCTCTCCTTTATATGTTACTTATAAAGGTTTTGACTCTCATGTCCCAACCTTAACCCCCATAAGCCCTATGGTTTTCACTGTGCCTGTTCAGCAAAGTGTAGTGATGCTTCAGAACATGCATGTCTCATACAGAACTGACTGTACTTGAATTAATTAAAGAAAAGCTGAACATCACAGGATTACTGTTATGGATCAAACTGCATCCTCCCAAAACTTATATGTTGAAGCCCTAATTAACCCTCAATACTTCAGAATGTGACTCTATTAGGAGATAAGGTTTTTGAAGAGGTGATTAAGTTAAAATGAGGCCATTGTTGCAGGCTCTAATTCAATCTGACTGATGCCCCTATAAGAAGAAATAATTTGGGCACACAAAGGGACACCTGAGATGTGGCCCTTTTTGACAGAGAAAGAACATGTAAGGATACAGAGGGAATGGTGACATCTTCAAGGCAAGAAGAGAGGCTTCAGAAGAAGCCAAACTTGCTAACAACTTGATCCTGGACTTTTAGCATCTAGAACTATCAGAAAATGAATTTCTGTTGTTTAAGCTACCCTATCTGTGGCATTTTGTTATGGAAGCCCTAATACCTAAAACAGCTACCTTGGCTAAAATCAATATATTCTCCAAGACTGAGTTCAGAAATCCATTCTTTACTTGAATCCCTAACCCTTACCCAGGATTGGCATTTCAATTCTCACTCCACCCCGTGGCCTCACTCGATCCCAGGATCACTTTCATTGTAACATTTACCAAACAAAGTCATAAGAACTTATACCTTCCCTATTTGGTATAGGTAATGAAAGTTTTAGATCAATATTGCCCTTTTTTAACATGTACCAAAAACGTTGAGTATGACATTTGTAACTCTGTACATTCTGAATTCATTGCTAAGTAACTTGCATGTTAAAAAACATCATTGGTGTAGAATCAGAAGAATGTTTAATGTGTTTAATAAGGAAACCAAAAAGCAATACACTTTTGTTACTATGATGTTGGGACACCACATATGTGCCACTGTCCATGATTCAGATTATTACATCTGCTTCATTTGAGATTCCTGCCCTGCCAACATTCCTCTGTGCTATGTCTAATAAACTGTCATCCAAGACATGTAGTATGGGTGACAGAGAGAATGTGGTACTAAGAAAGAAAGAGAAAGAAAGAAAGAAAAAGAAAGAAAGAAGGAAGGAGGGAGGGAGGAAGGAAAAGAAAGAAAAGAAAAGAAAGAAAAGGAAGGAAGGAAGAAAGAAAGAAAAGGAAGGAAGGAAGAAATCAAGAAAGAAAAGGAGTAAGAATGAAGGAAAGTAAGAAAAAAAGTGGAAATCTAGAGAAAAATTGTAAGTAAAGGTTTACTATATAAATCAATACGGCTCTAAAGGGTAGTTTTTGGACATTCACCATCTATTGGAAGGCAATTTCCCTTTATCTATAAGGAAATTAGCTCATGTTGAATGATAAGTGTAACTTTCTACAGAAATGCTATTGCTTTGGCAAAATCCTCAAAGCTCTTCTCTTTTCTATTCACCTTCTGTTTTTCTACTCAGTGCAAGCACTGCTTCTTATGATCCCACCCTAGCTCACTGTCACCGTTGCTTCTAAATATCTGAGTTTTAATTTCTTTACAGTCAGCCCTCTGTACCCCCAAGGATACCAAAATCTTCCATACTCAAGGTACTTAAGGTACATAAAATGGCAAAGTATAGCCAGGCCTCTGTATCTTTGGGTCCCACACCTGGAGATTCAACCAACCCAATCAATCCACCATTGGTTGAATCCCAGGATGCAGAATCTGCAATAAGGAGAGTAAATTGTACTATTAATTTGTCAGCTGTTGTACACTCAGTCAGTTTGTAAGTTCATTTTATTCAGATATTTTAACTGCTTAAAATAATTATTCCCTTTGTTCTCTATAGTGAAATCACACATAAGAACATATTTTTGTTGTATATTCTTGCCTCGTTTGTTGAAGATTAATTGACCATAGGTGTGTGGGTTTATTTCTTGGCTCTCTATTCTGGTCTATTGATCCGTATATCTGTTTTTTGTGTCAATACCACACTGTTTTGAGTACTGCAAATTTGTAGTATTGGCTGGGAGAGTTATTCCTTCCACTTCATTCTTTTTCTTCCATATTGCTTTGGCAAGTCTGGATCTTTTGTGATTCCACATAAATTTTAAGATTATCTTCTCCTGTTTTGTCAAAAATGTCCTGGGTAATTTGATAGGTATCTCATTAAATCTGTAGATTGCTTTGGGTAATATGGCCATTTTGACAATATTAATTCTTCTAATCCAAGAGCATGTGGTATCTTTCTATTTCTTTAGGTCATCTTTAATTTTCTTAATCAATGCTTTGTAGTTCTCCATGTATAAATCTTTCACTATCTTGGTCAAGTTTATTCTTAAGGTGTTTTTTGTTTTTTGTTTTTTTTTTGGATGAAATTTTAAAAGGGATTATTTCTTTACTTTCCTGCTCTCATATCTCATTGTTAATGTAAAGCAATGCAACAGATTTCTGTACATTGCTCTGGCATCCTGCTGCCTTGCTGAATTTATTTATCAGCTCCAGTAGTTTTTGTGTGGAGTCTTTAGGGTTTTCTATATATAGTATCATTTCATTGGCATATAGTGACAATTTTACCTCTTCTCTTCCAATTTGGATCCCTTTTATTTCTTTTCCTTGTCTGATTGCTTATGGCTAAGACATCCAATACTATATTGATTAGAAGTTGTGAGATGGGCATTCCTGTCTTATTCCAGGCTTTTGCAGGAAGGCTTTCAACTTTTTTATTATTGAGTATTATGTTGGCTGTGAGTTTGTCATAAAAAGCTTCTATTATGTTGAGATATGTCCCCCTTATACCCACTTCAGTAAGAGTTCTTATCATGAATCAATGTTGAATTTTTTCAAATGCTTTTTCTGCATCTATTGAGATGACCATGTAAATTTTGTCCTCTTCTTTTGTTGATGTCCTGTATCACATTGGTTGATTTGCATATGTTGAACCATTTTTGTGTCTCTGGGATGGAGAAAAGACAGTATCTTTGACAAGTGGTGTTGGGAAAGCTGGACAGTTGCATATAAATCAGTAAGATTAGAACATTCTCCCACACCGTACACAAAAATAAACTCAAAATGGCTTAAAGACCTAAACATAAGACAAGACAGCATAGACCTCCTAGAGGAGAACATAGGCAAAACACTATCTCATATAAGTTGTAGCAAACTTCTCCTAGGATGCTCTACCAAAGAAATAGAAATAAAAGCAAAAATAAACAAATGGGACCTAACTAAACTTGTAAAATTTTGCACAGCAAAGGAAACCATCAACAAGCAAAAAGACAACCTATAAAATGAGAGAAAATATTTACAAATGATATGACTGACAGGGACTTAATTTTCAGAATACACAAACAGCCCACATAACTCAATAACAAACAAACAAATAGCCCAAAGAAAAAATGAGCAGAAGACCTAAACAAACATTTCTTCAATGAAGACATACAAATGGCCAATAGGCACATAAAAAATGCTCATTATTGCTAATTATCAGAGAAATGCAAATCAAAACTACAGTGAAGTATCATCTCACACCAGTCAGAATGACCATCATTAAAAAAATCCACAAATGATAACTGTTGGAGAGAGTATAGAATAAAGAGAATCCCCCTATACTGTTGGTGAGAATGGAGTTTGATGCGGGCATTATGGAAAACAGTATGGAGTTTCCTTTTTAAAAAAACCTAAAAACAGACTTACCAGCAGACCCAGTCCTGGGCACATATCTGGAGGAAGCCCTAATTCAAAAAGATACATGCACCCCAATGTTCACAGCAGTACTGTTTACAATAACCAACACATTGAAACAATCTAAATGTCCATCAACAGAAGACTGGATAAAGAAGTGTGGTATATATACATAATGGAATATTACTCAGCCATAAAAAAGAACAAAATAATGCTAGTTGAAGCAACATGAGTGGACCTGGAGATCATCATATTAAGTGAAGTAAGCTAGAAAGAGAAAGAAAAATACCATATGGTATCACTTACATGTGGAATCTTAAAAAAAAAAGACACAAATGAACTTATTTACCAAACAAAAATGGACTCACAGACAGAAAACAAACTTATGGTTACCAAAGGGGAAAAGTAAGCAAATGGACAAATTAAGAGTTTGAGATTAGCAGATACAAACTACTACATATAAAATAGATAAACAACAAGGTCTTATTGTATAGCACAGGGAACTATATTTAATATCTTGTTATAGCCTATAATGAAAATCCGAATCACTATGCTATACACCAAAAATGAACACAATGTTGTAAACTGACTATAATTCAATTTTTTTTAATTGTCACCTACAGGTGAAAAAAAGAAAACACATCTGGATTTACATTTTAAATAATTAATAATTTAGTATTTTCAGCACTTATTGAGATAATCTATTACATGTCAGAGACACTATACTTCATCATGCATTTTTTCTTACATCTTTTTCAAAAAAAACTTTTATTGATAGCTATTATGTTGTGTGTGTGTATGTGTGTAATGGATTGTAATATAAAATATATTTCTTATCATGAGTGGTCATGGTAAAAAAAATTTTGACATCATTGTGACAACATAATTGCAAATCTAGGTCATATATTTTTATCCAGAGGCAAATATTTCAAACCTTTTAATTCTCATTACTTTGCTACTTAGGGGTCTGGAAGATGGTAATCGTTTCTTGAGGCAGGGTTGCTTGACCTATCTTGATAGCACAAATCAGTATCAGTTGGGCTAGGTTCATTTTCTCTGACCTGGTAGAGCTCCAGGAGTTCATTGACTTCTGTAATTAAATGTGCTGGAAGTAAATCTCAGAGTTTTGCTGCATGTTAGTCATGGGTGCTAATGCCAGAATCTTAATATGCTGTTGAGTGAGAAGTCGTACCAGAGAGGGGAGGTGTTAACAGTCTTCCTAGTGCTCCCAGACTACATAGCAATCTGGGGATATAATTGTCTCTCCCAGGAGAAAAGAGAAAGAAGTCAAAGAGTATTAGATTCAAATAAAACAACATACTGCAGAAACCGGTTAACTGAATCAGTATAAAATTTGTCTTTTTTTTCTTTTATATAAATCCAACTTTGAGGATGCAATTTCCTTTGTCCTTTTTAAATGGAGTGCAGCAGTTCACATTCTCAGTTGATTAAGATAGTATTCAGTATTTAAACTAAAAGAAGCCAACATTAAGGATTTTATTAATTTTCAAAAATGATAAAGCCATGCTAAGTCAACAAATACCAAGATCATTTTTGTTTGATTTCCTTGAAGCAGTTTTAAAATTTATAACATTTCCAAGATCACTTACAGAAATAAAATAGAAACACATCAGACTCCCAGATGGATAGATAGATAGATGCAAAGATACAGATATATATAGATATAAAACAGAACAGGTATATAAATATACATAAATAGTTTACACATACATGTATACACATATCACAGAACATGGTAGCTGGAAAATAATCTTATCAAGCTTTGAAAAGAAATTAATACCATTTTTATTCAATCAGTGAAAAATTACAAATGTGAGAAATTTGCAAATGTTCTTTGGAAGGAACAGCTTTCAAAATATGAATATATTTTAGGAAGAACTTGATAGAGAAAAGAAAATTCAGAATTTCCACCTGCCGGGGTGAAATCCTACATCTTTGGAATCTTATACCTCTTGGTAAAAGTGAAAATTGGTTCAAATTTCTGTCAGTGCTTAGAAATGGTTATATCATTTCAACTGGAAATTCCAATTTAGAAATATAGTCTAAGAAAACAATGTGATAACTTCAAAAAGAATGTAAGTAAAATAAAAATTTCTTTAAATTTCCATAAGAGTGGAGAAAATTAGAACTTAAATTGAATAAATGCAATTCAATACTTACAACATGCCTATTAAATTTTTAAAAATACAAGCTTTAAAAATAAGAGTATTATTACTAATATGTAAATGTTAGTATATCTTGTGAACTAAAAACAGGTTATAAAATTATATGTTTCTATATAGACAAGCACTATATAAGTAATATTTTATATATTTACACATATATACATATATCATAATGTGTTTATATTTATATATTCATGTGTATGGTATACATAGAAAATATTTAGAAATTTATATCATAAATTGTTAATAGTGGTTATCTTTAATTCCATGCTTATGGATGGTTTTATTTTGCTTGGCTTCATCTTTTGACTTCTTCAAAATCAGCATTGATTTCTTGGGTTATTAAAAGCAGCTAAAAGAAATTCACATTTTAATATCATTTGATATAAAACTGAAAATACAATTTCTTTCCCCAAAAAATGACTAGCAAATTGGACAGAATTCACTAAATACTTATTAAAATTTTATAATTTCAACATATTACTGTAAACTCCAGAATATAAAGAGAAACAGAAGGTATTATGCATTATTTATACAGTGTTACATTTTATAAACAAAAAGGTTCAAAACTGCTTTACTCAAACACACACAATGCTGCCTATCGCCAAATGAATCAAGTGAAAACTTCAGTCTGGAATTCAAAACCTCTGCAAACCAATACTGAGTGTAGCTATAATATAGATATATTTCTGGTGATGATTCCAGAATGTTAAAAGTAAATTGTATTAAGTTATTACATTTGCTCTATGAATAGACATTGTGGAAGCCAGAAGTACGTACATAATACTTGCGCATCACCTCAAAGAGCTGGCGGTCAAATTGAGAAAACCTAGGGGAATAACTGATACTGAGCTAGGATGAATGCAAGGAGGCTGCCTTTGCTTATAGTAATCCATCTGGGAAGGCTAGGCAAATTGGGATCAAACCTGATGCTTGCTGACCGTTCCTGCATCCTTTCTTAGACCACTTCCTGTAGTTTCTCACAGGATACACGTTCTAGGATAATCGTCCACAGCTTCTTGCCTTCTCTCAGTCCTGTTGAAAAGTAGGCTGTCAATGTCAAGTGTCGTTTCTCACTGATTGTTTTTAAGAGCCCAGCAACTTCGGGTTCCACAACTTTATTACTTTATTTAAATCTCTCTGTCTTGTATTATGGGTAATTTCTTCTAATATATCTTGCAAACTCTTGTTATTAATTTATCTCTATCTGATTTACTGCCTAGCCACCAACTGAGTTTTCAGTTTTAGACACCAGATTGATCATTTCTAGAAGCTCTATTTGATGCTTGTTCAAATCCAGCTGCTTGCATTGTTGGTTGCAGTTGTTAGTGTCTTCAGTTCCTTCTTTGATAACTTTAAGCACATTTGAGTTATTGTCAATATCTGCTGATTATCCACCTGGAATGATCAAGGGTCTGGCATTGCTCTTTATTTAGTCTACAGATTCTCAGACATGGCAGAGTCTTCCTAGTAGGTTTTATAATTCAGGATTTTAGGGTTATAATGTATGCGATATTATTGTCCCAGCAGCAGTTTTTACATATATTTACCAGTTTGTAAGTAGACCTGTAAGTAATATAAATTAAGCCTTAAACTTATAGGGAGCAAGCTTGTCGTTATGAATTCTCAAGGTAGGACATTTTTTTTCCTTCCTTAGATCTCAGATTGAAACAGGCAATCTTTCTTGTCCTCTCTTTCTGCATGGGTTTTTCATATTTATTCATTTTTTTCAGTTTCCATCTGTAACATTTTCAGTCTTGTTATGGACCACACAAATTCCACTCTGTATCTATAAATGTTATCAAAACTTCTCTCTTACTATTATAATTTTTGTAACAAGGGGAAATACTGTTTCTAGTTATTGGACATATTGAAAGCACTTCTGCTGCCTGTTTATTTTCTTCTCAATTTTTCTCAGCAAATATTATTATGACTTGTGAATTCTTATGATTATAGTTCAAACCATGACTAAGTGAGATTACAACAGTAAAAATTGCTTTCATAAACATCATGGATTCTAATTATTCTGGATGTTGTGTTTTATAATTGATTTAATATCCTCAGTATTCTTGTATGAACATTTGGGAAACAATCCAGATTGAAACTCAGACTAGTTTGTGAAATTTATTATACAAATGCCTGAAAAGAGAGAAACAGACAGTACACAGAAAAGGAACTGCAAATGGTCTTTAATCTTATGAAAAAATGGCTCAAGTCTGGTTTAACATAAGTGTTGTTAAATAATGTAAATATTGACTAAACTACACAGTAATACTATTAATCATCTATATAATTAACAGAAATGTGAACACTTAGCTACATTCCTCATTGGTACAACTGTGGGAGATACAGGGACTCTGATACTGCAGCTAGTGGGGAAAAAAATGATAAAACTGCAATGTAAGAAAACTTAGAAATATCTATCATATCTCTCTGAAATAGATAAACATTTGCCCTTTACCTCAGAAATATTAATTCTAGGAGTCTATCAGTCAATGGCAAAAATGCAAAACAATAAGTAAGCTGTTCATGAGAGTATTCATTGTAGCATGTCATTAAGTGTAAGAAACTGAAAACAAGTCTCTTGCCCATTATAAGGCATTAGGTGAATAAACTATGGGAAAACTACCTGATAAATTAATAAGAAATAAAGATTCAATATCTCCAGGATTTATTACTTAAAGGTTTAAAACAAACATTTATCCAATAAAGACATACAAATGGCCAATAGGCACACAAAAATGCTCAATATCATTAATTTTCAGATAAATGCAAATCAAAACTACAATGAGGTATCGCCTCAAACCAGTTAGAATGGGCATCATTAAAAAGTTCATGCACGATAACTGTTGGAGGAAAGGGAACCCTCCTACACCACTGGTGCAAATGTGGTTTGGTGCAGCCACTATGGAGGACAGTATGTAGATTCCTCAAAAAACTGAAAATAGATTTACCATCCAACAATGCCACTCCTGGGCATATACCTGGATGAAGCTCTAATTCAGAAAGATACATGCACTCCAGTGTTTACAGCAGCACTGTTTAACAATAGCCAACACATGGAAACAACCTAAATGTCCATCAACAGATGACTAGGTAAAGAAGTTGCGGTATGTGTATACAATGGAATAATACTCAGTCTTAAAATAATGAAATAACGCTATTTGCAGCAACATGGATGGACCTGGAGATCATCATACTTAGTGAACTAAGCTATAAAGAGAAAGAAAAATACCATATAATATCACTTATTTGTGGAATCTATAAAAAGGACTCAGATTAACTTATTTACAAAACAAAAACAGACTCATAGACATAGAAAACAAACTTACAGTTACCAGGGGGAAAATGGGTGGGAAAGGATAAACTGAGAGTTCAAGATTTGCAGATACTGACTACTACGTATAAAACAGATAAATGGCAAGTTTCCATTGTAGAGCACAGGGAACTATATTCAATACCTTGCAATAATCTATAATGAAAAAGAATATGAAATGTATGTCATGTACATGTATGGCTGAAACATTATGCTGTACACCAGAAACTGACACCACATTGTAAATTGGTTATACGTCAAAAACAAAAAAAATAAAAAGGATAAGAAACAGGTATAGTATTTTTTAAGTAAATTTTTGAAAAGGAAGATAAAGAAATATGTTTATAGTAAGCCACTCTTTTCCTATAAAATATTGGTGTTAATAATGTGAACATACATTTTCACTTATATTTTCAAGATGTAATGTGGAACAATAAAGCAAAATAAAACACTAATCAAATGATTACTTTATACAAGGAAAGAGGGAAATAAGGGAGGAGATGGGAATAGTAATGAAATTTCAATGAATATACCTGCTTTTACGATCTTGATTTTGAAATCATAAAAATTCAATCAAAAGGAACAATACTTAGATACTGAAAATAAACTAAAACCAATAGACTTGATTATATGTCATATACCAAGGGAGTGGTATAACCCTCGAGAGAAGCTCATTACTTCAACTGACTTTAAACAGAGGATTTACACTATGTTTCCCTTAATAGGAAATTACTCTAACCCAAGTTAAAAGGAAGACATCCAAACTGTGATCAAGTCCTAAATGCAGGCACCCGTTTACAGGAACTGCAAGGGACAGAGAAACAGGGTAAGTAACATCACAAAGTAGCAGCCAGAAAATTTAGATAAAACTGAATGCTGTGTTCTGCCATTCACAGGGTAAACAATGTGGCTTTACTGATATATCAAATGACATTGGGGGGAAAAAGGAGGAAGGATTATTACTGAATTAAAGATATTTAAGGGATGTTGTTCAGATGCTGATTTGCCTAAACCAGCTCCAAAAATTTATCTTTGCAACAGCTGGAAAAATTTAAATATAGACAGGGTATTCTATGACATCAAAGAATTTTTTATTGTTTTGTCAAGTGTGATATGCCTTAGTGGTTATTTTTTTAAACATTCATGGATATGCACAATAGAATTATATAATAAACTATTTACAAGTAAAATAACATGATATGATGTCTGAGGCTTACTTTAAAGTGCTGCAGAATTATTGAAAAAAAGCTACTTAGGGAAGATAAAATAAGATTGGCAAAATATTGTTCACCATTAAAGTTGGGTGATGGGTATGTGGAGATCCATTATAATATGCTGTATGCTGAATTAGAATCCCCAAGTAATAGTAATGCCCAGTCAACTGTGTTTTTAACACTCTCTTTGAGCACTTTTGATGTTCATCTAGGGTTAGGAAATATTTTTACCTAGCCACAGAAAATATGTTTAGGGAATCTTTATGCATCCAAGTCAAATACCTACAATTCCGTTGTTTTGCTAATAGATGTCACTGTTCCTTACTACTGTCTACTTTGCTTCCAAGTGGTATATATTTTTATCTTCTTTTCTTCCCTCTCCCACTATCTTCTTTTATTTTCAATAATGTAGGATAACTTTGTAAAATTTATAATCACTCAAAATTCGGCACAAAATACTGATTTATGACGTGAAAGTTGCCACGTTTGCCCTTCCGTGGTACCCTCCTTTCTGTACACCCAAGGAGACTCTGCCAGAAATAACTATTCTTACCTCTTTAATATGTATCTTTCTGGATTGTTTGTTTACTACCGTATCTTTACAGGTTAGAATGTAGATTGAGTTCATTCTTTTTAAGGACTGTATTAACATTTTGTAACATAGATGAAATGCTTATTTATTCATTCCCTAATAATGGACATTTAGGTATTTAGGTATGTCTGTGTTTGTTTTTCTTATAATAGACAATGCTATCATTAAAATACTAGTAAACATTGATTTACATTCTCTTCCTGAAGTTTTGGTAAGACAGATTCCTCAAAAACTAGATTGCTAGGTAAAGTGTATGTATGGTTTTATATTTTATAGATACTGCCTAAATGCCCTTCCAAACTTTGTGCCTATTTATAGTCATCATATAATAATAATAATAATTATTATTATTACTATATAATATAATATAACATAATATGTCTCAATGTCTCAGTCTACTGTGTTTTGTGGGGAAAGGGGTCTTTTTGGTTTATTTACTGAAATTGATCATTTTTGCATGTAACTATTAGCCATTTGTTTTTTTTCATATGCGAATTGCTTTCCTCATTTTTCTACCAGGTTGATTATATTTCTTATTTGTGGGCTCTTTCTATATTTATGGTAGCCATTTGGTTCTTATGTGACCACTTCTTTATGTATCTTTTACCACAGAAATAAGTTCTTTCATTTCAATGTTATAAATTCTTTATATGTGTTTTTTTTTAATTTTTTATTGATTTATAATCATTTTACAATGTTGTGTCAAATTCCAGTGTAGAGCACAACTTTTCAGTCATACATGAACATATGTATATTTATTGTCACATTTTTTTCTCTGTGAGCTACCATAAGATCTTGTGTGTATTTTCCTGTGCTGTACAGTATAATCCTGTTTATCTTTTCTACAATTTTGAAATCCCATCTATCCCTTCCCACCCTCTGCCCCCTTGGCAACCATAAGTTTGTATTCTATGTCTATGAGTCTATTTCTGTTTTGTATTTATGCTTCGTATTTTTTGTTTTTGTTTTTTTCTTTTTTAGATTCCACATATGAGCGATCTCATATGGTATTTTTCTTTCTCTTCCTGGCTTACTTCACTTAGAATGACATGCTCCAGGAACATCCATGTTGCTGCAAATGGTGTTATGTTCTCAGTTTTTATGGCTGAGTAGTATTCCATTGTATAAATATACCACATCTTCTTTATCCAGTCATCCGTTGATGGACATTTAGGCTGCTTCCATGTCTTGGCTATTGTAAACAGCGCTGCTCTGAACATTGGGATGCAGGTATCATCCTGAAGTAGGGTTCCTTCTGGGTACAAGCCCAGGAGTGGGATTCCTGGGTTATATGTGTATTTTTAAAATAGTAAGAACAAATAATTGTTGTGCTTCAGAAACTGGCTATAACAGCAGTTTGGATGATGAAATTCCAAAATTGTTTGAAATGCTTCATTGGAAAAAGTCCAAGCCACTCCAAGTGAATGTTTTGCAAGGCAATATTCTTTTAGATATACAGATTGTGGTAAGTTTTAAAAAATATACTGTTTAATTACTTACACATTATATAATATATATTTATTATTTGTCACAATTTTTCTTGATATATAGTTGCAATACAACATTATGTTACAGGTGTGCAACATAATGACTCAACATTTGTATGTACTGGGAAATGACCACCACAATAACTCTAGTTAACATCCATCACAGCACAGTTACACATTTTTCTCTTGTGAGGAGAATTTTTGATCTACTCTTTCAACAGCATCAGTATATAGCATGGTGTTACTCACTATAGTCACCATGCTGTATATTACATCCCTATGATTTATTTATATTATAACTGGAAGTTTGTACCTTTTGACCTCCTTCACCCATTTGACTTAACCTCCACCCCCCAACCTCTGGCAATCACAAATCTGTTGTCTGTATCTGTGAGTTTGGTATTTTTTAGATCTGACTATGTAAGTGAGATCATATGGTATATTTTTAACACATTTAGTTATTGTTAAAATGTTAAAAAATTTAATTTATCAACTCCATAAGGAGGTAAGTATCTCACTTTTAGTGGGCTTCAGGAAAAAGATAAACTTAAGTCTTAGTCGACTGAAAATAAATCTCTAAGCCACAAAGCAATGGCATATTTGAACCATAAAGGATTCACATAGATTCCCTAAAAGCACTTTAAATTTATATTATTTACAACCTCATAATTTTCATTACTTGGCATAAAAATTATTCGTTGTTGAAGAAACTTCATGGAACGCTGATAATGTGAGGAATGGGAATGTGTATTACAAAGACCTCTTACACAACCACAAAAATCATAGCATCTCAGACCCAGAGTCTCTGTCCAATTATTATTTCAGTTAAAATATGAAACTATGAATAAAAATCAACTTCTCTTGTCTTAACTTTTTGATAGGAGGTCAGCACTCATGAAGTTTAAGTTTGTTTTTTTTAAAAGGCAGCATACCATTGAAAAGCCACCTGTTTAGACTGTGTCAGATAATGGGTCTAGGGACACCACCAAGACAGGCTATGTGCCATCAGAGCAATCAGATTTGACGGTAAGATAGATACGTAAGAACTTAATTAAAATTTAAAATTTAGTTTTGAGAGCCACAAAACCTTCGGAGGTAATAGAAAGGATTATTTTCTCAGTGACTTCCCAACGGGTCACTTGAGAATAAATCCAATAGATTAGGTGAAAGGAGTGAGGAAAAGGAAGAAGGATTCAGAATAGAAGAACAGTATATTCTCTGACAAAGAAATGTGAGACAACATGGTATGTCTGAAGAGCAAGTTATTTGGCCAGGGTGACATAAACTTACTTCTGGTGGAGTGATACGAGGCTGAGTGTTTTCACATACTGGGTTCTTGGGACCTTATTCTGAATCGGCGATTTGCAAAACCACCAAGGCTCATGGAAATGCCTCAGAGCTCCCTTGACAGTGTTGAGGAAGCATGAGAGGGCGATTGTTGCTAAGGCTCTGTGTCCTATTCTATACATAAAAGTCCAGCATAAGAGATCATTTGAAGCAATGAATACTAAAGAATTGAAAAAACACAAGGTTTATAAAATCAGGAGTCAAAAAAGGCACAATACTCTAGACATGGGTTCAACTTCAAGGATTAAAAGAAAAGGACTGAACAACCAGGTGTTTTGCTGATGTCCAAGATGGCGTAACAATAACAAACAATAACAGATTTATTCTCAGGCCTTAAAAAAACAGTGGACAAAACATACGAAACAATGGTTTTTAAGACACTGGGACACCAGGCAGTGAAGTAGAATGATCACTCACAGAATGGAAGCAAACCATGTGAACCTTGTAATTGCTCCAGCTCACTTTGTTAAGAGAATTTCAGGCCTTCAGCATGAGGGCAAGACCAGAGGAACACACAGGACTCTCTGAATTGCAGAGAAAAAGCCAAGAGTCCTGGGAGACAAAGATAAGCGTTTACAGGGCAGAGTATCAGAAAGTAGACCTGAAAAGAGACAGA
Source organism: Camelus bactrianus (assembly GCF_048773025.1). Lineage (NCBI taxonomy): Eukaryota > Metazoa > Chordata > Mammalia > Artiodactyla > Camelidae > Camelus > Camelus bactrianus. The sequence continues at coordinate 6,396,488 of NC_133568.1, read as the reverse complement.
AATCCAGGGGTATTCAGAGGGATCCATTGAGTATCTGGCACAATACTGATCGGCACACGGCTGTGAGGAAACTACCCAAGGCTGAGGGAAGAGCAACCTGAAGGAATTAGAAGGAACAGTGTCTGACATGCACAGAGTGAAGAATAGTTTCCCAGTAGCCAGAAAGGAAAACCTCATAATTCATGAGGGGTTGGCAAGAGTACCCGAAGGCCTGCCTCGTTAGAGGAGAAATAATTAGACCAAGGCTAAACACTGCTTTGGTCCTGCCTGACAAATCTCAAAAGGGACATTCAAGTAGAGACACTGAATAAAAGCAAAGACTGCTTCTTTGAAATGATAAATGAAATTAATAAATTTTTAGCCTGACCAATAAGGAAAAACAAAAAGAGAGGGAAGACACAAAACACTAAAATCAGGAATGAGAGAGGTGATACCACTATAGATTATACAGAAATTAAAAATATTTATAAAAAACACATGTAACACAAGGCAAATAAATGAGGCCATTTAGATTAAATGAAGAAATTTCTAGAAAGACACAAGCTACTAAAGCTTATTCAAAAAAAATAGCCTGAATATACTAAGGCTCTTTGTGCAATTGAATTCGTAGTTTTAAAAACTTTTCCACAAAGAAATTCCAGGCTCAGACATCTTCATTGATAAATTGCCCAAAACATTGAAGAAGGATATAATAGCATTCCCAAATTCTTCCAGAAAATTGATGGAGAGGTAATACTTCCCAATGTATTCTGAAGGCCAGAATTGCACAAAGACATTATAATAAAAATACATTACAGACAAATACCATGTATGAACTTGATGCAAAAATTCTAAGCTTAATTTTAGCAAATTGAATCCAAAAAGTACATAAGGAGGCTAGTAAGTAACAAGTGGGGTTTATGTCAGGGATGCAAGATGGTTATTTGAAAATCAATAAATGTTATTCACCATAATATCAAACTTAAAACTAGAAACTACATTATTTTCTCATTAGATATAGATAAAGAAAGCATTTGGTAAATTCAACATCTAGTCCCAATGAAAACTGTAGCAAACTAGAAGTAAAAAAAAAAAATCTCAACCTGATAAAGGGCATCAGTAAAAACATAAGGTTAACATTATAGTTAACGGTGAAAGACTAAATGCTTTACTTATCAAATAAGGAACAAGTCAAGGATGCTTTCTTTCTTCCCTTTTCTACTCAACATTTTCGTGGTGTGGGCAATAAGTAAGCCAAATGAATAAAATCATCCAAATTGAAAATAAATTTTAAAAAGACAAATGAACTTATTTATAAAACAGAAACAGACTCACAGCCATAGGCAACAAACTTATGGTTACCAGGGGGGAAGAGGGTGGAAAGGGATAAATTGGAAGTTTGAGATTTGCAGATACTGACTGGTATATATAAGTAGATACACAAGTTTATACTGTGTAGCACAAGGAACTATATTCAATATCTTGTAGTAGCTTATGGTGTAAAAGAATAAGAAAATGAATATATGTATATCTATGTATGACTGAAGCACCGTGCCGTACACCAGAAATTGACACAACACAGTGAACTTACTACACTTCAAAAAAAAAGTAAAAAAAAAAAAAAATGAAGAAGTAAATTGTCTTTACTTGAAGATAACATGAACATCTATGTAAAATATTTGATGAATTCTACAAACAGGTACTACAACTGATAAATTTAGCAAGTCTGAGGTAACCAGGATAAAATACCAACATACAAAAATCAACTGTATTTCTATATAGTAATTCTACTCATGAGAAATTGAAATAAAAAATGCCATTTGCAAAGATATGTGCAAGACTGCACACTGAGTACTACCAAATATATCTGAGAAAAATTAAAGAAGATAAATGGAGAGATATGCTATGCCCATGGGTGTAAAGGCTCAATTTTGTTAGATGCTAATTTCTCCTAAATTAATCTATAGATTCAGTACAACCCCAATTAAAATATTGGCCTAACTTTTTTGAGGAGGGTATAAATTTGCAAACCAATTCTAAAATTCATATGTAAATGCAAAGACCTAGAATACCAACATAAATCTGGGGGAGGAAAGAGCAAATTTGAAAAACTAACACTCCCTAATTTTCACACTTACTCTAAAGCCACAATAATCAAGACCTATGGGTTGGGCTCAAGGTAAACAAATAAATCCAGAATACAGAATAAACTCTAGAAATAATCTCACACATACCACAAATAAGGGCAGCTAGCTTTCAACAAAAACACAAAGGCATTTCACTAAAGAAAGGATAATCTTTTCAACAAATTTGATGTCACCATTGAATAGCCATAAGCAAAAAGATAAAATTTTGATCCCACACATCACACAATATATAAAAATCAACTCAAACTGTGTTGTAAGCCTAAGTATAAAGCTATAAAACTTCTGGAAGAGAATATGGAAGACAGTCTTTGCAACCTTGGATTAGGCAAAGATTTTAAAATATACTAAAGCTATGATTTATAAAATAAACAATATATCAAACCTCATTAAAAGTAAAAGGGAAACAAACAAAACTTCTGGTCTTTCAGAAAACACTGTTAGATCACACGTAGTATTTTCAAATATATGATAAAAAATTTGTATCTAGAATATGTAAAACACTCCCTGAATGTATACAATCTGTAAACATTACTAATAAGCTGTGTTTTCTCTTTTTTTTTTTTTTTTGTAGCATGGAAGGGATTTTGATGGAAGAATTATTTATATAGTATAGATCATATCTATTTCATATATATCTAAAATTTATATATGTAAAATTGAATGTCTAAGTACATAGTTTATTACGTCAGTTATTCCTAAACAGAGTCTATAAAAAAGAGGAGACATCAGCTGTTCTTGTAATTTCTTTAATAGAAGGCTCAAAATAAATGACAAAATATGAACAATTTTAACCCTAAGAAGAATAATTATGACCATTAAACCCTTCACTCATATCAATTTGTCTCTCCCTCTCTCTTTCCCTCACTATATAGTTATGCTTCTAATATTCTAATTTATATATACATACACACTATGTATTTGTTTCTATTGCTTACTGCAAAATAAGGAAATTATCTAGAAATACAGTAATACATTATAGTAAATTGGTTAAATTTTACAAGAAACCCAATTATACCATGCTTTAAATTAAATATAATATACAATGTAATTTAAGAAAAAATTAATATTAAAGAAAATGTTAACCGAACCAAAAATGAGCACAAGTTTGATTTTTAAGTAAAAGTATTGATTAAAGATTTTAATCAGAAAAATGCATTAAGTTTAATTCAAAAATCATTGGAAGCTGCCTAGAAATAAATTAATTCACTTGAATATATCACTAAAGCTATTTTTTGATAAAATGAAGTGATAATTGAATTTTTCTTTTATAATCTGTGGCAGGGGAGATAGTAGCGCCACAATGTAATTACTTGTCTAGTTAAATACATCGTCCTTTTTTGTGGAGATAATTTGCTTTCGGATTCATGCTGAGAAGCAACCAGCTTCTCTTTATCATAGTATAATTTAACAAAATGTAGCGTTGCTTCTCCATCAAATTAAGGCAATTTGGAAAATTTAAGAGTCTCGGGGTCTTTGCTCTTCAATCATTTCCCATTGTTGCTTTCAGCTGAAATAAAAACTTTAAAAAAAAAAAAAAAAACCTCTAAGGGCTTAATTTTCTTTTTATATAGCTAAGCCTAAGGAAATGCTGCCCTTAAAGATGGTAATGACTCAGAGACTCGCGCCCTGAAATCCTGAAATCGTCTTTACGTTACCTTTTCTGGGTCAATCCAGCCCCTCCCAGGCTCTCACTGGACACTTTACAGCTAGATTCGATGATCACAGCAAATAAAAAGTTAGGCTCAGCAGCACTAAGGCGTCTATGATACTGACGTCTATGGCGTCTCTTCCGTTCTCTCTCTGTCTCTGTCTCTCCCTCTCTCTCTCCTTTCTTCTTCTCTTCCTAACTTCCATGCGCATAAATGCACCAATCATGGCATCATTTGAAGGGGAGAACATATTTATTAGATATGAAGCCAATGAAGAGGTGTCCCTTCACCAGTGATGAATAAATGTCTTTCTCACTAAGTCCCTGGTTAAGTGAGTGAAAATGCCTTTAATAAGGTGTGTATCAACATGAAGTGATGATACTTAAGTAATATTAAAAAGATTCTGTATGGCTGTTTGAAGACAATTGTAAAGATACCAGAGTAAGGAAGATAAATTGATATCGATTATAAAAATAATTTCAACATATTCTTTCTGAAGCATTTTTCAGATTATCACATTTGGATGATTATGGAAGCATGGAAAATCTCATTTATATTATTAATTTAAAGATGACAAAATTTTGAAATTTCTGTACATAAAAATGATCTCATCTGGCTAGAGTGGAACCATTACTGTAAGAAACCTGGTTTTTCTCTGTCTTTGGTATGTGCATATGTCTGTTACGTAGTGTTTTCATAGGAAATTTTTCACAACATATTATATGCAATTTATATTATATGAATTTTCATTTTTAAAAAGGTTAGGTAATCATTTTTAGAAATCCATATGTAATTGAGTTCATATTCATATGAACTAATTTAGTTCATATTTTAGTGTTCTGAATCTTTGTAGAATAAATCATTTTTCTTTATTATAAATTTTATGTAAATCTGATATATCTTATACAAATAATTCACTTTTTCTAGCTTTTTACTTATGGGAAATTTCAAAAATAAATAAAAATTGAGAAAACAATCTCCCATATAGCTAATACCCAAATATCATATTCATCACTTCGTTTCAACTCTACTTCCATCCACTTCCTATCTCCAAATGGATTATTTTGAAGTCAATTCCCAACATCAGATCATTTAATCTCTAAATATTTCACCATGATCCCTAAAAGGTAATGATTCAAACATAACACAGTTCCTGCAATATTTTACCCAGCACTTAAAAGTGTGTTACTACTGAGTCATGTAGATACAATGACTTATTTTAGCCATTTTAAAGCACTCCCAGGAAATCAACATACTACATTTACTAAATCCTCAATGATAATGTTTCCCAATCTTCATGCCAGTACAAACAAAGCTGCTGTGAAGGGTTGAAATCTTTCTATTCACCACAGATTGTCAAAGGTATCTCTGGACATCTTCCTGATTCACATGCCTACCAGTAGTGAATGAGAGAACCCATTCATCTTGACGTTTTCTGACAATGAGTGGCAGATGTTTTCACTCTGGAGGGTTGGAGGGATCTGAAATGGTATATATAGATTTCATTTGCACTTCCATTCTTCCTATTGAAATAAGCCACATTTTCCAATGGGTCGTGTTGATATTCTAATAAGTAAATTGTCTATTTATAATTCTTAATTTCCCCTTTGTGACATTTGTCTTTATCATCTTATTTATATCCTAGTTAAAAGCAGTGCAGTGATTCTCCCAGTTTGTGGCTCATCTCTTCACTCTGATGTTGTTTACTAACAACAACAACAAAAATTAACTTCAAATCTTTCAAACTTGCCCATACTTTTCCTTACAGTTGAATTTTTCCTTTACAACTTCTCTTTGATGTGTGAAATCTTTTCCTACCATAGTAACATAAAAAGATTACCTAATTAATTTTAAGTGTTTTTCTTTCAAAGTTATTAATTATATTTTCTAGAAATTTTGTCTTTATTTTTTGTATATTTTTGAAGTCAAGAGTTCAGTGTTTTTCCATACTGATAGCCCCAAATCCCTGTACCATTCTTTGCTCAGTTCCTTCTTTCTCTCTGATTTGTAATACTCTGTGTGTCATTTAACCATATTCGTGTGTGTGCATAGAACTGTCTGGAGTCTCTATTTCAGCCCATTGATATATGTATTGTGTCCCTACCTAAATTAACACAATAGTTAATTGGTGGTATTTTATAAAGTCTTGAACTTTGTAAGGCAAATCTTTCTATATCCCCCTTTCGCTTTTCCTTGAAAACTGTTTTACTCCTTAGTGCCCATCAAATTTTCATACACATTTTAGGATAAGTTTTTCAATTTCTAGGAAAAAAACTTTATTTTTATTTTGTTTACACATTTTTTAAACACTCCATAGTAACTACCATGTTGTAGGCATTGTTCTGGGTTCTAAGTGTTTTCCAATATTAACTTATATAATGTTTGAAGCAATCATAAGAAACAAAAAAAAAAAAGAGAAAAAAATATTAACCCATATTCCCAAAGTCACACAGATAATAAACGTGATAATACAGAAGCTGAATCATAAACCCAGGCAGGCTAAATTTACCTTCTGTTTATAGATTAATTTGTATAATGTTGCCGTCCTTCTAACATGGAGGGGCATTTATCCAACATGGTAGCCACTAGGCATATGTGGCTGTTAAGCACTTGAAATGCAGCGAGTCTGAATTGAAATACGCTGCACATGTAAAAAAAAAAACCAGTTTCAGATTTCAAAGAAATAGTTTTAAAAGTTTTCTAAAATATGTCACATACGTTTTACACTAACTACAGGTTGAAATTATAATATCATGAGTGTATTAAATTCAGTAAAATATTAAAATTTACCTGCTTCTTTTGCTTTTATAAAACGGTTATTTCCAGATTTAAAATTATATATGTGATGCTCATATTTTTATTGAATAGTACTTATATAGAGTATCCCCAATCATGAATATGGTACACATCTTCATTTATTTTGATTTCTATTACATCTTTTAATACTGCTTATAATTTTGTATACAATTTTGAACAATTATCATAAATTTATTTACAGGTATCATAGTGGATTTTGCTATTGTGAATAGTATTTTTCTTAAAATTAAACAGTTGAACTGATTTCATAGTTACTTTTAAAATATATATCCATCTAGAATTCAGTAATCTAGCTATGGACTGAAAAAAAGTGTGCAGAGAGTTATGTCTTACTTGGCAGCCTTAATGAGGACTCTTGCCCCAGATAGCAGCCTCTCAAGATAACTCTGTGAAAGATTGTTCCAAAGAGGTAAGGGAAGAGCCAACACATGAGTTTTTGCTGGGAAAAAAAAAAAATACATATATAGCTGAACATCAAAAGATTACTGCTAATTGCAAAAAATAAACATCTCAAGTTAATAATTTTAGTACTTTTCTGTGTATGGGAAGATGCAAGAGTCTGGGTTTATTGAAGTCAGTCCTTTGATATGCATCTTAGCTGTGTAGGGCCAGTATCCTGTTTTTCTCCATCCTGAATTCTCCTTAGGGTGACATTGGGGGCCACTGCAGTGGCTGATGGCTTAACAGTGGGCAACATTCATTGTTTACCAGAATGGCAAGCAAGAATTTTTTGTCTACATAGCTAAACTTTCTTAACAGTTCAGTTAGTAGTTTATTTTTTATTTCTTATTGAGAAAGATATATCATCTTTAATTAATAAAAATTACATTTGTTTGTTTATGGCAATAAGTTGTTTAGGGCCTGTGGTAAGAATAGAATGTAGACTGATTATGGCAGACATCCTACACTGCTGGTGAGAATGCAGTTTAGTGGAAATGTTTAGTAGAATGCAGCCACTGTGGAAAACAGTATGGAGATTCCTCAAAAGACTAGGAATAGACTTACCATATGACCTAGGAATCCTGCTCCTGGGCATATATCCAGAAGGAACCCTACTTCAAAAGACACCTGCACCCCAGTGTTCATAGCAGCACTATTTACAATAGCCAAGACATGGAGACAGCCTAAATGTCCATCAACAGATGACTGGATAAAGAAGATGTGGTATAATTATACAATGGAATACTATTCAGCCATAAAAACTGACAACATAACACCATTTGCAGCAACATGGATGTTCCTGGAGAATGTCATTCTAAGTGAAGTAAGCCAGAAAGAGAAAGAAAAATACCATATGTGATCACTCATATGTGGAATCTTAAAAAAAAAAAAAAAAAGAACATAAATACAAAACAGAAACAGACTCATAGACAGAATACAAACTTGTGGTTACTAAGGAGGGCAGGGTGAGAAGGGACAGACTGGGATTTCAAAATTTGTAGATACTGACAGGCATATGCAGGATAGATAAACAAGATTATACTGTATAGCACAGGGAAATATAATATATACAAGATCTTGTGGTAGCTCACAGCGAAAAAAATTGTGACAATGAATATATGTATAGCTGAAAAATTGTGCTCTACACTGGAATTTGACACATTGTAAAATGACTATAACTCAGTAAAAAAAGTTAAAAAATAAAAATTACACTTGTTTATTTGTTTATGACAATAAATTGTTCAGGGCCTGTAGTAAGAATAGAATGTAGACTGATTACGGCAGACATCCTTCTATTTATTTTGATGCTTCTAGTCATGTTTTATTATCCAGTATATTTGCTACAGATTTTTGGTTCATACTCATCAAAAAGTAAAGAAAGTTTCCTTACAGTATTGGTTTGGTAAAATATTTTATGTATGTTTATTATTATCAACTCATTTTTTTCATCTGTTGAACTTATACTACATTCTCTTGTTATTTGTTCATACTTTACACATTTTCTATATTTAAACTTCCTTTGCATTCTTATGATAAATATGTTCAAGGGTTTTAAAAAATATACTGCAAAATTTCTTTGTCTTTATACATATACATGCAAGCATTGTTTTTAAATTTTTGCATATATGTTTGCAAGTGAAACTTGTCTATACTTTTCTTATATTGCCATTTCCACCATGGTTCCTGCTTCTTAGAAATAAATGCTCAGGGTAAACATGCCTTGAGGTTGTCAATGGACTTTTTTGAATACCACTTCAATTTATTTAAAGGTCATAATCCTCTTCTTCTTGTAAACAATTTTTTAGTTTATCATTTTCCCTAGAAAATATTATTTTATCTCAATTTTCAAATATGTTGACATAAAATTATGCATAGTATTTTCACAGTTTTCAAAAGCATTTCTTTTTGTCCTTATGTCTGCATTTCCCCCTCCTCATTTCTAATATTGTTAATTTGTGTCTTGTGTCCCTTTTTCTATGGATTGTGCTAGCATTTAGTCTATTTCAAGGCTTTTATAAGAACCATCATAAGATTCTCTCAGTCTTCTCAGTGTATATACATTTTTTTCCACAAAATATATAACAGTTACACTGTTACACACCTTACATTTTCATTTGCAATATATGTCTTGGGGATCTTTAAATGTCAATTTAACTCTATTACTATTACCCTAATTAAAGATTCACAGTGTATTATTTAATAAATGTATAGGAATAGACATTCTTGTTATTTACAAATTTTATTACATTGTATCTTCAAATATGTAGTCTATAATACTTTCTCATTCCAATTATTATACCTTCCATTTATTTTTGTTTTAGTTAAATTTTTTAACCCTTCACAAAGTGTCCCATAATCGGTAACATTGGATATCCTAGAATTGTTTCTTACTTTCACAGCCATCCTTCTAACATTTCCTCACTAAGTAATGTTTTGACATTTGGTATGTGACAAATCTAGTTTTGTAATAGAAAAGAACAAATCAGACTCCCTATTAGATCTGTTTCTTTGGCTTTAAACCTGTGCCCTGTTTTCTAGGCTTAGTCTTGCTAGCTCTGCACCTTTTGCAAAAGAATGTTGCCTTTAGACTGAAATATACAAGAGAGCCTATTCTCAAGGCTCTGACCTTTAAGGATATTAACACTTTAGCACTTATATAAAGATAACAAGTTGCAGAATGGAAAATAACATTTGTTTTGTTGGAGGTTTTACAAGGGCATCATGACCTGACCCACAGGGACAGCTGCAAGAACAAGGAATTCCTACAGCAAGAAGTTTGCAACAACCAACCACACCCCCTCCCCCTTTTTATTATGAAAGGAGCCTGAATTCTGACTTGAGTAGGATGGTTCTCCAAGACAGTCTGCCATCCTGTCTGTCTGCTGGTCTATATATATAGTATGTGTGTGTGTGTGTGAATATATATATATATATTGTTGTGCAATAGATTCTAATGTAAAAGAGACTATTTGCTCTCTTGCCTCACCACAAAATGCTTTATTTTATTAACTCATCTGATTAAGCTGTACTAAGTTCATATAATGCATTAAAGTATTTCACTTTGTCTTTCTTATCTTCATCCCCTGAAGCATTAAGCATGATAACCATTAACCAAAACATGAGCCCCAAGAACGTGACCCATGATAACACCACTTGCATCATAGCTGTTTTCCAGGACTAAATGGTATCTGCAGATTAGTGTGATTTAGGAGCTTGTAACTCGGACCACCAGACTAACTGCACATGTATCACAGACCTCTTGCCTCCTGGGAAAAAGCCACAAGGAGATGGTTAACCCTGTCTCCCTTCTCCTCCGAGCATAAAAGAGACCTAAATTCTGTTCTGAACTAAGATGGCCCTTCAGAACATTAGTCCACCATCTTCTCAGTTCAGTTTGTTGGCTTTCTGAATAAAATCGCTATTCTTTGCCCCAACCCCTTATCTGTCAATTTATTGGCCCGTCATGTGGCAAGCAGTAAAGAGCTTGAATTCGGTAACACTAGAACTTTTCAATCTTACAACACTGAAACCCTATACTCTAAATATTAATTCCCATTCTCCTTTTCCTGCGGCCATTAGCAGTCACCTTTTTTACTTGCTGTTTCAACGATCTGGACTACTTAAGATGCTTTGCATTAGTGGAATCATATAGTATTTACCCTTTTGTGACTGGCTTATTTCAACCAGCATAATGTCCTCAGTGTTCATCCATGCTGTAACATGTGACAGAACTTCTTTCAAGGAAAGAAATTTCCATTGCATGTATGTACCACATTCTTAATATCAATTCATCTTTTGACAGATATTTGGGTTGCTTCCACTCTTAGATATTGTGAATAATGCTGCATCTTCAAGATGTATCTTCAAGATCCTGCCTTGAATTATTTTTAGATATGTATGCAGGTTTATTTTTAACAAACCTCTATACTGGTTTCCATAATGGCCACACCGCTCTATATTCCCACTAACAAGCATACCAGCAACTTCTAGTTAGGGCATAGCTGAAGGTTTTCCTCCAATATGCAGCTTTCCCACTCCTCTGCTTGACTTTGGCTTTGAATCTCTGCCAGATGCAAGTCATGGTAGCTGTTTACCTTGTTATAACAAGTTCTGAAGCCTTTTGTTTTCCCTCATTTGTGTGGTCTTCATTTATTTCCATGCTGAATTCAAACTCAGGTTGAACCCAAAGTCTGAGAAAAAGTTTGCTCCTTGATGAAAGACCAAATCAGTATACTTTTGTCCATAAATTCGTTGGATTTTTCTTTGCAACTTAATAAAGTTATCCTAACTTTAAACATAAACTTGAAAGAAAATGCAGAAACATTATGCAAAGAAAAAGATAATTTAAAAAGGAGGCATGCCTTACCAAATAATAAATTTAATTTTGAAAGTTACAATAATTCAAATGTCAGGGCATTGTTCTAGAATAGCTAGTTGAATCAATAGAATCAATAGAATAGAAAAGAGAGCCCTGAAATGTTATTAGTATATGTAAGACATTATTGTATGACCAAAAGATATTTCAAATAATGGCTAAAATGAGAGTTTCAGTTATTTGGGTTATATACATATATATATCCTCATATGAAAATTAATTATAGATTTGAATATGAAAGGTTATATGTAAGTAATATAAAAATAAAGCCTATAATCTAAAATAATGATACTGAGTTCTTGAACTTTTATATACCAACTTACTGAATCAAACATATAAAGCACTAACTTCTTGACAATAAAGGAAACACTGACAGTAGGGACAGACAAACATATTTCCCTCAGATTAAAAAAAGTTCAAGTAGATAAGCAAAAGTAGGAAAAGAGTACAAATAACATTAAGAATAATATTATTTAATCAGCAAAGAAAAAATTTTCCCTCTTTTCAAGTGTCCATGGCATTCTTAAAATAAACAAAAACAAAAACAGAATTAGATCACAAAAGAAAATTCAAAAAATTCCAAACAATAGAAATAACAAAGTGTAGTATGGTCTCTGGACCCCATGTATAAACTTATTAACTAAAAGCAAATAGAAACAACAACAATGACAATGACAAAAATTTCTAAAACTTTTGAGAATTTTATACCATACTTCTAAACATATCTTGGATTTAAAAAAAAAAAAAAAACAGTTAACACCGCTATTAAGTGAAAGTACCATATATTATAACAAATGCATCTAGATTCAAATGATACTAGAAAGAAAATTTAATGTTAAGCATTTTTATAGTCAATGTAAGAAAATAAATGACTTAAGCATCCAGCATAATATGGTAGATAAAGAGCAATATATCCCAGTATCACAGTTAAGGACAGGAGAGATATAGAGCTCCCAACAGTGTGATCCTGCTATTCTTCTGTTGTTGTTGTTCTACTGTTCATTTTGTATTTTGCTGTAGATATACTGGCTTCTCTCCATTTTCCAGCCATGCCTCTTGGAATTACCTAAAATGTCCTCCATTCTCTTTCCATTTCTTAATATCATATCATCCTTCAACATCTAACTAAATCTGCCTTACTTTGTGAATTATTCTTTGATAATAATCAGGCTATTGTAAAAACAAATGCAGAATTTATTTACTTTTATATGTATTTTTATTGAAGTATAGTCAGTTAACAATGTGTGAATTTCTGGTGTAGAGCATAATGCTTCAGTCATACATGAACATACATATATTCATTTTCATAATTTTTTCACCGTAAGTTACTACAAGATATTGAATATATTTCCCTGTGCTATACAGTATGAATTTGTTGTTTATCTATTTTATATATTAGTATCTGCAAATCTTGAACTCCCAATTTATCCCTTCCTACCTCCTTCCCCTGCCTGGAAACCGTAAGCTTGTTTTCTATGTCTGTGTGTTTATTTCTGTTTTATAAATAAGTTCATTTTTTGTTTGTTTGTTTTTTAGATTCCACATATAAGTGATATCATATGCCTTTTTTCTGGCTTGATAATTTTCTTTTGTATTAACTTGGTTTCTTTTTGGCTTTTGTGACTCTGTTGTATGCTTTTGATTTTGATTGGTAACCTCCTTTTCAAATATGTTAACCCATTACTATATCTGTTTGCTTTAGACTGGTCATGTAGGCTCAAATGCATCCTAAAAAGAATGAAGGAAAAAAGAGAAAAAAAAATCTGTATTTTCTTGTTAAAAGCTAAATGATTATTCTGAAAAGATGTGCTATACATGTGAGATATTATTAGTAACTCAAGGTTTTGAACATCAACAAAGTATATTCAGACTTCAGAGGCATCACTAACTCTTGCCTTTGGCACCATCTTACTTCATTTAAATTCTCTAAACTCTAGTGGTCTACAGGAATTTTAATGACATTTGATGTATTGTCATTTGATAAATTCTTTTGTTTCTCCACATGTATTGGAGTTGGGTGTCTGTTTGCTTTCTCAAAGAGGAAGGAGATTTTGATATTTTTGCTTTGGAAACCTAAAATTCTAGCTATAATTTTTATTAAGCAACCTGAGAGCATAATGTTCATGCTTTTAGAATCAAATTGAATCATTTTTACTGTATCAGCTGGAAAGTGTTTTCATGATCATTTTTTCTTGTTTAATTCCGGGAGAGATCTTGTGATGCTGCACAGTGACCTGATAGCCACCAACTCAAGACTACAAACTAGACCTCCTGGATGCCGGTGCTTTGCCATTCCAATATAATGTGCTACTCTCTCTGTCCTTAAAACATTTTTTAACTAAATTGTGGTTGATTATAATCAGAATTGTCTGCCCCTCTTCCCTCGTCATCTAAAGCAATCTGTCCTTCAAGATTTAACTTTAGTCCCACCTACATGAAATTCCTCTCCCACTTCTGTAGAAACAGCTCAGTTTTAGCATTTGATTATGTTCTAGCTTGTTGAATGCATGTGACCACATCTCCTCCAGAAGAATTCAGATCCCTGGATAATAGAGGCAATAGATTTATGTCATACTGTATCTTTCATAATACATAGCATAATGTATAGGCCTAGAATAATTTCTATGTGAATACTTGCTAATAGTTGCTAATAGATACAAGCAAATGTGCATTAAAGAGAATCCATATTTAGAAGGAACACATGTTTCATACACATCTGGCCAAGTAGATGATGGAATTCAAAAACAAATGTGGCTCCCCTGACAGCTGTCTAATTAGCATGCTTTAAATTTAGAAAGTATGAATTCATTACTAAGACTATTCTTTGGAGAACTGGTACTTTTAAAAACTCCCCCTGATATGATAAGGTTTCAGATGAATTGTGAAGATGTTTAACCAGCCCCTTTGCTCATTGTCCTGATGGAAGGAATGTTGTGCATTATTTTGTAATTGACTTCTCTTAGTAAAGAAATTTTTTAAATAATAATGTGGAGAAATAAAAGCTGAAAATTATAGTGACTTTTATGACTTTTTTTCACTCCTCTGTCTCAGCTACCTCAGTCTGAAAATATGCCCCATGAGGGCAGGGTGGTTTTGACAATTAAGTGGCTACTCTCTGGTGTCTGGTATCTAAACGCTTCCTTACACTCCAGCAGTGTTGCCACAATCTTCTCCATGTTCTTAGCCACCATTGTAGTCTAGGAATATCTGGATTTGTGTATCAGAAACATAATATAAAGATCTTTTCACAAGTTTTCACTAATTAATGGATTCTTTCATTATTCGTCTATTTATCAATTCCAAAATAATTCAGTGCCCAACTGAGGGCATTTTATGTACTGAGGATACTGTTGTAAACATAATATTCCTCATGAAATTTATCTAGGATGACAGATATTAAATTAGATAATCACACAGTGAAGTTCTGTCATCTACAATGTGGATGTGCAAAGACAGAGTAACTACTTGAGTTTGTCTATAAATATTCTGATTTTTCACCTGCATCCCCCAACCCAATGTCTTGGGAGAAAACAATGTATTTGATCCACTAACTTAAGTAGTATCTTCCATGGGATAAAATTATTCATCATCACCGTTTCCTCCTGATGCCCTCTCCAAGGTGGAATCTACAGGAATGAAGGAAAGTATGTGTGATCAGGCAGCCTCATGTCCATTAGGGTGGGGTAAAAGGAATCCCAGGGCAAGTGCTGGCTTGGACGTGCCCTGGTCTCCTGTCTGCCCGGATACTCTGTAGCCTTCTGGGTGTTGATGTTGAAATCCATGACTGGTGAACCCATGGTCCATCCTTGTGCCCAGGTCAGTCTCCAGATCAGTCTCCTTCCACCTTTCCTCAATTCTCACTATAACCCACCAGCTTTTGCTTCCTTCCTTCATTTGGTCCTCTGGCCTCTGCTGTAGATACTTTATCGTAGCATGCCAGGCCCTATGAGAAACCAGCTGTCTTTCAATCCTACGTTCATGCCACAGAGGGAATAAAAACTTCTGTGGTGATAAACCTCACGCCCTCCTTCTACTTGGCTATGACAGGCTGTCAGATTTGCCTGGATGTGGTATCTCTCCAGGCCTACACGTGACAGGCTACTCCCACAGGCACAAACAGGCAGCCATCCAGCCACTCATCAGTGACCCTTTACTGGCCTATCCCCAACCCCTAAAGCTGAGAAGAAGCAAGCTTTTCCTGTACCTTTTCTCTGAGATACCTTCCAAACGCACACAGTTGGCCCAGGGGCCAGAGCTTCCTCTGCGGGGAGGCCTTCTCTCTGTTGTAAGCTTAACTCCCAGATCTAGCCCTTTACATGATGAACCTAGCATATTAAGGGCAGAACAACTGGACAATTTCCTCTTAATAGACTCTTGTCTGCTTTGATATTTTTATATAAGAAGTTGAATATTACCTTGATACTTCCTTTACATCTCATGTGTTACATATTAAATCTCTGACAAACGGATGCCCCAGTTAGGTTCTGGCAAAGATCTAGTACTCAGATAACCAAAAGATCATATCAAAATACTAGTCCCCTTTAATAAATAACTACAAATTATAGTAGGCTATATAAATGAAAATATATAAGGTGTATTGAGAGAGTGTAACTGGGAACTCTATGTTCCTGTTTTAGGTAGAAAAGATCTAAGTAAGAGTTATGCTGACACCTGAAGAATAAGAATGAGTTAGCTAGAAAATGAAATCTTGGCTGTTTCTCTTCCTTTTTTATTGAAGTATAGTTGACTTACAATGCTGTGTTAGTTTCAGTTGTACAGAAAAGTGATTCAGATATATATATTTCACTTAGTATAATAATCTCTAGGTCTGTCCATGTTGCTGCAAATGGCATTATTTCATTATTTTTTATAGCTGAGTAATATTCCACATATATATACCACATCATTTCCACTCATTCATCTGTTGATGGACACCTAGGTTGTTTCCATGCCTTGGCTATTGTAACTAGTGATTCTATAAACATTGAGGTGCATGTATCTTTTTGAAATAGAGTGTTCATCTTTTCCAAATACATACCCATGAGTGGGATTGCTGGATCATATGATAAGTCTATTTTTAGCTTTCTAAGGAACCTCCATAATGGCTACACCAATTTACATTCCCACCAGTAGTGTAGGAGAGTTCCTTTTTCTCCACACCCTCTCCAGCATTTATTTGTAGAATTTTTAATGATGGTAATTTAATTGAATGGTGTGATATACCTCTTTGTAGTTTTGATTTGCATTTCTCTAGTAATTAGTGATGTTGATCACCTTTGCATGTGTCTGTTGGCCATCTGTATGTCTTCTTTGAAGAAATGTGTATTTAGATCCTCTGCCCATTTTTTGATTGGGTTGTTAGGTTTTTTTAATATTAAGCTGTAGGAGCTGTTTTATATATTTTGGAAATTAATCCCTTGTCTGTTAGTCACATTGTTTGCAAACATTTTCACCCATTCAGTTGTCTTTTTGCTTTGTCAATGGTTTCCTTTGCTGTGCAAAAGCCTTTAAGTTTAATTAGGTCCCATTTGTTTATTTTTGCTTTTATTTCTTTTGCCTTAGGGAGTAGATCCCCACTCCCCAAATATTGCTAGGATTCAAATCAAAGAGTATTCTGCCTGTGTGTTCTTCTATGTGTTTTATGATTTTTAGCTCTGACATTTAGGTCTTTACTCCATTTTCTTTATTTTTGTGCATGGTGCAAGGGAATGTTTGAATTTCATTCTTTTACAGGTAGCTGTCCAGTTTTCCCAGGAACCCTTATTGAAGAGACTGTCTTTTCACCATTTTATGTTCTTGCCTCCTTTGTTGTAGATTAATTGACCATATAGTGCATGGGTTTATTTCTACACTTTCTATCCTATTCCATCTATGTGTCTGTTTTCATGCCAGCACCATAATACTGTTTTGATTACTTTGTAGGAGCTTTGTAGTATAGTGTAAAGTCAGGGAACATGATTTCTCCAGCTTTGTTCTTCTTTTCCAAGATTGTTTTGGCTATTCATGATTTCTTGTGTTTCCATATAAGTTTTAACATTTTTTGTTCCAGCTCTGTGAAAAAATGTTATTGGCAATTTGATAGGGATCACATTGAATCTCTGTGTGACCTGGGGTATTATGGTCACTTTAACAACATTGATTCTTCAAATCCAAGAACACGGTAATATCTTCCTATCCTTTTGTGTTGTCTTCAGTTTCCTTCATCAGCACCTTATAGTCTTCAGTGTATAGGTCTTTTGCCTTCTTAGTTAGGTTTATTACCAGGTATTTTACTTGTTGTTAATGTATATAAATGCAAGAGATTTATGTTTATCTATTCATGATAAAAACTCTTTAGAAAGTGGGCATAGAGGGAACATACCTCAACATAATATATTTGACAAACCCACAGCTAACGTCATACACAACAGTGAAAGACTAAAATCATTTCCTCTAAGGTCAGGACTAAAACAAGGATGCTCACTCTCACCACTTCTATTTGACATAGTTTTGGAAGTTCTAGCCACAGCAATTAGAGAAGAAAAAGAAATACAAGGAGTCCAAGTTGGAACTGTCACTCTTCGCAGATTACGTGATACTACACATAGAAAATCCTTAAGGAAATCTTTTCTGAATTAACTGAAGGCAAAATATGTTAGAGAACGTTTAATAAAAGTGATACCTGCCACACAGTATATTGCAAGATACTTTCAGCCACACGTATGTACAAATCATACAAATCACTCCGATTGTTCAGCCAAGTTAGTCATCTCAAATGCTTCAGTGAAATCTTTTTAGGTAAGTGTTGATAATCTGTCTACTACTTCCTTTTGCATCCCAGCCTTAAAATATACTTGTTCTCTAGAACTGAGTAAGCATCCATTTGCTCAAAAGTGGCCAAAGGCATCCATCTGATTTGGAGAAAAAAAATCAAATCCTGAGCCCTACAATTCTCCTCCACCTCACTCTGCTCCAGTTATGATCAGATCCTGTTTCTTGATCAGGCCACTTCCCTTTTAGAAACGTGTTTGTGTTTGTGTCACTGCCTAGAACAGACATCTGGCTAGTGTCTGCATGATTCACAGCCTCACATCTTTCAGGTCTCTGTTCAAATGTCACCTCAGTAGTGACACTTTTTACACTATCATACTTAAAATAGTCTTTCTACCTCAATCACACTTTTTCCCTTCTGTTTTATTCTTTTTCCTTAGTGCTGTTACCATCTGACATGCCATTTATTTTACTTATTTATTTTTTAATTTCTTTCTCTATTTTATCTTCCTCCTTCCCTCCCAAAATATTATACTTGGGCAGAGAATTTTGTGTTTTATTCACCATTGAATTTCCAGTGCCTAGGACAGTGCTTGTCAACATAGAGCTGTTAAATGAATAAACAAATAAATAAATGGTGAAGAGTAGAACTTATCCCAAGATTCCTCTCAACTTCAAACATACACATGCACACACACACACACACACACACACATAAGCATACATACAAAGCACTACATTTTTATTCCCCTAATTTGCTGCTTTAAAGAATTAGAACTTAATAATAGAACATAATTTCTTCCCACTCAAAAGGAAGAAAGTCTTTTTAAAAATAGACTCTTCTCACAGTAATTGTCTTGAGAAATTAAGTGTTCTGGTTTTCAATCTACTTTAAATGGAACACAGACACTTTAAAAAGTAAGGATCAATGTTGAACTAGATAAGTCATCTATATATAATAAAGACTATAATTTTAGTATATACTCCTGAGATCTGAAGATAGAGAAGAAATTATGTGTTAATGTATTGAGTTATAAATCTCTTTTACAAAGACAGGGTTATAGGAAAAAACACATAGAGGATACCATAATTTTATTACTTGAATAAAATTTTATAGTAAAAATGGACTTTTATAATATTAAGTACTTAAGTGGGGATATCAGGGTTCTTTTCTAAAGATGTTTTTTATTATGAGTATATTTAAGCATGCAAAAATAGATAAAATAGTATAATGAACCCTACTGTACCCAACACTTAGTTTTAACAATTGTCAACATACTGCTATACCATAAGGTGTTTTAATGTATTGGGGGGATACCAAAAAAAATCAAAGCAGTTTTATTTTCTTCCTTTTAAAGGATAGTGGAAAATATATTTAAATGTGCTTAGAATTTCTCCAAAATATGTGCTTATATTCTCAAAACATACAGCACTCTGGGTATTTAAATCTTGGGGCACAATTCAAGAAGAGACCGAGTATATTGGGCAGACATTATCATTGCCCTCATTTTTGAAGAGTAAATGAGCATCTGAGATTTGGGGAAATTTGCTGAAAGTTTTATAGTTAATAAATGAAAGAGCAGAGTTTTGAATTCATGTTTTCTGACTCTGTGTCCCAAAAGTATTCTTCAGTTAAATGTAGCTAATGAGAGTTTAATCTCTACTTTGTTCATGGAGTTTTTCTTAATTAAGTCCACATTTTCTCTTTCCTGAATTATTTTTTTCATTATTTGCTAAATCTGGACATATAACATTGACTGTATTTAACTTTATGTAATTTTTTGTTTGTTCTGTAATTACTTTAACCTACTCAAGGGTAAGTCCTGTGTCTTATTTTGGGCACTAATAAATGCAGAGAGCATTAACAGATAGTAGATTTTAATAATACTTCTGCCATCCTAAACCATATTTGTTAAACAAATACTACTTCAAAAACCAACACATAAATATTTGTTTTTAATCATGGAAGATATTATTATTATTAAAAGAAAGTTAAAGTTAAAGGACATGTTTTTCTTTAAATAAATCTATTTTTTAAAGCAAGAAGAACCATAAATACACTGATGTCTCTTCACTGAGTTGTTTTCTGCTACAGGCTCATTGAAACTTGAATAACACAACTCTTGACATGCTGAAATGATAAAAACAATTAAAAAGACTGACAGGCTTAACAGAGCCCAGATTAGTGAGTCTGAAATTTCTAGCGTTATTCAATAGATTCTAGAGTTTTAACCTTAGATAATGCAAATCTTTATAAATAAAACATTGGCTTTTACTTACATAAAAGATAGGTTAAGTCAAACTAAGTAATATAAATATAAATTCATTAAAGCTGATTAGTTACATTCATAGTACAGTGGATTTGTAAGACAGAATTACAAAATACCTGAGATATTTCAAAAAATGTTTGTGAAGAATTTTAAACAAACCTCATAACTTTGTATTTGGAGCATATCATGAACCGGTAACTATGAGTCCTACTGTCACAGGTTGAATTGTGTTCCTCCAAAATCCGTACGCTGAAGTCCTAATCATTAGTACCTCAGAAAGTGACAATGGAGAAATGACTATGAAGGAGGTTGTTATGTAATGAGGTTGTTTGAGTGGGCCCTAACACAACCTGATGGTATCCTTATAAAAGAGGAAACTCAGACACACAAAGAGACACCAGGAATTCTCATGTAAGGACATAAAAAGAAAGAGAAATTCATGTGAGGACATAGGAAGAGATCAATCTACAAGCCAAGGATAGAGGTCTCAGAAGAATCAAACCTACCTACCCTTTGATATTGAACTTCCAGCCTCTAGAACTATGAAAACATGAATTTCCACTGTTTAAGCCACTGAGTCTGTGGTGTTTTGTTATACCAGCCCTAGGAAATTAAAACACCTACTTTTTATAAAATTCAGATAACTTTGTTGAAATGTCAAATGCTGGTCAGGTATTGGTTCCATTTTTCTCTCTATTTCAAGATCATCCTTGTACTAAAGAAGCATGGGTTCTGTAAGAAGTATGTCATTAACTGCAAATTTCTGAGGATACCATTTTTTTTTTCAGTTTAACAATACGAAATATAAGTGCAGATAGTTTTCCCCCTCTCACCCTTACCTCACTCGTCTAGATATCCAGGGCCGTATTTCCTTTTCTTGAGTTTGTAAGCATCCTAGGTAAGTATCTATAATGAAATATATGTTTGTCCGTATTGGATAACTAGCAAGGTTTAAGGAAAGTTTTATCGCATGAAATGCTCACACACACACACGCGTGCACATGCACACCCCTGATGGGCAGTCAGCAGATAAATCTCAAGGATCTTAACAAAGGGAAAGTTCCCCCGAGCATCACTGGAGAAATGACTATGTAGTTTAGGACAAAGGAATGGGATGTTCACAGAGTGGAGGGTAGAGGCAAATACCCCTTTCCCAGAATCAACCATTGGACTCTTCCCAGCCTCTCTTCCTCAGACAGAATATTTCCTTTTCCTCTTCCCAATTCTCCTACACAATTTCTTTTTCAATGCATTCCACCTGGACTGACTTTTCATTTTTCTCCTCCCTAAACTCTTTGCTTCCTTTCACCTTTTCCTGAAAAACTGCTTTCCCTGTACACTATTTCAGTAGATTTTATTAAACTCACTGAATCCGGGGCCCTAATCATTAGAAACCAAATAGCTCAAGGACAGAAAGGACCAAGTGCTCTTTGAAACTACTTCAAAGGATATAGAAGGAATTATTTGGATTCCATTTTTCTAAGAATGGAAAAAGCAGCAAAGAGAGGAAAAAACTAGGAGTTAAGTTTACATATCAAAACAATCTAAACACTGATATTCTGCGCTAGTTTTTGCTTGTGTGGTGTAATTTCAGGAAAATCAGAAATGTCACCAAAATCTCCTCATTAAGTGTCTTTTCCATGTTGGCACTAAATGTTTTAATTTAAAATCTTGCCCTTGTCAATGCTTGTTTTTAACATGGGACATAGCTGAGGAAGAAAAGAGTGAGATGAGAATAGAAGCAACTGCGTTTCTAACATCACAGTGGTAATGAGTTTCTCTGTAGTGGTGCCTGTAAAGACAAGTTATGTATCACAAATCCTGACTTACTCTCCATCACACACACACACACACACACACACACACACACACACACACACACACACACATTATCCCCTTCAACATATCCAAAGCATCCTGAGTGAATAAGAATAAGATTCCTGGAGTCCAAAGTGTCACTTACCTGGGAGACCTTGAACTTCAAAGTTAACAGCTCAGTTTTGCTGAAGGTTTACTCACCACACTGACTATTGTGTAAAGGAAAGTTCATATGACTTTTTAGAAGAGATCTATGTTTGTGTCCTGACTTCTTTATCCAGCAGCTATGGATACTGGGAGATAATTTATCAGAGGATTCTAGCCTAAATACTGCTAAGTCACTGCCCTCCACTTGTAATCCATTCTCAGTTGCTCCGAGAGGGTAGTAAGTGTAGTATAGTGAGGGTGGTAAGCTTTCCTTACCTAGGCCATTAAATCACTCATTTTACAAAGATTCATTGAGAACTTACTAGATGCTAGACACTATTCTTGGCAGAGAGTTTACAGTGATGAATTTAGCAACATTCCTGGAGACTTTGGAAGAGACAGACAAAAATAAATGATTTTAACAACTATACTAGCAATAAATATTCAATTTATATATAAATGTATATGCATTATACATGTATATGTGTATGCATGTATGTGTACACACACTGTATTTGACAAATCTAAGACATATCTAAGTTCTCATATGTCAGGATATCTTTACAATGATTAATCTCTCAGATACGATAAACTATAAGTGTTGGAAGAAAAATAAAATAAAGCAAGGTAAGGCACAGGGTATATGGGGTACTATTTCAGATAGGGAGTCCAGGAAAAGCCTCACCAATGAAGTAAGTATTAGAAGAGTCTAACATGTTGCATGTAAAAATGCTTGTAAAAATCCCTTGTGCCATAGAAATAGAGAGAGAGATAAAATTGAGATCAAATTCACGTATTAGGTGATCCACCCATTCAAAGTGTATACTAAATGGTTTTAGTGTATTTAGAGTTGTGCAAAACACCACCACAATCAATTTTAAAATGTTATCATACAATAAAGATTTCTCATACACACTGACAGTCATTGCCCATTTTCCCCAAAAACACCTAGTCCTAGACAACCACTAACCTATTTCTGTCTCTAGGATTTTCCTTTGTTGGATATTTTATATAAATAGGGTTACACAATACGTAGTCTTTAGTTTCTTTAACTTAGCATATGGTTTCCAAAGATTATTGATGTAACATTTATCAGTATTTTATTCCTTTTCATTGCTGCATATTATCTATTGTGTGATTATATCACATTCTATTTATCCATCCTTTAATAAGTTGATGGACATTTGAGTTCTTTCTACTTTTTGGCTATAATAAATAATTATCCTGTAAATATTCATGTACAAGTTTTTATGTATACCCATGCTTTAAATTCTCTTGTGTATCTATCTAAGAGTGAAATTACTGGGTCACATGGTAACTGTGTTTAATCTTTTAAAAAAAAGTTTTTCCAAAATGACATCATCATTTTATATTCCAATCAGCAGTGTATGAGTGTTCAAATTTTTCCACATCCTCATCAACACTTGTTTTAATCTGCCTTTTTTTTTTTCATAGCCATCCTAGGTGGGTGAGAAGTAGTATTTCATTGTTGTTTTGATTCACATTTACCTCATGGCTAAAGATATTGAGCATCTTTTTATATGCTTATTGGTCATTTATCTATCTTTTTTGTAGAAATGTGTATTCAGATCCCTTATCCATTTTTAGTTGGGTTGTTTGAGTTTTTCTTACTGAGTAGTAAGAGTTCTTTATAAGATATGTGATTTGAAAATAATTTCTAAGAATTGACTTGTGATGTAACTTGTGAGGCTGCATAAAGGAAGTAAAAATCTCTTCCCATGTTCCAAATTCAAGGGTAATGTGTCAGTAACTTTTCACTAAATACATTATTTTAGGATTTTGGCAGTTTAATATCCTGTTGAAAGTAATCTAAAAGAATTGCACAAACTAACACTTTTCAGTAAAGTTAACCATGGTTTATGTTTTTCCTTTTTGAGTAAACGCTTGAACTTGTATTACATTATGGGAAGTCTCTATATATTTCCTAGGGCTGGAGATTCAAGGATCAAGGTCAGCTCAGCTCACCTCAATTCAGAATTGACCTTATGAATCTTGACTTATCCCTGAAATAAACTCAAATCCGAAGGTTTGTTATTTGGCTGGATCAGCAGCCAAGGCTTTCTTAAATATGGCCTGATGATTAGTGAAGAGGTCAGCATGTTTGCCTTGATGAAAAACATAAATCCAGTCATGAATAATTAATTCAATTATTTATAATGCATGGCAAAAGGGTGAAGCTCCAGGAAGATATGAGGCTTCCCAGCAGCAATCCCCAGCCAATGCTAAAACCAGTAAGGAGGGAGTGAAAGCCAGAGATTATTTAAATAAACCAAAATCCTTAACAAACAGCACTATCTGCTTAGCATCAGTGCACTTGTAAACCTATGATTCTGTTCTTAGAAGGTCATATTTGGAATATCATGGTTCTAAAGCATAAATTCAGCAGTAAGAAATATACGTCTTGTTGGGGGAAAAAAAAAGACTTTTTAAAAATATTATAGCTTTAGTAAAATACCAAAATATGATTGAAAAAAGAAGTGAATTCACAGAAATGAAGGAATAGAGGCCTTCTTTCTCCTCTTCAGGAAGAAAGAGAAAAGAGGAAGAGATGCCACAGCAGCAGAGCAGGGAGACTCACAGCTCACCCTCTTCCACAAATACGCCAAGAATTACACACACAGACCCATGAAATCACAAAGAACACCTACCGAACACTGACAGAGAGCCTCTCACTTCAAAATACAGGAGGACTCCTCACAAAATTAGATAAGAGAAAAGGAAAAAGGAAATCAAGATTTCCGGTCGAGATGGCGGAGTGGTAGGACCATGAGCTTGCCTTTCCTCGTGACTACAAAGAAACCATAACTGAATGCTAAACAACCATTGAAAAAAAAGACTGGAACCTAGCAAAAAAGATCTTCTGCAACTGGAAATATAAAGAGGGATCCACAGCAGGATGGATGGAGAGGTGTGCTCATGATACAATTGGGCCCCACACCCCCCAGGTGAGCGACACACAAGCTGAAGATTAGTTAAGTTGCAGAGGTCCTCCCACAGGAGTGGGAGCTCTAAGCCCCACATCAGGCTCCCCAGCCCAGGTTCTGGCACCGGGAGGAGGAGGAGACCCCAGGACATCAGGTTTTGAAGGCCAGCAGGGCCTGGCTCTGGGACCCCAACAGGACTGGGGGAAACAGAGACTTCATTTGCTTGGGAAGTGTACACAGAAACTCTTGTGTGTCAGGTCCAAGGACAGAGGCAGTGATTTCATAGGAACCTGAGCCAGAACTGCCTGCTGGATTTAGAGGGTCTCCTGGCGACATAGGGGATGGCTGTATCTCACTCAGGGGGCATTAAAGCTGGTAGTGGGCATTCTAGGAGTGTTCATCTACATGAGCTTTCCTGGAGGCTGACATCTTGATTGGATCATCAGCACCAAGAGCCAGCCCGACCCAACAGCCTGAAGGAAGCCTCAGGCCAAACATCATACAGGGTAGGAATACAGCCCCAACCGTCAGCAGACTTCCTAAGCCACAAAGGCCTCTAGGCACAGCTCTACCCACCAGAGGTCCAAGACCAAGTTTCACCCAGCAGTGGGCAGGCACCCGCTCCTCCTGCCAGGAAACCTGCATGAGCCTCTAGTCCAGCCTCATCCACCAGGGGAGAGATACCAGAAATAAGAAAACAACAATCCCAAAGCCTGTGGAAGGAATCCACAAACACATATGAAGACAGACGACATGAGGCAGCACAGGAGTATCTCCCAGGCCAAGGCACAAGATAAAATCCCAGAAGAAGAAATAAGTGTTGAGGAGACAGGCAATTTATCTGAGAGTTTAAAGTAATGATGGTGAAGATGTTCAGAGAACTCAAGAGGAGGGTAGACACACAGAGCAAAGTTTTTAAGCAAAGAGTTGGAAAATATAAAGAATACCCAGAGTTGAAGAATAAATCACTGAAATGAATAACACATTAGAAGGAACCAAGAATAGGCTAACTGAGGCAGAAGAACGGATCAGTGAGCTAAAACACAGATAAGTGGAAATCACTACTTCAGAACAGAAAAAAAAGAATGAAAAGAAATGAGGATAGTTTAAGAGAACTCTGGGAAAACATGAAGCACATTAATATTTGCATTACAGGGTCCCAGAAAGAGAAGAGAGACAGAAAGGACCTGAGAAAATTTTTGAAAAGATAATCACTGAAAACTTCTCCAACTTGGGAAGGGAAACAGTCACCCATGTTCAGGAAGCACAGAGAGTTCCACACAGGGTCAACCCAAAGAGGGACACACCAAGGCACATAGTCATCAAATTGACAAATTTGAGAATAAGGAGAAAATATTAAAATTAGCAAGAGAAAAGCAACAAATAACATACAAGAGAATTCCCAGAAGGTTATCAGCTGATTTTTCAGCAGAAACTCTACAGGCCAGAAGGGAGAGGCAAGATACATTTAAAGTGATGAAAAGGGAAAACTTACAACCAAGAATGCTCTATCCAGTGAAGCTCTCATTCATACTTGATGCAGAAATCAAAAGCTTCACAGATGAACAAAAGCTGAAAGATTTCAGCACACCAAACCAGCTTTACAAGAAATGTTAAAGGATCTTCTCTAGTCATCAAACCACAAGAAAAGAGAACAAAAAGAAGAAAGAAAAAAAAAAAGAGAGAGAGAGAGACTTACAAAAGATTGCTTTGCCTGTTTAGGGTTTTTTGTGGTTCCTTGTGAATTTTGGAATTGTTTGTTCTAGCTCTGTGAGGAATGTTGTGGGTATTTCGACAGGGGTTGCATTGGATCTGTGGATTGCTTGGGGTAGTGTGGCCATTTTGATAGTGTTGATTCTTCCAATCCTGGAGCACAAGAAATCTTTCCATTTCTTTGTGTCACTTTGGTTTTTGAAGTATAGGTACCCTCCTTGGTTAGGTTTATATCTGGGTGTTTTGCTGTTTTTGATATAGTGGAACTGTTTATCCTGATTATAAAATTCTGGTTTTTAAAGTGAAAAGAAAGTGAATAACGGGCCATAAACGGCAAAATATCCTTCTTTCTTATGGGTGAGTTGTATTCATATATATATATATACTGTGTCTCCATTATCTATTCGACTATTGATGTGCACTTAGGATGCTTCCATATGTTGGCAATTACAAATAATGTTGCTATTAATAGCAGGGTTTATGTATCTTTTTGAATTAATTTTTATTTTGTGGTTGGCTGTGTTCCTTTGATAACTATGTAAGTTTAAAAAGCTAAAGCACTAAGCATTCTTAGAAACAATGAACAGTACAAATATATAAACTAAAAAATATATGTGCAGTAAATAAAAAAAGAAATGAGCTATCAAGCCATGAAAGACATGGAAGAAACTTAAAAGACATTATTACTAAATAAAAGAAGCCAGACTGAAAATGCAACAAACTGTACGATTCCAAACAAATGACCTTCTGGAAAAGGCACAGCTACAGAAACAATAAAAAGATGGTGGTTTCCAGGGGTTTGGGGAGAGGGAGGGAGGGAGGGATGAATAGATGGAGCACAGGGGATTTTTAGGGCAATGAAATTATTCCGTATGATACTACAATGGTGGCTACATGTCATTATGCGTTTGTCAAAACCCACAGTATGTACAACAGCAAGAGTGAGCCCTAATGTGAACTATGGACTTTGGCTGATAATCATGTGTCGATGTTGGTTCACTGATTGCACCAAATATGCCGCACTGATGAGGGATGTGAGGGTAGGGGAGTGTGTATGTGTGGGTGGGGAGGGCTATGTGCAAACTTTTCTGCTCAATTCTGCTGTGAACCTGAAACTGCTCTTAAAAATAGTCTATTAAAAAAAGAAAAGAAAAAGGAGATCAGTACAGAACCAGTGCTGTGGGGGAGGGAGCAGCAAAGGAAGAAAGGCCACCTATGCTGGGATGCCATCTCTCCAGCCGGGAGGTCGATGGGAGCAGGATAGCTTCCAAGGCTTGGAGGAGAAAGTGGCAGCTGCTTGGCAGGCAGAACCAGGAAAAACTGGTATAGAGAGTCCCTGCAGTCCCCAGCCCTAGACACGAGCCAGCAGGGATGAGCTGGGACTGGCTGCTGGAGACTGGGGACAAGCCAGGGGAGAGGACTGGGTCCCGCTGCACAGAGGCAGCCTCAGGAAACTGGAGGGCGGTGTGAGCTCTGACTGGAGATGTATGCAGAATAGAATAGCCTGGGAGCCCCATAAAAAAGCAGCACTGCTGGTGGGCATGGGGGGAGGGGTGCACAGCCGCCGCGCCATAGCCCGTCTCTGCTTGGCTCCCTCACTGGTGTGAGCCCAAGAGAAGAGAGGTGAGGCTCAGTCATAGCATTGCTGCTGTGCAGAGACAGGGCTGGAAGCTGACCCACGCCCAGGGGCCCTGCAGCTCCACAGGTGGGACTGAGATTTGTCTACAGCCCCAGGCAGAGGATGGATTTGCTCTGCTAGTGCTTTGTGGACCCGCGCCTTTGGGATGAACAGGCAGTAAGCGGAGCTCTGGTGCATAACGCGTTTTTGGTGTTGTTCTACTCTCTTCAATATACATTTTAAACTACACTCTGATTTCCATATTTGTCTGCCCCGTAAGTTTCTACCTGTAATTTCAAACTGATGGAACAGTTAAGTGTGACACATCAGTGTGTATGAATATATATGAATAGGCATTTATGTATACATATATTGTGCATGTGTGTGTGTATTGCTGAAAAGGGGAAATCTTAGCTCACAGCAAAAAAAATGTGACAGTAAGTATATGTATATGTTCATGTATAACTGAAAAATTGTGTTCACTGAAATTTGACACAACATTGTAAAATGGCTATAAATCAATTAAAAAAAAGTTTTAAAAAATGTAAAAAAAGGAAAAAGAAAGACAAGGGGAAATCTGTCCAATATCAACTTTCATAGTTCTGCCAAATTTTCCAGAGGAAGCAAAGTCATTAAGAGTGTGAACTTTGGAGCATAGCTTCAGCGTGTGAACCTCTCCTCTGGTGCTTATTGAAAATGTGACCTGGGAAATTCCTTAGCTTCTCTCTGTGTTTAGTTTGCTCATCTGTTAAATGGAGGAATAGGAGTGAAGATGGAACAGTGCCTGCCATATACCGAGCACTGTGGAGTGTTTGCTCGTTCTCTTGCATGCTCAACTGCAACAGACAACCAACTCATTTATTCAACCTCACTATGGTCTTCTTCAATCACGTCTCTATACTGAAAACAAGCAAGCAAACAAACAAACAACTTCTGTTTTGGTGACAGGATAAGGTAGAAATCCCTCTCAATGTTCTGTAAAGCTCTACTTCGTTATGGTCAGGATCAATCTAAATTTTTGACTCATCTTTGTATCACCCACCCTTCATTTATTCCATCTCAGTCCCTCGGTTGTTCTTTAAGTCTTTAGTGCTGCTTTATGCGTGTTCTTTGTTCTGCCTAGAAGTGTTCTTCTCTCCCTTAATTACATGATGATCTTCTACTGAATGTTCACAACCCAGAAGCTCAAGAATCCCTCCGAAAAGCCTTCACTGAACTTTCACTAAGGGAAATTTATCCCTCCTACTTTTTGTAGAAACTTATATTTCTTCTACATGGAGCTCCCCACAGTTGCAATTTTAATTTTTTGCTCAATTATTTACATGATGGGTATATACATAACATTTACACTGTTTACTATACATGGATCAGCTACAATGATGGATCATGACACCTTTTTGACCATGCTTTGCCGAATAAAACTCAGATTTTACTTTCTTGTCAGGATCTCTGAAGCCCAGTCCAGGGCCTTCGCTGCTACACTTCCAGCAGTATCACTGACATCTTTCTACTTGACGTCACAATCATTCTGAGGTGGAAGCAGGTGGAAGTGTGTGGTTTTGTAACTCAACGTGATCATTTTATAGTAGGTTCTAAACACAGATTTATCTCTTTCAGGACAGAATGATCTGATCTGATTTATTCTGATTTGCCTTCAAAAACAGCTTCAAAAAGGAAAAATACTTTTCAGTCTCAGTGATCTCTAAAAGAAAAACATGCAAAGAATATTAAAATGAGACCCAAAATTACACAACCATTTTACATATGAAAGAGCTCAGCCCAGAAATATGAAACTTTGCTAAATGTTTCACAGCTGATCATAGCAAGGCTCCTAACATCCAGTCCAAAATCCTATCTCATATTTCAAAATAGCTCTTTTAGCATTTTAGGTAGAAGTGAGGAAACATTATATTGGTTCTCATTTATGCCAACCTCCTCATGCCTGAAAATGTAGGAAAAATCCTAAAAAATGACTCCTTCAAATGCATGAGTCTTGGCCATATATCTGTGTTTTAGATGGTGATTTGTAAACTTTTTATGTAAAGGGTCAGAGTATAAAAATTTTTCCTTTGTGGACCATATGGTTTTTATTGCAACTATTCAACTCTGTTGTTGTAGTGTGAAACAAACCATAAATAATATGTAAACCAATAAACTTTATTATTAAAATAATTTTTAAAAGCACAAAATAATGATTCTTATGTGGATACAAATAAACACGAGTTAAAGATTTTTTTAACTCATATGAGGAAACCAGACAGATATTCCAACTAATTCAAAGAAGAAGTCAAAGAATAGACATAATTATAAATCAAAAATATTAAAATGAATGTGCAAATGGAGGGAAAACCGGCTTCCCCACAGGAGGGAAGAAGAGTTGAGCCTTCATCTGTATCGAATGCACATAAATTACGTTCACTTCGCTCTCACTTGTAACCTAGAGTGGTAACACAGCTCCTGTAGAATCCACAATCAGAAAGGTGCAAGACAGTTCCTAGTTTCCACATACATCACAAAACAGATGGAGGACTGGACGTTTTGTTTGTCTACTCTGACAGATTAACTTTAGGGAGGTAAGGAAAGCCAACAGCTTTTTCCCCGCCTAAGAATTTACAAAGGGCACATGAAGAGGATTTCTACTGGTTGGTATTGCAGGAAGTAAAATGCAGTCAATACAGCTTTGGAGAGGACTTGGTGGCAGGGCTCAGCTGTGGGCAGCTGTGACTCCTGCAGCCTTCCGATACTGAGGTCTGGACTCTCGCTCTTCGTGTGTAAGACAGGGAACTCACAGCTAACTGTTCCACCCCCCTTGGGTTTCCCAGGAACTCAGCAAAATAGTGGAAATTTTAAAAATCTGAGAAATAAAGCAGAATAGTTATGCAAAGAACCCATACACATAAAGTTTGATTTAAATTTCTGGGCTGGTGACTGAGGGCTTCAAGCTTCCTGTTCTAGCTTCAGTTTAATTTGTTCTTCATCAGTGCTTGCACCCAGGTGACTTGGGAGCAGATGGCAAGAGAGACAGAGGACGTTCCATTCAGTTTTTGCCTACCTGCCTCTCACTCTGGGTCATCAGTGTCTCCCTGTGTGCTCTCTGTCTTCTCATCACTCCTCCAACCAAGTGATCTTCAAGGCTCATGCCTTATGACATCACTTGAGGTATTACGATATAGTACATCAGATCTGGTTTAATTAGAACTAAATTACTATAACCTATAGTGAAAAATTTTGCTGGAGAGATTGAGGGTGGCAGGAGTCTCTGTCTTCCATTATTCCAAGAACTGCATGAGTTCAGCAGGAAAGGGGATGATTTTTCATCTGGGTTGGAGTTGCAGCATACATATTGGCAAAGGTTTTTAATCACCAGATAATGTAATCAATGTCACATGCCATTCAGTGAGTCACCCTTTGCAGCTACTGAGAACTCCAATGGAAGGAAAATGTTGACTTCTATTATTTGCAGTTACTTCTGAATGGCACAGCAAAACATCTCACTCATTGTCTCCAACTGCTTAAGTCCTGGACATAATGTCTTGCACTAAAAGGGAAGACAGAATGGATTAAATAAAAACACAACACCACTTTAAATATAAGACCAAAAAAAGATGACATGTTTCATTAATTCTTTTGCTAGTTAGTAGAATTACATGTATTTGCTTATATCTATACTCATGTATTTGACAATCGTTTGTTGTATATTTGCTATATAACCAGTTCCATTTTAAACTGTGTAGGGGACACAGAGTTGAATAAGACCCAACCCCTGTGCACCAGGAGACTATACTCAAAAAAGGAGATGGTACATGTATGCAAATATTTACAGTATGATGCTTAGAAGAACACCTGAGAAAAAGGAAATTGTCACTGAAGAGATGGAACTTCAGGTAAATGTTAAAGAATGAATAGAATTTAGACATAAAATCACTGGAAAATGTCAACACCAAAGACATGGATATTTTGGGCAAAAATATACAGATCTGACAACATCATGTATCAGAAATAATTTGGATGCAGTTTAAAATTATTGAAAGTGTGGTGAAGAAGACTGAAGGCTAGATACAGCACGATCATGCTAATGAACTTTGTTTTTTCTTTTTGGTTACCCAGTATCTCTTGACCTTTTCCAGCCACATACTGATTTCCTTCAGAGAATTACCCATTGTATATAAATTAATGGTGCTGTATGAAAACCAAGGGATATTATTCCCCTAGCCAAAGTACGGCTACTTAATCCAAGTTGGCTAAGTTTATTCCCTCAAGATCTTTGAATCTTGAGCAGAGTGACAAAGGACTTAAGTAGTGTACAAACTGATGGTTGAGTCCTGACTCTTACTTAGTTTAATACTATTTTCAAAGTTGGGTTTCCCATAGACTGTTCCTTCTGTGGCTAGCTTTTATCTTGATGAACTGAATTACCTTTTAAATAAAATTATCCATACATTGTTTATAACCAACCCACGGACTATTACAGTCCACAGAGATCCTGAAAGCTGTGCTATGAAAGATGGATATCACTCTGCTTTCACACATTCAAACAATTTTATAGTATCTGCTCTTCTCAGATGTATGCAAATATCACTTTGAAGGAGTTATAATGTTAGAGACATAGGCACTAGACTTTAGTAATTAGAATTGAATATGAAAGTAAGGACAACAGAGTTATAAAAAAAAAGTAAAAACTAAAGGTTGGGTTGCTTGGCGATTGGTGATACATGTTTTTAAAAGTAATAAACCCAAGACTTTGGAAGGGAAAATTCCATTTCCTTTTGATTTTAGTAGTTGTTGAGATGCTACAAAATGGAATGTTCTGACTCTTATTAAAGGACAATTTTCAAAACAGTAAAGTTATGACTTTCATACATATATAAAATGACACTTCAAAATTTTTATTTAACTTATTAATTAAAGGAGAGAACCAGAAAAAAAGATAGTATTATGACCAACTCAAAGGAGACTCCAAAGAACAGAGACATTTGTAGATGAGGAATATTGTGATAAATTTGCAAATGGATGCAAAAGTGGCTCCCTCCACAGTGGGTAGGGGAAACAACTGAACTGCACTGGACAAAACTGATTTGCTTGTCTCTCAGTTTTTGTACATTATTTATCTCCACGTGGCTGTGAAAGACAACGATTCTCATTTCTATAAAATTATAGTCAAGGGGCCCCATCATTCCACTGAAAGGATCTCCAGTAATCTGTTTGTTTATTACGAAGTCTTAAGTTTCTTCTTACAGTCTTAAAAATAAGAGAAGTACTGAAGTAGCTTTTATAAGGCTTCCTGCTAGAAGTGCAAGAGATACCTGCATTAGGAGAAAGGCTGGATACGGCGAAATCTGACATCTATCGCCACTTTGATCAATTGTTTTGCCACACTATTTTCTCTTCTCAATGTATGCAAAATGGTGGATTGAAAACATTTCAGGGCCAGAAGTGTGAAGTAAAAAGTGATCAAGCTAGCTATTACTGAATCACTTTCTTCTCCTCACACAGTAAATCAGCAATTTTGCAAAAAAAGTTATTCATCTAAATATTTGAGAACCTGTCTTCTATGTCACTTTATGAAACAACTGTAGGATGACACACAGGCAGCTTGACAGATGGATGCTATATGCAGCACTGACATGTGGCTCCCTGAAGTGGTCTGGGTGTTAGTCTCCATGACATAGTGAAGTCCCCACTCTGGCATCTGGTTTTTCCATCATTGACCCCTTTCAACAAAGGCATTAAGGAGTCCCATTCCAACACAAGTTATATGAAAAGCCAGTCATATTGTGAGGCCTTAGTTTAAACGGATGTGTACAACCTATCACTTGCAGAAAGCAGGGCCACAGAAGACATCAGTGTGGATAAAATACCTGGATCAGGAAGGGCTTTGCCTGGAGCAGTGTGGTTGGGCACAGCAGTGGGAAATCAGGAAGTAAAGAGTGCATCTTCAAAGTGAATTAAGTCCCATACTAAACAACAAGAGAAGTTAATCTTAACCTGAGGCTGATTATTATAGAAAAATAATCATTGTTTCAGAGAACTCAAATTTTGGACCCAGGTGATCTTACATTAGAATCAAGCAGCAAAACCCTAACTCCAGAGGATTCTAGCTCTTCACTTTCTCTGATGTGTACCACTGCAGTTTAGTGATGCCAGAGAAAACAACCACACGATGAGACAGATGTGTACTGCCAATAAATCATGATTACCAACCTCAAGTTTGTTGTCAACAATGCTCCACAAATATTTGCCAATTCGTTGTCAGTTCACTCTCCTTTTTTATCCAGTGCCTATTTCAAACCTTACCACTCTCCTTCACAGAGAAAGCAGATACCATTAAATAAGAGCTCCAGCAATTTTCTGAAAACCGTATTTCCAAGCCCACTTTTTCCTACTCACTTGTGTCAATAAAGGTGACCATCCTCATATCAAAATTAAGTAATTTTCACCTACACTATAGAACTTATCACATCTTACCACGCACTGTTAATTATCTCCTTTATCTTTCTCCCTCTTCCTTAGTAGATCTGCCCAATAGTTATTAAGAATATACAAATATCAATTTCCAGGCAAGATGGCGGAGTGGTAGGACCTTGAGCTCACTTCCCCCTGAGACTACAATGAAACCACAACTGACTGCTCAACAACATTGGAGAAAAGACTAGAACCTAGTGAAAAAAGATCTTCAACTGGAAACATAAAGAGGGAACCACAGCAGGACAGT
Source organism: Camelus bactrianus (assembly GCF_048773025.1). Lineage (NCBI taxonomy): Eukaryota > Metazoa > Chordata > Mammalia > Artiodactyla > Camelidae > Camelus > Camelus bactrianus. The sequence continues at coordinate 6,361,107 of NC_133568.1, read as the reverse complement.
AGGAGGGGTGTGCTTGCAATATAGTTGGGCCCTATACCCCCCAGGTAGGTGACCCACAATCTGAAGAATAAGTAAATCACAGAGCCCCTCACACAGGAGTGAGAGTTCTAAGCACCGTGTCAGGCTCCCCAGCCTGGGATTCCAGCACTGGGAGGAGGAGACCCCAGGACACCTAGTTTTCAAGGCCAGTGGGGCTTAACTCCAGGAGCCCCACAGGACTGGGGGGAACAGACTTCATTCCCTTGGGAAGTGTACACAGAGTCTTGCATGCACCAGGTCCAAGGGCAGAGGGAGTAATTTCATAGGAACCAGGGCCAGGCCTGCCTACTGGTTTCGGAAGATCTCCTGGGAACACAGTAGATGGCTGTGGCTCACACAGGGGACGTACTGGCTGGTGGTAGACATTCCAGGAGTGTTCATCTACCTGAGCTTTCCTGGAGGCTGACATTTTGTTTGGATCTTTAGCACCAAGACCTAACCCCACCCAACCGCCTGTAGGGAAGCCTCAGTCCAAACAACATACATGGTGGGAACACAGCCCCACCCATCAGCAGACTTCCTGAGCCACAAATGCCTCTAGATATGGCCCTACCCACCAAATGTCCAGGACCTAGCTTCACCCAGCAGTGGGCAGGTACCAGCTCCTCCTGCATGAAACCTGCATGAGCCTCTAGTCCAGCCTCATCCACCAAGGGGCAGATACCAGAAATAAGAAAACAACAACCCCAAAGTCTGTGGAAGGAATCCACAAACACAGGCTAGACTTCACTGGGACTGGCTGGCCCCTGGCCCCTGGGTGACAAGAGAGGAGTGCACTGCTGGGATGCACAGGACGTCTCTCACAGAGGGCCATTTCTCCAAGGTTGAGGAATGTAACTAACCTATCTAACAATACAAATAGAAAGACAGACAATATGAGGCAGCAGAGGAGTATCTCCCATGTCAAGGTACAAGATAAAACCCCAGAAGAAGAAATAAGCAACAAAGAGATAGGTAATTTATCTGAGAAAGAGTTTAAAGTAATGATGGCCAAAGATGTTGGGAGAACTCAAGAGGAATATAGACACACAGAGCAAAGTTTTTAGCAAAGAGTTGGAAAATATAAAGAATACCCAAACAGAGCTTCTCTTAAGTTTTCAAGCCATAAGAAAAGAGAACAAAAAGAAGACAGAGGGAAAACAATACCTAGAAAAGATTGCTTTTGCAGTTCAGGGTCTTTTATGGTTCCATAAAATTTTGGAATTGTTTGCTCTAGTTCTGTGAAGAATGTCACGGGGGTTTTGACAAGGTTTGCATTAGATCTGTAGATTGCTTGGGGTTGTACAGCCATTCTGATAATGTTGATTCTTCCAATCCAAAAGCACAAGATATCTTTCCATTTCTTTGTATTATCTTCAGTTTCCTTCATCAGTATTTTAGAGTTTTCACAGCATAGGTAACCTCTTTGGTTAAGTTTATTTCTAGGTATTGTGTTGTTTTTAATGCAATGGAAATGTTTATGCCAGTTGTAAAATTCTGGTTCTTGAAGTGAAAAAAAGTGAATGAAGGGCCACAATGGCAAAATATCCTTCTTTCTTATGGGTGAGTTGTGTTCCCTTACGTATATATGCTGCATTTTCTTTATCCATTCATCTATTGGCATGCACTTAGGATGCTTCCGTATATTGGCAATTATAAATAATGTTGCTCCTAATAGCAGAGTGCATGTGTCTTTTTGAATTAATTCTTATTTTGTGGTTGGCTTTATTCCTTTGAAAACTATGTAAATTTAAAAAGCTACAGCTCTAAATATTCTTAGAAACAACAGCACATATAGGTAAAATTTTAAAATACATGCAGTATATTGTGTATATATATTTACATGCAATATTTTGTATATGTGCAGTCAAATTGTAATAATTCTACCTAATTAAAACTGAAAAATGAAAAAAAAATACAAACATCAGTTTCATTAGAAAAAAGTCTTAAGTGGACCCCACTTTTTCCTCTAGCCATGTCATTATTTGTGAATTTCTCTTTGTAGTCAATCTTCTCTCAGGGGTTTTCACTCATGTTTCTCAATTTGCACATTCATCATGCAGTCCTTATACTTCTCCAATCTGTATTCTACCCATACTCTGAGAAAAATTGTTTTAATATCTCCAAAATCTTCTTGGTACTGGAGGCATTGCCCGTTTTTTCAACCTTTCTCTTACATTAACTATCAGTAGTGTTCAACAGTGTAAACCACTCCTTCTTTGACATGCTCTCATCCTTTGACCATGAAGATGTTACTATGCCCTCCAATTTTTCTCCTACTTCTTTGGACATTTTCTCTCAATGTTTTTCCTTAGACTGACACAAACTTTAATCAGAACATCTCATCTCTTCTCACAATATTCTCTTTCCTGACTCTCTCATATATTCTGTGATATCACATGCCTTTAATTATCCTTTTCTGTAATGTTAATTCTCAAATTTAAATCTCTAGTGCAGTAACTCTTCTTGTATTTCTAGGTGTATTTAGCAAACTGCCTTTCAACAATTTCTCCTTGGATGGTTGTCTCACCATCAACCTTTTAAAATTTGAGCTCATAATCTTTTTCACTAACAACTTGGTCTTATGTATGTTTTTTCTATCCCAGCTAGTAGTACAAGCATTCTAATCAGTTACACAAGTTTCCATCATATCTGATGAATTTTAATCACATTTATTTAAACATCTCAGTGCAACTTGAATACCTACGCTTTTCTCTATTTCACAACAATAAGACAAGTGACCAGAAATCCTCATTCAAGTCATCAAGATGGCATCTACCTTCTCCAACCCATTCTTCACATAGCTACAATGTCTCATGCTACTGAAGACTTATTTTTCCATTGAAGACTCCCAAAATTCATTGCGTCTAGATTTAAATCCAAAATCACGAATATGGATTTTAAGTTAGTGAGAAAATATAGATAATGGTTAACAGGGTAAGATCTTGACTTAACCTGCAAGAGTTCAGACTCTGAGCAAGTTTTTCCCCAATCTGTGTCCCAATTTTTAATTTCTTCCAATAAAAATTTCCTCTGGGTAAGAAATCTATGATATTGATGTAATAGATTGATAGAAAAGAAAAGGGAGAGCATTATGGAGCAAAGAATTTTTAAGAAATTTCATTCCATGTTTTAGAATCAATGAGAAAAAAGAACCTGATTTAAGTCTGCTGGGAGTGTGTTTGTGTGTGTTTGTGTGTGTGTGTTTAATGGCTGCATGACTGGCAGCTCTGAGAGATCAACAGAGGATATTCCTGTTGCATCACTTCCCTACTTTAGATCTTAGCACTGTCACATGTACACTCCATTTTCTAAAATAAGGCCAGCACTATTGACTTACTATTTCCATCAGGAATACAGTAATTTTAGTCCCCTGTTCATGATGGCTGTCACTACAATTTTCTAACTCTTTTCACCCTTTAACTTCTCCCTTCTCATTTAATGGTATTGCTTCCCTATCTTTGTCTGTTGAAATGTTTTGAACTATTCTATTAAGATATAATTTTCATATCATAAAGTCATCCATTTGAATTTTAGTAAATTTACCAAGATGTGAAGCCATCACTATAATTGATTTTAGAACATTTGCATCATGCTGATAAGATCCTTTATGCCCATATAAAGTTAATCCCCATTCCCATTCCCAGCCTGGGCAACCACTAATTTACTTTGTTTCTATAGATTTACCTTTTCTGTACATTTCAGGTAAATGAAATGGTACAGGGTATGGCTTTTGTGCCTGATTTGTTTCATTTACCATAATGTTTTTAAGGTTCACCCTTGTGGTAGCATGTATTGTTGCTAAATAGCGTCCTGTGGTACGGAGGATGTATGACACTTTTTCTAATCATTCCCATCTTTTAGTTATTATGTTCTATGAACATTAACATGAAAGTTTTTGTTTGGATCTTTTAGTTATTATGTTCTATGAACATTAACATGAAAGTTTTTGTTTGGACATATGTTTTCATTTGGGTAAATATATAGGAATGGAATTGCTGGAGTGCATGGTAAATTTATGTTAAACTTTGTAAGAAATTGCCAACTCTTTTCCAAGGTGGCCAAATCATTTTATATCACTTGAATTTTATCTTAAAAACAAACAAAAAAGCAAACAACAACAAAAAAATCTTTCTTCCAAGGTGTTAATGTAGTAACAGTTAACATCCATATTTTTCTTTCTATTTTTTTAAAATCAGCTATAGAATAACAAAAGGTTGGGTGAGTGTCATTACTCATGTTTAGAAACTCTAACTTTTGAAAGCCTAATGTTTCCTCTAATCAAGAATGAGTTCTAAGTCTTATCACGTTGCCCCCACTCTGCCCGTGGCTCATGCTGTCTGTTTTACTGTGTTGAGAAAGATTCTGCATCTAGATCTTTGTGCAGGCCCAGTGGGAAGAAGGACGCTGATTGGCTAATAAGAGCTCTTCTGATGCTATGGAAGAGGGAGTGCCTTGTCCTTTAGGCCATTTATTTGCCTTCCTATATTGGGAATTAATGTGTTTCCTCTTAGAAGAAAAAGATGCATCAAACAAAAATCAGTTCCAAAAAAATCCTTAAACAACAATCCCTTGATTCACAAGAATGTATTGTTTATGGTCTAATTTCAGGTAGAGTCATAGTAGTGTTGAGGGAAGAGCCTCCTTAAAAATATGTTTCACATTAAATCATGTAAAGTAACATCTATCTAATTTTAGGCTTAATCTAAAATTAGTCTTGACCAATTAATGCAGTCTGTTATTCTTAATCCAGAAATGGTTTTCTTCTTGCTTTCCACTTGTATCTGCAACATCTCCTGCCTGCTCATTTCTGCTTAACATTTCTATGACAATATTATCCAAATAAAAGTTTAGGGGGACACAGGGTCCGTATAAAATTATTCTTAGTGATAGAGAGTCAGCCAAAATCCCAGACTTCCAGTCTTACACAATAGGAGATTTGCAATTTGCCCCACCTTCCCCATCCACTGTAGTGAGTAAACTCTTTTACAACCATCAGCATTCTCAAAGTAGCTGAATATAAGTCTGTAATTACAGTGGCTGCAGAGCAGGAAATGTGCATGAAAGACAATACAGATGAGGGCAGCATTATACACAAAGTGCTCTAATGGGCTCAAGACATCACCAGGTGGTGAGTCATCTCCCTCAATGTTCATTTCCACTGACCATTTGCCAGGCGACCATTGCCCAGTTACTTACCTCCACAAGGTGCTGTCCAAGAAACGGATGATGTGATTGGTATTTTGCTGGCCTGCCAGTAGGATCTCCCAGCTGGATGAGGTCATGTAGGTAAAGCTTGCAGAAAGTGGCACTTCATTATACAGGCATAAACATCACTAAAGTAGGGGAAAAGGTCCCCCTCAAAGCCATGACTACATGAAGGGAGAAGTGGTAATTAGATTATTTTCCCAGAAAAGTCAGTTAAAGTTATCTAGAGTAAATAGCAGTCAGTAAGCTTGAGTTTAAATTTCCAATAAGCACAGTTGAATTAAGTCTTGGACCACCATACATGAGAACTGGAATTTGCACAGGGTACCTTTATGCAGTGTATGTTTTCATTCTACATCACTGCAGAAAGTGCATGTCATAAAATGCTAGTATCAACATGCCCTCAAGATATACCACATTTTCATACTTCTGTCCATAACTCTAGCTATGATACAGCCGGCTGAGAAAATTATTTATTCTACTAGAACATTTAGAGACATGTATTCCTTCTACTTTGTAAAGTATGCTTCCTATGCTTCAGTTATTATTTACTGAGGCCGTATATCTTTCCCTCAATAAAAAAGGAAAGTTATTGAAATCTAATCGTATCAACAGTTTCCCATTTCACTCCATTATCCTTCTATTTTTAAATCCTGGTTTGGGTAATAAGATTTGAAAGTTTTGTAATAAGAGCATTTGAAACAGAATTCATTAACAGACAGAGATTTTTCTACCATATTTAGGCAATTACATGCTATTAAAATAGGAATATGACTTGAGAAATTTATAATACAAATTGATTTTTACATTAACGATTATCCAGTTTTCAAAAGGAGAACGAATGGTTCAGTATGTAAGTGAGATATGAATGGAAATAAGCCTTTATTGAGCTCTTGTTTCATGTGCAACCCTACATTTAACATTTGGGGGTCACAATAGTATAAGATGTGATTCCTGCCTGTTCAAGATTCATGGTCTGTTCAGAGACATGACTGACATACATGAACTAGTTACAGAGCAACATGGGACAACATGAATTAAATTAGTGCTATATTGCTTTGTCTTAGACTGCAAGCGATACCATCATGTGAAGACTTGGAAGAATATTGGACCAAGAAAATTTCAATGAGAGTAAGATAGTAACATGAACCATTACTGAAATTGAGAAGCGCAGGAAAGAAGCTAGTCCAATTCATGGAAATCCAGTTTTCTCTAGTTGTATGTAGTTTTGTTTGTCTGTCTTTGATTTGTTTTTCCTTTTAAAAATAGACTGTCTATGATTGTTATCAGTGCATAGAGAAATACACCAAGGATTAGAACACATGGACTCAAGTCCAGGTTTCTGCTACGCATAAAATTTGCACTTAGCTTGCATCTGAAAGAACAATCATTCCAAGGGAAATGGGAGCGCATAATAGGGAATTTACCTCCATTGACATAAATTGTCTTCTTTTGGTTGACAAAGAGGAGAATCACTTCAAAAAAAAAAAATTATCTGTCATTCAGATTTATTTCAGTGTCCAGATTCCATCTGGATTTATTTCTGAGTACTGTGTTTAATAAGGAAGCTGTTAAGTAAAAATGAAAAAAATCCTTTTGTTTCATAAAGTCTGTAACACATGAAAATATGAGCATACTACTTTTGAACCTTTGATTGAGTGTTCCTTTTGAAACAGAAAACATCAGCTTTTCATCTCTCCCAGATTCCTAGCTACTGTGGGCACTGGCAAGATAAGGTAATTCCTAGATGACACAGAAGCATTTGGAAGATGTCCAGCAAAAGACTCCAGTCCCTGCTAGATCACCATGTGAAGTGCAGTGGACCCCTCAGTACCTAACAAAAGCAGAAGACTGAAAAAGGAAAGAAATAGCCAATGTCATGCAGTAACTAACTAAACAGCTACCTAGACCTGTGGTTAAACACAAACACATAGGAGGTACCTCTGGAGGATTCTTAGGTGAATTGAAGTGGAGGCATTTTTTAATGAGTTTGAGGAAAGAGGAGAGGTAGATGAAAGGAGAGAGTGAAACTGGGTTATTATCTGAAGCCCCAGATCCATAAATGAAGCCTAGAGCAATTCTGCATGAGTATGGCATCAACATTGATAATTATCCATTTTCTTGAACTTTTCTAAGTTTTTTTAAAGTAATTTTTTTGATCTCTTCTCCTGCCTCTGGGAGTATTTACTTCTTTCAAATATTGAGTATATTTTCTAATCTTCTTAAATACATTTAATAAAAAGCCACTACAAAGGACCATATTACATTACTTAATAAACATAGTTTCCTTTTTTTCAGTATGTATGTATGTATATTTTAATCGCCTTCCTCCTATTTTCATTAGAAGTTTTTGGTACTTTCTCTTTGTCATAACACAACAACTTTTCAGTTCAAGCTGGGAATTGTAACTTGGCTTTCAATCCAAAATCTTGCATTTTCTACCATGTAGGTTCATGTTCAAGGAAGTTGGTATTGTCTTTAGCTTGTGCTTTCCAGAATGGTTTCACCATCATTTTTATGAAGACTTACACTTGTCTAAAGAAGATAAAAATACATTATTTTTGAATAGGTAAATGACTAAACTGAGACTTTTAAAAATTCTTCCATAGACTTCTTGTAACTATACTTTGTGAGAAAAGTACATGAGTCCTCAGGTCACAAAACTACACATCTAGAATCTAGAGCTTTCTCTGGCCATTTTGCAGTCACACGAAGAAATGAAACCAAGAAGAAATCAAAGACAAAAAGAGGGACTGAGTACAAGAGAGCAAGCTGGAAACATAAAGTACAGGATTTCTGTCTTTGTGGTCCCCAATAGCCCTGATTACTTAGTTTCTTGTCATGTCTACTAGCTGCTCCAAAATTCACTGAATTTAGAAAAAAAAAAACCCTAGTTTTAATCTTCTTTGAGCTGAGATTTTGTCACTCATTATCAAAGAATTCTGTTAATACATCACTCAGATCTGATTGATGTATTTAGTTAGTTTTAATTTTTAAATCTTTTTTTAAATTGATGTATAGTCAATTATAATGTGTCAATTTCTGGTGTACAGCACAATGTCCCAGTCATGTGTATACATACATATATTTGTCTTCATATATTTTTTCCATTAAAGGTTATTATGATATATTGAACATAGTTCCCTGGGCTATACAGAATAAACTTTTTTAAATCTATTTTTATATATAGTGACTAACATTTGCAAATCACAAACTCCCAAATTTATGCCTTCTCACCCCATTTCCCCAGTAACCATAAGAATGCTTACTATATCTGAGAGTTTCTGTTTTGCAGGTGAATTCACAGTGGCCTTTTTTTTTTTTTTTTTTAGATTCCATATACGACTGTTATCATATGGTATTTTTTTTTTTCTCTCTCTTTCAGGCTTACTTTACTTCAAATGATGATCTCCAGGTCCATCCATGTTACTGCAAATGGCATTATTTTATTCTTTTTATGGCTGAGTAGTATTCCATTGTATAAATATACCACAACTTCTTGACCCAGTCATCTGTTGATGGATATTTCGGTTACTTCCATGTCTTGGCTATTGTGTATAGTGCTGCTGTGAACTTTGGAGTTAAATTTCCCTCTGGATATATGCCCAGAAATGGGATTGCTGGATCATAAGGTAGGTCTATTTATAGTTTTTTTAGGAATCTCAATACTGTTTTCTATAATGGCTGCACCAAACTACATTCCCAGAAGCAGTGTAGGAGGGTTCCCTTTTCTTTGTAGGTTGACACACTTTGTATTATCCAATAGGCCCCTTATATTACTTTCACTGGTTTTTATTCGCTTTTCTGTCTGTTCTGTCTGGGTGACTTCTGTTGTCCTGTCTTCTAAGTCATTTATTCATTCATTTGCATTGTCTAGTCTGCTTTTTACAGCCTTTAGCTCTGTTCTTATCTCAGCCATTCAGTTTTCTGGTTTTAACTGGCTCATTTATATAGTTTCAATTTCCTTTTTAAAGTGGTCTCTGTCTCTTTTCATAATCTCTTTTAGTTCCTTCAGTGCTTTGATCACACCCTTTTTGAAGTCATGATCTATTAGACTATGGAGATCTATTTCATTAATCATTCTTTCAGGGGATGTCTCTTGTGCTTTTAATTGTGAGTGGTTCCTCTGCATCTTTATTTTACTTATATCTCTTTGGCACTATGGATTATGGAGTGTCAGTTATCTACAGTGGTCTTGAAGGGAATTTTTTAAAAGATGATGTGGAAATAAAACAAAAAACACAAACAACAAAACAAAACAGAGCAAAACAAAAAATAATTTTTTTAAATTTTTTAAAAATTAAAAAGATGGAAAATTTTTTTAATAAAATAAAAACAAATAAAATTATTTTAAAATTTTAAAAAGAAAAAAAATTTAAACATAAAATATATAAAATAACATTAAAAAATAGAGAATGCGTTCCTGTGTAGACTGTGCACCTCTAATAATTTTGTCATGAGGTCTGGTTTTAGCATGGATATTTGCTAGGCCTTTTTTCCATGTTTGTTGGCTGTTATTCCAGTGTATTTATTATAATTCAGTAGTTTCCTAAGGTCATTCTCTTATCTTTCCCAGGCATGAGATATTTAGAATGTCACTAATTCAAAAGGAGTGTGTCTTACCTTTTCTATTTTTATAATAATAAATTTTAAATAACACTTGAAGCAATGAATTTCCCTCCCAGAACAGGTTTGATCTACCTCATAAAGACTGCTCACATTTTCATTATTCTCCACCCCAATGCTGGGATTTCTCTTGTTTCATTTAAATTTTAGTTTGAAGTTTTATTGCAACTTGGACAACATGACTCTAAGAAATTTTTAATGCTTTTAAATTTTCTATGGATTTTTTTAAAAGGTAAATTTTCTAGTTGTGTAAGGAAGATTTTATTATAAATCTGTAAGATATGTTGTTAACTCGCTACTATTACTCTCTATTGATTGGGACATTTTTATGAGAAGCATTGAGGGAATTAAATTTTGTTTAAGTTGCCATCACCACTCTCTTTAGAACATTTTCCTTTTATGTTATATTTTTTGGTATTTAGTTTTTGGGACTATAAAAATCCATTACCTTTTCTCCTTTCAGTAATGAATATAATTACTTTTATAACCAGAAAATAAAATATTACAAAGATAAGGAATCTTCCTTTGTTATTTTTATACACTATCCATATAAATAAGCTTAATGACATTTTATTCTATTTGTCCTGCAATTTGTTTTGTCTGTCTGCCTGGCATTTAATAGCTGTGTTTGTACAAGTCACTTACCCTCCTTGGATCTCAGTGTCCTCCTCTGTAAATGAATATTAATATGAATTTCACATAAGCTGTTAGGAGTATGAAATGAGATGATTTCAGTCTGAATACAAGGTCAATTCAAAGTGTGGGGGAAACTTTAAATCCACGGAAACACAGTTTTCTGTCATTTTTGTATATTCCTTCTAAACATAATGCTTCCTCAATCACAAACACCCAAACGCCAAGACAGAGCAGAGACTATTTTATTTCTCTTGACTCAGCTTAACAGGTAATACATCTAAGCTTAAAGACAATAATATTTCCAAGCCTTCTATTCTCTGATTTTTTTCTACTTTCCAGACTTCCAGAGCCTCAACAAATCCTTATCTGTTTGATGGTTTAATTGTTGTCTTGGGTTTTGGTAAGGATGTGAGACGTTCATGTAATGTTTACATGATTTTACTTTATGTAAAATAGTCTTTGACAGAAAGAAGGTGCTCAGTTGATTGTGGAGGTGTTTATGGCTTCAGATCTAGGTACAGTTATGATGCAAGGCTGTTCCACATCTTGGAGAGAGCACTGGGCATAATATAAAGGTTCTGGTTCTCTTTGTAGGTCTGTACCTGACAAAACTGCATGATCTTGGAGCAAGTCACTTAATGTTTTTCTTGGTTTTCTTCTCCCTCTAAGAACTCTATTTAAGAATTATTTTCTGACTATCTTATATGATTTTATGGATATACTGGAATGTGACTGAGTTTTTAATTGTTTCCTTAACATCTTACAATAACTTCCTTTGTAATACTTCCAAATTCTTAAGCTTGGCATTGGAGACCTTTCATTGTTTGGCCTCTTCTTAACATTTTGACTAAATTTATATTTCACCTTAATTCTTTGCTCCATCCACAGTAAATTACCTGGGGTTCCCTGAAGTCACCACATTATCTCTTGTCTTAGAAGTTTTTCTATATGGGGTTCCTCCTATCTCTCACCAGAGTTTTTTAGGCATTCTTTTTTTTTTTTTTTTTTTTAACATTTTGGCCTCAGTCCTCATGTCACCTCATGCAGGAAACCATCTTTAATTCTCAAAAGATAGATTGACATCATGTTATTACTCCCATTTACAACATTTATTAAGTGACTCTGCCCTGATTAATCTCTGTAATTAGTTAAATCCCCCAAAAATATTGTTCCCTCAGTCTGTCTTTGAATACATTTTGAGTTTAAGAGCTACATGTTGGATAGATAGAATAACAAAGCATATATTTACCCAAATCATTACTATTTTAATACACCAGCCTAGATCAAATTATCGGTTTTGAGAGGTCAGTAGGGAGAGTAAATAAAGTCCTTGTGGAAGAGGAGGCCATACAATAATACATATTTTCAAAAAGAGTTCTTAACATTTTGACTTACTAAACAAACATCAGAATCATCAGCTAAAAGAATAATAAGATATTATTTTAACTATGTAATAAGAATTATGTCTAGAGCCAGCAAACTTTCAAGGAAGCTCTTTATATTCAAAAGTGTATCAGAGGTCAAGGGTCAAAATGCTTTCTGACAATTGCTGAGAACAGGAAAATAATTTCATCTTTCTTTTGACTTTACTGCCATCTGTTGTTCAAAGAAGTTACCATATTCCTATTATTTTTCAAAGTGTGATTTCAGGTCACCTGTTTAAGGAAAGTGCTAACTCCTGGGGTCCTCCATGTCTGTTGATTTGGAACTTGTGGTCCTGTATTTTCAACAAGCTAATGGGCAGGGAATAAAATAGTTGGCATAGAATTTAATGTACATATCCATACTCAGTGTGTTCAAAGGTCTATGCTAAGGAGAGGTGGTGTCTCCTGCTTTTTAACTGAAAGTACTGTCATAGAACTCTTCTTAACTAGGAGCTTTTATTTTCCTTTGAGCCGTCACCACTAGCAGACAACTCCCCACTCCCACGCCCCACATTGGATGGAAAAGCACAATTTTTAAACATGTTTGTTTTTTGTTACATTCTGTTTTTTGTTTTTGCTGGGTTCATTCACTGATACACACCTTCAATAAATATACTAATTTTACTCTTATTTATCCAAATTTAATTTTTTTAAAGTGGGGTAAGATGAAACCAGAATTCATTCCTTCAGCTTCTAGTAGTGTTAGCTTTAGTTACTTCTTTCTGCTGTTTGTTTTTTTTTTTTTTTTAATATCACCCTCATTAAAGACTCAATCCTTTGAAGTAAAGTTTCTGCTTTACCAAAACAAGCAATTACCCTGTGGAAACATAATGAAGAGTTACATAAGTCACTAACACTTACTATGAAGGAGTTTCTAAATTAACTATTCTGTTTCTTGGAAAAGCAATATCAGGGCTCTGACTCCTGAGAATTATGGATAAAACAGTTTGGAGAAAGGAGCAGGTAAGTAATCAGAGAACATAGCCCCCAAGGGGCAGCACTTCATGGATCTCTACGGGAGATCTGGGAGTCTGGGAGGAAGGGACTCTGGTATCTGTCAAGCAGCATCAGACCACCAACCATTAGGAGCTGTAATGGAACCTGAGGGGCCAGACAAAGGCACAAGCCAAGCTGGCGCTCCTTATCATAGGAACGCATTTTATTCTGTGTCACTCTTAAATTTAGGATGTTCCACATTCTGTCTCCTGCTTGATCATCCAAATGCTGTGTTCTTATCATGTTTAAAAAAAATTGCTCTCTCTGGCCATAAACCTTTAATAAAGGGCTACAATAATTTATATTTTATTAGATTTATTAATATAATTTTCTAGTCAATTATAGCTGATGTACAGGAAATTAGAGATTTTTGTATATTGATAAAGTTTCTCCACTCTTGGTTGAACTCAGTTGTAGTTATAACAGATGGGTAAGCTTATTCTCTGAATATGGGCATTCTTAACTTCTTCCTTCAAGAAAGCTTCATTATTAGCTCACAGCAAAAAAAAAAAAGTGACAATGAATATATGTATGTTCATGTAACTGAAAAATTGTGCTCTACACTGGAATTTGATACAACATTGTAAAATGACTATAACTCAATAAAAAATGTACAAAAAGAAAGCAAGCTTAATTATTTTTATGTCACTGTTTATCAAGTTAGTATGCCATGAGTTTCTGGTAGACAAGTTTATCAAGCAAAGAGAGCACTGTGAAAAAGGGTTACTTAATTTTATCAAGTGATAGTTTTCAGTATACACCGAAAGGATCACATTTCTTTTTCTTTTTTAATCCACTAATGACATAAATTTAATTTATAATATCAAACTGTTATTTCCATATCTAGAATAATATATATTTCACTATGGTGTTATTTTTTATTATTTGTCTAGAATAGATTTATAATATTTTGTTACAAATTTGTGTTTCTATGTGTACAGATGAGATTGGCCTAGTTTTTAATCTGTGTGTTTAAATGATGCTAGTGTTTATAATTGTGTGCTAAAAATGTTTGTGCCCTTAAATATGTTACTTTGTTTTGATGTCAAGACTACTACAAACTTACAGAAGCTTAAAATTTTTATTTTCTTTATGATTTGCAACAGTTTGTTTATTGTGTATATCATTTGTTCCTTAAACAATTGGTATAATTTTTTCCATCATATTCTCAGAGACATACCTTTTTTAGAGTATATCGTTCTTTACATTTTCAATTTCCTCTGTAATGATTGGCCTCTTCAGATTCCCCAGTTTATCTGGAGCTAATAATATATCTTCCAGAAAACAAATATTCTAGTTTTTTAATATTTTGGTATAAAATTATGCATAATATTATGATTTCATAATTTCAAGTGTTATTTTAATTATAGTGGAAAATCACTGGAGTGGAGATTAAGCAGGGGGTGCTGAATCTGATCTACATTTTTAGAGAAAATTTTACTGAAGTATTACATCCCTAAAGAAACGTTATAAGCCTACAGCTTAATGAGTATTCATACAGTAAACACACCTATGTAACCACCACCCTGATCAAACAGCAAAATAACCCAAATCCTTTGTGTTCTTTCACAGCCTGCCCGCTGGCTGCCTAAGCTAACCGCTAGACTGACTCTACCGTGACACATTAGTTTTGCCTGCTTTGGAAATTCACATTATTGGAATCATACGGTATGAACTCATTTCTATATTGTGTTATTTGTCTAAATCACGCTTGTGAGATTCTTCCATGTTGTTGCATGTAACTGTAGACAGCTCATTCTCATTACTGAATAGTATTCCTTTGTATGAATACACTACATTGTTTATCCCTTCTACTGCAGAGTCATATGCTATGTTTATCTACTGTATTGCTTACTTACTGTCTTCTGTTTGGGGCTCTTTAGAATGATTTTTATGGACATCTTTGTCCATATGCTTTAGTAAATATGTGTATTATACAAATCTGTTAGATACATACTTCAGAGTCAAATTTTAGGGTCTGAACCTATATATATGTATGCCCAACTTTATCAGATAGTGTCAAAAGGATTCCCAAAGTGATTGCACCAGCATTGTTTGGGAATCTGGGGAGGGAGGTATTTCATTCTATTTACATATTTGTATTTTTTATTGAATGTATTTGACATAGTGTGTAAATTTAACATGCACATTATGTTAATCTTATACATTTGTATATTGTGATATGATCGCTATTATAGCAATACTTAGCACCTGTGTCATATTACATAATTATCCTTTCTCTTTAATGGTTGGGATAATTAAGTTTTAGTTTCTTAACAAGTTTGTTGATTGGAATAGAATACAGTTGCCTATGTTCATTATACTGTGCATTAGATCTCTGTGGCTTATTTACTACTTGTTAGAAGTTTGTACACTTAAACACCATCAGTCTTATTTCCCTACCCCAACCCTATCCCCTCGTAGCTGTAATCCTACTCTCTGTATTTTATGGGTTTGACTTTTTTAGATTCTACTTGTAAATGATATCACACAGTACTTGCCCGTCTCTGAGTAAATGATATCACACAGTACTTGCCCGTCTCTGACTTATCTCACTTGGCATAATGTGCTCAAGGTTTATTCATGTTTCACAAATGGCAGGATGCCCTTTTTCCTCATAGCTGGATAATATTTCACTGTGTATGTACCACATCTCCTTTTAATCCATCCTTTGATGGGTATTTGGATTGTTTATATGTCTTGGCTATTGTGAATAATGCTGCAGTAAACATAGGAGTGCATATATCTCTGAAATTCTGTTTTCATTTTCTTTGGATATATGCCCAAAAGTGGAATTACTGGTCACATGGTAGATCTATTTTCAATTTTTTGAGGAAACTGTATTTTCTTTCCCATAATGGTTAGGTCAATTTACATTTCTACCAACAATGTACAAGAGTTCTTTTGTCACTGCATCCTCGCCAGCACCTGTTGTCTCTAGTCTTCCTGATGACAGACATTGTAACAGGTGTGAAAGTGCACTACATTTTGGTTTTGATTTGCGTTTTCCTGATGATTGTTGAGCATCTTTTTATGTGCCTGTTAGCCATTTTGATGTCCTCTTCAGAAAAATGTATATTTAATTCTTCTGCCAATACAATAATTAGATTGTATTTTTTATTAAATTGTGTGAGTTCTGTATATATTTTGGATATTAATACCTTATTTGTTATATAGCTTACAAAACTTTTATTTTATTCTGTAAGTTGTCTTTTCATTATTTTGTTTCTTTTTTTTTTTTTTACGGATGCTTTTAAGTTTTATATAGTTCTACTTGTTGATTTTTGCTTTTGCTGTTTGTGCTATAGGCATCATATCCAAAAACATTATCGCATTGTAAGATGGATTTCAATTTTATTGTTCTGCGTGTATTTTTTCAGTTTTCCCAGAACCATTTTTTGAGGGAAATATCCTTTCAGTTTGGGATTTTTTAATTGATTTTTTTTAACTAAACTCCATTGTAGTCTGAGAAGATGCTTTTATAACAAATTATTTAAACTTACTGAGATCTGTTTTATAGCCCAGAATATGGTCTAATGTGGTAACAGTGTATTCTATTGTTGTTGGGTAGTTTGATCTATAAATGCTAATTAGGACAAATTGGTTGGCAGTATTGTTAGTGGCTTTTATGTCCTCACTGTTTTTCCATCCACTTGTTCTGTCAATTATTTAGAGAGGAGTATGCAAGCCTCCAACTTGGGTATTTTAAAATTTCTCTGCAGCTATACTGGTTTTTGCTTCATGTATTTTTAATATCTGTTTTAGGTACAAACATATTTATTTTTATTTTGTTTTCTTGGTGAATCGACCTCTTTGTATTATGAAATGACCATATATATCTCTGGCAATATTTTTAGCTCTGAATTTACTTTGACTGATGTTAGTATAGCCATTTGAGGCTTCTTTTCATAGTGTTATCATGGTGCATCATTTTCCATCCTGTTACTTCTAACTTAGTTTCATCTTTAAACTGTTTCTTACAGGCAGCATGGATTTGTGTCATGGACTTTTGTCCAATCTAACAATCTCTGCCTTTTAATTGGATGATTATATCATTCATATTCAATATGATCATTTATTTCATTTTGTTTTCTATTTGTTTCAATTTTTCTTTGCTCTCTCACCCTTCTTTTCTGCACTTTTTTGGAATAATTGTGCAATTTTTATGAGTCCCTTTTAGCATCTTGTCAGTTTATGAACCATAACTCTTCATTTTGTTATTCTAGTGGATGCTTTAGGTTTATAGTATATATCTTTAGCTTGTCACAATCTACCTTCAAGTGGCATTTCACCCCTTCCTCTATAATAAAAGCAACTTGCAACAATATTGCAACTCCAATTCCACTCCCTGCCAAACATTCTAATCCCTTATATGTTGTAGGTCCCACAATTTATTTTTACTATTTTTAAACATTCACTTGTCTTTTAAATAAATTTAAGTAACAATTTAAAGTTTTATATATTTACCTACATAGTTATTATTTCTGGTGATCATCATTCCTTTGTGTATAATCAAATTCACACGCTGTACCATTTTCCTTCTGCCTTAAGTATATCTTGTAGTGTGGGTCCACCAATGATCGTTTCTTTCAGCTTTGGTATTTTTTAAATGTTTCAAATCTTTTATTTTATTTAATTAATTTATTGGGGGGTTGTAAATAAGTTTATTTATTTATTTATGGAGGTACTGAGGATTGAACTAAGGACCCTTTTCATGCTAAGCACACGCTCTACCACTGAGCGATCCCTTCTCCCCTCAGCTTTGGTTTTTTTTTAATGTCTCTATTTATTGTAATTTGTCTTAGTTTGTTTAAATTGCTATCACAGAATAACATAGACTGGTTGACTTATAAACAGGAGAAATTTATTTCTTAGCTTCAGAGGCTGGAAAAATCTAAGATCATAGTAATGGCAGATTTGTTGTCTGGTGAGCACCTAATTCCAGGTTTACAAAAAAACCATCTAGGTGCATGGCCACATAGTAGAAAGGGACAACTCTGGTGTCTCTTTTATAAGGGTACTAAATCCATCGACGGCTCCACCCTCATGATCTAATCACCTTCCCAAACCATCATATAAGGCATTAGGCTTCAATATGTGAGTTTTAGGGGGACACAAACATTCAGTCTATAGAATTCCACTCTGGTCCCTCAAAATATATGTTCTTCTCATATGGAATATATGTTCATTCCATCTCAACAGCTCAAAATGTCTTAACTTGTTTCAGCATCAACTCTAAAGTCTAAAATTCAAAATCTCATCTAAATATCACTTAGGTCATATATGGGTGAGACTCAAGGTATAACTCCTTCTGAGGCAAATGGCTCTTCAGCTATGAATTTGTGAAACAAATCAAGTTATGTCCTTCCAAAATATAGTGATCAGACAGACATAGGATCAACATTTCCATTACAAAAGGGAGAAATAGGAAAGCAGAAAGAGTAATGGGTCCTCAGTAACTCAAAACTACAAACCAAACTCTATGAATAATAAGCCTCAAGAATACTCCGCTTTGGCTCAGCCTTCTGCCCTCCAGGTCCACTGGGGCAGAAATACCAGTGGGATGGTGGTCCTGCCCC
The DNA here is from genome assembly GCF_048773025.1 of Camelus bactrianus. Lineage (NCBI taxonomy): Eukaryota > Metazoa > Chordata > Mammalia > Artiodactyla > Camelidae > Camelus > Camelus bactrianus. Next base: position 6,342,620 of record NC_133568.1, on the reverse strand, counting down.
ACAGCTTTACTGGGCAGGGGTTGGGTTCCCAGAGCTTTGGGAAGAAGTCACCTGGCCTGTTGAAAGTGAGGTGGGGGTTTCCTTTTTTGAAACCAAAGAGAAAGCCTTTATGATCTATAAATTACCTTTGGGGTCATCCTCCCCATGTCACATTACTCTTGGTCCATTCAGGCTGCTGTAACAGAACATTGTAGACTGGGGCAACTTATAAACAATAGAAATGTGTTTTTCACACTTCTGCAAGCTGGAAAGTCCAAGATCAAGCCTCCAACAGATTCTGTGTCTAGTAAAAGCTCACTTCCTGGTTCACAGACAGCCATCCTTTTGCTGTGTCCTCACAGTGGGAAGACTGAGAGAACTCTCTGGGGTTTCTTTTGTAAAAGCATTAATTCCATTCATAAGGGCTGCACTCTGACGACCTAATCACCTCCCAAAGTTCCCTCTCTTAATTCCACTGCACTGGGCGGGTAGGATTTCAAAATATGAATTTGAGGAGGATACATAAAAACAGTCTATAGTATAATTTATGATGAATAAAGAATTCTAAATTCTTTTCTTTTCAGTACTTTACAGACTTTGCATCATTATCTTTTTGTTTGCATTGCTTTCAATGAGAAGTCTGCTACAACCTTTATCATTGTTCTTTAGTGAAGTATGCATTTTTTTCTAATGTGTTGTCTAAATTTTTTTATTATCAGCTTTGAACAATTTTATTATGATATGCCTTTCTGTAGTTTTGCTCATGTTTTCCCTGTTTGGGCTTCATTAAGCTTTTTGGATCTGTGAATTTAAAATTTTCACCAAATATGACAATTTCTTGGCCATATTTCTTACATTTTTTTTCTTCCCTCTCCCTGGGTGCTCCAAATACACATGTATTAAAGTGTTTGGAGTTTTTCCTAAACTCACTGATGCTCTGCTCACTTTTTTCAATCTTTTTACTTTCTGTGTCTCATTTTGAGTAGTTTCTATTTCTATTCCAGTTTGGAAAGTGTCTTAGGCAGAAAGTCAGGGTGCATGTGAAACTCATCTCACGTGTTTTTCCTTTTTTCAAGGATCACAACTCTGTGATACCTAGAGTCTAATACCTAAAAATAGTTGCTTGATAGGTTTTTGTCTTGTCTGATTTGTATGGGGGAAGTGTGTGTGTGTGTGTGTGTGTGTGTGTGTGTGTGTGTGTTTGGTGTAAGTTCAATACCTGAAATTACCATGGCTGAAACAGGAATTATTCCTAACATAGATTTTTGAATAAAAACACAAGCTCCCTTAATAGATTGAAAGCTTTCTGGAATCCAGAGCCATCTATTAAACTTTTGTGTAAATTAAGTATACTATTTCAATTTAATAACATTATAAATAAATAAATCTTAATAATATGATGTTTTAAAATGTTTGTATAAATATAAAGTAAATGACCAAAGATAGGACATGACTTTCAAGATTATTCAAAGCATTCAGTTATTGGCAAATGTGCTTTTAAGACCCTACTGCCCTATTTTCAATTTCAGATACACAGACGGTCCAAAGAGTATACAAACAGACACAGATTCTTGTTTCAAGTCTTTTCAAATAAAAATGTATCGGTGTTCTAAAACATTTTTAAAATGTAGAAAATGTAAAGATAATGAGAGAGACTATGCTTGCCTAGATGAAACTGCCTGTAGCTGAGTGTCTGTATCCACTGGTAGAGCATTAACTAGAGTAACTGACATAAAAGGCAGAGCAGAGGAATGATATTAGCAAGAGGGACAATATTTGGAAAGATGAATATACATTTATGTCTTCAAGCACACTGGAGGATGTGTTCTGTTTTCACTAAGTCCAGAGAATTTTTCACTAATGTTTCTCATCAAAGAAATGTTTTAAAAATATTTTATGGTATGATGGCAAATCTTTGTGTATTGCTGTGGTAATTGTTAGCCAATGGTAATTATATTATTTCTTCAACTGTTAGAGATTTATAAGGGCATATGCAGCCCAGTAAAAATTTGATGTAATGTCCTAGGCGAGTTCCGTTTTCCAATAGCATTGCTAAACACGTTCCACTAGATGGCATCCTATATCTATTCAATGTTTTCAACCACAAAGGATTTCCAATTTAATGTTGCAGACCTGAACCCTGGACTCCTGTGAGTAGGAGGACCTCTTCACTCACTCATTTTCCCATTCAGTACTTTCAGAGCATCTACTACACTCAAGCCTGAATGTTAGGGATTCAAATATTAATTAAGATTCAGTTGTCTTAAATGTTCTCACATCCTCCTGGTGAGGACTGACAAAAATGTAAACTGCTAACTAAAACAAAATATTAAGTATTATGATGAAAAGAATCTCTGAAATCTCCTGACTTTAAGAGCATATGAAGTATTTTTCAACTGCTTTTATCTCCCCCTAGTATCATATTTAAAAAAAAAAAACTGGAGTCAATTTTATAATAGGAGGGTTAATGTTTAAAAATTAGTCTAATGCAATACATAGTTCTTGAGCATGTGATTGTATATGTGCAAACCAAGATATTAGGTGCTACCGTGGAAAACACATGACTCCTTTTTTCACTCCCCTTCACTGCTTAAGAAATTTGTAACATCAGATAGGGGAGCTGAAACAAATGCACCAATAGCTATAACATGGGAAATACTGTATGACGAAGACTTACTGTTTCTGAAGAGAGAAAGTTAGCTTTAGTGAGGGGAATCAAGAAGGTCTTCATTTGAGAAATTCCAAGTAAGGAATCTTTTTAGAGCAAGTAATTTTTCAGTTGGTAAAAATGACTGGGAATCTCACTCCAGCCAGAGAAACAGCTGAGGGGAAACATCATTGGTAGAAACCCCCTGACCTGTCTACAAGGCTTTATCCAATTCTAACAGCGCTGCTGACTGACCAGCCCTCAGTGCTTAGGTGGGTCAGTTCAATTTTCTTTTTAGAAAGCCCCCGTTTTCTTTTCCATTAATGAGTTGACCAGACATATGTAATCCCTATCTCTAATCTCACACATAGTCAGTTCCCGATGAGGTGATGGGGAAATACGAATATGTTTTATTTAGGTAATGGGAATGCTGAGTTTTGGGCTAAAGTATAAGGTCTGGTTAGAGGCTGTTACAGGTTGAATTGTGTGCCCCCCAACATTCATATTGTAACAGAGGAGAACAAATCTGCCTCCACATTGGATCTGCTCCTTTAGTTTTGACCACTGTGCTCTGTTTTCCTTAGCCTTGCCAGCTCTGCACCTTTTAGGAAACAATGTTGCCTTTAGCCTGAAATAGACAGGAGAGCCTCTTCTAGAGGCTCTGACCTTTACCAGTGTCAGCACTTCTGCACTTAGGTGGAGATGGCAAGTTGCAAAACAGAATAACCTTTGTTTTGTTGGAGGTTTACAGGGGCACCATGACCTGACCCACAAGGACGGCTGCAGGAACAAAGAATTCCTGCAGCAAGAAGTTTGCAACAACCAACCACACCCCCTCCCCTGTTTGTTTTTGTTTTTTGTGTAAAAGGAGCTTGTATCCTGACTGGAGGAGAATGGTTCTTCAAGACATTAGTCTGCCATCCTCTCAGTCTGCCAACTTTCTGAATAAAGTCGCTATTCCTTGCCCCAACACCTCGTCTCCCAGTTTATTGGCCTGTCTTGCAGGGAGTAGAATGAGTTTGGATTTGGTTATAATGCAAGAATTGTGCCAACTTATTTGTAAAAATGACTTCCCGAAGCATCTCTGTGTGGTCTTACTCTATAAAATTATACTAGCATAATGTGTGTGTGTCTTCTAGAGATGACATTTTTCAGATTACTAGCGTGGAAGATCTCTATATATCATAGGCAATGAGAGTCCTTGTGTCCCCTGGGCCTGGGCTTGTAAAATGAGTTTGTTTTTTTTCCCAGAAGAAAGTTGCTCAAAACCAACTCCAAATACAATTTAAATGCATTCCACTGGAAGCTGGGGGAGCATTTCATGTCGCATGGATTTAAATACTGATTTAGCAGCCAATATCTAATTTTAACAGTCACTTTGCTTATTCCAAAAGAGCTGGGAATGAGGTAATAGAGGGAAGGAAAGTAACTGTCCAGTATAATCTAAGACATCTTAGTTACCAAATAAACATGGCCTCACTCGGAGTATTCATCAATTCGGGAAGCATTAGAGCGAGTCTAACTCTGGGCTTCTCCTTAGAACCATGTGATGTTCAGGTCACACTCCGGACAAATTAAATCAGACTCTCAGGAAGTGGGACCCATGCTCCAGCATTTTTTAAAATGTCCTGTTACTTTATTAAACATAAGGCTGAATCCACCCTTTTCTTTTTATATTTTTGCCTTTTGGGTTTTTTTAATTTTTGATTTTAATTTTTCTTAAAAAATGTATTAGTTTCCCAAGTGATTTCAATTCACAGCCCAGTTTGAGAAGCACTGGTCTATTAGATAGGATTACCTGTTATATGGTAACAGCAAGTTCCAGTTAATCAACTCAGTTCATTTCGATCACGTGCCAGACTTGGTCCTGGGGGCTGGGACACAGGCCTTGCCTTCAAGTATGTCACAGTCTAGGCAGAACCTGGAGGTGAGGGATGGCAAAGAGCCACAGACTGCGTGTGGAACCCCAGTTCCAGTGTGCACCAGTGAAAGGAAGAGGGAGGGGAGCATCCTGGTAAATATTTGATAACTGTCCTGTTTTGTAGCTGGAGAAACTGAAACATAAGTCTAGAAGAACTCACTAGGGGAAACATTTTATCTCAGATCAGGATGAGAAGCCAGGAAATTGGCTTCTTCCCTGCGGATGGTACACTGTTACTTTTGCCTCTCGGCTCCAGCCTCCACTAAGGATTTTAAAGCAAAACAAAATCCAAAAGAAATCAAGAAGGCTTTTTTTTTTTTTTAATTGCCTAAAGACAGCAATGTATTTCTAGATAAAATTTGCATAATATAATGTGTTTAAAATATATTCTAAAAACAACACTAACTTGAAAAAAAAGGGTTTTTCTCTTAAATGTTGAGAACTAAAGGGCCCTGCCAGGCAGCAGGACAAGATTTTATTTTATAAGCCAAAGGCAGCATTCGCGTAAGGTTATAATCTGTAATATTACAAAGATATTAAGACTTTTTTTTTTAACCAAAATCTGATAAACGATAAACCACACTGATTCTTGTTTCTTTATTTTACTTTCTTCCCCCCCCCCCACGGAGTGGCCCACTCTACGCTCTTCCCGGAGTAGGATCCGCATTTGCTCTTTCTTTCCACTTTTTTAGACGAGTGTCATGAAGGGTAGGAGTGTCGAGTCCCAGCTCTGCTCAGGGCCCTGGGACTACGTGTCCTTGTCTGTAAAATGGTGACAGTAAACACTGGGCTGAAAAGCTGGAGTATTACCTTTAACACATGGGAAAGAGCCATATGCAGGTTTTTACACTTACAAAAGCTGATAACTGTATGAGTAGCGGGGACAGGTGTCACTCTTGATTCTCTAAAGTCCGTTTAGAACACCTGCTTGATGTTACCACGTGTTTCCCGAATCAGCTGTGCTCGGGCACCCTTCTCTACTATTTGGAGGAAGCCATGCAGTGTCCAATAACACTGAATCAGCAGATTCATCCAGAGTCCCTGCATTGTCAATTGGGGAGGGGGGAGAAACTTCTAGGTATTAGTGAACCAAAGCTAAATCAGAAAAGAATATAAGAGCAGTTTAGCAAAAATTTTACACGTCCCACAACAATTTAAAACATAAGATAATTTATATTCTAGCTTACAATGAGCTTCTCAGATATTGTCACAACGAGCGCAAAATCAAAAGTTCATTTTTATGATCCAGTGTTCACTGACGAAGTCCACTTGTCTTGCCTATGTATAGAGTGAACTAGCATTTTGTGTGTGAGTTCTCTGTGGCTTGACTCAGATAATGACAGACCTTTGGCTTTTACGCAGGACTTGGGAGTTGCCCCGCGGCTGTGACCCTGGCTGTGATGGAGCTGTTACGTAGAGATGCTAAGATGCGCAGGAAAATTCCAGAACATATGGGAGAATGTTTGCTGGAAAATTACTTGGTTAGAACCTGACAATCTTACCAGCGTCCTGGGGTTGATGAATACCGTCACTGAAGAGCAGCTTAATTTTAAGGTAAGTGAGGGGTTGCTGTCTGTCTATTGAAAGAGGCCAGTTTGCCATGAAGTTCCCAAGGTATAAACATTTCTGACTAGTGCCACGAGATTTTCTTGTCTATCGTATGAAAAACTGATCAGGAAAAGCTCTTCATTTCATGAACATGGAAAGAAAACAAATACCAAGACGGATTATATTTTTTAATTTTGTAAATACATTTCTGAACCAGTATCAAATCTAGATTAATGCATCTGCAAGATTTAAGCCGTTTGTATTTAATTATTTCACTGCCCTAGGGTCATAACTTGTTAACCAGTATATTCCTAGCTCTGAAACTATTTTTTGATTACCCAGCCTTGAAGTTAAATAATTTAAATGAAATAACAACAGCAGACCTTTCAACTTGATGCTGGAGTTTTACGTGAAAGCATCAAGGCAGTCTAGACGCCTGGCCTTACTTGGTGGTTTTCCAACTTGCCAGTGTTATATTTTTTCCCCCACCACGAGGGAGTCCTTTGACAGAGACAGGCAGACAGGGGACACGACTAGGCCTTGCGCTCATGAGAGCAGCAGCTCCCCCTCCCCCACCTGGCACGGCCCCAGGGTGGACACAGGGGAGATGATTTAAAAAAACACAGCAGGACCAATTCTTCACTTTCCCAGAAAAGGGGAACTTGGGGGAGCAGCCCCCTGGAGAGGCTGTACGTGGAGCTGAGTCTGAGCCCCACCCCCAGCAGGCGGGGGCTTGCTTCCCCCACTGACACCCCCTCCCTGTCTGCACTTGGGTGCCGGCAGGAGGCCCAGCCAACAGAGACCCTGGCTGCACAGAGGGACCAGCCACCCTATATCTATCCGTGTTTCTACACTGTGTACACTGTTGTGCTTTACAGCCCCCACCTCCAGCCTCAGCCTGAAGGCTCAGGTGGGCAGATAGACCCCAACCCCCAGTGCACCCAATGGGCTGGGTGAGATCAGGCCCCAGGACAGAGTAAGCCTGCCTCTCACCGGCCAGGACCAAGGGGCCATTGAAATAGAAAGGCCAACACTGGACAAGATGCAGGCCGGTGGGAGCAGGCAGGGGTGGGGGAACCTGGGGTGAGGCTGAGAGGTCAGGGGTGGCAGGTGTGTCATGGACCAGGTGGGGCTGGACAGGCATGGGCCATGTGTAGATGGGGGCAGGGTCGGGCAACTCAGCACAAACAGCTCTGCTGGCTAACTGGGCCAGTGAGTACCACTGCCTGGGGTCCCCTCCCACCCTGTGCAGGGCTGCCTCCAGCCCCAGGGGGGCCAGGCATCAGGGGCCCAGGCTCCAGGTGTGCACGTCGGGAGGGCCGCTGGTGTCAGGTGGGCTGGGCTGGGGGGGGCAGGTGTGTGACATCTGTGGGCACATCCCCGCAGGTGGTGGTCAACAAGATCAGTTGTTCTCGAAAAGAAAGCAGGTCATCGTTGCTGTTTGTTGGGAGGTCAGGTGGGCCCAGGTAAGATGGCAGCTCATTGGGGTTGGTCAGTTCTGGGAGCAGATCCAGGGCTGGTTCTGGGGCCTCCCCTGCCCCAGACGGGGGTTGCCCATTCATGCCTGTGGTAGCACTGAAGGCCAACTTGCCAATGAGACCCAAGTTCACTGGGCCCAGGGGCTGCCAGGACCCAGGGGGAGGTTTGGGTGGTACAGCTGGGGCCCTGGGGGGCCTCCAAGGTTGGGAGCATGCAGCCCTGGTGGCCTGAGGTTATGGTCCAGGTCGAGGTGACCTGCTGGTGCCATCTGACTTGGGAGGCAGGCAGCAGACCTCTCTGGTGTCTGGGGCTTCTAGGAATGTCGGATTGATAAGGGACAGGAGGGGGCCCTGGGGTGAACTCAGTAAGGATGGAGGTGGTGGGCAGGAAGGAGTTGGGGAAGGTCCCTGGTCCCAGGAAGCTGGAACTCTGGCTGGGGTAATCGCCAGGGGCAGGAGCTGAGGGGGGCTGCAAGAAGATGAAAAGGGTGGCACCAAGCCCAGGGCTGGTGGCGATCATCTCCATCACGCTGGGCATGAGCACAGGGCGGGGCTCACGGTGCAGCAGCGCTGCAGCACTGGCCCATCTGGCTCCTCCTTGACGTGCACGTCAGGCTTCACAGGCACCGGCTTCACAGGCGCCGGCTTCCCGCTGCACATGGGGCCGATGATGATCTCCTAGTCGGAGTTCTGAATGTAAATGAGGATGCTCGGCATGTATGGGTCCACCTCCAGCAATGCTGTCTTACTGCACACGGGGCACCTCCCGGTCCCTTGCTCACAGCTGAGCTGTAGATTTGACTCTAGGTTGAAGCAGTGTATGTGGTGACAGTCGTGACCTTGGACAGGGAGCTGGATTCTGCGGAAGGTGATGGGGCACTTGAGTGACACCTTGATGGCTGTCATTCCACCTTGTCCTCTCCACTGGGTCCAGGGGTGCCAGGGATGGTGCCGCTGCTGAAGTTCCGCTTTATCTCAGTGATGCAGCGCTCAAGGGCAGGAGGAGGCCCCGCAGCACGGAGCGGACGGGGGGGCCGGCACACCAGCTGCGGCACGAAGAGGTGGGAGCAGCAGCAGGCCGTGACGGCGATCTGGACGGTGTTGCGGCCCAGCTGGCACACATGCTTCAGGTATACGGGCTTGTGGGGTCTTGCTGTCACCACGCTCGATGGTGGGTGGGGTGGTGTTGATGCTGACCTGCGCAGAGGCCGGCCAGTTGGTGTTCATCTGCTGGTCCTCGTGGTGGCAGCACTTGATTGCAGCTCCAGGTCAGGCCTCAGCATCAGGGTCTTGTGGACAGAGTCTCGGAGCTGGAAGGCGTGGTTGCTCACGGCCAGGTTGTGCTGCGCGTGGAAGGGCTCAAGGACCACACCGTCCCGCTCGGGGAAGGTCAGCTGCAGCTCGTCACAGGGGCTGCCAGAGGGTGACAGGTGCGAGTTGCTGGGCTTGAGGTCAGGCAGGAAGGGGGATTTGACCTCCTGGCTGGTGGACGTGTAGGGGACGCTGCTGCCGGGAGTCATGGGCTGCGTGGGGCTCCTTGGCAGTGGGGAGCTGGCGTTGCTGGGGTCGGAACATGCAGGCTTGTAGTGCAGCCCTGCAGGGTGGAGGTGGGCAGGGACTGGCCCCCGCCCTGCTGCAGGGACAGCCTGTGCCCAGGGTAGGAGGAGACAGAGCTGGCCAGGGCCAGGCGCATACTGGGTGGCGCTGGGCCCATACTGGCCTCCTTGTGGGCATTGCTGCCCAGGCTACCCCTCACTGGAGTAGGCTCTCTTGACCCCTTGTCGGGGTAGTGCCTGGACCTGGCGAGGCCCAGGGTACCCAGGCTGGGGCAGGCGCTGCCCTGCATTCAGGGGCACCATGCCCGCTGCCTGGGTGGGGTTCATGCCAGAGGGGCGCATCAGGCCTCCCACGCTGGCAGGGTTCCTGCTACTGGGGAAGCTGGGTCTCGAGGGACCTCCGTGCTGCAGGAACCAACTGTTAAAAGACTGTCCAGCCCTGATTCCTCTGTACGGCCCAGCTCCTGGCTCTGCTCCTCCTGGAGAGCAGCCACAGTAGCCGTGACCTTGGCAGTGGTGGTGGTGGCAGCAGCAGCAGCCTGGGCTTGCATGACGTCGGTGGAGGGCCATGTGACATGTGAGGGCAGGCCCAGGCCCTCCGCCCTGCCCCCAGGCTGCCTGCATACCGGATGGTGAAGCATTGGGGGTGGGGGGCCGAGGGTGGGCCCCCTAGCCCTACAGCCCTTGCTGCCCGTAGCCCTTGTTGGCGCCACCCTCCCCAAAGACCTGCTGCCTGAGGCACTGCGGGGAGTTCAGGGCGGAGCTGCCTCCTGTCACGCTGGGCAGCTCCATGATGTGGGAGGCTTCCGTGCAGGGCCCAGGGGGTCCCCAAAACCTGGTTCTGCGCCGCACTGCGACTCCCTTCACGGTTGTGACCACAGACAGAGATCTTGATGGCTGAGTGGCAATTTGTAGCCAAGGCACCGCCTTATAAGGAAAGGGACCCATAACCGTGTGGCACAGGGGCAGGGCAGGTTTCATGGGGTTCCTGGGGCTCATCGCCTTGGGAGCAGCCTGAAGGCCAGGTCTGCGGGCTGAAGGAAGCATCCCTCACCGGTGCTTACATGAGACTCAGTTTCGCTGGCTCCGCAAGGCCTGGCCAGGCCCTCGCCTCGCCCCCCGGGGCAGGGGGCGGGGGGGGGGTTAGCATCGCTCCAGGCGCTCAGCCCGCCCTCACCTGCCACCCCGCCAGCAGGCTCCCAGGGCACAACTGCCTATGTTGAATCTTAAATGAACTTCTACTAATCATAGTTCAGAATAGCCACTTCATTAAATCATCATTTTTTTGAAAACATATGTTCTTAGAAATATGCCTGCTTCAGGTTTTGTTGTCAGATCCAGGGCTGAGGAGGGGCTGGGGAGGGAAAGGATGTCAGACGTGCGTTCAGGCCCCTGGCAAACTCCCAGAGATGTTTCCCGTGTCTCCATTCCACTGCCAAGGGGAAGATGGGGGCTCTGGCACCCACACCACTGTCCACACCGTGGTCCTCTCCTGCCAGCTGCAAACTGCGTGGCAGTTCCTGTGGAGTCCATCTGCCAGGGAAGACTTCTTTAACAATCTCCTACTCCACTCTCAAACAACAATTACTATTAGCAAATGGTTCAAGCCACTGCCCAGATTACATACAATTTCTATTAAAAAAAAAAAAGGCACAATTTTACTCAAACCCTCAAACCAGACCCACATGCTGAACACTTGAGCTCTCCTCTTAGATATAATGAAGTTGAGATAGTTTCTCTCTTGTCATTTAAATTTAAAAAAAATCACTCTCACATTTGAAATCAAGTGAGCTGTCTTCCTCACTGGGTTAGCCGTCTGGTAAGGGGGACTTCTGGAGGACTTCTGTTCAGCCCGGGAATTTAGGGGGAAACAATCATTATCCTTCTGTCCTTTTGTGTCTCACTCTTAATGTGATCAAACTTTTTTTTAAAACGTTTCCCAGCAGGTTTTTTTATCTCCCCCTGTCTTTCAGATAAGACATATGGCAAATAAGTTAAATTCTTAATACATTTGACGGTCAAAATTTGCTTTTTTAGAGTTGTGGATCAGAAAAGCACATAGCTGACTGAGACCTCTACAGCTCATTGTGGAACGATAGGTTCAGAGAGTTCACTCTCTCGATCTGCTGCGTAGTTGTGCTTCTTTCAACGCTGCTGTGTTCTTTATCAGGGTAAGGCCATGTCAGTTTCCTCTCCACATGTTTCAAAAGCTTGTGGTCGCCCCCAAAGAGAGGGGCTACAACTTTTGCATGTCCAGGGATTTTACTGTTCTATTCAGTTACGTTTTTCAAAAAACAGGTCTCAAAGGCTGCTATTGATCTAGTCACTTTCTGGCTGTTTCCGTGATGGGTGCAGGCTGGTTAGGTCAAGCAGTAAGAAACCTGTTCAGAATGACCACTTCCTAGTAACAATTCTTTACATCACATACCGTTCAACTTCAGAAAATCATAAATAATTCCAAGTTATAAGTTTCCTGGAATTGAAGGTAGCTGAGATCATTCTTGTTTTGCAGATGAGGCAATTAAATTTCAGAGAAATAGGCTGGTTTGTTTGTTTTCAACAAGCCTGCCCGGCTCAGAAACAGAGGGGGAGCTAGAAACTGAATATTCATTCTGCCTTTTGTAACTTTATTCATCTTTCCATGTTCTATGCATTGCATCTTTGAATAAATTTTTTTTATGTTCATGACAATTTTCAGGAAACCATGCATGTTTGTAAAATACTCATTTTGAAACAGCCTAGATCTCAGTTAGGAACCTGTTGTTAGTTTAGGCAAATCTCGCCTTTTGTAATTTGTAAGCCCTTAAGTAAGTAAATTTGTATGTAAAACATGTGATACTGTGAATGCATAGTGCTCTAGGCTTGGGGGAGTAGTGTCTATTTCTAAATAGAACCCTCATGGGGAAGGTAGAGCTCAGTGGTAGCACAGTGCTTAGCACGTGCAGGTCCTGGGTTCAATTACCAGCACCTCCACTTTTTAAAAAAGTTATAAATGAATGAATAAGTAAGTAAATAAAACACCTTGCATGCATTTAAACATTTTAAGATAAAAATTTCAAAATCAATCAATTTGATATTAATTTTCTCAAAGGGAAGGAAGGAAGGAAAATCAGAGAGGTCGATGGCATGAGAAACCTAGGAAATGGCTTTGTGATGTGTTGTTTTGGCTAGGTTGAGCTAAATTCCCCAGAATCCTCTTTCTAATGACCTGGGCCATAAGGGAGAGTCTTGGGAGATTTGGAAGCGCAGGGCCGGAGCAGCTCTTTTGTAGCGTGCACACACACACACTCACACACACACACACACACACACACTCACACACACTAGACTGCTGACCTACTGACTCCTCCTACATGAAGCAGCAGCTGGGGCCACACTGCCTTCCTTCCCCCTGGGACTTCCCTAGTTTCTCTGACTCTTGGCCCTGGAGTCTCTGTTTAGCTCTGTGACAAGGGCCCAGGTTTCTGCAAGTGTTACTGTTCATTGTTGCTGGAACAAATTACCCCAAACACAGTAACTTAAAGCAGTTTCTTCTCTTCCAGCTTCTCAAGTTAGACACCAGACATGCATCTCACAGGAATAAAATCAAGGTCTTTTATTCAACCCCATGTTTGTTCTGATGGGGAAAAAGAACTTTATATCAGTGAATCTCGTGAGCAGTGTTATTTCTGTCAAAATGGGAAAAACGTGAATGGTGGGGAAATTTTTATTATAAACACTTTTTCATGATTTTCTTCTTTAAAATCCAGGCATCAATTTGAAAAGTATGAGAAAACTATCCCTTAGATTAAATACTTTGAATGTAAAAGTATTTATATTAGTCTATTAGTCAGAGGCAAATAATATATCCCCTTGAGTATTAAGTAAACATATAACCACGGGAAATGAATTTGAACAGCTTAGGATCTGGGTGCATTCACCAACTTTTTTTTTTATTAAGAAATGGAATTCTTCAAGAAGTTGAGGTTCTTTTGTAAAAATTAAGAAAAAAATTGGTTTTGGCAGGAGGCTCTTTTTTCTATGTATTGCAAATCCACTTAGAAGCACTACATTGATCCCTGTCCCAACTTTCCACCCTCCCATCTGCATCTAAATGGAATGTAGTTGTAGTTACACAGCGCAATCAAATCTCACAAGTAGTGTCAAAAATACAGGCGTGTAGGTCTCCTCACAGAGTCCCACCTGTTACTGGCACACACAAGTCTTCCTCATGTGACTCTCACAGGGGAACACTGATCACTTACACAGAATTGCCTGCAAGTTTGACAGTCTGGGAGAATTTTGGAATTTGGTGAATGCCCACCCTGTACACATTGGAAAAAGCACGTCCATTTTATCTGCTCGTCTCTCTTCATTCTGCATTCGTTGCCTAGCTGGTGTGCTTATGCGGTTCCCAGAAGCACACTGTTCCCTCCGAGAGGGGGCAGCTCCACCACCCGCGTCCTGGCGGGCCCCCGGCACAGTGGCTCCCCTTTGTGGGTCAGGAGTAGGGTGTGGAGTCAGTCGGCTACACACACAAGGGCACATTCCTGGAGGGTGGCTGTCTAGACCGTTCCCTTCACACAGTGGCTCAGGGCCTTTTTATGGAGCGACGCTGGAGTGCTAAATTTCGGGTAGTGGCTTCTTTAACAGAGTCCTTGCCCAATTCCCGACAGTGGCATTTTGAGTGGCCTTCTCCCACAGATTACTGTGGTGGTTAAGGTGCCTATTCACGTGAGCTTTAAAGTGAGTTTTCTGGCAGCTGAAGCCTTTGACCTCTTCCCTGTTCTCTCTCCAGAAATGAAAAACTTAGTCTTTATTCCTTTCTTCAGTGTGTGTGGGGTGAGTTGCTATTCTGGACGGGGATAAAAGGGTTTCGGGGGCGAGTAGAAAATTCAAAACAAGTCCAAGAGAAATGACTGAGATGGATGTCTTTACTAAAATAACCAATAAATTTGTCAAACTCAAAAAATAAATAAATAAAAGGGTGCAGAATCTGAAAACAAACTAGCCACAATGTAGATTTAATTGCACTTAACTGTAAACTTTATTTAAATCTCCCTTCTCAAGGGTTTAATAATTTAGAATCAATAGTTCCCTTTGAAACATAATAAATATTTACAGTTAATAAAATGCTAACTGTATTTTATAATTAGTTGGCATAATTTTATAAGGAGATGCTCACTGTCACCTCCTAATTGGTTACCCAATGGTAGAGTTCAGATAGGCGTGGCAGTATAAGGATTTGATTCTTTGTTTATTTACCCAATTTTCCAGATAAGGAAGTGGTTCTCTATTATTCCAAGGAGGTGACCAATTAGTTCATCTTAAATATCATTGCAGAATATAAATACATTTGATGGGTTTCTGTTGATTGTTACTTTTAACCTTCTCACTGCTCCTTGTCCATCTTTGGCTAATGGGGGCTTCTTTCAATTTGGCTCCAAAGTCTCCTGATATCAGAATGATCTTTCCTTGCTCTTTGGTGTGTCAGGATGTTTCAGGTTATCTGGATATTGCTTGCTCCTGACCTGAAATCAGCCATTTCTACAAGAAGCCCCAGTGTCTTTTACTAGGAAATGACACATCAGGACCACAACTGAGGCTTTAGAATCACTCATTGGAACTGGGCTTGTCATTGTTCGGAGGTTTTCTCAGAGAATTCATTCTAATATTTCCAATTTAAATAGAGGACTACAGGCTTTGTCCTTTACTTTGTCTTTGTTACATCTGGATTTCTCCTGTCCATCCTGAAAATCTTGGTTCTCAAGGCCTTAGGGGCTGATAGACTTGGAATGTCCCCACACCACTCATTTCCTTTACCCCATGTTACATGGACAGTCTCAGAGTGACAGAGCTTCTGCTGAGATTTACCATCATGATTACTGAAAGCAGTTAGGTTTGTTTCCATCTACCCTCACTATTTCCCCCCTTTTTCAAGACTGTATTATATCTATATCTTCAGATCACATACTCTTTACCGTCTCGAACACCTTTTCTCATTAAATCTTAGTTCCGTAAGTAACAACATATTTAGGGCTCAACGCCAGTCTTTATGACCATGTCTTTCTAGTCATTTTAGCTGCCTGAAGATCATTCTCTAATCAATTCCAAAGGAAAGACCTATGGAATAATATTCCCTGAGTTCCTACATGTTGGCACCCGTTTGTGAAAGGCCCTTATACATTTTACATTCTTTCCCTTGAGTGTCTTCAATGTGTTACTTCATTTATTTTTTTTCTGTTATTATGTGCTGCAGTCAAAAAGTCTACGATCACCCCTTTTTTCCCCTTGTAAACCATGTGCTATTTTAACATAGATGTGAAAAAGATATTTTGTGTGTGTGTTTTCAAAAGTTCGTTGGTTTTGCTAAATTATGTGTGGATAATGGCCGTTCTGAGTCAGCATTCTCAGGTGCATGTGTTCTTCTAATATGTTGTTTCAATTTTTTTTTTAATTTCAGGAATGTTTTCTTGAATCATAGTGTTTATGTTTATTCATTTTCTTGTCTTTTTTTTCTTTTTCAGGAACTTTTTGACTATCAATAATATTTGTCACTTTTTCCATTTTGCTTTTTAATCTCTTTCAGAATGTAAAATGTACCATTCAGCCATTTTTAAGTGGACAACCCAGTGGCATAAGCACATCCATATTGTTGTGCAGCCATCACCACATCACGGGCCACTGTTTCATCTCCCCAGACTGAGACTCTCTGCCCCTTCGGCAATAACTCTCCATTCCTTCTTCCCTCTTCATTTACTTTTTAAAAAAATGTATATTTGGGGGCGGGTAATTAGGTTTGATCATTTCTTTGTTTATAATTATTTTTAATGGAGGTGATGGAGATTGAACCCAGGACCTCGTGCCTGCTAAGCACCCACTTTACCACTGAGCTGTATCCCCCCCTTCACTGACTTTTTTTTTACTTTTGATTTTCAAATCTTCCATCCTTTTCATCCAGTTCTTTTGAGACTTATTTTTTTTTTTTTGCTGTATCTATTTACTTTTGTGATCCTTCTGTTTTGTGAGTCTTCATTTCTAAAGTGATCATTTTCTTTTATTTTCATCTTTCCTTTAAATCGGTCACCTCATTTCTGAATTTCTCTGAATTTCCCTAATTCTGACTTCAGTCAGTCTTTCGTGTCTAGTGCCATCATTTTCTTAATGCCTTTTCATTCATTTTGAAACACTGTATTACAGTTTTGATCTGTGTCTCCGAGCATGTCTCTGGGCTGCTGTAACTATTTACGGGGCTGTGATTCTGTTTCTTCTCTTTTTTTCTTACAGTAATTTACTGTGGGATTTGACCTTCATAGTTCTCCATTGCTTGTTTTTGTGTGAATTTAGTTTTCCAGAACTTCAGAAGGAGGCTTGGCCCAGGTGCATTTTCTAACTTTACAGAACTCCCCGTTCTGTTGTCTTCACATGGTATTAAAAAATATGGTGGCTTGATTTTTGAGCTTTCTTGGCTCCTTTCCTCTCCCGCACTTTATCTGAATTTTTCCTTTCCTTTGTCTCCATTGTCCCATTCTGCTTGGTTTTTGTTCCACTCCCAGAAGTGTCCGCTCACTGTGAAGCCCTGTCCTGAGAATGATCTGCCTGGTCACACTGGAGAGTCCACGAGTGCAGGGGGGGACTGCACTCAGTACCGCTGGGATGGGCAAGGTTGCGCCTGATTGCAGCTGCTCGTCTCAACTTGCCCTGATGTTCTTTCCAGGAGATGCCGGCTGCTTATTTTCTCAGGGTTGTCAGGTGCTTTGCTGCATCCCTCTGGCTTCTCTCACAAAGACGATGATAACAGGATTTTATGCCTATTAGTGGCTTGTCTCCACCTGCATGATCTTGGGGTTTGTGGAGACATCTTGCTTAGTTTTGTTGGGAAATGTTGTTCATGAGACTTTTGACTTATTACATAATTGCTTTCTCTGTTTTTATCCGGAGGTTAGGGGAGGTCCACAAACTTTGTTGCCAACCCTGGCACCAACTTCCCAGTATCCTCACATATTTCACTAGTCTGTTATTACCATATCTTCATTTGAGATAAAATTAAAAATATAAAAAATAAAAAGAAATACATCCCAATTAATAAAAATAGAGTTCTGAAGGCAGAACCTTAAGCACGCAGGTAGTCGGTCTGAAAGTGATCCCAGAGAGCAAGGGTGCGGGGCAGGGGCCGTGCAGAGGAAGAGAGGAAACCGACCTGTGCGTGTGTTACCTTGCAGACAACTGCTTGAGGCTGGGACCTCTCACAGAGCTTCATGGAATGTGTCTCAGAACTCAGAAACACCTGGACAGTATAAGAACAAAGTGTTTATACACCTGTCCTATCCTCCATTGAGCAGGGCTGGCCCACAGTGTAGGTCCCCACCCTTCTGTGTTGTGCACGGGCACAGGCAGAGTGGGTTCCCTTGGGCATCACAAGCCAGGCTCAGAGAAACGTCAGGTAGGAAGAGGTGGATCCTGTTGACAATGCAGGATGCCATTTGATTACAGCATCTCATGAAGCTGGTCAAAACCTGTGTGGAACCAGCTGGTGTAGCAGTGCATGGAGTAAACAGTGGGAGCATGAGGGGATTGAAAGTGTCTCGGGAGGTGTTAATAAAGGTTGGGTGAAAGCTTAGTAAAGCATCTAAAAATGTTTTCTAAATTAATAGTCTAAGCAAATTTCAGAGGAGATGTTTAAGGCACCTGGGAGTAGATTTCAGGTAATGAAACAAATTTTAAATAAACCTAATGCAATCAGCCCTGCTCATCTAATGATATTTTGAAGTATTCCCATGTCTTTGTTGACTTAAGTCCCTAGAGCTATCTTTGAGGAAAACACATGGAAAGTTAGTGTGACTCTCTGCTATGGTGAGCCACAGGAGCTAGTGCAATGTATAATCAAAGAAAACACGCGTGTATGTACGTGTAGAGTGTGTGTGTGTGTGTGTGTGTGTGTCTACGTTCATATACAGATATTCTGTTCAAACATGTCATTTTATTCAGACTTTAGAAAGGGCAGGGGTACCAGGGCTGTGGCTGGAGATGCTTTCCTGAGCTCTCACAGCCAATCAGCTCAGGATAATCGCATCTTCACCTCTCCACACACTGCAGCCAGGCTTCTGCCCCGATTCCATGAAACTACTTTTCCCTAGGTCACTGTTAACCCTCATGTTCCAGGATACAGTTAGTAAAAACTAAGGGACGTCATTTAAAATTTAAACATCTTGGAAGCCGACCGATATTTATATGGTCTACATGTATGACAGACAAAAAATACTGTATGACTACAAGTATAGAGCAGACAGAACCGTAACCCTAGGTAAATTAGACATATTTTATTTCATTTTATCTGACAGCACCTAGGTACTTTTTGTGTTTTAAGACACTCATTAAAATTCTAAAAGTGTTCAATATTACTACAAATGGTTATGTTTTCATTTGTCAGTGTCCTGTTTAATTTGTTCTTTATCACTAACCAAATCATTTTATAATAGGTGTATAATGGGCCTAATTTTATTCAACCTATGTAACTACACCTGATTTGAAAAGATATTTTGTACTCAAATAACTTCCTGTGCTAGAGAAAAGGTCCACTATTATAAATTTCAAAAAATGAAATAATATACTTGACATACTCTACTTCACAAGCTTAGCTTACAAAATAAGATCACATTTATTTTTAGGTTAAATTATAATGACTGTTGAACCCCCATGTACCCAGACTAGAAGGAAACTCAATTTTTTCCCTGGGCTTTTCCAACTCAGACAGTCCCTAGGAACCCTTGACTGGTTACACTGGCCCATGTGGTGCTCTTCTGCCCTGGTGGCTTCCTCTAGAGAGAGTAGGCTCAGCCTTCAAAGCCAGGGCCTCCGATCTCCCACCTCATGGCAGCCCTGCTGTTGGCTTAGTTTGTCCTTAGTACTGGTTTTGTGTTTTCTCCAATGGAGCACTGATGTGGACGGGGACATCAATGTCGCTAGGAAGCCATTTGCAAGGCCACGTTTGCTAGAGCTATTCACCCTGCGATGGTTCTTTGGGATTCACACAAGGAGGATGCTCCTTGTGCCCGCTTAAGCTTGGGTATAGGAGTCCCATGCCAAAAGGGCTCAGGCTCCCAATGTCACACTTTCCAGGTAACATATGCAGAACTAGTCCCCCAGATATATCCTCACTGTGCCCAGAAACCGTCCTCTCCAGAACTCTTGGTTGTGGGTTTATGTGGAGATCACCAGGACTGGCTTCTCTTGCCCGTGTCGTGGCGAGGGATAATGGATACACTGCATCCTAGATCATGGGACGTGATGCCTGTAGGGAGCTTAAAGGCCATTGGTCCTTACCCTGTCATTCTACTGATGATGAAACCCAAGCCCAGAGTGAAGCACCTCCAGCGCTTGCACAGAGATGTGGGACCGGACGCCTTACTCTTTCTTCTGTACCGCACCTTGTCTCTGGCCCCTGAATAGGAGGTAGGACTTAGAGAAGTATCTTCAGACAAGTATTTCTCACTCATGCAGAGTCCAGTGCAGGTATTTCCAGCAAATCTCAACACTGATGCTGTCATCTTCGTACGTGACATCCAAGGTTGCAGCAGAACGGGGATGAGAACGGAGGAGACAGGCTGTGGATGTGAGTGTCTTGCCTTCTGATCACATTCCATCGGCTAGAACCAATCACATAAGTCTATGTATGAAATAAGATTGGAAATATGTATCTGGATGGGCAGCTGTTTCCTAGAAACCTGCTATGAAAGGCGAAAATTAAACTTTGGGCATCAGCTAGCCATCTAGCTACAGAAAACCTTCCCAGAGAGATGCCTGTGGACTTCCTGCCACAGAGCCATGGCCACACTAATCACTGGTGAGGAGAATGGGGAAACCACGATTGGCCTAAATGCAGATCTCTCTCTCAGCTGCTTATGGGATTGCCCTGCCTGAGTAATGAGTATCTGAATGAAACTGGGTTTCTGCAAAAGGGGGAGGCCAGTTGATAGGATCTTCTAGTCACCATAGCGAACGTCTTTTTCAAACTAGTTACGCTCAGCTGAACATGAGCAGAGAATGGACTTCAGCTACTGCTGCATGGCAGGCTGATACGGAGATAATAAGAGACAGAGAGAAAAAGAAATTGAATGATCCTTGAATGATTGTGGAATAATTTTGCCTCTCAGCAAGGTCCGTGTTCTACCTACAGACTGGTTTTCAGTAGGATATTCAGGCTGAGTAGCTTTTCTAGCAAAATTAATGGATTTTGTTTGATTTAGATGTGATGTCTTGCCTAGATTACCTCCCCTGTATTTATGAGATATCTACTCAGATTTAAGGCTGTGACACATAACCAGATTAGCTTTTCCAGGGAAGAATCAACACACAGCCTTGATTTAATTAGCACTATTCCAAAGTGGATGTTCAGCCAGAGATTCTACTTCAAGGAAACAGCAAACAAACCTATTCTGAGTCAAAGAATGGCACAGACAGTCATGAGGCAATAAAATGATAAATGGTCGCTACGTGAATGAATGCACTAGAACTGACCTACACGTCAAAAGAGCATAAATTATACATCATTTTTTTCTAACTTTTAAACACACCAAATGGCACTTAATTTGGCACATTTTTTGACTGCTCTGGAGATTAAAATGAGAGGTTTGAATGAGATGATCTCTGAGGTCTCCTTCAGCTCCATAATTGGTCAGGATTTAAGTTTTAATTTAAAATAAATGATAACCTATAGCTAAACTATGCCATCTTATGTCTCTTCATTCCTCAGTGGCCAGTGTCTACTGGATCCTCAGCACCTGTTTGATGAGTGAGTGAACCTACCTTTTCATTAACTCCCATGAGAGAAAGGAGGTTAATTAAGAGTCTTTGTCCACAGACATGCTTGAACCTGCAGATTCCATTTTGATGAGTGCTGTTAGGCTTTTAAAGTATCTCAGTGTGATCAGAGAATCATTATACTTGCATGTTTGAGTGACAATGAGTAGTCAGAGACCACAGTTGTTCTGATGGTTATTTTCAAGGTCAATCCAGTTCACAAGATGTGAAATAGGTCAAGTGGCGAGAGGCTGTGGCCATTTCCTCTGTATAATTTGTATTAGTCATACTGATGCTTCACTAATTTGATTTTCATTTATTTGATGTTTTTGATGGTTTGATAGCCTTGGCCAGGCTGAATTATTTTTTACTTCTTCAGTGATTTTAATGTCATAATCCAGATTTCTGAGAAATGTTTACACTACTAAAGAATACTTTACATTATTAATTATTCACTTTGCATTATACATGTTATTCCAGAAATTCTTATTTATATATGAATAATCATAAACACAGACAAACCAATTACTGAAGTATAGGTAACTGTATTAGATTATTCTGAGTCATTTAAAAAATTTTTAAAGTAATTCAAATGCATATTCTTGAAAATAATCCACAGTATAGTCTTTTCACTAATTTTGACTGGTCTTCCTGTCTAAAGATGAAATTTTGGACATTTTGACATATTTTACTATGGCAAAAGTTATAGATAACAAAAAATTGAGATAGGTTATCTTTTTTGACCATTAAGAGGTCAAAATGAAAATACAGTGCAATGATCATCATACAATTTTACTTTCAGAGTGGTTATTTGTATTTTGTAACTGAAACCCTTTCCATGACTGCTCAAGGCCTTTCCAGTCTGTAGTGAGCCAAGGTAAACTGCCTGTAGATAGTCTGATTATGAATTCACCAAAAAGATTCTAAGGCAAACGGGACAGTGGGCAGAGAACTGGAGGAGATTATAATAGGTCCTCTGTGATTCCTTCCATGATAGTTTCTACAAAACTAGTGAAATGCAAACTAGTGTCTCCATTCATCAAACTTTTATTAGTTCTAAAAACGAGACAATGTATGTGCATATCAGGTTAACATTCTGTGTTGAAGATAGTTCTTTCTGCGGCAAACTTTCTATTCAAAGAGAATCTGACAGTCCTGAAAGGAAGCGGCCACCCACATTGCTTTTAAATGGGGAAACATACTTTGAAGGCTAGTATCTTTTTAGTTAAGTCATTAAGAAAAAAAAAATTAATCTATTTCAAAATAGAGAAATATGTTTTAAGTTACTTTCACCAACCTCCAATCTCAACTTAAGATATATTCAGAAACACCAGCTTCTTTTCTGTTTTATCCTAGTATCAAGATTTCAAGGAGACTTACTAACTGATGCATTCAGTGTTATGATACTGGATCTAGGTTACTAGAGGATAAACTCCAAAAATAGCAGGAAAAAATAATAGATCATCATATCTGCCTGTGTTACTAAAAAATTGCTTCTTTAGATGTGAGCAAGTCATTAACATTCATTTTTTATTATCTGTTTTCTAGGATATTAGTTTTTCAGGCTGCTTTTCTTTGCTCCTCTATGAAAGCATGTAAAGAGATTCAGTGTAGAGAATGATTTATTTCAGAAGAAATCTAAAAATGAAAACTTTTTATTTTTCTCAAATTAGAGCTACGAACACCTCATAGGCTTAATACGTGAGGAAAAGAACACCCAGATGAAGCAATCACATGTTTTCCAATCCTGGTAACATACAGACAGAGCGGTATCAAGACCCTTAAAGTGAGGGGGGAGGGTATGGCTCAGTGGTAGAGCATTTGCTTAGCATGCATGAGATCCTGGGTTCAATCCCTAGTACCACCATTAAAAAAAAATCAAATTACCCCCCCCACCTTAAAAAAAAAACTCTCAAAGTGAACATCATTTTAGAAAAACTTATTTTCATGCAGAAAATATTTTTTAGAGTATTATTTGATCCTGAATAATACTTTCCAATGCCCAAGTTACCTCTTACTCCTGCTTATGCTGCAAATAGAAGAATTTTTGATGTTTGTCTACACCTTAGTTTTAGTATATGCAGCACGTATTACTGCATTCATATGCCATAATTCTAGATCTTCAATAAAACATTAAACTCAAATGTAAATGATAACCTACTTGTGCCTTCTAATTTATAAATTGCTTATGTACTGCCTCTGAAGTGCAGTGTACTTCCTTATAAATCAGGGAAGTTTACCTTTTAAGATGGAGCAAAAGATGACAAGCTGTGGACCAGTCTGAAGCTTGGGTCCAGAGGAGCGGGGATTTTAACTGTGGGTAGGGGGGATCTCATTCTCTTGTGGGTCTACAGAGTGTCTTGAAGTTTTTTTCAGTGTTTCGGTTTTGGCAAACCCAAAGTGTGTTTTGCTAAGCACTTTCTGTTTTAAGCCCATGTGTTATAAAGGAAATTTCATCTGTATGTTTTTGATTCCTTTACACTTAACTTATCAAAATGTTGTTTTGTAAGAGCTATTTGATGTCCAAGAGGACATCAAGTATTTGAGTCTTTTTATAACTTTTATAAGTTTTTCTCCCTCCTTAGAAATAGGAAGTAGTGTTTTTCTGAGTAAACAAACTCAAAAATCCTAGAGGCTAGAGTTAGTTAAAAGACTTCAAACCTAGGCTAAATGTTAAAATTAATAATAAAACAAAAGATGGGGGAGTGGGAAGGGAAGGGACAGACTGGGAGTTCGAGATTTGTAGATACTGACAGGTATATATAGAATAAACAAGATTATAGCACAGGGAAATGTATACAAGATCTTGTGGTAGCTCACAGTGGAAAAAAAGAATGTGACAGTGAATATATGTGTGTTCATGTGTAACTGAAAAATTGTGCTCTACACCAGAAATTGACACATTGTAAACTGACTGTAACTCAATTAAAAAAATAATAAAAAAACAAGTCGTATCAGACTTACTATGTGCTTGGTTTGTTCAAAACATTTTTGTGTTTCAGCTTCTTTAATTCTTGCACCACCGTGGACGGTAGCTGCTGTTACTATTTCTATTTTAAAAGAGAAGTTACGTTGCCTGCCCAAGAGTTATGCAGGTCGTGACCGTGGAGCTGATCTGAAACCAGCTGGGTCCCTGGGTCTAGACTTTTAACCAATATACTGTATTGCCTATTTCCACAGTGTTATCCTGTAATTTAAGAACTTTGGACACTCCTTCAAATTAGTTATGTACGAATACCGAACTAGATACGGAGACGGTCATGTTCTTGCCCCTAAGAGAGTTTCCTCTGTGATGTACACAAATAGACAAAGACCAAAACAAAGACCAAAACAAATGAACAAGACAAAAATCGAAAACACTGAATGAAACACTGCATGCTCCTTCAATGTCCTTTATTCGTTCAACACACGTTTATAAAGCTTTCACTGATGCCAGGCTCTATTCTGGTCATCAGAGACAGCAGTCCGCAAGCTCATCTCCTCATGGGTGATGGGTGCTGTAACCCTCCTGCCAGACCACTGGGGAAGATGGAGGGAACGCCTGGGCTCCTTCTGGTATTGCCCACAGTGATAGGAGGTTAGAAGGCAGACAGGATGACCTACAGCCCCCTCCCCCACCGTGTCCAGCCTGTGTTCTTGGGAGACTGTTTCCACGGAAACGGGAGCATTTCCGGAGTCCAGCTCTGTGCTTCAGATACCATCTTCTTCCAAGCATAGCTCTTCCTTTCCTCAGTGATTTCAAGAAGCTAGCATTCCTGTTTATGCAAAATAAAGTTTTCATCTTTAAAAATCTTAGCTAAATTGAATAATAAAATACCCTCCCTCCAAAAAAATCCTTTAGAGAAGGGTTTTTCATATTTGTTTGTATAACCTGGGTGTGTTTTACTGCATCTTAATTATGAACAAAAGATTATAGCAAAAACTTAAGGAAGTTTAATGGTTCACTCATTAGGTTAATGTTTATTTGAAAGCTTTATGCGTGTTTTTCATCATGAAAGTAATACAAGCATAGTAAAAACAATGTGGAAATCAGAATTAAGTTAAAAAATGAAAATCTACTCACAAACACAAGCGGAGCTGACATTCTGTTGGCTATAGACGTGCGGTTTACTATCTTAAATGACTGACTGTCTTACCTTTAGTTACATGCTTACTTTTTCAGTATCTTTTTTTCTTCTCATTCAAAGCAAAGAAATACAGTGTTTTACATTTTAAAAAGAGCATCAGAATAGAATTTGGACCCTTGAATTTGGTCTTCCTTTACATTTGAAGAAGTTTACATTTTCTTAAAGAGAAGTCCATTTAAAGGTGCTGTTTGAATAATCCGAATTACCTGGCATGGGCCCCAACAGAGAGAAGCCACCCCGGGGTGTGTAGGAGAAACCCACGGAGGGGACGCGTGCTGTGTGATGAGGAAAAGCCGCTCAAAATGACACCCTTTCCTCAGGATTCCAAATCAAACCTGTTTTCAAATGAAATGGAATAGTTTAGAAAGAATGGATACTACTATACTGTAAGACCTGAAAAGTGGCTAGAAATAATAAAATTGTCAAGCCTGTTACAAAGTTATGCTTTTTCCAAGCCCTCAAAAAAATCTTAGATTAACTGTATTTTGTGAATATTATTTTTCTCATCAATACTACTTGCAATAATGAACACCTTTAAAAGGTTTAACTTTTAAAAGTCTCTAGGAACTTTAATTTGAAAAGATACATGCACCCCAATGTTCACAGCAGCACTGTATACAATAGCCAAGACATGGAAACAACCGAAATGTCCATCAACAGATGACTGGATAAAGTTGCAGTGTATTTATACAATGGAATACTACTCAGCCATAAAAAAGAACAAAATAATGCCATTTGCAGCAACATGGATGAACCTGGAGACTGTCATTCTAAGTAAGCCAGAAAGAGAAAGAAAAATGCCATATCACATCACTCATATGTAGAACCTAAAAAGAAGACAAATGAACTTATTTACAAAACAGAAAGACTCACAGACATAGAAAACAAACTTATGATTACTAGGAGGGAAGGGGGTGGGAAGCGATAAGTTGGGAGTTCAAGATTTGCAGATACTAATATATATCAAGTAGATAGACAACAAGTTCATACCATATAGCACAGGGAACTATATGCAATATCTTGTAATAACTTATAATAAAAAAGAATATTAAAAGGAATATATGTATGTATATGTTATGACTGAACTATTATGCTGTACACTAGAAATTGACACAGCATTGTAAACTTACTATACTTCAATTTAAAAAGCATCTGAAATGTTTGTATAAAGTAAGCTTTAAAATACAAAATGCAAGCTGAAAGTGTTGTCAATTACCTCAAAGAAAAGAGAAAGCATGATAGTACTTTCATTTGTGCTGAAAAATAATATAGAAACACACTAAATAAAAATCAATGTTGAAAAAAGTCTTGTTTTAAAATTTTCCATGAAATCACTCCAAGCAGCCAGAATACACGTTTCACACCATTTTCCAGGTTCTGCTGATAAGCCGTTCTTAGGTTTGAGAATTTTATTCAAATGTCAAAGGAATAAAAAACAGCGAAATTTCTTCAAGGAAAACAGGGAAATCCCTGAGCCATGCATGTTTCAACCTGTGAATTATCTTACGAGATAACTACATAATTATCTTATGAGAGACAGGGTCATGGAGGTCACCAGGCTTTGGGCAAGTGGGTGATGGGTTCAGGGACACTTGCTGAGCTGTGGGGAGCAGACGTGTGCACGTGCGTGTGTAAGCACGTATGTGTAGACGCACGTGTCTGTGTGCACATGTGCTGTGTCTGCACACATGCACGTGTGGCACACCTGTACAAGGCTCATGGCAAGAGGAGAGCTGGGCTCAGCGTGTGCTCACTGGGACGTACGGGGCAGTGGGACAGGGACCAGGACCGGGAGAGGAGGGCTTGCCTGCAGAGGACCATTTAGGGAGAGCCCAGGGGTGAGGACGGAGCCCCAAGGAGCCCAAGGCAGGGCCTCAGAGAAGGAGGGCCAGGCCAGTGGATGGCTGGCTCCACACCTGGAGTAGGGGACCTCCGGCAGCTCCCGCAGCACCTGCACTGTGGCTCTCTCCGTGCTGGGCTCCCCCAAGCTGGTTCGCCCTCTTCCCTCAGCCACACCAAGCACCCAGGCCTCTGCTGGGGTCAAAACTCTGCCAGCCTGCTGACCCAGGGCCAGGGCGCAGCGTGGTCACTGGGCACTCCTCTCCAGAGGTGTTCACTGGGTGACTGTCTCTCCCAAGCTTCAGGCCCCCTATCTGGCCCTTGGTTTCCAATATGCCAACCTGGGTCACTGAAGTGCCCATCACCCACTGCCCCTCTTGTGTTCCAAAGGACAGTGACCAATGAGCACCCAAGTTCCCCTGCCCAGGTCCTTGCCTCTCCCATCACATCCTCAGGACCAAAATGCCCTGCTGGCAGGAGGCTCTCCAGATGTCCAGCCCCCATCTCTTTGGTCAGCCTCTGCCCGGAACCTGCCACATGGCCTCCTAGAGTTTGCAGGGTACCCTTGGGGTGAGGAGTGGGGGACCTCAGAGAGATGGCCACGCCCGGTAAGGACAAGGAGCCACAGCGACAAGGGAGGGAGATGATGAGTGGTTTACTGAGTACTGACCACACACCAGAACCGGTCTCATGGGACTCCCATGGGGTAGGAGCCATATGGGCCCCATGCTGTAGCTGGCAAGGTCCCCATCTGTGGAGGGATGCCACACCCACCTCCCACCACCATCCCAGATACATCCGCAAACGTGTGAACCACCCGTGCTCCCTGCTCACAATCAGCAGCCCCAATGCCTCAGTTTCTCCACTGGATAACAAGGGCATGGGCTGGACACTGGCCTCTCAGGCTCCAGGATCTTCCAGCCTCACCTCAGTCTGTTAGAACATCCCCCAGCCTGGCCCAGCACACAGACGGGACCCAGGGCCTGTCTCCATCCCCTCCCCACCCACTCCAGGATGCCAGTGGCATCCCCAGACACCAGTCACAAAAGGCACTCTGTTGTCCTTCCCGGCCCTCTGAACAGTGCCCACCTGTGTGTCTGGGGAAGGCTGCACTGGGGAGGGAGGGGTGGCCAGGCACCCGCGGCACTGAGGGCGGCCTGGGGGGCTGGCGCGTGCGCAGGGCTGGGAGAGCCAGCAGGAGAGGCTGCCCAGGGGTCCCTGCTCACTCTGCCCACTGCAGCCTGCCCTCCCTGCTTGGGGTGTCCCATGGGCCCCCACAGATCCCCCTGGTCCATAGCAGATGAGGCGGCTCGTGATCTGGAGGCAGAGGCAGCTTTGGCAGGAGACCCCCATCACAGGCCCAGGACAGCCTGTCTGATTTAAGGAGCTCAAGGCAGCAAGGAGGGGCTGGGGAGCCCAGGCAGGCCTCCCTTCATGAGCACAGAGCCGGGTGGGGTGCTAGACCAGCCTTCCCCCCAGCCCCACAGCCGCCATCTACCCCCAATCCCAGCCCATGCCAGCCAACCAGGCCCCCAACCCCCGGCTGACTGTGGGGCATCCCAGGCCTGCCCTAAGGCCCCTGCCCCTATTCCACTCACAGCAGAGAGGTGGGGGCAGACCAGCGAGGCATCCCCACTGGGCAGGGAGAGGGTACCTGGCGGGGCTGGGGTGCCAGCATGGCCGCCCCCCCCCCCCCAGGAAGCCCACCACACCCACCATGCCTGCCAGGCCCAGCCCCCAGGGAGGTCTTCCCCTGCCTGCATGCCTGGGCACAGGGACCCCAAGGGGAATGCGGCGGGAAGTCACCTGAACTGCCCAGGAAGAGAGAGAAAGGACCCCAGAAGGTCAACTGCTGGAGGGGTGGAGGGAGGGGCCTCGTCTGTACTGGTTCTGTGCCAGACTGCCCCATTCAGACCCTCACTCTCATTACACCTCTGTTTGCTGAGGGTCCTGTAACCCCAAACACCTGCAGGCCTTGAAGATACTTGTGTGCTCAGGTTTTTGCTCAGGCCGCGCCCTGTCCTGGGCTGCCCCAACCTCTGCCTTGCAAACACCCACCTATCCTTCAGGACACGGGGCTGCCCTAGAAAGTTCTATCTGAGCCTGCTGGGGCCTTCCAAGAGCAGACGTGCCCTCCTCCAAGCTCCCACGGCGTCCTATGCCCCCAAGCATGCACATACATCCTTGCACACATGCACCTGTGTACACACAAACACACTCTCTGGAAAGAGTCCCAGGTGAGGACAGTGAGAGTATCTGTCCCATCAGCTGGGGAATCCCGTGGGTGCAGGGAGCTCTCATGAGGACGGGAGGCTTCTGACATTCTGGGTGTGACATAGGTCACCGCCCTCTCCTCTGCATGTTCTCCTGCTCCTAGGTCAAGACCTTGAGCCCTGAGAAAGATGCAGCTTCCATGCCTGCCCAGCTCCTGGCCTGAGTGATGCCACACCTCACAACTGGGTCTGTTCCTGAGGTCCCCAAGAAGAGGGGCTCATCCAAGGTCACCTGTCTAAAGTCAGGGAAGGCCCCAGTCCCTGGTACCCAGAGGCAACAAGGCTCCCCAATCTGGGACTCTCCAAAACCTGTGGGGTGCCCTCTCCCCTCTCCCCGGGACAGCTAGGGTGAGGAAGGTTGACAGAGAGTGTGGGCTGGGCAGGGTTCAGGGCCACCACCAGCTAGTTGCATCTCAAGTGCCGGGCCTGGTGGGCTGGAGACAGGGCTGAGCTCTGGGGAGACGGCCAGCCCTGCAGCCAGGATCAGGGCTGCGGGGCACTTGGCTGGGACAGGCCAGGAACGGGGCACAGGCGTAAGCCAATTGGTGCCCACCTGCATGTGCGCGTGTAGGTATGGGAGGGTGTGCACAGGCAGCAGAGTGAGTCGCAGGGTGTATTTGAGTGTGTGTGAGAGTGTGTGTGTGTGTGCATCTGCTGCTGCTGAGAGAAAACCTTTCTAAAGGTGACCCCAGTGAGGGGGGACCAGGACAGTCAGGGCTTGGGCCGGGAGCAGGGACAGCAGACGGTGGAGGGCGCTCTCTCATGTCCTGAAATCACTGGCATTTCTCTGGGACAACTGGGCCTCACAAACACCTGCCCTGGGGGGCCCCTGACAGCTCCCCAGCCCTGCAAGCAAGTGGTCTGCACTGGGAGTGCCAGAATCCCGCCAACCCCAGGCCACCTGCCGACTCCGCCTAGCTCAGAGGCCTGCACCCCTGCCTGAGCCCTTTGCCCCTCACTCAGACCTTCACCTGGTGCAGCTCTGACCCACCTCTGTCCGGCCTGCCACCTACTCATGCCAGCCGTGGGGCCTAGACACCCACACCCCATCATGCACCAACCACTGGCACAGCTGGACCTCAAGCCGACAGGTCACTCACTCAGCAAGTGCGTTCCTGGCCGGCCTGGTCAGGCTGCGTGCTGGGTGCTGGGCACCTGCACGGGCGCCAGTAGATCCCAAACCTCCTCACACCCACCAGCCCAGCTCTGTCTCCTCCAAGACACCTTCCCGGACTGTGTGCGTGGCCCCATGAGCTCTCCCCTCTCACCCAGCCCCCTCACCTACTTGGCCTCATTAACTGCCCCGGGTGTGTCCTGGTTCCCATGAGGAGGGGGCTTCATATCCCCTGAATTGCTGAGGCCACCCTCAATACCACCTTCACTGTCTCTTCCTTCTGCCAAAATGCTTGTCCCCAGACAGCCACGTGCACAGTGCTGTCAGGCCTCTGCTCAAGCACCACCCCAGAGAGGCTTCCGTGTACCTGCCCTGAAGGCACCTCACACCACCGGCCACTCGGTACACTGGCTCCACTTCCTGGCCTGCGCCATGACCTGACAGTTTCACAGGGATCCATACGTTCCCACTTCCCTGTCCCTCCCCAGCGGGGATCAGAGGAGGCTGAGGTCTTGAGTGATTACTGACCATCGACAAGGCAATCCTATTAGAGAACTGCCTTGTCAATAGACAGTAATCACTGAAGGCCGGATGGGTGGGTGGATGGGTGGATAAGTGGATGGACTAGGGGGCAGGATGGGTGGATGAGTGAGTGAATGGGGGGACAGGTAGGTGGGTGGATAGCCAAGTGAGTGGATGGATAGAAGGTGGGTGGGTGGGTACCTGAGCAGGTGGACAGGTGGATGGAGGATGGATGGATGATAGTCCCATTCCTCCCTGACAACTTCCACAGTTGCTGACACACAGCACTACAGACTGGCCCCACGCCCCTTGCAGCTTCCCCCCAGCACCCATCCACCCACCTCTCTGGTCGCCTACTCATCCTGGCCTCACATTCCTCCTGCACCCTCTAACTTCCACACCTTTGCTCAAAGTGTGTTTCTGCCTAGAGAGCTTCCTCCTGTTCTCTGCCAGAAAAACACATCCTTCTCTAGGGTCAGCCACTGCGGGAGCTTCCCTGACATCCCTGACACACCTCCGTCACTGCACCGCGCCCAGCAGTAGGGACTTGCCACACGTACCCCCCGGCCCACAGGCTGGCCTGGGACTGGTGGAACCAGGGATGAGAGAGGCGGGTGGTGACAATGACATGCCGCTCCTACCACACCCACCCCAATGGACACCAAACCTCTAGGGGGGAGGCCCAGCCACCACCAGGCCCATCTGGCCCATCGGGACCCCAGTCACTAAGTTCTCTCCCACCCTGTCACCACAACTTCTGACCCTGCTAGCCTCTGGATGCCGCCCCCGTTATGGGGCTTTTGTACAAACTCTTCCCTGTTACTACATAGCCCCCCACCTCTCTTTTGCTTCCCTGTATCTGGGAGGACACCTGGCTCTAGGCACCCACGCAGGGCTGTGTGACTCTAAATTGCAGCCTGGTCAGTCCAGCCTGGTGCCCTGTGCCCCTGGTTCCTGCTGCTGCAGCACCTGGCCTGGGCTGGTGCTACCGCCTGACAAGGACCTAGCCCAGGGCCCCAGGAGCTCCCTCATCTGCTTCCCATCTGATCACTCGGGGCCTCACCCTGCTGTGCCAGTCCTTGCCGGTGCTCTTGCAAAGCTACACTATCTGCCTGTAACCTGGTCACTGTGGGGGGTCCGCCACACCCCTCTGGGCCCCCAACCTTGGACTTCCCTGGGAGGGGTGGGAAGCCAGCTGGGTGGGACCCTGTTGCCTCAGAGCCTGACCTGGGCAGGGAGACTGTGTAGAAAAGACGGAGTTGGGGAGTCAGTGGCCCCTGAACCTGAAGGCTGTGCCCCTCCCCTGCTGGGTCGGCCTCCCCCCAGGCCCAAGCCCCAAGGACACAAAGCGCAGATGAACTTACAGGTCAGTCTCAGCCCACAGACTACAAGTCTGGTTGGTGGTGCCCTGGGAGGGAGGGGAAGCTGTCAGGCCACATGCCTGCCCCACAAGCCCCACCCAACTGTCCCTGCAGGGCCCACCCTGTGCTGGTTACTCTGCCTACCCTGTTCCCGCAGAGACAGAGTTGGAGGAGGAGGAACTGAGACCCAGTGCAGGGAGGAGGCTGGCTCAGGCCCCCAAGCCCCGCTGTGTGGCCTTGGGCAGCTCCTGTCCCGTCTGTGAGCCGGGATGGGGAGCAGGGGCTGAAGCCCAGTTCTAGATGCCCTGGTGGCCAGTCCAGCTTAATGCAAATTGGGGTCACAGGGAGACCCTGGGGCAGGGGTCACACGTAGGGCCTCAGCAAATGCCCCTGTCCCCCAGGCTGCGGTGTGACAACAGCAGGGGTTCCCACTTTGTAAGGGAGGGAGCCAGGGCACAGGGAGGCTGAGCAAGGCCCAAGGCCACACGGCGGGTAAGGGCAGGCCTGGCTCTTCCCACGACCCTGTCCTGGGGCTCGAGGCCTGGTGCTGCCCTGTTCCGGCTGGGTAAGTGGGCAGCTCCTGGCTCTCAGCTGTTCCAAAGGGTACCATGGCTTCTGCTGCTCTGAGGAGCAGGGCATGGAGGGCCCAGGAGCTGGCGGCAGACTTGTTTCTCAGCAGAGGATAGTTCTCTCCTCCCCAAGGGAACCACCAGGCTGACAGGGCCAGGGGTGCAGTGGCGTCGGATGTGGGTTGAGTGTTGGCCCCTACATGGCCCTGCTGTGTGACCCTGGGCAAGTCCTCTGCCAGCCTCAGTGTCCCCCTACCCATCACCTGGGGGGAGAAGCAGCTCTCTCAAAAGGCTGACCTAAGGCCGAGACAGTGAGCACACTCACCACACATGGGGTCAGGCAGAGGAGACACGCACCCAGACGTGCACATGGAGAGCACTCACACTGTTCATTTGTCTCCTCATCCCGCTCCTGCCCCAGGCATGACCTGTGTGCTTGTTCTCCCACGCCCCCCAGGGACAGCACGAGTGATCAAGCTCTCACAGCTGCTGGCTGAGCACCAGGCTGAGCCTCCCCGACACCCAGCAGAGACTGGCTGCTGAGGGCCTCCAGGCCCCTCCAGCCACCCTCCTTCAGCCCTCTCCTGGGTTTTCTCCATCCTGGTCCTCTCCCCTCAGCAGTCATGACTTCATGCCCCCGAAGACCTGAGCCCCTCAGTAGCCCCAGTGCCATGGGGGACACGATGAGGGACAGCCTCTAAACACTGGGGAGCCACTGAGGAGTTAGGGATGGAGAGGCCTCACATCTGGGGCCTGCACTCCAGGCCATGCTGACGGTCTCGGGAAGAGGCTGCTTCACCCAGGCTTTTTGTCCAAAGGCCACACTTAAGGTTCCCAGATCACTCCCTCTGCAAGGGACCCTGGTGCCACCATCCTATTTATTCTCAGGGTCGCCCTGAGGCCCCTGCCCTCCCAGCAAAGCAGGGTCAGGGAGAACTGAACAAGGGCACGCAGCCTCACCAAGCACCTACTGTGGGCCAGGTTCAGGCCGGGCCAGGCACCCTGCATGTGCTGACACGGCACCCATGTACCAGGAACCAAGGAGATGGCACTGCCAAGGCCCAGCTCTGGGACCCACGCTAGACCTGGGCCACAGCCCCATGCCACCTACTCCCCAGGGGCTGGAGCAGGGGAGCTACGCTGTCTGAGGGGAGGTCACACCTGGCCGGGCAACAGGGTCCCCTATGCCTCTTGGAGCCCAGCTTCTCTGTGGCCCCAGGGAGCAGACCCACCTCCTGGGGTGAAAATGAGGACTGCGCAGATCCCAGAGGGTGGGCTCTGGAACAGAAGGGCCCGGTTCACATGGTGGCCCTGCCACCCACCGCCGTGGGCCCGTCAAGTACATCCCACCCCGGCCTCACACCCATCATCTGAGGATGGACTGATGCCTGAAATGGTGGGAGATGACAGGTGTGGGCACATTGCTGGGATCAGAGTTGATCCCAGGGAACCCACTTTGATGGCCAGCAGGTGCAGTGTCCAGGTGCTCTGTTCTGGGGAGGGTGGCTGGAGAGGTGCAGAATCCCCTCCCAGCGGTCCC
This sequence comes from Camelus bactrianus, assembly GCF_048773025.1. Classification (NCBI taxonomy): domain Eukaryota; kingdom Metazoa; phylum Chordata; class Mammalia; order Artiodactyla; family Camelidae; genus Camelus; species Camelus bactrianus. The sequence goes on along the minus strand of NC_133568.1, from coordinate 6,308,368 downwards.
CGTGCCTGTGATGGCCTGATGAATGAACTGGAGGCTAGGAAGGGACACCCCTAACTCCCTCAATTTGGAAGGCGGGGCTCCTTCTCCCTGTGGAGTTATGTAGAAACCGAGAACTCTACACCCCCCACACCCTTGTAGAAACTTCTCCTCTCCTCTCACAGAGCCCGCCTTCCCACGGTCCCACTTTCCCCTGAACCCAGAGGCAGAGTCACTCTGCCAGACAAGGGACGGGTAGGAAGGGTGGCTCCAACCTTACTGCGGTGGGCGTGCACTGTGCTTGACCCCCTGAGCTCCGAGCTGTGCAGCAGAGGCCCAGGGAGGACTTGCCTGGGAAGGCCACAGGGCAGGGACAGGGCTGAGCTCTGCATGGACCCTGACTCTGGGGGGCCGAGGGGCTAGTTCTGAGCCCCGTCCTGGGTCTGGGCATGATGCCTTGTGATCCCACAAGGGAGGCCTCTCTGCTCTCATTGTTCAGATGGGAAGACGCGAGCCTGCCCACGGGAAGTGATGCCCTGCTTCCCCCATTGAGGAGGGGGCCAAGTGGGACTGGGCCCCACATTCTTCAAAGAAGATTGCTCCCCTCAAGGGTGGCTCTGTGCTGGTCACCTCAGTACACAGAAGCCTTGAGTCTCAGTCCACCCAGGAACCAAATGCTCACCACAGGTACAGCAGAGACAACTGAGGCTCAAAGAGGGGTGGTCCAGACAGCCAGGAGGGTCTGCCCTGGAGACGGCGTGGAGGCCCAAGTCTCAGAAGACAGGTGAAGCCAGGGTCTCAAGGATACTGCACAAATAGGACTTCACTTTGAACTGGGAATGTCATGGAAGAACCCTGGGGGCTGGGGTGCAGGAGTAGGGGAGCAGACCAGGGCTCGGGGGAAGGCGGGGAGCCCCAGGACTGCCTCCATGCCCTCAGGACAGGGCAGGTGAGCGGCTCTGAAGGTATGAAAGCCGAGGCTGCCCAGACAAGGGGCCTTCATCACTGCCACTTCGCTCGGGTGACCTCAACAGCCCCATGACCATGCCCATTTGGCAGATGCAGCCAGAGAGGCCAAGTTATCCCCCAGGCTGACAAGGAGAGGAGCTGGGATCAAACTGGCAGTGGGTGGGAGGGAGGATGCCACTTGGTTCCATGGCAACTGCTGCAGAGCTCAGTCTTTCAGGACAGACTCAGGTAAGGCCTCAGCTGCTAAAACACCCATTATTTCAACGCTGGTTACCTTGGTGAGCCAGGTGGTTAGGATGTGGTGGGAGGAGGGGGCGGAGAGGTGTCAGATCAGGAGAGGCCAGGCAGGGGGCCACCGGCTCAGAGGACAGACTGCCCCCCAGGCCTAGACATGACCCCTAGTCACACACTGAGCCTTGATCTCATCACAGACTGATCTCTGATTGTGGAAACAGGGTGCTGGGCCCCCATCACAGACGAGCCCTGATCCTGGTCACACACCACCCCCAGACCTTGGGCACGCTCCCACCATGGAGGGACACTCAGCTACTGGTGGCTGCTCTGCATCACGTACTGAGGCCTGATCCCAGACACACACTGCCCCCAGACCTTGGCCGTGCTCCCACCATGGAGGGACACTCAGTAAGTGGTGGCTGCTATTTCTGCTATCGTTGTTGTATCTTTAACGTGTGTCCCACTCACAGGTCACACCTGACAAATGGTATTCAGACTACTGCATTCACAATGGAGGACTGTCCGCAAGAACTCCTGGGCCCCACGGTGCTGGGCAGAGGCTCTCAGGACCCCCTTTGCTGGGTGGCCACAGGGCTCCTGGGCTGGATGGGGTTTGAGGGAGCAGCAGAGGAATGGGCAAGGCTGGGGTGTGGGCTGCCTCTCTAGGCCCAGATGGAAGCAGCCATTCTTCCCTGGCTCAATGCCCTCACTGTCTGGAAGCCTCATTTCCACCTCACTGGATGAATGGAGCCAAATAATGGTGGCCAGGCAGCCTTGGCTACCAAGGAGAGAGGGCACATGGTGAGGGGGCTCCCAGCCTCCTTCCCACCCTGGCGCCCCAGGTAGCCGGGATGAGGGTGCTGGGAGAGGCCCGCATCCTGCTAGGCCTTCCTGCTCCCAGGGCAGAACTCTCCCCAGCCCAGCAGGTGGGGCGGCAGAGGCAGTGGGTCAGCCCCTGTCCATTCCTGCCCTGCCCTCGCCCACCAGGCCTGTTGCCCAGGCATCCAGGGTGTGCTCCAGAGCCTCTGAAGTTAGGGCTTGTCCTGGGGTACAGGGACTCCTCCTCAGATCCCTGCATGGATGTGCAAATGAGGACCACAGGGGACAGGACAGCTCTCTGAATTCCCCCACACAGTTCCCAGAACCCCCTACCCCCAGCACCCATGGGTCCTGACCTGGCCCATCTGGCCAGGGGTAGGAAAACACAGAGAGACTACCAGGAGAGGGAGAGGGAGATGAAGCTGAGAGGCTGGGGGAGCGGGAGGGTAGTTGCAGAGGGGCCATCAGCCAGTGGCGGAGGTGGAGGAGAGGGTACAGTTGTTCTGGCCCATGAAACACTTCCCAACCAGATGCGTGACGGGGCCATGTGGCGTTTGGACAGGCCAGGAGGGGGCAGGGCTGAAAATGGGCCATGGGTTGGCCTTGGCCTCCCGCTGGCTCCCAGCTGGGCTACGGATGGAGGGACACGTAACAAAGCCTCTCCTAACCAGGGTGAGGGGCGAAGATCCCTGGCACATGCTCAGCGGGAAGAACTGGGGCCGGGCACCTGCCTAGCTCAGCTGTGTGTCTTCTGAATGACTGCTGGACCTCTCTGGTCTGCATGCCACCCCACCCTGACACACAACCATACACACACACCCCCTCCCAGTAGAGTGCAGTGCAGGAGACACCCCAGGCAGGACCACCAGGTGACAAGAGCAGGCTCTGCCCTCTGTCTCCCCTTTACAAGCTGTGTGATCCTGGCTGCTGCCTTAACCTCTTTGTGCCTTGTTCCGCTACATAAATATTAATCCAGGGCCTCCTGTGTGCCAGGTTTCATCAGCCAGCAGGGCAAACTCCTCTGCCTGTTGGCGGGTACACCGTGACAGGACAGAGAATAAAGACACAGGAATTATCCAGTGTTAACAGGCGATGCCATGTGGGAAGAGAAAAAGAGACAGGGTGTGGTGAGAGTGAGGCTGGGGCTGCTGCCACTTGAAGCAGCATGGTCGGGGGTCAGGATGGCCAGGGCACGAGCAAGCTGAGGGAGGGAGCCCTCTGGGCATGTGGGGAAGGGTGTTCCAGCCCAAGGAATAGCCTGTGCAAAGGCCCTGCGCAGGTGGCTGCCTCGCTGAGGAGCCAACCTTGGGCTGCTGGGAGAAGTAAACTGGTTGACAGCTGGTGCTTCCTGCAAAAAGGAGACACTCAGACGTGGCTGCTGTCGCCACCCTCACGATGATTTTCACTCCCAGAGCATCAAGGCCTTTGGAGTCCCAGGCACGCACATGGGGGTCTGAGCTACCCCTGGGCCTGGGGGACCGTGTCCTGTCTTGTAGCTCAGCTTCCAGCTTCACATCATGGCAGCCCCAGCCCTCCGTCCCTGCAAGCCATCTTCCCCCAAGGCCCACAGCCCTGCCACACAGCCTCGACATGTGCTTTGTCACAACTGCTGAAATCGGCCTACACACGCACTCACAGTGGATGTGAGTACGTCCCACCCTCACACACAAGCACAGAAGAACGCAATGCACACACGCACATACTGACATGCTAGAAGGGGGCAGGCGTGACCATGTGCACACACGTGCCCCATGCACTGAACACATGCACACACACCCCTTGTGCACACTCCACCCTGAAGAAAGAAGGAAAGCTGACCTCCACCTTGCCCAGCCCGAAGATCTGCCCTCAGGCCTCCCACCCCAGTGTTGGGGGCCGTGATACACAGATGCACAATCGAGATTTTCTGATGTTTCCTGGATGCCACACCTACAACTTCCTCCCAGGGTTCTGGCCACCTCTTTCCTCCTTTTCTGATTCTCTCTGGCACCTCGCTGCTTCAACCCATTTCTCATCTGGGTACTCGGACGGGGGCCATGAATAGAAACAGGTCCAGGATAACCAGCCTCCTTTGTAACTTCCCTTAGCTTATTCTGTGCCTCTACAGATGCTATTCTGTGGGATCCATGAGTGCCACTGGCTCAGGAGAGGCCAAGGGCCCTGGATCACATCACCTGGTCCCATGATGACCTGCTGGCAGGAAAGCCCAGCCCAGACTGGCCCCTGCTGCCCTCCCTGCCCTGGCTAAGGCGCCAGCCTCCCGCAACATCCTGGGCTTCCTGCAAAGGGGGGCTCCCCTCCAAGTGTCTGCAGGGCTCCCTACCTGCCCTGCTGCCATGGAGGCCCACCGGGGGTCCCAGTCCACAGATCATGCCCTCCTGGACAGGTACCCCGCTCACCAAGGAAACCAAACGGCTAAGAAAAGTGGACTGTGCCCCAGCCCCTCCTTGCTGGGACCCGCCCAGCACACTGGGACACCCGCCTTTCCCTCTGACGGCCACAAGGCTTCCCCGCACATCTTCCAGAATCTTAAACACCTGAGCAAGTCAGCCCGACTCCAGATGACACGCAGCCCCGACACCAGGGACCCCCTCACCCCACACCTGACACCTACTTCTTGTGTTTGGGTGTTAGCACCTCCTCCCTCCCCCAACCTGGAAAGCAGCTCCAGGACACAAAGGACCTTCCTTGTGCCTCTTCACTGCACCTCGTCCCTGGAGCAGAACACCTCCCAGGAGCTGGGGAACTAGCTGTAGGATGAGAATTTGTGCGGCCACAACACATGCAACCCCCAAACTGCATCTCCTGACCACACATCCCAAAGGCCGACTCTCCTCATTTTGCCCCCATGTCCCAGGAGGCCCCTGCAGACCCTGGCCACAGGCCGCGGCAGCCTGCTGGTCTGGCAGAATCGTCCTACCTGCAGAAGTGAAAGGACCTTCCCCAGCCGGAAATGCAAAACTCCCTCATCCTGGGAGAAACCAGACCCATGCTGCCCTGCACACTCAGCAAGCACCTCCCAGTGTGCAGCACCACGGCCGGCCCTGGGGACCACAGGCAGGCACCCCAGGTCCCTATTCTCATAGTGCAATTGGCTTCTCCGAGGGAGCCCTCAGGGACGGGTGGCCAGGGCAGGCCTGAAGAGAAGACCCTCTCCCCCGTGCCCTCTCCCCAACAGTCACTTACCTGAGCGCATCCCCGCCCCATCCTGGGTCAGGCTGGTGAGGCAGTTCTCAGGGCCACCAGTCACGTCACGGGGGTTGTGGTTGCCCATGACCAGCTGTTCCACGGAGAAGTTGTCGCTGGGGTGGGAGGGCCTGGTGTCATCATCCAGTGGCAGCTGATGTCTCTTGATCTGCAGGAACTGCTTGCTGGCCTGCAGGAAGGCCAGCGGCCCCGAGGAATCGCAGAGCCTCAGCACCTCATCACAGCCCTCCAGGCCCAGGTAGCTGGGTGTGGACTCCAGGAAGGATTCCAACTGGTAGATTCCAACACAGGCGGGGCTGCTGCAGGCGGGCACCGTGGCCACTTTCATGCAGAGCTTGTAGCGGGGCAGGTTCGGGTTGCACAGGGTCCAGGAGCAGGGTGAAGCACTGGCAGAGAACTCAGTGGCCACCCAAGAAGTACCTGAAGAACTTGCCCTGCACCAGCATGGGGCACGGAACACCCCAGGACGCACATCTGTCTCTGAGGCCACACTTGGCTAGCGCCCAAGCAGCAGCAGCAGCGGATGGAAAACCCACAGGGCGCCCGGGGCAGTGGCCTGGCCCCTCATCCTAGCTGGTGGGGCCGCCAGGGTTCCACGGGCTGAGCAGGCAGGCGTGGGCCAGGCCTTGACATGCCAGGGTCTGGCAGCGAGTAGGGCCAGGCTGGGCTCGGGCCAGGTTGCAGAGCTCTGAGCGGAGGCAGGAAGAAAGAGGGCTTCAGGCGACCAAGGGGCAGCAGTGGCTCCTAACATCCGGGGCCTGGACGCCAGCCTGGGGCTGCCAGCAGCGGCTGGAAGAGAAAGCAGAAGAGAGCACTATCAGCCCCGTGGGGAGGCTGGGACTCGAGCATGCTGGGGGCAGTGACAACCCCGAGCTTGGGGCCCTCACACAGGACACGGGCCTGCTCTCGAACACCTGCTCTATGCACCTGTCACCTGCCAGTATGTTCACCTGCAAGGGCTGGAGGGGCAGGAAGCCAGGGGCCCAGGCACAACCTCTCCCACATAGGCCTGGGTGGGAGAAGTGGGCAGCCCCGGCCAGGGCCGCGGGCCACATAGGCCTCGGCTGTGCCCATCTGGACAGACTGGCATGGCCCCTCTGCTCTGGGCCTGCCTGCAAGCCCCATGGTAACCATGGGGGTCATTCCCATTCTGGGCCTCTGTGGCCTCTCTGACCTCACCCCTCCCCAACCCCATCTTTCAGGGAAGGATCTGTAAACCCAGCCAGAGAGGATGCAGGACAGAGGAGCAGAGGAGAAAGGTCATTCCAGCCATCCCACAGCCTTCCTGCAGCTCCACTCTCTGAACCTCAGCTCATGTGGGTGCAAACTCCCCTCCCATCTCTGCCTCCTCACATAAAAAAATGACCTATTCATTGGGGGATGAAGGTAGGGTCATACCCAGGTCTCTGGCTGTGACTTTGACATCCAACTGCCTCCTCTCAGTGCCCCCCAACCCTGCCCCCTGTCACAGGGCCACACAGGTGCCCACATCAGCCTCCCATCTGCAATCCTGCCAGAAAGCTCCCTTCCTCCTTTATCCCCCACCCAGATTCTCCAGCAGCCACTGGGTCCAGGCTTCTGCCTGGACTGACCCCTGCATACTCCCTTGGCAAGGTCAGCAAGGCTGCACTCCCCCATTTCATGGTGAGGAAACCGAGGCTGACAAAGTCACAGTAAGGAGGCTTGAGTACCCACACCTGAACCCCACAGACTGACCCCCATCTCGTGCCCCTGGGGTCACCTGCCCTGCTCGAGGAGAGGGTGCCGGCTGTGTGACACCCACTCACACCCAGGGGAGGGGGCAGCTCTCGGCCCAAGTGAGCGGGGACGCAGTAGAGCTGTCCTGGCCTCAGGAAGCCAGCACCGCCCTTCCTCGATTCGCCCCCACGTGAACCCTGGGAAGTTCCTTCTGCCTACGAGCCTCAGTTTTCCTACCCTTCCCAAAGCCCCTGGCTGGCCACCACCCCACACAGCAGCAAGGCCAGTGGGCAGAGGAGGGAGACTGCAGTCTGTGCCCCAGAGCTGGCCCAGCCTCGTGGTGTTGGCACCTCTGCTCTGCAGACCATGCACGCACTGGCCGCCTGCCCACAGGGACTCCTTGCTTCTTGCTGCCTGGGCCCAGCTGGCCAGCGACGTAAGCTTGGTCACTGCTCTGCAGTCCCCTCCTAGCGTCCGTCCTGACAGGTCTGTAGGCACGGCAAGAGCTGGAAGTGGGCGGCCTCCGGCTCTGGGCCAGCCGGGCCAGGACGGCTGGACTTGAGCTGCCCCTCTCACGGCTGTGTGGGCTCAGGCCCGTCCCTCACCTCTCAGCCTCGGTGTCCCCATATGTAAGGTGGGAGTGAGGCTTCATGCACTCAGCATAAGCGTTAAGAGCTGGACCTGCTGGTCCAGAGATGGAGCAGGAGGGGACCTCAGGGGGAGAAAGGCTGGTTGGGGATGCTGGCTCACCAGGGGCGGCCCTGTGGGGGCTCCTCAGTGGCAAATGTTCATGTCCTCTGAGGAGGCAACTTGCCAACTCCTCATGCTGCCCCTCTAAGCAGTACTGGGCACACCTGCACTTGGCCCCTATCACTGGGAAGCCCGTTCTCCTGCCCTGCCTCTGGACCACTCTGGGGACAGTCTTGGTGGTGGGCAGAGCCACCTGCCCTGGCCTCCTAATCAACATCTGGGGACACAGACCGGGGCCAAGGTCCCACGGCCAATCCCACACCTGGGAAGGTGCCCACCCGGCCTGATGGCAGGGTGGCAGTGGGACCTGAAATCTCTCCTGAGCCTCAGCCCCAGCTGCAGCACGCCCTCCCCTGCACCCAACTTGGGACCTAATGCAGCCACCAGCCACCAGCCCCCAACCCAGGGCCCCAGCCCCGGAACGGACCCTCTCTGATGTCCTGGAGAACCCCAGCAGAAAGTCTGACCACAGTCCAGTGCCTCCCCCAACACCACCCTATGTGACAGCCGCTTCACTCTGTCCTGTCCCCACTGACTAGGGGTCAAGGCTATTTCAAAACAAAGCACCTTCCCCCTCAGTGTACAGACTGAGATGGTCCAGGCTGGGCCCATACCCTCCCCTCCTCATTCCAGCCCCTGGCAGCCCACACCACAGCCCTCATATCTGGAAAGCAAGTATGGCCCAGAGTGGACGCTCAGATTGTGTGCTGGGGGTGACAAGGTGGTGGAGGCAGATGATGGCAGGGCTGCCTCCACCACACTGTGCACTCGTGGGCCTGGAGGGAAGAGCAGGGCTCACAGTGGGAGGGGACCACCACTGGGCTCCATCCTGTGCTGGGCGCTGGGTCCCTGCAGCAGCAGTCCTGGGGGCACCTGCTGCAGCTCCACTTTGCAGACAGGCACTTGGGGCCACAGAAGAGCAACCCTGGGGGGAACTCCCAGGTCCTGGGCGCCCAAGACTGGATCCAAGCCCAGGTCTGTCGGACAAAGTCCCTGCCCTCTGCACGGCCTGGCACTGCCCCAGGACAGGCAGAACCGATCTAAATCCTGCCCCTGTCCCAGGGCCCACGGGAGCCGGACTGAGTTAAGGCCCTCCCAGCATCCCTGTGGGCCGGCCTCGTCTGCACCAGCTCATGCCTCTCTTCAGCGCATGTTGGGGGAGCCAGGCCCACCCCATGTCCTACACAGAGGGCAAGAGGGGGCAGTGAGCATTAGAAGCAGGACAGCACCCCAATCAGAACTGCCCCTCGGAGAGCCCACCCTGGCTGCACAGGGGGGCAGGCCTTCAGGGAGGAAGCAGGGGAAAGATGCTCGGGATACAGGAGAGAGAACCTCAGCCCCAGCTGGGCTGTGGGGCCTGGGGAGGGCGATTCTGGCCTGGACCCTGAGGAGGGGAGGTACCAGCGTGGAGGGAGTTTAGGGGCAGGTCAGGGCAAAGCCCCATCAGGCAGCCACACCCTGAGGCTCTGGAGTGAGACTTCAGCTGCTCTTGGGGCCAGAAGACAGCCCAGAAGAGCCCACCCATGAAGCTCTCAAAAGGGTTCCTTGGAGCCCTGGGACTCCACAGCGGGGACCGTCCTCTAGAACTTGAACCGCTCCACACCCTGGGCTTTGGGGGTAGGCTCTGCTGGCCAGAAGGCAGTCCCGCTATGAGTCTGAGCACCACGGAACTGGCCCGCTCTGTCTTCTGGCTGGATCTCGGGGCAGAGCTGGGCAGGGGCCTAGGCTGCCAGCATGGACAGCTCCTGCACCCTCCCACCTCCCAGACCTGCCAATGCCCTGCATCTCTGCTCCTCAGAAGAACCCTCTATACGCTGCTCCATTCACCTCCTCCTCACCTGCCAAGGACAAGTACTACCAGCACGCTGCCCGGGGAGGTGGGGGGAGCTGACCTTCACCTTGCCCAGCCCGAAGATCTGCCCTCCTGGTCTCCCACTCCAGCACTGGGGGCCCTGAAAAATGGTTTTATTTTGTTGGTTTCCTGGACACCACACCTGCCCCCCCTTCCCAGGGCTCTGGCCACTTATTCCCTCCTCTCCTGAGCCTCGGCTTTGGGGCTATGTCAAAATCAGGTCCAGGATAACCGGCTTCCTTTGTAACCCCACGTAGCTTGCTTGGTGCCTCTCCAGAGGCTATTTTGTGGAATCCATGAGCCCCACTAGCTCAGGAGAGGCCAAGAGCCCTGGACCTCGTCACCTGGCCCTGCGATGACCCACTGGCATGAAAGCCCAGCCCAGCCTGGCCCCTGCCACCCTCCCTGCCCTGGCTGCAGCCCCAGCCTCCCGTGACTCCCTGGGCTTCCTGCAAGGAGGGCTCCCCTCCAAGGGTCTGCAAGGCCCCTTGCCTGCCCTGCTGCCATGGAGCCCGGCCCAGTGTCCCAGCACACTAGTCGTGCCCTCCTGTGCGGGTGGCCTGCTCACCAAGGAAACCAAACTGGTAAGAAGGTGAACCATGCCCCAACCCCTCCCACCGGGTTCCCACCCAGCACAGATGCATCCCCCGCCTTTGTCACCGAAGCTCACAAGGCTTGCCTGCATATCTCCTGGAATCTTGAACATGGCCCCCTGACCAAATGAGCCCCCAACTCCGGGTGACACACAGCCCAACACCAGGCAACCCCCTCACCCCACACCTAACACTTGCTTCTTGTGTTTGGGTGTTATTGCCTCCTCCCTCCCCTGACCCGAAAAGCAGCTCAGGACACAAAGGATTTTCCTTGTGCCTCTTACTGCACCTCGACCCTGGCACCAGAACACCTCCCAGGAGCTGGGTAACTAACAAGCCGCGGGGTAAGGATTTGTGCGGCCACAACAAGCGCAACCCCCAAACTGCACCTCCTGACCACACTTCCCGACAGCCCACTCTCATTTTCCTCCCATGTCCAGGAGGCCCCTGCAGACCCTGCCACAGGCCGCGGCAGCCTGCTGGCCCATTAGAACCATCCTACCTGCAGAAGAGGAGGGGCCTTCCTCCAGCCAGAAATGAAACACTCCCTCATCGTGGGAGAAACCAGACCCATCCTGCCCTGCACACTCAGCAAGCACCTCCTAGTGTGCCGGCACCACGCCTGGCCCTGGGGGCCACAGGCAGGCACTCCAGGTCCCTATCCTCTCAGTGAGCCTGCAGAGAACATTTCTCAGTGCAACTGGCTTCCCAAGGGAGCCCTCAGGGATGGGTGGCTGGGGCAGCCCTGCAGAGGAGACCCTCTCCTCATTCCCTCTGCCCAGAATGCTGCTCTCTGGGCCTCTCCCCAATGGTCACTCACCTGAGCGCATCCCTGCCCCATCCTGGGTCAGGCTGGTGAGGCAGTTCTCAGGACCACCAGCCACGTCACGGGGGTTGTGGTTGCCCATGACCAGCTGTTCCACGGAGAAGCTGTTGCTGGGGTGGGAGGGCCCCGCCCTGGAGCCCAGGATCATCGTTCTGTGGCAGCAGCTGTCCCTTCATCTGCAGGAACTGCTTGCCGGCCTGCAGGAAGGCCAGCGGCCCCGAGGAATCGCAGAGCCTCAGCACCTCATCACAGCCCTCCAGGCCCAGGTAGCTGGGTGTGGACTCCAGGAAGGATTCCAACTGGTAGATTCCAACACAGGCGGGGCTGCTGCAGGCGGGCACCGTGGCCACTTTCATGCAGAGCTTGTAGCGGGGCAGGTTCGGGTTGCACAGGGTCCAGGAGCAGCGTGAAGCACTGGCAGAGAACTCAGTGGCCACCCAAGAAGTACCTGAAGAACTTGCCCTGCACCAGCATGGGGCACGGAACACCCCAGGACGCACATCCGTCCTGAGGCCACACTTGGCTGGTGCCCAAGCAGCAGCAGCAGTAGCGGATGGAAAACCCATAGGGCGCCCAGGGCAGCGGCCTGGCCCCTCATCCTAGCTGGTGGGGCCGCCAGGGTTCCACGGGCTGAATAGGCATGCGCGGGCCAGGCCGGGCTGGGGTCAGGGCGCAGGGGCTCTGAGCGGAGGCAGGAGGAGGAGATGGCTTCAGGAGACTGAAGGGGCAGCAGTGGCTTCTAACATCCGGGGCCCTGACCCCGGCCTGGGGCTGCCAGCAGCAGCTGGAAGAGAAAGCAGAAAAGCGGACTGTGGTGGGGAGTCTCGGACTCGGGCTGCTGGGGGCAGTGACAACCCCGGGCTTTGGGCCCTGAAACAGGCCTCGGCCTTGCTCTCAGGCAACTGCTCTCTGTACCTGTCTGTCTGCCACCTGCCAGTGTGTCCAAGGGAGCAGGGAGCCAGGGGTCTGGGCACATTCTTCCCAATCTATGCGTGGGTGGGAGCAGTGGGCAGCCCCGTCCAGGATCGTAGGCCACAGGGTTCTCGGTTGTGCCCAGCTCGACAGACCGCCATGGGCCCCCGGGCTCTGGGCCCGCCTGCACGCCCCATGGTGGCCATAGAGATCATTCCCACTCTGGGCCTCTCTGACCTCACCCCTCCCCAACCCCATCTTTCAGGGAAGGATCTGCAAACCCAGCCAGAGGGGATGCAGGACAGGGAAGCAGAGGAGAAAGGTCATTCCAGCCATCCCCCAGCCTCCCTGCAGCCCCACCCTCTCAACTAAGCCCATGCAGGTGCAGAGACCCCTCCCATCTCTACTTCCTCACAGCAGGAGTGACTGGTTCTTTGGGGGATGAGGGTGGGGTCAGACCTCAGTCTCTGTGACTTTTGACATCCAACTGCCTCCTCTCTGTCCCCACCCACCCTGCTGCCAGTCACAGGGCCCCTCAAGTGCTCCCTTCAGCTGCCCACCTGAGCTCCTGCCAGGAAGCTTCCCTCCCTTCTACCTGTTCCCAGATTCATTTACACACACATTCACTTTCATTTGGAAACAGGAGAAAAAGAGGAAAGAGTATCCAGGCAATGCCTGTGCTAAGGCTCCTGAGCTGCCATTCAGCCTGTAAGTCCTGGCACAACAGGACTAACATCAGCACCTACAAGTAACAGCTTGTTTTCTCCTTTAATATTTTTATGCTATTCCTTTTTCTACATTTATCAAGTTGACTTGAATAGCTGTGAACCTTGATTAATAACAACGATGGGCATGTGCTGCTTCTGATTTTACTGGAATAAATGGAGATGAAATTTATCACAGCAATGGAGCCCATGCACCACGGAGTATCTGGGTTTAATCTCAGCTGCTAGCACTTACCAGGTACGAACGCAGGCAGGTAATTTAATACGAGTCTCCCTTTGCTCATTTATACAACAGTGGATGATTAAAGAAAGCCGACTCTTGCCTCCTCTACACCATTGGTCTTACCGGAATGCTTTCTTCCAGGCGGCAGCACCCCAGGCCTGGCAGCATCTCTACAACTTGGCTGGTGCTGAATGGACACAGCAGCTCAGAGAACGGCTCTGTGACACGGGGAGACATTTGCAGCAATTGTTGATTTACATGGAGATCTTCTCTGAAAACAAAAAAGGCAAGAGAGCAGCATTATGTAATCACATCTATAATTAAGGCTACAGGTAAAAAGTGTTACTTTGAAACCAAGACCACTTATTGGCCAGGTAACAGTGCGAATTACATCAGAGACCTTCTAAATCATGGTATTTCTCACTTTAAATGGAAAAACAATGTTCAGTAACAATATTCAGTGGTGGTGCCTCTAAGTCATACTCACACTACACGGTTAATCTTCTATAAAATGAATCTAACGGTATAGTTCCCTTGCCTAAAAGCCTTTAGTCATTCTCCAGTACACAGAAGACTCAGTATATTATTTCTTAGCTTTACATATTAAGTTGTTCACTGTAAGCCCCGAAACCCTATTTTCCAGTCTCTATACTTCTAATTCTTCCCCTCGACACACCATTTATAGCTTAAACTTCTGCTATCGCCCCCACCACGTCACCCTCTGAATATGCGTGCTGCTTTGTCCCTTTAACTCTCTACACACCCAGGACCCTTTATCTACAACTCCCTCTTAATTCTCTGCTTAGAAAACTGACACCAACTATTTAAGCCCAGTTCACGCGTATCTGGGAACTCCTGTCTGGCTCTCTCACAGTCTATCCCTCTCTCCTCTTGTTCCTGCAACACTTTTTCCCATATGTCTGGTGGAGAGCTTTTAACACTATACTATGTTTATACAAGTGCTTCTCTGCTTCATATGAAAAAATTAAAGAAAACACTGTACACTTACCTGTGCCCCCAGAGCCTACCGTACTGTGGTGCATGGGGGGCCACAGTCGTGCAAAATGAAATGTGTGAATGAATGAACTCCGTATCTCTGTCTCTTATGCCAGCTGCCTCCCACTCACGCTCTGGTTTCCATCCTGTGTACGTGTCTCCTACAACTATTATTGCTACATGGGGACCCTGGGTTGTGCTACGTGTCCCTGTCACTGTCCTGTTCCCCATCTCTGTCACTCGTGGCCATAATGGTAGTGAGCAAAGCACCTGCCCAGCAGTGCCGTGGTGGTGACGAGGGGAACGCTAGCTCCATGACACAGTACTTCCAACTGGGCATCTCACTACTCAACATTAATACAGCTGTATTCTAGGGAAGATTTCCCAAGAAAAATTCTACTCATCATTAACCCTTTCTGAGGATGACAGAAGTCTGAACAAATAACATGAAACCCAAAGAGAACACCATTACAGCTACTACAGAAAGGGGGGGGCGGCCCTCTGTGGTGACGATGTCCAGGGTGAGTGCAGGTTACAGCTCCATAAATGTCTCTGTGATGTTAGTGTTTCTTATGCACAAAGATGAACACCCTCATGTCCAGACTCAGAGATCCACAACTGCTCCCAAATACACACACACACACACAATGTGTAGAAACTGCTATTAAAAGGAACTATCAACTGAAGAAATAATCACAATCAAAAGTTCTTAAGTGCAGGTTCAATAACTGTCTCTCCATTAGATGTTTCTTCCCAATATATTCTGCAAAACTTACCTGAAGTTTTTTACTGACTGTTTCAATCTGTTCAGAAAAGTGAGTGGAAACCAGCTCTGCAGCTTTACCAGGCTTCAGGGACACAAGTTCCTGGAATGAAAGACAAAGATAAAATGATCTTTAATGCTAAATTTAAATACAATTTCCACAGATGTGAAGCATGAGCACCTACTTCAAAATTTTCATGAGCTTCTACACTGCCTTTCAGGAGACCTCAATACAGGGCCTCAATTTTACTTAATGGCATATGGCAAATCAGCAAAATTTTAAAAGTACCATTCAAAATATCAGATTTTGATATAAAACCCATCTCAGAATTCTTAGAAAATGAAAGCACTAAACATTTAGGATTTAGGCGATGACACCTACAGGATGAAAAGGAAAACACACCTCCCCGAACTCCCCTCAGTGAATTTCACCCTTGATATCAAAGTAGTAACTTCAAAGAAATGAAAACAAGAATAGAGTTGTGATTTTTCTGACTAAATTCTGAAATTTTACTTCTGATGCCTGGTGGACTTTGAAATCAGAAGTGTCTTAAGAAACTAACATGTTCTATTCAGTAAAAAATTCACAGGAGAGTCAACCACAACTTGTCTTCACCTTTGAGGGTCAATAGCACACCCTTTTCTGACTACTTAAATAACTGTGAAATTGCACATGGGATTTGCTGATGAGACTTAAGACACCTGTCCCACACACCCACCAAAACATTGGTGTTGGCATTCTACTGATGACACCCTTCTCACTGGACCTGACCAATACTCTGTCTCCCAGACCATCACAGCTGTGAATAAACACCTCACTGAGAGGGAATGGACACCTGCATAAGGTATACGTCCTTCCCAGTCTGTTAAATGCAGGGGATACATCTGGAATTCAGAAAGGCAAACTATCCCCAATCAAGTAAAAGACAAAATCCTAACTGATGAGCCTCTCACAACATTTGGCAGGAATATTTGGATTCCACTACCAACCCACCCTTCACCTCTAAAACTTGACAGCCCTCATCGAGCAAGTCACCCACAAGTCTTCCACTTCTCAGTGGAACCTGAACGACAACATACCCTAGATAAACTGAAGGAGGCTGTTTCTTCACCCTCCAGCTTGTACCTTGAGAACAGGATTTACAATCAGAGGTTATGAATACCCCAAAATTTGCTTGCAAGAGTCAGAAAGACAGGAAAATGCCTACTTATGGGCTTTTCATGACGGTGGCTCCCAAACTCAGCCCAAAGGTATTTTTACCACTAGAGAAGCAACACGTGGTGGTGTACTGGGCACTCTCAAAGACGAAGCCCTTACTGGACAGAGCCAATTATGCGATGGACTGAGATTCCCATTATGTACTAGATAATGGGAAAAGGTACCTGTACAACTGGATCAGCAACAGAAGCCTCTTTATTAAAATGGAAATGATATCACAGGTTTTAGCTAAACCGGGCTCTCCTGGAGTTTCACAACTTCTTGAGGAAGTAGCCACATGCCCTGCCATTGAGGTTAACTTGACAAATGCCTCCGACTCTTGTTCAGTGGGGACTGGAGGGAGGATACTCGGCACTCTCAAAATAAATAAAGCAATGGTCTTTCTTCAACAAGGGAGAGAATATGGGGTACAAGGGAGCCAGACCGTGGACAACCCGTAGCCCATCACCCCTTTTCAAACCCTCCAATTTCCATTTCAGGGACTGGGTTGAAGTGCCCGTGGACTGTACAGTCTTCCTAGAAATAAGAAAACGTTTGTCAGGGGTACTCTAAGACCCGTATCTTTACGGACATCTGGTTAGTGCCTAACGAGCTAACTACTCGGTTGATATTTTGGCAAAATCAGGGCTGGAAAATACAAGGGGCAGACATTTGGGTCAATTGATGTGAGAAAGAATTGCTGTATTGGCTTTCACTCTGCCTATATCATGGCTCACACCACACAAGACACACAGGAGGCATGACACAAAGCCAAAGCTGACAAAGTAACCAAACCACCAAAGCAGGTAAGCCTCTTGAAGGAGGGAGACTTTTTTCAAACTTTGAGATGGATCATCATACCCTTTCTATTGGTGGGTACATGAGAGGTCAAGGCTTTAGGACATCATTAGGTTATGAAGATGGGTTGTCACTGGAAGAGCCAACATAGCAGAGAGAGATTTATACATCATTAGAACCCACATGCCAGAAATACAGAATAAAATTACTTCATGGGAGGAGAAACTGACAAAGGAAAAGGACCACATCAGTCCTGGCAAACTGATTTCACTGGGCATCTCCCAGGAAGGAGCCATTAAATGTATTTCAACAATGGTGGATACCTACAAAGCTCTTCTATGAGTTTATATGTGTAAGGTGCAAACCTCTGCTAATATTACTGAGGGGTTACCAACACAGCTTTACAGACTTTGGGCATGCCACAAGGCATACAGTCAGATCAAGGCTTCCATTTCACCACTGAATAAATACAATAAGGGACATTATAAAATACAAAGCTTTAAAAAAAAACCTATCCTATCATGTTACAGTAGTAAGTATGAAAGAAAGATATAAGGAGCTTTTAAAACAAGGGCTACTGAGAGACAGCCTCCCCAAAATGGTAAAAAATACTACTCATAATTCTGATTCCATTAAATTCTCTCTCTCTCTCTCTCACACACACACACACACACTGATAGCCAGCTACACCATATTTAAATGGACAATAAATGAGAGTATAAAGGGTGGTATTTATATACACACCAGATACATCCACTGACCAATTTTCACAGACATGGGAAACTTGACATTGCTGATTGCTGCTCACAGCAAAGAAACAATCATCTGGTACTTTCACCTTTCCCTTTTTTCTCACAGAAAATCCAAAGCCTAGCCACTTATCCCTTGATCCTGAACCATCTGAGACCACCCTTAGCTGCATCCTCCCATCATCCAGCATAAGCTGAAAAAACCACCCCTAATCATCTGGAGAGAGGCATTCTCACCTGCTGCCCACATACTCTGCTCAACTAAAAGCAGTATGGGACAAACTGGGACCCACTCCCAACACCTAGGAAGTGGAACTCATCACCCCTGGACTGTGTAACAGCATTCTGGCAACACCCAGAGGACAACGAGACCTTCCACCACTGGCCACGGATGATCTCCGCTGTTAACTCCCACTCTGTCACTGTGCCCCCTCCTTCCCTGTGAAGCTCTCACTCTCACCAGTGTCTTCCATACATTCATTGCTGTAATGCCCTGGTAACTTACATCTTACTGCTGACTAGGTACGCCTAGAAACAACATACTATGTGCTGTTGTCCCTGGGGACAATGGGAGCCATGCTGTTGGCTAACTGGGTTGGTCAATCCCACTAGCATGACCACCTACATCAACACCGAGGCTAACACACTCCCCTCTATGTTTACTAGTACTAGCAACACCTATTCCCACAAAGCCAGACTGAGACACAGTATGTGTTTCTTAAATGCCTTCTAAACCCAAAAGGTCAACTTTTCCTTCATATCAGATATACCCACTATTATTAACTAGTGCCATCAAAGGAACAGAACAATGGCCACTACATACCAAGTCGCTGTTAAGGAATGCCCTGAGATAGTATGCAACCAATATTATATGTGAGCAGATACTCACAAATGGTGCAATCAAATTAAAAACTCTGTAAGCCAGAGTCTGTACCAACAAACAACACAAGGTTATAGAGATAAAAACTGTAGCTCCTTCTGATCCCTGGGATGGTGATAAATATAAACCCCACCAACAATGTTACAAATATTAACCTCTTTTTCTATTAATTATAATAATCTCTCTCCCCCGCCAGTATAAGCCTCATTTACTGAGGTGGAAAGATAGTGCACTAACCAAGCGGCCACAGGCATCCTACCGTGGCCCTCCTCCCTGGCCACTAATCAGTAAATACAAGGAAGGCAATGTCTACAACATAGTATTACCTGGGCCAGGGCATGTCTAAACATCAGGGACTACAGCCATCTTGGGAATTCTTCCCTTATCTAACCTTCTCACAATACTAACTGAAATCTTTACTTAACCCCGAAAGCAAGCAGGCCCTACAACAGCAACACTGTCTGCCTACAGTAAACCACCACAGCTCTTGGGTGTTATAGCAAAGACAATTCTTAGGAAAAACTACTTTGATCGCGCCGGGAAATCTAACTGCTGTCTTCATGGGAGTTTCTCTACTCAAACTGACAGCTACTTGCTTACAGCTGTTAGAAAATTTGCTGGGCTTACCAGGACCACCATTAAGAAGAATTTAGGAAATAAATGAGAGAAATTGCCATCCAATATTCCTCTTCTGGGGGATCCTAAACAAATGTACACATACCCACCGTACAGGAGACAGAACAATAATAAAAAGCACAGAGGCAAAGCTGACCTGGGAGGAAACGTACTGGTGAAGACACAGGGCCATCCTCCCAGGGGCCACCCTGAGGCTGTTACAGCTCTACAGTTGCCTGCTCAAAAACGCTTCCCCCGGTACAGAAATAAAGAAGCAAGTCGACCCACACTGGGAAAATAGCAATACTCTGATAAACAGGTGCAGATATGGGCCAAATGTACAATCAAGTTGATACCTTTTTTGGAGTAAGTTGGCCAACTTTGAGGATCCCATATGTGAATGCCCCATAGTTCAGGATCTAACTTGGTGTGTAGCTAAATTAATTAATAAAAACAGAATGCAAATACTAAAGACTTATTTTTCTGAATATAATAATTTTCTTTGGCCATAATTTTCCACTGGTGGGAGAGAGATGCTTTAGCCTAGAACAGGTTTCTCAACCTTGGCACTATGATATTTTGGGCCAAATAATTCTTTGTTTATTATCCAGGGGCTGCTCTGTGCCTTATAGGATGTTAACAGTTTCTCAGGTCTCTCCCTACTAGAAGCAACTAGTGCCCCTCTCTTAGTTGTGACAATCAAAAACATCTCTGGAGTTGACACATTTCTCCAAATTTGCTATGAAAGAAATCCCACTCCTCCACCGGCATGAGAAACATGCTGTATCTTTTTATTCTGGTTTTCCTGTCATTAGCGCTTTTCTTTCTAATTACTGGAATCTTGTCCATATATCAGATTTTTTTTTTGAGTAGTAAATACTGTGCCTTTCATTAACTGCCAATCTTTCTGTTTCCATACTAAACTTTTAATATTAAAACTATATTTGAATATATATAAATAAAGAAACTTTGTTGCCTGTGTTACACTGATACCTTCTTTAAAACAATGAGATAAAAGAAACTGAAGCATTTAGAACATATGTCTCGTAGACTATCATCGTTTCTTACTTAAGGAACAAGGTTATGAATGATTGTCTAGAATATGCAATTTTTCAGAGGAAAATAATGAATATGGCATTTGGTGCCTAGTTCTTATTTTAGACTGTATTTCTTTATACTAAAAATCAAAAGAACATTAAACACTTGTTATATTTCCAACTGGGCTCTCCTACTATGTATAGCAATGTATCAAAAATGTACTATCTTAATGACTTCATTTCCTATCTGCAGAAGACAGATTAAAGTGCTTTTTGCTTTGATCATGGTGACACAAACGTTAAATATATGTACATAAATTACTAACTTGATTAAATTAATAGTAACACTACATGATTTGTAATTTATATAGAACACAAATACAAGAAAAAAAGAAACCAAATAGATCCTTTTCTTTTTAAATCCCAATATAGTATTCTCAAATATAATTTCTCCAAAAATAATGAAGACAGCTGTACATGCACATGTGATACACTACTGAACATAAATGCAATTTTCTAGAATGTGCTATATATAGTCATGACGTGGGCATGGCGCAGCTTCTATGCTCTGTTTCTATCAGTCAGCATGGATGCTGGAATGCTCACTGCCAGGCCCTCAGGTTACAAGGCTCCTGACTGATGGAGGGACCGCTGAGCCACATGCCCATGGCTTTCCTTCTATTCCACTGTTCCATGGAGCAGTGAGCAAGCTGGAGTAACTGCACTCTGGCCTAACTGGTGACAACCCTAGATTTTCAGATTTTGGACATAAAGAGAATGAATGAAGAGAATACTAGAAATCTTACCAGTATTTTCTTTCCACTAGACCAAAGCTTTCTTCAGTAAAACAAATAAATAACCAACCAAACTCATAAATAACAGGAAAATAAGCTTAACACACACTTGATAAAATATTTCCTATTTATGAATGAGAACTTTAAACTCAGTCCTTAGAAGTCATGGAGAAAGAACAGTCTTTCTCAGATTCCAGCTCTGGTCACCAAATAAAATGTACATCTATGTGCCTACAGCACATATATATGTACACGTGATCTTTTTAGTATTCTTAGCAGTATCTTTGCTGTGAGTGCTCTTAAATACAACTCTAAATTCATTGAAGAGTTTGTATTACTTACATTCACCTATTTAATAGTGTTCTCAAGGTAGTAAGCAACAAATTTTTGTAAAGAAAACTATGGACTCTCACTGCTAGGGAAACTGCTGATACAAGTGCTGAAAAGGTGAGCTTGAACATTCCAAGCGTCTAACATGTAGTCATGCTGGCTTGGTAAAAGGAAAATCTCTTTAAAGAAATTTTATGAACCTAAAACTGCAGAATAAATAATACAAAGATTTTTATTCTTGAACTCTTATGTTACATCAAATAACAAGCATATTTTGAATTATGAGACTACAGTATTATATACAAGGGTTCTGTTGTCCACATGAGCCACTTGCTTTTTTTTTTTTTATAACAACCTTTTGTGGAATTATAGTTCCATAATTTTCAACAGTTTGTTAAGTATTCAATATGATTTAGCATTCATAACCATTTCAATGTGACCATTGTCTAAAAGGGGGAGAAGAGATGAGATTTAGAAATAAAATTTAAAATCTATTAAATACTTTGTATCATGTAAGTGTTTCCAGAAAAGCAAGAGAGGAGTATAGACATTTTTAAAATGGCATATCTGAATATGAAATTCCTACAATGTATTCTTTGTTTGTGGGTTGTATCCTGTACAAATAGGAGTCACCTCAGATGCAGGCATATCTCTGTCAGACTCACTTTTCTCCCTGTAAAATGAGAAGGTTAACTTCATGATACCTAAGATCTATTCTAGCTCTGACATTCTGGTCTAGAATCCAGAGACACCATCCAAAAAGCACATAGGCTTTCTCATGCTACTGAAAATATGACCTGTATGTGTATGTATGTGAAAATGCCTGTTATGTCAACAACAACAACAACAACAAAAGAACCTGAGGTTCTTTAATAGTTAATTTTTATAAATGTGAAGAACAGTTTCACATTTGCTTGGGCATTTTCATTTGGAAAAATGGTATGATATTATCATCTCCTGCATTTAGTCAGATTTGATTCATTCATATCTAAAAGTATCACTTTCACTATGGTGCAAATCTGAACAGTTTGGAATAGTAGAAGAGTAGGAAGATGTTTTACTAGCAGCTGAAAGGCTTCAATTCAGGATGTTCTGCTCTGTGAGGTCAGTTTTGCTTTAAAGAAAATCCAAGACTAGTACCAACTGAAAGCAATTTTTTCAACATTTTATATATAACATGTTTTATTTGAACACTGTTCTATCAGATTGGCATTTTATTAAGTTACATAAGTGGAGAATGCATAGAAACTTTTATCATGATTATAGGACAAATAAGATTCAATAAACAGATATTTAAGAAATATATATCAAACTCTATGGAATAGATAAATCTGTTATGTAAAATAAAACGGCTTTCTCTTTATTGAAGCATTTCCTTTTATAGCAGGCATACTGACTAATTCATTTCTATTTCCTTTTGGATCCTCAAAGCGCTTTATGCTCATCCCAAAATTGTTAAGTGCATGTTGGCAGACATCCAACAGCTCATCGTGGCTTCCCTGAAATGGCCCTAGAAGCCAACATCTAGACTATGAGGAAATCAATTTTACTTTTGAAGGAAGGGTGATATGATAACCACAGAACATCACTTTGGATATCTTGATAGGATAGCAGTCATTTTCGATCAAAACAAATGTGACTATTTTCAATATACTCACCCAACCTGGGCAATTTCTATTTAGTTTCTCCTTCACCTTCTGCTATCAAGGACATTTACAAATGGTATCAGAAGATGACCAAATCATTTTTAAAGAAATATTATAGTGTCATTTATTTTTTAATTTATCAGTGGAAGAAAGGAACCCTTGCTAAAAATTCGTGAATTAATTGGTTTGCCTTCTTCCTGGTACCATGGAATTCCTTCTCCACCAATTCCTAGATACTGAAACTTTCCATAGAACTCTGGTCTCCTCTGGCAACTTTCACCATTGAAAATATATGATGCTAATGAGCCAAAAGAGTTGATGTACTACCAAGGAGGGATATCAATGTATTACTATTGGTTTTGATAATGCCTTGCTCTCAATTTCTGAAGGAACAGAAAACAATAAGCTATAGCTCTACAAGGGCAGCCTTTGGGTATGTGCTCAAATATGAGCCAACAGTGGGGAGGGTATAGCTCAAACTGGTAGAGCGCATGCTTTGCATGCACGAGGTCATGGGTTCATTCCCCAGTAACTCCTCTAAAAAAAGCAGTAAATAAAAAAACTTAATTACCCCCCCAAAATATAAATCAATCAATCAATCAATCAATCTTTAAAAAAAGATAATATGTCAAATATGAGCCAACAAAATTGACATTCTTATGAAAACAAAACAAAGCAACAAAGGGTAGAAGAAAAAGGCAATCACGTCCCAAAATGGAATATAAAGAGTTTTTTTTTTAAGACTCAAAATTTAGTATTGTAAAGAGGTTGTTAACTATTAGATCCACTTCATAAAAAAAAAACCTGTTTCAATATTGTCTTTTCAATTCTATCCAGATGAATATAAACAAATGAAAACTCCTATTTGTTAAAAGTGTCCATCACATCAATACGTGTGAAAATTGGGTGTTGGCAAAGAGCCTGCAACAGAATTTCAAGAATCGAGTAATTTGCTTTCTTATATTTCAGGGAAAGTTGGTTTAAGCAAAATATTACTTCGACAAGTAACTATGAGCTTCAAAGTAGAGGAGCATATTAATGCACTGATCTGATTTCATTGAAGGAATACGACACTTCTGGACAGCTCAAGAGACTGGATGTAACATATGGAAAGAAAGGCGATCACTGGAGCCACCCTGTGCTGTTCTGTGATGCTCAAGTCATAGCAGACATTAATAACTCACTGGCTATTTTCACATGCTTCTCATAACCTTTGCATCACAATTTCAGGGCAGAGAGAATATAAGACAAAGAACTTCAGGGAGAGAAAGTTAAAGCAAGTCTGTCAAAGATTGGCAGGCCCAAACTTGATCTGCCTTCTGTTTTTCTCACTGTTCCCTGAAAAGCTTGTTTCAATTTCACCTGGCCAAGTTTTCAAACACAGCAACTAATTTGGGAAACATTTGAACACAATTAAGCCATCATCAGCCCATCTTGTGGGCATTCAGGCTTCCTGGTTAATGATACTAATTTGGAAAGCCAAATTTAGATCACTGCACTCACACTGGCCTATATAAAATCAGAATTTAAATTCTGCCTTTTAAAGTTGTAAAGATAAGGCATCTCAGAAAGAGTGCTGAGTTAGCAAGCCACTAAACGTAACATTTGTTTTTGTATATGACATTGTGATGCTCTGGGAATAACTAATGAGTGGCTCACCCACAGACTCTTAAGTTACATATTAATAATCAATAGCAGGATTAAAAGGGAGGAAGCCCAACATACTATATGACATTTTGGGATAAAGACAGTTTAACTGAGTAACTATTACTATGAACGTCACTGATGTTAGTTCTATGCAAAAGTTTACATACACCAACTACAAAAAGTTTTTTCAAAAATATAAAGAAAAGGAAACTTAAACAAGTCATTATGATGGTTAATATTTCCTACTCATGCTTATTTGGAGATCTAAAGTTAGAGCTAAAACTCAAGTTAATGTTGTTAAGCCATTCTTAGACATGTATATCATCTTCATGCTTTTAAATGAAATTCTATTCAGAATCTAGAAGGCAATTAACCGTAACTTCATCAAGCCTAGGCATTTAGAGAAAGGCATCATTTTTCTATCTGAGGGCTGCATAACACTACGCAAAAAGAGAACAGTCAACAAACTTCTAGAGTTAGTCATTTTTAATCTATTTATGTTTCCTACAGCAGAGTGGTCTATATTCAAGCACTTTCCATTAAAAAAGGAAATAACTAGTCTGAAAAAGAATCAAGTCTACCCTCTTTGATAATCCCTTGTTTAATTGTACCACTTTTTTTTATAAATACAAGGATTTCTTCTACACTTAATTTAACACAAAACCCATTATCTAAGCTATGAGCCAGCATATTTTAAAAATGTATTGTATATATACACAGGTATGCATATGTACATATCCTTATGCATTTATATTTTATTATTTAGTAAATCAAAAATGATTATGAAAAAGATACAAAATATAGGTTTCCCTTCAAATTGTATTTCTCTGCATGTTTCAGTCCCAATTTAGGTGGGTCATCTTCTCCATAGATGTTCTAAGGACCCAGGTTTCTTCTGACATTTTACTTTGCCATCCTATTGTCCCATCTACAAGTTTGAAGCTAACTCACTCTATCAACCCCAAGAAAGAAATGAAGAAACAGAGAGGAAGTGGTGTTGCTTTAAGAAACTGGCATGAGACGGACTTTATGACTACTGCTTATTTTGCATTAGTGAGAACTCAGTCATGTGGAAACAGACAAGAAAGCTGAGAAGGGTACCCTTCACCTGGACTTCCACGGACCCTACAAAACAAATGTGGAAGGAGAGTGGTGTGAGAACAGATACTGGGGAGTTAGTAAGCTCTGTCATATTGATTCATTTCTATTTTGAAAATTTAATAATTTAAAAATATTCAGCATCTAAGAAAACCCATTAGTATTTTGAAACTGAGAGTTCCCTAGTCACTGTTGCTCTTTTAAAAATTCCATGTTTACTCATGGAATAAACATGAATTTGGTGAAGAATTTCCCTCTCCCAAGGCCACCAGCTTTGTCAGTCAGAGTGGTTGTGAGTTACAGCTCACTGTGTGTGCTCTGCAGTTTATGATGCAATGGCACACTTATTTTTGAAAGGAAATGGTCAATGGCACACTCCTTTCTGAACATTATGTGGCAACGAAAGAACTCAAGATGATTTATAACTAGTAGATTCATAAAATGTAACTTTATGACAGAATGAAGATTAGAATTCAGGGTATACTTGATAGAATCACAGAAAGTAACATACCATAGTTTCATAATATGAAACTGTACATCTTTATTTAATTCACACAAGATGAAAATCTCCCAAGGAATGTAATTAAATCTTTCAAATGTAGTAATTTCTGACTTGTTCTGGATTTAAAACTCTTATATATCTACTGTCATTTATTAAAGAAATAAAAACACTAAGTGGAATCAGTGTAGGCTATGTAGATGTGACCTCAACTTATGAGGTTTAAAAATTCTGATTTGATTTCTGAAATCTTTAGGTTTTAGATATATATTTTCTGTCCAATTTAATTTCATGAATTTTAATATTTGGCAAACAATTTTTAAAGTCTAAGCTTACTACTGAGGAAATAAAATTCACTTTTTAGAAAAGTCCCAATTCTTGAAAGTCAAATTTATCACTAACTGAATGGCAGGATCAAAAGAAGGCTCCTAACTGACCCAAGGTAAAGGAAAGTTTTTGGCCTTGGCTAGATTCTGTATTTCACTAGGACCTGAATATAAATGGGTAAAAAATATATTTGTCTACAAAGTAGATGGCATGATGGTTTCAGAAATGGACAGCACTGTGGGCAAATACTCAAGAATCAAAATGATATTCATTTCCTCAATAAATACTCATATGCTCATTGCATTCAGTCTTTGTCAGTCATTGTCCTATGACAGATATAAGGAATTCAACAGAGGGAATAAAATGGTCTATGCCCTAATGAAACTTAAATTCTAAAGGGAAAGATAGGCAATAAACGTATAATTACAATTTTTATGAGTGTCATAAAAGGAGATACAGAGAGATCATTTACCGAGGCACCTAATGAGCTCTGATGAGATTAGCAAAGGAAGTGACATCTTAGTTAATACATAAAGGATGATATCAACTTAGTTAATACATAAAGGAAGATGTAGTGGTGAAGAAGAGGAGCTTCTCTTCTAGAAGAAGCAATTTCCTGTTATAACGTCTGGATGTGAAAAAAGCAAGCATGTGTAGAACCAACTGATGAAGCATTCACAGATGTAGACGCAGAGGGGGATGGGAGATGAACTTCAAGAGGTAGGCAGAGACAATACCTTAACAATACTTGTTATCTGTATGAAGCATTTGGAACATATTGTAAATGGCAACAGGAATAAGGAAGGATAGCCAATGCTCTATCTCTAGTCTCAGGAATAAAGGGCAGTGGTTCTCTGGTCTACAGCAACAGCAGTGGTGGTAAAAGTGTGACAGATTGAAGAAGGGGTTAGATCAATAATATTTGGTGATAGAGCCGAAAGAGGAGTGAGAAAGAGAGAAAAGTGAAGGATGATTCTGAAACTATTGCCTTCAGAAACTGGATACATTGCTTTATCACTGAGTGACAGAAAACACTGAAGGAGGGGCTCGTTCGAGAGTGTAGAGAGGGGTAATGAGTCTATTAGTCTAAGCTGTCTTTCAGACATCTAAGTAGGGAGATCTAGTGGGGAACTGGCTACATAATCTGCAGATCAGTTTCTAGGTTGGAGATGGAAATTCAACAGTTCTCAGCCTGTTTCTGGTAGAGGAATCCTTGAGAGTGGATGAGATTATTTACAGAGGATATTAAAAGACAACAAATACATGTTAAGACAGGTTAAATCAAGACACAGGATTGAAATGAATTATATTCTTTCACTTTACTAATTGATCTAAATGAAGTGGTTCACAAAACTATCAAATACCTAGGAACAAAAAGAGCAACATTCTTTTCCAAAAAAACACAATAATTTTTAATAATAGGTGCTGATTTGAAGAACAGAAATGGTCAATTTAAAACAGTCTAAAGAATTATAGAATATAAAAATTAAATAATTTTAAATTACTAAGTAATATAAGCAACTAACTCCAACAGAAATGACCTAAATAAGACATTGACTATAACAGCCTAGGACTAGGACAGTGACATTATGTGTCCCAGTAACAGACGGTCAATGAATGAAACTTTGTGTCTCTTAGAGTCTCTTATCAGATTACAAATAAAAGGCTCTTTCTCTAAATTTCTCTAAATTTCTCTAAATATTTCTCTAAATATTTCTCTAAATATTCTTCAATATAAGAAACATTTCCTTCAATTTTCTAGTTGTGCTCAAGAAAAGGTAAAGTGAAAAGTTAAGATAAAGTTTCAGGTTCTACCATAATGTTTTATTGGGAACAATGGCTCTTATAACAAGAAAAAATAACAATGCACATGTGCACATTTTTGTAGGAATTTATAACTTTCTCTCTTGAGGACTCATCCTTATTACTCTCATTAATACTTAGAGATACTTTAGTTAGTAAGTTCATGATCCTAAGAAAAGTTGCCGACTTTCTCTTTAAAGTAATTTGAGCTAACTTTGTGAGGTGGAAAAGCCCACTAGAGTTACAAGACCTATATTAATATCCTGATTTTACCATTTACTTAAATTTTCTGAACCTCAGGATTCTCACCCAGAAAACAGATTAAAAACACTTTGATCACCTTACAAACCAATTTGTGAAGAACAAAATGAGACAAGGTAAGTGATGGATTTTATTACAAGGTCTTAGGCAGCTTAAGTGCCATTTGGAATTTGGTCATATAAAAAAAGAACCTTATTATCACATAAATCAAGGAGAAAGCAAAAAGAAAGACATCTGTATCATAACATTTTTTCCAGAGCACATAAGAGCAAAGGAAAAAGATCACGTCTATGAATCCACTGATGATACTTCATGCAGAAAGCCACAATGACATCAAAGAATACTATTCACCGCCATCTATGACACCTCCATGAAGGAGGAACACATGAAGACAGGAGTAACAATGTGAACATAATGGAGCTGCATAATCCAAAACTAAAGATTAAAAAGCTGCATGAATGTCCTTGAAAAGCTGAAATTCTTTGAAAACCTGGGAAGTTTATAGGGAAATAAGAGCTTTGGAAATCTCACATCCTATATAAAAATGGAAGAACAAAGTGAGTTTCCTTAAGTAAAAGTTGTACATTGAATTAGCCTTTTCTTTTCATTAAATTTATAAATGTAGTAAATAAAACTGACTTGCTTTCCTAGGAAGATGACTTAACATAATCTGTACTTTTAAAGTGACTTTCCCCCAATTTGACTTATGCTCACACTGGTCTTTATTTTACATTTATATCTTAGGCTTTCTCACACTGGCAGGCACAGAAGTGGAAAGTTTAAGTGACCAGCTTTCCTGAAACTTCTGGTATAGTTTCACATCAGTATCTATTCTACATTACAGACAAGTAGCCTTACAAGAGCTATGAGCAATGTGTGACAAGTGTCTGCAGTACATGCAAACACAGGTGAAATTAACTCTCATTTCTCCCAAGTCAGTAAACAGTAGATGTGAACAATGTGAATTACTTCTTGTCCTATTTTCCCAATTGATCAGTTGAAGGATCCCTTTATAAAATGTGGGGAAGAGGAAAAGCACTGGCAACGTGACACCCTTTATGTTCAGTTTGAAAGTTTGTTCAATTTTTATATTCACACTACTCTACTCTACTCTCTGATGGTCTCTTTGAAAATGGGATTCCTTTGATAGTCAGGCATCTTATTCCTCCAGGCTAAGATCTCTATTTTTGCTGCTTCCTTGGAAAATCAGAATGTCTGTCTTCCACAATATTAAGTAGAGGTTTTTTAAAAGTGCTTATGACTTGACAAAAAAATGCATTAGCTGTGAACAGTGACCAGAATTTGTGCTTGTGGAGACTGCAAGGGGGAGCAAGGTCTCTTACTAACATATTTATTTTTATTATGACACCCATTAGTTTTGGGCTACAGCCAAGTCTCTTCTCATGGTTTAAAAAGGAGTTACCTTGACAAGATTTGACTTAAATCACATCCTGATCTATATTATGAACACAAAAGAACCCTTTCTGCCTTAAAGTGACAATAAGAGTCTGATTTATAATCCTAAAGCAAAGAAATTCAGAGTTAAATAAATCAAATGACTTAGCACTTGTCCCTAGATTTTTTGGCAAGGGTGTGAAATCTATGAAAAAAAATGAATAAATGCTGTAGCAAGTATTTCATCCGTAAACTCAAAGTATTATATGGGTGTATTAAGCATGCATTTTCACTTTGCTGAATTTCAAAACAATAATTAGAAATAAGACATCTGTTTCCTCAGAACTGCAATGTAATTTGTGGTGTTTCTGGACCCATAATAATTGTGAGGTTTTTTTTTTTTTCTTTTCTTGCTCTCTTTTTTTAATAGGAGCATGATACAGGTTTACAACTAGTTCACATATTTCATAATCTTAAACACCCCCAGGAAAATTTATTTCTGGGGTTAAACTACCTAGTATTTGTCTAAAACCTCCAAGCCTAACAACTCTATAGGATATAAAAGAAAATAGCTCCACAGAGAATACAGCACAGCCTCAAGGAAAAGAGACAAACACTTACTTAAAAAATTCAATCAGTATCAAGCACTATTCTGAATGATGGCAAAGTTAACAAAATCCATACCCTCATGGAGCTTAACTTTAAGGATGACTCCAACACAAATATGACAATTATCTAATAGTTATCTCTTGGGATGGAGGGTAGGCTAGAAAATGGAAGGGACAGGTGGGGTCAGGATATTGCAGGAAAACTTTCAAAAGAAAGTAACATTAAATTGTTTTACATGTGACTAGAGGGGAGAAATATGCTCTGAGCAGAAGGCAAGCCATGAAAGAAAAGCATGTGCTTGAAGAAGCGTGCGGTTGAGGGATCCTGAAAAGAGCAGCTGAAGGGAGATGAAGAAGAGCCGTCAGAGTCCTGAGTCGTGCATTCGGGATCTCTGGGTAAGAGTCTCCCACACACGACTTTGAAAATAAATTCAAGATTTAGGATGAGATTTCTCCATAAAGAAAACCAACCAAATAAGAAATGCTGAGCACAGACAGCTAGGACAGCTCCATTCCCCTTCAGAGAGGATGTTCCACTGGCTGAAGGAGAAATAGAACTCCATTCACTTTCCTTTTTGATTTGAAATGCTTCCCAATCTCTATCATAGCTACATGGATAATAGCTCTCTGAAGAGTGACCCCGTTAGAAATAATTACAAATAATCCTGCAAACTAAATTAAACACTTTTGATATTTACATGCAACTAAACTTTACCTATTAACAAAATCAGTAAATATTTTTGGAAAATGTTTTAACACTAAGATGTATTAGAAACTAAGAAGAAGTGTTAAGAGGATGCCTTCTTGGGCAGTGCTCTACTCGAAATCCAGTTCAGTTTAAAAGTGCTTAGTTTCATGAGCAATATACTTTTTAAATTATTAGTGCTGCTTCTATGCCTTACTAAAACTAACACAGTATATAAGTTAGTACTTGAATTAACCTTTCAACATTACTTTGCTTTTTGATTAATTGAAACCTAATATAATACATTTATTCTAAATTATCAAGATATATCAAAAGTTGCATATACTTATTTACACACCCAAGTTGAAATATTAGGCCATTACTTTGCCACTGTATAGTTACTCTTGCAAGGAAATACGTTAAAGTTGGTGAAACAAAGAGAAAAGAAACCAAATTAGCAGTCCTTTATACTACTGCTACCAATGAAAGTGTACATCTGAATTAACACAAAACAAAGGAACTAATTACTATCGGACCCAAATTCACATTGCGGGGATTGGAACTAATGTTTGCTTTACTTCTTTTTAAACAACATACAGGAAGCACTTGCCATGTTTACACTAATTCAGTATTTTGTACTTAAGTAAACAATTCTAAAATGAAAGAACAGTTGAGGCAAAAAATGTTCTTTAGACCACAAAACTCCACTCCATATTTTTCAAAAACTGTGCTTTACAGATTGAGAAGCTAACACTCTCTCACAACTTGCTAGTATCACAGTTCAGACTGGATCCAGCTCTTACTTGTAACCAAGGAATCTGTCCACCAGGTCACACTGAGTCATTATACTGTGGGACTGCAGAACACTTGTGATGATGCCTATAAATTGTAGCCTTAACCAAGGACAGCCCAAAATGGTACACCAGCTCTCTGCCATCAAACTTTTAATGCAGCCCAGTCAAGGATTCCACCTTACTTCACACAGATCACTTAGGTATTATGGAGAACTGAATAAACAAATATATAATTAAATAATTCCCTCAAAATGTAATCTTAACTGTAACTTAATGACTAAGTTAGGCTATATTTCAGAAATAAATTCTCTAGTATTATACAAGAAGATGAAGGAGATTCTTTTGGATTCCAGACTGCTTTTGTCTTTTAGTTTAACACTATTAAAACTGAGTCTATAAGCCATAAGCTTAACTGATTAATAGCCAACTATGTTCAAATAGTTAAACCAAAATGGTTACTTGACTTCATGTACCCCTCAGCTGACTGACTGAGGGCACATGCTTAAGGCTGTTAAAAAAAAAAATCATTTACTGCTTTATGGGAAGAAAATAAATACTCTCAAATATTTTTAATAATTGGAACCTAATAAAAATAATACACTAGGCTTAAAAGTAGAAGGTCACTTTGAATCCAAGTCTAACACTTCCTACCTATATGTTTTTTGCTAGTCCATTTAATCATTTGTAACATGAGATCAGCATTACCTTCTTTCTATTCCACAGGAAGTTTAAGGAATTAACATAATAATATATTCTAAGTTGTCTTGTAAATCAAGACATGTTATATTTGCATTGCAGACTATGAGAGTTGCTTTAAAAATATAAAAAGAATTTTAACCAGTCCATCAAAAATGACTGTGTACAGACTTTGTTCAATGTTTCCCCATGCCTCTCTGCTTTCCTAACCTTCCAAGCCCTGCTTGTTTAACAGACTCCTTGTTGTCTGGCTACCAGTTGGACCCAGCCAAGAAGATCACCAGCAGAAGCTTAGAGAGAGGAAGGAAGTTGTGGAGCCCATCCCCACAGCTCTTTCACCACCCGACTACGTGCTTCAGTTGAAGATGATCACAGAGCTTGTCAAGGTGCTCTCTCTCCTGATTCCTGTAACTTCATCTTTCCCTTACTTTTCTAGTTTAAGGGTAGTAACTGTGTCCCACATTACTATGTCATCCCCTTAAATTTTGCTATAACTTGCTACCCCCTTTGTAGTTACTTTTATTAAACTCTCTTCAAATCCCCAACTTGCCAATGCAATCTATTCCCTACTGGGAACCCGACTAATAGAAAACTTTAGCATTTGATAATAATCCAGAACTGCAGGGTACGACATCCTGGTGGTCGTGTTTGTTTGCTTTTTTCCCCCTTAGTAATACCTACTGATTTGCTCAATTCTATCTCTGCTTTCTTACACAAGCCACTTTAAAATTAGTAATACATGTTTTCAAGTAAGGGCTCTCTCTTAGGCTCTGCTGTGGACCAAAAATGTTAAATGTCATATACCTTAATATCAATCCCCATGACTCACAAATTTTAAGATGATGAATGATTGTGTTCAGTCAAGCAATCCACAATACCTCTTGACAAACCGTCACCACCAAATTTTTACCAGTCTTTGATGCAGATTTTGTAAGTGATCAAGAAACCAACATACAGGAAAATGGAACAATTATCATAAAAGCCTTGCTTCTAGCATGTAGAATACAGTGAAGCCAAATGGCAGCTAGGAGCAATATCCTGGGGAAACTAAGCTGCCTGAAGTTTCTGTTTCTCCATTGAATTAGGAGTTTGACTGCACAGGTCAGTATTTTGAAAAAATAAATAGCAACATGAATTCTAGTGCTGATTCCATGGCCACCTGCACTTCTATGAAAAATACTGTAATACATTTTTTTAGTTAGGCTTGATTTTTATTTTATATTTATTTACTCATTTCATACAGAAAACAGATGATTATATCAAGTAATGACTCTGAGAAAGTAATGTTATCAGCGCCTAAACTACTCCCCGATCTTAGAAAATTGTGCAGCATTTCCATACCAGTAGAATACAGAGAGTCAAAATACTTAGAAACAGAATATAGGTTCTGGAGTGTTCTGTATATACACGTTGGCATCTGTGTGGCTAGTTCCACGTCACAGTTCAGTGTTTGAAGTTATTCTCTACTTAAAATTATTCTCAATCTCAAATGAAAATCCAACATATGCCTTTCTTAGGAAAGAACCAGAATTGAGTCCTGATCTCTATTTACCAAAAATTTACACCTTTGCTGGGGGGAAGTAATCTTGTATTTTAATACGGCTCTGAAAACAAGGAGTTAAAATAAATTCTCAAAGCATGTAACTGAATTCTGAGGAATAGTTTCTAAACTAAGCCAATCTAAATCATTAAAAATAATAGGTTTCATCTGTTGTTCTATTAAAATGATAGTATGGTGTTACAGAGAGAAGAAATCTAAAATCAAGCATAGAAGGTAAGTATAGAAGGGAACAGAAGAGTTACACCTATAGAAAATCTTTTCATCTGAATTACATTAGGGATTCTTAAAGTTTTTCAAAAGAGTAAGTTATACTTACTACTTTTAAGTTAATGGTTTATAATTATGGCTTTTATAATATAATGACTCACCAACTTTCTTTCCATGTAAATATATCACCTCAGAATTCATAAAGTGACAAGTACTGAAATAGGCACTAGGCAAATTTTAAACTCCTTAAATTACATACATAAATTAGAAAAATGTCTCAAGGTTGGATTACTGGGCCACAAATATAACTGACGAAATAAATGATGGAGGAAAGTGTTGCTATTTTGATATAAATATTTCATTCCATGGTATTTTTCAGATGAGAGCCAAGAAAATGCATTATAATTTCAAAATTATAGCTAATTTCATTTTTCTTTGTATATATGTACATTTTTACCACTTTATATTAAACTTTAAAATAAGAAAATATCCTAAAGTTTAAGTGTTTTAAACCACAGGAATTTAACTAATTTGTATCTGTGAACAGTGATAAACATTTGGTAGGAAAAAATACATATAATTCTTTTAGTTCAATGTGCAAGGGGCATAACTTTAGTAACAAAAATAATTTTAATGGTGTGTAATTTTTAATGTAATTCTTATGATATGTTTACATAAGTATAAATTGGTTCATCTTATTTACATTTCTTGGCCATGATACTGCTTTTAATATGTTTACGAGATCATTAAAAAGAATGTCAAACCACGTGGTTTCTGCATGATTGGTATTAAAGCTTTTCCTGCTGGTATTTAATGAGAGCTTTGGATCAAATATGTCAGAAGTACCTTCTAGTTAAACAGCAAAAAATTAGAGTTTGTAGCAAAATGAACTTTGTTAAGATTTAAGATTTTGCTTTCCAAAGTGTTATCTGAGAACGTATATAACTAAGTGACGGTAGTTCTAGTAAAGTAGAAAGGAACCCAGAGCAGAAAAGCAGCTTCTTACCTCCGCAGGCTCAGCGCGTCCTCCCCGACGGGCCGTCTGAGTTTCTTCTCCTTTGAAACGTCGGCGCCTTCCCCTCCGCGCTCCTCCTGCGTGCTGTTTCCTCACGGAAAGAAAGTACATTTTCTCCCCAGTCCTTCACATTTCATTAAAGCCATACTGGGGTCACAGGTCTCTGCTGAGACATTTTTAAAAGGTAAGCGGTCCCTGTCCGCTCCGGCCCTCCGCACTGCGGCGGCGGGTTCTCCTCAATTCCGCCCGGAGTCGCTCCCTCGGCAGGTGAGAGGGAACTTGCCAGAAGCTGTGGCGGCGCGACTGCGCAGGCGCGATGGTGGGGGGAGGGAGTCTGCGCGCATGCGCTGAGGCCGCCGCCGCCATTTCCCCCGCCGCGGCCGCCGCCGCCGCCGCTTTCTCCGCCGCTCCCCCCCGCTGCCGCTGCTTCCCCCGCTGCTTCCCCCCCCCAGTGCTTCCCCCACCGCTGCTTCCCCCCCCCCGCGGCCGCCGCCGCCGCTGCTTCCCCCCCCCGCGGCCGCCGCCGCCGCTGCTTCCCCCGCCGCGGCCGCCGCCGCCGCCGCTTCCCCCGCCGCTCCCCCCGCCGCTCCCCCCGCCGCTCCCCCCGCTGCCGCTGCTTCCCCCGCCGCGGCCGCCGCTGCTTCCTCCCCCCGCGGCCGCGGCCGCCGCCGCCGCTGCTTCC